>NW_025333709.1:5664000-7080000 GCF_019186645.2 Phyllostomus hastatus
ATTTTGTGAGTATCTCATTTCACAGTACACACACTGGTGACACCACGAAGATGCAAGGCCACCATTATGCTCTTGGAACTTTCACTCTATTAGTAAAATAACCCATGAGACGCTTAAGAAAACAAATGCAGTATTCATTTATTCACCAGACACTTGAAAAACATCTACTATGTGCAAAATCCTGAGCTAGATATAAAAAGAAAACATAGCTGAATCTATGAGCCATCTCCTCACAAAGCTTATAATGTAGCGCAAGAAGCAGGCAGATGATGTGGTAAGGAGAGAAATGAAAGGCAAAGGTCAAGGGGAGGGAAAGGAAGAGGAGAGAACAGGAGAGGAAAGGAATCCAGATATAAACTCCTTGCTGGTTTACCTTAGAAAAGTTACCGAACTCTCTCAGGCTCAGTTTCCTCATCTGTGAAATAGGCACAATTATACCTACTTTCCAAAAAGAAAAAACAAGTTTTTTAAAAGTGCTGTGTTAAAAGTATACCCATGGGCATTCACTCATTCTCAGGTCCAGCGATGCTCCAAAGAGACACCCCTGGCTTCTGTGCCAGCTCTAAAGAATTCCATGCTGAGCAAGCTCCTCCCATGCTGAGCAAGCTCCTCCCATGCTGAGCAAGCTCCTCCCATTTTCCCCACTAGGGATGCCACAACTCAGAAGAGCTACAGGGATCCAGACCCTGAGACTGAGAACTAGAAGAAAAGTGATTTGTCCCAGCCACAAGGTAATCAAAAAGCACATGAGGACAGGTACAAAATATGGGCATTAACTCTCTGGGAGTGCCCAGTGTGTTCCTTAGGTGACAGGCTTGGAAAGCATGTCCTGGGCTGACAGAATGTGGGCAGTGAACACTGTCTTCCTGGCTTTTAATCTTCAGTCCTGGCTGTGCGCTATTATCACCTCTAGAGCTTGCCTATGAATGCAGATGCCAAGGCCCCACCCCAGACCAGTGAATCGGAATCTCCGCAGGCAGAGCCCAGGAAGCTATATATTGAAAAAGTACTGCAGGTGATTCTGGTGCAAAGCCAGGTGTGAAATTACAGCAGTAGAGACTCGTGGAATTAGAGAGAGAGAAACAAATCATTTCATTTCTAGCTTGGGCTCCACAATATGCAAACATCACTCTAAGAGGAGTCATAGTTGAGCCTCATGAGACGAGATCCTCTATTTGACGATAAGATTAGCAACCGATTTATCTATCTGGAGAGCGTAACACACCTATCCTCCCTCCAGTGGGTCCTATCTTGGGAACAACACTGTTTCTTATTCTCTCTTCACTTCCACATCCATGCATACACCGAATCCAGCCCATCCAACTTTTCTTGACATCCTCTATCTTTCTTCTCATTCTCCTTTCTCCATTTATACTGCCTTAGATCAAACTTTCATTATCTATTATTTTCTAATTTTGGAAGCTTATTTCCTTATTTGAATAAAAAGAAGTGATTAAATGTTAAGGGAGAAAAAAGGAGAAAGATGAGAGCTGGCATGTAAAGTAACGACTACATATATAAACTTTGTGCTGGAGTCTTCATGTGTCACCTAATTTTTATTCTCCCAACAGCCTCGTAAGTTCAGCTGTCCCCTCAGATGACTCTCTAGAGGATAAGGTGAAATGGCCAATGGCTATTTCCAATGTCACATAGGTAGTAAGTAGCCAAGAAGGTTCTTAAATCCAATGTCCTTCCTTCAGCCAAAAGCATTTCAGAGAGTTTCACAACCATTGCTATCCTTCCTAATGAATAATCTACATTCCAACAGCTTTACCTAAATGTCTTTTCCTTGTTCTCTTTGCCTGATGGACACAGGGACCAACTGTTTTTTGTCATTCGTCAATTACACTTTCATACACATGAAGCCTGAAGACTTCTAATTTTCTAATTAATCAATCACTCATACCCTGAATTCAGTGTCCATTGATTGAAAGGCCCCAGATCTCTGGCACCATCCTTGGCACTGGGAGCGTCAGAAGGGAGAGAGATGACAAGTTCACCACCGTTGGGACACTTGAGTCCAATAGAAGCATGACAAATGACAACCAGGCAAATTAGTTAAGTGCATTCTCTGAAGTCAAGTCCTGAACTAAATAGGAAGGCTGTGTGTGAAATGAGGCAATAGTCCAAGAGCCCTCTTAACCAACTGGGCGACCTCTTAGAGAAATAAACAGCACCCTTTTAACCATCCAGACAGGCTCATGGCTGAGCCGATTTATCTGTATCATCTACAAACAACATTTAACTTAATCTAACGCAGAACAGGAGCACAAACATTAAGGTCTGAGTCTGTAACCATTCCTCCAGCACGGCAATGTTTATGGGGACGTTCAAGGCCAAGAATGCGTGCGTTCTCAGCAGACCTGGCCGTTCTTGCTGGGTGCCAGGCTCTCACTTACTCATGAAGCGTGTGCTGCAGAAGACCTACATTACCCAGCTGTCCTTCGAGGGGGGTGGCAAGTCCGGGGTTTGCTGTTCAGAGCCGAGCTGCGTGCCTCACTAGTTGTGTAGTGTTAGCAAAGCCACTTAGGTCACTCGGTTTCAGTTTGGCCCAAAAGTCCAAAATGTAAGTTGAGCTGGGTTTCTCAAAAGGGCTCTTTCAGCCTGGCAGCTCGAGGATTTCGTTTGGATGAGTTTCCGTACGAGAGAAAATGGGATCAGTGTTTCTTACCTGGGGAGATGCAGAAGTGGCTGCGTGGACAGAGGGTCTTCACTCTCCCTCAGTCTCTAGGGCACCTGTGTGTGATTGCCACTGTCCCCCGAGGCCAGTAAGAGTACATTGGTGCTTAGTGTTTCTGCTGACCCTACATGGCTGTCATGTGCTCCTGCCCACTAACCTACCTGCTAGGGATCTCTCTTACGCATGGCACACCAAATTCCCAGGTATCGTACTCTCTGTGGGCAAGCGGGGGAAAGGGGGTATTACATAGCACTATGCCAAAACAGGAACCATGGGATCTACCTCTGACATGCCAAGGAGAAATTTCAAGATAGGGACCAAGCAAGGAAGTGACTTAAATGACTTCCCCCAGTAGGTCTGGGTCTTCACAAGCATGCGGGATATCGGTTGGCTTTGCCTTCCCACAATTCATACCCTCTCCCTCCGATAACAGCAACCTGTTTTTTTTCTTCAGGAACAGTTTTTCCCCTACCTACAACACATGTGGTTTTGGAGTGGACACGCGAGCCAGGCCTCAACCAAACCTAGGGTGTATCACCTGAATAAAGTCATTGTCTCAGCGATGAGTGGCATGACCTAGCTGAGGCTTGGAAGAGTCAGATTAAGACTGGAGAGAGAATTCTTTCCCTAGGACTACCCATGGCAAGGATAATGTAAGCCTGGAGCTGTTGCAAATATCACATGCAAGCTTAAAAAAAAAGAGTCAAAACAAAAGAGAGCAGAGCTCAGAGGTGATAGAAATGAATCCTGATGATACAGCCATGCCTGGATGCACTTTTCCATTTATGCAAGCCAGTGAGGTCCCTTTTCTGTTTAAGCCAACTTCCACCAGGTTGTTACGGCTTGACCGGAAGATCCATTGAATGCCAGCATCGTGCCTTGCATTCGCTCACTAAAACATTTCAATAATTTTTGGTATCACAAATTTGATGACCTCTCAAACAGCTGCCACTTCCATCATTCATTGGCATTTTTAAGCTAGTATGTCTGATAAAAGCAACATGGTAGAATGAACAGAAACTGTGAAATCAGACTGACCTGAGTTTGAATCCCAGCTTATCCACCGCCTTGTTTCCAAAACCTAGTTATTTAGCCTCTCTGAGACTGTGTGTTTGTATAAGATGGGAGGGAACAATTGGAGATTGTATGTTTCTATAAAATGCAGAGTGATAATATGCCCTTTGAAGAGTCTCTTTCCAGGATTGAACTAAAACACTGAGCACCGAACACACTGCTTACCACATAACATGCTGTCAGTGGGTGACTGCTGTCATTACTTTATTAGTTCATAAAACCAGAAGCCACATCTCAGAGCATCTAATGTGAATGCAATAATGGTACTTCCTTGCAACATCGAAGCTCAATAGAGTTTACAAAATATTTTCTTACCCACTAGTTCATTCCTCCCGCTCCCCAAGGCTCAGGAGTAGGGAAGTTTGGTATGATAACCCCCCTTGAAAGATCTTGCAGCCAGTAAGAAACAGAGACGGGACCACAGTCCCAGCCTTTGGACCTCAGGCTCAGAGCTCTACCATCCCCACCACACAGCCCACAGGCCTGCTGCCCGAACAGGCGTCAGCTCTCAGGGTCTCGAGACTCCCTGAGCTGAGCAAGTTACAGACTTACAGAGTGATAAAGCTAGCAAGGTCCCTGCAGGGCCCAGCCTCCCCACCAAAAAATGTTCACTCATACCCTATGTAAAAGCATAGGATGGAAGGCAAGAGAAGTCCGGGCTTAGAATGCAACAATTTGGGGCTTTGTGGCCACAAGCAAGTAAATAAAGTCTTGCTGAGCTGCAGTTTTCTTATCTGTAATATAGGGGACAGAAAACTGTCTGCTTCTTCTGCTTATAACGAGAATTAAATGGGCATCTTCTGCAAAGCAATGACCACAGTGACCATCACATGACAACCTGTCTGTGAAAGGCATAAATTATCAAATCATTGTCTTGATTATTATTATTATAAACCCACGATTCTGAACCAGCCGGGCTTTCTTCACTCTTACAATCTCTCTGAACAAGAAACCACTGAGACTAGAAACTGAGTCTCTGTGGACTCTGTACCCCCAAACCCATTCGTACTTACTGACTACCCCAAGGAGTGATTGCAGTACTAAGGCTTTCATTCAAAGAATGAGCCCATGGGAAAAATTACCTTTTGAGTTCTTACATGGGCTCCCCTCTCTCTCTTCCCTCCAGAACGGCGATATTATAGTCATTACATCTCAAAACACTTCCTACAATAAAAATAGGGCACATAGGCATAATAAAACCCACAGACAACCTCTGCAACAAAACTAAATTATATTATGACCAATGCCAAAATAGGAGTGAGTGGTGCCAGACTGCCTACATCCGCAAGCTAGCAAAGGGGAAGAAGCTTGAATCCCACATTCCAGTCTCCTCAAGTAGTGTCTCTTTTTGTGTTTTTTCCCCCCTCTATCTTTGCCACTTTTTCCTTCACATACTTGCTTCGGGTTCAGCTGAATCAGGAATAGAGGTGCTGGGCATTGGCCCCACTCTGGAGGATCTGGGCTTTCTCCCTTGCTTGCGTTCTCCGCTTGTGACTTGCGTTAAATTCATTTTGGGATGAGGCACAAGAGGCCTTTTTGATTGAACAGTGAAAGGAGCCCTATTAGAAATGTGAAATCATAATTTTCAGAGGTTTGGGGACTTAAAAAAAATGTGGACAGCTGTTGGCTAAAGAACTGAGCAATGTTTAAGTCAGGAAAATACCCTGGGTAACGGAGCCAGAAGGCCTAAATCAGTGGTAAATACTGCTAAGCCATCATTACACACTAAATAGTTATTAGTCATTTCTCTGTTTTTCACAGAAAGCTTAAGGGTCTGAATTCCAAAGCTTAGACTCCATTCTCTCTCACAAATCAAAATCCTGTTCCCTCCAATAACGGAAACCTGCCCAGAGAACATTAAAGGTCAAGCTAAACCCACAAAAGCAAAGCAATGAAGATTTCAAAGACCCCGAGTGGAAAAATACAATTAAAAGTCACCAGTTCTTTCTGAACAGGAGAAAAGATTAAGAGTTTGATTTAAGGTCAGGAGCCCAAGGGGCAATGGCAAAGGGAAGCAGGATCCCTGAGCCAAACCATAAGCAAAGTAGCCTGGAAACACTCAGGGTTGGCGGGAGCTGTTCCCTTTCTGGCCCCCTCGTGGGCAAGCAATCGGGTCACAGTGCGGTTGCAACGCTGAGGTGCCCCCGTGGGGCCCATATTGGGCACAGAATGTGAGGGCCTGGCTTCCAATGGCTAGGCCTGGGCCGTGGACCTGGCTCTCTCCCAACTCCACAGGGATTTTCCTGTGTTACCCTGCACAAGTCACTCTCCCTGCCCTGCCCAAGTTTTATTTAATTCCTTTTAATAAGGCCAAGATTCCCAGTAAGCCTGCATTTCGTAAGTCTGAGGAATGGCAAGAAGGCACCCAGGGAACTCAGGGACTGTAGGCTCAACTCCACACTATTCACACTTCCTGTGATACTTTTCAGCAATGCCTGAAATACCACCATTCATTCTATATTTAATATAAGAGCATTGTGTGAGTGGTTACTTTCAGCCAGACCCTGTACTAGGCAGAGTATACAGGACTGAGTAAAACAGATGGATCCTATACAGCCTCGTTGAAAGAAAAATTGAATTACAAGTACATACACACAAACTGAGAGTCCCTGTTAAGTTAGCGGACGTGGGAAAGTTTAGAAGTCTGAGTGTGAGTTAAGATCATCAGCAAAGCTACTGAGAAGGTGGTGATTCGGCTGAGACTTGAGAGGTAACCGGGACGACCCAGAAGCACCCTGTTCCAGGCAGGAGATGAGTAGGTCCAGCCTCTAAGCTAGACAGGAGCTGGGTGTGGTCTGGGATCAAAAAAGAGAAAGAGAAATGGCTTTTCATGTCCTCTGCCCACTTTTTGATCAGCATGGGGGTTTTCTGTTGTTACCGAGTTACATGAACTTCCCAAACCAGACTCATAGAAAGAGAGACAAAGGGATGGTCGCCAGAGGGGAGGAGGTGGGGGCTGGGTGGAAAGGACGAAGGGGAACATAGAGAATAATGCTGAGATAAGTTAGCACAGTGACAGGCGCTTACTAGAATTTGGGGGGTGAACACACTGTAAGACATAAAAATGTGGAATTACTCTATTGCACATAAGAAACTAATATAACTAATAGAAGATTGTATATCAACCACACTGAAATTTTTGACAAACAAGAAGAGTAGGAAAAGAGGTTGTTGTGGACGGAGCGGAGTCTGCGAGTGGGAAGGAGTGGAGATGAAGGTTGGAGTTCACCAGGGTGAGGTCACACGGGACTCAGCAGGCCACACTAGGGCACTGCATTTTGGTTTGTGCATAATGTGAAGCCATTAAAGGTTGTAAGCAAGAGGGGGACACCATTTGCTTCATTATTAAAGTTACTCCAACTTCAGTAGGGTAGATAGAATGCTGGAAGGCACAGGAGGAAGCGGGAAGACCAGGTACAGTGTTTGCTCTCCTCCCTGGACTGTAAGACCCATGAGGACAAAGGGTTGTGTCTGGTTTGCTGACCAGTATTTCCCTGGTCCTTAGCGCAAACGCTGGGCCATGAAGTTAGTGAATCAGTTCTGATGGAGAATAATGGCAAAGCCTGACTTGAGAAAAGTCCTGTGTGTGGCATTTGAAAGGAGCTCTCTCAATAAATACTTACCGGATAAATGAAGAAATGAATGAAGATCACTATGCTCAAAAACATCACAATAATCTGGGTGCAGTGGCAGAAGTGGAGAGCGAGGAGAATGCAGACTGAGATACACTCGAAGGCAGAAAATAAAGGTCTTGACTTCTGGCCAAGATGGAGGCATGGATAGATACGCTGTACCTCCTTGCACAACCAAATGACGGACAACACATTTAAAAACAAAAACCAACCAGAACCGACAGAAAATTGAACTGCATGGAAGTCTGACCACCAAGGAGTTAAACAGGAAACATTCATCCAGACCGGCAGGAGGGGAGAAGACAGACAGCCGGCAGGGAGGGGACTCACAGCAAGGCAGTGGCTGGCAGACCGGGTGAAGTGGTGGCTGGTGACGTGGGCGGTCCCACATTCCAATGGAGATAAACTGGGAGGGACAAGTGGGTAGTGAGACTGACCTTGCAACCCAGGACTCCAGCACAGGGAAATAAAGCCTCAGAACCTCTGATTGGAAAAAACTGTGGGGGTGGAGGCAGTGGGAGAAGCTCCCAGCCTTGCAGGAGAGATTTTTGGAGAGACCCACAGGGCCCTAGAATGCATACAAGCCCACCCTCCCAGGAATCAGCACCAGAAGGGCCCAATCTGCTTGTGGGTAGAGGGGGAAGTGACTGAAAGCTGCCTCAAAGCTGAGCAAGCAGCACTGTTGCCTCTCGGACCCCTCCCCCCCAATGCAGCAACATGGGTTGCCCCACCCTGGTGAACACCTAAGTATTCTGTCCCTTACTACATAAGAGGTGCACCAAGACAAAAAACATGGTCCAAATGAAAGAACAGATCAAAGCTCCAGAAAAAATACAACTAAGCGATGAAGAAATAGGCAGCTTATTAGATACATGGTTCAAAACACTGATGATCAGGATGCTCACAGAACTGGTTGAGTAAGGTCACAAAATGGAGGAAAAAGTGAAGGCTGTGAAAAGTGAATTAAAGGAAAATGGACAGGGAACCAACAGTGACGGGAAGAAAACTGGGACTCAAATAAATGGTTTGGACCAGAAGGAAGAAAGAAACATTCAGCCATAACAGAGCGAAGAAACAAGAATTCAAATAAAATTAGGACAGGCTTAGGAACCTCCAGGACAACTTTAAATATTCCAACATCCAAATCACAGAGGTTCCAGAAGGAGAAGAGGAACAGCAAGAAATTGAAAACTTATTTGAACAAATAATGAAGGAGAACTTCCCCAATCTGGTAAAGGAAATAAACTTCCAGGAAGTCCAGGAATCTCAGAAAGTCCCAGAGAAGTTGGACCCAAGGAAGCACACACCAAGGCACATCATAATTACATTATCCAAGATTAAAGAGAAGGAGAGAACCTTAAAAGCAGCAAGAAAAAAGGAGGAAGTTACCTACCTCCTTTTCTATACAAAGGAGTTTCCATAAGACTATCAGCTGATTTCTCAAAAGAAATCTTACAGGCAAGAAGGGGCTGGAGAGAAGTATTCAGTCATGAAAGGCAAGGACCTACATCCAAGATTACTCTATCCAGCAAAAATACCATTTAGAATGGAAGGGCAGATAAAGTGCTTCCCAAATGTGGTCAAGTTCAAGGAGTTCACCATCACCAAGCCTTTATTATATGAAATGTTAAAGGGACTTATCTAAGAAAAAGAAGATCAAAACTATGAGCAGTAAAATGACATCAAACTCACAACTATCAACAATGGAAACAAAAACAAAAACAAAAACAAGCTAAGCAAACAACTAGAAAAGGAAGAGAATCACAGAAATGGAGATCACAGGGAGGGTTATCAGTGGGGGAAGGGGGGAGGGGTGGGGGAAAAGGTACAGGGAATAAGTAGCATAAAAGGCAGGTAGAAAATAGACAGGGGGAGGTTAAGAATAGAAAATGTAGAAGCCAAAGAACTTACATGTATGACCCTTGGACATGAACTAAGGGGAGGGGAGGATGCAGGTGGGAGGGGGTGTGCAGGGTGGGGGGGAATAAAGGGGGGGAAATGGGACAACTGTAATAGCATAATCAATAAAATATATTTAAAAAGAAACTCAAGGTCTTATAAATAGAATGGAAAGAAAGGGAGTAAGAGTGGAGAGGGGAACAAAGAAGGTCAACACCCTCATTTATGGCTTGAGCCACAAGTTCAAGTGGTAAAGGCATGTTCTGGGATGCGAAAACCGGGAGAGTAGGTAGATTAGACTATTGGCCTGTGGCCTGAATGAAATCCAGCCGAGCCACACAACACCTGTGCATGTTATAATAAACGGGTGTTGTGAGTAAGTCGGGGGGTGGCTTGTTAGGCAGCATTACCGTGGCCATAGCTGGGTGAGGCAGGAATCACAAGATTCAAAAGAAAATTATGAATTCAATGTTGGCAGGTGTAAATGCCATCGTTTAAGAATTTTTACCGCCGTCTCATTAGAGCAGGCATGCTTGATTGAACTACTGTCCACTGGTGATGAAACTAGTTTTCCAGCCCTCCTCCTTTTCGTGAGGTGGGGCTGGGAGTTCTAGGGCCCCTCCTAATCACTTGGCTGGTCTTCCTGGCAATCGGTCCTCATTCTGAAGTTATATGATAATAAATCATTTAATAGTATCTTAGTGACAATTAGAAGAAATGAAAATAACTAATCCAACAAAGGAATGGGACTCAGGAAAGAGGGTACGAATGGGGAACGAGGAAATGTTCTTTTTTTGACTTAATACTGACATTCAGCTTTTCTAGGAATGTGCATATTTTACTTTTATGATGCCATCAACCAAGACTGTGAGAAGAGGAGAAAGAACAGGTGTGTGTGAGGAAGGGGTGAATAAATATTTCAGTTCAAACTTGTTGAGTCATTTATTTGAAATCTTCAGATCAAACACAAGCATTTACTATAATCTCTCTGACAGTGGGATTATGGAAATACACTTAGTACACAATGGGGGCTTTAGTGTACTCCCTTTGAAATTTGCATTTTTA
This sequence comes from Phyllostomus hastatus, assembly GCF_019186645.2. Lineage (NCBI taxonomy): Eukaryota > Metazoa > Chordata > Mammalia > Chiroptera > Phyllostomidae > Phyllostomus > Phyllostomus hastatus. Next base: position 5,674,351 of record NW_025333709.1, read on the forward strand.
TTTTGGAAGGAATTTTCTGTTCTACGTTTTTGTTTGTTCCCTAATATATCCACTTCTTTGACTTAAAGAAATTATGTCCAGTAAAGCCAAAACATTGGCAAAGTTTCCACTGTTCATCATAAAAATTTTATCCTAATTCACGTTTTCCAGTGTCTTCTCAAGTGCTTACATTACGGAAACATTTTGTTCAAAGCATCAGAGTTCTTTGATTGGTAAGTTTCTTATGGTTCCTTAAAGTCATGTATTATGAACTTGTTTGTCATTCAATTAATAGGCTCCTTCCTAAGAACCTCCTCATAAGCAGAGCAGCACGTGGTAACCCATTGGTCTTAAGCAAGGAAAAGACACAGCACAGGGATCAAAATACAGAGCCAAACCTTGGCAGAGACAGAGAGGTCAGGATTAAAGGGGTGCTTTTGGTGCTGATTAAAGAGCTGATAACTCGAGCCGTGGGAGAGGAATTAGATTGCTGAGACGCAGAGCAAAGGACGTGAGATGAGAGATAATGACAAAAAGTCAGGCCACTCTCACACACGAAGATGAAGACTTAAGAAGATTAAAGCACAAAGAAGGAAAGTGTAGTCAGAAGGGAAATCGTGCAAACTCACTAAACTATGAATTACTTGAAGTCAGGGACTGTCATTATTTGACTTGAAATTCTCTAATCTTCCTCTCCTTGGTGCCATTACAAATGATTGGTGGATAGTTATTAAATGAAACAAAAATAATGCAGAATGGATGAAGATGTACAGAAAACTTGTCGTAGATCCAAAAGGAAACACGTGTAACTGAATGAAATGTGCAAGGTAGGACTTTGTGCCCCAGCGCGCAGCAGTTTAGAGCTCTTTCTACGCCGTGAGTGCTGAGAGGAGGGGAGAGGAAATGAATGAGGCACAGGCTGGGATGGCATGGAGGGGAAGAGAGGAGAGGACAGACAGAGGCGAGCTGTGAACTTAATTTAGGAGCTTAGCGTTTAGATTTCCATTGCCGGCCTCAAATCCCAAAATCATAATTATGTTTTTGCATTACATGAAGTAGCAGATGCAACCAAATGGCTCCAACACAAAGGCTCAGTGGGGACATCCCCAAGCCCTCTTAGTTTCGAGGGTCACACGTCCTTTTAAAGGGTCGTAATGCACTGTAGAATCTGTATCAGACTCTACAGTCCCTAGACAGAAATTGCTGGAGGTATACCGATGTCTTAAGAAAACAACTCTACACTTATGACATTGAGCAGAAACGAGAACTAGGTCTGTTCTTTAGTTTAAGTGAAAGGACTTAGCAGAAATGTGAAGTCGCTCTTTTCCTTAGGTCATCCCACAGGACGTGATGAATTATTAGCTTGAATGTAATCATTTCACATCCTAGGTGCTAAAGCCTATTTAAGAGTACGCAAGCAAAACCTGACTATATTTCCCCCAATTCTCTAAAATCTATGAGTGCGGATCAACCTACAACCTACACTAACAGCAGAAAAATAACAGATCTGCATGAACAGGTCTGCATGAACCACAAACTTATTTCGTACATTTACTTTCCAAGAGAAATGGGCTGATATTTGACCACAGGTGAGGGTCCAGAGGAACCTCTGCTGGTCAGAATTCATCAATCTCTGTCTCATCAAGGTAAAGATATTTTCCTTTCAGGTATAAGTCATTCCCAGCCAGAGAGAATTTGCCTAGCCTGCATCTTTCTGTGGGATTCCGTGGTCTCCCACCAGGTCCTGGGATCTATATGCACCTAAACTGAGAGAGGCAGAGAGAGAGAGAGAGAACATCTTCCTTGTTCTTCCAAACTCCAACCACACCATCTTCTTCTTGGGAGAATGGGTATCAAAGCAAAGTAGGTTGTCATCATTTGCATCAGCTATATTTCATAAAGTCACCACACACACTGAATCAGTGAACGCTGAAACATTGGTCCTAGGAGAAATACAGGGTTAGGTGCCTCTGGAGACAGATTTGCATTCACCAATCGATACATAACCTTGTTTGATTTGTGCATCTGTTTAAAGACACCGTATTTAACACATATTGTTGATTTATTAACACTAAGTTCACAGCCAACATCGTTCTAACACGTGCCTGAATGAAGCTTATCTAATACATGTGTTTCCCCTGCAAGCCACAGCAGTCTTCTCTAGGCGAACCAGACAGCCCTTCGGTGCTGTGCTTGGGGGCTGCTGAACAGCTAAAACAACACCAATGAAAGGTGCAGAAATGCAGTCTAAACAGACCATAAAGATGACCCTGGCTCACAGTCCGGGAGCTGGAATGGGGGGGAGGCACAGCCCCGCCTTGTCCCACGGCAGCTGGACACACGCGTGGGGACTCTGATGTTCCACCACTCTGCACCCACTCACCAATGACCGCCGACACACCGTGAGCACTAATTGTGCTGTTACCATAAAATTCAGTGTGTAGGTCAAACTGCAAATACAGAATCTGTGGTAGTGAAGATTAATTGTAATTACAAAAAAAGGAACAAGCCAGTTCAACCTGCCGTTCACCCACCGCATGCTAGCACCGCCGTACCCTCTTAGGTAATTACCCCAGGTAACTCTCCCCAGAATGCACCAAGGTAGGCATGGTGCCCATCCCCGTAGCACAGGGGAGAAAACTACAGACTGAGAGGCCAAAGAGACCTGCAGCTTAGGGGTGGCATCAGCATTCAGGCCCCAGCCATGTGACATGGGGTCCACACTCTCAGCTTTATCCCCAGATGCAGAGCAAGTCCACGGGTCTTTTCTTCAACCTGGCCCACCTGTCAGGGTACCTTCCTAAGTAAAATAGTCATAGTCCTGAGCTTGAATTAATCAGAACACTTCCTGATGGGACAGGATGAAACTAGAGTCAGTTTTTGCTCATGTGTGAGGAGGTGCACAAATATTATGAGTCAAATTACCATTTGCACTTTCTAACACAGCATGGGCTTTTGTAGTGACCTGAGACTGAGAAGGTGGAAGGAAGAATGGAGCTGCGAATCTCAGCTTTGCATTCACAATCTTCTTGCCTAATACAGACGGCAGTTACTATGTGCAAGGCACTGCTATCCAGGGCATGGTTACCCGGCATATGAGTTAACCAACAGCTGCAAAAGTGATGAAAGCCACTTACTCTGAAACCCTAAGCCTTCATATCCCCCTGTTGAAGAGATTCCAGTTTGAGTGTTTTTGCCAGTTCCACATCCATGGACACATGGGGATCTCTGTGCTGCCGTAGTGGTCACGTCAGTCCAGTGACAGAGGGAGAGTCATGGCGCTGGGTGGGAAAGGTGTGATTACCCTGACCACAGGGACCATGTCCTCACCACCATCTTCCATTGGCCCCCACTTGCCCTCCGAACCCCACTGCTCCAGATGTGGGATAGATAGGATTGTTCCATGCCTCAAAATGGGAGCTAAATATTCAGAGAGATCGTGGCATGAGTGGTAAGGAACAAAAGTTAGACTAAAGGTAAGCCTGAGCTTATATTTTGGAACATGAGGTGGTTACGAAGGGATTTTGCATTTAATCCTCACCACATCCCTGCGAGGAAGGCATCACTGCCCGTATTTTATAGCCTAAGACCAAGGCCTAGAGAGGGTCAGTGATTTCCCTCCAATCACACAGCTGACAGGCAGGAGACCCAGGCCTGGAGCCACCGTTTCTGTGCCCTTGCCCAGTGTCTTCCTGCTGCCTCTGGACAGGTCCAGAAAAGAAGCAGAGCATCCCTGGCGGGTGGCACAGGACAAGCAAGGGCACATAGGCCCCGGGCACTGCCACTACGCCCGCCCAACTGCTGAGTGCTCTTCATTCCCTTGATAGAATTGTACTGACCCCTGCACTGTGCCGGGAACAAAGCACACACAGCTTCTGGTGCCACTGAGACACCCCGAGCAAGCCCCCTGAGCTGAGATGAAAGGGGCAAGGAGAGACACAGTGGTGTTTCGGAGAACAGGAACAGGAGGCCCGCGCCTGGCTTGGAAGCCTAGGGAAGCTCACTGAGAACGTGACTTTGTGGCTGATCCCTGACGGTGGTGGCAGGAAGCAACACGCAGGCAGAAGGAGGTGGAGATACAAAAGCCCCAAAGGAGAAAAGGTGTTGGAAATCTGGGAAGCTGAAAGTCCAGAGAGGGGAAAGAGGCGTAAAGAGGAAGGGGCAGAGAATGTGAGATGGGACTACAGTGGTAAAGCCAGACGATGAAGGGCCTCCCACTTCCAGGACCCAAAGGCCTCAGGACAATGAGCCAGCCAGGGGGCCCCCCAACTGTCAGGGCCCCCCTGCGGGGGGCAGGCAAGCCCACAAAACTCTTTAATCTCTCCACCCTGGGTCATTTCCTCCAGCTAGATGACTCATTACAGTGCGGTGCGCTTCTCCCCGCGCACAGGGCCTGGGTGCGGAGGTTTGGAGCAGGGGCCTGTCTTCCAGGTGCGGTCTCACCAGTGCCACGTAAAGGGGGATTAGTCCCCTTCCTGAAGCTCGCCTCCTCCTCGCACAGGCCGGCCCCAGCAGAGTCGCTTTCTTTCCTCACGGCCGGATCACATTACAAGCCAATATCTACTTTGTGAGCTCTGTATCACACCTTGGTTTCACAGCATCATAGCCTCCAAGGGAATGCTCCCTTCTTCCTCTTTCAAAACAAGCTGAGTGCCCTGTGGTGAGAGGCCTGAATTGCTCTCTGACCTCAAGGATGGAACTCCGTCCCTTAGTTAATCTGTTACATGGGGTCTTTGTTTCTTTCTGCCATTACAGAGCTGCGTAGAGTTCACAATAAAACAGAAAGTGCAATTAACGGACTGGAACTCCCATTGTAATGCCACCTTTCCCACTAACCATCGCTCCCGTCCTCAGTTTCCCCACCTGCAGCCCAGAGAGATGGCAACCAAATTGGTGCTCAGATCCCCTTCCAAAGTAACATTCTGTGCTCTGCTGTGTGATCAGCGGCTTCTGATTATTCTGAGAAATTTTGAATCCCAAGAGTTAACATCAGTGTAGTTACATCTCTGTATTTTTTTTTCAAAGATTTTATTTATTTATTTTTACAGAGAGGGGAAGGGAGGGGGAAAGAGAGGGAGAGAAACATCGATGTGTGGTTGCCTCTCATGCGCCGCTAGGGACCTGGCCTGCAACCCAGGCACGTGCCCTGACTGGGAATCTAACTGGCAACCCTGTGGTTTGCAGGCTGGCGCTCAGTCCACTGAGCCACACCATTAGGGCACATTGCTGTATTTTTTAAGTGTCATAATAATTAAGGCATTTCAGAGATGGTGCAGAGGTCAGGTAAGAATAAACAATCTTTTTTTTTAGACAGAATAGCCATGATGGTCCCAATTCTCCCCGCCCTGAGTTCAGAATAGCCATGATGGTCCCAATTCTCCCCACCCCGAGTTCATGCCTGTAACCTGGCCATATGTCCCACTGGGGCCTTGCTTTGGGGCAGTGTTATATTGGTGAGTATGATGCAAGCAGACTCAAAAACACGTGTAAGTTTGGGGTGGCTTCTCTCACCATCCGCTCTATCCATGAGAAAGACAAGCCCAGGCCAGCCCACTGGCCCCAGCAAAGGGTGAGGAACAGAGCCGACCTCCAAGAGGTGAGCAAACCCAGCCGAAGTGCAGACACAGGCGTGAGCCCAGCCCTGGCAGCCAGGCCCGTCCTCACCGATCTGACCCCTGCTGAGGAGCCAGAAATACTTGCTGTCGCACGCCACTGAGTTTGAGGGTACTTTGTTACACAGCATTATTTTTGCAGCTGAGACAAATCCATACCTACATGATTCACATTTCTTCAGTCTACAGAAAAGGAGAATCGCCAACTTGTCTCAGCCTCAGATTCCTCTGTCTCCATGTGTCCCTCACCCTCCCTCTGTCTCAGAGTAAGACATGTCCCCACTCTGTGCTAACATGAGCCTTACCTCCTCGCCTTCCCCATCCCAATCCCCTGTCTTCCCGCCTGCCCCCTGACATCCCCCTGACATCTCCCACCCCTCATGTTATCCCTCAGAAGGCTCAGTGCACCTTACCATCTCTAAGGGAGACTTTTCTTAGAGAAGCGGAATGAGGAGAAGACCTCGTTGTCTGGAAACAGCCGGCTGTAACCACCCATTTTGTCTGGGGGGGTTTAAAGAAAAGTGTCCACCCTCCGTCGTCCCCAGAGGAAAAGGAGACAGAGAAACGTCGCAGAACTGAACTTGACCGGCTCTCCAGGAAGCGGCTCACTCCCTGGAAAGGGGCCCAGGAGGGAAACTGGGTGCAAAGAGCAGCCTATGGGGGCAAAAGGCAGGCTCGAGGGGCAAATACGGACCCTCCTTACTGAGGCTTCAAGGGGAGGGAGGGTCAGAGTCCTCCCTTAGAAATCATCACGGTCTCTACCGGATACTGTCTCCCCCCCACCCCCACTCATGAGCCAGGCTGTGAAAAAAAGAAGACAAAAGCCCCAACTATGGCAGAGAAGTTGCCCAGACTTGAACCTCCTGGGACCACAAGTAGCATCTAGAGGTTCAACTCAGCACAAGGGATTCAGCCCTTTCGTAGCTCTCTTTTATAGTAACTGGGATTGACTTAGTGTGAAACCGTCTAAACAATAAAACCACATGTATTTACTCATATCTTTGCTATTCAAATTTAATTTGCTTTCAGAAATGTTAAGTATGCTTCTAGAACCTTCTTTAAATAACTTTGTGTTTTTCTTAGTTTGGGCTCAGGACTAGAGACTAGACCTTCAGTATCCTGTTTTTATTCCTCTCCCTGTATTGGAGACCCTACATATAAGAAATTAGAAATAAAGAAACTGGTTCATAAGGGAGATGTAGATATCCTGTGAAAGGTAATAGTCGCATAAACATTACATGATATTTATAACATATAAGTCTACTGTAAATGATTTATTAACAGAAAGCATTTGGTAGATGTGCATTAAGATGTGAGTGCGTTTCAATAAAGGGATCTGTAGGAGTCAGGCATTAACAGATTATAAACATCATCAGACAAGACACCCTATCACTTTTATGTATAACTATATATGCAGCAGTTTTCAGGATACACGCTCAAGTATTTATGCAATAGACAGATGGATAGATAGTGAGTGAATGAAACAGATAATTGAATACCCACTATGTTCTAGATAAGCTTAGGAAAATACATAAAAAATAGAAAACAAAACAGAACCCATATCTTGAAAGCCTTCAATAATCTCTCTGTTCATTGTACAATTCAAGAGTTAGGCTGCTTTGATTCATGTTGGCATAGCATATATATCCTTAGGTCAAATGTGCCTTGAGCTGGAGCAAAAGCACCTTTATGCCATTCTGACCAAGCCATTTTTGACAAAGTGTTCTCCATAATCTATCACTGAGTTCAACGTTGGCATAACCATCTATCTGGGTCATTGCATCTCCCATTAGGATGTCAGGCCTTTAAGAACTAGGACTACATTCTATTTCCTACCCATGGCATGCAGTAGGTGCTCAGCAAATACCCAGCTTTCAGCAACTGAGAAACTGAAGAAATTCAGCTGGGCCGAGGACATCAGATCTGGTCCTCCCAGCCCTCAACCCTCCCTTGAAACCTTGCAATAAAATGCCAGATCCTACATAAACAAATGTCCAAATTCACAGAATGACAAATTGGATTAATGAGTATCTCTCAAATTTAAATTTTTATTAGAACAGTCTCCCATTTCCATCTTGATTTTTAAAATACGACAATGAACAAAAGGGTCATGATCACATACCTGCTAGACAATTCTTTCAAAATGTGCATACCACCCTGTTTTTCAGAGTTCTGCACCAGAAAGGGGCACTCCAAGGTAAACGCGATGAGACCGTATAGCCCGGTTACAAACAGGAGGCAGACTGGGGTCTCCCCGGGGGAAGGCGTCCTTGGGGGCTCCCAACAAAGAGTGCCCCTCTTTCTAGCCCACCTTTCTCAGCAGCTACACATGCCATGAAGGTACCGAGCAGTGGGAAAGAAACCAGCTTTATCACTAGCAAAGGCCAGGACTGAGAAACGGGACTTCCTCTCAATAAACCGCAGAACTGTACAACCTCACTCACCCAGCCCCAGACCACCACACCAGGGCGAGTCTCTACACAAGTTGTCCCGCCTGGAGCGAGTTCTCCATGCCGGAATCTGGTTTCCGAGAGAGAGCAAGGGAGAGAACGGCCTGGACTACGTGTGTCCGGTTTCTCTTTTAATAATCAGCAGCACCCCCGGGAGGACGGAGTGAGGCAATGTGAGAGGCCAGGGTGTTACTCTCAGAGACGTCTGTCCACACGGAAGGGCGCACACAAAGTAGCAGCAGCCTTCCCACCAATCAGATCTCAGTCCGCGGAGGAGTTGGGCATGGGTAGACCATACGACCAAGCAGCTGGAGGGTTCACTTCCCACTGGTGAGCAAGGGCGAACTTGAATACAAGGGCCCATGCGTGATCCAAAGTCAAAACCAGCAAAGACTCTGTTGACAAGAAGGCTCAAAGCAAGCCCAGCACTCCAAGATCTCCCAGACTGTCTATCGCTTCCCAGGCGGTCTCTTCTGCTCTCCCTTTCTCTCCCCTAAGCCCTGCCCACCAGGTATTTCCACCGTTTTCACCATCCAAACACTCTGAACTAAGTCATTCCCCCTGTTCCTTTCATAATCAGTTTCACATCCCTGCAGAGTGCAGCCATGCCTTTTTTGTTTTAAGTGGCAGAAGCCCCTTCCTTCTTTTTTGGGTATGCGTGCATTAAGTGCAGGGCTCAATTTTCATGAACATCCTAATGAGCACTTAATTTACTGCACAGGCACATGGTGAAGAAAGGAGCATATATCTTCTTGGAGAGCTAAATGCTGCCAGGACAACGGAAACCAAAAAGGCATTTCCAAACCCGTTTCCAAAGCAGCAGGTTGACTTTGATGAAAATACCACACATTGTAAAAATGTGGGAGAGAAGGGGAGCTGGGGCCAGCAAAAATATTTTGTTCCCTCAGGTGAGTAAGATCTTAGATTACATGATTTTCATGAGTTCTAGACCGGGCTGGAGGTTATCCTAGTTTGAACAAGCCATCATCTTTTCAACTGGAAATTGGCCCTTCATTGGAAAGCTCATGGCAGAACTACCAGGGATTTTTTTTTCCCATAACTGCTGCCCTGGGTCTTCCGGGGTCACGTGTTTCAGGAAATCACTTGCTTAAGTTGCTTACATATTATATTAAATTAATTACTGTAATTAATTTAATTATGTATTATATTAAATTATATTACATACTACACATTGCATTTATATTACATATTGCACATGTTATGTATTATATATAACCAAGTATATATAATATATGTTGGTTCTGTTTCTCTAAAGGGCCCTAATGCACCCATCAAATGAAAGCATGGGAGTACCTATGGCATAGGGTATAAATACCTGCCTCCCTCATCTTTTTTTCTTAACATTTTTATTGAGATGTAATTTACACACTATAAAATTCACTCCTTCAAAGGGTACAATTCACCATTTTTTTTACTACATTCTCTGAGTTATGCGACCGCTGCCACAGTCTATGAGAATGTTTTCGTCATCCCCCAAGAAAGCATCCTACCCACTAGCAGTCACTCTCCACCTCCCACTCCCTCCCACCAGCCCCCCCAAACCCCGAACTTTCCTCTACAGAGCTGCCTGTTCTGGAGATTTCACATAAATGGAAACGCACAAGTTTCCTTCACTGACTGGCTTCCTTCACTTGGGATAATGTTTCCAAGATTCATCCACGTCTCAGCGTTTATCAGTACTTCCCTCCATTGTATTGCTCGATAATATCTCATTGCACGTACACAATGTATTTTGTGTACCTAACTGATATACAGTTAGGTTGTTTCCACATCATTTGGGTTATTATCAATAAAGTTGTTACAACTATTTGTGCGCAAGGTTTTGCGTAGATATAAATTTTCATGCCTTTTTCCCATCTACCTACAAATAGAATTGCTGGGTCATTCTCCTTTATCTCTGATCAAGAGGGAAGAAAAAAAACCATGGGGTGGAGGGAAAAGAGGAGAATTCATACAGTTAGCACAAAGCCCACTGGGAGTGTCGTATGGGAGTATTTCGTTTCCTTTTGCTGCTGTAGCAAGCCACCACAAACGTAGGAGCTTAAAACAACCCTTTTTTACACAGAGTTCTGAAGTCCAAAGTGGACCAACAGGACTACATTCTTTCTGGAGGTCCCAGGGAGGAAGAATCTGTTTCCTTGCCTTTCCCGGTCCTTGAGGAGGCACTCTGTCTGACCCACGGCCCCTTCTCCATCCTCAAAGCTAGCACCCCACACCTCAATCACTCCCTCCCACTCCCTCCTGCTGCCCCTCTCTTTCTCTACCCTCTCTGTGTCTGTCCTTGAATATTCTCTCTCTCCTTCCCCCCCATCATAACCCTGGGATGACACTTCAGAGCACCCAGATAATTCAGAATGATCTCCTCATCTCAAGATCTTTGACTTAATCCCATGTGCAAAGTCCCTTTGCCATTTAAAGTAACGTCGTCACAGATTCTTAGGGTGAGGATGTGGGTTGTCTTATTCTGCCTACCACAGAGAGATTACCATAAATTGTGTTTGTTCTAGTGTCGGACACTATGGGGGTAGCATGTCCAGTGTAGTGATATTATAAACCTGAATTATCCAAGCATAACAATTAGAATTAATTTAGGTTTGATAAAATGAGAGAAACATATTTTGCTGTTTTCATTTAGACAAATATAAATCTTAGTGCCATGGAAGTGATTAATTAGAGTGATGACATTAGTGGAGCCTTGGGTTGTATTTCTAGGGGTCAAATCCCAGCTCTCCCGTGTATCAGCTAAGTGGCTTTGGCAAGTTGTTTAAACCTTCTGTGCCTTAGTTTCTTCATCCATGTTATGGAGAATATAAAAACATTATTTCACAGACTTGGTTTAAGAATTAAATAGGATAAGCCCTGGCTGGCGTAGCTCAGTGGATTGAGCGCAGGCTGCGAACCAAAGCATCACAGGTTCGATTCCCAGTCAGGGCACATGCCTGGGTTGCAGGCCATGGCCCCCAGCAACCACACATTGATGTTTCTCTCTCTCTTTCTCCCTCCCTTCCCTCTCTAAAAATAAATAAATAAAATCTTTTAAAAAAGAATTAAATAGGATAATACCTGAAAAGTGCTTAGAACAGTGCCTGGAATGCAGTGGATGTTAATGCATGTTTAGTATTGTAAAATCATCAAAAATATTTTTATTAAGGATCAGTCAGGCTAAAGCCCTAGAAAGCACTAAAAGTGCATTTCTATGGGAGAGCTTAAGGGGTTTACCAGGAACATCTCCAGGTCTGGTTCTTTATGGAAGACTAGTTGTTTTCAGGTTAACAATTCCCAAGATTCCCTGAGTCAAGCCGGCTGTCTCGGTGCTGAAATGTTTGAATATTTGTGGAGAGCCTAATCCCTGTAACAGGAAGTGAGGCTGGAGTCCTTTGTCTAATGTCACGGTGTGACTTTAATCCCACCAAATAGCACACCAGTCATAATCACCATATTACAGTTAGCTTTTACTAAGCACCGACTATGTCCCAGGAACTGTTCTAAGTATTTAATAGGAATCGATTCATTTTAATCCTCACTTCAGCCCAAGGAGGCAGGTAGTAAACTCCAGTTTATAGAGGAGGAAACTGAGGCCCGGAGTTTAAGCGTCTCGGTCAATGCTGTACGAGCTGGTCGAGAGCAGGTCCAAGAGTCTAAGCCTCACCTCTCGGTGTCCAGTGTGTGAATCTTCAGGCCCAGAAGGCCGTGAACGTGGTAGCTGAGAGCCGGCCGTCTCTGCAGTCAGCCTGCCCGTGTCCCAAGTCTGGCTCTGTGACATGTGAGAGCTGGGTCACCTGAGGCCAACTGCTCAGCTCCTGGGGTCTCACCTGTACATCGATGGTGTGCGTAACATCTCCCTCACGGGTCATGGGGAGGGGTAAACGCGACCCCATGCATGACATGGAGCGCATCACCTCGCCCGCAGTGCTGATCCGCAGGAGCTTCCATACTGGCATTGGGTTCTTTTGCGATCAAGTCTACCTCTTATAGCTCTTCAGTGAAATGAATTCTAGCAGCTCTGCTCAGTCACGCTTCCTGATTTTGCTTGTAAACTCAGATTTAATCCTCATAGACTTTCAATGCCTTTTCTCTCACCCATTCATTCATTAGCCGTCTTATTTCTTTAACAAAACCTTTGGAGCCTCCAGCATCAGCTGAATCCTGCATGACAGGTTCTCACATCTAGTCCTTATAAACCACCCCCCATGCAAATGGTATTACTGTCTCCATTTTTTTTGATGAGGACATTGAGATTACAAGACACTAAATGACAGGGACAGAAAGTGCCATCCCAGGATCAGGGAGGTCTCCCACCCAGCAGAATTCCCACCATCCTCATCTCCACTGAATTGTGGAATCAGCACAGACCGAGCGAACACTGACCCCGGCCAGTTGCCAGCCATTGACCGCCCGTGGTATATTTAATCTAAGTCTCAGTTTCCCCATCTATAAAACAGAAGTGATAATGTCTGTCTTCCAGGTTGGCGTTTGAACAACAATATGTTCACATGCCTTCGTGGGGTTAGGTATTCAACAAAAGGCTATTATTTGTTGTTATCTATTTATTAATTTCTTTGTAAAATTGAGTCTGTTTTTTCTTTTCGTTGTTGTTGCCATAGGGTTAATTTGAGTTTTTTTTATTTTTTATTTATTTTTTATTGTTGTCCAAATACAGTTCTCTCCATTTTCACCCCACCATGGTCCCCCACCCCACCCATCCCCATCTCCTACCCCCTTTGGTTTTGTCCATGCATCCTTTACATGTGTTCCTTGATGGACCTTCCTCTGTTTCCCCCCACTATCCCTCTTCTCCCTCCCCTCTAGTTACTGTCAGTTTGTTCTTTATTTCAATGTTTCTGGTTACATTTTGTCTGTTCTTTCTAATGTAACACTAATATGTTCTTTGTAATAACTGAATTTACGGGAAAATTTTCTTCTAAGTTTTTTTTATTTATTTTAATATAAATGCTGAAAAGGTAGCCTGGAACATTTTACACATCTGTTACAACCCCCTGGGAGTTATCTGGAAGAACAGATTTGACTCCAGAGCAGGTGGCTGGACAAGACATACTGGTCTGCATGAAGAGCTGGACTTCCTTCAAAAGCTCACAAGCTAAGGAAAAAAGTCCAAGGGAACTGTGAGAAAATAATTAATGACTTACAAACGCTGCTTCTCATCCTCATGATCAAGTTTCTGTACAGAACCGTGGAGAGATGAACTCCACGTTATAAATTCTCCCTTGAAGGTCAAAGCACCAGTAACCAACAGGCATGAAGGACAGATCGCACAGAAGATAAACCAGGAATCAAAGGTCATAGGCATTTCATGTGCAGGATTTCATTTTTCACCCACATGGCACCTCTGGGGGTTTGCTGTATTCCCCCCATGCCCAAGTTCATATGTTGAAGCCCTAACCCCCAGGCTCTCAGAAAGAGATCTTATTTGGGCATAGGGTCTTTGCAGAAGTAATTAGTTAAGATGAGGTCATTAGGATGGATGCTAATCCAATATGACAAGTGCTTTTTGAAAAAGAAAATTTGGACGCAGACAGGCATGCAAGGAAAACATCATGTGAAGATGAAGACAGAGACCGGGGTGATGAGTCTGCAGGCCAAGGGACAACAGAGATCACCAGCAAACCACCAGAACAGAGAAGAAAGGCATAGAATGGAGTTTCCTCACAGCTGTCAGAAGAACACTGGCAAGCCAGCCAGCACCTTGACCTTGGATGTCTAGCTTTCGGAACTGTGAAACAATAAGTTACTGTTGTCTACCACACCCAGTTGTTGGTACTTTGTTATGGCAGCCTTAGTCAAGTAATGCAATAACCCACCGTGGGAGTTCTTGTTGTTCCCACTTTTGTGGAAATGGATGCTTAGAAAGTTTGCTTGTCTTTCCCAAGGAATCACAGCCAGTGGTCGACCCAGTTGGTGGGACAGCCTCATTCCCGTTTCCATGTTGCAGGGCATTGTGGGCTTCCTGCTGCACCTGGTTTCTAACCTTTACGAAGAAAAAGAATACCGCTCTTTCTAATATTGCACTGGGTAGCTAACGGGAACCAAGCACGGCTTGTGCAATACTCATTCCCATAAACAAAGACTATTGACCTGCTGCACTGAGAAATACCACAACACTTTAATAATAATAACAAACATTTAAACTGTACTTAATAGCACTTACTGGTGTGGGCTCAGGCTTTCCCAGGAACTCCTGTGGAGAGATGTTGGCGAGCCAGAGGAGGAACACACACAAAGAGGCTGTGGGACTGGGTTTGCCAAAATGAGGCCATGGGCGTGTGGCCAGGCCAGCTCTGCAACCAAAGTCTCCCAGTCCTCCTTGTCGCATTCCTACGGTGAACACAGCCTTACCTGCTCTTTCTGCACCTGACGCATCTGCTTCTTACCTGGTAAACAGGAAAGTGCTGGGCTGCCAGGCCACTCTGTTAGAAAAAGCAAAGCCTTTGCGGCTGAACTCATGGAAGCTCAGTTCTGTTACCTTGAGGCAGACGCTCGGTCTCTCTAACTGTAAAGTGCACTGTTGTGAGGATTAATAAGATAAACTATAAAAAGTGTCCCATAGACAATCCAGCTAAATAAGTTGCATTGCACTATTCAAAATAATATCTGGCTTAATTCCAAACTCTCCAATTATTCAAGATGCTATGCTGGGTTCCTTTCACCTTCCTTTGCTTATCTGTTAACTCATATATACCCAGGTTTCGTGCGGCATTAATTCAATAACCATTTCTAGAGTTGCATTTCTATGCAAATGCAAGAAATTAATCATAAAAATGTAAAGAGATATAAAAGGGCTCTAAATGTAGAAGGAATTAAATATGTGCTTACTGAATAAAAACTGCTGTACACAATCCCACCCCTGAGATTCAAAAGAGCCTGTCATGGTGAACATAAATATGACAGATTTCACCTAGATAGTATCTACATTGGTGAGAAAAGAAAAAGAGAGTACATTTACTCCAGAAAATTAGAAACCACAACCACTACTTTCATTAATAAGAACATCTCATGTCTTAGTTTTAATTTTAACTAAAACCCAAAAGTTTTATTTAAAAACACCCTCAGGGCAATTTCTTTTAAGTTAACTGTGAATTTAATTTTAAATCCTCTCATCCCCTCATTCAATATTACTACAAATAAAACATGCTTTAAACACATGTTCCTATGCAAATATTTTTTAGAGAAACATATATGCGTTTGTCTCGAAGGAATTCTAATAAACCTGTTGAAGTCCGTGTCTAATCTGGGTTTGATATCTGATAACCGGAGATGCTAGGAAGACATATCTCATAGCTTTCCTTTGGAAACCAACCTTCCAATGATCATTGAGTGTTCAAAGTCAATACCTATTAATGCTTATACATATGGTATTAATTCCACATTAATTCTGTCAAAAGTGATATCATAGTTAGAAGTTCCAAATGATGACATCACTAAAACAACTTGGTTTTCATGAGCTTGGGACCAGTCACTGCCAAAATCGAGTTCAATCTATTCATCCGTCTATTCTGACAAGTTCAGTTTAATTAGTTCATGGCCTCATAACGAACAAGAGACTGGCTTTCTGTCCAGTTGCCAGAGCCATTTCTATTCTCTTCAACTTAAGTGCCAAATGCTTACACTGCTTTGCCCAATTTATACCTTTGCCTATAATTACTGGTCCCCAAGGTGTGATTGTCCTTTCTCATAAGAGTTTGTGCAGCTGCCAACATGAAGTTGTAAATAAATTGTAATACCGTTGCTATGAGGTGTAAAAATCCCACAGCTCATATCCAGAGCCTTGTATAATAAACTCAAGTAAACATTCCATTTCCTGCGAATGATTGTGGTCTGTGACTAGATTTAGAAAACAGGGCAGTAAGTCATCTTTCTTTAATGAGTCGTTGAAAACAAAGTCGTATCCCATGAAACCGAACCCTGTCCTTGACAAAAACAAATCGCTTATTTGTAAAAGACCCTCCAAAGGGGGACCGATTTCTCTGCAGCTCGTGATCTGAGTTCCATTTTTGTTGTTGCAAAGTGCTCGAACAATCACAACCCCACTCTCCCCATAGCATCCATTGCCGATGAAGTCGGGAGACCGGTTGTCCGACAAGGGACACCATGTGCTTGCTATAGGAGGAAAGAAGGAGAAAAATCAGATGTAGAGGACCCAGTGTGACAACTCGCTCTCCTGCTTACTGTGACCTGGGTCATTTAAAACCTCTGTGCCTCAATGTCTTCAGCAGTAACTGGAGGAGAAAAATGCCTACTACATGGGGTTGGCGTGATCATGAACTCAGGTAATTAAATGCAAAGCACCTAGCAGCAGCCTCTCCAGTAGCAGACGGTACAGAAATGGCAGTGTCTTCCCCCTTTTTCATGGCAACAGACACAAAACCTTCATATCCTAGTTTCCCAGGGACTATGCTGCACCTGCTAAGTGCAAAATGCTACAACTAGGGAGAAAGTCACTTTTTTTCCCTAGCACTGCTCTTCCTAAAACCCTGGATCATGCTTTCTTTTTAAGTTGCCTTACCTGAGAGAAGTGCTAGGGAGTGCCTAAATGATATCCTAACTACAAAGCCTAGAAATGTCTAAAATTCCTTAAAACTCTTAAAATTTCTCATTTTAGTCTTGCTCATAAAATGTTTATTGATTATTTTTCTTGCTTCATTCTAACAGAATTTCAAAAAAAGTAAATGCTTCCTATCCGAATTTGATCCTGTCGAGCTAACTCAGAGAACCCACAGTTCAACTTTAACATTAAACAAAGTTTACATTTGAATTAATTAGGTCAAGAAGTAATTGAAGGTTAAGGTCATTGTATGCTCAACAATAGGCCAGATCTTATAGAGGTAATTAAGTCCATGAAGATTAACAATTCATTCTTGTATGTGGCAAAGACCATGAATGTGGCCAAGACCATGAATGTGGCCAAATATGCATGGTTTCTCCAACTACCCTTATTTCTCAGCCTCCCTGGTAGTTAGCTCGGGGCCAGTGGACCAGTTCTGGTCAAGGGGCCATAATCAGAAGTGACATACGTATTACCTCTAGTTAATGAGGTTGAGAGTCAGTGTCTCCATCTCTCTCGTTTCCAGCTACAGAGACCCTGGGAAACATGTACCAGATGACCCTGTCCAAGGTAAGAATTTTATGCCAGTGGGAGATTAAATATTACATATTAACATTAAGCCTGTGGGTGTCATTTGGCACCGTCTTTTGTGTTAATGGTCTGTGTCTTCCTGTTCAATCACAGAGAAGCGATTTTCCATGGTTTTCCAGTCTTTAGCAGGTGCTGCTCTCTTGGTCTCCTAGTGCGCCTTTGGGAATGCTCTTGTCTGTTTCATCTGTGCCTGAAGCTGGCAATGCCATAATTTTACTGGCAATAAATGACTGCATATTTAAAACCCAGCGCTACCACTGTGACTAAAGAGAGTGACTATCCTTCCTACCTGCTTGTCACACCCTGCACCCACTTCTTCATCCACCTAACTTGGATAATATGCAATCTGTCCAGAAAAAGTCTGGCCATTGTTAATTTAACAAGAATGGTTTATGCAACCTTCATAGTTTGAAATTTGAATGTAATTTAGCAGCCAAGGAGAGTGGACTGGAATTTGCTTGAGTGAACATTGACGACTTCGCTGTACTGGTCAGGGAGGGCAGTAGATGCCATTGAGTGAGCCTGTGTACTGTGTGGCCGCTGCATTCAAAATGGCTGAGCGAGTAGAGCAACGAATCTGCATCAAATTTTGCATTAAGCTTGAGCATTCCTCCACAGAAACTATTTGGATGATTCAGAAGGCAACAGCTATGGGCCACTGGTGACTGACAGCTTCCTCAGGATAACACACCCACTCATGCATCATGTCTGGTGCAGAAGTTTTTGGCAAAACACCAAATTGCCCAGGTAACTCAGCCCCTCTCCAGCCCAGATTTGGTGCCGTGTGACTTCTGGCTTTTCCCCAAACTAAAATCACCTTTGAAAGGGAACGGATTTCAGGCCATTCATGAGGTTCAGGAAAATATGATGAGGCAGCTGATGATGACTGGGAGAACTGTGTGAGGTCCCAACGTGCCTGCTTTGAAGGGGACTGAGGCATCACTGTCCTGTGTAGAATGTTTCTTGTATGTTGTGTCTTCTTCAGTAAACATCTCTATTTTTTATGTTATATGGTTAGATACCTTTTAGACAGACCTCGTATACTTGAAATTTAATGCAAGTGTGTCTCCTGTCACTCAAAAAAAAACCTCTACTCACTACTCTTCCACACTCTTAGCTCTAAGATCCATTAAGGAAAAGCCTGAGTCTTATTTGTAGCTACAGTAACATACACTGGGCCCACTATATTGTTGGTCATCAGAAATGTTTTTCTAAACAAAACAGAAATTCATGAAAAAAAGATTTGGGGACTGTTTTAACAAGAGGAAGAAGTCTCGAAATTTTTCCCCCCCAAATATATATATATAAAGTAAAAACTTGAAATGTTAAAAACATTTTCATTCTTTTTCTGATAATTTAGAAAAGATTAATGTTATTAGATATTATCAATCCAGCCTGTGGAATACTGATGTTCTGTGGACATACTGATTGAGACCAATTGAATTAAACTACCCAAAACCACATATTTCAGATAAAAGGGTAAAGTGTGGCCAACTTAACAAAAACAGACAAACATGATCATATTACCACAGCTAAGACCCAAAACCCAGTCCCGCCAAGGCATAAGGGCAAGAAAAGTAATAGCGACCATGTACTAGGACCTCCTAGGATTCGATATCTATAAATCGGGTCTTTCTTTTTTTACTTTTATTTTTCAACTATAGTTTGCATTCAATATTATTTTGTTTCCGTTTCAGGTATACAGGATAATGACTAGACAATCATATACTTTACAAAGCAATCCCCTCAGTATTTCAAGGATATAAATCCATTCTTCCAACCATCAAAAAAGCTTTGCAACTTAAATGTTATCATTCTTATTTGAGAAACGTTTTTATAAAAAGCCTAAAGTTTATAATGTTAAATCAATTACCCAGAGGTACAGTTCTAGTGAGTGGAGGAGCCATGATTTAAACTCATGTGCATTTGATGTAAACCCCAAGTGCTTTCTCCACTACCTCATGTTTCTATAGTTTGGAGAGTAGAAAACGAACACAGAATTTGAAATTATCAACTACTTGGACAGCATCTGCACAGAGAGTCAAAAGTGAAATGTTTGGCAAAAATGTGCTTTGATAGAACAGCATTTCAGAACCATGATACACAGAAAGATCAAGGAGACCGTTGCCCAGATGTACAACCGAAGTCTCCAAAGGTTAGAGAGCTAGTTCAAAATCACATTACCCTCAATTTCTTACACATGCTTTTACTAATGTGTTCATTCAATAACTAACCATCAAGAATTTTGGAGCAGGTATTCTTCTAGTCACTGGAAACACAGGGATAAAGCAGAAATGATCCCAGCCTTCAGGAATTTTGCAGTCTGTTAAAGTAGACAGGCCCATAAATATATAATGATAATACCGTGTAATATAATGCTCCTAGCAGGGCATTCCGTTGTATATTTCCCTCAGCTGCTTTTAGTGCCTTTTTGGGCCTCTGTTCTCCCACCCCCCACATCCCAGAGCTCCGGGAATATCCAAAATACTGACAATGTACATCCACCCCAAAGTTACTCTCCTGCATCTAATTAGCCTAGCACTATTAGCGTGTAATTTTATATTATCGATCCTCTTCCTCCCCCTCCTCCTGGTAATTGACCTTTTCCAAAAGCCCTATCCCTGTCATAGGAGCCACCAGGTATTTCATGACCCTAGCTAGACCTGTTTCCTGCTACAAATGCTGACCGAGTGTGGGCACCTGACTGAAACCAGGTCAGGAAGCTTCCCCAGGACTTTTGGTCTTGGCACCAGAACATCAATTTTCGACCCTCTGCTGGGCAAATGACTAAAGATTTAGATTTTAGGAGCCATCAGTACCATGTGGCCCTCTTTCAGAAAAGAGCCAATCTATAGGTAGAGTTTTCTATGTTTAATCACCCAATTGTCATTACCTGTTACATATCTCAAAGCTACTACAATGCAGCATGTCCAAAGTCAGACTCATACTCCTGGCCCCACACTTGGTCATTTGCCAGTGTTTATTGTTACAGTGGAATACTCTAGCCCACATAGTTATGCAAGCCAGAAACTTAGGATTTATCTTAGGCTCCTCCCTTTCCATCAGCCTTCATACTTCACCATTACCTACCTGCCCCTGTTACAGTCCCTCCTAAATAGTTCTGCTCTCTGTGCTCACCTCTCCATATATGTATCACCATTAAGCCCAAGCTATGTGAAGTCCCTAAATGACATGCCTGTAGCTACTGTTTCTTTCCTGCAATCTATTCTTCAGGAAGTGGTCATTTTTAATTACGCCATTTGTTTGGCTAAAACCCTCCAATCTTTCCTCATAATCCTTTGAATAAAGCAGAAGTCCTACAATGCTTTGGACTTGGTCTCATGTCACCCTCTTCATCACACTCAAGAGCACCCCTCCCAGTCACGACAGCACCCTTGCAAACGATGCTAACCCCACTTCTCAGCTCAGTCGTCTCTCCCTTGGGGGAATAGCTCTCACCTCCCTGACCAGGTGAAGTCTCTCACCGTGAGCTCTTAGAGCACCTTGTATCTTTCAGGGAAGCAGAACAACCTGACCTCTGCTCAGGGAACCTGCCACAGCTGCAGTGTTCCATTTACCTGTGTGATCAGTCTGCTCCACTAACCTCCCCAAGGTCAAGACCTGGTGGGTAGGGACCAGTTTATTTCCCCTCTCATTGTGTCCCTAGATTCTATCCCAGGGACCCAAAGGATACATTCCAAAATATCTGTGGTATCAGTGAATTCAAAATATTATCATGGGGCCCTTAAGTTATTCTACATCATCTGTTCTGATGATTGCAGAAAATCACAAGTATCAATATTCAAGAGAGATTGAAAATGAAAACAAAATTTCTTGAAATGAGCCATTCTGTAAAGACACATCTCGAGTATGCTTTTGAAACTACATGCAATTCTCCTTCCTCCAAATACTTGCCCCATGACAATTCCTGATAAATCATGGGCTATTCTACCGAGCAGCAACATCGGAGATTCTCTCACACAGATCACTGCTAGCCCTCTGGATTCCACTCAGCAGCCATGTGTGGAGAACCTAGCACTCCAAGCACGGAGGACTCAGGGTGACTAAGTCTTGGCCCTCGTCATCAGTATGCTCATAGTCAGGGGTGCTCCAGCTGACCACTCCGCCAGGCCCTTCTCTCAGGCACCTGCTCCCATTTCAGCCAGACCACTCAGAAACAGAAGTGAGAATGAAAAAGCACTGTTGGCGGGGATTCTTCCAGGGGGAATTTACCCAGCACTGGGAGAGTCTTTGTAAAACCAAAATAAATGGGTGGGTAGATAGATAGATAGATAATCTGGGTAATTTAAGTTTTTCTTGGAAAATAGAAATCTTTAATCATGCTGAATTCATAAGAACTATTATTGAGTTTCATAGACAACATAAACAGTTCAAGTGACTCCTTATAACAAGTTGGTTGGCAAGGGACAAAATGCTCACCTTTGCTATCAGATGAAGTGTGATGGATTAACCCTAACCCTGTACCTGACTCACAGCCATCACTAACTACATCTGCACTGATACATACACGGAGGGATGAGTGGGTGAATGGATACAGATTTGGCTAGACGTCCCAGCCACACCGACTACAGGCAGTGCACTGGGAGGAAGGGGGAGGGGCTTGGCCTGCAGGGTGCTTGGTGTGGCAAGAAAAGCAACGGACTGAAAGTCTGGACAGCTTCAATTTAGTCTTGGCTTCGCTGCCGATGTGATATGTGTGACCTTGGCAAAGCATCCAACTTCCGCAGTCTTCAAGTTCCTCTCCTCAAAATGAACGAGTTCAGACGCAGAGCTCTAAATCCCTTCCCAGCTCGTACCTTCCAAGACTTTCAAATCTCAGGTATCAGCAACATTCTGGTCATTTCATAATCAACATGCCACACAACTCCTAACCCGGTTACCAAATAAAAATATATAGTAACGTGTAAATTTCAGATTTTACTAAAGATTATCCTAAACCAGTTTTGAAGTGGTCAGTGTTATGATACCACAAGGAACTTAGGGGAAAAGCCAAAGTCATGTCTTCGCCAAAAAAATGCTCCTGAATACTGGACACTCACCCCAGTATTGACAGTGACTGTGCCCGGGGCCAGGGACGGGGGCAAGTCCCCACCCGAGCTGAGCTGCCCTCCAATGCCACAGGAAGCCGGCCAGGAAACCGCTGCAGAGACCGCTGCTGATTCCCCACCAACAGTAAGTGCCTCTCCCTGATAGAAGGGAACAGGTCCTTCCAGTTGGCTGCAAGCATTTCCTTTTCTAAATAGCTCAAAACCGAATTTGATACACAGTTTGTAGATTTTGGGGACAATTCCTGGAGTCTAGAGAATGTTGCCCGGGATAGTTGAAAAGCACCACAGTGAAAAAATCCAGTCTCCTTCCCGCTGGAGAAGGGCACACCTTCAGGCTATTCCAAATGGCCTTGTTTTTTAGGAAATGGTCCCGTCATTCAGGTTGAAGGACATGGCTGAGTGACTAATTATGTTTTCTTTTGCAAACTACTCCACCAGCCGTTATGCAAAAGCCTTAATGAGCTATTTGGAGAGAGGGCATGCCATATACAGTCTTCTCTATGAAAAACTTCAGTGAGTCGGTTTGGCCAAGAGCACCAGCTCCCATGCCATCCTCTCCAACGGGCCTTCGCTGGTGGAATCCATCTCTTATGTTTAAGTGTTATCAGCACACCTTGACTGTACTCTTTATGCATTTACATTTAAAAAAAAAAACAAATGGTTAAGGGGAGACAAGTCATGTCGATGTAGTGTGACAGGTCTCTGTTCTTTATTTTAAGGGGAAATATGAATATTACCCCACCACAGGCAAAAGCAGAAGCAGAACTATATAGTCACAGCTTGTAAACCTGATTCCAGATACTCTTGGGGGCTACATGAATGGGCAGGCTGCTCTGTGACTTTGGATAACTCTAGAATATGGAGTGTTGCGCTGGGTCCCTCTATCAATGTGGTTACATTGGAGACGGAGCGGTGTGATGTCTGCCTCCGTTTTTATCTTTATCCTAACCTGAAAACTATTTTCACTCTTTTTTAAGACAGCTTTGTCGAGGCATATTTTACATGTCATAAAATCCATCCCCTTTATGCGTATAATTCAGTGATTTCTAGTTAATTTACCAAGTGGTACCATAAACTTTCTCCTCCAATTAAATCCCCTGTGCTCAGTTAGAGTAAACCCCGTTCCCATCCCTAACCCCAGACAACCACTCATCTATGTCATGTCTCTATACATTTTCCTTCTCTGGACACTTCGTATAAACAGAATCATATACTCTGTGGTCTCTTGTGTCTGACTTCTTTCACTTAGCATACCTAGCATAGCATTTTTGAGGTTTATCTATGAAGTTGCGTGTATCAGTAGCTGGGTCCTTTTTAGTCCACCACATGGATAAACCATATTTTATCTACCAATTCTCCACTTGTGGGGCATTAAGTTGATTCTAGTTTGGGGGCTATTATGAATAAAGTGGCTACGAACGTTTGCATGCAAACCTGTATGTGGACATTTCCTTGGGGTGGATACAAGGAGTGAAATTTCAGGTCTACCTAACACTTGTATTCCATCTTCCCACACAAATTCATTCACTGACAGTACATGAACATCAGGATGCCAGGCCCATGAAAGGAGAATACATGAATGAAGGTCACTCTCTTGCGTGGGAAATAAGGCACGCATGTGGAAAGACATGATGTCCTAAGGTGGTGTCTCTCTCAGGGAGGGGGCAATGGGGTTCAGTAGCAAAACCCCAAGATTTCTGGACAAAGTAGCACCTGTGCTGAGACCTTGGAGACAGGGGCAAGTCCCCGCCCGAGCTGCCCTCCAATGCCACAGGAAGCCGGCCAGGAAACCGCTGCAGAGACTGCTGCTGATTCCCCACCAACAGTAAGTGCCTCTCCCTGATAGAAGGGAACAGGTCCTTCCAGATTCGCACGGCCCGATAGACCTTGCTGGGGCCGGTCACTCCGTGATGAGCCCCCAGGGTTGTGCTTATTTCTCCACAGTGTGAGGGAGGCCCATGGTCCTAATTAGAGGTCAGAGATTATGGGCTCCAGGCCTGACTCCGCCTCCCTCTTCGAGCACATCTAAATTTTCTCAGCCTGCTTTCTCCTTTGAAATAAGAATCATTTCTTTCCTCTTGATCCTTTGTTTCACTTACCTCTGACCTGCCAAAATGGGTTTGGGAAAGAATTCCTTGGGATACTGGATATGAGTGGGGGAGGGGGGACTTCCGAAGAATACAACTTATTTCTAAAAATCCCTAAACAATGTTTGTAGAAAGGCACTGATATGGGAAATGTCTTATGGGAAGGGGTCTTCCATATTTAAGGCACACCAGTGAGCTAAGCTATTTTCTAGAATGCCTGTGTGCGCCTCAAGGTCTAAAACAGGTGTATCTCTGGAGTCTCTGCAGTATCAGTCTCCTCTTCAGGCATTTTCATGTAACCACACCAGCCTCTCTGTGTCTGTCATGTGTTAAGCCCTTGAATTTACTACTTTCTCTGATCCCATAATCCAGAAATTTAGCTCCTTTTCATTGTTCGTAGTTTACCTGCTGATGGAGGTCTTGACTGACCACTCTGGGTAACGGTGACATCCATGTCCCAGCAGGCCCTGACATGGAGTGGGCACTGAGCACATACTAGCTAGAATTAACTGTTACTATTCATCACAGTACTATAGGCACTGTGGCAGTTTGCTAGGGCTGCTACAGCAAAGCACCCAACACCAGGAAGCTGAAACAACAAAGGTTTATCGTCTCACAATTCTGGAGGGCCGGAAGCCCAAGGTAAGGTGTCCCCCGGACTGGCCCCTTCCGAGGGCTGCCAGGGAGGGGTCTCCTTCAGATCTGTCTCTGGGACACGTCTTTCCGTGTCATCTTCCATCCACATGCAGTTATCTCTGTGTTCACATTTCCCCTTTTTATGAGGTCATCAGTCAGGTCAGATCACCACTCACCACCCTGGGGGCTGCTTTGTAATGTGTTACTTCTGTTATGACCCCCTCTCCGAATAAACGCACGTTGTGATGCCTGGGAGTTCAACATTAACATATGAATCTGCTGAGGGCAGGGGCGGGAATACAACCTAACCCACAACGAACACTGCTATTCAAATTGCTACCAAGTCCGGGTTGTTCCAAAAGGAAATTGTTCCTGGAGGAACAATGCAAATGGAGATGATCATCCATGACTCTAAGCAAGAGCAGCTGATTCCACTAGAGGCCTTGCTCCGTGGAGGATGGCGCACTCACGCATTTGACTGGCTTAGAAAGTTCTTGCACAAGGCATGTCACTTGCTCAACACAGCAGCCAGCCTCTCCCCCGTCTGCCAGACCAGCCACAGCAACCCGGGGCCTCGGAAGGAAACAGAACCCGCACAGGCCTCTCTCGTGCACTGAGTGAAGTCAAGAATACATTCAAACATGAAACCAAGGGGGAAGGCAAAGGTGACACAATTTAAAGAAAAATCAAACTAAGCCGTTTCTCAACAGCCTGGGTCTGACCCACACCCTCTAAAAGAATTTGTTCTCTTTTCTTTTGTTCTGACTAGTAAATAGAATGCAATTAAAAGAAGACGAGGGTTTCAATTTTTTGATAGTTAACAAAACCGCTGAAGCTTAAATGATAACCTGCTCCCGGCAAGTTAAAAGAAGTGTTTGTGTGCGATATTGGACATATCTCAGGAACATTTGCGTCTCAAGGCTACACGTGGTGAACCAGGTAGAACGAGACCTATTTTAAAGTCGAAGGGGCTGACAGGGAGATCAGGAGGCTCGGCCCAGGTGCACAGGGCACTTAAGCAGCGACGTACGGGCTGAGCTGTGGACACTGGTCTCCCGACTCCTTGCCCACACCCTCTCCCACAGATTCTTCTTCTGTGGCCTAAAGAGCGTGACATGGGGGTCCCTGGGGGAAAGGGCATGCGCACCTTCTTTCAATAACAGTCTTTGTCACATCAAGTATGTCTGGGCAAAGTTTCTTCTCAGGTCACCCAGTGGGTGAGGTAGGTACACATCCTCCGATGCTCCAGCACGTAGGACTACAACTCTAGGAATCTGAGCAGTACACTTGACTTCCTCTGTGACGCTCAAGGTTCACTCCATTTTTAAGTGTGTGTGTGAGTGTGCGTGCACGTGTATGCTTTAGGTATCAACCAACAGAGAAACGATCGTGGGTACAAACAGTTCAGGTAGAAGCCAAGGACAAGGTGAAGGTAATGCACTCAGTGACGATGGCAGTTACCAACCTCTCAGGTCAAAATGCTATCCAAACTTGAACTTCTTTGGCCCAGCAAGATGTAGAACATGTGAAATATCCATATGGAAAATGTGGAGGCATTTTGCAGAAAATTAGGATCTGGGCTCGAGAGAGATGAAAATTTCTTCAGAGCCTCTTGCCAACGCACCTCATCGAGGACACCTGGAAACAGACCAAAGCGGCCTGTCAGGCGGCCTCTGCCAGGGAACGGGCTTTTTTAAAAAATATGTTTGTCATTTATCTTGGTAATTACAATCCAAGACTGTAGTGCATTAGGAACATTAGAAACCTGAAACGTTGGAGAGAAATAAAGAATATGTTTCTTTTTTTTTTAAGGTATATAATTTAAGAGTTGAGCGTCTTAAGGCTCAATCTGCTGTGACATCAAAGTGCGTCCGCGTGGAAATGCAGAATCCGCTCCCAGCTCCGTCTGGGTGGGAGCTCAACGGCTGCAGCATATCCTCAGATGCTGATTTCCTTTCTTCCTCTTCAATTAAGAGTTTTCTAGAAGTTGTGCCGGGAAAGAGCCGCATAGCATCCATACTGACTGTAGGAAAGAGAAGGGATTCCAGATCACCTATCACCATACCCCAACATTTCATCGAGGAAGTCGATTTGTTTTTCTGAATCTCAGTGTCCCCGGTTAAGCAACCTAATTAGAGGAAAACCACAATTCCATTGAAGGATGGGTCCTGAGGTATCATAGAAGGAAGCTAGTTCAGATGGTGACCTCAAATGGAAGAAGAGGCCACCGCCTCCCCTGCAGTGCACAGCATTGACAGTACACCCCAAACCTCAGGACTGACCAGGTGTGGCCCAGCCTCATGACAGCCACACGTGCCTTAGTGCCACCGTGGCCCTAGACACCCACATGCTTTTCTCTCTGTTTTGGAAGCAAGCCTCTTATTGTCCCTGGATGTGGGACTCATCCCAGCTTCATTATCTCGGCTCAGACTCATCCAACAAATATTTATACATATAAATATGCACGTTTGCACTGATGGCCTGAACGTTGACTGAATATTGATCAAACAAAGTGTTCAGATAGGGAGACTCTGTCCTGATTCCGAAGCTGAGATGTGTAAGCTTACACGTACCATCCGACCAACTTTTACAAGGCTGAAAGCAATGAAACGAGTAACCGTGGAAAGGCCCAGCAAGTGCCAGGCAGAGCTCCTGGTGCCGCAGACGTGAAAGGGCAGGGTGGTGGCCTTTGAAAGAACCGTCCCTGTAGTCTCCCTGGAAGTCTGCTCACGGGAAGGTGACGCCTACCCTGGGGTGAGGTCCCAGGCAAAGAGTGGCGCGAAGTGCTGTGAAAGAGAACGTACTGAGCGCTTTCCTGGGCCTGGCGTCATGGGTCTCGGGGACAAATATCTCTCCGTGCCTCAGTTTCCGCATGAGCAACTGGGGGGCCCGGCCGTTCCCAGTGGTGACGCTGTGGTGACGATTCCGTTTCCAAACACATCAAGGGTCTCCTTCAGGGTAAACACTTTGCACACGTCAGGCAGAACATCATTATTACCAAAAATAAAAAACTCCTAGTCGCCTCTCCAGAATCAGCTCAGGCATACTGCCGTCCAGAAAGCGTCCCCCTAAGCAGCCTCGGCAGGCACGACAGGGTTCCTTCAGCGGTCTGGCGTCACCCCCTACCGCCAAGGGCCAGCACCTGCTGCGCTTTGTTGACGTCACCGCCGTAGTGTTGGCCACACCCCTTTGTTCTAACCCCTGGAGAGCAGAAACTGCATTTCATTCATCCTTGTGTGCTAAGGCTCAGGCGCAGGGCCTAATACAAAGTGATTGTCTAGTTACTGCATGAAGGGATCCTCAACACCCATTTGTTGAAAAAAAAAATAGATATTGGGTGGAAGTGGCAATGAATCCAATTGGATTCTACTGTGAAAACTGGAGGGACCCTAAAACACTGGAACTACCGCCTCTGCTCTAGAAGACCCCAGAGTGCCAAGGCTGTGGCTGTGTGTTCTGGGCACACCCGTTCTCTCCCCATTGCACTGCCGCCTTGCCTGGAGAAATAGCACAAGTAGGGCGCGGTTTCTGTGGTTGAGCTAATTCAGAAAATGGATTGAGCCAGAAAGGAGAAAGGGCTGATGGGCGTGAACGGCAGTGTGGTGATTGGGGGGGGACTCTAAGGGGACTCCATGGTAATGGAGAAATACAGTAAAAAAATTAAAAAATACTAAGTTTCAAACAACATTGTTTTATTTCTATTTGATGTGTTTTTAACCATGGGATGTCGCAGCCCAAGAGTCTGCAGAATTTCCTGAAGACATTTGGCCTTGCTGCCACTTTGCTGGGAAGCTAGCCCTCAAGGACGCGCCCTCTCCTGCAGGGCCACGCACCTGGGAGTCTGAGCAAGTCAGCGAGACAGCAGCTCTACCAGACACTGTACAGACTTCCTGCCCTCAAGAAATGGGAAGGCTCCCAGAAGGAACCAGGGCCACAGGCTAATGCTTCCATGGGCATCATGGGCTAAGAACCATTAATAAATAATATAAGCAACATTGTGTGACCTGGGTGGGGGAGCATGCTAACTCCTTGCGGAAGAACACAGAGAGTTTCTGTTGGAAGGAGAACAGGGCAAAGGAGCTCGCACTTTTTGGCAATTCTTTGATTATTAACAACAGAAATAAGTTATGTTTAGCTTGAGGGAAAAGATATTGGAAATGCAGGGAGGAGTAGCACAGCAAATTGAAGGGAAAAGTAAACAATCAGACTTGACAAAACACCAGGACCTAGGGGGTTCCTGGAGATCCAGGTAGGGAACGCTAATGCCTTAAAGGCTCACCATTAACAGGAAGGGCTCCTCCACGTATGTTCTGTCTCAGAGTCCCTTCTCCCGAGACTCAAATCCCAAGGAGAGAACCCCTGATTGGCTGGTCTCACTTTGGTCACATGGCCACCCCTTGGCCGGCAGAGGTAGGTCACCTGAAATGACAGCCTCTTCGTGGGGAAATCCAAAGTCCAACTGGAGCTATTACCAAAATAAGGGGGATGGATGTTGGGCAGCAGTCACAACAGCTGACTGTTACATGTGTTCTCTTCTCAGCAACCCTGTGGAGTCCCATGACTCCCATTTGATAAAAGGGAAGCGAGGGGCTCAGCGCATTTAAGCAAGCAGCTCAAGAGATTTGAACAGCCCAACTGCATCGCTATTATGATTTTCCCCTGGCAGCAACATCCACACTTTTTCCACTACAGGCAAAACTGAGCTGGGCCTTGAACGGTGCACTGGATTCCAAATGGCAGAGACATGAAGGAGAAGAGAGTGGGCAACGACCAAGTCGTTCGCTGTGGTATGCATGTGATATTTGCAGCGTTCGCTTCAAGTCGAGGAGCAGTGTCCTTTGTAAATGTTACAGCAAGAAAAAAAAAAAACACACGCTTGGAGTTTCCTCTGAGACTCACAAACATTTCTACTAAAGGGAAAGCAATCCAAGGCAACATTTGTTTAAATTAAAAATAACAATAAAAAGAAAAGCTCGACATCGATTCCTGGCCAAAAGGTCGAGCATTTAATAACATTTAAATTCAGCTTTGATAAAAAAAAATGGATGTTGTTTTGGATGGCTATATTTAAGCAATCTTTGCAAGCCTCAGAGGGAACTAAAAATGCCTTAATTGCTTCCTCGCTTTTACGTACTCCGCTCAGCTGCATCTGTCGCCGAATTGCCAGTATGAAAAAACATAGTATGTCTCATACAGAGAAGAACCCCAAATACCTGAAAATACCTCCAAAAGTTTGAAGAGCCAACTGAGCATTTCTTAAAATGTATTTAATTCTTAGTTACGCCTGGGTATCTGGGACATAACCCTCAGGGCTTGGTTTTGTTTTATTCAAAACATGGCATTTTTTCCATTGAAATCCTCCCTAATTGACCTACTCCTGAAGAGGGTAGCTGAGCACCTGCTAAAACACAAGAACAGTTTATTCCCTTGACATTTTAAATCACAAAATTGTCCATCAGGGAATAAAAAGACAGAGGGTAAGGTGAATGAGAAGTAACATTTGGTAAACACACGGCATGTGCCAATAGAGGCACTTAGCCTGTCCTTCCTTCCTTCCTTCCTTCCTTCCTTCCTTCCTTCCTTCCTTCCTTCCTTCCTTCCTTCCTTCCTTCCTTCCTTCCTTCCTTCCTTCCCTCCCTCCTTCCTTCAAAAGGAAGATTCACTAAATCCTTTCTGTTCCAGTATCTCAGTGACTTGAATGCCAGAACTCAGAGCACAGTGTTACTACCCATCTCATCCACTCACATTGCCCTTTAGAGAGAGGGAGACGGGAACTGAGAAGCAATTTGCTGAAAGCCACATGATAATTAAGTGAGGGAACTGAGTATTGAGCCCAACAAAGTAAGACACTCAAGTCCTTGCCCTTTCGAAAGAATGTGCATTTCTACAAGAGCTATGACAACGGGTCTCCGTCCCGTTCCCACCCTTGTAATCTGCTGGAGGAGCCCGAAACAAACGCAATCAGTGCTTTGCCTCTTGGTTTGAATTCCAGCTTTTTGCTCAGTCTCTCAACGACCAAGCCAGCCTGTCAACACCGTGATTGAGTCATCACCCTGAGTCACGCCTGTCATGAGAATGCCACAAGCCACTATCTTCCCAGCATGTGGCAATCCTGAACGTCCGGCGGTTTATTCCCAGTCCTTCTCTCCCGTGAACCCCAGATGTGTCACCGAGTTTCGCCAACTCCATTTGCAGACCCCTTCAGACTGCAAGCCATCGAGCCTTCGCTGTGCAAACTGCCCCCCCACCTCCCAGCTCACGCCTGCCCCAAGAGAGGGCACTTTTTCCCTTCCTTGCCCTGCCTCCCTGCCCTCCCGCTCTGAGCACGGTTAGGGCAGGGCCCAGTCTGCTTCGTGTCTGTGTGCCCCATGCCAGCCAAGCACAGAGCCCGGCACGGGGCATCGGCTCAGCAAATGTTGCCTAAACAAAAGAATACATCAAGGATCGAGCACATCGCCTGTGATGATAGATGGTTAAACCCTCTGAAAGCAACAGCAGAGCAATGCGGTGCAAGCGTAAGAGACCGTTATTGACTCTGGCCTTCCGCAGGCTTTTCTACTTACATGGCTTTTCTGTTTCTGGCTGTTCTCTTCGCCCCAGACACATGTGTTCGTTTCCCTCGAGTTCCCCTTTCCCTGCTTCCCTGCTATGTTGGCTCTCCCCTTGCACCTAGAGTGCATCCAAAACTAAAATTGCACATGTGTCATGCACGGACCCTCTCAGCCGGGCCCCCGCTTTCCCATATAAACAGTTCTACCCAATAAAGGCTACAGTCAAGGCAAGCTATGCTCACTGGTAGCTTTCCTTAGCAGTTTTTCCTTTGTGGGGTCAGTACTGGTGGGTTTCTCACCTGCTCGTCCAGCCCCCTCCACCACGAAGTCTTCTCTGACCTGCCCCTGCGTTGGTTTCTTCTATCAGGACCCTTAGCGCGGATGGTGTTACCAGTCCCGGCCCTTCAGGAAGGGGAAGCTGAGCCAGAGAGGACAAGTGGTACTTCAATGTAAGGAGCTGGTGACAGTGGCGTTGGCTTAGAAGGGCAAACGGGACATAATGAGACCATCCGGAGGTTAGCAGTGGCGGGAAGCCACTTTCCCTGCTGGGCCACCGGGTCATACAGTGGAGGCTGTGGCACCAGAGGTCAGGCCTGCATCTGCCCGGAAGTGGGGAGCTCTCTCGGGAGCGGGGTCACTAAGGGAGCCATGCCAATAAGGGAAACACCGCCGGTGATGTTTCCAGAAGCCCAGGGGAAGGCAGAGGGCCTGACAGTCCCTTCCCCACCACCCCCATCTCCTGGAAGGGTTCTGTGGGCAGGTTGATGCGGGTGCCTGGCCTTGCAGTGCGCGGGGGCTGACGGCTTGGATGCAAAGCAGGCTAGGAGGAGGGTGTGCGATGGCCCTGAACGAAAACAAGCAGAAAAGAGCCCGTGTTGTGCATCTGTGGGTTTGTAGTTACTCACCCCCCGGACAGTGAGGCTCCTTCGGGCAGAAACCACGACTTATGTGACCAAGGATAATGTCTGCGTGTGGATCTCTGTGGATAAGCTGTTCAGAAAGAATGTGTTTATGAAGCAACAAATGTGATGATACTGTCAGATAATCCAGAGGATCTTTCCATCTGTCGGTGGGACTGAAGGTGATCCTGCGAAATCCTCAGCACTTGGCTCGCTAACCGCGACCCCTCCCCTCCCACGGCCCCCTGCTGTCCCTCCTCCCTTTTTGAATGTTATCTTCCATGAAAGCAAAACTGGAATGATATTTGTTTTAAATATGTTGCATGTATTTTAGTTTGATTACATGGAGCTCATTTCGATTGCATTATCTCATAGCAGAAATCCTGAGGAAGTTGGCTCAAACGGCTAAGGGGATTTCACGCCAGGAGGCCGGGTGTCTGATGGGATTCGGGGACTGGGCTGTCACATGGGGAAGAGGCAGGGCTGGGGCTGGGGGCCGGACAGCCATCCTGCCCCACTGCCCACCTCTCCTTCCCCTGCATCCGCTCCACTCCACCGTCACCTCTCAGCCCCGCAAGGGCAGGACCACATGGAGGGAGGGGCTTCCTTCTCCTGCTCTGGCTTCCAGGCACTGAAAGAGAGTCTAATCTCAGCTTTGATTCTAAAAGTCCCGGAGAAGCCGTAGAGC
Organism: Phyllostomus hastatus; assembly: GCF_019186645.2. Classification (NCBI taxonomy): domain Eukaryota; kingdom Metazoa; phylum Chordata; class Mammalia; order Chiroptera; family Phyllostomidae; genus Phyllostomus; species Phyllostomus hastatus. The sequence continues at coordinate 5,707,494 of NW_025333709.1, forward strand.
CGTGGCTGTGGCAAAAGCACAGGGCCATGCGGCATGCACCTGGCGTCTCTCCTGGAGACGGTCCCTGGGCCGCTGTTTTGACAAGTTCCCACTGCAGGCCGAAGTCAGAAACGGTGAGGACATACAGACAGGGGCTGGAGCGAGAGGGATTTGAGGAGCTCTGCAGGCTGCACCCCCTCTTAGAGAGCCCAGGTGCACATTAGCATACTGGAGCCCTGAGAAGCCCCGCCCATTCACTCAGCACTTGCCAAGTCTGCTGAGCACAGGTAATCTTCTCCTCAGCTCTTGAATGAGTGTCTCCCCCAGATATTTGAGACTCACTGTGCTTAACGTGGTTGGCTCCAACAGTCTCTCTCACAGCCCCCAATTATGGGCCAACTTTCCTCATACAGGTCCTTGAAATCAGCAAGGAGGGCTATCTCCCACCCCCCACCCCGCATCTTTCAGGTTTATATGCACATTTAATGAGTGTCCCGTCTACTGAATCAGGACAATAACTTGCAATCGAGTTTAAACCCCCTGGCAGTGGAGACGTGACCCATTCTTCCCCTCTCGGAGGAGGCCACAGACTTACATCAGAAAATAGAAACTCAGTAAGATAACAGATGCAAAACCTCTAGCAAACTACTTGGCGAGCAGGAAGTCTTCAAGAAATGGGACCTCTGTTCCATTCGTTGTCCTAACATTTGGGGAAGCGTAAGTTTTATCAAAGGAAGAACTGGTTGCTCGCTCTCTCTCTCTCTCTCTCTCTCTCCTCCCTCCCCGTCTGTCTCCTTTCTCCCTTCTCAATATACATTAGATACATACACATCATTTAGAACTTTATTTCACTGAGTTCAAAACCAGCATGTCCTTCCCTTCTCTTCCCTCTTTACCTGCCTTCTTTTCTCTTTCTCTGTCTCTGGTGACCTCTTCCCCCCATTCCTTCGCCCTTCAGCTACTTGACTCTCTCTGTCTTGCCTTCTTTCTCCTTCCTAAGACAGCACTCCTCTAAACTACAAAGCGTTTGTGACACACACACAAAAAAGAATGACCACCCGTGGAGGGTGATCTCCAAGGACTCTCTGCGGGAGACGGATGAAGAATTCACCGACGGAGCACAGAGCCAGCAGCAGATGGCATCCACAGTCCCAGGCACTCCGGGGGCTTCCGGGGTGAGGTGTCAGAGCGCCAGGAGGATGGGTCTCTGGATCCTTGTGGTTTCACGTTTGGAGCCACTCAGCTGCTCAGAACAGCCTGATAGCTGCATCTGTGTGGTCAGTTCGTGACTAAACACTCGGACCTTTTCTTTGCAATATCTTCTTTTTCTCCTCTTCCTCTTCCTTCTGTTTCTTCTGCTTTTTTCATTTTTTTTTAAAAAAGGAAATAGCCTCAGAAATGCTCATGTGTCTGAGTGTCTCCATACAAGAAGTGTTTCCGCATATACCACTAGGTTTGTTATTAAGGTCCTCACTTCTCTCCTTTCCCTTTGTTTTGTTATATACAAATCAGTTTTTAAAAATCTGTGAAGAACCTGCTACATCCAAGGCAGTGCAATTAAATGTAATAATATTTTTTCGCCCTGGCTGGCGTAGCTCAGTGGATTGAGTGCGGGCTTCGAACCAAAGTGTCGCAGGTTCGATTCCCAGTCAGGGCACATGCTTGGGTTGCAGGCCATGACCCCTGGCAACCGCACATTGATGTTTCCCTCTCTCTCTCTCTCTCTCTATCTATCTATCTATCTCCCTCCCTTCCCTCTCTAAGAATAAATAAATAAAATCTTTAAAAAAATAAAAATAAAAATAATAATAATATGTTTTCCTCTGGGCATTTAGATATTAAACTGACAACACAGAAATATGCACGGCAAATTCCTACTTCTGTAGAGCTTGTGTCCCTAGTAAAAGAGGAATTGCCAGAAGACAGTCCCACAGAAAACCATCTCTTACGGCAGAGACTGTAAATACATGGGCCTTGATTTCTGAAATCATCCGTCAACATTGTTTCCATTCCCAACGACCACAACATGCTTCCTTTTCCACAGTCTCCTGACGACAGACATTCCAGCCCGGCTCCACACCACCAGCATTTCTGAGAAGCCCACGTTGTATCTGAGACAGCGTGTTGGGCTCTTAGGGAAAATGAGTGAAACACAGCAGAGGGGGATACATTTCACAAGAGGTCTGGACCCTGAGCCCTCGGAGGAGTGAGAGGCCAGTCCTGCCCCCTCGCCTGTCCGCATTTATCCCGAAGGTGAGCCAGGGTCCTCCGGGGAGAGAGGGGCTGACACTCTCAGGGGCAGGCAAACAGCCAGAGAGACCGAAAGTCGCATCAGTCCAGCTCACAAACGGGCTGTTCCTCTGAGCCCACTCCCTGTTGTTCCTCCGCATGTCCCCTCCGCCCTGCGGTGTGCACACGTCCCCAGCCCCGTGGAGGCAGCGCCACCTGCAAGTTGACTTGATATACATACACCCTGTTGATGCAGAGGACTTAAAATCCATCCCATGCATTTCTGCAGGCCCTCTCCCGCTCATTTCTCTCGGCCCTCGAAGACCGCACGTCCCCGGGAAGAGCTGCCCACCCCTCCATCCAGGCTCTTGGACTGCGGCCGGCGGCCGACCCACATTCTCTCACATCAGAGAAGTAGACGTGTGTTGTGACAGCCTCAGGATCCGGGGCATTTCCTTGTTAGTGCGGCAACACTGAACCGTACAAATCTTACTTCCATAGGAAAATGTTTTATAGCTCTAAAATTTCTACGCCGTGTTACACATAAAGCTTAACAGGAAGAGCTATCACTTCTGTAAGCAGTTGTCATTTTTTTTCTTTTTTTTTTTAATTTAAGTCTAAGTCAATGTCTGTATATCAACAACTGTGATTTTCCTGGTTTCCATAAAAAGAAAAGTATCCAAAAAACTCTTCCCGAGAAAGGCCTGCTCTTGCACTGGTCTGTTCCACGTCAGTTACATAGTCTTTAAAAGTGTGGCGCAGTTGAAAGGTAGTGAGTAGAGACCACACAGTGTGGGGAGAGGCACCAAGAAAGAACTTCCTGGGTCCAGTCAGTTCTGATGCTGAAAATAAGATACCGTGTTATCCAGGTCAAGGTCTCCCTGTCACACAGTGGAGGTGTTGAAGAGCAAATCTCCCAGGTCCTTCCCTTCGATAAACTTACTTTATTTTAGTTCACTAAGCATATAAAAATACGGTGGACCCTAAGACGCAGAGGATTTTTTCACAGCTGGTTCATCATAGCTCTCCAGTGCCTGGCTCAGTACCAGGCATGGACTCCACATTTACTGAATGAATGAATGACTGAATGATCGAGTGGATGAAAGGAACATATTGCACATTACTGTGAATATAGTGACGGGCATGGGGTGATATAGAAGCCCAGAGAATACCCATCTAACTCAGCCCAGTATCAGAAAAGGCTTTTCACTTCTCCAAACGCTTGCCCCGCTGTCAGGAGCATTCTCAGAGTCCCATCCGAGAAGCAGCTATTCAGGGATTACAAAATATCAGTCAGGTGAGATGTGTCCCCTTCAGCGCTGTATAAAAATGGTTCAGAGAAACTTAAGAGGAGCAGGAGGATAGTAAAGCCCATGCTTCCATAAACTGGAAATGATGGGGAAAACAGAACTCTTCCAACGACCGCTCTGGAGACATCCCAAGAGATAGAAATTTAAAACGAGGAAAGTTGGGTTTTTTTTTTTAAAGCCTGGGTGTGAGGCTTGATCCCTCCGCACTGAAGAAGGAGCCGGCTCCACCGTGTTTATAAACGATACATGTTGTTCCTTTAAAAAGGGCTGTGGGAGGGTCTCCGTCCTGTTTTGGAAATTTAGAATAAGAGATGAACTCCCTATGCCAGCGGTTTTCAAGTACCATTATTTGACCATTTCTCTATTTATAACTCGTTCAAACTTATATAGCATATTACATTTAATTAATTGAGTGTTTATGCGCTAAAGAGTTATTTGCTTGTGACTATAGTGAAATTTCCAGGATTTATGACAGGAACATTTTAAACAGCAACATGTGTTTCCCTCCGATTTGTATAGCTTCATTCATTATAATTTTTCCTGATGTTTTGCCTACCATATTATTAACTTCCCCAAAGCAATGAAATACCAGCTTGTCTTCTCATGGCAGAGAAATGAGAAGAATAATTATGAACGTGGAAATCCCAGTGAAAACACGCTTCTATTGAGAGAGGCTAGTGGTCCAAGAAGGAGGTCCCTGGATTTATGGAGACTGTGAATAAAAAAAAAAATACAGCAAACACACAGGAAAACAGACGCATTTTTTCATCCAGCATCTTAGACGCTCCCTATGCAGGGAGAAAAAAATTTTTTCATATATATATATATATAATGCTGAACAAGAATTTATTTTGACTGTAAGCTATAAAGTCTGAATAAATCATCAAAGTTTCAAGTGCGTGCCACGCGTAAACATTTAATCACGGCAAAGCGTTCTTTTCTTAAACGTTGAGAGTTTGCAAGCACAGGGTTTGATTTGTAACTGGCTCTGGGGGCCACACAGAGATGTGAGCCTTGCAACGCGCGGCTCCTTAGACCACAGAGGGATGAGGGCAAGGGTAGCGTGGGGCCGACTTCAGTGCCGGTCAGTGCAACGACAGGGACGGGGGTGGGGGCGGGGGCCGTCTGGAAAGTCGATTCCGGCCGGCCGGGCTGTAGATCAGCGGTGATTTCCCAAAGCGCGGGGGCCGACAGGCCCACCGCAGTCACCGGCGCTTATTGTTCAACCAGGTGTTGCAGGGCCATCCGGGCCCAACCAGGACCGTGTGAAAAAGCGAGGGGTGTGGGGAGGGAGGCAGAAGACAGGGAGGACAGGGGCGTGGGGACCGGCTGGGCTGCAAGGCAGCTGCCCTCGTGTTGGAGATGGTGTTTGGATTCTGACGTCCTCGAGTCCCCATTGTTATTTCTCACAACACCACGGCCTGCTTCGGCACCCTGACCGTCTGGGTGGCCGCTCGTAAAAGGCAAAGAGAAACCCCTGATCTCCCTCCTTCCTGCAGAAATGCTCTCTGCCCTCCCACTCTGATGTTTCACTTCTGTTTACACGACCCTTCCGTTGGTCACCAGCTCCCAGTGTATCTTCATGAAAAGAGGTTAGGCCAGAAAATAATCCCCAGTCTCAGTGCTTCCCTCTGAAATCTGTGCTCCTTAACTTGAAGCCATTTTGATCCGTGTAAGTGCGGGGGAAGAGGGGAAATTTGCAAAGTAAAGGTAACTAGCCCGGGGTAGGTCGTTTGGATGATGAGGTTGGGATAGTGTATATTTTTTAAACAACTTTTTAAATCATATAACACTCATCATTAAACCTTTGTAAGTCCCAAAGCAAGATTTGGGGGTTTAAGGAACCCCTGATTTTCAGTGGTTTATCTTTCAACTCTTAACGTTTATAATCATTGTCATTACTAAAAAGACCTCTTTGGAAATGATCCTAGTTCACCTTGCAATCACCTAATTGTTGGAACCAGTGCCAGTGCTTATGCGTAAGTCCACACCAAGTTCACTATCGAAACTGGCAATCCTGCCGAGGCAGAGGATGGGGCAGTGGCTGACCTCATTGCCGCCCTAGCACCTGAGGCCAGAGAAAGAGTGGCAATACTCACCAAAAAGGAAAATTCCACTTTTATTCTACACTTGATCATGCTCTGGTTTTGAGAAGCAGCAGCCAGAACAGGCCACACTGCAGAATTTCACCCAAAAATTGGAGGATTTGTCCAAAATTTTTATAGTAAGTAAGCAATTTTGCATACTCCAGTGTGGTCATACCTATATGACAAACATCATATTTTAGAGAACAAAATAGATTTCTTTGCAATCGAGTATTATTATATTATAAGATTCAGAGTTTGAATTTTGACAGCTTGCCTCCAAAATTTTATGGAAGAATCAGTCTAGTGATAAGCTGAAGATGACCTAGCCCCATGTCCCCATGTGTCAGAAAGCAAGATCTAGTGATGCTCTCATGTGCCCAATGTACAGTACCATGGTGCGGGCAGCCTCTGAAATAGTCCCCCTCAATGTCCTGCTGGCATTCAACCTCCTAGGCTACCTTTTGTGGGGGGACTGCAGCTAGGGTCTCACTTCTATCAACTAGCTTGTGGTGAGTGGGATGGAAGGTCACCTCCCCGATTAGGATACAAAAACTATAACTGCCAGCTTGCTCCCCGTTTTTGTGACTCTCATGTTCTCTCTCTCCCCCCTTCCCATTCATCCCCCCGCCCCGTCCTCCCCTTTATCTACCTCAGAGCTCTTACCCTGGGGGACGTACACTGCCATGTTTGAGGACCACTAGAGACAGAGCCATGGGACAAGAAACTGCTGTCTCTGGTGGACAGCCATCAAGACCTACAAACAGGTGTGTGAGTTTGGAGGCAAACCTCTGATCCTCCGCCCGTCATGCCTTGAGATGCCTGCAGCCCAGCACACCTGTTGCCCGGTCCTGTGAGAACCCCTGAGCCAGCCAAGCCTCGCCCAGCCCACTCACCCACAGAAGCCACGAGAACACCAAGGTCCTTTGAAGCTGCTAAATTGGGGGATAATTTGCCTACAACACACAAATAATATAATAATCCTCTTGGCAACCTTAAGATAGTTTCCCCCAATGTCATTGCTAAGGTATACTCTAAAACTCTAGCTGTTCAAATAAATCACTGATGAAGAACAACTGAAAACCCAAAATCACAGGTCAGCTAACCATGGTTCATTGGCAGAATCGTCCCCAAACATGTAGGAAATCAACAAACCTCGGCATCCTTCACTCAGTCCTTATCCTCTAACCCGCTGCACACAAAATTGTCTTCTTAGGTTTATTCTTTATTTTCTTCCTCTCCTGTTAGACTGTAAGCTCCACCAGGTCAAGGGTTTTATCTTTTTCTTTTTCCATGAATGGAAATATCCCAACAACTAAGACCAGTGCCGGTCTCATAGGAATTGCCCCATCCATGTTTCATGAATACATACTTTTGACATGGTTCAATGTAAAATTCCGTTTCCGACCGCAAGCCATAAGCCACACTGTTCCCCAATCATATCTTCCATCATCCAAAACTTCCCCAGCCCGTTCATTCTACCTAGAGTTGTAGGTCGCATCCCTCAGAAACACACTGTCAGAATGTGTTTGCAAGCACGTTACTAAGGGAGTGCGCCCGAGAGAAACCAACAAGAGTAGGCGAAGTGTGACAGTGATGGAGAGGAGGGCCAGACAAGGGTGCGATGTCAGGGGGTCTCAGTCAGAGTAACGTCAGCATGGGGAGCTCTTCCATGGAAATCATGTTCTGAGTTCGTCCCAATCCTAGGCAAGATGGTTGAGCTCTTGGACTCCCGTAATAATTAGTCATCAACTAAGGGCCGCCCTAGGGAGGTGCACTCCCAGGTACTCCCAGCTGTCTTCAGTGTGGGGAGAGCCGAGGGCAGGCCTCCAAAGAGGAGACACCAGCAGAGGCTGGGGAGGTATAGGAGCACTGGGCAAGGGGAGCCAAGAGCCAGCCCTGGGGCTCCAGGGAGATCTGGGAGGAGCCCCTGCAGTCCCCGCAATGCCCATACTTCTCCCAGGTTATTTTATTGAAATCCTATCCATCCTTTAAATAATTCTTTCTGTGCGCACTATGCTAGAACCACACATGCTGCCTTGTTATTTCTCATTAACTTGTCCTTTCCTTCCCTAGATCATAAACTTCCTAAAAACAGAGATGGTATGTTAGAGGCATTTGTGTTGTCAGTATTTTCAATACCATTGATCATCTCTGGACAGTAAATTCCATGAAAGCGAGAATCAGTGGCTTTTATCACCCTATAGCCAGCAACTACGGCAGTGTCTGGTATAGAGCAGGCACTGAGATCGGCTGCAGAATCAATACAAGAAGAGCGTCACAGGCTACAAAGTGTTTCCCTACCTGTAATTCCACGTACCCTCGGAGAATACAGAGGGGCCCATAGCCTAGTTGTGACCACCTCATTTTCCCGAAAGAAAGGCTAAGTGATAAGGATTCCCTGATGATTTGCTGAATCAATAAACAGGCCCTGAGTTACGCCCCAGAGCTAAAGCTGATTTCAAATCCAACTTTCTTTCCCCTGAGCTACACCAGCTGATCAATAAGCAGGGGAGAAGCACATTGGACACTGAGATCAGTAAACAGACTCGAGATGTCCCAGTCTTTTAACAAACCTACATCAAGGTGATTGACTCACCGTAAGGTGAGGCACGCTTCTTGAGCACAGAAAGGCTAATCAATGAGTGTTTCATCTTATTATATTGAGTCATAAATAAAATGGAATGGAAATGTTTGGCTTAAATTGAAATAGCTTGAGATCGTTTACATTAAGGGGAATCTTATGGCGTCTTTTGCTCCCTGACTCCCCATAGCCTGTGTGAACTTGGGGCTGAGAGCGGAAGTGGGGGGGAAGGCTGTGGACAGGCTGGTGACTCTACATTGTTGGCTGTGATTCCCTAAGCAGTGTCAGGTACCTATGAACAGGTGAGGCCTCCAGAACCCCGCTTTGTAAAGCCACCTCAAAGCACATGGGCCCGCAGCTCTCAGCGGTCTGTTTACCTAGACCCTTCATCATGGCTCTTCACGCCCCTGACAGAGCAATGGTCTGCCTCACTGCTCTGCCATTAGACACCAGACAGGCAAGCCTGCAGACACTCTAGTTTATACTAAGCTGGGAAGGGCTGACAGACAGCAACTGTGAAAGCAGGGATGTGCCCACAGGAACCTACCACGCACATTGGTGACCCTTTGGCTTAGTGCCCGGCCCAAGCATGACACAAGAGGAGGAAGGCTCCCTGGCTCCTCAGAGCCGCTGTCAACCAGTGACAGGTGGGAGTAAGAGAACAACTAGCCTAACCTCGCCCCTCTGGTGGAACAACTCTGAAGTACATTTGACATTTCCTCCCAGAATTCCCCAAAGGGCTTGAGCAGGGGAGCCCGTAGTAATCACCTGCCCAACAGCCTACCTCTCCTCATTTCCCTGTCTTCCCTGCCTCCTCCCTTCTCCCACACTGGTGCTCCCAGAATCATCTCCAAAATCAACTACTCAGATCCTTGTCTCAGGAACTGCTTCTAGGAGAACCCACACCTGGCTTCTGCGACTCCATTCAGGGACATTGATATTTTTTAAGCAGACAACCAGCCTGACAGCCCAGAAGGATCCCAGTAATGAGGGCACTTTCATAAATAAGGTGGTCACGTGGAGACCTAAATTGCCACGACAAGCCTTCCCAGCAGCACCTCTGGGTGGCCACGCCGTCTCTCTGTGGAACAGCAGGCTGGCGTGGTGGAAGGAGCACTGGCCCAGGTGTCAGAAACCTGGTTCTCATGTTGTCATCGCCACCGCGGCACTGCTCAGCCATGTCCTCTGCTCTGATCTCTGTGATCTTCGTTTTTTCTCATCTGGAAACTTGCAGCACTGGGTATTTGATCCCTAGGGCCCTTTGGGGCCCCCGATCCCCATGAATCCATGGACGAGGATGAAGTGCATGGCACCTCTTTAAAGGTACGTTTCACAGGTAATTAATAAACAAGCGAGCTTTTCACACAGCACCGGCTCTAAGAGGTACTGTTTAATTAGGCACACGAGACGTTCCAATCTGTCTAGACAGGCTTCGCTTTTTCCCCAGGATACCTTCGGCCATGCTTGCTCTGACACTGTGACAAGGTGTCCTTTGGCTGCAGACAGCGATTTTGCTGCGTGATAATTCTAGTGCCGTGGAGTGAGACTTTCTTTAGTTATAATGCTGTTTGTCTTTCCAAGTGAAACTAACTGCAGACAGTTACCCAAGAAATAGTTGAGGGAGACAGTTTGTGCAACCAGAGTCACCAAGAAGTAGCTTCTGGCATAGCCCTCGTGCTACCTGTCCAACATTATTAGTGGGCTTTTAAGTTACTGCCCCTTTCGCCATCCTTGTCCTTGGGGAATAAAATCAATGTTCAAAGTAATCTCCCAAGTCATTTAATTGACGCTTTTTCGCCCCACCAAAAATAGCAACACCTTCCCCCAGCATTTCTGACAAAAACCCTAGAGCAGAGAAAGGGATTTCATGACACCAGATTCCTTAACACTCAGACTCGAGTCTTGTGACAACCCTGGCAAACAGCTAGTGAAGTCCCTGATCTTCCAAGTGCAGTGGGCTTTCAATTTGTGTGGATAATATTGACAGGCCTCATCCGGCCTGAGGATTGGGGAAGAAGTCCATGAAGTTGCTGTCAGTAGTTGAAGAGAGTTTTCAAAGCGCAGCCCATGAAATAGACAAGCACAACTTATTGAATGTGATAAAACAGTGCATTTGTGTCTCTTCCAGCCATTTTTCAAACTTTTTCAGAGGGGGGAGATGAAAAACTGTCAGAAACTGTCACGTTTTATTTCACACATGTAGTTCTACAGCCATACGAAGCCACGAAACACCATCTCAATTTAGCTCCAGCAAGTGTCTGCCCGAGGCCCTATTCACACTTTGAACTCTATGCATGGCTGGACTTCTTCCCCCAGCCACGCCCACGTACGGCTCGGTGGGCAGCTGTCCTTGCAGAAGGCACGTCTGGCCTCAGTCCTCTTGCTCCTGCGCTCCCCAGCGGCTGCCCCACACCTCGTAAATGTCAAAGGGGACAGGCTGCCGGGGACAGAAGACCAGGAAGGGCAGTCTGGCTGGAGTGGGTGGCTTCATGCTCTCTGGACCTGGCAGAAGCACAGCAGTAAGTCTTTCCTGTGGATTCCTTGGAAGTTGTTTGGAAGCTTCTCCGCTGGCCCCGCCAGCTACAACTCGGCTGACATGGGCAGTGTCTCTCCTGCAGCAGGCTGGTCCCCAGAGCAGAGGCTCCTCAGGGATGAGGTCCACATCCACTGTGCCATTTGAGTCCTAATGCTCTTGCAAGCAGCCACCTGGGCGGGACTTGCAATGGCTCCAGGCCAGCTCTGTCACCACCCGGTCCATGAAACATGCTGTTGGATTTCTTAAAAGACGGGACCAAAACCTTATTATTTCTCATACAGTTATCCATAGAAAGGGATCATCTGGTATATGAGAAATTATACTAAACAGTCAAAAGGAGATCATTGTTAAAGGACTACTCTCCTACCATAAACATTTTTTTAAAGATTTTACTTATTTATTTTTAGAGAGAGAGGAAGGGAAGGAGAAAGAAAGGGAGAGAGACATCGGCATGTGGTTGCCTCTCACACGCCCCCTACTGGGGACCTGGCTCACAACCCAGGCATGTGCCCTGACTAGGAATCGAGCTGGCAACCCTTCGGTTTGCAGGTCGGCACTCAATCCACTGGGCTACACCAGCCAGGGCCATAAACTTTTAAAACTTGAAACACATGAGATCATTCAGACACCGAGCAACAGTCAATGGAGGCCTGGGCCGCTTGGGAGAGAAGAACAGCACATGAGGAGCGACCCACGTTTGCACGGCTTCCTCCCTGGAAGAACTGTGTGGCCTGCACTGAAGGCAAGAAGCCCAAGCAGAGCATGTTTGTGCTGAGCTGAGGGGGCAGAGATGGAATGAACAGAGAACTAGAATGAGACCCTAAAATCGCCTAAGGGGTCTTCTTGAGCCCCAGGCCAATTAGAGGCTGCATGTTAAAGGGCAATTTTGCAAGGCTTGGAATGTTACTTTCCTAGGGCTGCTATAGCAAAGCTTTTATTAAAAAAAGAAAAGAAAAGAAAAGAAAAAAACTAAATGAAAACCCTACACCTCAAAATAAAATTATTATATATGAAGTGAAAAAATCAATAGAATGGTTTCATGAAAAATTTGGTACTTTCAGAGAAAATAGTAGTGACTCAAAGACAGGGCAATAGAGACAATTCAAACTGAAGCAAGGAAAAAGAAAAGTCTAAAAACATGAGCAGTGCCTTGGTTGGCCAATGTCAAGTGGTCTAAGAAATGTATAATTGGGGCCTCCACATGCACATGCAAACACACACACGAACACAAACACAAAAAGAAATGGTAAGTCTATGGACAAATTCTATCAAGTTAGTAAAAATAACACCAATTTTGCATATATATTTTATGAGCCCAGCATAATTATGATCCCAAAGCCATTCAGACATTAAAAGAAAATGAATGACCTATATGGCACATGAATATAGATAGAAAACACATTTTTAAAATGTTAGCCACTCAAATCCGGCAATATAGTAAAAGGACAATATATCATGGTTAAGAGGAGTTCATCTGAGAAAGCAAGATTGCTTTACAAATTCAATCAACGGAAAGCTTTTCACTAAGGAATGGGAACACTCATACTACCACAGTCAATTAGGTTCTGGCAAAACACACAAAGCTGGTCAATAAGGTAAGACAGTTTTCAATAACTTACACTGGAATAACTAGATATGGGTAGAATGTGTACACCGTTACCTCACACCATACACAAAAAGCAACTCAAAATAGATTATAAAACTAAAGGTAAATGCAAACTATGAAGTACAGGAAACTATTTTTATAGCCTCAATGTAGGCAAAGATTTTCCCAGCAGAACTCTGAAAGTACCATCTATTAAAAAAAAAAGGTAAGTTGGACTTCATCAAAATCGGACTTCAATTCATCAAAAAACGCCATCAAGTAAATAACTAGACAAGTCACACAATGAAAGAAAATATTGGCAGCATAAATTGGACAAAGGGTTATATGCAGAATATATAAAGAACACCTAAAACTTAAAAATAGAAAGTCAAGTGACCTATGTAGAAAGGACCAGGGTGGGTGGAAAGCAAATTATTTGAGCAGACATCTCATGAAGAAAGGCATACAACTGGCAAAAAAAGTATATGACAAAATGTTCAACACTATTTACCATTAGAAAGTGGAAATTAAAGCTACGTGGAGATACCAGCACACACTCACTAAAATGGCTAACGCTTAGAAGACTGAACATACTGTGTTAAGGAGATAGGAAGCAACTGGAGTTCTCATACATTGTGGGTGGGCGTGTGAAATGGCACAACTCTTTTGGAAAACGGTTTGGCGGTTTCTTATAAACATACCTCTACCTATGACCACGAATTCCACTTATCTGTATTTACCTAAGAGAAAACTTAGGATCTATGTCCACAAAAAGATTTGCCCGAGAGTGTTTATAGTTCTTCATTCACAAAAGGCAAAAACTGAGAAAAGAAATACAAATAACCCAACAAAAAAAACAAACAAATTTCAATATATTTGTCTAATGGAATACTAATCAGTAACAAAAAGAACCAACCACTATCACAAGCAACAAGATGAACAGAATCTCAAAATGTTGCACTGAGTGAAAGAACGAGTACAAAAGGCCCATCCTCTGGGGTCCCATCTACGTGACGGCAGAGCTAAATCAACAATGGAAAAAGAAATTGAAACAGGCCCTGGCTGGCGTAGCTCAGTGGATTGAGTGCGGGCTGCGAACCAAAGTGTTGCAGGTTCGATTCCCAGTCAGGGTACATGCCTGGGTTGCAGGCCACGGCCCCCAGCAACAGTACATTGGTGTTTCTCTCTCTCTCTCTCTCTCTCTCTTTCTCCCTCCCTTCCTTCTCTAAAAATAAATAAATAAAATCTTAAAAAAAAAAAGTAAAGAAATCGAAACAGTGGCTAGGTCAGGAGAGAAGGACATGCAAGAGTCAGCTAACGTGCGCACGCAGGAACTTCTAGAGGATGGCCGTGTTCTGTATTTTATTGGGATGTGACATACAGATTATACGCATTTGGTAAAACTCACTAAACTGTACACTTAAGATCTTTGCATTTCTTTGAATGTGTTATACCTCAATAAAATATGATATCTTACTAATAAAAATAGTAAAAGTACTGGAGTAATGCAAGTATTGTAATAAAAATGATTGACAGGGTCAACAGTGGCACCAAATAGGAAGCCATCAGACTCGGTGGGGTAAGTCAAAAAAGTTGGAACCCTGGCTGGTATAGCTCAGTGGATTAAGCCAAGCCTGCAAACCAAAGGGTCATTGGTTTGATTCCCAGTCAGGGCACAAGCCTGGGTTGCAGGCCAGGTCCCCAGTGGGAGGCATATGAAAGGTAACCATACACTGACGTTTCTTTCCCTCTCTTTCTCCTTCCCTTCCCCTCTCTCCAAAAATAACTAATTATTTTTTTTAAGTTGGGAGAAAAGAATGAGATCTGGGTCTTAAGTACCAGCAGGAGATTGTCTAAGACACGGTAAACATACCCTATTGGGGGACGGTTGTTGGGAGCCCCAAAATGTCCTGGTGTGACTCAAGTTTGCAATGCATGAGAAGCAGGGTAGCTAGCTAGTAAAGAGCTTGCACACTGAAGCCAACTGCCAAAGTTTAATAGGAAAAGATGACTTACTTCCAATGGTTATTGTGCGGAGAGTTTGCTTTAATGTATGTTAAACACTTAGAAAAATATCTGGTGCATAGTTAGCACTCACTAAACAAGAACTGTCATCATGACTTACGGTTTCCTGAAGAAAAAGAACTTTGACCATGAGTCTTGAGGGAGAAGATGGTGGTAGGAGTGGAGAATAATGGAGAGGATGGAAGACTGTGGCGACCTGTGATTTATAAGAAATATAAATATATTTGTTATATATTTGGTCGTCATCCACGTTTTCTGGCTCACACATCCCAAAACCCTTGGAATGTCCTAAGTGATGAGAGCAACAAAGTGGTCTTTTGTTATGTTAATGAGGTGACTTTTAGACCCCACCTAAGTATGCGGGCTGCTGGCCAGGAGAAACAAGGCTGTGATTAAAAGGTTGGAACTTTCAGTCGGACCCCCTGACCCCTAGAGAGAGAAGAGGGGCTGGAGGTTGGATCAATTGCCAATAGCCTGTGAGTTAATCAAGCACGCCTATGTCATAAAGCCTCCCCGAAACCCCAAAAGCACAGGGTTGGAGGAGCTTCCAGGGTGTTGAGCACATGGAGATCTGGAGAAGTGGTGCTTGGATTGAGCACGGAAGCTCTGTGCCCTGTCCCCATACCCAGCCCTGCGCATCTCTCCCATTTGGCTAATCCATTTGGCTGTTAACACGTGATCCTGTGACTCTGGCAGTGTGGTTGGCTATCTCACTAAGCTATGTCCTCCAGTCTAGTCTTGTCATTATCGACCAAGAGGTGGTAGTTTGACCCCAATTTTTCTTCTTCTTTCATCCTGTTTCTCAACCCAGACAGAGAAGCCAGAGCAGGGGTAGTGGGGAGCAGTATTTACAGCTCTTCCGCATCTCTTAAACCCCCACACTCCCTCCCAGCTTTCATTATTGTGTAATGGGCTATGAGGTGTCTTCTGGATTGCACACCTCAAGCCAAACTTCTTTAAATGTCTAGAAGCCAAAAGAGGGTTTCTAGGTAAATGAAGGTAACTTACTTAAAGGCAATGTCTTGTTCTTCTGAACCATTTCTTTCAAACTCTCTTACCCAATCAACTATAACATTCTTCCAGGAATCAGCTAAGCCAGAATTGCCTCTGCCTAGCCTGGCCTGGCCAATATACACAGTTCATTCCAGAGAGTGGAAACTGTCCAAGACACCATGAGTGTGGAGGAGCTGATACCAGGATGATTCAAGCACAGAGATATTTAAAACAGACCCAGCCTCATAGGGCCTTTCTGAGCTTACACCACTCAAACCTGAACGAGGCAATGTCTTACTCACGTAGCCTGCTGGGAGACCCACACAACATTACTGTGCCCTGTCCTTCCCACCCTGAGAACATATCCAGTTCTTGGACTGGAAATAGAGACTCCAGCTCCCTCTGTTGAGCTGCTGATGTTTGATGTATTCTCCAAACCCATTCTTCAAGCTCCGCCAAGTTGAGTGAAATATTTCCACCACTGTCCCTGAGGCTGTTAGAGCCAACAGAGTAGGTCAGGTTTATATATATTTATATATATATGGCAAAAGTGTGCTGGGAAGGCAAAGGCAGCATCTAACCCAGATCTCAAGCTGAGGAAGTGATTTTCTGGTGAGGAAACCTTTGAATTAAACATTAAGAATACACAGGGGGTTGCCAGTCAAAGATGGAGAAAAGGAGGTTCCTGTTTGAGAGAATAACATGTACAAGGCACAGAGGCATTAAATTACAAGACCTCAAGTTACATTTGAGGAAATATAAGAAAATTTCATGACTAGAGAGAACTGTGCACATTAGCTTATCCTCTGTCATATCTAGTATTGAAAACGTGACATAAAGTAGTTTGGAAAGACACAGAAGAAAAAGAGATTTAGTGATCGATCTACAAAAGACTATTGTTTTGTTGGGGCAAGTAATCACCATTTATAAAATAATATCAAGAGAAACATAAGGAAAAGAAGAACAGGATAACCACACATAATTGAAACTTGAATTATCAGAATACTTTGGAAAATTGGATAATTTTATTAACTGAGATTTTTCTGATGAAATAATTGCCTATTTTAAGCAATATTCTTGAAACTCTTTCTTAAAAATTAATTAATACAATCTTCTGTCTTAAATATGTAAATCTCTTGCCAGTGCCTCTGACTGAGGGAACACAGCTGGAAGGTGAGAAAGCCTGGAAAATAAGTTTTCAGGAAAAAAATGAACAATGGATATGAGAACAAACTGGCAAGTAACCAGCATAACACCAATAAGATGGGGGCTATTGTAAGCCTCCTAACGCAGATGAGGAAAGTGAGTTACAGTGGAATAAAATAACCTGCCCAAGAGCACAAGCATTGAACTCCAGAGCCCAAATTCTTACCTCTTCTGCCACTCAGATAAGTAATGGAGCTCAATGGGAACATTAATTGAGCTGAGGTGGAGGGTAGGGACCAAAGTAAATACCTGGTCCCAAGAACAGGATTACAGCTCAGGTTTAAGCTCAGAAAATTTTCATTCTCACGAACTAGCAAGTAGCACAGTACCTGGTATTCACAACATAATAAATTAATCTATTGAATTAATAAATAGTTGATGGGGCCCTTACCTTGAAGAATATCTGGGGTGGAGAATAAGTTGCAATCTCAAAACTTAGAGAGTTGACCATCCTTCATCAAAAGGCTCTATGCCCCTGCCTAAGAAGGAAGATTCTAGGGAGCAGCCTGTGTTTATTGAGCCCTGTAGCATCGAGCACAAACATTATGAGAAGTATCTCATTGATTCCACAACAACCTAATGATATAGTAACTATTATTATCCCCATTATACAGATGAGGAAACTAAGGTTTCCAGAGTTAAGTAGCTTGCCCAAGGTCAGCCAGTAATGAGGAGCACCAACATTCAAACTCAATGTCTTCTAATTTAGCTCAAGTCCTTTTCACCTCAGCTGAGATTAGCCAAGGAACTAGAGTAGATGGAGACTGCAGAAGGGAAGGGAGAGGATCCCTAGTGAAGCCACTTACGGAGAACTGAGGGGGCAAGGGGCAGAAGAGTGGGGCTACAGGATGGCAGAAGCCCAGTCATGAAAAGTGAAATTATTGAGAGGCCAATGAAAATTTTTTCCAAATTCTTCCTTGGCAAAGTCAATTCCACTTGTACTTTGATCTTTGACCTAGACCCATACAATTAATTCCACATCATATTTCTGCATATTGCTCTCCAAGGAGAATTGAGTTTACACTCCCCCCCATCCAAACCATAACAGTACTTAATTAGGTGATAATTTATGTAGTACTTAGTATGAACTTTTGGCACTTGCTGGAGAAGGCTGTACAAGTGTATACGTGTTATCACCTGACTACATCAAGTAATGGGGCTCGGGCATTGCTGAGGTGTCTTGGGCTTTACAAGGTATCAAATGACTTTTATAACCCTGTAGTACCTGGCTTTCCAGTAGGCAGAACTGTCTCTAGTGTGTATTAATATACGGAATATTATGCCCACATGCACTTAAAACTCTGATTCTCAGCACTTCAAAACAACAAGGAGCCTGGAAAATTGGAGAAACAGATGTTGGATGAATATTAAGCCTTCTCAGGTCCATCAACTTCAGGAAAATGGTGCAACAGAGAGGAATCGTTCAAAGCTACTCAGTGGAAAATAAACAGAATGTTCCCTGTTGGCAGGCAAGTCTATGGTGATAAAGAAGCTCTGGACAATAGGCTCCAACCCTCATGCCCCAGCCTTGTGGACGAGACTGACCCAGAACTGGTTCTTTCCCAGGAACCCATGAGGGCTGAGCATGTCATGACTGTGTGACCCTAAAACACTGAAGGTGCTCATTTAAATAACACACGTTGTCAAGAGAAGGGAAATCCTAAAAGATGGCAGCCGCCCGAAGTTCGGTCAGTATGCAGTCCTGGGCTCAAGCTGCTGGCAGACAGAACCAAGAAGAGCCTCTTCCAGTTATCCCTGATTCTCATTATGCTCACGAACAAAGGAAGAAAGAAACTCAAAGGGAAGTTATTTTGGCTCCTGGATACTGCATCACATCTGTCTTCTCTCTAAACCAAAATTAACTCATGAAGAAAGTATAGCCACACACTAGTCCTGTTTTGTTGACTCTGGGAAGAAGGAGATGGAGAAAACATAGAACGAGGGCTGTTTTATTCTGAGCACCAACAGGCCCATGCCCCTAAGCGGACTAGACAAGGCAGCTCATGTATGAGAACCTGGGATAGAAGGAAATCCACAGAGATGAGTCATGATCCCCATACACCGCTGATAACTGTTCCCAGTAATTGCAGGTTACTCCTTACGTTTGCTGCCTTTCTGAGTCAGGTCCACGGTGTTGTCCTTGAGCCCATGTTCTACCTGGGGCCCTGCTCCAAATTCGTGGATTGAGCCATTGGTTTGCTTCATGCAGTTCTGATCCTCTGCAGGTCCTAAAGATGACGGAGTGAGCACCGGTCCCACCCTCACACCCACTTGGCTGCCTTGCTGGCCCACCCCATCCCTGCACTGATTCCTCAGCTCTTTGTTTCTGCAGACCTTCCAGAAGCAGGGCTGCAATCAAAAGAAAAGCAAACAGAAGCTTAAAAAATTCAACTCTGAGATTAAAATGAAAAATAAACTTGCTTTCCCCTTCCAGGTATATTCCAGTCAAAAATAGAAGGAGTATGTTTCTAGACACTATTCTTACACAAATACTACAAATCTAGTGTGGCTCTAACATAGGGTTGAAATCAACTCTATAATAGTTTCACAAACCATATGCTTGCTCTTTCTCCAAGAATTATTTTAACATTGAAAATAAGTAAAACATTGCTGTAAGTGCTGAGAGGAAAACATAAATGAATAATGGGTGTTGTCTTTATAGAGTTTACAAGCCAGCATAAGAATTAAGATACAAGTGCTGTAGGTCCTGCAAATCTCAAATCATACACAATGAGGATCTCTGTGCTGGAAGGTTTTGGGAATGTAAACCAGGCCAGCAGCCCACCTTGCTTCAGCCTGTGCACCTCCAGGAATAGAGGACTCATGACTTGTTAGCTCAGATCCTTTCATCTCTGAACATCTCTGGATGCTCTGGACCATTTAGACATAAAATTGAAATATATCCATGCGAGACTTCTGCCAATAGCTTTACACTGGAATCTCATAGGAAAATCCAGGTATTCTTTATTAGTTGTGTTGTGCACCAGTTATTTAAAACTGAATTTATCTCCTGTCCACCCACGTAAAACTCTTGTCTTCTTCAGACATGGCATCTCGAATTCCTTGAGTCGTTATTATGTTTCATACTTCTGTCTCTTCATAATTATTCTGTCCACTTTTCTCTTCTGTTCAGCTTGCCTATACTTTTAAGAATATAGGACAATACCAATATATGAGATGTGGTTTAATTACAGAAGACTCAAGTCCTCATGTCCCTTTTCCTAAGTACTATTTTTAGTGATATAACATTCAATTTTTTTTGACAGCCACATCATACATTTAGAGCTCACAGCAAATTTAACCCCGATTGTCAATGTGATAGCATGCGTCATTTATCTAAATGGTTGGTTTGGGGAAGCAAGCCATTTACCACAAAATAATTTGTCTTGCATTCACTGCTCCAGTTTGTCTTACTAATCCTGGATTCCCATTCTGTCATTCAATCTTCTAATTTAGGATATAGCCTCATTCAGGTCTTGTGAACCTGTGTGCACAGCAGATTTCCTACTGCTGATGTAAATGTCAGTGAGGACTGAGCTAAGGACAGAGTTGTCCATACTCCACCTCCTCCATACCACCTGCACCTCCACCACCCTCAAACAAGTACCATCACAGGTCAACAAGATTCATGCAAAAGTGAGGCTTAACCCTTCTCTCTGCCTTGACCCTTGCTCAACACCACAGCCAGAGAGATTGTGTTAACGCTAACCCAGATCATAGACTCTTTAGTTGTCAACTTTCTAATCGTCTCCTGTCTCAATTTCAATAAGAGTTGAAGCCCTTTCAATGGCTGACACAGTGCACTATTCAATCTTCTCCCCCCTCACCTCCTACCACCCTCACCCTCCAGCACGCTGCTCAGCCAGACTGGGGGCTTTGCTGATCTGCAGACACACCAGGCAAGCTCTGGCCTCGGGGGCTTTGCACTTGCACTTCCTTCTGGTCCTTCCATCAGCTACCCCTTGGCTCACTCCCTCACCAGTCAGGTCATTTCTGGGTCACCTGCTCATTACGGACTACCCCGTCGAACCTAAAGCCACTCCGTCTTGGCACACCTCTCCCGGTGTCCTGCTTCACTTCCCATGTAAACCCATCTCACTCTCACCTCTGACATAAGATCAAATTCACATATTGTTCATGGTTATTATCATCTCTACTAAAATACGGAACATTGAGGTATGTTTTTAGAGTTGCCTCTCCCAGTATCCTGTGGCACTCGACATATATAGACATTCAACACATATTTGCTGAATGAATGAATGAATGAATGATCCTCCAGTGAGATGACATGGTAACTGATTTGTGTTGACAGGATTCAGTATTCATTTGTTTAGGGAGTGGGGCAATACACTTAAGGTTGGCATGAAGAAGGAGAGTCTCCAAGCAGGGTCTCAAAGCACTTTCTCGGGCTCCAAGTTGCATCTATATTCCTAAGCCATGCAGGTAGCTCGCCTCTCATTAGCTCTCCTATCTTGGCTGAAATGACCACCCTCCGCCCTCAGCGCCAACCCATGAAAGCTTCAGACACAGACATCCATTATGGGCTATCACCCGTACCCCCAAATCCCACCCACAGACTTAGAGCCTAACTTTCTCTCAATGGCCTCATTAACCAGGCAGCACCTTGGAGAAGGCAAATGAAAAGCCTCAGGCAAACTTGTCCTGTGCTTTCACTGAAATTTTATTTGTACATCAATTAAACCATAGACCTAGAACCCCACAAGGAACAAAGGCAGCCTTATTTTCCACGTTTTCAGAAGGAGTGTCAATGGAAGTCTTTGTGCTGTCTCCCCAAAAGGTCTTGGAAGCCTAGAGATGCCACTAGACCCTCTGAGCCTCCATTAAGAGCTAGAAACTGATTTAACATGTGAGTTATGAGCAGGAAACCCATACGCAGGCATCTGGGGTTCAAGTCCCAGATTCGCCACTTTCTAGAAAGACAAATGCAAGACACGTAGCTCAAGCCCCCTGAGCCTTGATATCATCATATAAAATTAGAAGGCAAGGATGATAGTTACCTTATGGGTGATTGAAGTTGTAGGTGATATTGCCTGGGATACAGCACTCACTGAACATCAGCTAGTTCTTTTATTTATTAACTTTATATTTAACAGCTTCTTTAAAAAAATGAATATATCCTCTATCTGGGGCACTGGGCTGGGTTTGGGAATTATAAAGACAACGAGTCATTGCTTGTACCCCAAGGAGTTCAGAGTCTAGATGGGTAAATACCAGCCAGGATCTGAGCAGGAAGCAGACAGCATGCTCATGAGGATTTGTGAGTAGCCTTTAAAGTGCAGACTATTTACAGAGGTGTGGTCAGGGCTAAAGAAACCGAATGGGATGTTGAAGCACCCAGAGACCAGCGCCAGAAAGAAGCTATAACCACACATGGGCCTGGAGGGGGGAGAGAGGAAACGGTGCTACTGGAGTGAGCCCCGTTGAGTGCAGAGCCCTGAAAGAGGGGTGGTCTGACCCTGCCAGAAGCGTGCTGAGTGAGAGAGCAGGAGTGAGGGAAACCAAGCATCCACCGCCATCTCCTCTGTCTCTCCTGTCTTCTCTCTGTACTTACCATTGGCCGAACGCAATCAGAAGGCAGCAAGCAAAGGGGACTGGGTGAAGCAGCTCTCAGGGCTTACCTCCTGGCGCAGGGAAGAGGGAAGGAGGTGAGAGTATGCAAGTATAGGACATGGCGAATAACTGGCATGAGGAACAAACCACATTTACTACATATATCAGAAGTTGTGCTAATTGCTTTGTATCTATCACCTCTTCTAATCAAAACAAAACTGGGAGTATGTGTTTTTTTCCATACTTCTCATAAGAGGAAGCAGAGAGACTCCAGGAGATCAAATGTCTTTTTTCAAGTCTGTGCTGTCTAGTCCGGTCTTGCAGTTGGACATAAGCTGGTGCACTTTCCATTAGGTTTCAGGGCCCCCTTCACATATTCAGAAAACACGTACTGAGTTCTTCAGCAGCGATGGGAGCACTCACCACACATTAGATCTTCTCCATGCACACCCCCCCTTGCTCAGCTAACTGTAGCGATAGGCTGGTTATGACCAATGAAACCTAAGTGAAGTTACATGCATCACTTCCAGGTGGGGACCATGAGAAGACCATGCATAAATCTGGAGTCTCTCTCTCTCTCCTTCTTCCACTGACATAGCACAAAGGCGGCCATGAATTCCACATCTTACAGCTAGATGTGCAAGCCTCCTTCAGCCCCTGGCCATATGGGACTATGTTGAGAAGCACCTGCTGCTGTCAATCATAGTACATTAACAAAGATAAGAAATAAACTGTTCCTGGCTGGCGTAGCTCAGTGGATTGAGCGTGGGCTGCAAACCAAAGTGTCACAGGTTTGATTCCCAGTCAGTGTACATGCCTGGGTTGCAGGCCATGACCCCCAGCAACTGCACATTGATGTTTCCTTTTCTCTCTCTATCTCCTTCCCTTCCTTCTCTAAAAATAAATAAATAATTTTTAAAAAAAAAATTAAAAAATAAATACACTGTTAAGTTCCCAAACTGTGGGGTTTTTGTTACTCAGGGTATGCTAGTTCTCCTGACTAATACATGTGTCTGCTTCACACGGACCTCTTTGTGGATGCAGGGAGGGCAAGAGTCAACAATGGTCCCACTGTTCCTGGATTTGGAGTCAAGGCCACCTAAAAGCTGCACGCAACAATGGGTAGATAAGGGAGAGCTTATCCTGAATGGAGTAAAAGGAGTAATTGATACAATGCTTTAGCTGTCTGAAGGATGAATGGAACTTCATCAGCAGGCAAGGGACAGAGGTGTGTTTTCGGAAAGAGAAATGACATTGCAAATGCATGGACACTGGCAGCATCAGGTGGTGAGAAGTTGAAAGATACCCCAACCAAAAATGGAATCCAAAAGTATACAAGTTTCTTCTATGATTGGGTCAAGATGACCAAAATACAGTCTAGACAGGGAACGGGTAAAATGGGTAAAAAACTCACAGTAAAATAAAATAGAGAAACTGTTAAAGAGCTGCATCAATTTGAACAGCACAGGAAAACCAAATACCTACATTTTCTCACCTAGGAATCCAGAAATTAAAGGTGGGGCATGAGTGTGTTGACTCCACAAACTGGTTCGGCGTTTGCTGTCAGCAGCAGCAGTGACAGTGGCAGTGGCCGTGGCAGTGGCCGTGGCAGCTTTTCCGTCGGCAGCAAGAACAGAGCCCAGCGGTAACTGAACCGTGATCTGTGTGTGGTGTGTCAGAGCGATTTGCGTGCATTGTTACTGTTTACTTTATTTAACAAGCTAGGTGCCAAGCACCATTCTAACTGCCTTACAAATTATTGTCCCTCGATCTTCGTGAACACCCTAAAAGAGAGGTATTTATCTTTATCATTATTATTACACCTCTTTTGTGGGTGAGCAAAGTATGACACAGGGGTCGGGTAACCTACCCAAGGCCGCACAGCCGGGGGGCAGCGGAGTTAGGCCCAGGGAGTGTGACTCCAGACCTCACTCTGTCTTCAGAATGCTGTTTTCCAGCATCATTCAGTCCTAAGCATCAACCTGAGATAGGCATTTTATGGTTGGTGTTATTATTATTCTCTCCTTTGACAGGTGAACAAAGGGGTCCAGAGAGCGGTGCCTCTGCCAGCATGCCGTGGCTAGGTTACGCCGGAGCCCAGGTATGAGCCAGACCCACAGCCTCCAGGACCCATGCCTTTGTATGGCCCTCCCAGCGGGTGTTTGGCTTTTGGGGTTTTGATCAAGTTGCACAAACTCCCATGGATCAAATCCACTTCCAAAAAGCTTTGCTTGCTGAAGTGACTGTTTCAGTTCGTGACAATCCATGAATCGACAAACAGCCATTGAAGACCTACTATGTAAAAGCTGTGAGTGAGAAGAATACAGGCTGTAGCATCAGCCGCTCCTGACTCCAGGATCTGTCACTTGGCTGGAAGCAAGTCGCGCTAACATAGTAACACAAGGCCAGTTAGCACAGAGCAGAGGATAATAGAAAGCAAGGAACTAAATTTCAGAAAGGGCTCTGGGATGAGAATAGGAGACTGCATCAGGCCACAGTCCAAGGGAAGGATTGTGACAGCTGGAGAAGACATCATGGGGTCACTTTGGCTCTGAATCCAGGGTAGAAGAGGAACAGGCCAGGACTGGTTGAAATGATGGAGCACAAGAAACACCATGGGTAAGGGTCAGTGTGGGGGCCTCAGAATCACAAGCCAAGGAATAGCACCATGCTCTGCGATAAGTAGGTCAATCTGTTAAGGAGACAGAGCCTCAATCCTAGGGGACTTGAGATAGACAACAGTGTGAGGTCACCAACCTGCTCACGGTTCCTTGGAAACGCTGCCTGGATGGAGAATTCACACAGCGTCAGTCGTTGGGCCATCAGAGTGGCTTATTTATAACCAGTGCACTGGCCTGAAGGAACAAGAGGGAAACTGAGGCAAAGAACAGAGCAAGGCTTTAGGGGCAGAGGAACGGAGCAAGGAGAAAGAGAGAACTTAGAGCTGAGACAAAGCCCAGTCTATCTGCTTATGATCAACCCAACCAAAATTTAACCTTACAAGAAAGTTGCTCTCCAAATTCAAGTTAGTGTTATTGAATTGTTCCATTACCATCAGGACTGTTTTCATTTTCAAGCATGTGTGTGGTCGCCTCACATTGAAGAATTATTCGTGGCCAGGGAAAACACCCCCACAATCATTTTCTAGGGCATCTGTGCCCTCGCACAGGCTGCCACAATGTTTTAATTGAATTGGATTGAATTTCAATGGAAAGGGTAGGAGTCGTACATTTTCAAGAACTAATAATTCTGCGATTCTGTAGGTGGGGAGTACCTTTTTGGCACAAACAGGCAGAAGGCATCTGCATTTCTCTACAGCAGGCATTCTCGTTTGGAACAAGACCAGGACTATCAAAAGTGCATGCTGTTTCTGAGTCCCCCAGAGGACCCTGGAGGAAATGTGCCTACAAAGGGTCCACCTGGACAGGAGGGGCCCCCCGGGCAGGTTTGCCAGGTGGGGGTCTGCGGGAAAAGCCACGAGATGGTGGTCCAGCTTCACCAAGCTTTTGGTTTCCTGGTCAGCTTCTCACTTCGTTTCTGGCTCATTCCTTTCTACTGCATCTACCCACTGGCCTAGAGCTGATCACTGAGAGGGTCAAGGCCATGGCCTTCATGGGGCACACAAAGACAATCCCAATGCAGCGTCCATCAGCAGAAAGAATGTGGGGCTCTAGGGGTTTCTGCATTCCTGCCCCGTTGGTCCTAGAGTAAGTCGCTTCATCTCTTTGTACCTCAGTTTCTTCTTCTTCTGTGTGATGTCCAGGGATCTTTGCAGCTCTGCAATCCTATGATCTATGGGCTCTTTGTGTGGCATTTGGGTCTCCCCACATTCAGGCCACTATTTACCTGCCCCACGCTCCAACACCATCTGGATGCTCCTGCCCTCTCCCTCTCCCACCTCTCGATTCGCTTCACTGTCTGTGTTTGCCACAAACTCCCACTGCACTTTCTAACCTTGAAGCAAATTCCTTTCTGCCTCCTTAAAGCCAAATTTCCCTTCAAGTCTCCTGCTGGTGGGAGTCAGCAGCGGGGGGCCAGCAAGGAGGGGGGAATTGCATCAGGGTGAGAGCCCCTTAAGTGTTGTCTTGCACAGTGGGGCAGCCCCAGTGCCTAGGAACAACACGGACACATCGGATTTAAGGGCCCACAGGGAGATCTACTCTCTGAGACAGGGTTTCTTAAACATGGTGTCCGCACCTGCTTGAGGGTCTGATGGAAGCTGGAGGAGAGCTTCTTCCCAAAAAGACACACATACAAAACGGGTGAGACACGCCAGACGGCCCCAAACCATGCTGTCCAAAGAGCATGGCTGACCATTACAGGACCCAGACCATTCTCATCATCAGAAATGCAGAGACATTAAACTTCGGGCAACTGTGGAAGCTAGATACGGTGGTGTCTCTACTGTGGATACCTGCTGTTTTGGGGGTCCTGCTTCTCTTTCTTTGGGGAATTGCTTTTTCCCTGCTCAGTGTGGTTCTGGCAGGGCTATTAATTATGTGACTTTACCTTCCCAGCCCAGCCATGGGAGGCACAGCCAAGATCCGCCAATAACGATGGGTCCCGGGGGGCAATAAAAGTTGAGCTACATGGAGTAGGGTTAGTGTATGGATTTTATAGGCGATGCAGAAGAGGAAGCCACATCCTTTTCTCTGGGATTACCATTAGTACGTTTGGATCCATCGACAACAACCTTCACTGCCGTGGGGGCAAGGCCGAGTCTGACTGTGGAGCCAATGCGGAGAAGCAGAGCCAGCAGCCGGAGGGACAGTCTCTCTAAGCTCATTGGCACCCCTCAGTGCAGCCGTGATCTTTCAGCTTGGTGACTCTATAGTCAGCGTCACCTCAATGGTTACTATTCGTTTAAAGTACCTGGAGGGGTTTCTGCCACTTGTAACCCAAGGAGTCCAGCCCGATATAAGCTCCCTGACCACATTTAGCAGGCATGCCTGGCCTGGCAGGGCTGGTCCTAGCGTGGTAATGCAAAGGCACTAAAGGAAAAGAAGAAGACAGACAGAAGTCTAGGTTGACCAAACGACATAAGCAGGCCACAACCTGAGTCCCAGGTGCCGCGGCAGGTGGGTTGGACAGGGGACCGAGCCAGCAGGGAGGCCCGGCAGCCTTGGCAGAGCCTGGAGGTCTAACCCCATAGTAAAAGCAACAGCCACCAGGTGAGGCACTGGGCTTGGGGCTGTCCGTGCACCAACTCATTTCATTATTGCCATAAAACGTTACAGCATTATGTATATGCCTATATTTATTGCGAGGTATATATGCCATGTGTATATATGAAATATTTTACATAGACATAAATTATATATCTCCACTGTGATGTATACATCATATATATCATGTGTATGATATATACTATGTATGATATATATCACAATAGAAGAAAGAGACGTTTACGCCTGATGCCATTCACTTCTCTTGAGCCTCAGGGCCTGGGGGACATGGTAGCAAGTTGAAGAAAATTAGTGCAGAAGCTGAAGCCAACTGCATCCTTCGATGTGGCCCATGGGCAGACTTAGCTGGGAAGCACCCTGGGCCAAAGAGGGGGAGGACCAAGGCTGGGGTGGCAACCGCACACAGTGCTGCCTCCTCCACCCCCTCCTCTGCCAGAGCCCACCCACGCCAAGTGCACCGGGGTGCAACAGCGATGTCGCTGCTGCCCTCAGAAAGCTTATAACTTAGACTATTTGGGCTTCAAACCCAAACTGTCTTATGATATCTTTTAAATTGTTGTCTTGAATAATTTCTTAATTTTTTAATTGTGTGTCTGGTGTAGAAGGAATTTTATTTGCCAGTGTGCCACTGGCTGTATGACGCTACATAGTTCTCATCATTTCAATAAATGACAAAGGTCCAGAGGGCACAAGTCCTGAGTCCTGTGTTGGACACAACTCGGCATCTCCACAGGGCACTGCAATGCTTGCGAGGCGTTCAGTAGATATTAGCTGGAAGGTGCTAGTTTTTCCACCCCTCTATTGTAAAAATAGGGCAGGAGAAAATTCTTTTATTGTACTAAATTATTTGTAGCAGTGAGTTTTACTCTAAAGAAATCAACAAACCCCTATTACTCTAGGCCTATGGCCAAGTCTTTAAAATATTTTTGTTATAGTAATATTTTTCTAACTATATTTTCTATATTAAGATTGTACCTTAATGTGTTCATTTACTACAATTCAAGTCAACCAATTATGGGGCTAGAAGGAACCAATCAGAAGGAACACAAGGAATGCAGACCACTTACTCTGAAACTGCCTGCCTAGATGTAATAGGTGCTACACGCACTCACAGCCACACATACACGAGGTGGAGATGCGGGAGAACTCGAGAGACAAATGTATCACTTGTTCCCCCTGGTGAGTCGCAATGTGCCTGAACACGTGAAACATGCTGAGAAGTCCCAAAGGAAAAGAGCTGATCTAACTTTGGTCACTGCGCATTTCCCAGTAAACACAGAGATGACAAAAGTTCCGCAGGTAGAACACCAGTTTGGGAAACGCTGACATGGCACATCCTTGTCATTAGGGTGACGGGGAAGCTGGAGACAATGTGCGACAGAACAACACACACACGGCCTTTAAAATGAAACGACCTGACACTCAATTCCCACTCGGCCACCGAGGAGCTACACTCTATGATGTAGGCAATAAGAGAGAGCCTGTGTTCTCTTTCGACAAAAACTTTGTGAGCACCTACTATGTGCCACACATTGTTTAATCACTTGGGATATATCACTGGACATAAAAGGACCAAAATATCTACAGTGAAATAGGAAAAAAAATCAACACCTTAGCAGCTTAAGAGGAGAGAGAGTTTTGAAATACCTGTTACATTGTTAGCTCTTAGTAAATATAAGGAATAAACCAATTTTTAAAAGGAGTAATGATCTTATTCTACAGAAGAAGTCAAGCTGGCACTGGTGTCTCTGGACTTTCACAGCGCCATCGTTATGTCCCTGGTTTAGTGTCCTGTCTCCTGGATCTTCTCTACCAAAAGCTGCAAATCACTGTACCAGTATTCAGTTATTTGGAAAAAAAAAGAAGACTTATTACACTTCTTAACAAGCCAAGAGAAAGTTATCATGAAGAAACTTGACTCCAAGAATGACCTTCAGTGAGGAAGAACCTCAGAGTAGAGATATGAGAGGCAAAGGGAGAAATTCGGCAAAGCAACGTGACTTTAAGGAAGAGGAGATGATAAGGACTCTCCAGACTCAACTGTGTTCTCAAACTCCAATACTGGAGTTCCAAACACCTGCCGCTCAGTACAGCTCCTCCAGGACCCAGCAAGGACTCCCGGACCCAGCATGTCCCTCGCCCTTGAAAACCAGTTCTTCCTTCCACGCCATCCACCCCGTGGATGGGACAGTGCACGCGGAAACCGTTCGCTCCACAAAACCCGGCCCGCTCTGCGTTCTTGCACATTTGTCCTCTTCTGGCACCAGTAACAAGGGAGAATTAAGGTCTGTGGCACGCGAGCCACTTTGGAAAACAGCTTGGCCGTCCCTCAAGATGTCAAACACAGAGTCCACACGTGCGAAAGGAAAGGAAGACCGACCAGGTGAGAACAGCAAAGCCTCTCTCTTCAGAGTGTGCTCTACAGCAAGGGAGTCAGCCACCATCATCTGTGTTTTGGCGGAGACTCAAAGGCAGGCGGAGAACTCAGAGAGCTTCACAGTGAGGAAGGGAAGGCTCCGGAGGCATGCCGATTGGCACATGTGGCCTGGGAGAGCTGGAGGCGGGACGTCCTACGTGACTGGTGTGGGTGCGTATTTGGCTTCCTCTGGCTGGCCCGATGTTGGGAACCGAGACAAAAATTAGGGAGGCCGTCAGTTCTTAATCAAGTCTTGCTTGTTTGGGATCTATTATTTCGGCCGTTATTATTAACTTTCTGGACTGTCACGAAAGATAGCAGTCTGGCTCCCTGCGAGTCTGACTTGCAGCAGGCTGGCCCCCTGGGTTGGTTACCAGAGATCAGGAGATGGGATTCCTGAGCAGGTTGCTGCGGGTGTGGGTCTGGGTTCTGCTTTTCTGTGTGGTCTGGCTAGTTTCCATTCGTTTTTCCAGCCTCTACTCACATATGACTCAGCAGTTCTACTCCTAAGTATTTACCCAAGAGAAATTACAACACAAGTTCACACGAAAACTTGTACTCAAATGTTTACATCAGCATTATTGACAATAGCTAAAATACAAATGGAAGCAATTTGGATGCCCGTCAGCTGATGACTGGATAAACAAAATGTGGTATATCCATGAATCTGAATATTATTTGGTGATAAAAACAATTGCATTGCGTCCTGGCTGGTGTAGCTCAGTGGACTGAGTGCAGGCTGCGAACCGAAGCATCGCAGGTTTGATTCCCAGTCAGGGCACATGCCTGGGTTGCAGGCCATGGCCCCCAGCAACCGCACATTAATGTTTCTCTCTCTCTCTCTTTCTCCCTCCCTTCCCTCTCTAAAATAAATAAATAAATAAATAAATAAATAAATAAATAAATATCTTTTTAAAAAAAATTGTATTGCTGATAACATGCCACAGCTTGGACACACGTAGAAAATGTTACGGTGAGTGAAAGAAGCCAGACACAAAAGGCCCCATGTTGTGTGATTCCATTTACATGAAATTTCTAGAATAGGAAATCCATGCAAATGAAAACTAGATCAGTGGTTGCCAGAGGCTAGAGAAGAGGGGGTGGGGAGTGACCGCTAAAAATCATGGAGTTTCTTTGGAGTGTGATTACAATATTCTGAAATGAGATAGTGGTGAGGGTTGCGCCACTCTGTGAAGAGACTAAAGACCACTGAACTGTTCACCTTGAAAGGATGAGCTTTATGGCACTTGACTGTATATCAATAACACGGCTACTTTAGAAAATCGGTGACGTGTGCATATGCGTCCCAGCGTCCAAGGGTCTGTCATTAGTTCTG
Source organism: Phyllostomus hastatus (assembly GCF_019186645.2). NCBI lineage: Eukaryota > Metazoa > Chordata > Mammalia > Chiroptera > Phyllostomidae > Phyllostomus > Phyllostomus hastatus. Next base: position 5,738,534 of record NW_025333709.1, read on the forward strand.
TCAAGTGTATAATTAGGTAAAGTGCCCAAAATTCAATAAGCCCACTGCCTCCTGGTCTTGCCTTAGAAACAGACTAGTCGGAGGAATTATTAGCTGGATTGCAGAAACTGTTTGACTTTTCGCCCCAAGTCCTAGAAATCACTTGTATAGGATAAATAAATAAAGGCACAGAAAGTCTTCTAAAGTTAAATAACAGCAACACAGGAATTTAAGAGAAAGAATTCCATTATAAACCGTGATAATTTATCAAGTCCTCAAATTCTTCTAAATAAAGTAATGGGCCTATTAGTGATGCAGAGATAAAAGGATGAGGTCAGAGGCAAAGCCCGCGATCCCCAAGTTTGAGATTCGTGCTAAAAGCACTTGTGTGCAAAATTGCTGTAAACTTCAAATTAATTCACAGCATTAATTTCCAAGAGCTCTGAGCCCTGCTGACTCCAAGACACAGACTTTTGTTGGGAGGCTGAGCCAGCTGGACTCAACTCCTGGTTTCATTTTATTTTTTTTAAGCTGCCAATATTTTCTTTTAAAGGAAAGGAGAGAGAATTTTGATTAGTTATCTTAAGAAGATTTATTCATTTAAGAAGTTGACATTCTGGCTGTTTGGAAACGTCTGTTCTCACTTCTGGCGGAGTTCTATCCCCAAGCTGCGGTAATATTTGCCCGGGGCTGGGGGAGACAGGGAAATAGGCCATCTTTCAAGAAGATCTTTGGGGGCTACAACAGAAATAAAGTGCACAAACCCTCTTCTTCTAGGAGCTTATTGATAAAACAAGAATGAAAATGTACCAGAGCAAAACCAAAATAAAGCATCCTCAGTATGCTAACAGTACCCATGCCATATATTAACACATTTAGTAGATTATAATTAGTATAATTATTACTTAAATAATTGTTGTTACAATGGTAACAGATGACACTAACCTACATTTATTGAGCACTTACTATGTGTCAGGTACTCTTCCAACACTTTCTAACTGTGAATTCATTTAGCCCGTGAAGGATATATTTTATTATTCTCACTGTGCAGATAAGGAAATTAAGGTAAAGTGAGTTTATAATTGGCCCGGGTCACAGACTTAGGAAGTATTTTCCCAATACCTGCAGCAGTTGCCAAAACTCATTTCCGTTTGCTCTGCTTGAGACATTAATTTATGGACACACTAATTGCAATGGGATTTTTGGTTCAAAAGTCAAGCCATTTGCAATTTAGAAGTAGTTTATATAATTAATGGTATTTAATGAGGAATCTCTGAAGCTCTAGAAACTGCAGGGGGAAAGAAACCCCAATTCGATTGATTGGGCAAACAGGTATCTGGGGCGGGGGGTGTCTGCATTCACTCATTGGTTCACTTATTTATTCATTTCAACAACTTCTGAGCCCCTAAAATGTACACCAACACAAACAGGCAGAAAATACAATGAAAAGTACACTCCAGTAGGAGAGATGAACTGAACCTTTTAATAACCCCAAACTAATAAAAGTTAAAAACTAACACTAAACAGACATTATATATGAAAAGTATGGTAACGTGTCATATGTTTATTGCATATAAAGTACTTCAAAATGAGGGGAACCCCAAATGTTTCTTAACTATTTGCCGACAACAGCCAGAACACATCGCAAATTGTCAATGAGTGGGTCAAGTGTTAACCCCCAGGCTCCACTGGGACCTGTTCCAAGCACGCTGCACATTTCAATTCATTCCCTCCTCACGACAGCCCAGTGACCTAGGTCCTGCGATCACAGCCGTGCTGCCAGAGAGGAAACTGAGGCACAAAGAGAAGAAGGAACTTGCCCAAGGTCGCACAACGGGGGACGACAGAGTTAGCACTCCCCGCGGAGCCTCGCGTGCTGACGCGTGGTATCACGCCATGCCACGCGGGCTGACACGAGGTGCGGAACGACGTGCCTGCACCCTCCTGAGATCAGCCAGGAAGGTCTTCCAGGGGGAGGCCACGTCTTGCTTTTCTGTCAAGACGTTTGAGCATCTTTTTCAGATGCCCCCGAACAGGCCTGTTGGGGGGAAAATAGGTCGAGGCGCCCATCGGACCTGGATGGTCACAAGCTCAGACTGTAGCCAATGAAGCGTCTCTCCATGGTCTCGCCTTAATTAGAAAGGGCTTGGGGTGAAGCTGTAATCTGTCGTCTCATGTGACATTTTTATCGCCTGCTTAACATTTCACATGAAACACTTTATTGCATTTGATGTTAGTTAAACACTTAACATGTACTCTTCATGGTTACAATTCGCAATGTGTTCTGACTATATTAAGCAAATATTTAAGAAACATTTGGGCTGTTTTTCCATTTTTAAGTATTTAATCTGTAATAAACATATAGCATGTTAAAAATACATTTCATGTCCAGTATGTGTTAAGTGTTAAGAGTATATTTTTGAACTGCCTTATTGAGCCCGTCAGACTTTCCATTACAACTCCCTAATTTAAGGGGGTTTTAAAACAGTCATAAAAATCTCTTCATGCTGATATTTTGGGTAAAATATCTCTGCTTTCAGAAGCCTTTTTTTAGGGGTTTGTTTTTTAGTATTAACACATTTAAAGAAAAATTGACTGAGTAAAATGGGATGTAAAACAAAGACCTTTCTCATAGGACTTGAGTGGGACTCTTCTCTGCGCTTTTAAAAGAATCCACATACTAAAGGCACCTTATAAAAAGTCACAGAGCTTATCCCAAAATGTAGGAGAGAAAATAAAACATGGCTGAGGTGAGCACCATCTGTGTATTTCCAGATTTTACATTCGAGTTCAGAATTAAAGGCATGAAGTAAGGCTGTGGACATCTCCCTCATAGTCTCAGAAAACCTCATAAGCCCGTAAGGATGCAGCCACGCGAGTTTAGCATATTACAGTTGACAGGTGGATTCCACGTCCCTTCCCTTCCCTGCCCTTTGCTATGCTGGGAGGTAAGAAGGTCCGTGTCGTAATTACTCCCATCTTACAGACAGACGAGCAGTGGTTGGGGAGAGGGTGAGTGACTTGTTCAAAGGCACACCGCCAGTTAGTAGGGAAGCCGGGGTTTACACACAGATCCCTTTGCTGACCACGTGTTCCTTACACCCACAGGCTGCAAGAGATTGCGCCCGTGTGTGACTGGGTGCATCCATCTAATGATTGTTTTTAAGCTGGGGAAAATCTTAAATAAGTAAAATTCAATTCACTGGGACAGCTACATAACTTAATTTTTCCGATTTTACACGCCATTTTTAGAGTCAAGATCACATCGAGAAATGTTTCTCCCCCTGTTCAAGTCATATAGGCTACAGCCTAACAGTGGGAGCCATGGTCACGTTGCACAGCCAACAAACAGTCCTCTAACTACGTCCACGGGTGGTCATAAGACTTCATGTATCCATCTCACCCATTTAGATTATGGATTATCTGAAAGCTGGGGCTTGTCTCACTTGTCTTTGTGTCTTCCTCTCTTCTACCCTTAGCAGACCAACAGCTGGGATGTTCTAGGGATTACATACATGTCTGTAACCTATAGACATGGGAGCAACCTATAAAACTTCACAGAGGCCACACTGACACCTGTGCTCTTTCGTACAGGGATATTATGGGATGGAGGGCATCCCATAGTATTCCCATAATATTAGGGATGGAGGGCACCTTGATTACCCATCCACTGTTTGCCTGATTCACCATTTCCCCATGACTACACAATAGAAAGATTCCATGAACAGAAGAGTTTGGGGAATGCTCCATCCACAGAAAAGAAATGTCATGACAACTCCCTGAGTGTGGTGCTGGCTTCCTTGATGCTTCTTTTCTGGAGCAGTCCACAGTGGGAAGTCCTGCCCCTGAGGGCCAGGTAGAGACCTGCTCTGTGCAGGGCAGGGTCGGGCAGGGCAGGGCAGGGCAGGGCAGGGCAGGTGTGTGGTGCCATTCAGCTCATCCTGGGCTCAGGCCTCTTTGGCCTTCCCACTAATTGATCCCTCAACTTTTGGCAGCACTTACGGTAGTATTTTGGCTCAAATGTGTCATGTTCCTTATTTTTTTTATTTCTTTGTTTGTTCCAAACTTCAATGAGTATGAGAAATGCTATTTATTTTTGGTATCCTTAAGCTTCAACAGAGAAAAAAAAATTGCCTAAAGCCTTCTGCTGTCAATTGCTTTTCTTTCAAACCCATCTTCCTTCCAAGTGTACCAAAAATATCCTCAGGCCTTCAGAGTAATTATATTTATGATCATTCATTTTTTCATTAGCCTAGAGCAAATATTGTGGGAACTCAAGAAAGACGATGGTCCAAAGTCAACCTCAGGTTTGGAATTGTAAGAAAGAACCACAGATGAAAATGGAATTGGAATCAAGTGAACCCTGGATACTCTCTCTAATGAGACCTCTGCACAGGAACCACACATTATACTGTCTCAATACACAACCTCAAGAACTTGGGAGGGCTGGACCTCCAGTCATACCTAGGAGACCTTAGCTGCAGAGGCAAGGAACGCTTTAGGACCCAAGAAGAAAAAAAAATCAAGAGGCATTAACAACAGTGTGGAATGTGGGAATGTTGATTTCCAATTCAGACATAATGTCAAATAGCAAAAATGCCCTAACTTCATTCTGTGACCTGACAAATATTTACTGAGTGCCTGTTATAAGCCAAAGCCTGTTGAAGACATTGTAGAAGTGGCCCGAGCTACAGACAAAGCCCCCTGCCTTCATGAAGCTTTCTATCTAATGGGAAGAGATACATAATAAGAATTAAAATAGTAAGGTATACAAATGTTAGAAACTCTGCCTGCTATGAGAAAAATAAAGCAGGGAAGGGATATAGAAGGTACAGGGTTATTATACAGGGGAGAGACCACAATTTTAAATGGTGACTAGAGCCCTGACCGGCATGGCTCAGTTGATTGGGTGTTGACCTGCAAAGTGGAGGGTCATCGGTTTGATTCCTGGTCAGGGCACATGGCTAGGTTGCGGGTTTAGTCCCAGTAGAAGCAACCAACTGATGTTTCTCTTTTTTAAAAAGGGTTTTATTTATTTATTTTTAGAGAGGGAAGGGAGGGAAAGAGAGAGAGAGACATCAATGTGCAGTTGCTGGGGGCCGTGGCCTGCAACCCAGGCATGTGGCCTGACTGGGAATCGAACCTGCCACACTTTGGTTCGCAGGCCGAGCTCAATCCACTGAGCTACGCCAACCAAGGTGCTCTCTTTTATATTGATATATTGATGTTTCTCTCCCTCTCTTTCTCCCTCCCTTCCTCTATAACTCCCCCCCCCCAAACAAACAAACAAATAGGTGTCAAGAAGAAAACCAGTTGAAGGCATGATGTTTAAACACACACTTCAAGGAGCCACAGATAACTGAATTAGAAAGCATTCTGAGAACGGAGCAAAAAGATACAGGTGTCAGCAGAGGGAGGACACTTGGCATGTTTGGGAAGTAGAAAGGGGATGTTGTAGTCCGCTCGTGCGGCCATAAGCAAGTACCATAGACGGGGTGCTTTCAACAGTCAAAATAATGACATTCATTTATACTTGAAGACTATGCTACTAAATTATCTTAACGTCCATTCATTGTAATGGGAAAGTTATGATGCAGCCTATCACAGCCCAAGATACCCGAGCCATTTGTACAGATCAAAAAAAACATGAACAAAGTATATAAAATATAATTTAAAATGTATATGCAAGCAATAAGCAGTAATTTGGAAGCAAGCCATGCAGCTGCAGATGACACGCAAAGCGAGGGTAACTTACTGAATTCACCGAGGGAGGAAGAGAGGTCGCGACCCTGGATGGGGATGGTGGACAGAGCTCCAGGGCACCAGTCTCTAGAAAGTGCACTCGTCTTGGGGCATGGTTTCCTCCATTAATTTTTCCACCTTCTAGGGACGTGACACTGGAACTGCTCTTAAAAACAAACTATGGAGCCGAGGAACACCTTCAGGGCAGAATAAAGGATAAATGTGAAGTCTCCGAAGAAACACTTGCGAACAGAACACGCACACGGCAGACTGGGGAGCCGTAGAAGGTGTGACCTCCGCCCCACTCACACACGCTCTGGGCTCCTGCAAACAGGAAGCATGACTCTGACGTTCCCACCTCATGGTCTCTGCTTGGAGACTATGGGTTGAGTCTATTGGGGAGCATGTTTTTGCCTGTAATGTAATGTGGCAATATCGTTCCATGTGTATTTTCTTTGTTTTCAAGTGAAAAAAAAATATGTAAAAAATGAAGTCATGTAGGAAGTGAAATTCTTTATCAAGCTTTTATGGTGAAAAGTATAAGCATACCACGAGGTGGGACTGAATGTCCAGAATCTGATGCCTTCCTGTGCCTCCTCCGCTGACACCATTATGTGCCACCTGGATTGTCACAGTGGTTTCTGCTCAACACCAGGAACTGCATCACGGCCCCCTCTGCTCAGGGCCCTCCTCGGGGAGCCCCAAATCACTCCATACACACCCAAGTCCTTATGGTGAGCTGCAAGGCCTGCAAGATTTTGCCTCTGCCATTTCTGTGAGTTCTTCAACTCCGTCCTCCTTGCTCACACCTCCTGGCCCTGCTGGCCCCTGCAGCATTTCAGACACAGCAGGAACACTTGTATACCACAGGCCATTGGCATTTGCTGTCGGCACTGGCACTCTTGCTGATGGGCTCATTGCCCAGGTGCCTACCTGGCCCATTCCTCATCTTTCTCACCCTTTATTCAAATGATACCCTTTTAGGGAGGACATCTGCTACAGTCTGAACATTTGTGTCCCCCCGAAACTCATATGTTGAAATCCTAATGCCTCATGTGACGGTGGTGTTAGGGAGTGGGGCCTTCGGGAGGTGCTCAGGTCGTGAGGTTGGAGCCCTCATATACGGGATTAGCACCGCACCCTTATCATAGAGACCCCATAGGGCTCCCCGATTTTCCTCAAAGACTTCAGGTGCCATCGTAAGGGTCCCTCTCCACCTTCTGCCAAACCTCGCTGTTACTTGACTGATGCTGCCTTTGGTACATGCTGGACACTCAAATCTTCTCCTTCCAAAATTTCAAAAGGAAACTGAAGCAAGCCCTCTCCCTTTTCGGCTTCTCCCTCGGCCCATCCATGATACGTCAGCATGTGGCCCGGTGTGGCTGGAGATCAGAGGGTGAAGACTGTGGGTGCTCTCAGCAAGCCCCGGGCAGAATCTCCATCCTCGCCCCTGGCTCTCGTCCCCACGTCAGCACCGGCTTTCCTCTCCTGTTTGAAAACTCACGTTTTCTTCCTTGCCTTCCCCACACAATGCCTACAGGCAAATAAAACTCAGATACCCAGACTTGGTTTTTTAAAGTAGATGGAAATTTGGGGGGATTTTAAAAAAAGTCTCTCTCCATGAAAAGTAGGCTGTCAAGACTATTATCTTTCTACTTAGTTATTTAAAATATAGTATGAAACTCAAAATTGAGCAATGAATTCTTTGTTCCAGTTGGTAGCCACAATCTCCCCAAAGCAATGAATGGCATTGATTCATGGCCCGGAGGGGATTGCTAGGCAACATAGTTTATGGAGGAGAAAAAAAATACCTTGTCTTAATATTTTTTTGAAAATATTATCCCTGCTACAGGCATAGGAAAGTATACCTGAAAACAGGGAACAGCAAAATCCCAGAGAGGCAGCCATAGAAAGTTTGAGCGGTGGCTAATGCCAGTGGGGTGACCATGGAAGATAAAGAAAATACAGAATAAGAAGGAGGCAGATGTAATGGAGGAAAACTCTGAAAGTGGAATTCAGAATGCAATTTGTGTTGTTTTTTCATCCCCTCCACAAAAATAACAGAAACCAGAAATCCCAAAATAATCTCCTCCACTGTAGTATGGAGGGAGCATGGGACACTCTGGATGCAAGAAGGTAGAAGGTGCTGTTGGTATAAAAAGTATTTCCCCAAGGAACCTGGAGTGCTTGAGAAATTAGTAATATTATAGAGAATCAGTAATTAAGAAACTTCCAAGACCAGACAGAAGCTTAGAAATGTGGAAACCTCCCAGTCAGGGCACATGCTTGGGTTGCAGGCCACGGCCCCCAGCAACCGCACATGGATGTCTCTCTCTCTCTCTCTCTCTCTCTCTCTCTCTCTCTCTCTCTCTCTCTCTCTCTCCCCCTTCCCTCTCTAAAAATAAAATAAAATAAAATCTTTAAAAAAAAAGAAAAAAAATGTGGAAACCTCTGGAACCAGTGACATCTTTTCCTCTTGCTTGACCACACAGCTTAGGAATGTCTGCACAGACGCAGGGGGAGAAGTATTTCATCATCATACCTAGTCTATATACACAATGTTAACTCTGTAGGGTCTCAGCTTCTGTTTCGTCTGTTAACATGAGTGCTTTGGGGACACATCAGGCCCCCCTAGGACAGCCAGCATGCATGGTTCTTGGACCTCTGCAGGTACCACAACAGATGTGAGCATAGCACTATGCATTTGAACACAAGGAAACTTTTATCCATCATTGGATTCCTAGTGCCTAGTTCGGTGCTTACCAAACAGAAGATACGTAGTAAATGCTTGATGGAGAAATCACATCATTTGGAAGTCTATATAAGAAAAATAGCCTACACATGCTAAAGACATAAACTCCTAGCATTTGAGTTTTTGAAGAAACTTGAAGATTCATCTGGAGATATCCTGCTACCTAGTTTTAGAGACAAGGAAACTGGTGCTCAGACTAATTAGCAGACATGCACAAGATCTCCCAGGAAAGTAGTGACAGAATTGGGACTGCAACCCACGTCCTTGAGTCTTCTGTTTATGCTCTTTTATTGCATCATTTTATTCTAAAGTGTATGTTTTGTTATTATTCAAATATGGCAAGGCCAACTGCTCTGGAGACAGCTGCCTTTCAAAAGACAGTTTGTTCTACCACAGATTCTGAGAGGAGGGGCAGCCATGGCCTGGGGTTCCCACGGGGAAGCCCCTGGACCAGTCTGGAGGCAGAGGCAGAGGCAGAGGAACAGGAAAGACAGGGGATGTGGAGTAAACACGCATAGGACTGGCTAGTTGGAATCATTGCAGTGGGCTCTTGGATACAGGGGTGGTCCTAGCTGGCTGGTGACTGACCTAGGGGTAACTAGGGCAGGAGGTTATGGCCCAGAGTGTGAGCGCCACTTAGGGGAGTGGGTTGGGGGTATAGGCTCAGGATTTATCTGTTTGCGCATGAAAGGCATGCATCCAAGGGAGTTGTTTACAGTCTCTAAGAATTTGTTAACTCTGCAAGGGGCAGTCCCTGCAGAGTCAGCAAGGCCCCACATGACAAAGCATGGAAATACGGAAATGAAAAGACGTTCTCAGTCTACTTAGCACCCAGAGATCTCAAGTCTTCATTGTGCAAAAAGTTTAGTTTGGACTTGGTGGATTTGCCTGCCATCTCTCCATTACTGCACAATAAAATAATTAGAAAAAGGGAGCCCCCACCTGAAATTCTTAAGGATTCTGGGTCCTCGGAGCTATGAAAAATGGCTTTTGGATCACAATCTAGACAATCTTTTCTGATTATTTATCTAAAACTAAAAGCAGGAAATGATTCATTTGATTTCTGCCAATCCTGGAGTGTTGCCACTTTCGGCTCAGGAAGAGCCGGCTTCCCTTGGCAGTCCTCACTTGTAGGATGATGAATGAAGTTCTATGTTTGGTGCTAGCTAAAATTTTATAGGGTCTAAAAAAGCAATTTATACATGCTTCAGGAGGTGACCATATTTTTTCTTTTTTAGATAGCTCTTAGTCACAGCAGGGCACTCAACATACATAGATCACATCGAGAGGTCATGTTACAGGAGGAGTGAAAGTTTGTTCTGTGTGTTGATAAACATGTTCTTGGCTTCCACAAGCCTTGTGTATGCTCAGTGTCCAGCAAACAGGCATTAACTGAGCTCTGCATTTTCCCCGTTATTTTCACACCTCAAGAACCCATGACCCTCAATGGGATATTGTGCAAAAAAGAAATAGCCTAACAAAACGTGTCCTTGGTTCCAAGAGCCACGTTGTCATTCACAGACAGGTGAGGCCAGGCTTCTTCGCTTGAAAATCCCAGGTGTGGTTGATTGGTTTTGCATGCTACCCAGTCCTTCAACTAAGTCGTCAAGGCTCCGAAAGCTAACTCAAAGAACAGTGGCTAAACCAACTACTTACTTTAAGTGATGAGCACTTTAAACTCCTGCAGCCCACCATACCTCATTCATATTGTTTTATTGAGAGATTTCAGTTTCTTTTTTTCTGTCATATATATGGTTTGAAACTTCTGAGTAGGGATCTCTAACTCAATTGAGTAGCAAGACACTATCAGGGTGTCCAACCTGCAGCCCGTGGGCTGCATTGCAGCCCTGGATAGCTATGAATATGGCCCAAAACAAAATTGTAAACTTATTTAAAACATGGTGAGATGTTTTTTGTGATCACATGTCACAATGTATTGAATGTGTGGCCCAAGACAACTCTTCTCCTTCCAGTGTGGCCCAGAGGCACCAAAAGGTTGGACACCCCTGCCTAGGTTATCTCCCTGGCATCTGTCGTGACAATGGTTTCATTATGCTTCTTCCCTTTGCTGTTTGTATGCACGCACTGCAAAGCGCTGTCAGAGAAGACCACGGGCAGACAGTTGAGGGCCACTCTGCCACACACTGGCTGAGGGGCTCCGAGAGGTCACTTCACCTCTCACAGTTCTCAGCTGTAACATTAGCAACATAACATTTACCCCTTGTTTGGAAGCATTATGTAATAATATGAGGAAAGGCTTATTTTTAGTAAAACTATAATCTATAACATATGTACTTAGAGAAGTAATTGAATGAATGAAAAGGGTTGTTAGAAGTTCATCAAACTCATATACTCTTCCTCTGGACTCCCAACCATTCCACATTGCTCAGCCTTTCTTAGAGTTAATTGTGACCATACTATTAATGCATTACTTAAAATAATACTAACTCACAACTAAGCTCTAGATAATGAACTATGAGAGTAAGTGGCATGGTTACTTCCAGGTCTTCCTATAAAAAGTTCCCTTGAAGATCCTCCAGGCTTTTGTCCCCAAGCCAACACTCTTGGCAGCCCTGGGTCAAAGACAGAAGAGCCACAAGGTGGCAGGCGCCTGGGCCTCTGGGTCATCACCAGGAGGAGAGGCATGCTCAATCAGAAACGCCTCTTGAACTCTACATGAGGGAAAACTAAAATTTTATTGTTAACCTATGGATAGTCAGAGGGTTCTCCATTACTGTACATAACAACACATTAACTATTATACAATAGCTTTTTCAATGCATGTATAAAATGTTTTCAAATATAGCCAGAAGGATATGTTATCAGTATGTCTGCGGGGATGGGATTTCAAGTATATTTTTATTTTCTTAATCCTCTGTTTATTTTGGATTTTTCAAATCTTTTCTAAGGAATCTGTATTGATTGTATAACTTAAAAAACCAAGTGGGATGCCATAAAGTATAAAAGAAAATAGCCTCCCTGATCTAGTCATTTTCTGGGCAGGTATAGTCTCATTTCATATTCAATCAACAAAGGTGATGTGTACATCCACCTGGTACCATGCACTGTGCTACCTGCTGAGATACTAAGATTAATAACATGTTATCTCAAGGGGGCCTCAGAGTATCTGCAGCATGTCAAGGATCATGGCATGCAATGATAAAGCCAGGGACTCTGGCAAAACACAGAAAAGGGGCTGAACCCAAAGCCATGCAATTCAGATAAGATTTCCCAGGAGGGATGGCTGCCCGTAGCTGTAAACAGAATGAGGTGGAAAAAGCATAAGAGGAGGCACAACACTGAGAAACAGCATGGTGGGTGCTAAGGAGTTAGCAGCCTAAATCTGTACCCAAAGTTTTAGACCCACGGTTTGATTTATTGTTTTCCACCGTGCTTAGTACAATGTCCAATATACAGTGAGCATATAATTTAGAATGGATATTTCTGCCAAGTGGTTATCCAGGCTCTTGTTGCATTTCACTCCATCTCTGAGCAGCTCTGGACACAGAAAAGTCTTCCTTGTATTAAGCCAACCAAAACCGCAGTTGTATCAGAGAGCAAATTTGCGTAAGAGAACAGACTGGTGTCTAAAGAGTTGAGGATTCAAGAGAGTCAGACGTGGAGAGGGGAATTCAGAACAATGGGCTATCCTTGGCTCTTAATTACAAATGACTAATATTTTGCCCTTCACAAGACATTCCATACAGAACCGAACTTGAGTGTGTGTGTGCCTCGCGCACGTGCAAGACACTCAACAAGGACCTGGTGTGCTTTATCTCATTATTCCTTCCATACCCCCCTGGGCTCTGCTTAAGTCAGAAGATCTCATTGATGTAGATAAGGGAACCAAGATAAGACCCAGATGACTCGGTCAGTCAGTGAAGCAGCCAGGACCCAAGCCCTGTTTCCCTGCCCTATTCCCTGTGCCACCTGAGAGCCTTCCCCCGGGGCAGCATAGACTACTGTTCCATGGGAAACTTCCCCTGACGTTGCCATGCTCCATGGACTATCTGGTTGGAACAGAAATGAGCAAGCTGCAGGGCCATGGCTGACAAAGCTTGTCTTCCTCTGGCTTGCTGATTAACAAGGCAGCCCTGAGCTTTCACTCTGGGGTGAGTGATGGTGGAATTCAGGCACTGCAGCAAGGCCAACAGGGAAGGTAAGTTGGGAAAGGAACACAGGGAAAGGGCTCTGGAGGCAAGAGGCCAGTTACAATAGCCTAGAAAGTGTTCTTCCTACTACAACCATGAGGCGGGGCTTGCTCCTGGCAAGGTCAGAAAGGCCATCTTCAAGAAGCTCCTAAAGCACCTCAAATTCAACTGTCCGAGGACGTGACACTTCCAAGAACCAGAACCACGGCTGGCTGGTCAAGTGGCTCCAGCTGTGAAAGCAGGAGGTGAATGGGGACAGGGAGCATCATGTTCCATGACAGGCTCTGGCTCCAGTACTTCCTAAACCGGAAGCCCTAGTCCCCCTTCCTGCCTTGCCCTGTTCCTCCAGTGTGCCCTCCTATTTGGCATAAAACCTGTCCTCATTGCACAGCCCAGCAGTACCTGCTGGCTGGGAAAATGTAGTCAGAGTTAAGAGACATGGGGCTGCCAAGACATTCTAGAAGAAACAGAGCCCCAGTGTGGCTATCACCCTCATCAGGACCTTCCACACCAAGATTGGAAAGCCCGGGGTGTCTGAGAATGCACAGCTCAGTGATCACCAAGCAAGGCAAGCACTTGTGTCTATAAGGGTTTTTTGTTTTGGGGTTTGTTTTTTTTTTTGCTTAATCCCTTCACCTTTTTTACCCAACCCCTAACATTCCTCCCCTCTGACAGCTGCCAGTCTGTTCTCTGTATCTGTGAGCCTGTTTCTATTTTGTTTGTCAGTTTATTTTGTTCATTAGATTCCACATATAAGTGAAATTGTATGGTACTTGTCTTTCTCTGACTAGCTTATTTCACTCAGCATAGTACTCTCCAGGTCTGTCCCTTGACACAGACAACAACATGGTGATGACCAGATGGGAAGGGGGTGGGGGGCAGTGGAAGAGGGTCAAGGAGGGATAAAGGATGATGGAAGGAGACTTGACTTGGGGTGGTGAACACACAGTACAATATGCAGATGATTATTCAAAAAGAATTACAATTATTTTAAAGCAAGTAAATGGTAGTGGTAAAAAAAGAAGTCTTAATATTTAAAATAAGTATTTTATCTAGATTTTAAAAAATCTATGACAAAAAATAGTATTTTCATTAGAACATGTCTGTTTTTAAAAAACACTGTATTTTATTTTGCCATAAAAAAGACAAATTCTTGCAAAGTGTGCTTGAGTCCCTAAAGACTTCCATATTCACTATTATATTTGATCTTTAATACGAGGTAGGCAAAGCAAGTGTTATTCTATTCATTATATAGGTGAATAAAGTAAAGCTGGAGAAAATAAATGGCATGATTTTTGTCAATATTCCTTTATTTTTACAACATGGTGTAGCTTGAACTGTGTGCTCCCCCAAAAAGATACATTGAAGTCCTAACCCCCAGTATAGTGGGATATGACCTTACTTGGAAACAGGCCCAACACAGGTGTGATTAGTTCAGACGAGGTCACCCTAGGGTACGGTGGGTGCCCGATGCAACAGGACTGGCCTCCGTGTCAAAAGAATGCCACGTGACACTCGGAGAGAAGACGGCACATGAAGACTGAGGCAGAGATGGAAGCGATGCCGCCACTGCTGATGAACACCGGGGCCCCCAGCAGCTGCAGGAGGCATCACAGCAGCAATGCCTGAGGGCCCTCTCCATTCCTGCCCACACTTGTTATTTTGTCTGTCTTCGATGAGGGCCCACCCTCGTGTGAATGAGGCGGGATCTCATTTCGGTTCTGATTGGCAGCCCCCTCGTGGCCAATGAGGTGGAGCATCTTTTTATGCACTTACTGAATATGTGTGTGTGTCTTCCTTGGAGAAATGTCTACTCAGATCCTTTGCCCATTTTTCAGCTTGGTGTTTGGTGTTTTTATTGTTACGTTCTCTCAAGATCTTAGAAATTACCTTCAAGCTGACATACTGTAAATCATTATTCCTATGAAAATAAAATGTTTTTCAAAATCATGATCCCCCCCCAAAAAAGAGTTGTGACATTGCCCTAAGGCTTCGGAGGGAGCATGGCCCTCCCTCCCCACCCCCCCGCCCCCATCTGGATTTCGGCCCTCGGGCCCCAGAACCGGGAAAGAAGGAACGGAGGGGAAGGCGTCGGAACAGGCAGGGCCACGGAAACCAAGAGGAAGGATTTGCAGCACTGCCCAAGGTCACACCTTCCTCAGTCGGAGAAGATGAAAACCTGAGAACCTGGCCTCTGCCTTGAGGGATTAGGGGTCTGGCAACGGCCTCTGCAAGGGGAGTGTTGGGTGAGGTGCGAAGAGTCGGCCTCCTGGGAAGTGACTCAGGGCGAGTGAGAGGTGAAGCGGCGGAGACGCTGGGTGAACGCAGACCCCTCCTTCGAGGAGTCCAGCTTCAAGAGGGGGAGGCGGGGCCGTGCACGGGAAAAGGGAGAGAAAAGGCGCGTTGGCAGCGCCTGAATATGAAATTGGGTGGAATGGGAACGCGCAGTCGGAGGGCGCGGGATCGGAGGGAAGATGTGGAGGGAGGTGCAGGGGGGACGGCACTGCTGACCCAGAACTCCCCCCACCCAGCACCCTGCACCCCGAGAACACGTGGGCGGACGGTTCCCAGCGGAGACGCAGGGCCAGGCCCGAGCCGGGAGCACCTGACTTGGACAGCGCGGGAGGGCCCTGCACTTCTTCCTCTAAAGCCCTACCGCTGAAGTCTTCAAGTCCGTAATACATGTATCTTTGATCTCCCGTTCCCAAGTAAATTAACCGCCCCCAGAGTCGGGTGGCATCTCGAGGTGAGACCTGACCTCAGTCGTTACTCACAGTATAAATGCACGAATGAATACATAAAAATGCTACTTCGGGGAAAGAAGAAAAAGGAAAAGAACACTTAAATGATCTCTCTTTACCACCCTGCACACAAGCAGGTTTCCAACCAGTCCCACATTCGCAACAATGCCAGAAACTCACGTCCAGTTTTTGAAGGGGCCAAGTTCTCTTTTTCCCTGGGAACGCTTTAAAGAATACTTTAAACTAATAAATCATAAGGTATATTGGGTTCTTGCACTCATATATTAGATGTTCCGTAACTATCCTGAGGCTCTGTTGACAGATTGATTGATCCTGGATTTCCACGGGCCGGCCCCCTTCCTATCTCCGGAGCCGTGGCCTGCCCCGCTGCCCCAGGTGGCAGAGAGTCCAGGCTCCGCTCCCTCTTGCCCAGAGCGAGGGGAAGCAAGCTCACGGAGCTCGGAACAGGCCTTCTGCAGCCTAGGGCTCTAATCTCCCTGCCCCCTGCCTTGCCCGGCGGACTCCTCCATGAGATCACTGAACTGCCTTCTGTCTGCACTGCTTGAGTTATTACTCCCTTTGCGGTGATTTGCGGGAGTGGAGGACCTTCATGGACACAGGGGGATTCTCACTTCAAATAAAGCATATCTTCTCTCAATTACACATGGAAAAAAAGGAAGGGGAGCACATGTGTGAGGGAACCTGATGGCAGGGACTCAAGTCTCAGAGTGCCGGCCCCCGGCTCCGAGGATGAGTCATGCTCACTGAGCTCAGGAGCTGAACAGACTCCAACCCCTTCCCCGTGGACAGCCCCTCCATCCTAATGAAAGTCTCCTGTGTTCCCCAACTGACAGAGTGAGGGGGCCACTCATTAGAGGCAGCCTGGGTGGGTGTGCTGGGCAAGCACAATCCAATTACAGGAACCCCTGTGCCTGAAACGTGATCTGGACCCGGCTGGGAAGGCGTACCCCCTGCTGCTGGCACCTGCTCGGGCTCCTCTCTTTTCCTTCCTTCCTCCTGCCAGCAGAGCCAAAGAATTAAGCCGTCCCTCAGGCAAGCTTGGCAGTAGGGAGGCCTGACATGAAGTCACGTCCCACGGCCTTCCCAGGGCGCTCGTGGCGTGAGAGCTGCCTGCCTCTCGAAGAACCTTGATGATACATTCATTCTACTGACAGACGGCCAGGAAATGGGTCAAGGCTGCATCAGTTCTTAGACTCATGCCCCTGGAAGGGCTGGCTGCATTCCCTCATAAGCCAGGGCATCTCAGGGTCCAAAGGGGACTCTGGAAGAAGTGCTGTGTTTTGTTTGAAACATTGAAGCACAGAGAGGTTGTGTGACTTACCAGAGTCACACAGGAAGCAACGAATGGCCTGGATTCAAACTCAGGCATTTTCCAAAAGCAGCTCTTTCCAATAGAGCAGAGTCTTAGAACTTCACCTCCTTAAAGAGGCTTCAGGGATTCCGGAAACAATCAAGTGTTTTTTACCACAGCCCCCAGAAATTTTTTAATTAAAATTTTTTAAATAATTGTTTAATATTTTAGTCACAAATAGCACAACTCCTTTATCTATTTGTAATTGAGGTTCCTCATCACATTTCCTGCCAAAAAAGTGAATGATATTACACTGAGCCCTGACATCCAGTGTATTTGAAGAAAACAAAGTGAACCATTTGTTTTAAGATCCTTGCATTGACTTAGCATTAGCCAACAATACAGCAAAATAGAGGGTCTGGCACAAATAATGCCCCTTTTTATCACAAAATTTTTTATTACAAAATCATAAGCATGTAATTCTGTAACATAATAATATCACACTGAAGCACACCATATGACATCTTAAGTGAAATGTTCACAATAAAACTATAAATTATTACACCAATATTATTACCCTATGGACCACACTCAAGCAGGCATTTCTCCTGCCGGACCCTGTATGTATAAGAGCATGATTGGTTAGGGTACAGGAACTGGGAATGCGCCCCACCCAGAAGTGGAGGGGGCAGGGTGCCCCCCAGCATCCACTCAGGTTGGAGGCGGGTTGCCTCTGAGGTCTCACAGTCTTAGGTAGAAGAGCGGCTCCTTGCCCAAGGTCATACGCCTTCTGCAGGTGCAGCTCCCATCCAGACACTGGCCTGTGCAAGGGCACGGCCGCCCAAACCGGACAGCTGGAAAGGGCCAGCCCAGCACCAGACCCCCACGGGATCTATTCAGACCTTCTTCCCTGAAACTGCATCTCAGCCCGACTTCTCCTTCTGCTCCGTTCCCAACCCCCAAACTCCCTCCCACTCCCAGGAAACCGTCCGCATGAAAACCATGAGTCTCAGTCTATTTCTAAGAACCCCACCTGAGACAGGGGGGCATAGCTCTGTCCCTTAGGACTGTGAGACCTGTCACTAAAGAACTATTCTTAAGTGGAAGTGATTTTTACAAATACAATATACAGTGATTTACAGCTAAAAATATGTAGTCAAGTAGATTACTTAATAATGTATATCTCCCCAAAGATGCATATATATGTTACAAATGTTCATTTTTCTTTCAGTTATCATATGTTACCGCCTTCAAATAGGTTTGCAAACAGTATTCAGATTTTTTAAGCTGAAAAAAATACTTTTTACTAAAAACAAGCATCATGAACTGGATAGTGTCTTGTTAACATCAGAAATCACACCTGAGAAAAAAGCTGCTCTTCGATCCCCTATCACACCTCCCGCCAACCACCCGTGGCACCTGCACAAGGCTACCAGGGAGATAAGCTCTAGTCCAATGCAGGTAGCCCTCATCGCTGGTAAAGAGTCCACACTCAGAAAGGGAAAGAGCTGGAGAGGGCGGTGGCACTGCTGTCCTTAGAAGGATGAGAGGTATCAGGTCAATGTGACAAACTGTTAAAACTGAATGGTGGACAATGGGTGTCAGATTTCTCTGGTTGGCTTATGTTATCACTAAACTATATAATGTTTAAGAGTTTGTATTCACGTCCAAGCAGGATCCCAGCACTGGATCAATAGCCATAAAACAGTTATCTGATGGTTGGTCCTGCCATTGACATGACACCCATCACCCAGGTCACTTGTCACCTTCTCTTGTCACCTCAGTGTCTTCCAGATCACAGAGAGAGTGGAATCCCAAGAGGAATTATGAGTGTTCCCGGGACAGAGATGTGCTCTGTCTCCTATGGCTGTTCTTCCTTTCTTCCCTGAACACAGATACCTGAGCATCCCAGGGTACAGACTGCCTGCAACAGATGCACATTCCACCACTCCCACGGCTTAGTGTGGCCATGTGACCACGTTTTGACCAATAGGATGCATGTAGCTTCCTGCAAGTGTCCCCAGGGGAAGGGTGAAGAGACAGGTCCTTCTCTGGCCTTCCTCTTTCCTGCTGGTTAGAAGGGGAATGTGGAGCTGGCGTTGCCTTTGTGGACAACAAAGGCCGTCCTTTGTGTGCCATCCCAAAGACTGTGAAGGGGCAAGATGGAGTCCTGGAGCGCGGTCACTCTGGTGCCACCAGCCCTAGACCCAGCACTCTCCTACCTAAGAAAGACTGGTCTCTCTTCATACAATCTCTAGGTTTAGGAAACTCGAAATGATCTGTCCCATGCAGATGAACCTAGTCATAATAAAAACAGCCATTAAAATGCCATCATTTCCAGATTGGGCTACACTTAACTTACTTCTGAGAGATGACATAGCTTTCTCTACTTTCAAAACCTCCAGAGAGGTGGAAATTACAAAGGCACGCTAAGTAAGGCACTTTGTCAACATGAAGGGTGCTTTCTCCACGATTGCAATCAATCAGGAGCTGAGGAGGTTATCACATAGTCGCAGGAATGATGATTTGTTTGTATCCGGGGATATGGAATAGAGTAATGCAGACAGTAATAAAACTGCTTATATTATTATCTTGATGCATTACTTCTTTTTGCTTTACAGACCCATTTTTCACACCAGATCATAAAATGCTTGAGAATATAGGTAGGTAACAAGGTTTTATACATGATGAATGTTTAAAACATATTTTAGATTACTTATAAAAGTTCTATTGATGTTGTATAGTTCATAATTTAATAAGTAAGCCTGAAGTTTTTTTCCCCATAAAATCCAGCTCAAAGGATGAAGCAACTGAATCAGGTAATTAAAAAAAAATTACTCATTTTGATGAAGAGAAAGACAATGACTGAATTTTAGCAACATTACAATACATCATGGAATCCCTCCTCGCTTCTCCCCACCTTTGGCCAAAGAGTAAGAAAAGAAGATTTAGCTTTCAAGTGAAGACTACAGACTGAACACACATGTAGCATCACCTTATCTGAAAACCTCACTAAAATAACAGTAAAAGAATGCTTCAAGGTATAAATCACCAAGGACAAAGAGAACTGGAAAGGACATAGCAGCCACAGAATGTTGGGAGCTGGAGAACAGAAGAATGACTAATAACTGGCTTAGAAGACACCAAATTGGGTAGCCAGTTTGA
Organism: Phyllostomus hastatus; assembly: GCF_019186645.2. Classification (NCBI taxonomy): domain Eukaryota; kingdom Metazoa; phylum Chordata; class Mammalia; order Chiroptera; family Phyllostomidae; genus Phyllostomus; species Phyllostomus hastatus. Next base: position 5,758,376 of record NW_025333709.1, read on the forward strand.
ACCATATCATGTTCAGGAATTAGCACCCTCCACACCCATGGAGATGGGCATAAACCTGGAGGTGAACATGTGTAGGTAGGTTGAAACTCTCTCAAAGCCATTGGGTCTCCATATCCTCTCTACCATTTCAACTCTGGCAGCAAAGGCAGGTTTATTCTCCAGGGAAGGTTAAACAGAGAGTGTATCAGGGGGCCAGGGGACACCACGCAAAGTGTAAGTTGGATGCACAGAAAACAAGAAGATGATGTGAAAGCTTACATTCTAGTTCTTGGTATCTCCTAAGCACTGAGGTCTCTACCAGTCAGGCTTTTATTCTTCAGTTGGGACACTAGAAGATAATTCTCCAAGGAATATGAGAAGCCCAAGAAAAGTTATACAAAGCTACCTGTCAGAGATCCCCAGGCAAAAGAACCCAGCCATGGCACCTGATACTGAGGACCGGGGCCAAGAGCCCAGCTATATGTCTCAGACGGACTCCAAAAATGAACGAAGCATCAGATCTCTCAAGAGAGATTCTCGAAGTTGGAGGACATGTACAAATGACTTTGAATTATGCAGGGAAAGCGATTTGCCAACAGTGACGGTTCATTTTATACATAAATTGGGGCCATGGTTTGTCAAGATTTTTGGTCAAATACTATTCTGGGTGTTTCTGTGAGGGTGTTTTTGGATGACAGTAACATTTCAATCCACAGATGAAATGAAGCTTATTGCTTTTCCTAATGTGGGTGGGCTTCATCCAATCAGTTGAAGGCCCAAACAGAACAAAAGAGCTGACCCTCTGCTGATCAAGAGAGAACTCTCCCACTTTCAGATTTGGTCAGTGGCTTTTCTTCTATCCTCAGACCCACATTGAAACATGGGCTCTTTCTCAGCCATGAGTCTAAGGAACTTCAGGCGAGAACTACATCATTGGCTCTTCTGGTTCTCAGGCTTGGACCAAACCATTGGCGTTCCCAGCTCCCCGGCTTGCCAACTCACGCTAAGTTCTTGAGACTTGCCAACTTCAATAATTGTGTGAGCCAATTCCTTATCATCAATCAATCTATCTATCTATTTGTCCATCTACCTATCTACACATCTTACTGTTTCTCTTTCCCTAGAGAACTCTGACTAATACACCAGCTTTGGCAGTGAAATATCAGTGCAGTGTGAATAGAGAATAATGACATGTCAGATTAAAAAAAAACAAAACAAAACAAGAAGCCGGTTAACTTTTTTTCTCCCTTTCTCAGAAAACTAGAAAAGCAGGCCCTCCACCAAGGAAAATGGACCAAAAAAAATGTAGAAGTCACAGACACTGGAAACAGAAACAAAGGAGACTAGGGTATCCCCAGAATGAGGGGCTAGGAGCATCCTAGTGGCAATTCTAGGATGGAACTAGTCCACTGCAGTAAAACAAAAGGCTCCAATAGAAATGTCTTCAGGGTGATAAAAATCAAATGCTACATTTATCCGAGTGTATTGAGAGGAGAATCAGCACATTGGTAGAGAACATGGGGAAGAGTTAGTAATAAAGTATATTAACAAACAAAATTAAAAGTTCTACAGTGGAGTGAAAGTATTTACAATATGCCACAATGCTCAAGCATTATAAACACTGTATTTTGTTTTAACTAAAATTATTGCCAATATTCAAACTTTTTTGCCAAGAATAATGGCAATTTCATAGACCTCAACCTGATATAATGGATAATGGTAAGGGGGATGGTACAAGTGTACATGTTGGCCAAGGGGAGGCACGGAAGAGAGCTAGGTCTTTGTCTTCCATCACAGGAAATCAGTCAGTAAGGTCTAACACCAGCAAACCCAGAAACAGCAGGGTAAGCACATTGCTTAGACACATGGAGGCAAATGAGTAAAGAAAAAACAAAAATGAGGAGAGCTGCGGTGGGAGTGAGGTCCAGTAGATGGGTGGGGAAGAGCGTCGCTATTCTTGTCCTACTGCACTATTTACATATTCAAACTACATTCTTCATATCACTGTAGTCAAAACTGAATTTAAAGCCAAAACAACTAAACCAGGAGTCAGGGGAAAATACGAACCCTGTTCCTAATGCTGTAACAAAGCAGTTAGAGCTCTTAGGCTTGGTAGATCCAAGGAGTGTTCAGGGCAATAGACTTCACGTTGGCCAGAGAATCAACTAGATGAGTTCACATCAATTTTTTCCCCCGACACTTTTTTTGAACACTCAAAAGACACCATGTCTATCAAGAGGTGCACATGCATACATCCAAGCAGAACTTTTCCCAAGTATAGTTTGTGATGTCTAAGAAAATATTCATAGTTGATAATTAAGTCAAAATGAGAACCTGAGCTAGGCTAAACAGTAATGGAGAATGGTAAAGGATCAGTAAGAAACAAATCAAAATTTTACAAAAGTATATTTTTCCCTGTGTATTTTGTTTAAACTTGTTGTCCTACTTAACTCAGTTGTTTGTACTAGTGTTATAGTTTCCGTGCTTAGCTCCTTTAATTATTATTTTTTAAGAAAAAGCACAATTGAGTGTGAAAGCACTCTTATTTATTTCCCCATTGACCAAAATTCCGATATCTGCATGGATTCATATTACAGAACAAAACCCAGTGACCCACCTAAGAGAGTTTTCCCAAATTCTACACAAAATGCCCAGCAAATAATAAGTTTTCTCTTGAACAGACCAGCAAATACAAACCTAAAAAGAATGAAAAATGCTATCAACACAAGAGTGCCTCTATAAATGCAACGTAGTAGTTAATTAACCTACAGGAAGTATTTTCACCTCGAGAAGAATATTTTCAGTGACAGAGTAGAGGCTGGCAACCAGGTACAGAAAGCTATAGAATATGTCGGGAATGAGGACTTCGCAATACCAAGTTGCAGATAACTCTAAGAAATTTAACTATAATGGAATAAACAAAATAAGACAGTAGCAGAAAGACATAGCATCAATCAAGTTTGTTTTTCTGATTTTATTTAAGATGAATTGCCTTTTGGATATGTTTGAAAACTCATAAAGAAAGATCAGCTAGTGGGAGAAACAAGATTCAAAATCCAGTCCATTTGAGTCCAAGAAGGCCATCCACCTAAACTCCATGCCTTTGCACCTCACATGTAACAATCACCCCAAAATGGTACTCAATTCCAGGAGTAAGGAGAAATTAGAAAGAAAGAAAGATACCCATACATAGTATTTGTCAAGCATCCAAGTAAATAATTTCTAAACAGCTGGATTTGGAGGAGAGGGAAGTGAGATCAGAACTGATCATCGGTGCACACAAAAGGGTGTAAAGATGAGACAAAGATGCAGAGAGATGTTCCCGCCAGCCCTTCAAGCACCCCCGTCTTCACAGCAAGAATGCACGTGTGTACGTAACACAGCAGAGCCCTTTGGTATAGGTTACACTCCCACAACAAAGGGGAAGTCAGTGCAGACAAAAAGTATTAATGCATCCGGCCAACTCATTCACTTCTGCATTTCTGAGCCATTCCTCGGCCTCCGCTGAAGGTGCCCCTGAGACATCTCAGCCAACACAATGAAAGGTGAAACTACACACAGCAGGTTTGTTAAACCAGGCTAGCACATTCAGAAGGAAATATCACCCCCAAATAGCATTGCCATTAGCAAACAATATAATATTTATTAAGCACTCAACTGCCTGGAGTACCCTCTTGTAACCAGTAAAGATTAGGAGTTAAAGGCCATAGGAAACATGAATTTTCCTTTTGTAAATGCAAACAGGGAGTTCTTTATAGTTTTTCATAAGCTGAAGGAGTGCCTGGTCTCTCAGAGGGTTATCCTTTTCCACATCGCCTCAACACCGACTCGTGCAGGTCCCCAGGGCCCTCGGGAGATGTCACCCTGACTTTCCTACCCTTTGGGTCTTCCTCCAAATCTAAACACAACTCCTCTTTCAGGAGGTGAAAACAGTTGGAAGTGAGTGATGTTGAGGTTATTCACAGGTGGAAGGTTCTATCCCCAGAACATTCAGAGCGGCAGTTAGCCCTGCCTAGCACATGGGAGGTACCTAATCAACGCTGGTTGCAGTTATGAATGAATGACTGGGTGAACAAATGAATGAATAGCATACCATTGGGAACAGAGTGGGGATGAATGTAGAAGACACTTAAAATCAAAATGGAAATCAGGACATCTGGGTTCTGGCCAAGTCAGCTCAGAAGAGCTCAGGAATTTGAACTTATTTCCTTGGTGCTGTCCAACTACACAAGCAGGCCGATGTGCGTCCCACACTCCGCTCCCTTGGGGCTTTCCACCCATGGCTGGTGGCAGAAGGTGGAAACGGGTTCCGGCTCCCTCATCTGCCGTGCTCTGGATACCTCTACCTGGATTCCCCCAGGTACTTCAGACGTCACCTCCAAAATTAAACTCATTCCTGTCCTGTCTTTCTTAATGTTTCCAGTCTTCGGTATTGGATGCACCGCTCACTCACCCATCCCGTCAGAAAGTCGGGATTCACTCTTGACCTGCCCCTTCCTCTCCCTCTGTGTTCTTTCATTCCATTCTTTAAATGCCCTTATGCCTTCGGCCAGTCTTTCTCCACCTTCACCACCAGAGACATCAGCTTGTGCTACATGGATTACTGCAGCAAATCCTGACTTCTTGTTGTGTTTCCTGCATTGCTCACTCCACCAGCCTCTGCCCACTCCTTGCACTCTACTTCTTGCTCCTCCTTCCCTACAGAAAACACACTCACCTCTCTGCCAGCCCCTCTGAGAGCCAGCCTCCAGCCCTCACTGCTACCCACTGGACTTCACAGTTGATGCTCTAGTAAATGCTGCATGGTTCGCTGCTTCTCAATCCCACAGGGTTTTGGGGATTTTTTTGCCTAAAAATGTTATTTTCTTCCCTGAAATATATCCTTCTTCACCTGGATACATTTTCATTCTTCAGGATTAACAGTATTCATTTTCCTCTGGGAAGACGCCCTTAACCTGCACCCAAGGCTATACTGGGTTGTCCCTCCTCTACACTCACAGAGCATTTTAATTATCAAATTCAAATTATCTCTTTCCTCAACCCGATCATAAAATTTTCAAAGCTAGGGGACTGTAGGGGGCTTATCTAATGTCCACAGCATCTATACTAATGCACTCAGCACATACTAGGAAGCCAATAAATATTTCCCCAGCAGAAATAAATTTTGTCTGGTCACATCCTAGAAGTAATGCAGTGTCCAGTTAGGGGTTGTGGGGTTTATCCTGTGGGCTTTGGGAAGTAGATGGCGTGGTCCAAGCAGTGTCCTAGGATGTCATTTTAGTGGCAGGATGGTGGATTAAAGGGAAGAAGTGAGTCTGCCTTAGAGATGGCATTTTATACTACTTGTTTTCCCTTCTATGACTATTATCTCCGCGTGTAATTTGGTACTTATTTGTCTTTATTGTCTTTTCACTCCTGCCTCCCAGTGGCCAGCAAACCTCATTTCTGTGCACAGACTATCCAATACCCAGCACGATCTCTACTGCAAACAATGCGGAAGCCTCTGGGGTCGAGAAAAAGGCATCTGAAATTCCTCACGTTTTTACCTTGGATAACAGTGGATAGTAAAAGCATTCATGACTGCCTGCACCATATTTTAAAATACATCAGAAAATAATAATATGAATTGATGGATGGATAGACAGAGAGATAGATAAACAGAGGCATGATAAAGGACGCGGAGAAAATCATTCATGATAGTGTAGGCGGTAAGTACGCTGGCATCCACTGTGAAATTCTCTCCACTGTTCAATATGGCTGCAAATTTTCATAAGAGATATTTGGGATAAGAAACACATTTATGATCAATATAAACTGTTCTCAAATGGAAATGAACGATGATGAGAACGAGACTAGGGAAAGATTCACTTTCTCCTCTAGATCTAGAAACAATGCCCACTCGTGCCTCCTTCCACAATCCCAGCTGCCATGTCCGCAAATATGCCAGTGAACTGTGTGCACCTTTTTGCCATTAGGGGCCCCACCTGTCTCTGCTTCTGATCCAAATGCTTCATAAGTCAAAACACCCTATTTCCGACCACATCGGTAATCCCGAGTTTATTGTATGCACAGAACAGGGCAGAAAGCGTGTCCCTGTTGAATCCTCTTATTATTCTTGAAACAGGAAGTTGAGCTTCCCCACCTGCTAATGAAACTAGAAACCTTCTCCCCACCCCCAAAAGGACTGAAAAAAAAAAAAGAAGGCCTTTCAATTAGGAGAACTCTCTTGCAAATATACAAAATACTTTTCTTCTTTCCTTGTACTTGGCAAGAGCATCAGCTTTCCCTGAAAATGCTGAAAATTACCTGGGAACACTTCACGATTGCTCATTAAGAGAAAAATCACATCAGTTGTAAAAAGAGGTGGTTATGTTTTGTGTTCCAATCTTCTTGATGTTTTCGATTTTTAAGAGCTTTCTTCCAAAAATACAACCCAAGTCAATGTACCTATTCTCCCGGTCCTGAAACATGGGCACTCCTCATAACTTCGCAAAGAGAAGGCAGTTGTTTGGCTGGCCCAAGGTGTACACTGACTCTTTCATGCAAATACATCTTTCTACTCCTGTGGCCAAGTGCCTTTCTGTTATTGCCCCGTGTTTGTTCAAGTGGTGAGGAAATATGAAATGTCACACGTTCTCAGCCGAGACCAGACAGTAATCATCAACAGATGGAAGCCGTCGGGGCCGAGAGAGCCGAAGAGTCTTTGCTGCAGGAGTGCTCATGCCCCGCCCGGGCCACTCATTGGTCACAGACCTGGGTAGGTAAGCCGAGGTTACCTGCCAGTTCGTCTCCCCACCTTTCACGTTATCGTCATCTTTCACGGGCATGCATCGTAAGCAACTAGTTCCAGGCTCCCTCAGAGGTGGCAGAGGGGGTCCTGCAGCCGTCCTCTGGAGAAGGGAGGCACTGACAAGACACGCCGAGGGCCTCAGGAGATGCACACAATGCCACTTGCAAATGGATATGCATCGACCCAACAGGTACACATCAGAAGGCTGCCTTGGTCCACACGAGACAGTTCCTTACCATACAACATACTAACTGCAGCCAAGGAAATACATGTATGCTAAGTACAGTGTCGTTTAAAAATTGTCATGACTAACAGTATGTATCTGGGAGGTTAAAAGGAGCTATGTCACAAAGCCTTCAAGGAGAGGTGACATCAACTCTGTCCTACGTGAGAAGACATTTATCCCACAAGTGCTGCAGGTGAGGGGCATTCAGACCTGCAGAACACAGGCAGGATGTCTGTCCTAATGAAGTTTCCATCAACAGGGAATAGGAAGAACACAAGAGGCCAGAGCTGTTTCTGCAGGGGCTGGGAGGGACGGCACGCCAAGGTGCAGAAAGACAGCTGAGTGGGCATGTGGGAGAGGGAGGAATGGCTGGATGGGAGGACCCAGCAGCCCTTTCCTTTGCCCGTGCGCTTATTAAACCAATGTTTAGGCCGAGGCACAGGCACTAGAAGTGCAGGGTTGAACAAGCCTGGCGGAAACAAGCTTCGAGAAGTGTATATTGGGCATTGAGGACACTATTTGCTACTGAAAGTCTTGAATTTCACAGAAATGAAGTCCTTACAAAGAAGTGGGTTGCTTCCATTATTAACAGAACAATTTTGATCGTTTTCTCGTAGGTGACTGAGACCTTCCAGGCAAGTGGAGGAAGGGGCAGAGGAGCATAGATAAAGCAGTCTCTGAGAACCCCACCAAGGCCTACAGTCACTGTCAGGAAAGGGTGACAACAAAGAGATACTTCCCACATGGCGCTCACATCAAAAGCCAGATGAAATAGTTAAGCAAATAGAAAATTGCAGAAAATTGTGACACCTTTGTACCCTCACCCAGACTGAACACATCTGAAAATAGGCTTCATTTGCTATTGCAAAGGCAAACATTGCAGAGAGCATTGAAGTTCCCTTTATATTTCTCCCTTAGCCTCTCACCCTCAAACCCACTCCAGATATTCCCACTGCCCTGATGTTGGTCTTGGTCCTTCTTGCCCATTATACAAATAAGAGGTGGATTGATGTGTTTTTAAGTAGCGCTGTTTTCTGTAGTTTGTAAAATTTAAAATAATATTATCACACGGTATATTTCATCCTTCAACGGACTTTTATGTGTTTAAAATTAACCTTTCGGAATTTTTAAAAGATTTTATTTATCTACTTTTTAGAGAGAGGGGAAGGAAGGGGGAAAGAGAAAAGGAGAAACATCAGGGCGATAGAGGAACGTCAATTGATTGCTTCTCATACACGCCTCAGCGGGAGACAGGACCCGCAACCCGGGCACGTGCCCTGACCAGGGGTCAAACTGGTGACCTTTTGCTTTATGGGACCATGCCAACCAACTAAGTCACACTAGTCAGGGTGGGATATTTTATTTTTATTTTCTAAGAGATGTTATTTATTTATTTATTTATTTATTTTTAGAGAGAGAAGAGGGGGAAAAGAGGAGAGAAACATCAATGTGTGAGAGAAACGTTGATTGGTTCCCTCTTGCACTGCCCCAGCTGGGAACATAGCCCACAACCCGGACATGGCCCACAACCCAGGCATGTGCCCTGACCAGGAATCGAACCAGGGACCTCTTGGTTTATGAGATAATACCCAACCCACTGAGCCATATGAAGTCACAACAAGGAGTGGGATTTTTTAATGTTATTCAAGACAGTAACTCCTACTTTTTTATGTTTTCCATTTAGCATTTGTATCAGGGTTCTCCAGGAGAAACAGAACCAATAGAAAATATATAAAGGTATATGTAAGAAGATATTTATTATAGGAATTGGCTCACATGATTATGAACTCCCAAGACCTGCCACCCGCAAACTGAAGGACCAGGGAAGCTGGTGGTGTAATTCAGTCCGATTTGAAGGCCTGAGCCCTGGGGAGGTCAGGGGGGGAGTCCAGACCTGAGTCCGAAGGCCCAGAACCAGGAGCACCCCTGTCTGATGGACGTCTCAACTTAAGCAGAGGGAGAGAAATGGCCCTTCCTCCACCTCTTTGTTTTATTGCAGCTCTGGGAGGTTTGGGGAAGGCCCACCCACACTGAGGACAGCCTTCTGCTTTACTCAGTTTACCAATTCCAATGCTAATTGCTTCCAGAAACACCTCATAGACACACTCAGAAATAATGTTCTACCAGCTACCTGGGCATTCCTTACCTCAGTCAAGTTGACATATAAAATTAACCATCACATCATTCTATTTTTTATTTGGTTTCATTTTTTGTGTTCTCTGAGATATCTATAGTCTTATTTCACTGCTGCTTTGCAATATGCAAATAATGTTTCTATTCCAGTATTTAACATCAAAATTTCATGATTTTCTAAAAAGTCTACAATTATTCATTATTTTTTCCTGCCCACCAAACAGGACAAGGATATCATCATGTTTTAAACCATCCTTTTAAAGCCTAGTGTCTATCTTCTTTTGTATTATCTAGACATTGTTTTATATTTTTAAGTTATTTTTACCTTTATTGAATATGCTACGGTATTTTTTACATTTCTGTGTCCCCTATTTTGCTTGAATCTATTCCTTCCTCCTGGAAGACTTGTTTTCCTTCATATTTTTTTCGGAAATACATCCTTCATCAGTACTATCAGTAAGAACTATGAATAGTACATTTTCTTAATCTTTGTCTGAATTTTTTTGATAAGCCTCTCTTTCTAATGATAGTTTACTTGAGTATAAAATTATAAATTGACAGTTATTTTCTCTCATCACCTTGGAGATATTGTTCCATTGCCTGTAGCATCTATTGTGATCAGGAGAAATTACTGTCAGGACATTTGCCATTATTTTGTTAATTTCCTTTTTTAAAGGTAACAATCTCTGTTACCTTTAAAATTGGTCTTTTTAAACTTAATGTTCTACAATTTTACAATGATAGTTTAGATTTAGATTTATTTTTATTTATCTACTTAGTTCTCCTGTCTTCTCTTCACCTCTGGGGAATTCACAGTCACTAGATCTTCAAAAATCTCTTCTCTACCATTTTCATAATTTTTATTTCTTTATAGCTCCTGCTGTATTTAGATAAATCACTTAGTACTGTCATCCAATTTACTAATTGTTCTTCAGCCTTGCCCAGTCTAGGCTTTATTCCAGCTGTTGGGTGTTTCAGAGCTATGATTATATTGTGATTTTCCAATTTACTTTTAAAAATATTTTTAATGTGCACATGTTCTTGGTTCACTAATAGCCTGATTTTGTTCATGATTTTTTCCTCTATGTATCCCTGCTCATCCCTCACATATTTTTTGCCAGTCTTTTTAGATATTCTGAAGATGTGTAGAGATTTGCAGTCCTCCAGTTCGCTGAAACCCAAAGCAGTTTGTTCTCCTTGCCATTTCGAAACATAAATAGGATTTGTGGAGAAATTATGCAAACTTTCCCTGGAAAATAAAAAGATTTCTAAAAAACCCACAGGCAAACTTCTGAAAAGCCAAAATCAACTAGCTTCATTTTACATGCAGAACTTTCTACACCTCACTGTAAAATCATGTGGATGATTAAACCCACTAAAGCTTAAGAAAATCAACATACCACACTTCACCAAGGAATATTAATACATATACACATATGTGAGTACATATATATACAACATGTGTGTACATGAATGTCTACAACACATGAACAAGAATAGCATCTTCATGCAACTGAAGAAATAAATTAGGAATGAGAGAATTTAAGGAATAATTATTTTCAGATAACTGGCACTTACACTCTAAAAGTAAACACAATTTATATTTCTCCCAACACGACTTGCTCTGAAGACCCCATGAATTTGAAATACTATCTTTGGAATGGCTCCTTCTATTTTGATTGGCTGCCTAAGTCTCAGCATAAATCCCACCCTCTCTCTCTGGGAACCTCTGGTTCCTGGCATGCCCTCATTGCCCACCTCCATCAGAAGAAGTACTGGGATTTTTTTCTTCACGGGTCTGCCCTCCATCAACCCGCGGGTCATTAGAGGGCAAGGGCCAAGTATTTTTATCTCTGAAACCCGGACTAGCCTCATGCCTGATACATGAGAAGAATGCAACACAATTTTGATGAATGAATGAACGAACGAACAAATGAATGGAACCCATGAGTAGAACCACCCTGCAATATATTTTCAATCACAGCATGAAACAGTAAATAACTTCTGCTCTATCAAAAGCGTCCTCTGCTCAACACAACCTAAAAGAGCTTCTGCAAAAGCACTGCTAACTTGCCGTGTGAATGCCATGGTCCTTCTAAAATTAAAATAGGCACCCCTCCCCTGACAAAAATCTCAGCCATTTTACACGAGCAAATAAACACTCAAATGACATGTTTTTCTATTAAAAACTCATGGGCCTTAAATTTCTTTTTAATCACAGGCTTTAGTATTATTACACGTGTTCCATTAACAGGCATATCCAATGAATTCCCTTTCATAAACACTAGTAAGTTCAGTGCAAACCAGCCAGGTGATTAATTTATAATTCTTGACACATTAGGGAGGTGTGTTGGAGGTAAGAGGTAGCGAGCGAGTCCCAGGATGGACTGCCTTTTATGCCAACGCCATGGACACACACAGAGAAGGGCACATGCAGGCACCTGAGCCCATGCACACAAACTCCCAAGCCACCCATGAACACCCACTGTGCTGAACTGGCATTGGATCTGAACTTGACAGACCAATGCCTGAAGGCAAATAACTGAGCCTAAACTGTTGCAGGTTCCTTTTCCCATAAAAATAATAATAACGCATAAAAATCACTGGAGCTTGGCCAGAGCCTAATGCAGCGTGATTTCTAAATTCAGCATCCTCCTTCCCCACACACATGCTCCCCACTGGCTGCACCACCTCTTTCATGCCTCCTTGGGCAGGTTTCTCTACCCCGAATAGAAGGTCATTCAATACCTCCTTCCATCCCCAACCCCTGAAGCTTTCACCCTAATCCTCGGGGGGGGGATTCACTCTGCAGGAAGGAAAAGAACTTCATGCTGGAACTGAGCAGCCAGTGACTTTGCTGTGTGATTTTAGGAGACTCAGTGCTCCTCTCTGTGCTCCATGAGTCAATTTCCAAATGGGTAAGTGAGGTTGGCTGCGACGACCTCTTTTCCTCCCCCCGCCCCCCCCCCCGTATTTGTGTAGCAGTTTAGATCCTGGACTCTGAAGCCGGACTAATAGGGCTCAAATATCAGCCCTTTATGTGTCTGCTAAATAGTGATGATGGTCATTATGATAAGAGACACTGTTTCCTAGGGTGACAGTGAGTATCAAACGACGTAGTCTATGCAAATGTGTACACAAGGGCCTGGAAAGCCCCACATAAAGAAGAGCTGGTTTGTACACCTTTAAAAGTGACTTCTCAAGTCCGTACCACCAACACTTTCTACCTCATTTTCTGTGTTTCACAATAAGAGAGCCATAAACAAAATTCCAAAAGTTAACGCTGGTTCCTGGTGGCCGGAAAGGACGGCTGTGCTGCCTAATCCCTAAAAGCTGTGGCGCTTGGACCTTGCAAAGCAATGAGGCCTGTGAGCGCGGCCGGTGCAGCCGGGAAGACAGGGCAGGAGCGGGAGGACAGCCGCGGTCAGGGCTCAAGTGCACTGGCAGGCGCCAGGGGAACTCACACGGAGCCTGGCCCCGCGGCTGCTGGCAGCACCCGCCCTCTTCATCTCTCAATTTCATGGCCACCAAAAATCACACATAAAAAGCCCAGTGACTGAATGAATATGGAAACTGAATGGCTTAAAAAAAAAAAAAAAACACCCCGAGATGTGGTCAGTCTGGGTCACCTGCAAGCCGTGCCGTGGCATCCCGGGAGGATGGAGGGCTGGTCTCGCAACCTTCACCGGGACACGGAAAAGGGAAGAAAACATTATTTCAGCCTCCGGAGCTTTCGATGCAGAAGCCTTCCCAGGCTCTAAATCCAGGACAGAAAAACAAACAGAGTTCAAATTACTCAATCTTCCAATATCCTCGTTCAGAAGGAGATTTCCTCCTAAATGAGTCACTGGAAACTGCTCTTTAAAAAGCAGGTATTTATTTTTCTCTTATAAAAGTTTTGAATAAATTGCTTAGTAATAACCAGGGAAAAAATAACAGTGATGTAAACTAAGGTGAGAGGATTAAACAGCAGGCGGGTTATCCTTGATCTGTGCATTCAACTCTTTCTTTATTCCTCGTCCACCCGGGGCCCAGTCCTGGGAGCCCGCAATGTCCGCTGAAGAGCTCTGTGTCCTGAGAAATCTCTTAGCCACTCTGGGCCGACTGATCACCACATCTTTAACGTGAACACCGCATCCACATTTCCCTCTGTTCAGTGGCTTTACGCCACCATCCACCAGCTCCCACCCTCTGCCGGTCGAAGTTTCCAATGATGTGCTCAGCACCCTTGCACATCCAGCTTTGCATGCGCCTCCCTCAGAACGGCCAAGGGGTGCCTGCAGGCACCCCCAGAAGCAGGAAGGTGAGCCAGGGCTCAGTCCGGGTGGAATGGAAAGGGGCCTGAGAGGATGCCGGGCTGTGATACCACCACCCTCTGAGAACCACAGCTCACCCATAGGACTGTACCAGGGTGAACCCTGGCTTCAGTCATGGCCTTCCATGACTGACACTCTGTGGGCATCAGTTCATCGGCTGGAACACATGTACCGCACTAATGGAAGAAGTTAGTAATAGGGGAAACTAGAGTGGGGGGGTACAAGTGGTATACGGAAACTTTCTGTACTTTCTGCTCTGTGTATCTGTAAACTTAGAACTTCCCTAAATGTAGTCCAGCAATTTTTTTAAAAAAATACAGTTCTCCCCATCTCTAGTGCACATAAGAAGGTATCTTGTCTTAGTCAGCTGGGGTTTCTACTGCAAGTCACCGCAGACAGGGGAGCTTCCACGACAGCGTACTGCTCGCAGCGCTGGAGAATGGAAGTCCAAGACCGGGGTGCAGCGTGGCCAGGGCCTGGCGCCTGCCGCCTGCCCTCTTCCAACGCTTCCTGGTATCTGCACGTGGCCGGCTCTTCCGCCCCTTCTTTTCTGGGCACCAGTCCCACTGTGAGATTCACGACCTGGTTCTCTTTCCAAGGCCCCACCCCCTGTACCGTCACACTGAGAGTTGGATTTTTACAGATGAATTTGGGGGGCACAAAAACACTCAGTCCACAACGCTATCTTGTCCACAATGCTTTTTCAAAAAAATTTTATTGTTGACACTATGACAGATGTCCTCATTCCCTCCCCCTCTCTGCCCACCTGCACCCAGCCCCCACCCTCCCTCCCTCTGGCCATCACCACAGGGTCGTCTGTGTGTATGTGTCATGTGTACATGTTCTTTGGCTAATGCCTTCACCTTCCTTCATCCAGTCCCCCCTCCCTTCTGACAGCTGTCAGTCTGTTCCGTGTGTCCATGCCTCTTCTATTTTGTTCACCTGTTTCTTTTGTTCACTAGATTCTGCATATAAATGAGATCATTTTATCTCTCCCATGTCACTCAGAGCTATCTGATATAGCATTATGATACCTATAGTGATGTTTATCGTTGGTCCCCATCCCATTTCTGACATTAGAATGCAGAGTTTCTGTGTCTTTTGTTTACCGATACATTCCCCAGCAATGCCTAATATATGTGTATAACTGACAATCAATAAATACTTTCTGAATGAATGAATGCATGAATGAAGAACTTGAGTAGCCTGACATTCTTATCAGATGAACCGGAAGAGAAAGAACCAAATGGGGTGGGGAATGACCCTTAAGCAAAGGAAAGCGATGGCAAAGGTTTAAGTTGCTGACTACTCTTCCCCAAAAGCTAATCAAGTCTCCCTTTCCACGCTCCATACCCATGAACTCAGCAGGAAGTTAACTGGAAATAGCCGTCACCTAAAGCCGTCTGAGCAGCCAAAGTCAATGGCCAAGGGCACAAATTACCAAAAGGTGGCAATTCGGGCAAATGTTGTCCATGTTTCCAGTTGAGGATCTGGCAGCTGAGATGGTGGCTCCTACCTGCCCTGGATTCCCAGAAAGCCCTGCACATGGGGAAGGGCAGCCTGACGGGAGTGCTGCTGATGAGAGAAAGCGCAGTGCAAGGTCACATGTTGAGGGCTTCCCTGGGGAAGGCAGTGCCCTCAGTGCTCACCGTGCATTGGAAGACTGACGCACGCAGTCATCACAGCATCCCTGGGGAAGGGAAGCGCTGTTACCCCCACTGCAGCAGAGACGATGTCAGATGCTCACGTCACTGCTGCATTTCCCTCTGACACACAGGAAGGACACGTTGCCCACCACCACTTCCCTCGATTCAAAAAAGGACCCAGTGCCTGGATTCTGGTTGATGGGAGGTAGGCAGAAAGGATGCACCTACCTTCAGGTGTGACTCCTCAACCACCAGCATTCATAGCCTTCCACACTCTCCCTCAGCAGACAGTAAAGTAAGAAAGAGAGTGTAAGTGTGTCAAGCCACTGAGAACTTTCTGGTACAGCAACTGGCATTAATTATGGGCCAATACAACTAGTTTACAGAGAGAAAACTGAGGCACAGCTCTAGGAACTTGCCTAGTTGGCATTGGAGCTAACGTTTGAACTCAGGCAGTCGGTCTGAACCCATGAGCTTAATCCACTCTAAGTGTGGGCTCTGGGAGTGGGGGGTGGGGTGGAAGTGGAGGCAAAGTCACTTCATTCAATGACATTCTCTGACACCAGGGAAGTTGCACAGCCGACATCAGGAAAAGGCTCACACTTCCAAGAACCGTGGGCAGGCAGAGCAAGCAGGTTTTATAGAATGAGGCCGCCCAGGCATTCTGTGTGTCTACACACAAGGAACATACTTCATTTTGATACAGATGGTATAAGGCATTTTCTGTTCATTAACTGCCTCGATATAAATTTATGGTAAGAATGCTTGTCTTATATTTCATATAGTCCCAGAAGTGCTAGGAAAGGGGATTTAAGCCACCCAGCAACACTGCATGAAACTAATTAACTGGCAGAACTCACAACTGCTTACTACATCGCGGTATTACACGCAGAAGAAAAGGAGGTGGTAGAAAAGGACGGAGGAAAATGTCTGTGGAAAAATGGAAGTAAACGCTGGTTCATACTCCGTCTGTGCCAAGCAGCTGGGAAGGGGTGTCTATGTACTTAACTTCACTCCATCATTCTGACAACCCTGTGAAAGGGGCATCGTTACCCCTATTGTACAGATGAGGAAACTGAGGGTCAGGGAGGCAAGAAACGTCCCAAGAACCTCCAACTCACATGGAGTAGGACAGAAAATCAGGGTCAGTGTTGATGGGTGACAGAGTCCAGGCTTTGACACGACAACCTCTGGCACCTCGATAAGGCTGTTTTTAACGGAAACACATTGTGATAGGAAATAATTTTGTTGATTATTGTGATGTGTAATTTTTTCCTTGACATCCCATGGCAAATACTATGAGGCAAAATACATAATAAATACTATGATATAAAGCCAATATATCGTATGGTACATGATAAGGAAATACAAAAGAGAAAAACTAGAGATACTATATATACATATATATTTATAAAACAATAAGAAAGAAATGCTCACAACAATTAGTTGTTATCTCTGTGACTGGTTGGTTGTGTGGTCATAGCGGGTATGTATAACTACCTCCTTCCACTACCCATTCCATTTCCCTTTGCCCTCAGCAAGCCCCTCAGCTGGTCCCCTGGTGGAGCGACCTAAACCTTTATCCCTGAAGTGTCCAGGCCATCGGTAGTGCTGCCTGGACTGTTACAGATTTTCATAGACCTCAATCACTGGGCATGGTACTGAGCACTAAAAAACACCCAAAGGGGCCTTTGTATACCAGACGGACTCTTCCTTACCTCCACTGGGGAGTCGCAGCCCCTTTTCCCTTCGGTAATCCAGGTCAATCACTCTGGCCAGCACAGTAATTCCTCTTTTGCCTCTTGACTAAGTCACAAGGAGCCCAAAGTGACCGGGTGGCAGTCTCTGCTTCCTTATCAGTGGAGTCACCACCGTGTCTCCTGGTGGAAGCATTTCTCCCTCTGGAACTAAGATGTCTAGGCCAGCAGAGCTAAAGGTCTTGGGAACAGGAAGCAAACACTTTGCCTGTCGGTCACTAGAGGTCATAGTGAGTGGTCCACTCCCATTTCTATCCCTTGATTCCTGGAGCCGTGAATCCTGGCTGCGGCTCAAACAGCACCGTATGTTAGATGCTGATTCAGAAACAGACATCCTGCTGGAGAGCCTTCCAAAGCCCTAAAGACATTGGCACCTTATTGGCACTATAACTATGTTTTCAAAATGCTGTCCTACCATTCTGTCAAACCAGCTCCTTCAGGATGGTGAGGTACATGGTACGGCCAGTGAACTCCATGATCATGGGCCCACTGCTCTTTCTTTTGCTGAAAAGTGATTTCCTTAATCAGAAGTACTGCCGTGTGGAACACCGTGACGGTGATTATGGCATTCTGCAGGTCCAGGAGTGGTTTTGGCAGAAGCACTGAGCACAGAGAAGGCAAATCTACACTCAGAGTCAGTGTCTGTTCCAGTGAGAACAGAATGCTGTGCCCTCCATGACAGGAGGGGTCCAAGCTAGTCAGCCTGCCACCGGGAAGCTGGTAATCACCCTGGGCAATGGTGCCATGCTGGGGACTCTGTTGTCTCTTCTGCCATCAGATCAGGAACTCAGTGCTGACCACAGCCAGGTCAGCCTTGGTGAACAAAACTGCGTCACCGAGACCAAGCACAACCTCCATCTTGGCCACCGTGGCAACATGTTCACGAGCCCGCTGGGAGGTAACAAGGGTGACCAGGGAAAGAGGCTGATGGTGTTCATAGAACAGGTCATCTTAACCACTGGTTTATTAAAATCCTCCTCTGCTGAGGTCACTTTTACGTGAGCATTCTTATGGGGCATGCATATGTTTACAGTTTTTGCCTATTCACAGGGGCGTCTCCACAGATGTCGTCTCCACATGTCCTTGTCACCAATTCTTTACTCATGTTCCTTCCAAGTCTCTGGCCATCACGTCAAACCACTATCCATAACTGATGTACGGTCACACACCTGGCTCTTTCTCCTTCCAAGCAGGAGGGCGGACCAGCGGGGAGCTGCTCCAAGTCCTGCCCCCGGGGAGGATGTTCCTTCGCCACTCTCTTTCAGGAATGTCCCAGAAAGGGGCTGTAGCCATCCCTGTCCACGTTCAGGGGCCTGCATAGCATCTAGAACCTTCTGGAAACCAAATCTTCCCTTCCCCTGTCCGAGGGTCACAGGGAATTCCCTGTGCGGCCACAGGTGCGGGCTGGGAGAGAGAAGGCAGTGTAGCAGGAGTGGGCACCGTGAGCTCCGGGCCGCTGCTCCCTGAAATTCCCGACCTGTGCTTTCAGGGCCTGCTCAGGTCGGCTCATGCCTACACCACTGTCATTGGACGGTGCAGTGCGGGCTGTGCACTCACAGATGCATGACTTGCCGGGTCAGATGACACCCAAATCATGACTGGCAGCCCAGGTTGAGGAGTAACTGGTGGACCATGATTAAGCATTCAGTCTCTACTAAGGCTCAGTAGTGAGCCAAGAACTATTTCCCAAGAAGAGAGTAGTTATCTGTGGAAGCAGGGCTTTGCTCCAAAATCCTACAGGCCTGCGCTGGGATTCACCTATAGGGGCCGCCAAAGGCTCCAAACAGCCTACAAGCTCCCTATCTGCCAGCACTGGGGCTGCCAAATTACATGCACCAAGCGACAGGGCACAGCAGCCCGCACCTGCCACGGAGTCTTCTGTTAGTCTGGGCCCCACCCCAAACTAGCAGCTTTTCCGGTCACTTGGTAAATGCACTGGAGGTACTCACCCACACGAGGAATATATTGTGTCTGGAATTCAAACAGACTCGCAGGGCACTTGCGAGTGCCTCTTGTTTCACTGTCAGATGGTGGATCTGCTGCAACAACTTATCTTTTACCTTAGAGGAAATACCTTGACATGCCCCACACCACCAAACCTCTAGAAATGTCACTGAGACAGAAGGCCCCAGAATGTTTGTCAGATTTACTTCCCACCCTCTAACAGCAAATGTCTTGCCAGTCAGTCTAGAATAATAGCTACTTCTTGCTCCCTGGCTCCCATCAGTACGGCGTCAACCATGCAATGAACCACTGTGGTATTTGTGGAAGGGAACAGCGATCAAGATGCTGTGAACTACGTGATGACGCAGAGCTGGAGAGGTAATATATCCCTGAGGTAGGACAGTGACGGTGTGTTGCCGGCCTTGACAGCCGAAAGCAAGCTGCTTCTCGTGGTCTTGATTAACAGGCAGTGCGGAGCAAGCACTGGCCAGGTCCATCGCTGCATACCAGACATCAGGGAATGTGCTAATTTGCTCAGGCAATGAAACCACATCTGGTACGGCAGCTGTAATTGGTGTCACCATCTGGGCAAGTTTACGATAATCCACTGTTATTCTCCAAGATCCGTCTGCCCTCTGCACTGGCCAAATAGGTGAGTCGAAGGGGAATTTGGTAGGAACTACCACCCTGCATCTTTCTGGTCCCTGGTGGTGGCACTAACCTGAGCAGTCCCTGCAGGAATTCAGTTGTGCTTTCGGTTTGCTATTTTCCTGGGTGGAGGCAGTTTCACTACCTTCCACTTTCTGCCATAACAGCCTTCACTGCACAGGTCATGAAACCCAGGTGGGGATTCCGCCAGCTGCTAAGTGTATCTATCCTAACCGTGCACTCAGAAGTGGGGAAGTAGCTGGGGGACCCCCTGGACCCACTGTAAGATGGGCCTGAGCTAAAACTCCATTGGTCTCCTGACCTCCACAGTCCCCTACTCTGACAACCACTGAGTCTCAGACGAGTGTCAGTTGGGAGCCTGCATCCAGTAGTTCCTGAAAGTTCTGATGATTCCTCTTTCCCCAGCGTGCGCTTATCCTGGTCAAAAGTCACAGCCTTCAGGCTGAGGGAAAGACGAACAGTATACATTTTGGGCAGTATACTGGGATCCTTCCTCAAGAGGGTCTGGTCTCCCTTTCACTCAAGGGGTCTGGGGTCTGTAAACTAGCTCAAGGCTGTGACTTTGTTTTTATGACTCAAGTTCAACTTTTATTCACTTGACCTAGACCTTTCCTGCTTATGCAAATCAAGTAAGAATTTGGTGGGCTTCCTAGCTCTTTCACTTACCCATAGAAGCACCGTGATCAAGTTCCCAATGCCACCCATGTGCACAAGTCGGAGTACTTGGGTTGCTGATTTGACTCTGCTGTCCCTTATGGTGGCAGAGCTCTTCCAAGATGCCAGGGCCCGTCTCATTCATGGAGACACATTCATATCTCCATGTCCCGGTCAACATTCATGGAGACACATTCATATCTCCATGTCCCGGTCAACGCTGTGTCTTCTGAATCCTCCTGGTAAGGGTGAGCAGGTCCTCCATGACAGATCCACTCTAACATTTCCAGTCTCCCTAAGCCTTTGAATTCTTCCATCCACGTTAGAACAAGCAAGGTCAGTGTTTCTAACTCGCCCACCATGTACCACATTGTCATGTCTGTGCTTCATCCAGCTGGCCAACTAAGCTGTTAGAGCCCTTCCTAATTCCCTGAGCTACGACACTAAGTATAGAATCTCTGCTTAGTTTGCCCATACCAATAAGTCCAGCCTGATCCAGCTTTAGGTTCCTTCCCCCATTATCCCACACACTTTCCCATGTTTATGACTGTATACCTTAGAAAACTCCAGTCATTGTTTGTACGTGCATCATGCCTCCTTACAGGTAACACTTTGCACCTCAACTTTGGGTCTAGGAACCAGGAGGGGGTTGGGATGGGTCCTAAGAAGAACAGCACTGTCTTGCATGGCAACTGCCCCAGGGGAGGACTCGAGGGGTGTTTAATGTGCATTGCCTGAGGAAACCTACCCCTTCAGGTGAGAATGGAGAGGCCCCTCCCACGGGAAATAGGCAGGGCGCTGCCCCTGGGATGGGGAGGCCTCTTCCACTGACAAAAAAGACTCATTAGAATTTAGCACCCTACTGCCCTCAACTTCATCAGGGGCTTCCCACATGTCCCCGTCCCAGCTTACAGGACCCTACTCTGTCCCAGTCCATGCTGAGAAGTCAACTTTCCTTTTAATCCAGCCTACTGCAGGATGAGATCGGGCATTTGCTTTTCATAAACCTCAGCCCTGTGACTGCGGGAGTTAAGGGTGTCCTTCACAGCATGCACAGAAGCTCTTGGGTCACTTAGCAGCCCGGGAGTTGGGAATCCGAATCCCTGGCCTCATCCTTTTCTTTCATCACTTGGTCCAGCAACATCAGGGGCAACCAGCCAACTCCATTGCATTCATTAGTTTTCTACAAATGTTTGAACAGATCATATACACAGTGGCCCAGACCCCTGCTTCTTATAAGCAGGTGTTAAGGAGTATCCGACGCAGATGTTTCGCATGTTTCTATTGACAGATCACGCCATGGACTATCAGTGCTCTTTCCTGCTGGAAACAGAGTCATCAGCATCTTTAAATCCAATCAGGTTCAAGAGCCAATTCCAGAAACCCAAGAACCAATTCAGAAGAGGCATCCTTGACATTCTGTTCCTTGACCCTCTCTTCTCTGTGTTAGTCAGGGTTCTCCAGAGATTTATTCTAAGAAATAGGCTCATACGGTGATGGAGGCTAAGAAGACCAGACCCAGGAGAGCGAATGGTATAGTGTCTCTACAAGTTAGATGATCTGAGAACCAGGAGACAGAATGGTGTAAGTTGCAGACCAGGGCCAAGTCCAAAGGCAGGAGAACACTGATGTCCCAGATCAAAGACACAGAGAGAGAGAGAACACCCCCTTACGCTGCCTTTTGTCCTATTCAGGTTTTCAATGGATCGGGTGAGACCCCACGCACATTGAGGAGGGCCATTTGCCTCACTCGGTCTACCAGTGCAAATGCTAATTTCGTCTAGAAGAACCTTCACAGGCACACCCAGAATAATGTTTAACCAACAATCTGGACGCCCCCTGACTCAGACAAGTTGTGACATAAAATTAACCATCGCAATTCCTGACACACAGCAGAATGTCAAGACATAAAGACATCTGCGGAAGCCTCTGTGCCGCTCTGTGCCTGATCCCTTCCTCTCACATTCCATATCCACTCACTGGACCTTCTGGTTCCCCATGTCCCCTCCCCATGGTTTCTGTAGGGGACCAGTCTGTTTCAGTCTGGCGAATGTGACTCAGCTCTGTACGGAAAACCTGTAGAAGCGAGGTGGTGGGCAGGAGCCAGACTTTTAAACCGAGTTTTCCCATGGGAATCAGGCCTAAGAAATGCATACTGATTGTTATGGCTTGCCCTTGCTAAAACTCCATCACCCTGGTCTAAAACAACAAATGTGCATGATCTATTTTCAAGGTAATTTCCAAAGCCTGTGTGAATTCGCCCAAGAATAGAGCTAACCAGCTCACCGCCTTTCCCCTCTGCGTGTTATTTCATTTCCCTGATTGTACCTAGAATGTAGACAACAATATTCTATGTAACGGATAATAAACCTTTCTCTGATGTAAGACCCAGGAAAAACAATAAAAACCTGTCTAGGCAAGGGTCAGGGCTCTCTCCCCTTGAGAGAGTAGCCGTGCCGTTTCCTTTTTCTCCATGGGATCGCTGTCACCTGTGCATTTATTTTCTCTTTCAGCCACAACAAGGCGGAACTCTGCTGGCCGGAGTCCACCATGGTTTCAAATTTCCTTGTAGAACACTTGAGATGTCATCATACGCACAGTCAGTCCACAGCTAATGTCACTGATAGGTGACATTAAGCAAAACAGTGTATAATGAAAGCAATTTTACCACAGGTTCACGGATACAAACAAGGGTTACGTTCCTACACCAACATTACACCAGAATGACAGTAAATGAAACGATGTTGTTCAAGGACCTTCTGGGCCATGGCTGAACCAGAGCAATGTAAGCACAACAGGAGCCACAACTAGGGGGAGCTTTCCATATGCCAGTACTGCATTAGCAGTGTTACTGGTTTGTTATCTCACTCATTGTCCCAACAACCTAATTAAGACCGTGTAATAATTAGCCCTCATTCAACAGCTAGGGAAATTGAACCTCAAAGGTGTCAACTAGAACAGCAAATACTTTGAAACCCAAGAGTTAATTTCAGAGCCAGCATGGTTAATCTCTCTATTAGGATGCCTCCTAATAGGTCCTCCGGGTTAAGAAAGGGTGAAGGTGGACGCAGAGAGGTCAGCTCTATGGCCAGAATGTTTTATGCTTAGACTGTGCGTCTCAGAATAGAAGTGAGAGTTCCAGAGTGCAGGGTAATAGAAAGAGACTGTTTTCCACCTGCCAACGGGGAGATGAGGTAGGAAATCATGGCTCTAACAACAGGGGGAGGTATGGAGGCCCTGCTGAGGGGCGGAGAGAGGGAGGCACGCAGCAGAATCCTGCGGACAGAGCAGTGCTGTTGTGTTCAGCGGTGAGCTGGGCGGAAGGAGTCTCCGTGGACGGCTGCTCTCGTCGGCAAGACCTCCTGAGTGTTCCCTACCCACTTGTCCCTTCACTCACGTGTCTGCACCAGGTTTCCCCACCCATCCGCGGCACGCAGCATCCTTCTCCCCATTTTGCAGGTGAAGAAGCACGAGTTGGTAGAGAAATTAAGGAACGGTCTGAGGTTCCATGGATAAAAAGCAATTTTGTTTTAAGTAAGACATCAAATCGTGTACGGTGCTGTTCCGAAGAAAGTGCTGTGAACGTTCGTATTTCAACAACCAAATCGAAAGCTGTTTCTCATCTGGGAATTTGGGGCACTGACTTCCATCTCTGCGGGGTCAGCTCCCATGCTGCAGACAGCCGCTGGTGGCCCCAGTGTGGAAGAGCTGCAGGACCCTGGGCTGGGGTCCCAGACAGCGTGGGTGTCATAGCAGGGACCACAGGGTAGGACGTGCTGGCCACAACCCAGGAAGGCAGGAAGGTATCATGCCCGAAGAAGAATGTCAGCTTCAGTGTCAGACAAACCTGGGTCCAAACCCCAACATCTCCACTCAGCAGCTGTGTGACCCAGGCAGGTCACTTGCATTTCCGAGTGTCAGCAGCCTCACCTGTCACAGATGGCTTGTGATGGCTCCTGGTAGGAGCACTGTGAGGCTCATGGGTCCTGTATGGAGTGTCAGGCGCACAGTACGTGTTCTCAGGTAGTAAAGCTTGCTGTAGATATTATTGTTGTCCACTCTGTCACCTTTGTGAGGTCTTCATCCCTTCGGGCTACCGTAACAGAACACCATACACTGGGTGGCTCACGAAAGAGTTTATTTCTCCCAGTTCCAGAGGCTGAAAGTCTGGGACCAAGGTGCCAGCACATTCCATGTCTGGTGAGAGCTCTCCTTCTAGCCGCAAACGGCCAACTTCTCTTCTAGTTACACCTTCACGTGGCAGGTCCAGGGAGCAAACTCTGTCAGCAAACTCTGTCATGAGTGTTGTAAGGTCTCTAACCCCATCATGGGGCCCCACCCTCATAACCTCCTCTAATCCAAGTCATCGCCCTGAAGGCCCCAACTCCTAACCCATCACACTGCACGGTAGAGCGGAATGGGTGAATCGGAGGCGCACGACCATTCAGTCCGTAACAGTGGGGACTCTGGAGGGGACAGAATTCTGGTCACAATAGCAGCACCTCGTGTGCACGTGTGTGTGTGTGCGTGTGCTTGTGCACACGTATGCAGTGCTGCTCAGTAACGAACATTCACGTCCAATATCCAGCTGGGCCTTGCAGGCTGGGAGGGGCAGGGCAGGCGTTACCATCAAAATGTCAGGAAAGAGAGAACACAGGCTGACTTGGGTGGAAAGAGCTGCCCGAGGTCTCCCAGATAGAGGCTGTATCAGGGTTAAGACGGCAAACTCCTGCTAGCTCTTTTTCCCTAGATCTTTTCTAAAGTACTTTCCCCAGAGCTGGAATCTGAGGAACCAGTGCGGAAAGGGAGAACTGGAAGTGGGGAGGCAGAAGCAGGGAGGGAAAGAAGTGAGGGAGAACGTACTTGCAGCTACCAGCTCAGACTCCGGCCACTGATGTCTGTCCACCAAGGCGGGGTGTGCTGCTTAAGTGCGCAGATCAGCTCTAGCCCCGCCCCATCACTGCAGGCGGCGCAGCCGCATTCACAATGCGGAGGGTGCTGTGGGGCAGGCGCACCCAGAGCCTAAGTGAGACAGCGTCGCCCTTTCCCTTTTTCTGATCCTTTCTTGCTGCTCATGGTGAATGATGAGGGAACCAGGATATTGGCAAAGCCCCTGATCCCCAGGGCCAATGCGCTTCTGTGAGAGGCAAGGATGGTGGGGTGGGGGGAGGGGGGGCGGTGCAACCCCACTTCTGATGCTGGCTCCTCCCCTCTCAGATAAATGGGCAAAGCTGAGGGAGTCTTGGTGTCCTAATCTGGAAAATGGGGGAAGGGGGAAGAGGTGGGAATAAATGAGATAATTCAACCTACGTTTTTGTCCAATGTGTGCTGTAGTGCAGGACACCCCCCCCCACTGCCCCCCCCCGCCCCCCGCGCCAGGTCGCAAGAATCTAGCTGTGCGCAGCACAGACGTGAGCGCTGGCCTCCTAGAGCTGACACCCAGTGGGAAGGTGGGCAGACGGTCCTGCGAGCACGTGGTCAATGTCCAACAAATGCCACCCACTGAAGGAAGGTCAAGGAATCAGCAAAGAAGCATTTACTTGTTTCCACTCTTTATGCTCCCTCACCCGGCCTTGATTTCCTCTTCCTATTAAGGACAGCTAGAATAAACAAAAATAAAAAATAAGTAAAAAGGACAGCAGGATCACTGTAGGTTTTACATTTAGGACCATGAGGAGAATTTAAAGTACTGGCAAAGGCCAATACGGCCAGCACGTAAATCTGTCTTTCAATTTTGTGTTTGAGGTAAGAACCCTAGGACCCTCCCTCCCCCACCTCCAACGCACAGATTGATAACTAATTCCCCCAAAAGGAAATGCCGGTCTGGGAGATGCCACTGCAGCAGAGCTATCCGCTGTCTCGGCAAAGGGTCAGACGGTGAATATCTCAGGTTTTGTGGACCAAGGGGCAACACTGAGGCTATTGTGGAAGCACTGATTCACAAGAGAAAAAAAATATTTTCCCAGAAATTTTTTGTTGTTAAAACTCAAAATATCAGAAAAAAAATTGAGCAGTTTTTTTTTGTAATATTTGTGTGAGAAAAATGTAATTCTTTTTCGGGAGATAACATTTGACTTCACTGGCATTCGTCGTTGGTGTTCCCTATTATTAAATTGAAAATCGACTGCAAACTTTCATCCATGAGCGCTCATCTATAATGACATTTTAGGTATTTCATCTTTGTCAGTGTATTCTTCACTTGGTTTGTCTTTTTCAGCCATTTAAAACTGTAAAAACCGTCTTTAGCTCATGGACCATGCAAACACAGAGAGGAGGCACCCTGACCCCCCCCCCACCCCCCACCCCCCCCCCCCCCCCCCCCCACCCCCCCCCCACACCCCCACCCTCCCAAGTTTGTCAATCTCTGCAGTGTGACTGCAGGGCCTGTCTGGTCGCAGCCACACCCCTAGTCACCGCTACTTCCTGGTCAGAGCACTGCCACCTCCGCCTTCAGTTCCAGGGGACGTTGCTTTCTGAGTAAGGAAGTCAATCAGCAACTTTTTCATTTAGAAACAAGGAAGGACCAAAGTGTTGCAGGTTCCATTCCCAGTCAGGGCACATGCCTGGGTTGCAGGCCATGACCCCCAGCAACCGCACATTGATGTCTCTCTCTCTCTCTCTCTCTCTCTCTCTCTCCCACCCTCCCTTCCCTCCCTAAAAATGGATGAATAAAATCTTAAAAAAAAAAGTACAGTATTTAAAAAAAAATAATTAAATAAATAAATAAAACCTTTTAAAAAATTAAAAGAAAGAAGGAAGGAAGAGGGGAGGGAGGGAGGAAGAGAGGAAGAGAGAGGAAGGGAGGGAGGAAAGGAGATTTTTAAAAGCCAGTGATATCGTAGGCCCTGTGCTAATTTTACACACATCATTTCATTTGATCCTAGTAACCCTGCAAAAATGTGAAAAAATGTGGTGTTACCCCGGTGTATAAATGAGGAAAGTACAGCTCAGGGATGGTAAATCATTGGCTGCAAGTGAAGCACCGGCAAATGAGTGCCAGCGACCCGCTCCCGACTCAGGCACGCCCGGTTAACTCGGAAGCCAGCTCCTCTCCCCACCTCTACCTGCCTCCTCAGAACCTGCCAGGTCTCCAACGCCAAAGGCAGGTGTCCTCCTGCTTGTCTGTTTGTCTGTTTGTTTGTGTTGGAGAGCTACATCGATAAGCCAATTTCTGCAAAAGCCACACCTGGGCTCATCCACTATTTTCCTGGAAAACCAGGAGAAAAGAACATTTTCAAGTTCCAGCAGCGTCCTGGCCCTGGGGAAGTGTTCGGAAAGAAAGGGCTCTTTGTGGCCGGTGTTGCACCATGGACGTAATCTCATTTTCAGCTAATCAATTCATATACAGTAAAAAGCCGAATGTGATCCCTCATTAGCCGAGGGCCATAAAGAAGCTGGTTCCGAGGCCGCACTAAATCCCAAAATGGCTGGCACCTCCTGCTTGGCGATTATCAAATTGGCTGACATTAATCATTTTTAATGGCCAATCTGTGTTTTCTTTATTATTATTTTAGAAAGAAAAAAGGTTGGGGGGGCAGGGAGCCTTGTCTGATTACTGGTGTAAAAGAAAACAAGCAGGTTTAGTAAAATCTTATTTAGGAAAAAGACTTGGCGAGAACGTGGGGGAGGGGGGCGGAGGGAGGGAGCTGAATCGTTTTGTCGGGTGTTTAGCTGCGACCAGCTAAGCAGCCCATCCAGAGGGGCCTTTCAGCAGAGGCCTGCAGGGGGGGCCCGTCAATGGCCCCTTTATTTGTGAGAGATGGATTATTTTAAATAAATTACAGAGCACTTTCGTTGAATAAACAGCGCCTCTGTGGCTGTGGAGAGCTGCACGCGCTTAATTGCGACCCAGAAAATCCTGAATGACTCTTGAGCTGGGGTCTGGCCCTTCATGTCTCTGATAGGACCTGAGTCTCCAGGTCAGGCCCAGACGGTTACAGGCTGAAAAGCAGTATCATGGAGGGAAAAAATTTTAAAAAAAAAAGAAAAAAAAAAAACAGTGAGCCTCACCGTGAGTATATACTTATGATATTTCAGAAAACCACAGAGATGGAGGATTCCCAAATCTGCACAAGGAGGCCTCAGAAGTGAGGCCTCTGCGTGTCATTTTTATTTGCGTTTGATATGTTAAATGCCCGCCGTGCTTATGGAGTGGAAGCCCGTTAGAATATCGCAAACTGTGTCTTTGGCCAAAGCAGGAGGACCCTGACCTACCTTAGCTCCTCCCCCAACACATGCCCACCTTTCCCCATAGCCCCTGTTACTGTCCTCTTTTTGGCCACAAGATCTACCGTGAGGATTGTACCTAAATGGAGATTTTTAAATCCCCTTTTTAAGAATTGCAGCACAATCTCACCTTGTTTCA
This sequence comes from Phyllostomus hastatus, assembly GCF_019186645.2. NCBI lineage: Eukaryota > Metazoa > Chordata > Mammalia > Chiroptera > Phyllostomidae > Phyllostomus > Phyllostomus hastatus. The sequence continues at coordinate 5,786,855 of NW_025333709.1, forward strand.
GAAATGGGTTAAAGTGATTTATTATGTGAGGACCCAGGGTGACTACAGGCAGGAGTCGGGCTAATGCTGGAAGCAGGAAAGGGCATCTGAGCCCTTCCCAAGCCGCCTGGTCTCCGGCAGGGAGCCTGAATACAAGGGATGATGAAGAGCTCCGGTACAAGCCAATCAAGTCCACAGAACAGGTACCCTATGTCTTGGGGGAGGCATGGGTATTAATTTCGACAGCCGGTATTACAGAAAGTAAAATGACTCTCATTTGCTAATATCCCCCAAATTGAATTGCAACGAGCAAGCAGCTACCAGTTTGCCTTGATGAACAGCCATCAGGGAAAGAAAAAAAAAAGAAAAGATGGATACAGTCAAGCCTCACAAAAATCATAGAATCTGGGCTTTCTCTTGAGAATTTCAACACGTACTACTTTAATAAGGGACTTACCACCCTCCCCCAAATGTAGCTGTGAAATTCTTCCCCAAAGGTGACACAATTAATTGCATTTGCAGTTAACACAATTAAAGTGCAGCTGAAAGACTGGCTTGCACCTAATAAATCTCAAATGTTAAGAGGGATAATGGAGTTGATAAATCGCTGGGCTGCACCACCTGAGAAAGTATATAAAAGCCCAAGGTCATGGGAAAGGATGAGTAATTAATGATGGACAAGAAATTGGCCCAGCCGCCTTCATGCAGATGTCATAACTATTTTGTGACCTCTTCTTATTTAATTTTGCATAGAGTTCTAAAGACTGCTTTAAAGATGTCAAATTTGAACGTGCTGTTAAGTAGCTCCCCCAGGAAACACCTGCCAGCTCCCCACACTCCGCATGCCCATCACAAGATCCGAATCTTTCCTCCCAACTCCATAGGATTGAGTAAGTTAATACCGATGCCGACACTCAAAGAACTTATAATAAGGCAGGGAAGTAGGACATATACGAATGAAAAATGAATTCTTCCAAAAAAGTCTCAGTTAGAAAACCTAGCATCTGCAAAATGGGTATAATCTAGGACAAGTTACTTAAATTCCCTGAGAATTAGATTTCTCATATAAAAATTAGGAGAATACTACCTGATTCAAAATTCAAGATGTTAGGAAAAAACAATACAGTGAAATCTGCAAGAGTAGGTACACAATAAATATCTGGCTTGCACCTAATGTTTTAAAAAGAGTACATGCTGTAGAGGTCAAGGAAAGTGTGTGGGGTCACTGAAACAGAGTCCTATTCAGAGGTCCAGGGAGCTAGAAATGATGTTGCAACAGCAGCTTGCTTCCAGGTCATAGAAGATATTGAAGGCTAAACTGTGGACTTTGTTATGACAGCAAAGAGGAGACTTGAGTGGATTTTGAACTTGGCAGTGAGTGATACTATCACAGGAATGGCCCTGTACAGAAAGGAAAGGAGACCGTGGAGTGGGCACAGAGATACAGGTGTTGGTTTGCAATTGTGTGAACATGAAGGCGAGAACCAGACGGGGGTGCATTTTCAATGTGATTAGAAATGAGAGAACAAGAAGCCACAGAAAGCAAAGGATAGAGGAAAGTCAGATCTGAATTTGAAATCAGAGGCCTAGAGTGTTGGGAAAATTCATTTATTCACTTACTTATGGATTGCTTTGAAACACGTTTAATGAGGACCAATTATTGCCAGAGATTGTGCTACAAAAAGTAAACAAAGAAGAGCTCACATTCTAGAGAGCCTGATGGCCATACAAATAAATGAACACATCTTAGATCTTATAATCAGGGCATACATAACAGCACACAGAGTGAATGCCAATGTGGTGATGCTGAGCTCTGGGAAGTCGGGGCGAGCCCCCACCGAAGTAGGTGAGGTGATATTGGTGCTGGACCTAAGGGTTTCCCCAGGTGGAGAGAGAAGGAAGAGCATCCAGGCAGGAGGAACAGAAGGTACAAGAACATGAAGATATATACCGGATTGTTACTTTGGGGAAGCTGGATTTTACGTTGTAAGTTGTACGGTCAGGAACATGAAGCTGGAGAGGTCACTGGAGGCCAAGTCATGAAGATTCTTGTGCATCATGACAAACAGTTTAAATTTTACCCCACAGACCACAAAGAAGCCAAAAGGAGCGTTCAGTGTCCTGAGCAGGCTGCTGTTATTAACACACATAGGGCCTTCAGATGGAGAACGAATATCAAAAGAGAGATGTTGGTTTTGATTTCAAACATGTTGAGTCGGAGGGGCCACCAGGTCACTCACGTGGACATGTTCAGTACGCAGTTGTGGAAGTAACTCTAGTCTTTGGGGAAGTAGCGAGGCTGGAAGATGAACCTTGAAGTTGCTTCATAAATGTGACTGGTGAAGAGGTTGGAATGGCTAAGGTGAAAGGAGAAGACACAGAGGGAAAAGAAAATCTCCAACTGAACTGTGTAAGCCCTACACTCAAGAAGAAGGCAGGCAAGCCAGACGACAAAAGGAGTGAGGAGAAGCGGCACCCCAGAGTGGGAGGGAAGCCCAGGAGGACAGGAAACCGTAGACTCGGGAAAACCAAAGGAGAAAGACAGGGGCTAATAGAAGCAGCCGAAACCACCTACAGTTGGACAGAGCCTGCAGGACGCTGAGCTTGGCAGGGGAGAGGCTGCAAGAAAGAGAGCACACCGACTAGAAAGCACACCCCTTCCCTCAAGCAACTCAGTATTTACTGGGAAAAGCAAGGTTAGTCTCCCTTTTTCTAAGTAGCAAGTAATTGAAGACAAGATACACCTCACTCCGTAGTATGCGGTGTAGAGCTATAGAAAATCCGAGAAGGGCCGGTTTTTATATCAGGAAAGGTTCATGGATGAATTTGACTGGCCTTGGCCTTGAAGGATGGGAAAGAGCTGGCTAGGGAAACTAAATTACAATAGACCATTCTATCAGGAGGAAATTCCAGAGCGAAGGCCAAGAGTCAGGAATGTGCGGTGTTTGGAGAGGACAGCTTGGAACCCAAACTGTCGGGTAGAGAGTCTGAGTTTGGAAAGAGTAGGAAACAAGATAGGATAGGTTGGAATGGGCTAGAATACGAAGGGCCTTGAAAGTCAGGTAGAGAAACTGGTGTTTGCCGACCCGGCCTTCAGCAGGAGCAGACAGATGAGCACATACCCTGGGTTCCACCCAGTCTGGGCCAGTTCACAGGAAGCCATTCATTCACTAGTTCACTCCTCTGTTCAGCAGGTGAAGAGCTGGATGCCACAGATGCCAAGACTACGGAGGCCCAAAATGTCCAAACAATCGTCCCGTTCTTACTTCCACCATAACTTGTGTGTCAAGTACTAAGACATTGTACCAGGACTCGGGTACAGGCCCATCTGCCATCAGTAAGATCTCGTCTAACTGAGCTTCTTCTCTGAACAGGCCATAGATTTTTGTTCTAACCAAAGCCTGGCTTTACCCTGAGGACACAGCTTCTGACAACCCATCAGTGGTGACTGTTTCTCTCTCAAGCTCTCTGGAGCCAGAGGGGGAGGGAGGAAATGCCCCATTTCTTCCTTTTTTTTAAAAAAGATTTTATTTATTTATTTTTAGAGAGGGAAGGGAGGGAGAAAGAGAGAGAGAGAAACATCAATGTACGGTTGCTGTGGGCCCTGGCCTGTAACCCAGGCATGTGCCCTGACTGGGAATCAAACCTGTGACACTTTGGTTCGCAGCCCACACTCAATCCACTGAGCTATACCAGCCAGGGCCCATTTCTTCCTTATTGCCACTTCCAACCACTGTCTCTTCTTCCTCCCTGCAATTCCACTGCCCCCTGGAAAGGCAGGCCACCAGCCCTCACCACTCAACTGTGTCTTCTCAGCAGGCCCCTGGGACTACTTTCCCACTTCTTTCTGATGCTAGCTTCAGGATTACTGTCGTATGTTGGCAGTGATCCTCACCAACAATCCTTCAGATAACCTGGCCCCTCACTTACCTGGCCCCTTTCCTTCCAATAATCTTGTCTTCCACCACCTCAGTGTACTTGAAAGCCCATCATCACCAATTACCGTGCTCCTCCCTAGTCTCAACCTCAGCCGCCCCCTGCGCGCCCCTCCCCCAGCCCTCTGCTCACTCTCTCGGGTGACGCTTCTCCGTCTCCCAGGTTCCCTTCCCACCTGACTTGGATTCCACAGGCTCTTGCAGGGGCCCTCAACCTCCTTGTTTCTGTCTCCTGCATTGTGCTTCCCTAGAAAATCCCAAGCCTCAATGAGATTGAATTCTGCTTCTCGACCTGGACACGTGACTGAGTTAGGGAAAAACACAAACCATAGTGATGGGCCTCACAGTAAATGTATGCTAGCCATTCTCAAATGTGTTTTTAAAGCTTCCTGGCAAGCCTACGGCATTTCTGTCTGACATCCATTTCACTCTCCTGGACAACCTACCATACCTGCTTCTTGCTTCTGAAATCCCCAAAATGCTCTCTGAAATGGTAATCTTGTAAATCAAATATCAGTAAGATTCAAGGTCAGAGGCATCCTGAAGCAAAATTCTTCTCCAGCTGTGAATTTGTGAAAGCAGGAAGGTTATATGCTTCTAAAATACTATAAGAGGACAGATATAGAGGAGAGATTCCCACTCCAAAAGGGAGAAATTGGGAGGAAAAAGGGAATGACAGGTTCCAAGCAAGTCTAAAACCTAGCAAAACAAATACGTTTTCAGAACAATCCTCTCTGACTCAGTGCTCTGCCTTCTGGACCCACCTCCAGGACCCACTTGGGCAGCAACCGTACCCTAGTGACTATTAGACAGAGGTTTCACCTCCACAACTCCCGGCAACTGCCATCTGGCCTGCTGAAACCCAGGAGGCAGCCAGGATCACCTGAGTCACCCTTGGGGCCATCCCTCCCGTGGCTTGAAGAATGAGGCACAGCTGCAGGCCAATACGGCTACAGTTCTGTCATGTAGAATCTAAGGCATCCAAGAGCCTTGCTTCATGTTACCCGGCCTCCCTTCCATTCCCGCTGGCAGTGCTTCTGCTGGGGTGACGAGACCCATGGTTCCCACCCACGCTAGTCTCCTTATAAGTGACTGGTCGGCCACCTCCTGGGTGCCCTCGGAAATATGGGTAGGCTGAGACTTTTCCAAATCCCTGACTGTGGGTCTTTTCTGCTTAACAACGCCTTCTTCAACTCCTTGCTCTCCTCTCACATTTGACCATAGCAGTCAGAAGGAGCCAGGCAGGTCCTTCAACACTTTGCTTAGAAACCTCCTCGGCTGAATATCCGATTTCATCTCTCGCAAGTTCTGCCTTCCACAGACCATTAGGCATAAACACGATTCAGCCAAGTTCCTTGTCACTTTATAACATGGATTGCTTTTTCCTTGTTGTAAACATGTCCGACAACATGTTCTTCACCGCCCTCTCAGATTCCTCCCGAATGGCCTTTACCACCCATAGTCCTACCGGCTCTGTTCATGGCCATGTGTGCATTCCTTAAGAAGAAGGCAACTTTCTCTACAGTTCTCCCCTTTCCTTTCCAAACCCTCACCAGAATCTTCTTTAACAATCCCTGAATGGCAATCTTGACTTTTTTTAAGCATGCACTTTAAAACTTTTTCAACTTCTACTCATTACTAAGTTTCAAAGCCACAATTATATTTTTAGGTATTTATACAGCAGCATACACTTCTTGGTACCGTTTACTGTCTTAGTCAGCTGAGATTGCTGTAACAAATGCCATGGACTGAATGGTTTATACCACAGGCATTTCTTTCTCACAGTTCTAGAGGTTGGGAAGTACAAGATCAAGGTGCTGCCAGATTCAGTTTTTGGTGAGGGCTCTCTTCCTGGTTTGTAGACAGCCACCTTCTTGCTATTTGGTCAAATGGCCTTTTCTTGGTGCGTGCATATGGAACAAGAATCTGTCATCATCCTCTGAGGGTGCGAATCCAACTCTAATGACCTCATCTAAGGTTAAATACCTCCCCAAAGCACTACCTTCAAACACCATCATATGGAGAGTTAGGGCTGCACCATGAATTTGATAGGGATATAAACATGAAATACATAACACCTCAGGTCTTATTTCACGGAGAAAATAAACATGATCAAAAAAAAAAAAAACTTCTACGCACCTTGTCCTAATCCAGCTACTGGTATAGGATCAGACGGATCTGCTGGTATCTGAGCCCAAATATTCTGCCTCCTCCACTCTTTATAAGGATGATTTGACTACACTCCTAGCCAGGGTTAAGCTAAGCTTGGGACAATCACCCAGGGCTCTAGTGGTCCTGGAACATTTCTTGCAGGAGGTGGGATGGGAAGAATAGGAGGATTTTCAGGAGAGGGAAGAGAGTGAAAACACATAGACACGCTGAGCTTGCTTTGGAAGCTGTGGGGGGTCAGTGTGACTAGAGTGTGTCTGGATAGAGAAGCAGGTCTGTGTTGTGAAGGGTGGACATAATCCGGGCAAAATGGGGAATGCACCAGCATCGGAATCAAACTGCCTATATTTTAAGCCGCAGCTCTTACACTTACAGCTGGCCAGTCTAGCAGTTTTTTCTTCCCTTGAAGAATAGAAGCTGTGTTAGTCTTGGTCACTCAGATTCCTTTATTCCCAACACAGCACTTGGAAACCCAGCAAAAGTGTTAAAGAACATAGAATGGTATCTAAAGTAACCACTCTGGGTTGGACCCCTGGTGCCACCCTTGATGAGCTGCATGACCTGAGGCAAACTATTACTTGCCTAAGCTTTAGTTCCCTCATCCACGAGCAGGGCCAACCCTTCCTCTATAGGGTTAAAGAATGAAATTGGATAATAAGTGTAAGATATTACCACAGTGCCTAACACATAGTAGGTACTCAGCAAATGCTATTTATCGATATTGTGTTTTATTTCAGAGCTCTTTAATTCTATTTTTTTCACCAAGTGATCATCAATTTATTTCCTATAACACGGCTTTTATAAGCCCTACCTCTCCAAGCTTTCAGGACAAATACGTTATATGCAGATAAGCTGAGCTTGTCACACAATAGGTTCTTTTTCATCCTGCTTTTCCTACCATGTTTTGCAACTTAGCCAAAGAGCAGTGGCTAAATCAGCTGCGTGTGGGTGGCAGGCTCTTGCGCTGGCCCCTCCGTGAAAAACAAATTTCTCCATCTCTCCTTTAGGAGGGTCCCTGCTGTTTCCTCTTGCTTTCTTCTTTTCCTGTGCGGCGCTGTCTGAACACTAAGCCTCCAGTAGGGGTCTTGCCTTCAGCCCCATTCCAGACTCTAAGATTACTGTTTTCATTTCTCCCACTGCTTGGTGACCGGGATGTGGCCCTCAGGGTAAGGGAGCCCGGGAGAGGGTGTGACCAGCGGGGATCCCATTAAAATAAAGAGCAGTCACGCAGGCCAGGCTACTTGGCTCCTTCCCTCCTGCTCTCGCCACCCTACCCCCAAATATGATCATAACAGCACAGAGCTATAAAGTTGCTTTTCATAGCACACATTGCCCGGCTCCCTAACAAGGTTCTGACTGTCAAGAAGAAAAGGAGGACATTGTAAGGAGGGGATTAGAGGAAGGAGCGGTGGGGCGGTGAAGAGAAGCAGTGTGGTACAGCGGAGAGACCCCCAACTCATGAAGGTCCTGACCCAGTGATTCTTGCTGAATTCTGCAGCCAGTCAGCATACTCTCTGATGGGAGGGTGGTCCCTCCTATCTGGGCCTCAGTTTCTCCACTTGTAAAATGAGGGCCTGGGTCTAGATTGTCTTAATATGTGTTTTCCAGCCTCTGGATGCTGGAAAGGACTGCTTGACACCAAGCAAAAGAGGAAGGTGTGAATGCCTGCCCCCTTCACGACCTGCTCCTCAGAAGTAACTTAGCTTTTAACCAGCCCTGGGATTTGGGCTCTGGGATGAAGACACCAACTCACAAGTCATGGATTTTGACCCATAGACATCTGGGCCATCTCAGCCTGCCTTGGCTGTCATTGAAACACTCAGGCTGTTCTGGGGCTTATTCACTGTGTAGCACCAGCCCCTCAAAGATGCAAATAAGCATATACTAACACAGTGGGGGTGCTTAATAAATATTCATTGAATGAAGGAATGAACACATGGAGCAGGTGGGGGCTAGACCCTTTTCATGATTTATTATTCATTCACTCGCTACTTGTTGACTGACTATTACGTGCAAGAACCTGGACACACATCAGAGAACAAACCAGACATAAACCCTCCAGGAGTTTACATTCTCATAGGCAGACACAGAAGATATAGGAAAGAATGATAGCGTGCCGTATGGTGGCAAGCACTAGAGGAAATGCAAAGGAGAGCAAGAGCATAGGGAATTAGGAAAGCCAAGGTACCATTTTACATAGTGTGACCATGGTCGAACTCCTTAACGGGGTGGCATTTGAGCAGAGACCTAAATGAAGTTAAGGAGAAACCACAGCAATATTTGAGGAAATCACTTGCCAGGTCAAAATGGCAGTAAATGCAAAGTCCCTGAGGCAGGAGTCCTTTTGGTGCATTTCAGAAACAGCACGGAGATCTGTGTGGTTGGAGCCCAGTGAGCAAGGGAGGAACCCATAGGCGATGGCGTCAGAGGGCCACTGGTGGGTGCAGATCATGATGGGAATTTGACTTGAACTCTAAGGAAGATTGGCATCCAGGGGGAGGGTTTGGAACCAAGAAGAGGCAAGATGTGATATATTTTAAAAGGTAGAATTTTGCTGTAAGAACTGGCCAAAGTGAAGTGAGAATAGCAGAGGGAAGATCAACTAGAGAGCTAATGAAATGACAGAGGAAAGAAATGATAGGGACTTCGGCCATCATCGTGAGGTAGAGGTGCAAGAAGGAAGCAGACTTAGGACACAGATTGAAGACCGAGTCAGTTCAGAGCATCGATAGATGCTCTGCACAACCACCTCTAAAATGTGTTGCTAACTTTCTTCTCCAACTAGGTCATGAGTTCCTTGAAGGTGAGGGCTCGGTGTCATATTTCTGTGTAGTGACCAAACCCTTGGCACATTTCCTTAACCTAGACTCCTGATAGACCTCTGTCCATTTGACTCAGTGTTTATGAAGCACCAAGCTCCAAATTCATCTCCCACCCTGCACAACCCAACATCACATGCTCAGTTCATAGTGAACTCTCCCAGCTCCCCAAGACAAGCAACTTCTACTTCTATACCCCACGACAAGCAGCTGGGATGGTCAGTAGAGTGGGACAGAGGGTTAAAGGACCACTTGTTTGCTTTTTTAATGGTGGGAAAGAAATAAAGATGTTTAAATATTGATAGGAAGTACCATCCAAAAGAAGATGTTGAAGAAACCATCAGAAGAGGCATAAAAGTCCTGAGAGAACTGGGTGAGAAGACAGTCAAGAGGGAAGGAAAGGCAAGGGTACATGCCAATCTATAAGTTTCACAATAGAAAATGAAAAGAATATCTGATCATTGCTTTAGTGTGTGCTGAGCATGAGAATATAGGTAGGAAGAGAGAGGAACATTTAAAAGGTCTATTAGAGAACAGACAAGAAACTTGAAAAATGAAGCAGAATGTAGTATTTGGGCAGCACTGAGGCATTTGTTGAGGTCCATGTGCACTGATTTATAGTGACCTTGATCTGTAGGCCCCAACTCATTTGACCTTGATGAAGTTCAGCAGCCAGGGTTAGTCTGTGATGTGTGTGTGACGAAAAGACAGCAGAACTATGGCATTAAAGTTAAAAGAGTTGCTGACGTGATGAGCAGTAGAATCTCTGTAACAAGGGCGGAGAGTAAAGATAACAGCAGCAGACAGTGTAAAACAAAGAAGAGGGTCAATGACTTGGAGGTCCCAGTTGAAGAACCAGAAAGCGAGAGTAAACAAGCGAGGGAATTAGAAGAAGAAGGTTGTGGTCAGAGAGTGTGGGAGGTGTGAATTTTATGGCTTCCGAAGTGGAGCAGTTCCAGAAAATGACCAAGTCCAGGGTGGAGCCACAAGAGTGGACAGATGAAACAGCTTGGAGGAGAAGCCACTAGAGGTGAGAAGAACAAGGAACTGAGAGAACAAGGAGTTGACATGCATGTCAACACAGAAGACCTCCAGAGGAGTGGCAGGGAAGTAGAGAAATGTGGGGACAGATGCCAACTCACGCAAAGTGAAGGGGTGTGTCCAGGGAGTGAGCTAACGGCAGTTACATGGAAGGGCCAAAGAGGGTGCTGGTGTATCAGAAGGTACACCAAAGAGGCAGAAATCCTGTGTGCAAATGCCTTGGTTAGCCCGCACAGTCGAGAAGGGATTCTATAGCCCTGGACCCTGCGAGGAGCCACAGTTTATTTAAGAAGAGTTGGTGGAGACGTGCGAAGATGTGAGCATGTGTGGATGCAGAATCAAAAACTGATCAGGCTCAGGCCAGAGAAAAGAACACTTTTGACTCACCTACATCAAAAACCAAAAACGTTTACTGGTCTCCAGACCAGAAGGATCTAGTGGGGGACGTTTAAGTGCCAACTTTGGGCATAAAGCCGGTATATAATCTGAATTCAACTTTGACAGTAGACTAACAAGAGAGACTGTTAGTAGATTTTGTGGCTCATGCATGAAACGATGAGAGGCCAGTTAGCTGGTAAACATTGCCACAATCACTACACTGAGAACTCAAACAAGAAGTCAAGGGTGGGCTGAAGAAGGTGGGGGGTGCTTCTGGAGGGGATGGCATTGATCTGAGCTTTGAAGGGCATCCAGGCTGTGTAGAAATGAAGGGGGAGGGGGAGACATTTGAGGCACCGTGAAGACTATCACCACATGTGTCCCTGAGCTACCAACTAACAAAAATCCTTAGAGGACTTGATGAAGTTCCCAGAAGCTTGGCTTAGAGTCCCATAAATCTCATAGAAACCTCAAGGTTGAACTGAGAACCTTGAGGACTCATCCATATAAGAGTTCAGACTTTGTTGTAAAGAATGGGAAGCCATGGGTGATTTTTGGAGCAGGTGTGTAGTCGCATCAGATCTGTCCTTCAGGAAGATCTGTCTGGCAGCAGTGCGTGAGAGGGGCACAAGGAAAGAACTGCAACCAGGAGACCATTTATAAGGCCACTGCGGTTACCCAAGAGAGATACTCAGAAGCCTAAATAGGGAAGAGAGTGATGGAAATGCAGACAGTAGAGAAGACAGAGGAGATCTCTGCAGAGGTAGACACAACAGGACTCGAAAGTCAAAATAAATACAAATAATCAGTGCAAAGCCTGCTCACACACTCTTGGTCAAGCACTATTGATCATTATTCGGAGGCTCGAAGAGATTAGGGTCAACACAAAGATCTCAGACTCCAACTAAAACAGCTCTGCTGTTTATGTGTGAAAGAAGAAAATCAGACACCAAAAAGGGAAATTAACCTTTCCCTCACAGAAGTCATAAACAGCACCCAAATGTGGCAGAGAATGAAACCACCAGCCATGTGTTTAAAAGAAACACGATATCATTGGCCAACAGACCCGAGACCCAACCAGGAAACAGGCCCCAGTATTAAAATTCTAGTCCACGAGGGTTTTGGAAAATAAAAAAATAAACACAGTGGGGTAGAAAGACTCTATCTAAATGGATGAGGCAAGGAGAGGTAGGCTCTATTGAGCCAGAGCAGAGAAGTCAGCTGGGATAGAGGTGAGAGAAACTGGGAAAGAGCCACCAGGGGAAAGGTTATTGGCCACCAACGAGCAATGACACAAAAAGGATTCAAAATTGCTGCCTCAGATAGAAGCAGGAAAACAAGGCTACGATCGGTCAGGGGGCCTCATTCCCTAGAAGTGCCCCCCCGCCCGTGCTGCTGCCTGTGACTGGCCCCCCCACACACACTGATTCTCTGGCAAGTGACATAAATCCCCTGTGATCTTCAGACTTGTTGTCTCTACAATGTGGACAGTCATTTCCATTTCATGAAACTGGAAATGAAGTCATAGACATGTGGGTGACTAGAAGAAGCCTCGTCAAAATTGACTTTGCTTTTTTAATTTATTGAAAACAATTGGAATGAGAGTGGTTCCCATTTGACATTAGAGCTAGCAAATGACCTTGTAACTGGCCTTTTCATCCAGGGGTACGGCATGGCGTGTCATGTAAATGAGGAGCATAGGAACTGGAGCATCAGGATGCCTCTGGTGGTGTAACTGTTGCTGCTACAAATCGCTCCTCCCCCTGTTGAGCCATAATAAGATTTTTGAGGGCAAAGGCCCCATACTCATTTTCTTTACATCTCAATCCAGACCGAGAACAATGCCAAACACACAACAGACAGTGACTAAGTATGTATTGAATGAATGAGTGTCTGTCCAGTTGTTACGGCACACTCTACAAGGTCGGGAGTCCTGTATCCATTCTCAGCATGCAGAAGAAGACCTAATCTGGGACAGAGACACTCAGCAAGTGTCCCTTAACTAAAGAAATGAGTGGAGCTTGACGCTGGTCAGAACCATCTGTTACTGACTAGAAAGGCTTTCCTTACCTCTCTGGTGTGGTTAGAAGAGACACAATGCTACGGCCCACATTCATGTATCTGTGTGATTTTCATGCAATGGGTAAGCATGTTGCACATGCACTGCACGCATGCATACTCACCTATAGCCCCTGACCCCCAGGCACGACGGTCAGTGGCATAGTCACCCATTAGCTTTATTTTATCACCATTTGAGTAGCAGAAACAGTGACGTTCCGGAGAACCAAACAATACACGGAAAAAAGACCTTTGTCTGCACAGCAGGCTCCACGCTAAGTGCCACGTCGGTGTCCTACCACGGGGAACGTCCAACAGCCTTGTGAAGACTGTGAGTTGTATTTATTATCCCCACCCTGCGGAGAACCTGAGACCCAGAGGAGTTGCAATTTGCCTGGAGTCACGCGGCCCCGCCGCTGACCTGGAGTCTGTCATCCCTCTCTCCCTGGATGGGAAAACCACTTTAAAGGTGAGCTTTCCAGGCTTCCCTGTCACAGAGGAAAGCCATAATGACCATTTTCTTTGGCCCTGTCCTTTTTCTTTGCTCTCCTCTGCCTCCAGCCCACCCAATTTGTTGTTGTCCCAGCATATCTGGGTGCGCAGAGACCTCGAAGCTTGAGTCACAACAGACTGCGGAGGGGCTGGCTGGGAGCCACTGGCGGGGAAGCTACAGGTAGGATCCTGTTTCGACCATCGGCCAAGTAAATAAGCTGAGGCCGGTGCAGATCACGCACTGCTCCCCAGTCGTTTCCTTAATGACTTGCTAAATTTCCTCGCATCCTTCCAGAAAGTTGCACTCTCCGCAAGCCCTGTGCCTCTGTCCCACAACCCATGCTGATAACACCAGGACTCCTAACCCGAAGCCAGATCCCAGGCCTCAGCCCTCGGCGAGCAGACCCGGGTGTCTCCAAGGTGACTGAGGCACACAGGGTCACACGGAGGCCTTAGCCAGCCTGGAATTGGCAGCCAGGACCCTTATGGAGGGGCTTGAGACAGGCTACAGGGACAAAAGCCCAGTGCATCTGTTGCAAAGCAGAGGAAACTCTGTTCCAATGAAATCTCCAATGGAGAAGGCAAGTAAGTGCAGAATGCTGGGTTGGAGCAGGAGTGGAGGTCCCACCTTGGTGTCCCACCTTGGTGTCCCACCTTGGTGTCTCACTAGGACCCACTGCCCAGACACTGTCCCAGAATCCCTGTAGCTCCTCAGAGGAGAGTTGAAACCCTCTTATCTGGTCTACAGAGCCCATCTTCTTCAGGAACAAAGAACAAAGGCATAGAGAGGTCAGGGGACGTAGCCCAGGCCCCGCGCTATCGAGCACTGGGACCGGAGCGCCTTACACCCAGCTGATGCTCAGACCACCGCAGGACACGACCTCAGCTTCAGGGGGAAAACCTTCTCTCCTTGCTGGCTAATTTTTTTGGTCTGTTTTCAGTCATCATGGGCAACGGTTGTCTAAAGGCATTTTCTTCCCATCTGAAGAGACCTGCATTTGCAGCCAGAGGAAAAAGCATCCTTGAGTACATGCACCAAAGGAGGGACGAGGAAAAGCAGGTAGACTCTCACTGTGGCATCCCAAAGAAGCAACAAAACACAACCCCTTCCCTTCAAAATAAAAGATAGGAGGTTCATATGAGAGATTTTCTTGGTCTGCAAAACCCTCTCTCCTGAGTCCCCAAGCATCTGTGGGCTCCTGTTTCCCTTCATACTGTCCCCCTGTGAATGGTCCCATGAAGACACCTAAGTGACCTGCCCCAATGGCCGCATTCCTTCCAACCCCCAGAGCATGTGGTTGCCTGCACGTGTCCCCTTCGCTACTATGACCCCCTTATGTGGAGAAGTGGGGCTCCGTGCATCACTGCAGCACTGTAAAGAGCAAGTCTTCACAAATAACTGAACGAGTTTCTTGCATAACACTGAGAGTTTCGCCAGGATGCTGCCCACTCTGCAGTCACACTTTCTTTTACCTCAAGGAAAAGAAGTCTAGAATCTTATCGGTCCTGAGTTCAAGTCCCAATGCTGCTACCTCCTAACCATGTGGCCTCACTCAGACCACTTTGCCTCTCTCCTCCCACCCTGGAGGCTGACTCTCACTCCCAGCACAGTTATAATAACCCGCAGGGTCATTGCGAAGATGAGAGGTCATGCATTCACCCTGCCTGACTCATGGGAGGGACTTAGGAACTGGCAGCTGGGCTGTTGTTGTTTTTTTCCTACTAGATAAGTTCTTGTTCACAGTTATGTCACCAACAACTAGGACAGTGCTCGGTAACTGTCTGTGGCTTGACAGAGTGACGGACTGGAAGGATGAACAAAGAACTAAGGAACAAATGCTCACCTTGTAAGGCCTGGAATGTCATCAAACATCACCTCCCACCCCATCGGAGCGCTTCTTGCAGAGCACTCCTGAAGGATGGGCACTTGGCCTTCGGTGGGGCAAGCTTACCAGCTCCCTGCTGCCCACACTGGGGAAGCTTATCATTAGAACGGCAGCCCGGCATTGGATAGGAATGTTACCACAGTTCACCATGCACCCAGCATCGTTTATTCAGACTTCCTCCACTGAGCAGCACATAGTAGGGGCTCATTCTTTCCTCCCCTGAACAGACATTTCCTTTTGGCCTTGGTCACTGGGCCAGGCTAGAGTCAGGCTGAACACATAGAGGCAGCCCTGTCATTGTGAGGCTTACATGATAGCCAGACAGACATTAAACGCCTAAGTGGATAATTAATTACTTCACAGCAATGATATTATAACAAGCACATTGAAAGAGAAGTACCGGATGCCACAGAGGGAGGGTAACTTGGAACCTTAGCACTGTGGAAGGTGGGCCAGAGATTTGATTGAAGAAGTGTTGGGAGGGAAGGATGGGAGGAGCAGGGGCAAGAGAACTTTTTAACAGACCGGGAAAGTCACCTCTTAATCCTTCCTGAAAAAGCCCATTTATGTTAACGCTCTTTGTCACAAATCGACGATTATTCATAGATTCATGGAATATCAACAAACCGAGGCTCAAGTCCTGAGCCTGTTATTTACACCTCTGGCAAGGGCCTCCGCTCACCTAAGCTCAGATTCCTCACCAGTAGGTAACAGGAGGAGGGAAACAGTAGCTACTGTTTGGGGTTGCTCTGGAAATGAACTGCGAGGGTATTCTACAGCACTTAGCTCAGTGTCATCACGTGGTGCGCAGTCTGTAGCAGCGTCCTTGTTATTATCATAATTCACGTCTCCCTGCTTCAGCTGACTGAAAGGTGAAGGCAGAGAGGACACTCAGCCACAGCTCTTCCTCAGTCGATCCTCCCCGCAGAAAATAATATTATTTCACATATTTTTTAACTCTCAGAATTGGAAATAAAGGTACTATAGAAACTAACACTAACCCTTGCCTTGTGGTGCAGTGACGATCGGGGGGGGAATTTCAGAGGGTGAAATCTAGGTTTGGAAATGTCAGCGACGTCACTCTTTTTATAATTCACTCACAGGCCTTTAGGGGGCAGTGTTGTGGGTCCAGGACTGTTCTAGAAGCCGAGTGGGACACAAAGAATAAGACGGGCCTTTTTCCTCAGAGGTTTATCATCTAGTGGAATTTCCCCCACGAAAGGACAAAACGCAGATTCTTGTAGGGTGGGAGACTTATTTAAGACTCAAAGGGAATATCTCCAAGCATTCTCAGAAGCCACAGCTCAGATGTTTCTGGTCACTGCCTTGCAGGAAAACCTCTGCTTTTGACAAACTATTCACCTTAGAACTCATTCATATCACTGACGCCAACAAAATAATTTCCACATGAATATTAGAAGCATTTAACCTTCAGTATTTCAGGACATTGACCATCACGGGAAAGTAATTCCTCTCAACTTAATAATAACCTAGTAATAGAAACTAATTATAGGTAGGTCAAGAAACAGGCATTCCGAACCAAATAAATACCTCCATGTTAGCCAGGCTTCCTGAGACTATCACACACTGAAATCTATTCATTGGCCTTTCAGTAAACAGTTCTTGAGCACCTACTATTAATAGTTGGCCTTAATGAGTGCCTACCGTGGCCAGGCTCTTGTGTAAACTTCATAACATCCCTATGAGGCAGGAACTATTAATATCCCCATTTGATAGATAGGAAAACTGAGTTACAGAGGACTCAAGTAATTTCTCCAAGGCCACTCAGCTAGGAAGCGGGGGTGTCAGGCTGCTCCCGGGGAGGTCGGGGCCAGTCCCTGTTCTCAGCCACCATGTCCCATTGCTTCTGGGAAGAAAGATACTCTCCGGATGCTGCGAGAGAGCAGTCTTCCCCAAAGCCTTACCTTACCACTAAAATGCCCACTCACACTTGAGGAGGCTCTTCTTCAAAAGCAGATGCTGGCAAAGCCTTCTCGACTCTTGTCTGCATCGTCTACCCCAGCATCCCCTCCATGAACTCCCCTCTCTACCAACCAGGTCCGCCTCTGTCTTTCCCCATAGCCCACCCAGATCTCCACCCCACAGCCCTATCTTTGTCTTTCCAGCTCCTACAATGCTCTCCCCACCCCATCCTTCACAGTCCTGCCTCATCTTCTCAGCAATATGTCCCTCCCCAAAGTCCCACTGCAGTAGGACGTGAAGTCCCCCTCCTGTTTTCATGCATCCTTAAGTGTCTGTGAGAGCTTGGCTCCTTGGTCTACATTAGAGCTTCAGTAAATTTTAATAATAATAATAATACCTCCATTCATTGAGCACGCCCTGTATGCTAAGGATTTTGCACACATTGTATCTACCCTAAGAGGTAAAAATGTTTGTGTCCATGTTGTGGATGAAGACATCCAAGAACCAGAAAGGGTGAAATATAAGCCAGATAAATGCCCCTTATTTGAATTCCAGCTCTTCTCATTCGAACTGAGCCTTCCCCTACTCAACGTAGCACCGAACGAGGACAATATTCTGCTTTATTACTAGACATTGTATTTAAAACAGTAGCTCAGTTTGTACACAACCTCCAAGTGCCTTGTATAGTAGCTGTAGAATATTTCACAGAACATACACGTGTTGGCTTTTATTTAATCCTTATTATTGGACTTGGAATTTGCAGCTTTGTTTTTAAAACTAGAAGGAACAGAGCCATGAAAAAAATATAGAGAGTTTTTCCCTTTATTTTGGAGTATTTCCTTATCATAACTCCCTAGGAGCAGGGTTACTGTGTCAAGGCATGTGTTGCATGACTCGTCATCCACATCACTGACACGCAAAGCCACTCACCGACGCACCTGCTGCCACCAGTGCAGACGTCAGCCAGCCCAGGGCACCCGCCAGCAAAGGGCATGAGCATTTTGCTCTCTTATAATTAATGAAGCTATATGTTGTCTATTAATCTCCCTGCTGTGAATGACTGCATCTGGTCTTCTGAGTGTGTGCTACTTGGTATTCTGGTTGAGTTTTCACTCATCGGTAGCAGTTCTTCAAGACGAGTTATAAATCCTGTGCCGGGCAGACTGTCTGTACTGGATCTAAGTCCATTCAGCTAATTACAGTCTGATCCTTGGATCACCTGCAGTGTGTCACCGTGCTGACACTGGGGACACCCAAGAGAAAAAGGCGCAGCTTCGAGAAACCCAGAGACACCAAGACTGGGTTTAATGTTGGCCGTGTGGGACACACTGAGTTCCAACAACAAGATGCTTCTGCTCAAAGTGGGGGGATGGAGCCTGGAAAGGGCCGTGATTCGGAAGTGGTGGGGCAGCCAGGGGATGTTCTAGGGCTTCCAAAGAGGCGGACAATGGAGAGACCCAGGGCATCTTCATGGGAGGCGCAAGGTTTGAGCTGGGCCTGCGGGACAGTGGGATCTGGGGAGATGCGGAGAGGTGGGACTCCTGGCTAAGAGCCTTGTGGACGAGAGCCCAGAGCTCCCATCCCAGCTGCACGAATGAGCTCGGGAAGCAGAGGGTGGCAGGGGCCCCGGGCAAACGTTTTCTGCGTAAGGGCCCACGACACATCTGTTTGTTCGCTGAGACGTCTGGACGCTGTCACGGGGGTCCCCGAGAGCAAGACCACTCAGATGAAAGTGGACATCCCTTTTCCAGAAGTTCCTCCTTGTGAAGACAGCTAAGCAGGCCTCATGTTTAACCAGCCAGTGAGGGACCTATTATACTCTGAGCTTCATGTTGTTAGTGCAATGAGTACATTTTTTTTCTCCAAGGCCTGGCTGCTTAGGCTTTGGAACTGAAAAAAAAAATTTCCCTGAGTCATATCCTTACAAAAATATTAGGATAAACTGCAACACCCCCAAAGTACTTCGAGAAGTGGGGTAAGTGACAAAGATGTTCAAATTGCTTCCCAGTTAAAAAGCACCAGTCAGTTACCCCTGGTCTGAAGGCCAGCAAAGGTTGCCTACCAGACTGGATCAATTCCGTATATAATTTTGATGCTTGCGTCTAAGTGTCTAAATGACTACTTGGGCATTCCTTAAACCCAGTCTGAGAGTCCCCTCTGAGCACCAGGAGAGAATGAGTCTTCCTTGTCCTTCATCCCTAGTGCTGATTTGAAGAGATCTCAGACACAGGAAATGGCTCAGTACCCACGGTGACAGGCACCAAAGGATTATCCAGCAGCGATGATGGTGAATTTCTCTGGAATTAGTGGGGAAATTGTTCCCAACCTACCAAAACAGGGTTCCAGAGAGGCTAACACAGACTCCTAAGATCACAGGGGACCATTCCTCCGTAGAATGCTCAATGACTGGCCTAAAGGACTCCGGACCCAGAGCCGGAAGATTGTTCACCCTTCACCTGGTCACCAGGCAGGACTGTGGGCACCTGCTTGGCAGCCGACTCTCGTCCAGCTGCAGACCTGTGGACACAGTGCTGAACCTGACGATGGAGCCCCCATCGCCCACCCACTCTGCACCACTGCCCTGGCCCCCCTAGCTGCTTGTTCCTCAGACACACCTTCTGCCTCCAGGCCTTTGCACTAGCGGTTGCCCCCACCGGAAACGCTCTTTCCCTAGACACCCACCTGCTTCCTCCCTCCACTGCATTCTGGCCTCTGCTCCAGCACTGCCTTCCCTGAGCAGGCTTCCCTGACCACCTATTTAAAACGGCAGCCTTTCAGCCTACCTTTAGCATGCTGGACTTTCTCCCTAGCCCTTACAACTACCTAACATACTGACGGTGGTCAAGTTCCATGACACCAGGGATCAGCCTTGTCTGTCTGCTGCTGCATGCTAGGCATCTAGAATGGAACCTGGCACACAGGACATTTTCCTTAATTGTTTATTGAGTAAATCAATCCATTTTTCACAAGAGCTCCAAGGAATCCCATAAGGCTAGTCCTTGAACCTGACTTTGTCAGCTTCCAGCCTTAGGTCCTCGAGGCAAATGTTACCCCTTCAGGCCTCTGTTTCACTCCATCCGGACTCTGTGTTCTGCCCCACTCCTGTCTTGTTGGCTGCCTCTGTCAGGCCTGGAGCCCCAGGGGAGAACTGAGCCCCACTGTCGACCCCAGGAGAAGATGGCACTCTGATCTCCACACTTCTCCGAAAACTGCACGTCAGAGAGTGTGGTGGCTTGCCCAATGTCACACAAGGCCATGTGAGTGGTCGCTGAAACGAAGGACCCAGGTTTCCTGACTCCCGCTGAATTGCTCTGCCTAACCCACCATCCTTTCTCCCTTGATGGCAAATCTGACCAAATTTAAGAAGAAAGGCATGCGTACTGCTCACAGGAAAGGGAACTGTTGTAAAGGAGGCAGACAGAGTGAAGGAGGAAGGCCACGAGTTGAACAAGGAAGAAATACAAGGCCTTGCCATCACAACCAATTGCAGAATGGACGCCCTATTCATAGAGAGGTTCAGGTGGCCCCAATCTTCACAGCCCCTGGACAGTCTGTCCAAGACCCTGCCGATCCCGGGGCGCCGCAGGCAAACCACAGCGACTGCGGCCAGCAGACCCAACCACATCCGACCTGACATGGGGCTGAACACGTACAGCAGGACTGAAAGAAAGAACGCCAAGGGGGTCCGGGAAGGAAAAAGGCCCCGGAGCAGAGGGAGGCCAGCGAGAAATTAGCCAAGAGTGTGACGGACACAAGCAAACACAATAGACACAAAATCTGGCAGGGGGAAAAATGGCAAAGAAAAGCAAGTCGGTGAAAAATAAACGCAGTCCAAAAACACAACAAAACATTTTTTAAAAGTTTATTTTACCTAGAATTAATGACAGGAAAACCCCATAAACGTGGTGCAAAATGTTTAATGCCCCATTGAATGCCAACATTATGCCATTCATCTGTCCTTGCAGGTGTATTATTTCTAGTCCCCAGGATGAAAAGCAAAGTTGCTTTCCACATCTTTTATAGTACTTAAAAATACATATTTCCAGGGCTTTATTGCCAAAGGCCCTGCTTTCTTCCAGAACCCACAATAACTAATCATGTTACTGCCACCAAGTCTAGAAATTGGAATTAATAGTTGGTGGGAGGCTTTGCTTCCATCCTATGAGTGATCTTTGCTTTAACAACCCTTAGAGTTAGTGATTTCTCCTAAATATTTATTTCTCCCTGAGGGAAAGCTTTCTCTAAGAACTTTCTCTCTGCCCTAAATAGTCACAATCCTCAATCTGTTTTTCTTCTATTTGTCCACTTAGAGTTTTTACTGGAATCAATTTTATTAATTTCCTTCAGAAAATTAGCGAGTCAGAGTAAATCACAGGGAGCTTTTCCCTCTTGACCATGTGAATCAGCTCCCTCCACCTTCTTGGTTTTCCTTTTAACACTAGGTCGCCGAGGTCTAGATTTGCTCAGTTTTTCTCCAGAATGTCTCTCCAAATAAAAAAATAAATAAAATAAAACCTTTTAAAAGAAGAGAGAAAGAGGAAACAAAGAAGGAAGGGTGGGGGAAGGGAGGGAGGAAACATGTAAACTAAACTTAAAAACGATTGCAACCTAAACATCGCCTTCACCAGTTATGCCTCCATCATGCCTCTGACGGGTGCCCACTTTAAGATTTGGAAGACTTCCTTCACAATAAAAGGGGCTATTGCCTCAGCATCTCCAGCAATCTAGCACTGCCTCGGTATCTCTCCGATTCACCACCAAACTGACTGCCATGCAGGAACTTCTGGTGTTGACCCCCTCTTCAACGATCCCTGGTCCAATGGTTGGAGTAACTAGACCACAGTCAAAACCATGTTCCAAAGCTGTCCGCAGCCACTAAGTCGCAGGTAGCTGACTTCTCAAGGTCAGATAGGTCACTTAAGCTCTATGCGTCGACACGCTCCTCCTCCATGGTATGAGGGTGCTAGACCAGGCTTTCTCCCAGAGTGCTGGGAGCTGTCATATTCAGTTTGAACACTGCTCTTGAAACCGATGATTTTCAGTTGACTTTTTGGGAACACAATACTCATCAGTTACCCTGGGACTCTACCTCACAATTTAAAAAAGAACACAAATAAAATGAAATTTTAAAAGAAATGCTTCCCCAGCCCTAGAATCTGTGTCCAGAGCCCCAAACCCAGAGGTTCACCAGGAGGCACTCTGCGGTCTCAGTTCTGCTCCCCAGCCAGGCCGGTGGCAGCCGGCTTGTTAACCGACTTTTACTGCTTGTTTTCACAACAACCTTGAGACCCCTTGGAGTAAATAGCAAGGGCGAAGCATATTATCCAATTTGCAGTTCGGAAATCCAGAGCAGCGCAGGCTGCGAGGAAAGGCCGGCTCCTTAATGCAGCCTGGTGATGGGAAAGGAGTCACCAGGAGGTTAAGTGACTTCTGCAATTGGGCCAGGCCGGCCAGCGCCAGCGACAGGCTTCGGGACGCGGAGCCCTCGCCTTTCCACGCCGCGTTCAGTCCTCCCGGCCGGCCACCCTTCTTCCCTGAATGCCTTTTAATCCAGCATGATCCACAAATAAAGGAAATTGTGGTTTTCACATCATGATAGAGCTTATTTTTCCGCTGTGAATAGTAAAAGCCGGGTAACCCACTCGTCGTCGCTTCAGAATGTTCCCCTTCCAGCCCGCATTGTTTATTCCTCCAGCTTTCGACAGTTTCTCTTTCAAGATGTCAGTTTTTAACGCGTTTGCATAATTCTGCGTTTTATTTCGGGACTCGCTGTCATAACCGTTCATTTCCCCCCCGCTGAACAGGCTAAGTTGTTGAAAAAGAAAACGGTGTTTGGAGGCCAGTCCAATCCTACAATTTAAAAGCTGGCAGGATCCGTCTTCCTTTTCTCCCTGAGGAGGATTAATTTGCTTCTTTTTTATTCTCCAAGTTTTATGATTCCAAATAAAGGATATAATGGTGCCATTGAGAGTTGGGGAAATGTGGAAGATAAATAGCCTATGTGGGAACTGCTTAAAATGAGAATGGAAGTTTTGGGGAAGGGGGGGCGGGGGCGGAGACAGTTTTTATCATGTGAGTGTGGCCTATTAATGATAAAGGAAATTTCCTCCTTCTAATGAGTCTTGTTTTATAGACTGAAGTGAGGGCAAATGGTTCCATTTGTGTCATAAATGTAAAGAAGCTGAAATCGTACTCCCAAGAATGTAATATGTTTAATTTTTGAAGCTGGGGGAGCAGCCGTTAAAAGGTATGTTTTTTCTGGGACCTGCAACATGGACTCCGGGTTTTTCATCTTGATTTCATTGCCTGAACGCTGACACATTTAAGAAACAAGCTAAAATCATCTGCAGGAAACTAATGGACTGAGGGAAATGATGTGAATACATTTGCAGGGGACGGGGCAAGTTAACCCCAATCAACTCCCAACTTATAGGGTCATCGGTGGGATGACCCATTCGTACCACAGCCACAAGGGACCGACTCATCCTCAAGAACTATTCTTAAGGGCCCTTTAGAATGTTACAGAATAGGCTGGGCAGATGGTACTGAGCTCCAAGAGCTAATAATCCAGGTCAGTGCCGTAGATGTTTATTGACCAGACTCTGTGTGCAAAGCACCATGGAGAAGCAGGGCCCCTGAGGCCCAGTCCTGGCCCTCATGGAGCTCGCAGGCAGCGGGGAAGGAAGACCATGTCTGTTCAGCAGTCTGTAGTCACACTGGGAGTCTCGGACCCCAGAACACATTCCTTCTGCTACATTTGAAGTGGCCCCCAAAAGACAAGAGACACAACACTGATTTGATACCCATCTGATCACATCACACTTTTGCTTACACTCTCTTTTGGCTTCCGCTCCTTCCCCCGCCCTTGACTTAAATCCAGTCTCTCTCTCTTTTTTTTTTAAGATTTTATGTATTTTTTTTCTAGAGAGGGAAGGGAGGGAGAAAGAGAGAGAGAGAGAGAAACATCAATGTGCGGTTGCTGGGGGCCGTGGCCTGCAACCCAGGCATGTGCCCTGACTGGGAATCAAACCTGTGACACTTTGGTTCACAGCCTGCGCTCAGTCCACTGAGCTACAGCAGCCAGGGCTAAATCCAGTCTCTTAATCATGACCTTCAGAGCCCAAATGCTCTTGGCCCTCCCTAGTTCCCCTACATGCCCCTGGCTCATGCCTTTCCTGCCTCCCAGGCCTCCTGGTGTTTTGCAAGCAACCCAGACGTGATCCTGCCCTTGACTGCCTCTCCCAATGGACCATCTCCCCCCAAACCAGCTGCCCCCCTCTCCTGGCTCAGCTCAGGACTCCTTCTTCAGTGGGACCTTCCCGACCACCACCACGCTTTCCCATCCCCCTGCCTCACTTCCTGCATAGTATCCCCTTCATTAATTCATTTCCTTATTTAGTCCTGTGTCCCTTCTTGCCCCGGCCCGGAATATCAACTCCACAAGAACAGGGAGTTTCCTGAGTTGCCTACTGCAGTGTCCCCCACCCCGGGGCGATGACAGGCCCTCCGTTAAAACTGGGTGATTCAATCAATCAATCACTGAAAACAAAAGATCAAAGACAGGTCTTTCGTGTGGGGTGAGGGATGGGGAGCAGTGAAGGAGACACAGAGGTGACGTTCGGGTGGGGAGAGCAGCTGGGTGCTTACATGGGGCTTCCAGAGACCTGACGCAGCAGGTGGGCTGCACCTTGAAGCCACAATTCAGTGTCCCAGCTCTCAGATACTTGGGCCCTAGGAATCAAAGTGCAAGATGGTAAAAGACCGTGGGATCTCTGACTAACTCCCATATCCCTCAAAATTTACACTGTTGATAAAGTGCGTGCATCTCATCATTATTCTCCTTATGCATCTGATAAATATTTGCTGAAAAACTCCCTCCAGCAACAGATCCCCAGTGTCTACTGCCAGGTTTTACACTATTCTCATGGGGGAAAGAGACCTTTGACATAAATAGAAAGCCCTGAAAAGAACCACTTGTTCCTAAGCATGAGCTAGAGAGGCTATAACTTTCAAATGTGTGGTTTCTGTCCTCTGCGTCGTGGGGGACAGGCCCATCTCTAAGTGTATCCAGAAATGTCAGCTGTCACATTTCAGGGCAGACATCCAGCCCCAGCCGCCCGGCAAAGGTGGGCATGTTATCAGAAGGCCATCACAGAGCACTTAATGGACCTCCACTCCTAAATAAACACAGCAGGGGGATGCGGGGTGCAGCCTTACATCCCGGCTGTTTGTGTGTTCCTGTCACACCAGTCAATTTCATTGGCTCGTGGCGTTACATTTACTTCCTGGAATATGACATTGCACAGATCTGCCTTCGTGGGCACTGGTGGCTAAAATGGGAACAGTTTAATGAATCGCAAGTCAGATCCTGTATATAAAGCCCACATCACAAGGCAACGGCCAGGCCTCTGCGCAGCACGGGAGGATTGATCTTCCCTGGGTTAGACCATGACCCTGCGCTCCCTTGCCCTCCGTGCACACCACCAACAACATTATCTCATTCTCTAAAGGGCCTGCAAGGTCTTCTCTGAGGCCCTTTAAATCTGGGGCCAGATTATTCTCCAAGCGTCAAAATGACTTTTTAATTGCACTGGCCACAGTTAGGCACCACCTACACTCTTTCAGGGGGAAGGGGACCTTTTCACAAAGACAGGCTGACTTGGCAGGAATGTGTGAGCCTCAACACCCAAGTCTAAATGCCAGCCCAGGGGTCCTGGGTTGGTGCCGCCCCGGTGCCTCAGCCAGACGAGCTCAGAGGGTTGGGTGCCATGAGTGAGCCTGCATTTAGGGCGTCCCTCCTGGACGTCCTCCCCAGTTATCCATCTTTTGTTGGCGGACGTCCTTGTGCCTCTCCCCGCTTGTTCAATAAAACTACACCTATGTAGGCTTATCTGCCATTACATCTTAAGGCCAATAAATCTGTCCAAGTTTAAGTAACAAAAGGGGTGAGTCAGTATGCTAACATCCTTCATATCCAGGGAGCCGGGACCATGAGAATCTTTAAAATGTCCCTCGCTTCTCTTCCTTCGGTCTGTTCCCACATCCCCGCTCCAGCCCCCCAGAACGGCTGCAACCACTCCTTGGAGGGTCCTCCACAGACATGCTAGACACACCCTGCACCATCCAACCTCTGTACCTGTGTCCAGGCAGGAAAGGAGGCCTCCGCCCCGCACCCAGCTGTCTAATTGTGTCGACCCCAAAGACTTCTCATTTCTGTGGGGACTCCTCATTTAGGGGAGACTGCCTTTAGACTCTCTCCTAGCAGGGTGGAGGAGGGGCCCCCTTTCAGTGGAAATCCTGCACGCCAAGACCCAAGACCCGCAGCTTTAGGCCTTGGAGTGACAGGGTCTTTGATTTCCCTGGATGAGCTTTGCCTGGGACTGCCCCTTCTCTCCGTGGAAGGCAGACAAAGCCCAGCACAAGCGGTGACACTGCCCAGGGACAGGAGTCCCCTCACCCCCCGCCCCAGAGCTTCACTTCTTGTGGTTTCAGCTACCCCTAGTCAACCATGATCCAAAAATGTTACACGGAAAATTCCAGAAATAAACCATTCCTAAGGTTGAAGTTGCGTGCATGTCTAAGGAGTGAACTCTTGCATCATGCTGCCCCGGCCCACCCGAGCCTCGAATCACCCCTTTGCCCAGTGTATCCATCCGTGCTGTACGTACAGTACAACAAGATATTTGGAGAGAGGGCGAGAGACCCCATTTATACACTTACTACAGTATATGGGTATAATTGTTCCATTTTATTATCTTGTTAATCTCTCAGTGTGCCTTATTTATACCAAACTTTATCATGGTATGTATGAGTAGGAAAAATAGTGTATACAGACAGGGCTCAGTACTATCCATGGTTTCAAGCACCCCCTGGGGATCTGGAACTTACTCCCTATGGGTGAAAAGAGCGGGGTGTGACTGTAGAAGACACTCAAGGTGCCTGCTCCCATTTGTTTCCTGAAACAGAGCCTTCAAACCTATGTCTCTTCATCCCTGTTTGTCAGAGAGCAGTATTTTTCTATTTACAGCAAAAACAAGTGTATAAGCACATGCCGCATGACCTCTGACCCTCAGCTCCCTTCAGGAAGGTCACAGAACGGTGGGGGTCCAGGGGAACTAGAGAGCACTGTCCCCTTCACACTGAGCAGACAGCACTCACTCACAGCCAGTTCATACCAAACAGGAAAAGTAAAATTAAAGGAGCCCCCGAGCCCATTTTTAGGAGAAGTCTCCTGACGGATAGTTATTAATTCAAATCTAAAAACAAACAAAAGCCAACGTGGGCCAACGCACAGCTCCTGCCTCAGACAGGTGACATGTATACATGGAGTTAACATTTCCTAAAGTATGTTTTATGGTGTTACAGTTTTCTTAGGTGTTCTAGGTCCCCTGGTCCTGTGAGTTGAGAAGACAGTGGTCTAAATAGTGTGAAACAAATTTCTCATGTCAATCTTTTATCGTTTCCAAGGTCCATTGTGAATTTCCGAGAGGGACGTCTCGGAGGCAAGGTCCCCCTAGGGTCCATGACCACGAGACCCTTTCCCAAGGGACCACAGAGTAAGCCTGGGGGTGCTGGCCTAGGATAAGGGATCACAGAAGCTGCCCGCACTGCTCAAAGTGCCGACCGCAGGCCAAGGGCACAAAAGAAACACCGATCGTCCATACGAAGCCCAGCCCAGCTCCCTGGGGTGTGGGACAAAGCCCTTTGTAGTGACAGCATGCTTGTTAGCTGGGCCTTGCACAGCTCTCTCCTTCAGGGGCCTCACGGTGTGACCCTGGTGAGTCTCTTCTTCTTGTCACAGCGAACATTAGGTGCAGGGGACAGCAGAGAGACACATGCCTCCTCCGGCAACACTTCGGTCTGGGAGGGAGATAGAAGTGAAGACAGAAAAAGGCAGAAAGGCCACATGATGCTTCAACAAGATCTGTACAAGGTGCTACATGACTAATGGAGAAGCACTCAGCTTTGAGAATCGGGAAGGACTTCTCGAGCTTGCCAGACTGACAAGGGCCAACTGCTCCAGGCAAAGAGGTGCCACTCACCAGCAAATCTTGCTCCCGCAGGGCATATATATACTTGGCCGTGTCTGGATACATTTTTGATTGTCACATGCAGAAGGGGAGACTTGCTGCTGGCATGGACTGGGCAGAGGCCAGGGATGCTGCTGAACAGCCTACGACACACAGAGCAACCCCAACGACCAGGATGTATTCACCCCAAGTGTCAACAGTGTGGAGGCAGAGAAGTCCTGCCACAGGCAAAGCACAGAGGTGGGAGAACAGGTTAACCCGGGGGTCTGCGAGCATCTGATAATGCCGACTGGGGCTCCCAGGGACCTGTCTCTGTCTTCCACCACGTCCAGGTGAGAAACTCCTCAAAGGCACTGGCTTGCCCTGTGGGTGTGTATATTTACAGAACCTAGACTATGGTTAGCACAAGATGAGTGAATAACATACATTCCCCAAGGGAAAGTGGCGATAAGAATAATGCAGAGGACACAGGTATACTCCGTTCCTGGGGCAACCATAACAGAGCACCATAGCTTGCTGGCTGAAAACAGCAGAATTATTCTCCTGTAGTTCTACAGACCGGAAGTCTGAAACCAAGGTGCTGGCAGGCTGTGTTCCTCCTGGAGGCTCCGCGGGACAATCCTCCCCTGTCTCTCGAGGCGACTCCAGGTGTCCCTTGGCTCGCAGAGGCGTAGTTCCAGTCTCTGCCTCTGTCTTCCCCTGGGTCTTTACTCGGCCTTCTCCTCTGTGTCTGCGTCTCTCCTCTCTTTTCCCCAGTGACGTGGTTCACTTGATTCAGGGCCCATTCGGTTAAGCCAGGATGATGTCATCTTGAGATCTTTCACTAAATTACATCTGCAAAGACCCACTTCCCAAATAAGGTCACAGGCACAGGGACTGGGAGTTAGGGTTGAACATGGTTTCTTTTGGGGGTTGTGGGGGGACACTATTCTAGACACTACAACAGGGGCTACGCACCTGGAAAGACAAGGAAAACATGCATAGAATGAAGGGAAAAAAATGAATCCTCCACCTGGGTCATAATCTCTTTAAAAGTTGGCCACTGCTAATTCTCACTTCAATAAGGCAGCAAGATAAAATGTTCGGAGCAGTTGGTTTTGAAATGCAAACTGTCTGTGTACAGGAGATATGAGTACAAAACACGTACAATGCTAAAAGAGCTGGTTTAGGAAAAAGCTTGGGGGAGTCCACAGAAACTCCACCTAATTCACACGGTAGCTCTAGATTTCAAGTCTCTGAAGTCTGCCCTGGGCAAAGACTCCCTCCATGCTGTTGGCGGAAAGCTTCTTTTTCCTGGGAGTAGAGAGCAACACTTGAAACTCTCTCTAAGAAGCTCTAGATGCCACAAAGTAGCTCAGTCTGAGCCCAGTCCCCAAAACACGGAACACTGGGCCTCTGTTTTAAAATTGGCCCTGTCACCATGAATTACCCCACTTCTTGTCTTGACACAACTTGGAAAGGCTGCTGTTGAGACACAGTTGCATCAAAGCTGCATTGGTGTGAGAGGGCCATATTTTAAAATGACAGATCCAAGAAGAAAGGCCCTGGTCCTCTAAATGAATGTGTTATTTTAAAGATGCATAGCCCGTCATCCTACGGTCTCCGTGAGTCTCGTGTAACACCGTCTCCACAGGTCCACAGGCCTGGTCCCCAGCTAAGCACGCGCATCCTGCCGCCATGTTGGAAGGGGAATTGGAACAAGTGCCACAGAGAGCAGGGGACCAAGGGTGCCCTTGAAAGGGACTCCAAGGTCATGCCTCCAAAGTGAGCACGATTTCAGAGGAGGGACGAGGGATGGCCGATGTAACAACCTAGCCCCCTTCACACCTCTAGCAGGTAAAGATGGGACTCGCCCATGTAACACAAACACTCTGGCCCCTGGCCCCGCTGAGAGACGGGACGTTGGGTGGGAAGGTTTTCCGTTCTGCACGGCTTTCAATGTAATAATACTTAATACTGCTTTTTGAAACAGTTTCCTCTTTTTCTGAATATTTTCATGGGACTGTAACCCATTTGTACATAAAATTGGTTGAAAGTGACATGTTGAAAAGTCCGGCAAACACCACGGCGCGCTCTGTTTTCAAGGAATATAAAATTGGCTCTGTCTGACACCTTGAGTGCGCTTGTGAAAACAGAATGTCACATCTCAAAGGGTTATTCTTGATCGTTTAAAAAAAAATAAAATAAAATAAACAGACCTCTCGGCAAACAGCCCCTTTGTACTCTGGTTTCCATGGAAACGCTGGCAATTGTACTTTTTATGGTATGGTCTTTTTCACTTGGTTTGTAGAAGTCTGGTTTATGCAGCTGACTTAGTGACCCTCAAAATCTAGGAAATCGTCTTTATCAAGGCAGCCCATGATGTTGTGATAGCTCTGAAAGATCTAGCTGAAGAAAAGAAGATGCCTGCTTGTGGTACAAGCTGGAGGAAGTGGTCCTCATTTTGTCCTGAAGGACACTGTGAAGGTTGCCCATTTCACCCAGTGTCCCTATTCTGAAAAGTTCTGGATTTAAAAGACCAAACACATGCTATTTAGAGTCTTCTTTATAGAGTACCCAATACTATATGTCAATACTCCACTCTCCAGGAGGTAAAACTTGACTTCCCCCCTCTTGAGAATGGCTGGACTTAGAGGCTCACTTGCAAAGAAGAGAGTGTGGAGAGTGACGAATGGCACCTTTTAGCGAAGGCACCTGGTGGACACTACCTGGGCCACGTGATGAAGGTTGGTACCCCCAGGGATAAGTCATGTGGACCTCACGTTCTCCCTGGCATGACTTAATGAGAAGGGTACTTGGCCTCCGTAGAATTCTTCCCCAGACACAAAATCCCAATCTAATCATGGGAGGGAGAAGAGAAAAACACCAGACAAGTCCCATTCCACTAACACTTGACCAGCAATCGTCAAAGCCATCAACATCATAGCAAACAAGGGAAGTAAGAGACGATCACAGATCAGAGGAGACTGAGACATGGTGACAAAGTAAAATCGATTTCCTGCATTTGACCCTGTTATATGAAAAAAGACACTATGTGAAAACTAGTTAATTCCAAATACAGCCTGCAGTTGAGTGAATATTATTGTACCAGTGTGAGTTACTCAGTTTTAACAGATGTGCCATGCTTACCTGTTAGGGACAGGGGAAAGGGTAAGGAGTGAATGGGAACTCTCTGTGCTATTTTTATAACTTTCCTATAAATGTAAAATTATTTTAAAAGTAAAAAGCATATCTTAAAAAATAATATAAATTAGCACATTTTCAAGGCTAAATAAAAGGATCGAACAAAAATAAGCATAAGTGCCATTCTACAAATACCATATGATCTCACCTATAAGAGGAATCTAATCAACAAAATAAACAAGCAAAATTGAACCAGAGACACAGAAATATGGAACAGACTGATAACCACCAGAGGGGAGAGGGGAGAGGGATAATGATGGGAAGAAGGGGAAGGGACTAGTAAAAGAACATATATAGCCCTGGCTGGCGTAGCTCAGTGGACTGAGCGTGGGCTGCGAACCAAAGCATCGCAGGTTCGATTCCCAGTCAGGGCACATGCCTGGGTTGCAGGCCATGACCCCTAGCAACCGCACATTGATGTTTCTCTCTCTCTCTCTCGTTCTCCCTCCCTTCCCTCTCTAAAAATAAATAAATAAAATCTTTAAAAATAAAAGATGTTCTCCTTTAAAAAAAAGAACATGTATAAATGCTCGTGAAAAGGACAACAGTGTGGGGACTGACTGTGGGAGCAGGGGGTGGCCTGGGTGGAGAAGGACAAAGGGGAAAAAATTGGGACAATTGTATAGGATAACAATAAAAAAATTTTTGAGTGCCCTTCTTTTGTGTGATGAGGTCACATTCCAAGAAGACATACTGAGACAGGACTGGGCAAGCAGAAAACACAGGCAAGGCAGAGATAGTGTAGACAAAGGTCTAACTCCTAAAGAAGAGTCCAAGTTGGAGAAGAATCTGAAACATGCAGACTGTTTCCCACTGCTCAGGACACGGGTCCTCACGCCGTGATGGGAGCCACGAACTCTGAGGAGGCTCTGTCCAAATGCACATTCCTGGGGCCCCCCCTCTTGACTCTAAGTCAATAGATACGAGGTAGGACCCCGTCACACACATTGCTCAGAGACTCCATCGCCTCTCTGCAGTGAAACACAGACTCTGCCAGGAGACTCTGCAGGCTCTTTCTACTCCCGTTACCTTGGCTGTAACGGGCTTGGACCAGAAGTGACTCAGCATAACGGTGGTGATTCATTTTCTAGGTCAGCTTAGCTGGGCTTCCGGATGCCCAGATATTTCATCGAAACTTTTTCTATGTGTCCGTGAAAATGTCTCTGAATGAGATTAACGTTTGAATTGTAAATTGGGTAAAATAAATTGCCTTCCCTCATGTGGGGTGGACCTCATTCCATCAGTGGAAGGCCTCAAGAGAACAGAAAAGCTGACTCTTCCCAGCCCCAGAGAAGGGGATTCCTCCTGCTGACTGCCTTCAAGCTAGACATAGTTTTTTTTCTGCCTTCTGACTAACTGAAAGATGGACTTTTGCTGGGTCGGGAGCCTACCAGCCTTCAGACTGAAACCACACCATCCGCGTTCTTGGGTCTCCAGGTGCCCAATCTCCAATCTTGGGACTTGTCATCCTCCATAATCACACCAGCCAATTCCTTATAATAAATAGCTTTATATACACATGCACATACATCCTATTGGTTCTGTCCCTCTGGAGAACTCTGACAAATACAGTAACTTACAAGGCTCAAGCCCTAAGAGACCTACAGACAGCATCTTTGTTTATGTATTCGGAGGGTTCCCTCTTGTTACCCATCCGCCATGATGTGAGGAAGCCAAAGCAGTTTCATGGAGAGGCCCCCACAGAGGAGAGCAGAGACCCCACGGCAGGTCCAGGTACACACCCAGCCAACAGCTGGCCCACCTGCCAGGTCTGACAGTCTGCCCCCTGGTGGTTCCAGCTCCGGGGAGGCCTCCCGCTGTCTGCAGCCCAGACAACGCCATGGGAAACAGAGCGACTGCTCAGGTGAACCCGATTATTTCGCACAATCAGGAGAGACCACAGATGGGGTTATTCTCACGGAGACCGGCCTGAGCTCACTCCTGGAAGGACTCGATAAGGAGACACTGACAGAGACGGAAGTCAGGACGAAGGCAACGAGAACAGATCCACGTGGGCGGGCGGCATCCTGTGCAGGGAGAATCTATTTAAAAGCACTGTTTATGTCATTTAATTTGGTTTAAAAGAGTATTGCTATTATGCCAGATATGCAAAAATATAAAGAAGCCAAACTCTAACTTCTCAGAGCTAGATAGGTTATAAACAGTTTTTCTAAACAAAAGAGAGCTTTCTTCTCCAAGAAAAATTTTGTCACCACCTTTTAAAAAAAAATAAAACAATTTCCCACCTCTATTTATCATTCTTCTGAATTTAATGAATTCTTTGTGTATTCCCAGTTAGCATGGGGGGAAGCATGTTAGAGGGTAATGTTAACTCTTTGTTTATTAAGGATATCAAATCTTTGTAATACTTTTTGAAATCTTTCCCCCTCCACTACCTGCATTTATATTTAGCATGTTTTGACATGTAGAAATTTTAGATAGGTTGTTAAATTAGCATTCTTTTCTATTTGCCATTCCTCCCATTGTTTTTATGCTCAAAACAGGATTACACATCTGGAGATTGGAGAGTTGTCCATATTTCCTAATAGTTTTCCAAGGTTTTATAAACGGATAAACAGATAAGTCCATCTGGAATGTATGGAAGGCCCCTTTCATCCCAGGGAGCCTGTGACCCTGGTCTGAAAGGCCCACTTCAAATGCTCATTTCTTTGAATCTAGTATGCCATAGAAAAACAGTTTAAGTCAAAGTTTAAAATAACATTGAAAGATAAAAAATACATAATTTATACCCACAGCAAGCCTGCTCTATAGAGAACAATTTAGAAACTAAAACGACCTCATAAAAGTAAGTATCCATTAAATAAAATATGTGAAAGTCAAAACATTTTTTTTCATATGAAAGCAACCTCCGATTTACTACCCACTAGCTGTGTGACCTTGAACAAGGTCCTAGCTTCCCTGCGCCTTGGTGTCCACCACTACCCAACAGTAACAGTAACACCTGTCCTGAAAGGTTCTTAAGAGTAGCGATAAGTATATACAGAACTCATTGTTGGGCCTCAAATATCAGCTACTGAAAATTTAGAGTATAAATTCTTTTCTCCTCCATCCTACTTTGAGGTGTGGACAGACTGGAACATAGACACTTACTGTGTGTGCCTGGGCTGTCTCCCCCTCCAGACTAACAGTCCTTAATGGCCCGCCTGTGTGTGACCTTATTTCTGTAGCCTTAGTTCCCCTTATGGCACCTAAAGGAGGCCCCTGAATCATGTGTGGACTAATTACATGCCTTTAAAGTAGTACATAAAAATACCAATAACTGCAAGAGAACACTATCAACACTAAATACTGAATGTAAAAATATGGAACCTCAGACCATGAAGAACACAACTTGCTAAACTCTAGAGTAATCCCCGAATACCCAAAGGACAAGATCCACAGATGCGATTGGGAGAAGCTGAAAAACCTGGGTTGTGGATAAAAGTGTATTGATATGACAGTGTTCACAGGCTTCCCCCTGCCTGCCACCCTCCTCTCCACCCCTCCTAAGAAGGAATGGGCCCAGCTTGACCCACCTCATGGCTAGAGGGTACAGAATGGGGGGCTAGTGGGAGAACAATGAGGCCAGAGGATGAGGGGGACTCAGAGGGAGGTTAGGACGATCTTCAGAGTCAAGGCTGGGACTGGTTGGTAGTGGAAGGGGAAATATTCAAACACACTCCAGAGCAGAGAGAAGAGTATAATGGATCCCCATGCACTGATCACCCAACTACAATGATCCATATTCTATGGATTCTATTTTATGTAATCCCCACCACTACCCTATTTTTGGCTGAAGCACTTAAAAGTAAACCCCAGAGACCAGAAAATTCATGAGCATACATCTCTGCTGATAAGGATATAACACAATCTCATCAAACCTAACAAAATTAATGTCTTACATAGCGTATACCTCAGTCCATATTTATATTTTTGTGTTTTTTAAACATTTATTTATTTACTTACTTACTTATTTTTATTTTTAGAAAGAGGGGAAGGGGGAGAGAAATTTCGATGTGTGGTTGCTTCTTGCATGCCCCCTACTGGGGACCTGGCCTGCAAACCAGGCATGTGCCCTGACTGGGAATTGAACCAGCAACCCTTTGTTTCTCAATCCACTGAACCACAGCAGCCAGGGCTATTTCAGTACATATTTAAAGTTCCCAATTATTTCTAAAATGTAAAAAAAGGTTTTCTCATGAGGGAGGAGTGTTTTGAAGAATAAGACATTTTGAAGAGTTTGAGATATGAGAAAACTAGAAAGCTGAGAAAAGATAATATGGAACCTATTGCTGAGCATATGTATAGCCATTGCTGAAAACAAAACAAAAGTTATTTAATTCATGAGAAAAAAAATCAAGACCTGTAGTGGGTTGAATGGTGGTCCCCCCACCCAAAAATATCTGTGTCCAAATCCTCAATTATCTTATTTGGAAAAGGGGTTTTTACAGATATAATTAAATTATGGTTCTTGAGATGAGAAGGTTGTCCCAGGTTATCCAGGTCCTTATCTAATGACAAGCATCCC
Organism: Phyllostomus hastatus; assembly: GCF_019186645.2. Lineage (NCBI taxonomy): Eukaryota > Metazoa > Chordata > Mammalia > Chiroptera > Phyllostomidae > Phyllostomus > Phyllostomus hastatus. Next base: position 5,822,276 of record NW_025333709.1, read on the forward strand.
GATAAGATAAACACAGAAAAAGAAGTCACGTGGATGGTGATGTGAAGACAGAGCAGAGGTAGGTGGCCACAAGACCAGGGTGCTAACAGCACCAGAGGCAAGAGGCAAAAAAGAAATGGATTATTTCCTCCGACCTCCAGAGGATTATGGCCCTATGGAGACCCTGATTTCAGGCTTCTGGTCTCCAGACTACGTGAGAATAAATTTCAGTTGTTTTGAGTGACCAAGTTCATGATAATTTGTTACAGCCACCATAGAGAGCTGATACAAGTTCAGAGGAAAACGTGGTCAGGATAAAGAAAGAAGACGAAGACTGAGCTTTCCATTACTGAAATTGAATAGTTCAGTGATGGACGGGAAGTTGAGTTCCAGGTAGGAATGAGGGAGAAAGAGGAGTCTAGATAAGCAGGAAAAGCCCATGTCACGAGAAGTCTTCAGGGCCACCAGGGGGAGTTTGGATTTAACCCACGGAAAATGACAAGCCACTGAAGAGGCCATTCCACAGGAGACACAGGAAGAGCTCTGAACCGATGCCTCAAGAAGAAAGAGGAGTAACAGATAAAAACCATGAGTGTCCATCCTCCATCTGATCACTTATTGATTCCTTCACCGAATCAAAGGCACTAAATGAAAAATAGCACACAGACTGATGAGGAGGAGAGATTTAACAAGGAATCACATCAATCAATGCACAACTACAGACTGACATAAACGCCCTGAGAAAGAGGACTCGGTTCTGTGAGTTTCATGCGTGTCCTAAATGAAGGTGCGAGAAGGGCTTCCCTGCACTCGGAAATGAGCAAGAACCCGTGTACACCAGGCTTTACTGTGTATCACAATGTGGGCACCACATTTCAGTTTTTTTCTTTTATATAAAAGAAAAAGAGAGTGTGATATTGTGACTTATAATAAAAGTATGTATTTTATCTTCATGCCCATTTCTGCCATTGAGCTCCTAAAACCCTGGGAATTTCCCAAGTGATGAGAGCAAAAAAGGGGTCTTTTGTTTGGTTAATAAGGTGACTTTTGGACAGCACCGAAGGCTGGGCCTTAGTTGCCAGGAGAACCAACCATGTAATTAGAGGGTTGGAACTATTATTGCCACTCCCCTGACCTCCCAGGAGGGGAGACAGGTTGGAGGCTGAATCAATCCCCAATGGCCAATGATTCAATCAATCATGCCTATATAATGAAGCCTTCATAAAACCCAAAATGACAGGTACGGAGAGCTTCCAGGTTGAACCAGAATTCATCCACATGCCACCTTGCCAGTCCTCAGACTCCAAGAGCACAGAAGCACCTTTGTTTGGGACTTTTCCCTGTGTATCTCTTCATCTGGGTGTTGCTTTGTGTCTTTAATATCCTTTGCAATAAAATCAGTAATCTGGTGAGCCGATGGGTTTCCTAAATTCTCCGAGCCACTCTAGCACATGGGTCGAACCCAATGAGGGGGGCTCATGGCAACTTCTGATGTATAGACACTCAGTCGGAAGCAGAGGTGACAACCTGGGCTTACAAATGACATCTGAGTGGAGGGCAGTCTTGAGGGACTGAGCCCTTAACTGTTGCTATCGCCGGGCGGACGGCACCAGAATTGAGCTGAACTGTAGGACGCCCAGCTATGTGAGAATTGTTTGATGGTATGGAAAAATGCCCACACCCACACTGGAATTGGATGCGGAACCTTTAGGGGGGATGATGGGAGGACCTCTGTGTATCTAAAAAATAATACTTTTTTAACCACTTTTCTATTTTTAAACCACCCTGCTGTGCTCACGTCTACTTAGTAAGCTCCGTGCTAATATTGTTGTTGTTGAACGGTACCATACTTTCCTATAAATTGGAAAATTCAAGGTTTAAGTTCACCCAGAAACTTTATTTTCCAACTATCAGCTAGTAAGTGCCAGGCCTGTCACAAGAACAATATTAAAAGTTTGGTCACCATTCAACAAATTCGACCCTGAAGACAAGTGAAATGGGGAAAGTCTTCCATATTGAAATAATCTGGCCCCGCTGTTCTCGTGATTTGAGGTACCAGGTAATTTTCCATGTAGATTTGGCCTAGAAATACAAAGGAAAAGTTCAAACAGGGACATGGTGTCTCTTTGGCCTACCCCTGCAGGGATGTTTGCCTTAACCATACGTTTTTTTATTGTCCAGTTAAGTTTTGAGTAATTCAGCTGATGGGATTTTCAGCCCTGCCCATGGGCTGTGACTCATTCCACCTTCAAATTAACAGCTCTTTTGGAAAATGTTTTTTCATGACTTGGCCAAACTTTCCATGGCTTAATTTTATCCCTTTCTTCCCAGAGAAACTCTTTGAACCAGTCCAACGACCCTACACTTCAGAGGAGGCTGTCCTCCCAGCCGCGGCCAACGCCTGACGAGCCTGTCACTTTCCGCTTTCCTTAGCACCTCCCCTTCCTCTGCTTATCAGCTCTTCCTCCATTGCTCACGCAGATTTGCAGTCCAATGATTGAGACTAAAAGTCATGGGCAAAAATGCACAGAAGGTCAGGATGCCTGGATTCTCTCTGCTCCTCTAAGAACAGTAACATTTTAGCCAAAGTGCTTTCTATCTTAACTTCTTCATCTGAACTAAATGACTTTATATAACCTTCTGCCTACAAAACTGAGGAACTCAATCCATTCAGATCAATGTGAAACACAGAAAATTTTGTCTACAAGATTGAAGTAACAGGTATGGCATGATATAGGGTTGGCTGAGAACACTGGGATGCCCAGATAAGAAATGCATGAACTGTGTATTAGTCAGCTATTTCCTCAATAACACTGCATAACAAGCCAGCCCTAAAGTAAGGAGCTACCATCCGTAAGCATGTATTTTCATGATTGTGGCTTCCACAGGTCAGCTGGGGCAACTCTTCTTCGAGCCATGGGTAAGATGGACTTGGCTGAAAGCCACAGATGAAATTCAGGCCTACTCCACATGCCTCTCATCCTCTTGGGGCATGCTCTTCTCATAGTGACTACTGGAGACAAGAGGCGAGTCAAACTACACAAGCACATCCCAGGTCACTGCTGTATTCCATCCTCTAGCATTCCACTGACCAAAATACGCCACATGGCCAAGCTTGAAATCAAAGCTAAGAAGTATGCTCTGCCCACAGTAGGAGGGGAAGAGTGAATATTACTGAAAAATCATTCAAACCATCACATACAACTCTCCTTCACCCATCACATTTTTGACATGGGGTGTGGGTGTGTGTGTGTGTGTACATGGCCTTTATATACACACACACATTTTTTTTTACACACACACACATACACACACTTGGTGCACTTGAAGATCAAGGAAGACCAGTTTCTGGAATGCATATTATGGGAGGAAAAGAAAGTCTTTAAGAGGTAATTTACCTATTTTACAACCTTCATGAGACCAAAAGAAAACTCTTCTGCAACTATGAGTAATTATGTAATAAAAGTGAGACCCTGATGAGTTCAGATTATGTGCCAGAAACTATTCCAGGTTCTTTTCCTTCATGATTTTATTTCATTGAACTATTATTTAAACATTCCAGCTTGATACTTTACCACATACAGAATACCCTGAACAAAATTAATCCTGAAAAAACACACCTTTCCAATTCAAAAAATTTCCGTCTAAAAACATTTCTTCATTGTTGGACCAGTTTAATCAGTACTTCCTAAAAATCTCTGCCTCACTTTCCCCAACAAAGCCTAAATTAACATGTTATCACCCATATGGTACAGATCAGGAAAGCGAAGATTAGAAAAGCACAGTGTTTTTGCTAAAGGTAAAGAAGCAGAAATACGAACCACAATATATCTCGATACCCAAACCCCTGAACAGGCAAGGATGAGGACTTTGTCTTGTTTCCCTGGCCTTCTCCTACCCTTCCTTCTGGACTCACCTCCTCCATAAAGCCTTCCCCAAATTCAGGTGGCATCTATGCACATCCTGCCCATCAGGTCAATACCAATTAGCTGCCGTTCATAGAACCATGTCCTGGGACCAGAGGTCAGGCTCAGCCTGCTCTTACTCAGAGGCCAGTCTATCAATGCACCAAGTCAAAGGGCAGACACAGTAGCCAGGAAGGGAGCCAGCATCTCAATCCAGGAAATATAAGAGGGTTCATAGCACCAAAGAATCAATGACCAGCTGCCAGGTTAAAAGCTAAGAGTCAGAGAATAAAATAAGGATTCGGGGACACGACAGGAGAGCTCAGACAGCTCAAGAAGTGTTATTTCTTTTGTGTGATTCCTTTAAAATGCCAGAGCTAGACACTGCCTCCCCTCTGTTTCTATGGCAATTGGGCAAACCTTTGTTAGATCACTCACTTCACATCCTTACGATGGATCAATCGTTTGATCGATTGTTTATGCAGCAGCCACTCCCACTGGTCTGTGAATAACTTGAGAGCAACAACTCTGACATCTTCTCCTCTGTATCACCAGCACCTAATACAGATGCTTAGGCCTTCAGGGAAGGGAAGGAGAGAGAAAAAGAAAAAGGCAACAAAAGAGGGAGTGAGAGAAGAAGGGAGAGAAAGGAGGGAAGGGAAGAAAAAAGAAGGGAAGAGAAGGAAGGGAAGGGGAGGGGAGGGGAGGGGAGGGGAGGGGAGGGGAGGGGCATGTGCTTCCCAAGGTTAACATGGTTAAAGTCTCGATTTCTGCCACCGCCCAGCCACAGACCAGCCCTTCTTCAGTGTTCTCCATATTTGACAAGGGCGCCATTGATGACCTCCACGGACCAAAGCCTAGGCCCAACCTCTTATTTTTGTCTCTCCCTCACTCGTCACCCCCAGTTCATCCGCAGGGTCATCGACGCCCCTGGTATAAAGCAGACCCAGCCCTCCCACCGTGGTCAGCACTCATCCTCCTCCAAGTTCCCACTGACCTTTCCCAGCAGGTTTCCAGTTGGCCTTCCGGCTTCCTCGCCAGCCTTCCTGCAAAACCCAAAGAGAATGGTTATAAGTGTAAGTCAGAAAACAGTATTACTTTGCTGACTAAAGTCCTCCAACAATGTCCCAAACACCCTAGTCCAAAGTCAGAGTCCTTACTGTCATCTGCAGGGCCCCACGTGATCCCAGCCCACCTACCCCTCTGATCTCACCTCCCTCCTCCCCACCTAGAGCACAGGTGCTGGCCGCCCTGCCTTCTTTGCCTCCCTTGTCATGTCACGCTTTCCAACTCAAGGACCTGGGGCCTGACAATCTCTGTCTTTGCACAGCCGTCTTCCTCACTCACAGTGTCGGCTTCTCTGTGAGGGCTTCCCTCACAGCCCTAGTGAAAGTAGACACACAAGCACACCCGCACCTGCCACACACATGCCATGCACATGCATGCACACACACTCACACACAAGACATAAATACACATATGTGTGCCCGCTTGCATGCATATACACACATGCACACACATGTACGCTCATGCACATGCACAAGCACACACTCTCACACACACATACACAGGTATAAGTCATCATAAACATAAAGTTATGAGTCAGCTTCACAATTCCAGTCTGGTTACTACTAAAATTGTGGTGTTTTAATTGTCCTACAAAAATATGCATTCTTTACTGTAATTTCTCAAATTCTATGTATCAGCCAAAACTGTTTTTGTTGACAAGCTAGGATAACCTTAGGAAAATTTTTTGCATTTTCAAAAGCAGTCGGAGAGCTGTGTTTAAAGCCACATGCAGAAATTGTATTTAGCTCTGTGGCCCCTCCCAGAAATTAGAGCATGACGCCACTCACTGCGGCAGCCCGAGTCTCACAGCACCGGAGGAGCAGGGCTTGCATGTTAGGCACCTGAGAGTTACACGACACTGTGCGATTCCTATAAACGTTACAGGTCTTCTGGAGCCTATGAATTGCCTCCATTTAAACTCAAAAGCCCCGTGACACAGTTCCCAGGCCTGTAAAGCCTGTGATACTGCCGTAATAACTCCCCTGGCAAGAAATAAGCTTCACTTCCTGTGGCCTATAAAGGACCTGCCTGACCTTTAATATCATCAGAGGTCACGTGTGCCTGGGAAAGCCCAGGCCTGGGGCTTGGGACCTGAGGTGGGGGCCTCCAGACCTGTGGCTCCGCCTGGCAGCCTGGTGAACCCTGCCGGCATGCCTGTTCCTGGGGCGGCAACCCTGCATGCTCCCTTTTCCTCATCTCTGCGGACGAGATACAACTACCCGCCCCACAGGTTTCGGCCCACATCGGTGTGCTTTGGCCTGGACCTTGGAGGATACAAAGACATGGGAGAAGCAAAGCCAAAGCAGGTGGTTATAATATACAGGGTGGGGCAAAAGTAGGTTTACAGTTGTGAGCACCCAAACCACAGTTTATTCTTCTATTAGTTACTTATTTCTTTATTATTGTGTTATTGATTATTATTATTATTAACCTGCTTTTGCCCACCCCTGGACTGTGTGGTAGAGAACCCCTGGGGTCTGTAAGAGGCCTGACCTATGGAAGGTGCTCGGTAAATACTCATCTTCCCTAGAGATTCATGGACTCATAGAATTTATCAAGTTCAGGGTGACTACCTGACGCAGTTGACCTGGACAAAGCTGCTCTAGAGCTCTTGTCCTGGGATAATGATTTCTCCCAGCACCCAAAGTACACCAGACAGGACAGCAAAGTATCTGGTCGCCTCTGCAGGGAAGGGGTGACTCGCCACAGCTGGCGTACCCACCCTGACCCTCTCGGCCCTTACTGAAACCCCAGAGAAACTCTGCAGTCCACAGCCCCTTCTGGTCTTCCAGCACATGAACCCGGGCCCACTGTTGCTGTGGGATTCTAGTCATCAGACACACCCTCTTCTGTTTTCTGAAATCACCCGCGTCACAGATAATGAGATGTGTGTATGCAAGTGGTAATCTCTGACGGTGAACCGACCGAACTGTGGTGACATTTATTATTTACCTAGATTTATAGCAATCTTTGGATCCCTGCAGATGCAATAATTAGCAATGATTTGGAGGCTAGTAAGTAGCCAAATGGACCTTTTCAGCACAAATGTGCATTCCACAGCACATACAGTCCAGCATCAGATATTTCCCAGACACTCCAGTCAAAACGAGAATGCAGCAGGTATGGGCAGGTTTGTCTTAGCAGCGAAGCTTGAGGTAAGGCAAGGCGGGGTAGGAGAAGTGAACAAGGAAGGAAGTTACTAGCTCTGCAAGACGGGCATTATCACTCCGCCTCCCAGATAAGGAACCAGAGGCTCCTCAAGCTGACCCAGTATGACAGTCCTCTGACGTGTCCATGTGGCTAGGCTGCAATCCCATTGTTCCATCAACCATAACCTTGGGGTTGCTGTGAAGGTATTCTGCAGAAGTGATGAAAGTGCTTAAGCAGTTGACTTTAAGTGAGGGAGATCATCCTAGGCAATCAGTTGGCAGGACGTGAGAGCAGACCCGGGGCCTTCCTGAGGAAGAAGACACCTGCCTATGGACCTCAGTGTCCTCTCCTGCATGGGGGTGCTAGCCTGCCCATCCCAACAGCCCACCTGTACCAAAGGCCCACCCTGCAGGGTTCAGACTTGCCTAGACAGCCCCTCAACTGTGGAAGTGAATTCCTCGCAACCAATCTCTTAATATATCCTCTTGCTTGTTCTGCTTCTCCACTCGCTGTGACTAATACACCAAATGGGATAAGATGTCCCTTTCGTGAGCAGACTACCTGAGATTCTGGCTGGTGTCTCCCCAGTAGACTCTCCTCCCCTTGCTAATTTTGATGAAGCAAGCTGCCATACATAAGGTGCCCTATGGAGAGACCTAGTGGACAAAGAACAAGAAGTGGCGTCCAACTGAAAGTCCAGCTGGGAGCTGAGGTCCTCAGTCCAATGGTCTGCAAAGAACTGCATCCTGTCAACAACCACGAGGGCTTGGAACTGAGTTTTTACCCAGTTGAGTTTTCAGGGGAGACCCCAGCCCTGGACAACACTTTGAGTATACAGCGCCATGAGGCACTCTGAGGACCCAGCTAGGTCATGCCTGACTTTCTGACCCGCAGAAACTATGAACTAATAAATACATGTCATTTTAAAACCACTCACTGATGATTTGTTACACAGCAACAGACAACTAATACACCCTTGCAACCACACTCAGCCCTGCAGCCAGTGAGGGTTCCAAACACAAGCCTGATGCTGCCCTTCCTGGGATTCAGACCCTTCCTTGACGTCATAGAAAGCAAAGAGGTGGCATCCATCCAATGTCTGCTAAGTGTGGATGCTTTCCTAGGCCTAACATGGAATCCATACACTGGGACCCAGCAAAGTTAAGGTTATTAACCCCATGCTGCAGATAAGAAAACTGGAGGGCTGAGGAACGTATTTAAGACGATAGAGCTAGAAAATGACTAAGCCAGAACCGAGACCAAAAATGTCTGCCCCCCAAACTCTTCCTGCTATCCACAACGCCCCCACACAACCCAAAGCACCCGGGTGCAGAACAAGGAAGAAGAAACCTAGACAGCCTGGAGCAGGTGACTCTGAAAGCCTACAAGAAGAGGGAGGTTTCATGGAATAAGGGAGAGCAGAAGATACAAATGTTTCTGCACAAGGTCTGACCCTGCAGAGTCTTATTGATCTCCTTGGAAAAAATGAAGTTCAGCAAAAATAAGCTTATTATTCATCCCCGGGCTCAAAACTCCAGTGGACTTTAAGTGTTCGAAACTCAAAAGATAAAATTCCGGAGGCCATGGGTTTCTTGTTGTTGGCTACACTGTTTGTTGGGCAACTATCTACCTGAAAGAGAGTTTCCTAGTTTAGAAACACAGGATATTATCCTATTCCGTGTCAGCTTAAAATGTCCCCTTGTGCCTGGCTGGTGTAGCTCAGTGGATTGAGCATGGGCTGCGAACCAAAGCATCGCAGGTTCGATTCCCAGTCAGGGCACGTGCCTGGGTTGCAGGCCATGACCCCCAGCAACTGCATATTGATGTTTCTCTCTCTTTCTCTCTCCCTTCCCTCTCTAAAAATAAATAAAATAAATAAAATCTAAAAAAAAATTTTTAAAAAAAGAAAAATGTGAGAGACTACAAAAAAAAAAAATGTCCCCTTGCAGCAAAAGTGCACCCACCCTCACCTCACCATTCGATGCCGGCAAAAACTTCAACCTCCTCGAACTGCCCCATCAATCTCGTAAATGCCCCACATACCACAGGCTGCATCAGCCTTTAAAAACCAAAAGGGCAGAGAGGAAGGGCTCACAGAAAGCTCGCAAGAATGCTGAGGTGTTACAGGCATGTTCTGGGACAGGAGCCCTTTGATAAATTGCGCCCGAGTCTCTCAGAGAGGGAAGAGCCAAGAAGTCAACCTCTTCCTCCCCTCAGATTTATGGATCTTCCAGCGCAAAACAAAAGCATCACTTCGTCAAGATCAAAGCTCCGAGAGGTGAGAAGAAAAGCGAGAAGACCAGAGATTCCCCTGGGATGGGAGCATGTCTGTTTTATGTAACATACATGGTCTGCGTTCTAGAAGGCGCACTGCGTCAGAAACCCACTTTAATAGTCCCCATAAAATAAATACTTTCGTTGCATTAAGGACACAAAAAGATGGATATGCTCCTTGCTTGGAATGTATAAAGCAAAGGTTAAAAGTTCCCCCGTGTTTTCTGCTTATGGAAAATAACGTTTGACTCATCGGCCCAGAGTCCAGATTTTTCTTGGAAGAACGGAACTCGGAGACTGAGACTATTAGCAATAGTTCAGCTGCCCTGGCCGTGGTGTCCAGGTACTTATTGTGTAAGGGCGTTTCTGGTTGTTGCAGAAAGGGCAGGCTCCAAGCGCCGACTTGAAAGATAATAACTGCACCAGAGCGCCTTAATAGTTTGCAGGACTCTGCGATATATGTTCTTAGAAGATGCACTGCCTAAATCACACATGATGCACAGATCCACTGATATTCCCTATTTAGTAGTTGCTATCTGGGATGATGTGATTAACGGAAAGCCATTAGGCAGTGCCGTGATTATGGAAAAAGAACAAAGGCTGAGAGAAACCAACTACTCAGTTCTAAGAAGGAAAAAAAAAAACAACAAAAAGGAAATAAAAATTTCAAAGGCCTGTGTGTCCCATGACGCACATTGCAGCCAAATGCAAAGATGTGCAAAGGGTTGCTCAGTGTCTTCTTGGTAACACCTCGTTCCTCAGCATTTGCAGAACTCGCAAAGGCTGGACAAGAACAAAGAGGAGCCACGGGATCCGAAAGACAGGAGTCAAAAGGCATTGCTTCCAATCCGGACCTTCTCTTACTCATCTGTAAAATGGGACGGACACCATTGATGTTGTCAAACTCTTCTTCATTCAACTAGTCATCCGTTTCTTTCAGTCACTATCATGTCCACAGCCCGGGGCACCAACACCAATGAAGGTACCAGGGGCCTTGCTCTTAAGGGGTGCCCAGTCGAGGAGGCGGGACGAGACATGTACGTGAGACACAACATTCTCAATGACAGTGAAGGGATGACCAAGCAGAAGAAATGGTATCGGGAGCTGCCAAAAATTTAGAAACAAACTTGGCAACTTTTTGTGGGTCTTTTCTGTTCAAACCTACTCATGGTACCACCTGCCTCTCTTACTCTTATTTTCTTTCTGCTAAATTCTCCCCTCCGTTTTAAGTTTCTTTTCTCTAGCAAGCTTGCCTCATCTTGGTAAATCCTTTCTTGAACAAAGGCACCTGTGCATAAAGAAGCAGGGGCATGCTTGGCCTCGGAGAAGCCCTCACCAACCAACCGTGCTGCACTATTAACTGCTCTACCAGGTCAAGAAAACACCGTTCTTGTGGGGACGGTGACCTTAATGCGAAATGTTTCTATTAGCATCAACATGGAATGAAGATTTATATAAGTCCCTATACAAGATCTAACAGTGGTTTAAAACTAGAATAAAATGATCTGCCTGTGCTCAGGGCTCAGAAAACGGATACCCCGGCTGGGGCTCAGCCTCTCCCTGCGCAGCCGGCCTAAACGCTCCCCAGGTGAGCCTGCTTCCCTGGACACCTACGTCCCCCCAGCCCAGCACCTCACGCCCCGTCTCCGGGCACTGGTCTGCCTTCTGTCTGAGACAAGGATCTGCCAGAAACGTCCCCCTGGGCAAGAGCTCAGGGAGGAGGGGATAGAGCAACGCACGCCCCCAACCACTCAGGGGCGAGTCAACCTCATGCTGGTCCCTGGGCCCAAAGTCCTGTCCTCGCTCTGCCTCTCGGAAGATGATTCCTCTTCCAAGTCCAAATGCCGCATCCTCCGGGCGGCCTCCTGCCCGCGCCTTCCTCGAGCCTCCGTCAATCACACGGGCTCTGCGCCTCCCTTGCAGCCCGTGCTGCCCCCCGCCCCCCGACCAGCCGCTGGAAGCAGGGACTGTTCAAAGCCCACCTTCCTCACCTCCAGAGACCCTTCCCCAGGAACTAGTATGGTGCCCACAACTGGCTTGTTAAATCACCTTCCCCCCGCCCAGTTTTCCTTTTCTGTCTTATGATGACTTAGATAACAACCAACAACACCTGGACTCTTCAAGAGCAGGTATCATCAGACACGCTGTCAGGTCAACAGCAATGTGTCGTCTTTGGCTTCGAGTCAGAGTAAAGGCCACGGCGTCCCCTTTCATTGTTGACCACGATGAAGACCAAATAGCACAGGGTGGCACCAGTGGGCCTGAGTTCGGGTCCTCATTCCGTAATTTAGAATTTGTGCAAGACCGCAAGCCTCTGAACCTCTCTGACTCTGACTTATCGCTGTAACACCAGGCTGTGAAGGCCCCACTGGCAGGATCGCAGAGAAGAGTCGCTGAAAGTGCGGCAGAGCCCTGGGATCCTCCACACAGCGGTCACTCAGCAGGCACGGCTGCCCTCCTCCCCCCCAAGTGAGGAAGCCAAGCTAATCCCATCTTCCTTTCCAAACCATGTGAAGAGAACTGAGCCATGTCAGAAAGAGCAAGCCCGTTTGTATAAAGACCCATTGCTGCTCGTGGAGGTATGACTGAATAATTCATGTTTGCACCCAAAGCAATTAAATGGCCAAGCCCCACAGACATCCATCTATGCCTTAGACATGGGAATTTATATTAAAATTTTAGTGTGCTCAAGATTCATAATTCTAAAACTAAATAAGATTGAGCTAATGATGAAAAGCATACCATTTTTTTAAAAGTCAGGTTTTGAATGTTTTTCTTAACAGAACATTAGTGTATCTCTCTCTCTCATATATATATATGACTTGAGCCATCTGCTCTATTTTTAAAAATTTAAAAAAAGACATTACGAAAAGAGGTCCAATCATAATTGGCAGTAAGAAAAATTGCATTCCTCCTGCCCTTTGCCCAGGCACAGAGCCATCAAAGTGTTATGCCATAAAATTTAATTTTTGAATTTTGAATGATTTACAGTGGAGCAGAACTTATAAATCAGAACAGCAACTATTGCTATGAATAGAGATGTATGTTTTTCTAAAATGTCCAAATTAAATACTTCGAAACGCACTAAAAGGCCTGCACAGTTCTCCAAAGGCAGCCGTAATTGAAGCTAATCATTTGCGTTTGGACGGACGGAAACTTTCTGACACCTAGGCACCTCCGGCTCCTTGAGATGAAGCGATCACATGGTCACCAAATCTTCTGGAAGCAGTTCCTCAGAGCAGTATGCCACGGCACTGCCACGCGGGTTCCAGTCTTGTCTGTTAAGTGTGTAAACCCTTTCTCACGTCTTTGATGTTCTTAAGTTGCTGGGGTCCCTAGAGAATCGTGTGATAACCTATGCGCCCGCGAAGAACCCCTCCCCCTCTTGCACATTCTAATAGCCCATCCAACAGTGTGCGCCCTCTGCACTTGGCCACTTCTGTCCATCTCCCTGTTCGGCCCTCCCCACCTCTTCCTGGGGTCACTGCCACAGCCTCCTCATTTCCTGCCTGCCTCCGGGCTGGGAAGAGTGGAGGAGTGCACTGCCAAAAACATGATTCACGGCGTGGCATTCCCTTTCTTAAGAATCTCCAATGCCTTCCCATTGCCCTTCCCATAAAAGCTGACCCTCTCCCAGTGGGGCTGCCCACGCACAGCCCACATCCAGCACTCAGCCGCTCTTCACTGATTCTCCCCGTTCTGCAAACTCGCCACTTTGTACAGGCTCCATGATGCCCAGCTGCTGAAAAATTCTGGACGGACAGATAGAGATGGAATGAACTGCACATTGCATGCCAAAACTACAGGAAGAAAAGAAGACCAGTGTATATATCAATGCCTTTATCTCTGAAGAAGTTTTATATTCTTCTACACTGGGCTGTATATTATAAAAATGTTGGGATTAAACATATTTTAGTTCAAAAATGTGAAAAAAACATCAAACATAACCTATAAGCCTCCAGAGGGCAAAAGCAGGACTCTTAGGTGCGAACACCAAAGACATGAAGATTCAGGTCTTTAACTCCCCGAGCTGAGCAGGGAAAAGAGAAGTCTTTCATTCACGTTTTTATCGTACCTAGGAGTCCTTCCCTAAGACTGACCAATCAAAACACTGGTTGGACAGCTGTGCTCGGATCTCTGTCCCCTGAAACGAGGGCAAAGGCGCCGGCAGCCACCATGGACCACGGAGATAAGGGGCAGCCAGGGATCGGAATTAGGGAGCAAGCCTGCCATCACATGGGTCATGGGGCATCGGGTAAAAATAAAAAACAGGTAGAAACTGTAGCATCCCATACTAGATGTAAGCTCTATAAAGGCAGGGGTCATAGCTATCCATCTTATCCACTCATCAAAATATTTGCTGAGTGCCCAGTTCATGTGAATACTGTTTTCAGTGTTCATAGCTCGGCCCCGGACTCATGAGACTGCACTCTGATGAGCAGAGGAAAAATTAGCAAATTACAAGCGATAGTAGAGAGTGATAAGGGATACCAGAGAATAAGGAAAGAGGAACAGGTGGAGAAAGAGGAGGGGGCTTCTTGAGAAACTCTGCCTAGACATGCTTGTAGGAGTCTACCCTGGAGCTGACACAGGAATGATGGGAAGGAGCCAGCCCAGGACCCTGCCTTCCGGGCAGGACGATAGCGGGGCTGAAGCTCAGAGGAAGAGATGAACTTGGGGTATGAGAAGAACGGAAGTAAAGCTAGTGCGGCTGGAGTGAGTGTGGAGAGAGAGGATGAGCGGTAAAGGTAGGAGACGAGAGGAAGAGCCTTATGAAAGGACTACGTTATGAAAAGCCTTACCTGTCGTGGTGAGGAGTTCGTCTTTTTTCTAAGTGCGTGAAAAGCCACTGGGAGATTTGAAGCAGGGGAAGGATTTCGTCTACCCCCGAAAGCCCCACTCTGCCTGTGGTGTGGGGAATGCACTAGAGGACCCAGGAAAAGGCCAGGTAGGAGGCAGTAGCTGAGATCATAAAGTCTTGGGATAATGAGAGCCACAGAGAGGAGGGGAAAGAAGTGTCCAGGCTAGAGATGGAGCTGACAGGGTCAGTGATGGCCTACAATGTGGGGACACTGAGAGTCGGCAGAAATGGGAGTCCAGGATGACTCCCAGGCTTGGAACTACCCAGCCAGCTCTGGCCCCGACATGATGCTTGGAGTGGATGGATGGATGCAAGGACAGACGGATGAACAGATGGTAGAAGGATGGTTAGAAGTGGAGCCTAGGGCCTTGCTAGGCATGTGAAGTGCAGGAGCGAGACAGCAGCCATTTCCCCCAATTCCTGAGGCCCTGCCAGGCATGTTCAGGGGTCTTTGCAGGGACAGCAGCAGGGCAACTCCAGAGCAGATGGGCCCCAGAGCAGCCAGGGGAGCTTTGGGAAGCATTAGAGTCAGGCAGACCTGTATTTGAGACCCAGCTCAGACCCTCAGGTGCTAAATACCGTTGCATCACTTTGCTCACTTCTGAGCCTCAGTTTCTTTATCTACAAAATGGGGACAGTTGTGTCAACCTCATAGTCCTGCCTCTGCTGTGCGCGGCCTGTGTGACCATGGGTGAACCACTGAAGCACTCCGAGCCTCAGTTTCCTCATCTGCAAGAGGGAGCACAGAACCACTACTACCTCTCTCACAGGATGGCAGTACAGCTGAGTAAAAAACAAACAAAAGAAACACTGGTACAGGAGTGCTTTTCACCTCGGGACAACACGGACGGAGCACAGCTCCTCCATCAACATGAGTCAGCAGGACCGGGTAGGGGAGAGGGACCGCCAGTGACAAAGCCAACCTCCAGACTTGTCTAGAGGCACAACCCCCTTTCACCAAGTCCCACACGGCCACGACATCTGACTGTCGTGGTTCCAACAGCAGCAGGGCCATGTCTGTCCCTTGGATCTCTGTGGAGATGTGAAAGGTTTAAGAGACCAGAAAGGGGAGGTTAGGGAGCACCACGACCTGTGGTGCAGCCTGCAGGAAGAGCACTGCATTGTGGGCCCTCCGGCAGTAATCGAGGATGACGGGCTGGATGCACGTATTTATAGCTGCAAAACCCAGAGCTTTCTGGCTTGCTCCCCAACGTGCTCTAAATGCCCCACACCTGAGGCCCATTGGGCAGGCGGGCGGAGGGAAGGGGAGGGGCCAGAGAGCGGGAGGACCAGATATAAATCCCATGCAGACTTCCTTTTCTAAACCCAGGAAATACCAGTCAATTTATATCTCATCATCCTAACCCTGCAGGTCTGGTTAATGGTTTGACCCATGTATTCTTTCCTTTTCCAAAATCTTGTCCCGTTCCCTCTTAACATGATTTACTCTACTTACTGCAGCTGCTGACTTTGGCAGCTTTTCCCCCCTGCTCTCAGCCGACCACTGCATGCGCGCGATCCCGAATGACTCCCACTGCAGCAACGGGTGAGACTGTGCCTGGACTGCACTTGCTCGCTGCAGGCTCTCTGCAAGCTCCAGAGACGGCAGCTCTCAGCGCTCGGGCTGCAAAAACACCCTTCCCCCCCCGGCCCCGCCCCCTTTTCACTTCCATCGCCCAGGCACACTTTGGGGCACAGCATGAAAAGCCAGGCTAAAAGGGGCTTGTATTTTTACACCATATTTGACTTAGCTGTTTTATCTGGACGTGAACCTGAGCAGGGAGACAAGGGGGAGAGAGAGGGGCTCTATGAACTCAAAACCAAAACAGACCATTGAAGCGGGTCTGAGTGAAGTCACCGAATGCGCCGTGGAAAATACTTCCAAGGCACATTTTATACATTTTGCACCCAGAGAAATGCCTCGGCCAAGTCGGACCAGCAGCTCTCAGATATTCAAATCCTCCGTTTTTGTTTTTTTTCCGTGATTTTCCTTATGGCTTAGGGACTTAAGAAAACAATGAGATTGTGTCCTGAAAAGTTACATGAGCACGGCATGAACGCTCACTTTCCTGCCAAGGAGCCACACACATTATAGGCTCTGGGAAGAAAGTGACCTTTTCAGGATTCTCTCCCCTTCTTCCTAGGGTTCTCGTCTTTCTCCCCTTCTTCCTCTGCTCACTGCTGCCTTTCGCATTAATTGACCACATCACCCGTGGCTGGTGCCTCCTGCCCGGGCTCCTGGTTCTCCTCAGGCGTCTCCAGGGGCCCGTTGTTCGTCTAGAAACCCAACTGAGCATCTTCAGTGGTTTTCCTGAGAAAGCCACTCAACCCCACAGTGCCAGGAGTTTGACAGACTTGACTGGTTGGCCGTGGGTACATCCTGTCCCTGCTCTCACACCCCGCCGATGGTGGGCGCCACCCCTGGAGTCCCCAGCACCCCACATGTGTGTCCTGTCTCCTGCTCTTTGCTCCTCCTTGGACCGTGCTCTGCTCTTCCTGGGCCCCTCATTCTTACTTCCGCCCACTGAAGTCCTCCCCCTCCCGCAGGCCTGCTGAGCACCACCTCCCCCTGCACGGGACGCCCCCCACCTCTGGCTCAACCGAACCCTTCCTCCTCCACCCTTCCACCGAACTGCGTGGCCCTCTTTCCAGCTTAGGCCCCTCCCAGATAAGCACACCCACTCTGGGACTTAATAGCTGTGTGATCTTGGGCAAATAACTTAAATTCCTGAGATTCAGTTTTGTCTGCTGCAAAACACAAAGACTATATCTATCTCATAGTGGTATAGGGTGAGGAAATGTAAAAAATGTATGTGAAGCTCTTAACACAGTGACCCTATATTTCAATGGCCCAACAAATACAAGCTGTTGGTTTATGACCGGATCACATAAATACTGGAGTCCAACCGTGTTTTTCTAATATAGCACAAGCTTCTGAACAGCAGGATGAACGTGCAGTCTGCCTTTGTATCTGCCTCTCCCCACCACCCCAGCTGGCAATGACTAGACACATACATGTGCCATGCTATGTGCTTGCTGCTTTATATGTTTGTGATGGTCAGTTTTACGTGCCGAGTTGGCTAGGCTGTCGTCCCCGAAGGGTCCGCCAAGCACTAAGCAGGGTGTTGCTGGTAAGGTATGACACGCATAACCAGTTGCCTTTAAGCTCGGGAGATTAGCCTACGTAATCTGGGTGGGCCTGATGCAGTCAGCTGAAGGGGCTTCAGAGCAGAGGTTGACGCAGCCCAGGAGAGGAAAGGCCACCTGTGCGATGCTGCATCGGCTACCGCCTGCCCGTTCCGGTGGGTCCTCCCTGGGCCTGCCCTGTGGGGTTCCGCCAGACTCGCCTGGCCAGCCCCCAAAATAGCATGAGCCCATTCCTTGCAGTATATATATATATACTGCTCACTTCTGCATATATATATATATATATATATATATATATGCATATCACTCACTGCATATATATATATGCATATCACTCACTGCATATATATATGCATATCACTCACTGCATATATATATATATGCATGCACAGCAGGTCTTTGATTAGTATTGTTTCATTCAACATCATTTCATTTTAACATTGATGAGATGCTATAGCAACTTAACTCTTGTTTATGTCAATCAGCCTTTGGCAAAACCGGTTCTCTTACATGCCATTTCACTTTAAGTCACAGAACCTATCAACAAGTGATAAGTTTTTCACTGAGGACTTGGGGTGCATATCCTACTGGTTAGATTTCTCTGGTGGAACCCTGACTGATACAATGCTAGCACATTTTAATACTGTGTCAGTGGTGTTTATGTAGTGTCAGAGATGTGATGGTTCATTTTCTGCGTCAATTTGGCTAAGTCCCAGAGCCCAGATATTTGGTCAAACATTATTCTGGCTGTTTCTGTGAGGTTAACATTTAAATTGGTAGACTCTGAGGAAAGCAGATTGCCCCTCATCATGTGGGTGGGCCTCCTCTAATCGGTTGAAGGCCTGGCTAGAGTCCAGACTGACCTCCCTGAGCAAGAGGGGATTCTGCCAGTAGGTGACCTTCAGACTTGAACTGTGGCACCAGCCCCGCCCTGGGACCCCAGCCTGTGGCCCACCCTGCAGATTTTGCACTTCCTAGTGTGCACAATTGTGTGAGTGAACTCCTTAAAATAAACCATTTCTCTACATATACATACCTCATTGGTCCTGCTTCTCTGTAGAACCCTGCCTACTGCAGAGAATCAAAAAGGGTATGGTTACTGAAACTGTTCTCACTACTGGTACAAGTATTGGTACAAGTATTAGTACAAGTATTAGTACAAAAGTATTAGCACTGGAGCTGGTTTAGTACTACTATCAACTCTATGAGGATCGGGATTGAAATCGGCACCCTATTGGACACCTGGCACCAGATAGTGTCAAAGACAAGTGCCTTTGAAACCAAGATTCTAATCCCATTCCATGAACTGCAAATGCCAGATCCTTCCCACCGCCCCTCCTTTCGCCCGAGTCCAGGGGCTCACACCTGGAAGGTATTCAAGAAATATTTATCCAGCCAGAGTTAAGCAAACTAGAAGATGTGCAAAATCCCATTTCCTGTGGCATGAAAACTTAAGGAGATGGACAGTTCAGAGACGCTCCTTCAACTCTGAGTATGTTCACGAGTCCAAGGAAAGTCTATTAAAATAGTTTCCACTGAAGCAGAGAAAAGGCCACGAAACAGGAACATGTTATAGATGAGAGTCACCCCACTGATGTGCTGTAGGTCAAGAATTAAGAGGATGAATGTTCTATGCAGGAAACATCTGAATTATGTACGTTATGGATGGACTTCCTGGTTGGTGGACAATGGTGACCAGCATGAAAGATGGCTGTTTTCAACCACCGGCAACAAGTAGCCACAGGAGACCCTGCCTGTGATAACAGGGAGGGAGACACCCCCTTCATCTTAAGTCTCATTTTCTCAGTTTGGGGGTCTTTCGAGTCAGAGACTTCCCCTTTGTGTCAACAAGGTTTGTGCGAATGTTTAATTTATTATACACCAGCTGAGGGCCCGGGAGAAAACGTGGGGGTGATTTTTTGCATGACATAAATATATCTCAACTATCGAATTAATTTGAAAATGCGGTGCAAAGACAAACTAGGTCGTGATGGATGTTAGCCCTGGTCACGGACAAATGGGCCTTTCTCCTAGATGGAGGAAGGTGAGAGAGAAGCAGCCCAGTGGTCCCAAAGCACATTCTGCAGATCAGGCATGGGCCTCCGCTCCATGGATGAATTCCCTCCTTCCCTCGGCACAAAGTGGGGCGGGCTGTTACGAGTCCCGCCAGCCCTCATTTGTTGTCCTACCACCAGAGACACCACGCTCCTCCTTCTCCACGTCTTTGTCTAGGCTACACGCATCTCTAGGCTACACGCATCTCGGAAGAATCGGGCTGCCCTGACCGACTGGCTCAGTGGGTTGGAGCATCATCCGTACCCCAGGAAGTCTGCAGGCTGGATTCCCCATTGGGGGCACAGATGGGAAGCGGCCGATGGATGTTTCTCCCTCATGTTGATGTTTCTCTCTCCCCCAACCCCCATCTCTCTCTTCAAGAAATGTATCCTAGGGTGAGGATTGAAGAAAAGAAAAAGAATCAGACCCTGGTTTTAAGCCATGGCTGCACTCAAAATTCATCTGAGATTAAACTGGCAAGACGGTGGGAAGAGCAAAGAGAGCTGAGCGCCCAGGGCAGTGAGAATGTAAAGGCCCGCCTTCCTAGTCCTAGGGGAGGCAGCCGGGCCTTGGAGGGATGTAGGTCTCTAGACACAGGCATGCCCAGGACTGACCTGATTGCTATGCCTGAGTGTGCCACTGCGTCAGCAAGGTCTCTAGGTGTGCGGGGACCGTGCAGTACATTAGGGGTGACCAGGAGGTCAACCAGGTCTCCCCAGACGGTGTGCTCCCAACAAGCTGAGCACACAATTGCTCAGATTCCCAGAAAGGACGCCTGGGGTAGTGTTCAAGTCTGGGGAAGGGAAAGCCGAGCGAGACACAAAGCCGAGACGTGAGCAGGTGAGACTGAATTTTCCCATCAGCCTGGGCGAGGCGGGCCTGGAGCCCGATCAAGATTGTGTCAGAGAAACCAGAGATATACTAGTTCTTGAGAAACCTACTAGTGAAGTTTGTACTGGCTACATTATACATATATATAGTATAAACGGTATGATTATGTAAACAGTGACAGGAGTGCAGTCCTGTCCCACTTGCTGGCTAAGTGACGCTGGCAAGCCACCTCTCTGAGCGGGAAGTGTCTCGCCGATAAAGCGGGGCCACTGCACCTCCTCCGGCTATGCTCCGTGTCCTGAAGTCACAGAGGAGCATTCCTCGATCATGCAAAGTGCCCATCAGGAGTCAGCAGGGGGCTTTTTTCTCGTGTCACTCAGGAACCCAGGCCAACAGGACAGGCTCGAACATCTGGCAGCCAGGCTGGAGGGAACACGAGCTCCAGAGGGCCTCTGGGCGGCAGTCACGTGCCCTGGCCCCAGAAGCAGCGTGTGTCACTTCATTCAGCTCCAAGTTTGTGGGTCAACACTAACCACTAGACCTCACCCAACAGCCAGGAGACCAGGGGATGCGATGACACCGTGGGCCCAGAGCGTAAGAGCAGGAAAGATTTGGGAAGACATCCCCGTCTTCCCAAAGCCCCCAGAGGGCCCGTGTGAGGCTGAGAGGAGGTAACACGCCCATCCCGGTGCCTGGCACATAGAACGCACATCACAAATGAAACTGCGGTCGGATCCTCAGTGTTGGGGGAAGGCAGACATGCCTCTCACCTTGGGCCCAACCCCTCAGCTCAGAGCCTAACGGGCTTCTCTGCAACGAACGTTGCTGATCGAATTCACTGAACTCTCACGAGGCCTCACCTAGAAGACAGTTCTGGCCCCCACAGAGGCCAGAGACACACACTTCTGTAATTTCAGCATAGCCCCTTCCCGTGCCCATCCAAGCCTCCAGCATCGGTATTCATCCGGTGCCTTCCATGTGCTAAAAAACAAAAAAACACAATTCTGGGGTTACAGAGGGAAGCAGACAGGGGGTCTCTGCCCTCAGTGAGCTTGCATTCTAAGGGAGATGAGGAGGCAGAGAGAGAACTCTCAATCAAATATTTAGTTTCCCATCTTACACTGTCAGGAGCTGGAGCTGTGAAGAAGATAGCACACAGGACAATGCAGTAGGGAGCAAATCTCTAGCGACGGAAAGGAGGCGATGCATTCGCTTAGGCCGCCCAGGAGGAGATCCAGGACCCAAGCGGAGGGACCTGCAGGTGCAGAGAGCCAGAGCCTGAGGAGAAAAGGCTGTGTCTAGGAATCAGAAGCCAAGCCAGCGTGACCCGCCCGAGTCTACGCAGGGGGTGGCATCCAGGATGCAGGAATCGGAGAGGCAGGCGTGGTCTTGCAGGCCAGGGGAAGGAGCTGAGATTTCCTCCAAATGCCAGCAGAGAGCAAAGGCATGGTAGGCGGAGCACAGTTTGGGAATCAATGGCGCTTTAGCCAGCCTAAGTCCGAGATGCCCACGGTCACCACATAGCAGGAGGTGGGCGGCAACTCTGCAGTCCGGGAGAGGGGTTCAGACCAGACACACACCACTCGGAGTTGTTAATATGCGATGTCAGAAAACGGGGCCTTTTCAGAGTTGCCTGGCCCCTCCCCGGCCAAAAAGTCAAGACAGATGTCGCCTTTGACGAGAATTCCTTGGGCAGGTCACTGCCAAACCAGGCGCTACTGTCTCAGCTAGTAATGGGAGGACTCGACAGCAGAAACCTGAGAGAGGAAGAGCACGGCCTGAGGGTCGAGGACGTGTGAATCCGAAACAGAGAAATTCGGTAATCTCCAGGTGAGCGGTATCAGTTGGGATAATCTAGGTTTTGCTGTGATAACAACCAACATCCAAATATCGGTGGTTTAAAGCAGCAAAGATGTACCTTTTTGATCACACTATACGTTCGCTAAGAATCAGCAGAGGGCTTTGTTCGTCCAAGTCTCTCTGGGGGCCAGCTAACGGCGCAGCCACCGCCTCAGAGGTAGCCAGTTCCCAGTAGGAGAACTGAGGACGCTCTCACAACGCAATTGACTATTCCAGCCCAGAAGGGCTACAGGTCTCTCTTCCACTGACTTCACGAGCCCCACCCCCCATTCACAAAGGGGCCCGGAAGCCTAACCCTCCCTTGTGCCCATTTTCCGGCATTTCTGCCTCCTGCTCCCTCTCACCACCATCCTCTATTATAAACAACCCTCGAAACTTCCAGGAGGGGGCAACGGGCAGAAACAATCCATGCTTATCTGATTCACGACACTCTTTGGTTCTCACAACAACCCTACCAACCAGTTCATGTCCCTCCCATGTCGCAGGGGCAGACATGGCAGCACGGAGGCATTCGGTGGCATGCTGAAGGTCCCACAGCATGCACACGGGGGCATCCAGATGGCAGGCCGGGCACAAAGGCAAAACCATCCTTATTCTGCCCACAACACACGCTACCACTTATAGCCCTGCTTTCCCTTTAAAATGAGGTGGCATTTTCATTTTAGATCCGCCCTGGCCAAACCAAAGGAGGAGAGGGAATACGTAGCAAGAGAAGAAGAATGTGTGTGGCAGATGTTACATGGGTTCAATTTGCCTTCGTCGCCTTTGCCTTCTGCGAGTGGATGGAGAAAGGAAGGGGCGTAGAACACGGGGCAGACGAGAGCCCTCTGATGGTGCTGGGGAAGCTGATGCTTGTTTTTGAGGATGCTACAGGAATCCAGAGCTGTGTAGACCAGACCAGTCTGAAGTTTGTGCTTCACGGAGTTGATTCCTGGTGCCCCATTAAACAGTGTCCGCTCGTCCCTGGTGGGACCTGTAGAAATACGCATCGGAGAGATCAGGAAATGATGACACACTCCATTTTCAAATGGCCCCAGTAGGCAGTCTGCTATATTTTGGGTTAGGAGGGCGTGTCCAGTCATGGTTCAAGTTCCCGCAGGCTGGGACTGCCTTCCCGTGAAGCACTGCGTGAGTCCTGAGAGTTTTCAGCTACCACGCAGAAGTGTCCGTGCTGTCTCGGGGATCTGGTTTGAACTTTCTATAAATTCAACGTGTTCAGTCGATCATATTTATTTATGAAAATTTTCTGACGCCTTGTTGCAATTCATCAGCGCCCCCAATGACAATCTGAGTCCCAAGAGAAAGTCTGAAGCACTTGGCCTGTGCCACCTGGGGCGTATTCTGCTCTTTCATTTAAAAAAAGGCCCCACCTCTTTAGGCTCAAGGATGCCAAATTCCAAAACAAAAGCTCCCAATTAGGGCAAATCATCGGCTAGAGAAAGACAGTGTAGGAAAGAGAAACATCGGCCTGTAAAGCTAGCTTTAGCTCATAAGCAGTTTGTTTAGACTTCTCTTTTATTCCCCGGCCTAAAGACCTATGAGCAGGTCTTTCTATTCCCAAACCGTACACCAGAAAAACACGGCAAGAAAATGACCGAGCCTGCACTGGACGTCTCAGCAAAGGCACCTGCCTCTCCACTCTCCACAAGGCCACGCAGGAGAGGTGCCTACCCTGGGAGCAGAGAGAAATTGTCTGTGCTTAGGAGGGTCAGCCCATGTCCCCCCAGTGGCCATGCTTCACCGAGGTCAGGGCTGACCTGTGGAATCGGAGCTGACCTCTGCTCTAACGAGGTGACTCTGGGTGGGCTCTGGGATGGCCCACGGGTGGGAGCCGGTCACCAGAAGGACAAGGACATGATTAGAGGCTTCCACGCAGCAGGAGAGGGCATGGAAGCCCCGCCCCTTCCCACCCACTTTGACCTGCGCATCTCTTCCACGGGATGATCATCCGTATCCTTTATCGTTTTATAATAAACTGGTAAACAGTAAGTAGACTGCTTCCCAAGAGGAAAGAATCCAAGATTAGCAGGAAAATGCAGTTTATACAGGGTAGGGCAAAAGTAGGTTTACACTTGTGAGTATGCAAAACACATAGCTTATGCTTGTACTAATATCTACTAATTTTTATATCATTTTTCCATACACACAACTGTAAACCTACTTTTGCCTCGCCTCGTATGTGTCTTCACTCCCTAAGCACCATTTAGCCTGGAACTGAGTACAGAGCTTGCGAGTCAAGCCACAAGTCTAGTCTTACAACAGCCTCCAAGTCTAGGAAACAGCCCCTGGCACAAGCATAAACATATACACACACGTGCACACATGGACACACACACACACAGGCCTCGGGATCCATCCATCCTACAAAAGGAGAGTCCAGAAACTGAATCTCCCGTTTCACAGATGAGAGACGAAGATGGGGAACTCTTAAGTAGGTGGCGAAGAGACGTTCAGACAGAACCAGAAGTCAAGAATGCAACTCAGTCATTGTCATTGTCCCTTAGCAACCAAGCTGGAAGCCATACGGCATCACGAGGGAGGGGATTCTCGTAGAATCAGTAATATCTTGTCTTTATCTAGTTAACTGTGAAACTTGGGAGTTTAAAAAATTATAAGGTGCTTTTTTTCCTCCTCTGAATACCGTGGCAAGAATGTCGATCGGAAGAAGCAGGCGCCTCGGAGCTTCTCATCTCACCACGGCAACATCCTCCCAGTCTCCCCTCGTCACCGGCCATGCCACAGACGCCCTGGTCAGCCCCACCAGGAGGCAAGAACACCAGCAGGGAGACAAGAGAGTGGAAAGAGCTCAGGCTCCTGCAAGGAGACACTGAAGCCACGCTGAGAGCCTGCGATGTGAGGGCTCCCAGCGACAGAGCACCGCAGTCCGAGCCTGGGCGCCTCCTGGCTCCGTCCTGGGCCTCGCAGAGCCGGCGCTTCATGTGCCCCCTGAAAATCACGGGGTGTCTCTGCATAAGACGTTTCATCTCCCCAGAAAGAAGCGCTCGCTCTCAGGGGTGGGACCCTGGCTCTGCCCTGCACGGAACTGCATATGCTCCGATTTCAGATCCTGGTTTTTGCTGGTGTAAGACTTCACACTTTTAACTGTGAGAAATCAAAATACATAAAAAATAGATTCAAAATAAATTATTTCCTAAAGAATAACTCGAGAGAAACAATGTCCTAAGTAAAGGCACTTCTAAATATTCCTCCAGTCTTTTTTAACTCCAAAGGACAGAAGAGATTAACTCTAGCTACCCTAAAAGGGAGTTTAGTCAAAATGTGCAATTAATGGGTGAATTAAAGATGCACAATTGATGGGTGACTTAAAACTAAACATAGCTATTCTGTATTAGTCTCAGCTCCAGGCGCTGTATCAAGAAAATTTATAATCACCCTTTTATCTGATCTTCATGGCAATCCCATGAGGTCATTCTTACTGTCCCCAGTTTACAGATGGAACTCAGAGACACAAGTGATACACCTGGGCCAGGGTAAGAAACGAGAGGAACCTAAGTGCAGAGTTTCAGGAGCCGCTCACTCTCAGGGTTGTACAAGTGCAGGGCCATCACCCGAGTGTGAGTGCCACCTTAAATTCGCATCCTAACTTCCTCCTGCCTCCCCTCAGCCACGTCACACAAGGCATAGCCGTAGCATGCCTGGGATTCCAACCCGAGTCCACTGGACCCAAAGGCCTCCTCACACCACCCGACCTGCTGCAGCCACAAGCCGCTCTGCCCACGAGAGTTTGCTCCACAAGACTCCGCATGAATGGCCGTGAGAGCTGAGATCACAGATCACTAAAGACAGTCTTCAGCCACGGGAACCCAGGAGAGTGGCGTGGAGGCGTGGCAGGTATATACACACGTGCACACACTCACACACCAGCTCTCCCCTGCGATGAGAGAACCAACCCACAATCATGGAATCACAGGGTAATCCAGTATCCTGAAAGGAAAAACCGTTTTGTAACTGTCCCCAGTATGGGACATGTGAGCGCATGAAGCCTGCTCCACCTATTTTAAACCTAAGCTATTGATCAATCCGTTCCGGGACTGGGAATATAGTGCATATTTTCATCCATGTAAAAACCAAAAGCAAAGTTATAATCAAATGCCATGACCACCTCCCCAGCCCCAGCTCCGCCCTGCTCCTGGCTTCAGCCATCACAGGTACAGCTGCTCACCAGGGGCGCAATCGACACATTTCTTTTCTTTTCTTTTTTATTTTATTGTTGTTCAAGTACAGTTGTCTGCCTTCCCCCCCCCACCAATTCCCCCCCACCACAGCCATCCCCACCTCCCTCCCCTGATTCCACCCCCTCCCTTGGTTTTGTCCATGTGTCTTTTGTAGTTGTTCCTAAAAACCCTTCCCCTTTTCCCCATGATCCCCTCCCATCTCCCCCACTGGTTACTGTCAGATTGTTCTTAATTTCAATGTCTCTGGTTATAGTTTGCTTGCTTGTTTGTTTTGTTGATTAGGTTCCAGTTAAAGATGAGATCATATGGTATTTGTCTTTCACCACCTGACTTATTTCACTTAGCATAATGCTCTCCAGTTCCATCCATGCTGTTGCAAAGGGTAGGAGCTCCTTCTTTCTTTCTGCTGTGTAGAATTCCACTGTATAAATGTACCGTAGTTTTTTGATCCACTCATTTACTGATGGGTACTTAGGTTGCTTCTAGCACTTGGCTGTTGTAAATTGTGCTGCTATAAACATTAGGATCCATAGGTTCTTCTGGATTGGTGTTTCAGAGTTCTTAGGGTATAATCCCGGCAGTGGAATTGCCGGGTCAAAAGGCAGTTTCATATTTAGTGTTCCGAGGAAATCCCGTTCTTGAGAGCACTGAGCTCCACTGCCGTGGAGCTCGCCATCCTGTCCACAGGCTGTAAGGGGCAGAGTAGCACAGGCTTCCTCTGGCAGAAGGCACTCTTCCCTAACCTGCTGCTGCCGGGGAGGATGCACGGGAATTCTACAATGTCTGAGTTTCTCAAAATTACCCCAATTTTGAGGGACATTACCCTAAATGGCTCTTTTCCCTTGCTAGCCATGATTTCCCATTGTAATTTTCATCTTCATCTGAAAAGCATTTTTTACCAAAAATAAAATGGTAAATTTAGTTTGAAAACGGGCATCAGCCAGGTGTTGGACATGGGGCCTATGGGTCCGAACTGCGTTAATCTCATACGCATCTGTCGGAAGTCACTGACCCCACGATGCTCAGAGGGTATGGGGAGGCGCTACCAGGGGAAACACAGGCTGTGTCGGATACGCCCCACAATGGGGTAAAGTTTCCAACAGAGAAGCACCAGAGAGTTAGCCAGGCAAAACTGACAGGAAACGGGCCCTTAAGTGTCTAATGTTTTCAGCTTAGTCAAAGAAAATGATGAAATCATATCTCAATGAGCATTTCCATCCCACGTGTGGTATTTCCATCTTCCCCAGCAAAGGAACAGAGCACGCTGGGATTCGCCTGTAAGGTGATGCTTCACCACTTGAATTTTTATAGAGTCACTCGAGCCTTGACGCTTCTGGAATCCTCTGGGAGCCGGTGAGACAGGCAGCCCCTCGGTCCCTGCTCCCGACCCGCTGAAGCACAGCCCGAATTTTACCAAGATCCCCAGGTGATCCGTGGGCCTGTTAGGGTCTGGGAGGCACTGCTAACGCTGAGGTTAGGGATGAAGAGGGAGGAGGTAGCAATGATAACAATCATCCCGTTATCACTGTCGGTGTGCTTCTAGGGCGCTAGGCGGAGCGCTCGGGCTGGTTTTGATAGAGGACTTAAGAGTTAGAAAATTTTAGTTTAAGTAATAGCTGATAAGCTTAGTCATCAATGCACATAAAAGCTTTTGTTCCAGGAATTGAAGGGGTGACCCACCCTGACTCCAGGAGACCATAAGCAGGCCCACCTTTGTTCCTCAGAAGGACTGCAAACAACTCAAGATGATATCTGAGCCAGTGTGCTCCAGGGTGAGGTGACCACCCCAGGACACAGCTACAGACCACTGCCTGGGGCACAGCTTAAGACCACAGCCCAGGACCAGAATGCTGAAGTTGTTTTTTCCTAACCCAACTAACTTCTCCCTGAATTTCAAAACCCCTCACTTCACCATGTTTATTCCCTGCTATAAAAACCTTGGCCTGGAAAGAAAAGACAAGATGGTCTGTTAGGATATGCACCCGCCATCTTTTCAGATCGCCGGCCATCTGAATAAAGCGCCCATAAAGATTCAGTCCCTGTCTCTGCTTATTGGGTTTGGGAGTGACAAACCCAAGTGACAGGCAGCCTGAACACCGGGGTCTTTTCCGGTTTCGGTTTCATTCACAAGCTTATGGTAACTCTGAAAGGAAGCGGTACCATCCCCATTCTACAGATGGAAAAGTTGACCCTCAGAAAAGTCCAATCACTTCCCACAGGCCACTAGTTAATAATGACAGGGACAAGATTCTAGCGCAAGTCTCTCTGATACCAAAACCAGTGTCCTTCCCACTAAGCCTTTGGGTGCCCTTCGGAATGCTCTGGCGATAAAGGATCCACCAACTTTCTAGGATTCCTTTGGTTCTGTGATCTAGTTCGTGGGCCCAATGATAAACCACCACATCTCTTAGGTACTTCTGAAATCTTCCCTGTGCGAAGAAAAACCTCTTCAAAACATCACTAGATGGGGATACTCTTAATCATTGAACAAATAAAAGGAAAAAAACTGTCTACATTTCCCCCCAGATCACTAGCCATAACTGTAATGAAGATATCGTAAACAATTAAATAAAACTTAGTGGGGAAAGATTACTTCAACAGACCAGTCCACTGAAAATTATCTTTTGCAGCATTCCACAAACAGTGATATCAGAAGTGATATCATTGATAAGTTCTCTTATCGCTGATAAGTAGGACTAATGAGCTCTCAATATGAAAAGCCCTTTTACCCTCAGACCATGCGCTTCCCAGAGGTAACGGGTCTTTTTTTAAAAAATACTTGATTTTTTTAGAGCAGTTTTAGGTTCCCACGAGAATTGAAAGGAAGGTACAGAGATTTCCCATAAGCCCCTCTGCCCCCGTATCTGCACAGCTTCCCAATATCCCCACCAGAGACGTACATTTGTGACCATTGATGAACCTAGGATGGACACATCATAATTACCCAGAATCCATAGTTTACATTCTGGTCATTCTGGATATTGTACTTTCTATAAGTCTGGACAAATATATAATAACATACTCCTATCGTACAAAGTCGTTTCATTGTCCCCAAAATCCCCCGTGCTCCATATACTCACCTCTCCCTCCCCTTCACCTCAGAAAGCCACTGGTTTCTTTGTGCTGTCTGCATAGCTGTGCCTTTTCCAGGACGGCATGCAGCTGGAATCACACAGTAGACAGCCTTCTCAGGTTGGCTTCTCTCACTTAGTAACATGCATGTAAGGTTTCTTCCATGTCTTTTCGTGGCTTGGTAGTCCATTTCTTTTTAGTGCTAAACAATATTCCATTCTCTGGATGCAGTGCAGTTGATTTACCCATTCACCTACGAAGGACATCCTGGCTGCTTCCAAGCTTTGGGTTCATCTATAAATAAAGATCTTACACATTGATATTCAGGTTTTTGTGTGGACATAAGTTTTCAACACTTTGGGGCAAATACCAAGGAGTGTCATTGCTGGATTGTGTGGTAAGGGCCGGTTTAGTTTTGAAAGAAACTGCCACCTGTCTTCAAAATGGCTATACCATTTTGCATTCCCATGAAGGTAGCTTTTTCCATTTTATAGCTAGTTCCTTCACCATAGCCCGTGGTCAGCACCCAGCACACAGCAGGTGCCCAATAGATGTTTGTGGAATAATGAAAGAATAATGAGCAGCACACTTTTTCAATCACTAAGCAGTCACTCACTTAGCAAATACATGTACTTACGAAGCACCAACAAACTCAGGGATTTTGCTAGGTATTAGAGACAAAAATAAAAGACACTAAGCTTCATTTTATTAGTTTTCTAATGCACAGAAAAGCAAGGCTTGGGGTCATACAAATCAAGGGGTGCCTCCTGTGTCACCGTGCCAGCCTCCACAGATCTCTTCCCTCATCAGCAGGAATGGGACGCCAGAGTCACTTCTCAGGGTGGTTGGGTGGAGTAACTAAGACAACGTATATAAAATAGTAATCCCAAGCTTGCCACATAGAATAAGCTCAAAGGCAGCAGCTAAAACCATCGATATCATTTGCTTGCAATAAAAGATTTTTCATCTTTTAACCATTGACAAAAGTGGGTGTAAATCATACGCTTCAAAATCCCATTCTCTTTTTCAGGGGCAGTTTCATGCGGTCCTCCTTAAGGAGAAGGAGGGATCGGGGCCTCCCAGGGCAACAGACAGACATCTCCAGTGTCGCCCAGCCCTCCGGCTGGAGAGCAGCAAGGGGGCTTGGGGCAAACCCAGCACCAGGCTAAGTGTGGGAGGACGACCTCCCCTTCGCGGCCGGGGGAAGCGCCTGCCCCAGGCCCACAGCCACAGGCCGAGTAGGCCTTGCTTAGGTTTGCCACCTCCCAGACAAATAAATCTCAGTTTACTACGACAGTAGCATGGCATAGGGGGGAGTTCTTTTCCCACCGGTTACTGGGCGTGACCCTGCGGGCGGGCCCCTTCCGAGGCATACATATCTGAAAGGGGAAATGAGCTAAGTTACTCGCTGCCTGTCTGTGGTATCTGCTCTCGGCGGCAGCCTCCACAAAAACCCAGCACAGGTAGCATTGCCCGCCCGAGGAAGCAGGAAAAGCAGCCCCCTGCCCACCAGAAGGCGCCTCGGCCACCCTTGGTGTGGTCTGCAGACGGGTGTGGGCCACACCACGTGTCCTCCCCCTGCCCCACACAGCCGGGCTTCTCCCGGCCTCACGGCAGCCACTGGTTTCAGGGCTCTCCCGAGGCAGCTTCCAAGAAGCTCCGACGTCATGTCTTTGGATCGACGTTCAAACAAACCAAGATGAGTTAGTTAAGGGCATGGCCTCTGGGCTGTACTGGCTCTAACCCTCCTGAACTGTGGGACCTGGGATAAATTATCTACATTGTGGTGTCTCCGTTGCATCGTCTTTAAAATGAGGATCATGACAGTATTTCACAATAGCATCGCTCTCAAGGAGTTAAAAAAAACGTGCCACAAATGTAGAGGGTGTAGTTGCCAAAGGCTTTTCCAATTCATTCAGCCGGGGACTGACAGGTCTGGTAAAAAATGGTTCAAAAAACATTTGAGAAATTGAGATTTTTATAGACACTTTGTGAGAATATCACAATAAGATTGCTGGATTAGATACAAAATTGGTCATTGTCCTACAAGCAATAAATCCATAACCTTTGGAGTTGTCTCCTCCTCCAAAAAGAGAACATTTGCCTCTCTACCCGACAAAACCTACACATTGACAGGAACTTGAAGAGTCCAGGCCCCATTCAATAAGAAATAGTGAGTGAAACAAGGTACCTGCTAGAACTGTACCACCCACTATGGCAGACACTAGCCTCATACGGCTATTTAAATTTAAGTTCATTAAAAATAAGTACAATTTAAAATTCAGCTTCTCAGCAGTGAGTGATATTGTCCTAAGTGCTCAGTAGCTAGAGGCAGCCAGTGGCCGCTGTACGAGAGAGCAGAACAGACAGTGCCCATCCCAGCTGAGTGCCCTGGCCGACAGCCGCGCCCAGAGAACTCCTGGGCGGGAGTACTAGCTTCCCGTGGGTGCCTAAACAAGGAGGCAGAACACACTCAGGGGCTTAAATCAACACAAGTGTATTATCTCAGGGTTCAATAAGTCAGAAGTGGCTTAGCTCAATTGTTTCTCTGTTCCAGGTTTCCCAAGGCCAAAGTCAAGGTGTCAGGCAGCTGGGCTCCCCTTGGGAGGCAGTGGGAAGACTCCGCTTCCAAGCTCCTAAGGTTGGGTGTAGGTCCGAGGTCCCTCTTTCCTTGCTGGCTGTCAGCAGGGCGCTGGTCTTGCTCCTGGACGCTGCTTGCACTCCTTCTCCTGTTCTCCCCGTGGTCCTCTCGGGCAGTGTCCGCCAAATCCCACTCGCCCCTCAAATGCCTCTGACTGTCCCTCTGTTGCATCTCTTGGGCTGACAACAGCTGGAGACAGTTCTCTGCTTTTGTTGAGGGCTCCAATGAGTAGATTTTGCCCACCCGGACAATCCAGTATAATCTCCTGACCTTGAATTCTATAATCTAAATTACTTCTGCAAAGTCCCTTCTACCACGTGACACAACAGATTCACAGGGTCCAGGGATGAGGGTGTGGATATCTTTTGATCTGCTTACCACAGCGGGCTTGTTGGACTATATTGAGTGTGACCTCAAGAGATTGTGCAGTCCTCTCTTTGTCTTAAGTCCAAGCATTGGGTAATTCCTCTTAATGCTTTCCTAGGGCTATTGTGAGGATTAAAGGTATGAATCTGCCTAAAGTGCTTAGAACAGGGCCAGGGGCAGAGTAAGCGCTACAGAAGTGTACCATTAATCTTCCCAGTGCCTCAGTTTCCTCAACTAGTACAACTGAGTAGCACCGTGCCTTCAGCATGAGGCTGCTGTAAGGATTAAAGACCAGCCCCTATTGGAATCAATAGTGTCTACACAGAGAGAAGGCTCAGAACGCCATTGGTCTTGGTGGAGGAACCAAGGCAGCTGTGCTGACACACTGTAGTCCTGCCTCCTTCGGGTGGAGGAAGACAGGTCCAGCCCCTGCCCCTCCACCCTCCGCTCCCCCTGCACTTCGGGGATGGCAGCGGAACCCTCAGAGGCCCACTGAGGACAGCTCAGGGTGAGCCGCGCCCTCCCTGGATGAGCTGCCTGTCTCAAGCAAACGACCCCACACTTCCTCCCACGGAGCACGAGGAACAGGGGGTCTGCGGGAGCGTGGGCCGGAGAAAACACAGGGAACCGAGCCTCCTGGACAAGCACCTGTGGGTTCCCTCCCCCAAAAAAAGTCAAAAAGGCCACGGAGGTTTGAAGTTCTCCTCTGGGCAGCCTTTGGTGGTTGAAAAACACGTGTGAAAGGGCGGGTTTTATCGGCTTGTTGATAAGCGCTGAACTCCAGATCTTTGGGCCTTGATCTTGTCCTATCTGCGAGGACTTCTCTGCCTCCCCTAGGGGGACTGTCCCTGCTGTTGCCCACAAGGACTTCTGGTGGCAGTGATTCCGTCACTTCCTTTTTGTTGCAGGTACAGATCTCATGAGGTTCCTGGACACAAGTGTGCGAGAAATGTGCCTTTCTTTTCTAGAATTCAGTGTAATGTCTACCTGAGTGTCCATTTCCTCCATGAGGCCCATGCCGGTCAGTACAGGGTTTCCACCCCTCACAGCCTCATGTATTATGCACAAATTGGGATCAACATGGAACCAAGGCTATGGGAAGGCTCATGGGGCTGGGAGGATGGCTAGGCTGCTGGTCTTCAACTGCCACCTAGCAACACCCCCTGGGCTGGTGTGTCCAGCATCCAATATGGCCCTCAGCAGCTGGTTCCTGCAGGGCACCCCTAGACCCCTCACAGGTTCTGCCATGGGAGGGACTTTCCTCTAAGTGAGTTCTGTCGTGTGTGCACAGAAGTATTTTGTAATTGCTCAGCCACGCCGGCGGCACTAGGACCCATCAGAGCCATCCCAGTCCCATCTGCACAGGTACCCCTTGCAGCCACGTACACTTGGCTCATGATGAATCCTCTGGAAATAATCTCCCACCAGCACAGGTACACAGATGCACACAGCCCTCAACACCTCTCCCTTCTTCTCCAATCAGGGCACAGCCAGCCGAGCCCACTTCCCCAGCCCAGAGAGCTGAGCCTCCCAGGCTGGTCACATGGATAATCACTTAAAACTAATTACTCACTTGTGTCCCAGAGATGGCCCCCGAGCATCTGGTTCCTATAAGCCTCCCCTCCTCCCCGCACCTCACCCTGAAATGTTCTACCAAATGTTGCAGGAAAAAACACAACTTTCTGGGCAGCGTCATGGCTGGTCGATGACCCAGCTCTGCAAACTGACGGCCGGGACAAATCGGAGAAGGTCTGATTTCAGTGTGGTCGTTTTCCATGATGCAGGGCTGAACTCCCCCGCTCCCTCCCCCTCTACCAACCCAAGAGTCCCCCTGAAATCAGGGGGCTGTCCCAGAGCTTTGGGGTACTGTACACTTTCCCTGTGATGCCTCCGAGACGCCCTGCTCCATTCTTTCATTGGTTTATTTAGTAAACCTTTCCTAGGGTTCCCAGGGCAGGCCACTGGTAGGCCCAGGGTGACAAACAGGAGAACTTTCCGAGACTATAGAGAAAAGGAAACCCTTGTGCACTGTGGGTGGGCCTGCCAATTTGTGTGGCCACTGTGAAAAAGAGGATGGAGATTCCTCAAAAAACCTGAAAACATATCTACCATATGACCCAGCAACTCCACTACTGGGTATTTATCCAAAGAAATAATTCAAGACCAATATGTGCACCCCTATGTTCAGGGCAGCATGATTTACAATAGCCAAGATATGCGAGCAACCTAGGGGTCCATCAGCTGTGGTAATAGACACAATGGAATATTACTCGGCCACAAAAAAAAAAATGGAATCTTACCATTTGCCAAAGCACGCATGGACCTACAGGGCATTCTGCCAAGTGGAATAAATGGGTCAGACAGACAAAAACAAATGCCACATGATTTCACTTATATGTGGAATCTATACAACAAAATAAATGAACAAACAAAACAGAAACAGACTCAGAGATTCAAAAAACAGACCGATGGATGTCAGAGGGGAGGGGCGTTGGGAGGCCGGGTGAGAAGGGTGAAGGGATTGGGAAGCACAGACTGGCGGTTACAAAATGGTCACGGGAACGTGAAGTGCAGCACAGGGAATACAGTCAGTACCATTGTGATACCTGCGTATGGTGTCAGGTGGGCACCGGAACTACCAGGGGGAGCACTTCATAAAGCACATGACTGTCTAACCAGTACGCTGCACACCTGAAACCAATACAGAATAATACTGGATATAAACTGTGGTAGAAAGAAATCATCTAGAAGCTAAAATAAATACATGGGTAAAGATGATGTGGTGCGTGTGGACCGGAATATTATGCAGCAGTAAAAATGATTGAAATCTTGCCATTTGTGACAACATGGATGGACCTAAAGGGTATTATGCTGAGTGACATAAGTCAGATAGAGAAAGACAGATACTGAATGGTTTCACTTCCCTGTGGAACTACCAAAACAAAGCAAATGAACAAACAGAACAAAACCAAAACAGACTCATCTCAACAGAGACCAAAGGGATGGCTACCAACCAATGTCACCCCAATAAATTCAATCAAAAAGAAAAAAGAAAAAAAATTAAGGGGGATGGATGCCAGAGTGGACAGAGTGGAGGGAATGGGTGAAAAAGGTAAAGTGGAATACACTCAGTTGATGATATTGTGATAAATTTGCACAGTGACCAATGATTACTGGGATTAGTGGGGTGATCACACTGTGAAGTATAAAAATGTTGAATCACTATATTATACACCTAAAACTAATGTAAGTAATAATATTGTATATGTACCAACCAACTATACTTGAATTCAAAAAATTAAATTTCCGAGAAAGTGTAAAACACGACCTATTACAGCCCTGTCTTGCTAGAGCACAGTCCTGGAGAAGGGAGGTAGCGCCCACAGCCACACAACCGCTACGGCAGCCCAGCCTAGACTAGAACCCGACACTGCTGACCCCTCACATCCGTGGGGTCCTCGCGTCCTGAGACTTGCAAGCACAGCGACTCCGTTCATAGCAGCAAAGAGAGCCTTGTTATTGACCTGGGGGCTACTCCAGAAACTCCAGGGCGTCTACCATGCTGAGATCTAAGACTCCTTGGTATCTGCCCACCAGGCATGGCCTGGAAAGTCCCTCCATATTAGGGGTGCCTGTGCCTCTTTCCTTCATTTTAATTCGATGGGGCTTCCCTAAATCTATGACAGTCCATCCTGCCTACCTCGATTTGCCCTCTGGACCCGAAGTGCTAGCCCCTCCCATTGTCTTGGCTCACATTCTCCACTCCTCTGAGGAGACACACCATTACAACAGCTTTCTAGCCAATCTCTGATTTTTCCATCCACCACTGCCATTGGAGTGCTCTTTACAAAATGCAGACCTGAGCAGGCCCCATGCCCCACCCACCCTGCTTCAGTCCTCACGGCTTCCTACAGCTACAGATAATTTTGAAGAACTTCATCGGCAAGAGCTTCCATGATCCAGCACCAATGGACATTTCCAGGCTCATCCTCCAGCAATCCCCATGTTCCTCCCCCCACGCCCGGTCCAATGATCCAGGAAGAGTCAAAACCATACTCTTCTCCACAACCACCGCCCTCTTTTGTGTTTTCATACCATGCCGCATACCCAGAAATCCTTTCTCCCACGCCTCCACCTCAAATCTCAAAGTCACCTCCACCCAATTCAGTTGTCACCACGTAAGTTCACTGTTCACCATTGCCCTAGGAACGTGAATTGTGGCTCCCTCTAGTCCTGTAATACTTCACCCAGTAGCTGTCACACTGTGCATTGTGTGCTAAACTAAATTATATCAGAGAGAGAGAGAATTAAAAATGGAAAGGCAGAGCCCTGGCTGGCGTAGCTCAGTGGATGGACTGCAGGCTGTGAACCAAAGCATCGCAGGTTCGATTCCCAGTCAGGGAACATGCCTGGGTTGCAGGCTACAGCCCCCAGCAACCACACATTGATGTTTCTCTCTCTCTCTCTCTCTTTCTCCCTCCCTTCCCTCTCTAAAAATAAATAAATAAAATCTTTTAAAAAATGGAAAGGCAGAGACACTCCAAACTCAAGCTCCCATACACTTTCTTCCCTTCATTTCTACCCTCTGCCTGCATCTGGTGGAAACCCTTCCACTTCGTATTCACCAGGCCATTTCTTAACTTTAGGGTATTCCAGGTGAAGGCGTTGGAGCAATATTTGCAGTGCAAGGCAGAACTTTTTTCCCCCTGCATACTCCCATTAAAGCCATCAATAAATTAGATTAGTGGTTTCGACATTTTTCTGCCTACTTGCTGACCTAAGCCACTAAATAGAGCCTCTATAGTCCTTTCTTATAGCCCATCTCAGTGTTTATAAGGTGGTAGAGGTTGTGGGACTTACCTGTCGCCGGGCCAAGGTCAGAGGGAGCAAAACACAGCTTTATTAGACTTTGGAAAAGTTCCCAATGGGAGACTCATTCTCACATATATCGTTGTAGCTGGTAAAATACCTTCCAGCCCCGCTGAAAGGGTGGGCCGTGGCCAGTAACCCTCACCTAATATATCACCATAAATCTTATTCCTATCACCTTTTATTCCCTACTCTTTCTCTCCATGGCTGGGCTGTATGAGGTCACTAGGAAATTGTTAGTGTTCCCTTCCCCCAGGACCGAGGAACACACTTCACGTTTCAGTTCCTGCTGCTCAGATTCACTACGGGTGGGGCTTGGGGGTTAATGGGGGTGTTATGGCAGAATTAGAGGCTCCTAGAACCATAGGTATGTTAAAACATCATCTCTGAGTTTCTCATTTTACAGCAGAGGAAGCAGGAGGTCTATAGGGGAATAAGTCCTCTTCTGTTATAAACAGAAGTACAAGGTCTATCCGGAAAAAGTCCAACCATTGTTAATATAGTGAAAACAGTTTGCATGACATCCATGTAACCTGGCAGCCAAGGAGGGTGGACTGGAATGCACACACATGAATAATTACAACCTCACTGCACTCGTCAGCAGGGGTGGTAGACGCCACTGAGTGAGCATGTGCACTGTGTGACTAACGTATTCAAAATGACTGAGAGAGTAGAACAATGAATCTGCATCAAATTTTGCATTAGGCTTGAACATTCCCCCACAGAAAATACGGATGAGTCAGGAGGCGGCAGCTATGGGCAACTGCTGATTTGGCAGCTTCATCGGGACAAGGCACCTGCTCATGCATCACTTCCCGTGCAGAGATTTTTGGCAAAACATCAAATCACCAATGTGACTCAGCCCCTCTACAGCCCAGATTTGGCGCCCTGCGACTTCTGGCTTCCCCAAAACTAAAACCACCTTTGAAAGGGAAGAGATTTCAGACCATTAATGAGATTCAGGAAAATATGACAAGCAGCTGATGGTGATTCCAAACAAAGGACTTTGCAGTGTTTTGAACAGTGTGAGAGATGCTGGGAGAACTATGTGAGTTCCCAAGGTGCCCACTTTGAAAGGGACTGAGGTGTCATTGTCCTAGGTATAATGTTTCTTGTGTTTTGTATCTTCTTCAATAAATGTCTCTATTTTTCATAGCACATGGCTGGATACCTTCTGGACAGACCTCATAAACTGCCTAAAGAAGCATTCTGCAAGCTATGGCCCACCTGGCTTGGCTCATACTGGGCACCAGAATCTTGACTGAAATAGATGACTCTGGTTACCCAGCTCAGGCATCTCCACAGACAGATACCTGCAGGAGTCGTTAGCACAGGACCTAATGACGACAGGGTTCATTCAAAAGCCTAACCTCATGCTCAAACATGAAAACTAGTTACATTTTTCTCAGATAATAAATAAATGCTGCATACATACAAAAATAACCAGCTTCTAGCTCCTCCTTGCTAAGAAACAAACAAGAGTCCTGAGCTCACCTACCTTTTGGTTACTGCTTGCATGGTATAACTTTCAGTTCTTTTACTTTCAACCTATTTGTGCCTTTGAATGTAAGCATTTAACTTGTAGACAGGATATATGGATATTCTGAATACAAAAAGTTGGATAACTTTTTTATCTAGTCTGCCCATCTCTGTCTTTTAATTGAAATGTTTAAAACATTTATATTTAATGAAATTACTGATAAGGTAGGATTTATATCTCCTATTTTGCTATTTGTTTCTTGTATGTCTCATGTCTTTTCTTTATCTTTAAATCATTTCATTCTGTGTGTGTGTTAAATAGGTATTTTATTTTAGTCTGATATTTAAATCTCCTTGTTTCTTTCACTATTTTTCCAGCTATTTTCTTAGTGGCTTCCCAAGAAATTACAATACATTTTTAATTTGTAACAATCTAGCTCAGATTAACACCAACTTAATTTCAATAGTATGCAAAGCTTTACTTTTATGTGACACCATTCCCTCACCCCTTCTTTGTGTTGCTGTCATACAAATTCCATCTTCATACAGTGTATGCCCATAAAAACAGATTTACAGTCATCGCTTTATGCAGTTGTGTTTTAAATCGGGCAGGAAAAAAATTACAAGCAAAATATCCATTTATATTAACCAGTGTCACTCCAATAAATTTAATTTAAGAATATATATACATTTATACTTTGTTTTATATTCTCCTATCTAGTTACTTTTACTGATTTCACCTCATTTTTTAAGGATAGTTGTATGAGATAAAAGATTATTGGTTGATACTATTGTTTAGTACCTTAAATATGCAAATCCACTGTCTTCTGAGCTCCATGGTTTCTGTTGAAAACTCAGCTGTTAATCTTTTTGAGGGTCATTTGTACACTGTCAATCACTTCTCTTTTACTGCTTTCAAGATTCTCTTTTTGGGCCTTGGCTGGTGTGGTTCAGTAGATTGAGTGCTGGCCTGTGAACTAAAGAGTTGCTGGTTCGATTCCCATTCAGGGCACATGCCTGGGTTGCAGGCCAGGTCCCCAACGTGGAGTGTGTGAGAGGCAACCACACATTGATGTTTCTCTCCTTCTCTTTCTCCTTCCCTCCCACTCTGTCTAAAAATAAAAATAAATTTAAAATCTAAAAAAAAGATTATCTTTTTGTCTTTGATTAAAATATGTAAAAGTGTACATGTCCTCAATTTTAGTCTATTTGGATGTTACTAGTCTTCTTAGATGTGCACATTAAACTTTTTCATCATATTTGAGAAGTTTTCAGACTTTATTTCCTCAAATTTTCTTTCTCCCTTTCTCCTTACCCCACCGCACTTTTTTGAGAGTCCTATTATGTGTATGTCCCACAGATCTCTCAGGCTTTGCCCATTTCTTTTCTTTCTTTTTTCTTTCTGTTCCTTAGACTGGATCACTGCAATTACCCATTTTTGAGTTTGCTGATTTTTTTCTCCTTGCCTTCTTAAATCTAATGTTGAAACCCTATAGTGAGTTGTTCATTTTAGTTATTGTACTTTTCAACTCCAGAATTTGTATTTGGTTCCTTACTATAATTTTTATCTCTTTATTGACATTAT
The DNA here is from genome assembly GCF_019186645.2 of Phyllostomus hastatus. Taxonomy (NCBI): domain Eukaryota; kingdom Metazoa; phylum Chordata; class Mammalia; order Chiroptera; family Phyllostomidae; genus Phyllostomus; species Phyllostomus hastatus. The sequence goes on from NW_025333709.1 coordinate 5,862,615, forward strand.
CAATTTGGTAAGACATCATTTTCATGATTTCTTTTAGTTATTTAGATATGTTTTCCTTCAGATTTTAGAACATTTCAAATAGCTGATTTAAAGTATTTGCCTAGTAAGTTTAACATCTAGGCTTCCTTGGTTTTTAGTGATGGTTCTTTTTCCTATACTAGAGACATACTTTCATGCTTCTTTGCATAGCTCATAAGTATTTGTCAAAACTGAGCATTTTCAATAATGCAGAAATTCTAAAAATCAGATTCTTCCCCCACCCTCCAACCAGAGTTTCTGTTGTTGTTGTTTGATTTTGTTGCTATTGTCTGCTTAATGACTTTGCTGAACTCTTTCTGTAGAGTCTGTATTACTTGACATGTGTCAACTCTGAATTCTCTGCTTTCTTAGCTTCATGGGCAGCTAATAGTTACACAAAGATTTCCTTAAATTCCTGGAACCAATACATTTCCCAGTCTTTGCCAGTGAGTTCTGGGTGAATGCTGACCCTGTCTCCAGTGATCAGCTATTCAGCTAAGACCCTGGTCTTAGCTTCGAGTTCCCCCTGAGAAGAGCCTCAAGGTCAGCCACTGTTGAGAGAGTTTAGAGCCTTCTCAGTTCTTTTCTGAGCACTCGCATGGGCCAAAGCACATGTGTGGGCTTCTAAATTATCGGGTCTATGCCAAAGTTCTTCAAAGCCCCACATGGGGATCTTATTCCCCAGCTTTTACTTTTATTTATTTGGGCGGGGGGGGGCTAGACTATTATTTGTCCCAACTTCTTATCCACTCTCTCAGGCAACCATGATATTAAGCAATTGACTTTCATTGTTTTGAACAAGGTGCCTCTAAGAAAATGACTTCTCACACTCGATGGGCTCTGAATCAATTAAAATAAGGACAGCCTCAAGAATGAAGTCTTTCAGGAAACCACCAGACAGATCTGTTAGTGGCAGATTCTATAGAAATAGAGCTTTGAAAGAGTTCCAGTCCCCTTCTTCTCCTTCTGGAGGATGGCGGGCTGGTAGTTTTCACTGTGGTCATTGGCTGTTGATGTTCAAGGTCACCGTGGAACTAGAGATGAGGGGATGGGAATTGGGAGAATTAAAACTCCATTGTTCATACCAACTTTTCATACTAATATTCGGCTGTTTTCCTTAAATAAATGCTCTCTGGACTGCTTCAAGCCTTTGGTTAATTTCCTCTGTTTTGAAAGCACTGATTCCAACAATTTTTGTCAATGTTTTCATTGCCTTTCTAAGGGAAAGACTCTTCAGACATTCTAATTCCATCATTTCCACTGAGGTCTAACCCAGATTCATTTTAAATCAATGTTTCTTTGCTCTGTTGGACCCATTTGAGTTTCTGGCTGTTCTGTTTCTGCTCCTTTCCATTCCTGTTTCCTCATTCCTCACTTTCAATCCAAACATTTTTTCTCTTCACTTCCACTGCCATTGGATGTACTTGGGCTTTTATCCTCTGTCACCCAGATTACTACAACAGTGTCCGAACTGGTCCCCTTGCAGCGGGTCTCATTCTCTCTGAATCCATGCACCGTCCAGAGCCAGACTGACCATTTTAAATAATAAACCTGACCGTGCCTTCCCTTGCTCAAGCTCTTCCACAGATCCACATCGCTTCAGTGACAAAGTCCAGTCATCCCCATGTCAGGGCACACAGGGGCCTCTTGATTTGACCCTGAATTTCCCCTCTGCCCTTGAGGCTCTTACCTCAACCATATGTAAATATGCAATTCCATATACATCCTGCAGTCTCTCCATAGTGTTCTTGTCCCCGGTTCTCCTAGCGAATTCATTTGTTTGCCCATTCAATACATATTTCCTAAATGCTGTGCGTCAGGCTCCATGGACGGCAGAGGGGAAAAAGGAAACAAGGCAGAGAAGTCCCTCCCCCTGTGGATGCCACATCGGAACAAGAAACTACCAATAATCCAGTCCATTAGTAAACAAACGAGACAATCACAGAATGCTGTAACTGCAGAAAGGAGATTGAATGGGGTGACAGTAGTCATCAAGCAGCGTGAGAAGAAAAGCTCTCTCTAAAAAAGAAACTTCTGAGCTGAGACCTAAAGCATGTCAGGGGGCTAACAAACCCTGACAGGAAAGAGATTCTCAGCGCAACAGCCCTGAGACCAAAATAAAACCCATTAGAAATTAAAATAGAGAAAACTTGTCCCAGAAACCTCCACACGTTCCAGTGAACACACACACACACACATGTGCACACTTCACTTAGGTTCCTCAAGTGAGTAATTGCTGAATGGACCAGCTGACAGATGGGAAATCCTTGCACAGAGCTATGACAAGGGGAAGTCTGTGGGAAAAGGTGGTGTTATTTAGCTGGCCCACCCCTGCTGAGTGAGTCCAAAGTTTCCCTTGGATGCATTCCCACCTGAACTTCCACCCGACGAAGCTAAAAGGGCCTTTAACATTCGTGTTTTATACAAAGAAAGAGATGAGGATTAAGTAGCAGCTGCTTAGGGTTGAATGTAGAGAAGAAACACATATATGCTTGGTTGTAAAATGACTCTATTTTTAAAAGAAACTTAAAACCCTCCATCCATGCTTCTCAGAATTGTGATCCCGTTAAGGAGTGTTGGGTAAGCAAAGGCCTTGAAGGGAAATGGCGAGAGGAATGAGAAAGTGTTCCACAAATAGGGCGAGAGGGGTGTTGACTGAAAAGGTGATAGACGCTTGCAACTGCGTATCCAGCCCACAAATTCGGGCCCGTGGAGGATTTCTCGTCGAAGGGGAAGCATAGCCTGATGGTCCTGGAAAATTCTTCCTGTTGCAAGCACTCGCTGCACTCATTTATTTAATAAGCAACCATTGCGTGTCTACAAATGTGTCAGCCCCTTCTCTGGGTCCAAAGATACACGAGTGAACCAATAAAGGCACCCCCATGAAGAAAGTCCGACAATAAGTAAATCACTAGGTAGCCTACAGAATGTGTCAAGAGTTAGTGAGTGCCGGAGAGGAAAACTACAGCAGGAACAGGAATTAAGACGGGCACAATTAAGAGAGGTTCTGCTTCCAGCCAAGAGGGAGTAACAAGAATCAGATTTGCCCTTCCACTGAAAACAAATAGAAAACCTGGACAAAATATACAAAACAATGGTTTTCAAGTCATTGGGTGTCAGGGGATAAATGAGAGACAGGAGACAAGAAACAACCCATCAGAACATGTTCGCTTCCTGCCTGGAGGGGGTTTCCAGGCTGGACTGCGGGGAGGGGGAACACAGGGGGAGCCCCGCCTTACTCCCTGATCTTGGGAGACGGAGCTGACAGTCTGGGGAGACCAAGGCAGCTAGAGTTTCCAGGAAGGAGTACCGGAGGGGACAGCTGCTGTTCAGAGAGAAAACTCTGGAGGTCTTCCAAGGGCCCGTTTCAAGTAGTTAGCAGAGTACTGATCCGCACACGCAGGTGAGGGAGCTACTCGAGGCTGGGAAAACAATATGGGGAAAGCGAGCCTGCAGTGTTCCAGGTACAGCAAGGTGCCTAATGTGGCTAAGGTGGTCCAGGGGAGAACAGTAACAGACAAAATCAGGGAGGTAATGGGGCGAGGGCGGCTCAGGTTGGGACTTGTAAGCAAGCCACTGGAAGGAAGGACTTTGGGTTTTGCTCCAAGGCAGAGGGGGTCCGCGGGAGGGTTTTGAACAGAGAGGTGGTGTGACCCATGTTTTAATTTAAAAGAATCACTCTGAACTTGAGTGGGCAGTGGATTTCAGGGGCCAGGGCGAAGGCAGTGGCGCCCTCTGGAGGCTGGTCCTACCGCCCAGGCAGCAGCTCACAGTGGTCAGGACCGTGGTATGGCAGTGAAGGCAGGGAGAACACAGCAGATTCCGAATGCAGTGTGGAAGAACAACAAGACTTATTAACGGGCTTGTTCCAGAGAGTCAGACTGTCTTTATATTAGAAAATCTTTCGAACAGTCTCGACTTTTATGTCATTCTGTTTGATCCGTACAACAGATGTCACAAGCTAACGAAGATATTTCTCCAAGCAAAGCCACCACACTCTCTCTTCTCTTATTTCCTGGGACCGGAGTGGAAAGATCTGAGACTTCGGTTGGGCTTGGCATAGTGAAATAGAAATAATGATTGTCTTTGCCTATTTCGGTCTGACGCTAAACTAACTTAGGAAAAACTGGTGTTCTGTGTGGTCCAAACTCGTCTTTTAGAGGTCTTTAATTGGAATGTGACCTTTTTCGTAGTTGTTCCTTGTGCATGATTCCCCTTTGGAAATGTCATTAGGAGGGGTCACAGAATTTGAGATAGGATTCAGGTATTCCTGGTTCCTCTCCCCAGCTGCCATAATAGTACTCCAGGTCCCCATGTTGACTTCCAACAGGATGTTATTAATATAATTCATCACATCAATGAACTGATTGAATAAAAGCCATGTATCAATTTTAACAAATTCTTAAACTATTTACAATAAAATTCAAAAGCCATTATTGTTCATTTTAAATCTTGGTAAAAGTGAAGACAAGACTATTTTTTTAATGTAACAAAAAATATTGATACTGAAAGTAATTGACAGAATCATCCCTAATGGTGTTTTGTTAGAGGATCTCCTGTGAAAGTCAAGGAGAAGTCAAGAACAACAGGTACTCTGCTTTTATTTACCATTCTTGTGTAACTTCTGGATAATACAGTAAGATAAAACTAAAATAAACAAAATTTATAGATGTCTTATATGCCATATAGATGTCTTACAAATAAAAAGCTTTATTTATTTGGAAGTTATATTATTGCATACCTAGAAAACACACCAAAAAGATGAATTAAAAACTTTCGAACTAATAAGCTAGTTTCATAATGTGACTAGGTGCAAATATGTTTTTAAAGTTTTTCCTATATATCTGAAATAATAAATTATAAGCTATAAGAAGATCCCTTTACAATAACCAACGTACTTTGAATTCTGAAAAGAAACTTGATAACTTTATATTCAGAGTATTTATATGCTATCTATCGCACTTATGCTATAGTGACATAATACAAAGTGCAAATTAACAGCTTGATCATGGAGGATTCAGAGAAAAAGGGACCATGTTGGAGACTGGTAGTCCTAGGCAAGAGCTAGAAGGCTCTGAACGAGGAGAGTGGCAGCAGGTGTGTGAAGAGGATAACATTTGGCCGATGTTTAGAGTCAGAGTTCGACAGGGTGGTGAATGACACCATGAGAGGTGAGGGGGACAGTTCAGGGGAAGTCCTAGCCTCATGCAAAGCAGCAGCTGGGACAGAGCACAGGAAGAAGAGCAGCATCTAGAGAGGAAAAACGATAGCTCTTGAGGCATGTCGTGTTTGATTTGCTGTGAGACATCAAAGTAAAATCCAGGTAACGGACCTAGAAGAGAAATTAGTTCATTCATTCTATTTATGCAGTGAATAGTTATTGAAATCATGGCCGGGGATGTAGACTTAACAATCATCCCCTACAGAATTTTAGGTATACCAAGAATATATGAAATGGCGAGAGAAAATGGGCCAAAGGAGAGAACGCTAAGGGATCACCAGCATTTAAAATCAAGCAGAAAGGAAGGAACCATAAAAGACTGTGAGAAGGAGTGGTCCAAGAGGTAAAATGGAAAACCAGGTTGGCGTGGTGCCACAGAAATTAGAGATGAAAAAGAAGCCATTATTAATTGTACCTAATGACAGGGGGTGGCTAAATACTATGAGACTTTGAAAGAGACCTTTGGATTTCAAAATGAGAAAAGTATTGGTGGCACTTGTTTGATAAATGAATTGAAGAATAAAAGATAGATATGGGGGGGAGCAAAAGAAAAAAACTTTTTTGAGATGTGTCCATGAAGAGAAATGGGAGTTACAGAGCTCTCACCATAGGTGCTGAGAGTGAAGAGAGGGGTTCTCATATGAGAGTCATCACTTATAGTGGTTTTGGGGGCTTCTTATCCAAAGGTCAAGGATAAGACCTTCTCTTTGCCATGCTCACAATTAGTGACCAAATATTTTTAAATAACATTCAGAACTCACGGAGACAGATATCAGTGGTACTGAATTAATTTTTTAAAATGTCTCTTTAGTTTTCATGTAAGATAACATGAAGTTAATTCCCCAAAGTTGCCCGCATTGGTTTCTCGACCTTAATAACATGTCCTGTTATGATACTTTGGGCTGCAAGTAACAGAAAATGCCAATTCCACTTGCTTAAATCGGGAACGTTTGTTATTATGTCACATGAAGGAAGCCCCAAGGTGGAGGCACTCGAGGGCTGGTTAATTCGGGCAATTAAACATATTAAGTGTGACTGGAGCGAGAACCTGGTTTGGGGAAACAGGTGAGGCTTGGGGTGCCGGGTGCTGCCTATGCCAGGAAAGGGGGTTGCATTCAGAATGGGCACCTTAGCAAACTTGTTTGGTGGCCAAGCCCAAGCCATGTCCCCAACAACCATGCCAGGCATGGAGATGGTATTTGGACAGCTCTCCTGATCCCTGCCTCTGCCTCTCAGCCAGTTTATAAGCTGGTCAGGGTCGAGAGATGTTCTTTGTTGGCTGTGCTCAAATTCCAGCACCCGTGATGAACATGTGACAAGATAAAAATCCGAAGAAATAACTAAGGCTTTACTCTCCCGAATCAGGCAGTGAGTCCTCGGGCACCCATTGCCACAGGAGGTGATCAATGGTGAGCAGAATTATTAAATAAATTGTTATTCATGAGGATCAAACCTTGACAGAGGGAAGTTTCATTTTAGTTCCAAAAGCTTGGGTTGGAGTACCAAAAGCCAGGCCCCAAAGGACTTTGGATTAATACGTAAGTCAATCCTATAAGCCAAAGTTTTCAAACTGCAGGTTGCAATCCATTAGTCTCTTGAATAGCTAGACCCGAGGGAATAGACAAGATTTGTGGCTGAAGCCATAAAAATAACAAGTATGATGTATCCTAGGGCGAAAGACTTAAAAAACCTCTTAGGAATGGGCTGCATGAAAAGTTTGAGGGGAGAATGCTGGGACAAAGGTCTCCATCTCCATGGCATCTACAAATAAGTCTATTTGACATCATTGCTGAGGTCATGAGCACTGTCACTATCATCAGTAAGTGTTTTCACCTTCATTACACAGCCAGGTGTGTTCACATCCATTAGGCACTTGATTTTCATGATTGCCTTCAGCGGCAGAGAGGGGATATAACACTAGCTCTGTTTGAAGGATAACGACACCGTGTCCCAGAGTTTATCTGGCCTCCCAAAGTCACACAGTTGGCAATGAGATTAGACTCACCAGATCTTGCTCTTAGCCAAGGGCTCACTCGCTCTGTGACCGTCCACACCTCACAGATTGCCTTTCTCCAATAATGACTCATCGATCTGTTCATTAAAAATCATTCCAAGAATTGAACTGGCTCAATATTTCAGGGAGAAGGCCCATTAGAAAGGTCACTGTGGCTTGGTGTGAGTTTATTTAATAAATATTTTTCTTATTTGGAGGTTTTAATTTTAAGTATGTGGTTTACTCTTTTTGTATGATTATTTGCTCAAAAAAATTTTTAGTCAGCAACACACCTCGTAAAAATTTAATATGTTTCAGAGCTCTTTTTACTGTTTAAAAAAGCACAAATCGGGCATTCTTGCATTTTGAACGTGGCGCCCCTGTAATTGGGCTCTCTCCGAGGAAGGCCCGTCCAAACTCCGTCACAAAAATTGCTCTTTTGAAAAGAAAACAAGCCTCGAGTGGAGGGTTGTCTCGGGCCGTTTCTGCACTCGCTGAGAGTCCTAACAACCACCACTTGGAGGTGTCCTGACGTCCCGGGTCTCCTGCATGTTTCCTTCTTTAAGCTTAAAGGACCCTGCTGTCACGTGCATCTTTGCCTTTCACAGCAGTAGAACAAAGAGATGATGACTCAGAAGTCAGATGCCCTGGGTTTACCTTGCAGCCCTGGCTCCACCTTGAACAAGTTAACTCACCTCTCCGAGCATCGTGTTCTCACCTGTGGCTAAGTGTCACACGGCACGATGTAAGACAGCAAACTTGAAAACACTGAGCCTGGAATGAGTCCTCATGGAGTATTTACCATCATTACCTAAGGGCCCCTGAGAGACAAGGTTTGCCCCGACAGTAATCACAGGGCTCGACATGACCTGCCCAGAGAATCAGCACTTGCACCTTGCTCTTCCTTCCACCAGGCCCGGAGATTTATCCCCACGGCCCCTGCCTGGCCCTACTCTACAACCAACTGCCTTGAGCAATAAGTTGGTGATGTTTTCTCAAAGCTGGAGAGCAACAGCCTGACCTGTTGAATCCCTTCATTCAAAAAGGTATTTATTCAGCATTTTCTATGTGCCCGCTATCATTCTGGGCATTGAGGAATCAGAAATAAAGATGATGGACAAGATGTTGATTCAACTGGGCTTACCTTCCAACAGGGAACAGACCGTGGGTCGACAAGTAAATAAGAAGGGACAAGGAAGCGGATATCGGTATAACATAGAGAATAGGGCAGTGTGGCAGAAGGTCAGGAGGCACCTTGGACACACCGATCAAAGGCAGTCTTCCAAAACAAGTGACAGTTAATCTGAGAATGAACTGATTGGGACAGCCTGCCCACGTGAAAATCCAGATAAAGGGCAGAGACCTTACAATAGGAATCAGCTTGGGGTTCTCATGGAATAGAAAGAACGCCAGTGCAGCTGGCACGCAGGAGAGTGTAGCTGGAGTCTCAGAGTGAGGAGGGGCTGGGTCGAGCTCAGTGTGCAGAAAAAAATCAGATTATGCAGGTCCTTGCAGGCAGGGGAAGAGGCAGCGTTTTGTTATAAGAGGAACTGAGCCTATTATTAGAGGGCGTGCAACAGAAAAGTCTCCCCAACTTAGGTTTTGTCACTGCTTATTCAGTCTGCTCCTTGGAGGGCAAGACGGGAACAGGACTTTCCTCAGAAGGTATCACAGAGGTCCAAGAAGGAGAGAACAAGGTGATTAGACGCTGAAGTTCATGGTGGAGATGGACAGAACTGGACACATTCAAAACACACTTTGGAAGTTAAACCAACCAGATCAGAGGCAGGAGAGGTAAAGAGAGAAACCCAGGCTAACCCTAGAAGGTGCGTCTGCTCACGGGGTGAGCTGTGGGGCTGTTCACTGAGAAGATGACGCTGGGGCTGTGGGTGGAGGGAAGGAGAGAGGGAGAGATGGAATGTTCTCTGTTGCCTTTGTTCAAAGACTGGGTCTCAGGGCAGGAGTCGGGACTCGATCTATATATGCAGGAGCCTTAACCTCTCTATCTGCAGGGCTGAGCACAGTGTATCCATAGCTGAGGCACCTCAGTAACTTGTATTCATGTGATGGGGGAGGAAAAAGCACAACCTGGAAATCCCAGGTCTACTGCTTTACCCACAAGCCTCTTAATTTCTCCACACTTCAATGTCTGGTCCTGTCACACCAGGAGCAAAGGACTGACTGTGTGCCGTTCCATGGAGTGTTGCCTCAAAATTAGGTATGTGTGTAAAAGTCAGCTGAAACATAAGACACAGGGCAAACGTAAGTTCCGTGGAAGGGATTACGGTCCCCTGTTCGAAGGGACTCATTCTGCCTTGTTCATCATCTTCAGCACCTGAAGCAGAGGTTCTTAATAAAAAATACTTTAAATAAATGAATGAATGATAATAGATCCTTATAGAACAGAAGACTATAAGACTTCTCCGTGGAAGACTAGACATCCTAAACACTAAGGGTCCCCATAACATTATGATGGGATCAGTTTGCTACATACCTGCCTACTCCGCAGCTCAAGAACATCTTACTCATCTGAAGTCCAGCACAGTGTGGTGGATTTCTATGGTAGTTTTGTGTCCAAGACCTCTTGGGCCCCAAGACTGTGACGTTCTCAATGACTAGCCACTCAAGTGTTTTCTATTGACCATTTCTTTCTGCAAGGAGGGGTGAGGCCGAGATCAGAGCCGTAGCTTTGCAGCGAGAGAGATGTGGTGCATCCTCACGCAGGCTCCTAGCAACAGCGTAAACTTGATGGACTTGGCGGAGCCTCGGGTTTCTCGGCTACAGGATGGGATCGCTGGACCGCAGATGGTGAGGCACTGGGAGCTAAGAGCGCATGCGCACGCAGTGGGTGAGCGTGAAGCTGTCTCCCGCTCACCCCCACCCCAAGGAGACAGGAAGAATGAGCAAAGTGCCGTTTGGGGTGGCTTATTAAAGAGTCTAGATTTAGGCTGGGGGATGATTGTACACATTAATCACTGGTTAGCATCAATTATTTTGCTTTGTGGTGTTTTTTGTTGGTTTTCTTTTAATTGGCATGGGTTATGTTTTAAGAAGAAAATGGGAAATTGCAAGAAAAGCTTATTTCTACAAACAGGCCACTTTTAGAAGGTGTTCTGGAAGCAGGACTATTTTAGCCAAAACCAACTGCAAGCCTGTCGTCCAGGACAGGTCTTAGGGTGCTCGTTTCAGTCCAGGAAGCTGAGCCATCAACTGAACAAACGTGGAAGAGACCAGGCCAAGTGCTGGGTGGCGGGTTGAGCTTCAACGCTGAGGCCACTGTCATCTGAACAAAAGGTGCTTGTCCCAGAGACAGGAAGGACAGACGGGACAAAGGAAGAATACACCTGCCTTTCATTCTGCAGCCTGGGGAAGAGAGCATTCCCATAGCCCGGAGGCGAGGGCGGCTGATTAATTGGAACGGGAGATCAAGTATCAACAGTCTCCTGAAAGCCCAGAGCAGCGTGGCGAGCCCTCCCTGGGATTTGAGAATGCTCTGGAACAGGCCAACAATAAATGCTCTGAAACAGTCCCCAGGACGAGGGGACTGGCTCACTGGGAGGCTGCTTTTCAGAGGGACCAGCTGGGTTAAAGCTAGGGTTGGGGTTAACAGGGAGAATGTTTTATTGCCACCTGCAGAGCGGCAGATGCCCAAATATGGCCCCGAGGGCAGCGGGGGTGGAGATGATGCCCTCCAGGGACACCCAGTCCACATTCCAGGTCTGCTCTCTGTGGAGGGAGGGGGCTCCTGACAGGCGCGTGCTCCTGCAGCCCCCTGGTGTTCGGAGAGGCCCCACTGGTGACGTATGGGACACATAACCCCCGCCCTGAGGTCTGACCCTCACAGAGGCACCCACTCATTCACTCGTCCTCATCACAAACACCCACGAGGGATTCAAACCTGGCAGCTGGTCCCCACGCATTCACACGTGCATTCACTCTTTTCGTTCATCTGGGGACTTGACGGGCAGCTCTGAAGACGAAGTCCTGGAGCTGCAGCAGGGAGCGAGGCAAACCTCCCCCCTGACCCGGTTCGAGGACTTCTGGGGGGCAGCGGACCTCAGGCTGAAGCCCTCAGACAGGTAGCTTGGCCTTTCCAAGCCTCAGTTTCTTCACCTGTAAAATGGGCATTATCCCACCTCCCCACAGGATTGCTGAGAGGCTCCAAAGTAAAAGATATAAAAGCTCTCCTCCAGTACTCAGGGGTTGGTGAGTATTCCTAGGGAGGAGGGGGGGATTCTTAACTTTCCCCGGAGCTATTTATCTGCAGACAAAGAAGGTACCAAAAGCCGGATCAAGTTACTTACTCATAAACGGGGCAACGGGGAGTTTCATAAAGAGACCACTGTGAGTGCAGTGACTTATTGAGTGCGGAAGACTGTTGGGGCAGGGCAGAAATCATTCCCACTTGCACTTGAAGAGCACAGTCTACAAAAGCGTTTCTGTGACACACGGAGCGCCTCCCCCAGAGTTAGCCATGCTCAGGTGCGATGTCAATGGGCGGAAGACTGCCTGCTCGCCAGCCTGCCCACCCTGGAGCTGAGACACTTCACTGAAGAGTCAAGGTCTTCATTCCTCATAGACCTGGAGCATGCACTGAGAATGACTGAATCCAGACAAGGGGGAAAAAGAGCGAAACGCCCATCTCTGCACACGGGGTATAAACCGATGCATACACGGCAGACCCTGAGCCTTCGGACTCTCTCAGACAAACAGGAGTGCCCCCTTATCCGTGGTTTCACTTGCCACCGTTTCACGTAAGTGCGGTCAACGGCAGTCTGAAAGTATCAACTGGGCAATTCCAGAAACAAACTGTTTCATTCAGATTAAAACTGCACACCTTTCTGAGTAGCGTGATGACATCGCATGACGTCCAGCTCCATCCCACCCGGGACGTGACTCATCCATCCCTTTGCTCAGCTTCCCTGCGCTGCCTACTCTCCCTGCCCATTAGCCACTTAGCAGCCACCTCAGTTATCAGACCGACTGTCCCTATGTCGAAGTGCTTGAGTCCAAGCCACCCTTAGTCTACTTAATAATAGCCCCAGGGCGCAAGAGTGGTGATGCTTAGTATGCCAGAGAGAGGCTGCAGTATACATAGGTACAGGAAATGTCATGGTACATATAGGGCTCAGGAATCCACTGGGGGTCTTGAAACATATACCCCATGGATAAGGGGGAGCTGTGGTCTCTTTTGCATGTAGTAAAGATCAACTGGTGACAGGCTGAAATATAGGAAGGGGGGAGAGGAGGCGATGTCACAAGGGAAAAGTTCATTAAAATATGTCTGGGAGAGGGGTGGGGGATGAAGGCATTTCATAAAGCCTCTTGCCACTTATCCTCCCAAGTGGAGAATCCTATGAGCTCCTCCTCTCAGATCAGGTCCTGGTCGGTGCCTGGACCAGTTCTGCCACTCCAACACTCTGTCTCTGCCCCTCTCGTTGTCCATGACAATCTGAGTTTAACCCAATCTGCATGGTTACTCTGGGGCAGGAATATCTAGTTGATAAGAATTCTCTGCTTCTCCTTCTACAGTCGAGTTTTGTGTTTTGGCTGTGTTTTTATGGTTTTCACCGTTGCTTTCCTTGTAGCTATAGCGCAGCTCTTTGTAATGCCAAAGCTTGAGACAGAAAATTCTCCCAGTGCATAGGTCAACAACTTGGTGCTATTTCCTGCACTAGAGAGAGAGAGAAAGAGAGAGAGAGAGATTGAGATTGTGACTGAAGCCGCCTTTGGCTTTCTTTCTCGTTGACCATTTCCAGCTCACTCTTGTGCAGACCACCACTCCACAGCAAATACCATATTTGATCCTCAAGACAATACTGTGTAGTGGCCAGATCAACTTTTTTTTTTTTTAAGGAACAGATCATCCTGACTGCTGTGTCTCAGTGGATTGAGTGCCGGCCTGCAAACCAAAGGGTAGCAGGTTCATTTCCCAGTCAGGGTACATGCCTGTGTTGTGGGCCAGATCTCCAGTAGGGGGCGCGGGAGAGGCAACTCTCCCTCTTTGCTATTTCTGTCCCTTTTTCTCCCTCCCTTCCCCTCTCTCTAAAAATAAATAAATTCTTTAAAATAAATAAATAAATAAATGGAACCGAATTAGGTCTCATCCTTCAATTTCTTCCAGATCCAGGATCACGGGGAGCCTCCAGTCAATCACTACGTCTATGATAGGCTGTCATCAAGCCCGTGTGACCCTCAGTCTCTTCTTCTGAATGTAACCCAGATGTTTGCTGTCTCTTCATCCAGGCTTTGCTGTTTCTGCTTTGACTTTGGCTACAATCCCATGTAGAAACAGACTTCTGTGCCAGATTCCGTAAGAAATCCAGTCACAACAAGTTCATGACCTTTTATTGATCGTATCTGAAGATCGGTGGAGCCCTAGGAAGAGGGTCAGGCCGTGCCATGCACAGCAGCCCTCCATTAAAGAGCCCACGTTCTCCAAAGGTCCCATCAAGGTTCTCTCTCTCAGCATTTCCCCTCCCCCACGCACCCTCACAGGCCCGTCTTACCCACGAGGGACAGGGACCTCCTCCTTTCCTCCTGAGAGCACCTTGGTCCAGCCACCCTTCCCGGGCCCCATCTGAATGTGTCCCCAATCTAAGGTAGTCCCTTCTAGAAGAGAGAGTTGAGGACACAACTCTGCTCTACAAGGAGAATGGGAAGGGTAACAATATGTCCCTCCCCACCCCGGGTTTTGATGACAACCGTACGAAGGAGTGGGTGTAAACCTCCTTCGTAGAATGTAAAGTATTCATCAAGTATAAGGGATTATGATGGTGGTGATAGCAGCAATGTGACATTAGAGATAAGAGGACTAGCTCAATGTTTCCCACACATTTTCAGCTACAGTGAACAGTAAGAAATATGTCTGAAGTCTAGACACACACACAAACACACACACACAACTGAAACGAAGTTTCACAAAGCAGTGTCTACCCTACTCAGCGTGGTCTACGCTAATTCTTCACTCTCTTCCCTGCTCTGCGGTTTCAAATGCGAGTTGTGGCCACAAAATTCCTTTCAAAACCCACCAGTGAGTCACCAGAAGAACCCTGATATAGTCCCACTCTCATCCTCTAAAGAAGAAGAAACCAAGCCCCGCTCATGTTTCTAAACGAACATTTACTGCCAGTCCACCCACCCACACAATGTGGCAAACCTGGGGAAGGACAAGTTGCTGGCGCCCCCGGGCTCCCCGGGCCAGCAGAGGGGCGTGCAGAAGCAAGTCTGGACGATGACCGGCCAAGCTCACACCATTCCAGGGCAAGGACTAGAATTCATACTGCACATTTTTCAAAATTTCTTACTTATAGTTCTGAAAATAGCAAAATTTTAAATTGCTTTAAAATATTTCCATTTACAGTTGATGAGAAACCAAACTTTCTTATAAAGGCTCATAATGTTTGCTGGACACATCATCTTCTAAGGCCTGAGAACAAAGCAAACCAGCCCGAGAGCGAAGGCTTGGACTTAAAGGGGCAAAGAATGCAAATTCCTAAATTTTTAATAAAGTTGTATCACTTAAAAAGCTCTTCCACATAACACTGTTTATTTTATTTCTGTCTTCTCAACAATCCCGCGGGGCCCTTGCTCCCAGTTTATGGGTAGAAAGCTGAGGCACAGACAGGCGGAGACTCGCCCGCCCACGGTCACTCGGTCCGCAAGCAGGAGGAATGGTAAATCCTTGATGGGTCACGATGGGAAAGAAGGAGGCAGCCCAGGTCAGGCTGGGGCAGAGGCGGCCTGGGTTTCTCTTGAGACAAGAGTTACGAAATGCTACAATCCCTTGTAAATTTGAAAATGTCAAGGCTTTGTCAAAATCATCTCTCCTTTTCTCTGTGTCATAAATGGTCCTCGTAAACCTCACTTTATCGCCCTTTCCTGGCGCAGACTTCTGCTCCAGGGCAGAGCCAGACAGCGGCGCTCCCAGGCCACTCCCGCCTGTCCCAGGGCCCCACGCAAGAGCCCCGAGACACAGGCCAAAAGTCCGCTGTCTGCCCACCCCTCCTCCCGACGTGCCACTGACTCATGTTCCCCACTCCCCGAGCGGCTTTCCTTCTCCAAACTGTTTATTTATTTCCAGAAATTCTCACAAGGCTAATGACAAAAAAAAAAATTGACATTTGTCTAAAAGAGCTCTGAAGGGGGGAAAATGCAAAGCCCCTGAGGGGACAGTTGTGTGGGTTGGAGAGAGGGGATTTTAAACCCCAGCTGCAAATCAGAGCAGGGGGTCACTGTGAGAACCAGACAGGAGGCGAGTTCAACTGCAGTTGATCTACACAAGGCCTAGGCGCTTGCCGGAAAATGTAAATAAATAGAATGTAACACTTCAGTATGTGAGGCTTACCAAGGAACTCCCTTTTTAAATTGCCTTTGTCGTGAACATGGACACACAAGCACACACACACACACACACACACACACAGTACAAATAGAATCCGAGATGCACTTCATCAGGAATACGTTAAAAGTTCATAAAGTGGTTTGTGAGGCTTTCTCCCAGGCCATTTACCTGTGGGTTGCTTTGCAGTAGAGGTAGCTCCCAACGTTATTATCAAAATAGTAAATGCAAGATGATTTTGTAAACGCCAAACGTGTTCAGCATAGAATAGGAGAGACGGCTGAAAAGGCAGCAAAAGGCAAGTCAAAAACAAAAACAAAAACGAAAACAAAAACAAAACCCACATTCTGTGCCGTGGTGAGGAAACGGCCCGCAGGAAGTGAGCAGCCACGGAAGCACGGCCCGCAAGGTTAGCCGCGCGGCCCCACGCGCATCACCGAAGGCCGTCCTGGCAGCGCAGGAAGCAGGAAGGGTAGACCGGGAGACAGCAAGGCTGGGTGAAGCTTGGCCAGTTGGGCTGATGCTGTAATATTCCAAAGATAAATGATTGTTGTCCAGAGACGGTGAGAGGAGACCACCCTCCGTGGGCTTCCCCTGTCTCTGCATATCTTGCTTGTGAGTGTGGCACTACCTTCCATTCCAGGTCATCTCCTCAAGGATCCTCGAATACCCAACAGTCTTGAAAGAGATAGTGTCTCCCTCCAGAACCAAGAGAAAGTGGGCTCAGAGCCAGAAGATAGATGTAGTGTCTCCCCAGACCCTCCCAGAGCAAAGAGCAGGCACGCTTACTGCTTGTTTGAAAAGTTCTGGGTCCCTAACCTCAGGGTTCCTCTTCTGTACTGCAACTCACTGTGTGTGCAGGTGTCTTGCTGACACTCTGGCCACTGCCATTGCCACGAGCAACAAATGGTCCTTTGTCTTTGACCTCTGAGACTTGTGTCTTCTACCAGCATCCATGAAACTGTGGCAGGCTGGGGTGTTACTTATAATTAGGGAACAATGTCAGGCCCTTCACAGCTCTCGACACAGGGATATAACTTGTACAGCAGGAATGGTGAGAAAGGCATACATGTGAAAGAATTTTAAGTTACTTAGGTAGTGAGAGAAGAGGAAATGTTAAATCTGAAAGAAATGTACTTTCCCTCTTCAATACCCTCCCTCCTTTCCAAAGGTATCTGTGAATGTACTCAATTCTTAGTCTTTTGTGGTATGAGTGAGAGAAAGCCTGCAAGGCACAGATGATTATGGGATTGATTATATCAGGGAGAATCTGAAATGGATCGTGAAACAATGGAGAGAAAGGGAAATAAGAGATCCTTAGGGGTGGGGATAACAGCAGGCTGAACTTGAAGAGTCTGGGAGCTTTTCAGAAAAACAACAACAACAACAACAAAGCAGCTGTTAGGAATAGGTAAGATCCATGACTAGATAGAAGATAGATCGATTGATCAATGATGGATAGATAGACAATAGATAGATAGAATGGTGGGTAGGTTAAGGATAGAGAGAGAGATGTAGCTATAGATAAAGACAGAGACAGAAAGAGACAAAAATGTAAAAAGCAGATTTCAAGGGTTGCTGTGAATTATGAGAGAAATCTCTCTTTAGTTCTTTGTAGGATTCAGTAAAGGTTAAAATTGTTTTAAATTTTTGTTTTTCATTGCCAGGCTGCTGTTTTTTGTTTGTTTGTTTCTTTCTTTCTTTGTTTCTTTGTTTCTTTCTTTCTTTGTTTTTTGGCTTTTGGTTTATTTTTTTCATATGAGTCTAAGCCAAGGCTAACTTCAAGGCAAAAGCCAACAGGGCAAGATATATGTGGGTTACAGGTGCAAGACTCCTGAGACGGCAAATTGTTAGATGTGCCAGATTTAGGGGGGAAAGGAATCTGTGGCGGCTCTCAGGCTACTGGCTTAAATATCCTGTTTTATGGGGTGCCATTTACCACGCCACGTAGTACGGGTGGTGGAGCAGGTTTTAGGTGGAAGTTCCCGGGTTTGATCTTGAACATGGAGAGTTGGCAGTGCCTGACTGCAGGTGGAGTGGCCTGGCATTGGGGGCAATGACAGGGACCTGCGGCACTGGAACTGGACCAGAGGCTGTCGCCATGGGCAGGCGGGTCCCTGGAGCAGGGCCAGGCCGGCAGGAGAAAACTGGGTGAAGTGGGGTCACGAAAGCCAAGGAAAGATCGAAGGTCAAGAAAGGCGATCAAATGCCGCTGGGAGATCCAGGAAGAAAGAGACTGGGAGTGTCTCAAACACCCACCCTTCCCTAAAAAATAAAAATAGCAATAAGAGGTAGATGAAAGACTTAAAAAAAAAATAACCGTATTTCAAAACAAGGCCTCTGCCCCTAAAGGCCACACGTGGCAGAGACACACTCAGCCGTAGGTGGGAGGGCAAGTGAGGCCTGCCGGGCTCCCGGCCAAAAGTGAGCCCAAAGTTTGCAGCTGAGAAGGAAAGAGGCCGGTGAGGCGAGATGGGGCCAGTGGCAGGCTCAGCAGGTGCAACCTGGAGCTGGGCAGGACCCCTGCCCCCAGGAGCAGAGGCTGAAGTAACTGGGGTGGCTGCCGCGGGCTGGCCGTGGCAGATACCAGACCACTGCCTGCGTCAGCTGGGAGCCAAGGCGCCACGAGGGCAGCGGGTCCCGTGCGGATCTCGGGCACATCCTGCGCAGCTCTCCTCTCCAGCACAAACTCGGTCCTCCGCGCCTCCCAGGGCTCACAGCTCTGTCGTCCCAACTCAGGGACACCGCGGCACTGCAGACACCGCCACACTGACTTCCCCTTCCCTGCACTGCATCCTGGGACGTCGCCAGGCGGGGAGCTGGGATGACCACAGCTCGCCTTGCAAATCTCCCGACACTTGGGAGACCACTGGCCTGCACCGCCGGGCGTGCGATGTACCAGGCCTGCCTCTCTACGTCCTACCCCATGCTTGTCTTCTCAGAGGTGAGCGTAACTCTGGCTCCTGTTACCCCACCTCGGCCAGAAACTGTTTCTATGGCTGTAAGTGCCCTCATCTGTCTATACGCCACTGATTCCCAAACTCCCACTTCCCACCCCTGCGTCTCACCCCTCTCCAGCGGCCTACCCCACCTCTTCATTCCGATGTCTACCCATTACCTCGAACTTACTGGCCCCAAACACTTGTCCCAGCAAGGGTGGGCAGGAGAGGGTGAGGGTTGGGAGGCACCTGGTGCAACACATTTAAGGAGGCACTCATTCTCACAGCGGTGCAAGTGTGGGGTCAGCTTCCAAGACTGAGTGCCTCCTTAAATGCTATGTCCTAGGTGCCCTGCACACAGGCCTCACCTTGACCCCCCTGCAGGGATACTGTTTGGAAGAGGATTGGAACCGTTCAGCAAGAGCTGGCGGTGGTGGCCCGTGGCCACAGTACAGGACAGCAGTGCACCCATCAGACACGGAGGAGACCAAGGACCAGCGGGCCACTCACATTGCCCAGGTCGCCTCGTTCGGTCTGCCGGAACACACACAGCCTTTCCTCCACGCTTCGTGACCTGCTTATTTATCACTCTTTTCAAGCCTTCGGGGTTCATCACCTTAGCCACCTGTCACCTCGCTGGCCGCAAGCAGCATTTTTGGCGAAAAGGACATTAGGAAAAGTTTGAGGACCACAGACTCACAGTTCGAGGGCCCTCGAGCAGATGAGAGGCAAGAAGCCATTTATTTACTACGGACTCTTGACCCACGCACCCTCAGAACGGTGCTGTCTTGGACTGGACAGCGTGTGCCAGTGGAAAAATAAAAAACATCATAAAATCCTCCTATTTTGTAGCTAGTGTGGTTTGATGAAGGGAAGTTGAATAAATATATTGAAAATCACTTAAGTTTTTCTAAAAACCATTCTTCTCAGATATTTAGCATACCTGCCTCTTGTCCTTATCTCGTTTTAGACGGTATGAAACTTGGCAGAGCATAATAAGTAGTTATTTGCCACGTGAATCTGTATCTCCTGGATCCTGCCAGGAGTCCTGTCACTTCCACCTGCTCTCTCTCCTAAACCTGGCTGAAAAAATGGGACTCCACCCTCCCTGGTTGCCAATATAATAAGCTGATGCCCCCTGGGCCCCACACACCACGTTGGCAGCAGTACCTGAATCCCGGACTCCCACTCGGCAGGGCTGTTCCTGCTTCAATCGGCTCTTTTCCCTTGTGATGCTTTCCCAACAGGTTTGCTCCCCCTGCCAGTCAGGATGGGCTCCGTTATGCTGCTGTAAGGAACAACACCCACAACTCTTTAAACGTAGGCTCACGCAGTAATTTTTATGCATACGCACATCTCTAGTTCAGTTAGATGGGGCGGGGGCCGTGGGGGGACTTGGGACTTGGCGGGGAGCTCTGCCCACCCTGATCCTTCAGCAGGCCAGGTGGATGAACGCTTCCATTGGATACATGTTTCCAAAGGTGGGGAGGGAATGTGGAAAATCCTGCATGCTTTTTTTTTTTTTTTTTTTTTGCTTTCTACCCAGAAGAGATACATGTCCTTTCTGTTCAACTTTCATTGGTCAAGGCCAGTTTCATGGCTGTCGCTGACTTCCAAAGAGGCCAGGGAAGTACCAAGTTACCGCGAGGAGAAGGATGTGGTGAACAACCCTAATGACGGCCACGCTTCCTGCACAGTCTGCAACCAGAAAAGGAGGAGGAGGTGGAGATGGAGGCGGGAAAGAAGAGAAACAAAGAGAAAGGAAGATTAAAAACTCTATGTACTAAGGGATTAGAAGGCTTAAATGTTCTTAAGACGTGTGATCTTGGGTGACTTACTTAATCTCATAAAGTCTGAGTTTCCTCGCTGGTAAAATAGGACTTGAAGTACCTGCCCCACCCAGTCGTGGCGGAGACTCGGTTAAGGAACCTGTGTGAAGTGTTTCCCCCGGGGGGGGGCTGGCACGGAGCAGACTGCTGAGTAAACGGCCATTGTTTGCCTCACACAAACGGCTTTCAAAGCACTTTCAAATCCGTCAGCACACCTGATCCTCGCATCCAGCCTGCAAGGTCCAGGAGGGGATTGTTATTGTTACCTGTTTCGCAGATGTGGCAATGCAGGTTCTTCTCCCCGGAGCTGCCCGACTTGTTACGCAGGACGAGGCCCGGGAAAGGCCTGGGGCCCGGGTCCTCAGACTCCCCCCACACGGGGCTCTTGCCTGCATGTCCCCCGCTCTCCTGCTGCCTCTCTGTTCTGGGCTCTTATTTTTTAAAACTCATTTGTGGCAGGGGAACATGTAGGCATATATCAAAGTGAATGACTGGAAAATAAGAATATAAACGAGTGAGTTTGGCCCAGGCCAGAAGACATAACACCTGTGTTAGCAGGAGTCTGTGGAAAGCCTCTGGATGGACTTTTGGAACATTTCTCACACGTGTCAGTGAGAAACTCCCTCGGGCCGCACACAGAAGGCAGGCAGGTCCGAGGACGTCCAGGGGCCCCGGGTGAGATCATGCCCCATCCCCCAGGAAGGAGGCCCAGGAGACAGGGAGTCAGGCTGGTGTGGTTTCCATTCAGCGCTGCATGCATTGCTGCATTTGATAAACATTAACCTATCAGTTGTGCACAAGAAGGAGCTCTGTGAAAAGGCAGTTGGAAACGGATACAACGCAAACACCTTTGCCCCTCCTCCGTCTTAGTCTGGGGAGAGGCTGGTTTCTTCGTGCTCAGAGCGGAAGCTAGAGCAAATTCCGTCCTCTAGCAAAGTGAACCTTAGAGAGAGGACCTAGACTTTCTGGACAGAGAAGTGCAAGCCTTGTTGGCACCTCCTGCCATCCCTTGCCAACCACTCGGGGAGGGGAGGGTCTCTAGGTCTTGCTCTCCGGTCAGCGTCTAGCTGATGCCGAGGGAGAAGTGGACGGGTTTGCCGGGCATCTTGAGGAGCACATTCCATCTGCCTTCCCCGAGCTCTGGAGCTTTCCAGAAACCCATCTCCAGAACTAAGTCTTCCAGCATCATCTGCCCGGACGGCTCCCCCACCCTCTTCTTTTCCTTCTGCTTCCCGAAGACTTCACAGCGGAGACCCAGGCACATTTCTGATCGTCTCTTGTGCAGGGGAATACAGGAAGATTCATGCCACTCGATTTCAGGAGATCTGGGGAAGGCTAGGCAGTGGGGCGAGGTCGAGCCTCCCCAGAAGGGGCCTTGACCTCTGTGCCCCCGAGTGTGGTTCCCAGCAGGGTGCAGACATGTCTGGGAGAGGGTCTGGAAGACAAAAAGGCTAAGGTGGGGAGCCTGAGAGGTAGGGGAACGCTGGGTGCTGAGAGACAGAATTCTCCCTCTCTACACTCAAATCTTTCCTAAAGTTACTAAACGTATAACATCTACCTACATGAGTAGAATTTGGAGGGCAAATAAAATGGCCAAGAGGCCAAGGTCTGGCTCCAAACTGGCTCCAAACTGACGCAAGACAGTCCACAGGGTCGCCATAACAGAAACAGCGGAGGCCATGAGGAAGAAGATCAGCAACGTGCCGAAATTGCAAGGGGCACTCGGGAGTCTCAGCACCAAAACTTTGGATCTTCAGGCCGAGTCTATGTAAAGCCCCGAGAAACAGCTGAGCTACTCTTGTATGTCTCTGTTAGTTTAGTCTCCCTACCAAAGTATAAGCTTCCCGAGGGTAGAAATCAAGGTTTGTTTGTACTTCACCACAATGACACCTTGGCACATAGTAGGTGCTCAATGCCTGCTGACACATTAAGCTGTTTTCACATTCCCCCACACACCAGCACAGCTCACTAAAGACTTGGTAATGAATGCAAGAAGGAGTATGGACATCTAGGTTTTAACTGCTGGTCAGTGGTTTGTCAGATGTGCCAACAAAAATGGACTTAGCCCCCACTGGGCCTCAGATCCCTCATAAATAAAATGAACATTAAAAATTTAGTCGAAGGACCATTATCTTAAGTACCTGATCGGATGAAGTGATGGTGAAAATAAGTGATATGGAATGGATTCATAAATTATATCGCTACACATGGGATGTTTACATTTTTTTTAATAGCACGAACACCGGGAATGCACCTAGGAAAGAAATGGGTTTCGGCCCAGGCCATGCATGGCTGTGAAAACACCCCGAGCGAGGACCGCCCCTCGGACACAGCAAACACCGGTCCTCTGACGCACCTGCCGCCGCTCGCCAGCCTTCCATCCGCCGCCTCTCTCTCATGGCCACCATCCATCTCTCTCTGTCTCTTGGAGTCTTTGTATCATCTCTGAGTCTCTGCACGTCTCTTTCTTCCTCGCTCCGTTGTCCTGTATTCTCCTTGCACGAACCTCTCTCTACGCCTTTTGATTCCTGCTTTTTGCCCCTCGTCCCCGCCTCGCTGCCTCTTTTGGCCCTGCCACCTCCGCCTTCTCCCCCACGCCCCGCCCACGTGGCCCAGTAGTGCCTCCCTCCGTTCATCCATCTGTGTTTCTGTCTCTCGCTGTCTTTCCCTCGCACCTCCCCACCACGTTCTGTGTCTTTGGCTCTAGTTTCTCCCCTTTGTCTGTTTCTCTCCGTACCCTTGCCTTGTCTCTCTATCCTCCACGCACAGGACTCTGTCTCTGTGTCCATCCGTCTGCCAGGTCTCTGTTGGGGGTCCGTCCTCCCCCCCCTTCCATGCCTGATCTGTGGTGCTCAAGGAGACGGCTTCCATCCTGAGCATGACCTTCCACGCCAGCCGGTCCCTGAACGCCACACGCTCACCACGACCGTTTCTCCTCAGACTCCCCGGGGCACCATCTAGCTCCCTGGTTGCCTTCCCCGGGCAGGAGCCGGGGCTTGTGGTCAGCAGCAGCACAGCCCAGCCCAGACCTGGGGGCAGGGGTGCACGTGCCTCGCCTTGATCTGCTCTGGGGCAAGAGTCCTGGGCCCCTTCCCAATGGGGAAATCAGTTCACGATAGGTCCAAAACAAGGCCACCCCGAACCCTCACAAAACATGTGGACAACATTTATCTTTCATCAACCTGAAGGATTTTGTGATTTTTTTCTGATATTCCCAATCATATGTGCTCATGGTAGAAGTTTGGACAGAATGAGAAACAGTGTAGATGCAGAAAGAAGTCACTCATTGTCCCGTCACCCAGAGGCAGCCACTGCCATCATTTTGCCAGGTTTTTTCCAGGCCTTTGCCCATGCTTTCTTTTCTTTTTTTTTTTTTTTTTTTGTCTTTACATAGATCAGATCACCCTTGATACAGAATCATGCCACCTCCTTTTTGTTTTTTTAATATTCAATCATTTTTCATTCTCCTTTGTCCTAGAAAGCTGTTAGCAAGCATGGTTTTCTCTCTTCCAAAAAGGAAATCTTCACTGGCTCCCCAGTTCTCACAGGAGAAATTTGAACACTGTCTCGTGGCTTCCCACTGCGGACCTCTGTCTACCAACTCCGGAGCTCCACACACTGAACTGCAGCCCATCAGGGCTCTCCCCTAAGGCACCCGCTCGCCTCAGCCGCTGGCCCTTCCACACTCTGCTCCCGTCCAGAACACAAGCACCACCAGCTCCTCCTCAGGCAGGAGTCAGCTTAGCTGCCACCCTCCTCGGGTTGCCATTCTCATCCACCCCAGGCCCTCTATCCCAGAGAGACATGGCGGTAGGTCTGGGCCGTCAGTGGGCCTCCTGCACCCCGCAAAGGGTGGCCCAGCCTGGCTGTGTTTTGCAAGAACGAGCACAAGTCACCCAACACTTGAACTGGTCCCCACCGCAACGGGCCCCCGTGTGACCGTGCAGGTGACATGTCTTGCAGGTGGTCCAGTTCCCTGTCTCCCTTTGCTTTTTCCAGAGTTCACAACTCCCCGGGGCCTGTGAAACTTTTCCACGGCCGTGCAATATCTAATCATCTACTGTGAAAGGATCAATACACTTCAGGTAATTATTCTTCCAAGTGAACTAGTGGAAATGGAGGGAAAGATTTGCATAGATATAATAAATTATTGTTTTCATTACATCAGCCACTATGCATGAAGTCCTTACTCTCTGCCAGGCACTGTGTTAAGTTTTATTGAGCATTATTTTAAACAGTCCTGATTCCAATTCTGTGAAATAAGTGGTGCTATCCTCCCCAATTTACAGGTAAGGAAACTGAGGCCCCAGGTTACACAATTGCTGTACGAAAGAGGCCTAGTTGTAGCAGTTATGAGCCTGAGCTCTTCAATATGTTGCTATTATTGACTTTCTGACTGCTTTTATAATACCTGTTGACAAGGAACTTTACACACTCCCATGGAGACCTCAGGGTCAAGTTCAGTGCCTCTCAGACTTGTTCAGGTGCTCCTGGAGCACCTAAAAGTCAGGCAAGACACCTAGAAGTGGTTACACAGGTGATGGGATTTCTGGAACAGGAGCACTTCCAGGAGCAGAACACGCTGTGTGTTCATGACGTTCAGAGTCACCAGAACAAGGACCCACAGAGGGAGTGGCTGCCCAGTGCGCCTGGGGACTGGAACCCTCCTCCTGCATTAACCACTTACCACTTTCTCATCGATTTTGTCGCTGGGAGGGACTTGCATGAGCTACTGCAGCAGAAAGACCCGGCACGGAGGAGAGTTCACGCATCCGAGCGCAGGGGCTAGCTGCGGTGAGACCTCGCGGACTCTCACCCTGGTTCTGCTACCTCGAACCTTACCACGCAGAGCAGTTTTCCCTTCCAGAAAGGGGGCGTAAGTTAGTAAGAACCTCCTTTGGCTATTGCAGGGATTAAATAACACAGGCAAAGCACAACAGTCTGTAAATACTATCAGCATCATTATAAATTTGCTTTTCCTCCAAAATTGGGAAGGCCCGCCCCCTTTGCTCCGTTTGCGTCGGAGAGTCTGTGTTCTTCCGCCGGAGTGTGTTTGCAAACACTGCTCCGGTGTCGCGAGAAGCAGCTCCTTCCAAGGACGGCGCTGCCTTGCCACTGCCGGTCCCAGGGGTGAGGGACTGCAGAGGGTGCAAGACGGCGTCAGGAATTTTTCTCTTAGTAACACTAGAGTTTGGTTTGTTACAGTAGCATGCGTTGCAGTTATGTGTTTTATTTTTAATCTGACGAATTAAAAATTACAAGTTCCTGTGACTTCGAAAATTGAAAACTTCAATCATGATTTCCTGTCCTGCTACATGCCATCTTCAGTGAAGTCGGGGTTTGGGTCCCCGGAGATGGGACAGGTGACAATCGATCGTGAGAAGGAAGGACAGAGGCACAGAGGACGCTGTGCAAATCAGGTAAGAGGATGAGCCCACTTACAGCCGAGACAGACTGTACCTATTTCAGGATATAAAACATGCATGGCTCCTTTTGCAAAAACCCTAAGATGAAATCACAACAATAAGACATTTCTGTATTTCCAACACAGGGCTCTGGTCCCTGCATTTTCTTTATGATCTGTTTGGGGCTTTGATTGGAAGCGTCCCCCCCCCCCTCCGCCCCCTCCTGACACCGTCCTCCTCCCCCTGCAAACAAGCTGGCGAAGGAGGGAGGGAGGGAGCACACAGCACATGGGAGGCGGAGGACAGAGTTCACCCCGTGAAAAATCATTAATCATCTGGAGGTCACCAGCCCTGAGCACGCTTCCTTCTCAAGCCCGTCCTGTGGGCCATCTGTCTCCTAACAGGTTTTGCAATGCTGAGTTGTAAAGCGTTCCTGATGAATTATTGTTGGCACTCAGTCCAAAGGCTTGAAGGCTGGAGTCCCGGAGAAGAAAAAGCAGACCCTCTCCCCTGCGCTTGTTGTCCGCGGGGCCAGCGCAGGGCCTGCATTGCGGTGCAAGCGGAGGGTCTGTGGGCCCCGAGTCCCTGCAGCCCCGAGTCCAGGCAGGGCCTGGGACAGTGTGGGGTTTATCACTGCGCCTTGAAGCGGGGACACCTGCCTGAGGACAGCTCACACCCTAAACCACACCCCATCACAGTGCACTTCTGGGGAAGAGCAGGATGTGTGTTCCCATTCCACAGATACAGAAACAGAAGCCAGCGCTGTACTATATAGTGTGCCTGAGGTTACCCAGCCACTCTGTGGCAGAGCCAGGATCAGAGGTCAGGTCCCTGAGCTCCCATCCCCCACCCTCCCCCCACTCTGCCTACACTGAGCTGCAGGCACGCCAGTGACCAGGCTGCCCCCCACAGGACCTCCGCCCTCAGCAACCTGGCCTCACCTGAGGCGTCTGTTCCGGCCCTCAGCTCTGCTCCCGGGTCCCCCACTGGCCAGCTTCCCCCTGGTCCCCCAGAGCCAGTGTGAGTAATGCTGCACTATCACCTGTCCCACCTGAGGGAGGAAGAACAGGCTGTATGATAACCATTTTAAAGGTAAGGACAAGCCCTGGCTGGCGTAGCTCAGTGGATTGAGCGCGGGCTTGTGAAGCAAAGTGTCGCAGGTTCGATTCCCAGCCAGGGTACATGTCTGGGTTGTAGGCCATAACCCCTAGCAACCGCACATTGATGTTTCTCTCTCTCTATCTCCCTCCCTTCCCTCTCTAAAAATAAATAAATAAAATCTTAAAAAAAAAGGTAAGGACATACAGGCTCAGAAGGATTTAGTGACTTTTCTTCCTGACCCTGAATTTAGGAGACCAGGGTTCCCTGCAAGTCACTTGCCACATAACCCTAGGAAAGTCGTTTTTCTCCTTTGGGGTCTCCATCTTCCTATCACGGGGAGACTGTAAACTCAAAGATCTCTAAGGCTCTTTCTAGGAATAATATTCTGCGGCAGTGTTTCTCAAACTGTGTGCTTGGAACCCCCATAACTGAGGAGAGGGTTGTAGATAGGTATCCTGCGGAACCATTTGGGCAACACTGCCCTTTGTGGGCTTTCAAGGCAGATACCATAACCCAGGGTAGGTAACATGGCTCACGGCCTCACGCAGAGAGACGGAAAACGAAATCCATCAGCGCCCGCACTGTGCCAGGCATGTGCTGAGTACTTCCCATGCCTCATCGAATTTGATCTTCAAAACCCTAGGAGTCGCCCTGGCTGGCATAGCTCAGTGGATTGAGCGTGGGCTGTGAACCAAAGTGTCACAGGTTCGATTCCCAGCCAGGGCACATGCCTGGGTTGCAGGCCATGACCCTCAGCAACCGCACATGGATGTTTCTCTCTCTCTCTCTTTCTCCCTCCCTTCCCTCTCTAAAAGTAAATAAATAAAATCTTAAAAACAAAACAAAACAAAAAACCCTAGGAGTTGGTATTCTTCTTACTTCCACTTACAGCTTGGAAATGAAATGAAACTGAGGAAACTTAGATTACGCATATGGCAGAGAATGACTGCTCAAGAAAATGACATCAAGGACCGTGTTCATAAGCCTTAAAGGGCTGGAGAAAGCTTAGTTGTTATTTATTTGATTTGCCGTCAACCACAGGGAGCTCTTGCTTCACTTCCACCTTTCCTATCTCAAAAAGGGCATCTACCAACCGAACCTAAACTGGACCTAGAACTCTAGCTGCAAGGGAGTCTGGGAAACATAGCCCTCTTAGCTTTATATCCTCTGCAGTGCAAGACGTCCCACCAGAAGGAGGGTGGTATTGATGCTGAGTTGTCAATGACCTTATGCATCATTCACCCCGTGGTGAATTAGGCCACCAGAGTCACTCTCCTCCTGGACTCTGCAGGTCTGAGATGTCAGCTGGGTACTTGGAACGGGGAGGCGGAACTGGCACAGAGATGGATTTGAGGTGGAGAGTGGCATTCAGAGGTGAGGATAAGGACACAACACTCCTGCCCAATGTCGCAGCAAATGCAAAAGAGAACTAAAGAAAAAGGACAAAAATCGAAAGTGGCATTGAGTGCAGGGTTCATTCTCTCCGATTAAAGCAACCTTGAGGGACTCAACCCCTGGTTCCTCCCATCCTCACCTCGCCTTCTTAGGCACCTTCTCTCCTTCTCTGAGAAATACTTCTCTTTTCACTTTCTCTTCCCAGCCGTGTGAGGACCCAGGGGGTCACAAAACGTGGGTGTGAAATCCTGTTAAGGGCCCCACACACTGGAGAGCTGCCATCACCTCCCAGCTGTAAAGCCAAGTAGCCGCACTCCCTTACTTTCCGCACTCTGCTCGTTCTGGCTGGAACTAACGCAGTCATTCAAGTGTAATTTCAATTCGGTAATGATTTCAATTTGGAGGAGGAGGATTTCGTGTGATCTTTTACCACACACTGATTTCACTTCTAAAAATGAGGCTATTTTACTCTTGCAGTCAAGAAAAGATAAGTTAAAAAATGTAACGTCTTGAAACAGAATGGGGGTTCTAGGACCGTGACATATTCTGTTTGACCCCACAGCAGCGGGCCCGGGCCATCACACAGCGGTCCAGGCCCGGAGCAGGCACCGCACAAACCAGGCACCGCCCAAACGGCAAACTGCGCTGCTGCGCTGCGGTCTCTGGATCTGGGGCGGAGATAATTTGCCAATGAAGTAGTTTTTTGTTTTTTTTTTAAGATTTTATTTATTTATTTTTAGAGAGGGAAGGGAGGTAGATAGAGAGAGAGAGAGAGAAACATCAATGTGCGGTTGCTGGGGGTCATGGCCTGCAACCCAGGCATGTACCCTGACTGGCAATCGAACCTGCGACACTTTGCAGCCCACGCTCAATCCACTGAGCTACGCCAGCCAGGGCTGCCAATGAAGTAGTTTTAACAAATGTAACACTCAGGTGGGAAAGGTTGATAATGGGGGAGGTTTTACATGTGGGGGAAATTCTAGGAAATCTCTGTACTTCCCCTTTAATTGTTCTGTGAACCTTAAACTGCTCTTAGAAAAATTAAGTCTTAATTTTAGAAAAATGCAATGTCTTGACAAAACAAAATGGCAGTACATACATGCTCTCTCTCTCAGGCACACACACACGTTTTTGCAGTCACGACTGCGACTTAGCATTTACCATTGTCCTCGTGGGATCACAGACTGTTTGAGCATGAACAGACAGGAGGAATCACGTAGCTACTGGTATCTGACCACGTTCTGAGGCCCGAAGGATCCTGGGAGATATCTAAGTAAGGGCCCTCGGGCAGAGGAGATGGTGCTGACCGAGACCTTTCTTCCTGCCTGAACCAGAGGGGTGGGCTTTCATCGATTTCATATTTTCAATTTGCCTTTAAGATTCTATTTTTAAAAAAGAAACTTCACTACAACGCACACACACACACAGAAGGATGAAACCAGGGAAAGGGTTCAGAGCTACCTAGCTTCTGCCATTTCTCAGATGGGACAGCGGAGGCCACGAGAGCTCGAAAGCCCACCAATAGTCTGCCCCACAGAGGCAGGAAAGGGGGGATCCGGGTCTGGAGATGGGACGGAACTGTTTTCCCTCCACGCCCACTGCCAGCAACCCCGGCGGCGTGGCCCAGACAGACATGGCTCCGGTCCAGGGGTCAGATCATGGTTGGTGCTGTTTGTTTGCACAATGTAGAACACTGTTTAAGACCTAAAGCTCCTAGAGGCATCATCCCCTGGCGAGACTCTCTGAATCAGGGCCCAGAGGAGAGCGTTTCAAGAGCCTGCGGTCTGGGATGGA
The DNA here is from genome assembly GCF_019186645.2 of Phyllostomus hastatus. Classification (NCBI taxonomy): domain Eukaryota; kingdom Metazoa; phylum Chordata; class Mammalia; order Chiroptera; family Phyllostomidae; genus Phyllostomus; species Phyllostomus hastatus. Next base: position 5,892,651 of record NW_025333709.1, read on the forward strand.
GGGAGCCGTGGAGAAGGCAGGGTGGCTCTTCCAGGGGGTGGTGCGCCCCCCTGTTCCGCGCCACGTCCCTTCGCAGTAGTGTAAACACCAGTCCGCTGTATGTTTTTAAACTGTGAGAAGAAGCAGGTTCCTGCCGCATGTTTTGACATAGCCTGCGGGGAGGGAGAATGGGACGAGCGGGTCTCGCCTGTGCAGGGTGTAATTGCCTCTCGCGCCTGATGGTTAATCTCAGGCTGGCTGTGCTGTCCGGCAGCCCGCCCACCCCGCTGCCCGGGGAGGACACCTGGGAACGGTGGCCGGCTTGGCCGCTGGTGTGCTCTGGGACTTTGATCCTAGGTTTCCTCACCTGAAAGTGAGGCTTGGCCTGGATCACGATTTTCGAACTGTCAGAAAGACTCTACTGGGATGGTTGCACAAAGTGGGCGTCCTGGTGAGAGTTTAGGTTGACACTTCTGCTACTAAAAGGAAGCTGGAAATCCACTGGGCTAGCTGTTGCCAATAACCCCTTTCAGCTCTGAGATATTGCAATTCCAGATTTTACTTCTCTTGAAGGTGCTGGAGAAAGTTTCACTTCCACCCAGAACAGATCACGAAAGGCATCCTTGGTCTATGGAAAGTTAGCTGACGGTCTCGGGGTCTGGGTCGCTGAACCTCATCACCCCACTCCTGTTACCTCTCAAACCTATGCGGTTAGGGGCTCCCTCCTCTGTCTCACGCCAGCACCGCGCCTTGTACCAGTCTCACGGCCACACGATTACTGCGTCACTTCCCAGCATTCCCACCACCCCTGCCTCCAACCCTCCACCCACCCCCTCTGAACTGCCTGAAGCCCGGGGCTGTGTCTTATTCCTCGCTGAAATCCCAGTGCCCAGCACAAGCCCCGGTATATTAGAGATGCTCAGTAAATAGACGCTGAAGTGAATTGCCTTCTGAACAACTGGGCTTCCTGTCCAACTCAGCTAGCTTTTAAATGTATGCAATTTCGAGAACTACATTCTGGCCTAGGATAGAGACAGTGTCCGTTCAGTCAGCAAGCAGATGTTGAGCGTCTGCGACAAGCCAAGCACCACTCGAGGGCTTAGAGACAGGCTGGAGACTAGAACAGCTCCCTGCTCTGGTGTAAAGGACGAGAATCACGGGACACCACTGGCCCTGCAGTGAGGGCTGGGCCCAGCTCTGCTCTCTCGTCATGAGTCACACGTGAAAGCTGGAGCTAAACACATGAAGGCCTCGAGTAAAAAGAAGGGCTCAAGCCCTGGCTGGCGTAGCTCAGTGGATTGAGCGCGGGCTGCGAACCACAGTGTTGCAGGTTCAATTCCCAGTCAGGGCACATGCCAGGGTTGCAGGCCACGGCCCCCAGCAACCGCACATTCATGTTTCTCTCTCTCTCTTTCTCCCTCCCTTCCCTCTCTAAAAATAAATAAATAAATCTTAAAAAAAAGAAGGGATCAGCATAGGTTTTTTCATGAACGAGAGCCTTCTAGAAAGAAGCACCAACACACCACGTAGAACACCACAGAAGAGGGCACCACAGAGGAAAGACATCGAACAGGAGAGAAGACTGTGTCCTCCCGAGTTTCCTGTCCCAAAGACTGCGGCGGCGCATGGCAGAAGGGGGATGGACTTCGACCACACTGGGTTTGCGTCTGGTCACTGTTCCCTGTCTGCTGTGCGATTATAGCTAAGTTGCCTTCGCCTTTCTCAGAAGCTCTGAAAAGGAAGACCATGGAGTTGGTTGGTCCATGGATATGTTGAGTTGCAAGTGACTTCGGGATTCCCGATGGTGGGGTTCAGGGGGCACATGGACAACCAAGTGTGGAGTTCTGGGGAGGGGTCTGAGCTCAGAAGAGGGGTTTTGGAGTTAGGTTGCATGTGTGTGTGTCTGAAGCCCCTGGTGTATATGATGACACCCAGGGAGAAAAGGCAGATAGAAGGTGAGGAACGAACCCCAGGGAACACTCTCGTGAGAGTGGCCTGGAGGCTAACGCTCTGAGAAATGGGTTTTCTCCTCTGTGATTCTCAGGTCCTTGCTCGGGCAGCCACAGTAGCTCCCATCAAACTGTCTGGACAACCTGTGACTCCCCCAAGTACTGTGAACTCTTTCAGGGCAGAGCTGAGGTTTCGATCACCTTTGCATCTCCCAGAGCTAGCCCAGTGTTTGCCAAATGAATAAATGAACAAATCAAGTTTAGAAACCATGTGTTTTGAGAATCAGCATAAGAATCTGTCAATGTGGTCTCGAAGAAGACTTGACTAAGGGAACCCCGAAAGGACTGACCTATGGAAAACCACAGAACATCGTTGTGTCAATTGTGGGAAAGCGGTTATTTCAGGGCAACACTGGGGCTGCCCAGTGATGGAATGGACAGTCTGTAGAGTAGTGAGGTTTTCAGCACGGGGAGGATGTAAGCAGAGATGGACGACATTCTCCCAGGACTAGGGCATTGGAGCGGGGGAGCCTAACCACTACCTCAAAAGCATGCAGCTCCAAGAGTCCGATTCCAACACGGCGCCCACGCAACTCCCTCCCCTGTGCCTACTGACGGCAGAAGGGAGGGATGGAGCCCATCCTGAGTAAACCAGGATGAGCTCTCTGCGGGTGTGGGCCTCATTCAATGGGATTCCTAGAAGGCCAGCTCACCCAGCCTTTCCCCTGGGCATTCCGGGCCCTCGGCATCGGGCTCCAGCCTGTTTCTGCAGCCTTCTCTCTCACGCAACCTCTTTCTAGAAGTAGATGTCCACTCCTCCTCTGGTCCACTCCCAGCCCTGACCTCCCTTTGACAGGAAGCCCTTTGAGAGTAGGGACCAGGCCTCATTAGGCAGCGAGTGAGAGCGTGGGTGCCGTAGCCAGGCCACCTGCGTTCCCCAGCCTGTGTCTGCTCACAGAACTCCTGTGAGGATGGAAGGGTCAATATGCACAAAGTGCTTAGAACGGTTCTAGCACAGAGCAGGTCCTCCAGAGAAGTGAGCTGCTGATGCCAGGTTAGTTTGCCCTATGCCCTGTACCCAGCACAGTACCTGTCAGTAAAGGCTTGCTGAATGTGAAAACAAAAGAATAAATGAGCAACTAAATATCGATGTTGCAATTACTACCTAATCAACAAACACTTCTTCACCTCTAATGAGCACCCGATACTCCGCTGGATACTGCGAAAGACAAAGGAAAAAACATGCAAGCCTCTTATTTCCCAGGATTTTGCAATCTGATGATAAATAACGATAAATATCATTGTTTTTTTAAGTTACTAAACTTAACCCAAAATCTAACACAGGTTGATAAACTAACAACCAGGTCAGGCTCTCCTACCTAGGAGAGCCTTTCATAGGCGATCTCATCTGATTAAGTTCTAGATCGGGAGGGACCGCCAGTGAACGCTTTGGGAAAGAAGAAACCACGTGGGCTTCCTCAGCGAGAAAGGTTCTGACTTCCGTGAGTAATGCTCTTAATTTTCTCAAGATTTTACACGTTGCCCAGAAATATTCAAACAAGGCAGTGTGGGGTGGGGAGGGGAGGGGAAGGGGGGAAACCGGGTCCACGTGAAGCCCATTGGGTTTACACCCTTTATCGAGGTTAGTTCGGTGGGGCGCGGCCGTAAAGCCGGGAGGCAGCTGTGGTTTGGCCCTGGGCGAGTCCTGGAGTCAGTCCTCTCCCTCCGCTCCCGTGGGAGAATTCACAGAAACGCCTCCCTGGGAGATGGGAGCACTCTCAGGGGTCCTGCCCTCTGACCTCCCAAGGGCCAAGGTGCACAACCGGCTTTAGCCGACCACACCGCAAGGACCCCTTGCAGTCGGTCGGTCAGGGGCTCATGTGCAAACGCACCATCAACGTCCTCACAAAGGAAAACATAAGCACCATTGATTACCTTCTAATAACCATTTTATTACACATTTTATATTTATGAAAGGGCGCTGGGAGAGGACTGTTATTATTTCCCTAATGCAAAGCAGATGGGCCTGACAGAGGTAAATGGGACTTTCTGGGTGTGGCCCTGAAAGTTTGTGTTTTCCCGGAAGGTTTTGAGCCGGGGCCAAACCAGACCCAGAAGTTCCCATCCACCCCTGTCTCGACACATGACTTTCATTAACAAAATTGCATGCTCTTTTCTGCAGAAAGTGGTACCATTACTCTAATGAAAACATGTCCATTGTGGATCCATTGCCACCTACGTGGCGGTGAGGAGGACTCAGAAGCGAGAGGGCAGAGGCTGGTGAGAACAAAGAGAGGCCGATCTTGCTGCCGGAGGCCCCCGCCACCGCACGTCCTTCCGGGCCAGGGCTGGACAGGAGTGACATGGATCGCACTTGCGCCTCTAGCAAGGTCGCTGTGGGATCGTCCCCTGAGGGCGGAGCCCGGCCCATGGGGTCTCTGCTCCAGCCGTTGGCCAGCCCTGCCTGCTACACGCATGCACCTTGTCATTAGAGCCCAACAAAGCCCCGCCCACTGCGCTCCCGGCCCCGCCCACTGCGCTCCCGGCCCCGCCCACTGCCCTCCCTGCAGGCCCGCTCTCTGGGGCTCATCCAGACCCGCCCACTTTGCTCCTGACTTAGCCTTCTTCTCCATCCCCACCCCTGCCTCTGCAGTTTCCAGCATCATGCTCACTTTCAAATTCTATTTGGATTTCTTGACTTGGCCACGGTCACGGTACGTTCCACTTATTTCTACCTGTTCCTGGTAGGCTCATATCAACCCGGGCCTGACCGATATCCACTCAGACTCTGAGATAAGCAAAGCTGTGTCCCTCTTGGTGGAGGTGTTTTCTCCTGTCCCCGTGATTCTCTGCCCTTTAATTTACCCATTCAGGAGAGGTGTTGTGCGGATTGAGGGGCATGCAAATTGGCTAGGGAACGGGAAGACATGAGCTCCTGAGTTCTATCATTGGGACTACATTCCACAGGTCTACCATGGGCCAAGAGTCTGTGATTCCCACGGTAAATGATTCAGGTGGAGGAAGACCCTGGGACACACTGAACAGCACAGCCCTAGAGTGTGCCCCGCATGCCCTCACTGGTCAGTGACCCGTTGAGGAAACACAACCACCTTTTGCACCTGTACAATGGCCACCCCCTTTCAAGCACTTTCACCCCCTTCCTCCTTTCTCTCCTCTGGTTCCCTGCACCGTTAGGGACACTGTTATGAAGAGGGGAGTAAGAGTCAGACCAGCGATGGGAATCTCCCACGTGCTAGTGCTCAGGTCCTAACTCGGATTCCTGCCTCCAGCCTGAGCCCCTCCTCCGACCCCCAGTGCCAGGAGCAATGCCTGGCACACAGCGGGCACCTCTCCCGAACGGGGAAATGGAAGGGCAGCCCAGTCCTTGAACAGCACCTTGTCTTGCTCCCCATCTCTCTGCCACTTTAACAAGCACTGCCCCCTGCAGCAGAGCAGAGGCACTGCAAAGGATCTTGACCATGGGTGCTCTGAGGACAGAGACCGTGGGTCCAACACCTCTGCGTCCTCGCTGGCATCTGAGCGGGGACCCAGGATATGCCGGATAACTCTGCATAGAAGGGTTGCACGTGCTTTGCGGAAAGTCATTGGCACTGAAGTCTGGTTTCTTACCCTAAGTGGAATCCTCCACTTGTTGGAGGATTCTTGAGCTGCAGAGCAGGGACCACGGCCCCATGGTTACATGAGAAGCAGCTCCTGCTGGGAGCCCACAGGGGGCTCGGAAACGTAAGGCGTAGGAGGGCCCAAGGAAACAGGCGTTGGAGTCAGACAGGGGGCGAGCCATGGCTCTGCTCACGTACCCACGGGTCGCGTTTACAGTCAACTTCCAAGCCTCAGCCTTCTTGTCTGTAACATGGAAACAGTCCTCCCCCGTAGGTCCGTCGTGAGCTTTAGGAGGCCAGTGTTTGTAAAGACCTAGCTCCTGACGGGCAGTTCTATTGAATTCTTGTTTTAAAAGAGGGTTGGAAAGTACAACCTAACTAGAGAAAGGAGACGAGCGCACCAGGGGAGTGTGAGTCGGAGCCTGAGACGGAACAGTGCGGCGCTCCCCGGAAGAGCTGCAGGGGCTTGGAGGGGAGTCGCCGTCTGGGGAGGGGGAGGCTCTCGGAGGGCAGGGCACCGCCCTGGGCCCCCAAGGGGGAGAGCGTGGAGGGCCAGAGAGTAAAAGGGGCACCCACCTGGGCTGCAGCAGGTCAGTGGATTGAGCGGGTCGGTGGAAGAAGGGAGTATTCTTTAACTTATGTCTGACTCTATACAGAAAAGGTCTGAAAAAGTCAGGCCCTGGAAGGCAGTATTTTTCCCAGTGGGAAGTCAAGACCAAGCATGGGAAATAAAATCAGAATACGCAGCCCATGACGGCGACCCCAATCTACCTGAGGCCCACAGACTGAGCTATGTGTCCGGGCAGCAGAAAGGGAGAGGAACTCAGGGGTGGCTCTTCAATTCCCAAAACATACGTTGTTCTTCAGAAGATAGTCTTTTCCCCCTAGGATTGGCCTGTGAAGGAAATCTGTCACTGGCATTATTTCCAATAAAGCTTTATCTCTTGGATGAGGTTCATCATCTACAATGAGGTCTGCAGGTTCTTATTCAGAGTCCCTCTACACGAGACAGACATTTTACTCAAAAGCTGGCGGGACGGAGCATGACACAGCCCCAGCACACTTTCTGAGGCTTGGGCTGGGGTCTGCGGGTGTGGGGCTGCCGGGCCGCCTCTGCATCCGGGCACTTACCTCCGCTGCTGAGCTCCTCCTCATGGCTTCCCACTGCCCTTCCAAGAAAGTCCAGCCTCCTCCCCGTGGCCCACAGAGACCACGGGCGGGGGGCGGGCTCCTGCCTGCTCCCCAGGCGCCTCCTGCTCGCCCACGCAGCACCACCGCACGCCAGCCACGCTGGCCTTCGGGAAAGGTGCCAGGCTGTCTCCCACCTCCGACCCCTTCCGCTTGCTCACTCGCTTGCTCACTCTGCCCCGAGGGCTCCACCCCCAGCTTTTCACACCAGTGGTTGCCTCCTTGTTCTCTGGGTCTTGACTTACAGTCACTTCCTCCCGCAGGTCCGCCCTGCCCACCCCTCTAAATCCGGCCTCTCTAGCACACTCCCGACGTCTCTCCTCTGTGCTGCTTGTTATATACCCTGGGCTGACTTCACTCCCATCTTACTCATGACTTGGTGTCTCCAACCAGAATGTAAGAGGCAAGGATCTTGCCTGGTTCTCCTCCATCGGATCCCTAGGGCCCAAGATAGCATCTGACACATAGGAGGTGCCCGGTACATATCTGTTGAACAAGTGGGAAAAAATGCAGGCTCCCTAATAAGAACCTGGAGGATCTTGGAAGAGCCTTCATCCAGGAGGATACCCTTCCGGGGAAACTGGGGCACCCAAAACCAGATTCGCCCCCAGGAGAGTGGGTGCAGCCAACTGCAGCGCCCAGAGAGCTCATCGGTCTCTCTGCATGAGGTCAGGTTTCTGTCCAGTTCTGGGGAGAGTCCGGTTTGTTCTTCGCCACACCATTTGGCAGGGGCGGGCGGGCGGGAGCACATACCAGGAGAGTGGGATTCTCTCCTCCCATCCCCTTCAATCCAGTTCCCAAAGGAACGCTGCCCCCGTGGGATGAAAACATACCCGGGACCCAAGAGCACCCGGAGTGCTCCACGGCATAACAAAATAAAAAGGAGACACTGTCTGCAGATGAATTTGAAACATTCCCTCACTTGGCCCTCCTCTCGGACCAGGGTCCGCTGGCACGCACGCACACACCGCTAAGGGCAAGCAGCGTCTCTTGAAGGGAAGCTTCCATCCCGCCCCCCGCAAAGAGGAGCGGCAACCCAGGCGAGGCCACCCACCGCCGCCGCCGGCAGCCAGGCTGAACTGAGGGCTTATTATCATCCTCCAGTCCTCTCCGTTCCCTTTGGTTTCCTCCTCCTCTCCCACACTCTTCTTCCACGGCTCCGAAGGGGCCACCTGGTGCCCGCGCCCGGATTCCTGCTCCCCAGGCCGCGCTTCTCTGCAGACACCTGGAGCGGGGAACGCGACCTAGAAACTTCCCCGACTGGACGCCAAGGTGGTCAGGGACTTCATTGCTGCTCCGCCACGGGCGAGCTGTGGGTCCTCCGGCAAAACCCTTCCTTGCCTTGGCTGAGTCAACTGCAAAATAAGCAAACTGTTCTCATTCATGTCCCCCCTTCATGATTTTTACCACTTCTTCACGTCACCTCTTCTGCCATTTCAAACACGAGTGTCTAGTGTTTGCCTTTATACTTACTTTCTAGTTAAACAATAATACCATGGGTTTGCTATGTATATTTTTCCAATGCACATTCCAAATATAGAGCTATTTAAAAATTCATCCATCCCACCACTGAAAGACATCTTGTATTCCATCAGTCAGACACATGCACACTTTGGGAAATACTGGACTAATTAACTGATCTCCGAGATAAGTTCCTACAGTGTATGCGTCTAAGTATAACTTCAGAACATAGAGGAACTACTTCTAATTCCTCGGGGCACAAGTCTTGCGGCCGGGACTTCATCACATCCGTGGCGATGAATCCACTCTTTGGTATCCATGGAATCCCAAATGCACTGCTGGCAGCAACAATCCCCAAGAGGGAAGGGCCTATTCTTAGCATGAATTGATTTTGCAAGTACTTAAGCCTCTATTATGTGTCGTGCCTGATGCCAGATGCTTGTGGGACAGAAGGAGTAGAAGACGCAGAGAGCTGTCCCCATCAGGCCTTGGGGCGACGGTCTAGCAGGAGACAGCGTGTGAAATGGAAGTTCCGGCACAGGCTGCAAACTTCTTGAGGGAGAAGCCTGAATATGATTCCCCTGTGGTGCTAGCACTGGGCACACTGCCCCCACGCTGGAGACTCTCCTGGCTTCTCTGTTGGTGTTCGATCACGGGGACATTTACAAGGCACAGGGCTGTCATAGAGACGGAGGTCCTCCCGCACGGGGGCATCGCAGAGGTCTCTGCCCAGCAGGCTCTGGGAAGAGGAGGGGCTCTCTGGTGAGGAAGGCCCTCCGGGCAGACAGACCAGCGGAGGCGAAGACCTGGAGGAAGGAGGTGCGGGGGAGGCGTAGAGACCGGAGGGTCATTTAAAGGGGCAGGGCGGTGGGGCTGAAGAGGGCTGAAGTTGCACGGGCCAGCTGGCCCCGTGGGAGGCATGCGGGTGAGCGGAGGGGACTGAGGTTGCCTTTGAGCGTGGAAGGAAGGGCGGGAGGCGGCGGGGCCCTCTGGGAAAGACCTTCCCGGCACCTGCGTGACAGGGGCCAGTGTGTCATGGGGACCTGGAACCCCCGTGCCCTGTGCAAAGTGCTTCAGGTCCATGTGGCCCAGTTCTCCTGGGCACAAGCCAACATCTCCTCCTACTTGTCATTTGAATTGCAATCTCGATGTTCGATGCGTTGAACAATAAATAATGTCAACTGACTTGACTGGATCGGTGTTTTCAACACCCAGGAACTTCAGCATATACTTCCCACAAGGCAAGGTCTCAAATATTCAAAAGAAGCAAAATAATGAAATCGGAGAACGCACTACGACTAGACTGGGACTGACTTAGAAAGAAGTAACAGAAGAAATCCAGCCCCGGCCAGTGTGGCTCAGTGGCTGGAGTGGTGTCCCTGTACTCAGGAAGGTCTGGTGGGCTCTCGACCCAGCGCCGTTCCCCCATGGCCAGGAGAGCGGGCCGGCACCGGGACCAGGGCGCCTGACACCCAGGCTCTCGCCTTCCTCTCGTGTTGAGGACCGCCCTGCCTGGTCTCAGGAAGCTGTAATGCCCCCCTGTGACTTAGGCTGAGTGAGAGACCTCCGGACCAGGAGCCACTAAGGAGACAAAACTTATTTCCCTGGCATGAACGGCAGTCAATGACGCGGGTAACAATTCTCTTGGATAGAGAATAAACTTTAGACAGACCCTTTCATGAAGGAATGACAGGGACAAGACTCACGGGCTGTGGAAATGAAGTGGTGATCAGACATCAGCCCCTGCCCCCTTTGGCTTTGTCAAAGCCTGAGTCTTTGCTCTTGGATGTGAGAAATCCAAGTCTCCCAGCTGCCTTTGTCTCCTGTGCCCAACTCAGGCCCCTTGGAAGTAACAGGGGTGGTACAGTGCAGACCAGAAAACAGCGGACTCCCGGGGTAATCAGGCCTAAGACATAGAATATGAAAGACCCTGTGAAATCTGCTTGCTGGAGGATGCTCTTTAATTAGAATGTGAAGTCACAGGCAGGAAACAGAAGTAAGCATTAAGTCCTGTTGTCTTTTTAAATGATAAAACCCCCAAATTTCTAGCTTAGGATCCCAGTAGGAAATCTGCCAGCACCTTTCAAAAGCTAACTACTTGTAATTTGCATGCCCTACTGGTATTCAAGAATAAAACCCTGCTTGTGCAGGGGGACCAGGCGCGCCCCACCTGAGGAGTGGCCATGGAGCCCTCCAGGAGAGAGGGTGGCCAAGGCACTCCCCACCTGAGGAGTGGCCCCGCTGTCCCGATTCCCCCACAGGACCTGGTTGTCTCTGTGTATGTTTTTTCTCGTGTTTCAACAAGCCATCCGCAGCGTTCCATGCTCCCTGCAGGCAGGTGGGCACGCGGCACTCTGGCCCTCCTCCTCGCAGCTCCATCCACCCAGCCCGCCCCACTTACCCTCCCGCACTGACAGCCCCGGACTTTACTGTCCCTCCCCATACGCCCGCCCGCCCGGGGGCCGCCACTGGAAAGGGCCTGGAGGCACCATTCAAACAGATCCCCCACGAGCAGCAGCTCAGGCTCACCCCTTCACGAGGGCCCCGTCTACAGCAAACACTGTCTAACCTCCCTTTCCCTGAGGAGGTGTTTTCTACCAATCCCTGAGAAGGCTCCTCTTCCCTTTAAAAGGACATCAAATATCACTTCCTAAAGTTCCAACAAGGAAGACAGAGCCCGTTGAGCGTCCGTGTAATTTTGGGAAGGTCTGAGCCCCCTGTGCGGGCACGCAGTGGGGTCCCCAGGCCGGGAGACCGGGGGAGGCGGTGACGGCATGTCTGTGATCCCCCTGGGCTGCGACTCTCCCGAGTTCCCAGGGATGGAGCCCGGGGCGGCCCTTCAGGGGTCACCGTCACAGACGGGCGGGCCGCACAGAACGGAAACCACGAGGGGTGCAAATGATGCTTTGCAGAGAACGGCAGTGTTTTCATTTGCTCCGAGGAAACGGACAATGGCCCTATCGGTAGCCTGTGCACATAAAGTGAACCGAAAACACCGCGTGTCTCCTAGTAGAAAAAAACGAAATCACAAACACATTTGTAGCACAGAGTGAGTACTCGAAGCACACTTGTGTGGCTGGAGCAAAAAAAATGTGTGCCTGTATAAAAACCACATGTTCTAGCTTCTTAAGTTAGGGCAGGAGAGTACTTACCGCGATGGCCCTTGCCCCTGAGAAAACCTTAGGTTCTTAACCTCTTGGATCATGGACCCTTTGAGAATCTGGGGGATGGTGGCTTGGGTCTGCCGCAGGTGCACCTGTTGCCCGTGCTTCCCCATCTCCCTCCTCCTGGCGCCTGTGTGGAGCTCCTCCCCCGCCCCGCGGGGCTCTGTCCGACTGTCACTATCAGTGAGTGGGAAGAGAATGCAGATGTGACCCAGGCTGATGGCCAGAGCCCAGCGCGCTAGTGCCAGTGAATGGTGAAGGCACGTCTGCGTGACCCATGCAGGTGACTGAGACGCACTCTCTTCCCGCTCGGTAATACTAAGCCGGGAAAGGTGAGGGTGGAGTCCCTGGGGGCCTGCCTGTCCAACGCGAACAAGGAATCCCAAATGAGAATGAAGAGAGAGGCCAGCTGGACTGAGAGACGGAGAAAAGAGAAAGAGCGACCCTATTCGGCCATCCTGGAAGCTATTAGTGTCCTGAGTGGGAGTCCATGAGAAATAAGCCAATAAATTACCTTCACGATCAAGGTGTCTTATCTTGCCCAACCAAGAGAGTCCAGTATAAACAGACAGACCCGCTCCCCAGAGCAAACACACAGACCTACCCATGCATAAAACAACTCACGTAAGTGCAAGAGTCTGCTGCCTGTGAGGTTAGAGGCGGGAGTCCTTCCAGAGACCCTACGTGCGCGCCCTTGCCCATGCAGTTTTCCAGGGGGTTCCAGAGTACAGCTGAACTTACCGTCCAAGTCCTCTTCTCCCCGGGCCTCGAGTTCGAAAAGCTCGCCCGTGGGAAAACGTGAGACCCTGGAAAGCTCAAGAGACCGGGAGTCATGACTCGGCAGGAACAACCATCAGCGAGCGGTCTGAGGATAGAAGCTGTGATTCAGAGCGACCGGCATAGGATTCGCTGGGCACGGGTGATGAACACGGGACATCTGGTTCCTAGGATTTGAGTTCAAGCAGGTCACTGTCCCCACGTGAGCAGTTTCCCGACTGACGTAATGAAGAGGTTGAGCGTGTTTCCAGGGGTCCCTTTCACACACAGGTGTGTTAAACGAGCCACAGCGCCTCTTCGACTTCTGACTGTAACACCATTGAGAGCCCCGTCTGAAAGGGAAACACATCTTTGGGGAGGAGCACAGCGCTCTGGCCTCCACCACCGGGGAGGCCCAGTGTTACGCGGGCTCGCTCCGGTTTCTCCTCCACAGAGATGGTCATCCAGGTAACATGCAGAGGAACCTAGCAAGTCAATAAATGCATCCCAGTGTCCTTCAATTCCAGGAAGACTCGAAAGTCAGATACGTCTCTCCAGGAGGGTTGGGGAATAGATGTGTTCATCCATTTACATATATATACACGTTTTAAGATAAAATGCCAAAATATGTGGGACTGGTCACGCTGGAGAAACAAACTTTGGGTCTTGCGAGTTGGCACCCGGAAGGACCTGTCTGCTGGCAGCGTCTCCAGAGGAAAGGGAGAGGGTGAGACACTGCAGCTGAGTGCGGTGTCTGGCTCTCCTGAGCCCGCCCTGGTGGCAGTGGAGGGACAGAGGGCCCGGTGGGGTACAGTTGGAGGAGAAGGACAGACAAGAGTGTCCTGGTAAAAACCTCGCCCTAGAGCAGGGGCGTCAAACTCATGCTCACCGGGGGCCACATCAGCCTCGCGGTTGCCTTCAAAGGGCCAAATGTAACTTGAGGACTGTATACACGTAACTGCTCCTTAACAGTTCAGTGAGAGCTCGGCGCTGCCGCTGGGTAGAGAAACAAGGTGCCGGGCCGGATAAAACAAGGCGGAGGGCCGGATTCAGCCCACGGGCCTCGTGTTTGCCGCCCGTGCCCTAAAGAGAGGGAGCTCCCTTGTAAAGCCTGACCAGAGGGCAGCGTGCTTGCCTCGGTGGGGCGGCTCCGGGTCCGGCCCAGAGAGCCCTTGGGTCCAGCACACAGGGCTCCGAGGGCTCCGGCCTGCCCTGTGCTCAGGGAACTGCCATCCACGAGCCACGAAGGAGCAACAACAAGTCAGAAAAGTGGGACAAGTGCATGGTGCCCGCAGCCTCGTAGGCCATGGCCCAGGCGGCGGGCGGACCTGTGTGCCGGAGGCCAGTCCCAGCAGCCCCGGGGCGGGCACGGAAGGGCGTCCGCGGCCCTGGAGGGGACTGGGTGCACAGTGCCGGAAGACACGTGACTCCTGCAGTCAAGAGTGGCCGAGGAGCAAAGCCGAGGAAAGGAAGCTGGCCTGCGTAGCGCTGGGACTCACACGCCTCCACGGAGGGCACGAGGTGTGCCTGCTTCTTGGGGTTCCCAGGACCGTTTGCAGGACTTGGAGGAGAAGTTGGGGGCCGGGAGTTCTCCCCGCCCCCACCCTGCTGCTGGAAGGCAGAGCTGCTTTATGTGTCATATCCCACGGCCTCACCCTCTGCAGAGAGCCGCCCTCTTGTCCCTCACGATGGCCCAGCCTGGGCCGCAGACGTGCCGGTGGGTGAGCCCATCGCAGCTGTGCCCGACTGTGGCCAGCAGATAGTTAGGACGTGGGAATGTTGGCTTGGGTTCCACCACTGCGGGCCCTACCTGGGGCCAGCTGCCAGATCCCCAGCCCTTCTCTCTCTGGGTTCCCTGCTTCTGTTAGAAACGACACTGTTTACACGACAGCCTTTTAACTGAAAGGTAATGAGATGAGATTGGACTATTCCAGACACAGATCGATGTAAATGATCCTTAAAATCCCGGGCCTGAAAGGAGGAACAAGTGGGAAGCTCTATTTGCTGGTGATTACGTACTATGAAAGTCACAGTTACCACTGTTAGCTGGTCTGTTATCCAAGAGTCTTTCCTACACACAGCACAGCAACACAAAATAAACAACCTGGTTACAGGGGTGGGGTGGGGGGGCAAAGGGCTGGCATTGCCATTCTCCACGGCAGCGATGCACGTGGCCAGAGGGCAGGTAAAAAGGTGCCCCACACCACTAACCACAGGAGGACACAACTTCACAACAGACGGATGGACCGACACAGGAGGGTGCATACAAGCCACGGAACGCCACCGGCTGTAACAGGGAACGAGATGGTGACACACTACAGCATGGACGAAGCTTAAAGACATTATGCTTTGGGAAACAAGCCAGACACGAAGGACAAATGCTGTGTGCTGCCACTTACGTGAGGGGCCAAGAGACAGAGAGTGGCACGGTGGAGAACGGTGGCTGCCCGAGGCCGGGGAGGGGAGGCTCAGGGCTGCTGCTGCTGATCAGAAACGGAGTTTCCGAGTGGGAAGCTGGGAACTCCCAGTGACGGATGGTGGCGATGGCCACGCCGCAGCACGAGCACGCTCAGTGCCCCCAGACTGTGCCCCGGAAACGATTAGAATGTAACTTTTATGCTACACATATTTACTGCAAATTACTGCAATTTTTTAATCCCTACCCGAGGATGTGTTTACTGATTTTAGAGAGAGAGGAAGGTGGGAGGGAAGGGGGGACAGAGGTGGGGGGAGAGAGAGAGATGTTGACGAGAGAGAGGAGTGTCGATCACTGGCCTCCCGTATGCACCCAGACCAGACACTGAACCTGCAACGGAGGCGTCTGCCCCGACCGGGGATCAAACCCACAACCTTCTGGTGTACAGGATGCTCCAGCCAAACGCCTGGCCAGGGCTTGCCACAATTTCCTAAAACAGAATCTGTGCTTCCCAGAGTTCCGCAAGTCTTCGAACAACGACCCTATGCCCAGGTTGGGAGCCTCGGGCTCCCCCGGCCCAACCATTTGTGCATGAAGAGGACGCCACGATGCCGCCACGAGGGGGCTGAAGCCACCCCCGTGAGTAAAGCCGACCCCTGGGGGCTCGCATCCGCTGTCATGACCGAGTGGACTCACGAGACTCCGTGCGACCCAGGCTACCCCCGCGGGGCAGAGAACAGGAGGAGACAAAGAAAAGCTGAGCCCCCACCCCTTGTGAAAACGGGAAGCCCCTGCAGTCTCAAGGGCGGGAGCAGCCGGGGCCCCTCCGCAGGACCAGACCCCCGCTTCACCGGCCAGCTTCCCGGCCCCCTCCCAAGACGCTGGCCTCATTCATGATGCAGCCGTGCGGTCACCAGAGGGAGAAGCAGCAGCAAAAACCACACACCACTCCATCTGCCCGGGAAGCCTTTGTTTAGAGAGGCTGAAAAGGGAAGTCCTCGGTCTGTAATAGCTCTTCCCTGAAAATGCCTTCCGGGCCCCCGCCGACCTCAGCGCACTATATAGAGATGTCGAGTGTTTACCCCCAAACGGCCTCCTTCTGCATGTGGCTTCTCGGCCCCCCCGACCCTCGGACCGCCCCGGCTGCCCTCAGGCTCCCAGAGCTCGGGGTCTGGCTGTCCTCTTGCTTGCCCTTTCTTCCAGTTTTCTCATCACGTCTGTTTTACCTCATTTGCCCCAAAGACTGGGAAGGCAAAGATCTACAGAAAGGGTAGGACAACGGAAATTATCAGCGCTGAGGAAGCTGGGAGAAGGTACTGGCACCATGCAGGTCAACACGGCTGCTGCTGCTGCAGCTGAGCTCCCCAAACAGAGCCACAGCAGCCCTGTTTCACAGCATCCTGGTCACGGTGCAGGGGCCTGGCAGCTTCTGAGGGCCACACCCCCTCTGGGCAGCACATTCTGAAATGTCTCGCCTGACGGAGGGACACTGAGGGACGCAGGGGGTCCTCCCAGCGCTGTTACGGAATGTGAACCGTGCCATGTGGCCACGTGTCCCGGCGTTCAAGGCTTACCTGCTGCAGGTGTGCCTGCTTGACATGACAGGACCATTTTCTCCTGCATTCCGTTCTCTCTGCGGCGGCCACGGTGGGGATCGACGCCTCTTCCAAGGATCAGCTTTTCTGTGTCACATGCCCTGTCTGGTGGAAAAGCAGAGGCCCAGGGCAAAGCCAGTGAGCGGCCACTGTGTCGGCACCAGGAAGTCCTCCCCGCTCCAGGTGACTCTACTCCCGAAATCGACGACCCGGCTGCCGGACGCCTGTGGCTACTCAGCCCCTTCCCCACCCTCCGCCTCCCTCTCAGTGACTAAACAATTGGGAAATGGACAGAGGAGCCAAGTGGCATAACTCTTCCAACGTGATTGATGGTGCACGGGTGAAGGTGGCTGGCCACAGTGCTACGTCCTATTCCCTCCCCCTTGATTTGGAGGGAAGAGGGGTTCCCCTCCCACCCACCCTGTGAAAGACACGGAAGGGAGCACAGGAACTCATCTCCTTTGTCAACTGTGTGCCAGAGATGGGCTGAGCACCCTGAGATGAGCCCACAGGTAAAGAGAGAAAACCTGGCTGGTGTGGCTCAGTGGACTGAGTGCTGGCCTGCGAAGCAAAAGGTCACCAGTTCGACTCCCAGTCAGGGTGCATGCCTGGGTTGTGCGGCAGGTCCCCAGGAGGGGGCATGTGACATGCAACCACACATTGATGTTTCTCTCCCTCTCTTTCTCCTTCCTTTCCCCTCTCTCTAAAAATAAATAAATGAAGTCTTTTAAAAAGAGAGAGAGAAAGGGGAAGCCAGGTGAGAAAGCATGCTTGAACAATGACGTACAATATGGTAGACCCACCAATTACTAATTTAGGGTAGTAGTCTGCTGTTTTCAAAACAACTAGTAGTCTGAGAGCTGTGTTACCCTCTGAACAGACCTGCTCAGTGATTTCTTAGTTGTTTGCCATGCAGCAGACACTACTAGCTGACTGAGGAACTGCTGTTTCCAGCCCCTGCTGCCTTAGCCACATTTTCTAGATTGTTCTGATAGCCAAAACATGCTCTCCTGCCCTGCCCGAACCTGGAGGTGGCCTTGTGACAGCCCAGCTGTGGTCCACGGGAAGTCGGAAGTGGCGCCTGGTGAAGGCGCCCATGGCGGGCAGAGTAATGTCCCCCAAAGTTGTTCGTGTCCTCGTGAGTGGAATTCGTGAAGCTGTTCCCTTCCCTAGCAAAAGGGATTCTGCAGAGGGGATTACGGTGAGGATCCCAAAATGGGGAGCTTATTCTGGGTTATCCAGACAGGCCCCAAATCACCACAGGGGTCCTTACAAGTGAAGGGGTTGGAGAGGGCGGTGCCAGAGCAATGCGAGGGGCGACCAGAGCAGCTGCTGCCGGCGAGGCAGGTGGAAGGGCTTCACGAACCAAGAACCTGGGCGGCCTCTAGCAGCTGGAGGAGGTGAGCCAGCGGGTCCCCCCACCAGAGCTTGCACAGAGAGACACAGCCTTGCTGACACCCCGACTTCGCCCCAGTGAGAATCATTTCCAACGTCCAGTCTCCAAACTCCTAAGAGAATAAACCTGTGTTGCCGTTGCTTTTAGCCACCGTCGTTTCTGTGCTAAATTTGTAGTCGTTTGTTACCGCAGCAGTTAGACACTAATGCAGCATCTCTTCCCACATAAACGCACATCCCTTCTCTCCTTCCTCCTTGCTGCATGGGATGTGGGTGTAGAGTCTGGAGGGACAGCAGCCATGTTGCAGTCATGCAACAGGATCCATGAGGGTGAAGGGCTCATCATAGTCCAGCAGCGCTTGGTCCTTGATGGCTTTCCCGAGTCACCAGCCCTGGCTGCCCATCCCTGCACCCCTTGTCACTTGGCACAAACGGAGCACGCTACATTTAAGTCCCTGCAGCAGAACGGTGTGCAGTGGAGTGCTGGAGCTAACCCACCCGGCCTCTGACAGGGCATTCTGAAACTTTAAGGAACCTTGTGGGCCAGCTATTAAACACAAGCATTATTAGAAATTAAGTTATATCATCTCACAATCAAATACATTATGTTAAAAAAAATAAAGGCAAGAAATACGCAGAGCTCACCCATTCCTAAATATCTTGCAATCTTTACTGTGCTCTTGAGGCAGTACACGTCTGCCGCATTGGCATGGGGGGACACCATGCATTCCCCCGCTCTACACGGCCTGGCACAGGCCGCACCGCACCGGGTGAGGCGGGTCCTCCTGGCTCCGCCCACAGTCTTATCACGCGGGGCGCCTGAGGTCAGCCGTGGTGCGAGTGCGAGCGTTTCCAGCAGGGAAATCAGCAAACGCTACAAATCAGAGTTTTATTTCCCCCAAGGAGTCCATTGTTAATCATTTACTGACCTGCCACTGGTTGTGTTTCTGCAGCCAAACGCGTTTCTAATTAATGCATCCCTAATGGTGTTCAATGTTGCTTGTAGTAAGAGCCACAATTGTGAACTCAAGTTCTATTTGTCGGGAACTGAATTCTCCTAGTTTTCTTTCTTTCTTTTCTTTCTTCCTTTCTTTCTTTCTTTCTTTCTTTCCTTCCTTCCTCCCCTCTCTCCCTCCCTCCCTCCTTTCTTTCCTTCTTTCTTCCTTCCTTCCTTCCCTCCCTTTCTTTTTCTTTCTTTCTTTCTTTCTTTCTTTCTTTCTTTCTTTCTTTCTTTCTTTCCTCCCTCCCTCTTTATCTTTTTCTTTTCTTTCTTTCTTTTTCTTTCTTTTTTTCTTTTTTCTTTCTCTCTCTCTCTCTCTCTCTCTCTCTCTCTCTCTCTCTCTCTCTCTCCCCTCCCTCCCTCCCTCCCTCCCTCTCTCTCTCTCTGATTTAGGTACTGGGCACTGCGCTAGGCGGTTTCTTCCTTGTTCACTCTCTTACATAATCCCCCTTGCCTCCCTGAAAGGCAGGTATGAAAACCCCGGGGAAGAATGGTATGGCAATGATCTGAGGCCCATGAGGGGCCAAGAAAGGATTTGAACGCCTTTCGTCTGACCCAGAAACCTGTGCTTCTTCTCCAGCAACATGGTGCCCTTTGCACACAGTGAGCACTAAAACAAGTATGTGTTGAGTTAGTGCAACAAAGGTTAACTCTTCCCTCCAGAAGAGCCAGGGACCCTGGCGCGCGAGGGGCGCGGGCCTGGTGTGCTTTCACGCCATGTGCGCGGAAGACGCTGGCACCCGCCTGTTTTCCCTAAACATCAAAGAGAGCCCTGAAACACTTATGGTTAGGAGATTGAGTTTCATGAAAGTATTAAATTTATGTTTTTTCGAACAGCATCACTGGGGGAGGGCCCGTGGTTACAATTCTCTCATCTTGAAATAGACACAGAGTAATTTCCTCCTTTGCTGGTTGTCAGCCTGGCTCCCCATCACTTCCCCCAGAGCTGGCGGAATTTCAATTGACTCTAAAATTAATCTGCAGGGCAGAGAGTTTGTCCAGCGCCTTGAAATGCTGGGAGCTTTGCTGTGGTCTCCGAGTCCGTGCCTGGGATGGGAAGTCGGAGGTCAGAGGTGAAATCCTAATTCCTGGCCCCGTTGGGGAGCTTTGGACAACCCTGTGGACACGTCGTTTCTCCCCAGCGTTCAGGACAAGGAACCCCATGAACTATTCTGACCTACAGCAACGAGTCGCTGACACAGAATTCCTTAGGCAGATACACAGCATCTTTCAAATGTACTTGTTCAACATTCATTTGAACTCCTAAGAAAGACAGACGTGGGAACGGAGGAACCATGAGATGTTTCACTACACGGTGAGGAAGGCCAGTGCTGGCGGCTTGCTAGGACCGCACGGAACCCGGGGGCGGGGGGGGGGGGGGTACCAAGCCCAGGGAGGTGGGGGAGGGGAGACCTTCTCTGAGACGAGGACACTTAGGTTTAAAGGGAAACGTGAGAAATCAGGGCACAGGATTACAGGCAAGAGGAACAGCGCGCCTACCAAGCAACTGAGAGGGTTGAGTGACAAGCAGCGCAGTGCCATGAGCGAGCACAAAGTGTGAGACGCTGAGAGGCAGAAAAAGAGCCGGAGGAGGAAGCAAGGACCAGGCTGCAGTACCTGGAGTCCAGTACCTGGAGCCTCTCCCGCAGGTGATGGGAGGCCCCCGGAAGTTTTAGCTACAGGGTGACGCCACCACGTTTCTGTTCAGGGGCCGTCCTGCAAGCCCTGAGGTCCATGAACAAGTTACTGCAGAAGAGAGGCAGGAGCGAGGGGCCGAGGGTGCAGCCGCCGCGGGAAGGCAGAGGGTCCGCAGGCCGTTTCAAAAAGGCTGGTGAACGCGAGTCGCAGGCCGTGGAGACGAGGTCAGAGCTGGTCTGGGAGGACCCGCGTTTCTGGCTCCGGCAACTAGCTGGAGGGTAAGCAGGGAGCCCAGTGCCTGGAGCCGGTGGGGGGTGGGGGCAGGGAGCTTCAGAACGGGTTCCGGGCAGGCTGCATGCGCGCCATCCGAGAGAGATGCCCCACGGCGAATGACACGTGACTTTGCAGAAGACCACGCTTTATCCCTCGCTCCATCTACCGGAGAGCAGACCCTGGCGCGCATACGGCTCTGGACGAGGGTTTGAGAGTTGGAAGCCCGAGGAACGCTTGGGAGAAGCGTTCACAGTGGAATCAGAGGGTCTGATGGGGGGAGAAGGGTGGCAACTTACTGAAAGTCGGTGAAATCGAGGACAAACAAAACTCCAGAGAAAGAGCGTCTCTGCAGGGAGAAGAGGAGAGGACTGAGGAGGAGACCCCGGGGAGTGCTGACGTGGAAGGACTGGGCGAGACAGGCCCCAGGCGGGGAGATGGGTGCCGAGGGCACGGAGAGATCCGAGGGCGGTTCAGAGACGGAGGCCGCGGCGGCGCTGCAAAGGCCAAGCGAGTCGCGTGGAGAAACAAGGTCCTAAAGACGTCCCCGGAGAAAGGTCCCCTGGAACCCCCCCGGGGGGTCTTTGCAAGGGCCAGTCTAGTGGAATGGAAGAGGCAGAAGCCACAATACCCTAAGACACAAACAAGGTGGGGTGAGGAGAGGGGCCCTGGATAGGGGTAATTGAGGGACTCAAGGCAAAGGGGCTGATGCTTTGGGACGGGAGAACCTTGTCCTACACGGTTGTGAAGGGGTCGAAAATAGAGGAGAGAGGTGGGATCCGTGACTCTACCAGATCCCGCAGGGGGTGCCGGGCAGGAGACGGGCCACGAAAGTGGGGAGAGTGGGGGGTGAGGCTCCACTCGGAGGCTACGGGAAGATACCGGCCCCGAGATTCTCTGTCCGTGCAGAGGCTGGACAGCACATCCTTTACCCAGGACCAAAGGTCGGGGGGGAAAATCTCTCCGTCCAAAAATAGGTAAGTGATTGTATCATAATGTTACATCCTACCACATAAAATATTTTGCACTCATAAAAGATAATGTTATAAAAATATGTGGCCATATGAAAAAATGAGTTATGAGCCTGGCTGGTGTAGCTCAGTGGATTGAGTGTGGGCTGCGAACCAAAGTGTCACAGGTTCGATTCCCAGTCAGGGCACATGCCTGGGTTGCAGGCCACGGCCCCCAGCAACCGCACATTGATGTTTCTCTTTCTCCTTCCCTTCCCTCTCTAAAAAATAAATAAATAAAATCTTTAAAAAATTTTACCTATAAAAAAGTGAGTTATAAAATAATACTAAATGGAAAAGATGGGTGATCAGCAATTCAAGGGTTACAATTCTCATTAAGGGGAACTCCAGAAAAAGTTCTAGGACGTTCACACGAACGATGCTTCTGTTAAGGTGTGAAGATTTAGGGAAGCTTCTTAGTTCTTTGTCTTAGATTTTCAAAAGTTTCCTACATTTGTTCTGAAAAAAAAAATGTTAAAGTAGGGCCTGTTTGATGATAGCCAAGTTTTCCCACAGTGATTCTCATTCTTCTACGAGACTGCGTCCAAGAATGTGAGACAGCCTGTCGCTCTGCTGGAGAGCTTCCTCCCAGCCTTCAGGTCACCGTGACGGAACCCTCTCCCGCCTCATCATTTACGCCTCACCTTTTCCTTCACGGCCCTTTCCCTGAAGAATCCGGAGGCCACCGCTGGCCTGAATACAGGCTTTCAGCCGGAATGTCCAAAGGACTGCTTCCAACCCACAGGACAGCCTCTGTCCTCCCCACAGGGCAGGTGGCCGAGGTGCTGGCCAGCTCCAAAGTTACCGTGTGTTCCACTCGACACTCCACTCGACACTAAGGTCTCGCCTAGTTTTTAAAGTGTAACTGAGACAGGAATTTCAGGGGGGAGAGCCCAGGGGCTCGGATGAGATGGAACTGAGTCAGAATCGCTGAGTCTTCCTGTTAGGGCGTGACAGTTATGGAAATGGAGCTTCAGTCTCTGCCTTTGAGAGACGGGGGTAATGGAGCTTACTTTACCAACTTTTGAGAATGTTTTTAAAAGGCACCACATGTATATGTATATGTATATACCTTCAATCTACATATAATAATATATCTATAGATCTATATTTACATCTATATTGACTTCAGAATTTTGCAGCTCAGCTTGGCATTTTTTAAAATGATTCTATTTATTTTCAGAGAGAGGGGAAGGGAGGGAGAATGAGAAGAGAAACATCAATGTAGGAGAGAAACATAGATCGGTTGCCTCTCGCACGCCCCCATCAGGGGACCTGGCCCACAAACCAGGCGTGTGCCCTGACGGAATGGAATCTGTGACCTTTTGGTTCACAGGCTGGCGCTCAGTCCACTGAGCCACCCCAGCCAGGGTGGGTTCGAGTTTCCCACAAACTATGCGAGACCCTGAGCAAGTTACCTGACCACCAGTGACCGAGGACAAGACAGACTAACAAGGGACATATGTCTGTGGACGCTGCTGAGGACAGACGGTTGTAAAGGCCAAATGGACCAGCCTCTAGGAAGCTTCCAGAACGTGTGCATGACTGTGGGAAAAGTCACGGGAGAGACCACCCAAGTGTAAATGTGACCTGGGACAAGAATTAAATTCCTTGTGGAAAAATAAAGGCGTGTCTCTTGCACCCCTGCGTCTGTGCACCGAGCATGTAATGTTGGGGACACTGTAATGTTGGGGAGAACGAGGAGGCAGAGGCAACTGGCAGGCCCAGCCTTCTGTCCCGTCTCCAATCCAGCAGTCTCACTGTATAGCCCAGGCAGCAGGGCCCCAGAGAGATGAAACAGATGGCTCCCAACCACAGAGAAAACTAGCACCCAGGTCTTCTGACTCTCAGGTCCCTAGCACCTCTCAAGAACAGTGTGCTTTGGTTTTACCAAAAGCAGTGGAATGGGAGCGCTGTGCCTTGGGTCAGAAGGAGCCAGAGCATCAAAGCTGGGCCATTCCCCCATGTACACCTGCTGCAGGGGGCACACCAGTGGGTCCCCACTGGTGGGCCCAAGGGGTCTTCCCCACGGAGCTCACTTCCGTCACGTGTGACTCGGCGCCGTCAAGGCCCGGGCCTGTGACGGCCCCTCACTGCTTCAACACTGTGGCCACGCCAGCACCCTGCAACAGGGCTCACAGCAGGACTGACTGCCCGTGAGAATCCCCGCCCACGAGCCCATCTTGAACTGTTGATCCAAGTGACGTTGGGCGTTTTCTGATCTAAATTGTTGTGTTGCTAGCCCTGGCTGGCGTAGCTCAGTGGATTGAGCGCGGGCTGAGAACCAAAGCATCGCAGGTTCGATTCCCAGTCAGGGCACATGCCTGGGTTGCAGGCCATGGCCCCCAGCAACCACACATTGATGTTTCTCTCCCTCTCTTTCTCCCTCCCTTCCCTCTCTAAAAATAAATAAATAAAATCTTTTTAAAAAATCACTTTAAATTTTTGTGTCGCTTAGAACTACTTTGTCTGCAAGTGACTGGAAACTACCTTGAACTCACTTAGACACCCACGTGAGTTTCTCACAGGGAGGCTGGGTCTCACTCAAGGACAGGCAGGCATTTGGACTCCAGGATATACTGGCACCAGGGGTTGGGATGCCATCAGAAACTGTGCCTCTGTATTTTATGTCTAAGCCACGGCTCCATTGCCAACTCCAGAACTCCTAGAGAAGGAACTCCCCGGTCTCTGCGGATCAGAGACTCGGCACTGAGGTCCAAGGGACTGAGTCACAATGGAATGTTCCTGCCTCCGCTCCCACAGACGGGGGAGGTGGAAGCAGATAGGCACCCAGTGTTCATGCGGGCGTGAATTTATTAGGTGTGGGGCTCTGTATGAGGCTCTAGAAGAAAAGGGCGGCCGGAGGAGCACCGAATCCCTCCCGCTCTGGGAGAGAAGATGACGTCACACCGCCTGAGCAGGGCCACCATGTTGGGGAAACGGACGGGAATCACACCTCGCACAGGACTTGGATTCCAAAGTCAGCAAGCAAGGCGAGAAAGGTCTCCAGTCAAACGTAATTGCCCTGCATGCTTGAGTCCTTCCCAACGCAGCAGGATGCCAGGGCACAGAGACAGGCAGAGCCCGCACCCACAAAGACCGACCAAGTGCCGTCCCCCGTCACCCGGGGTGGGTGCGCACTAACAACAGCCTGGCAGGCCAAATCCCCGGGCTATTGGGAGTAGCCTGTTCTTCTCGTGCACTTTTACCGAGTTTGTGGGTTAGAGCTACGGAAGTTAGACGCATGTAGGATACGGCTCCCTCCCTTTCCAACGCATTGCCGTACAGCACTGAGTTTGAGAACCAGGATCCGAGCCCTGGGTTGCCTGACTTTTCGGTTCACGATCACACCCCAGTACCTGGCAGTCTCCCTGAGTTACTTACCCCCCACTCCCTGAGTCACTTGAAGACGGAGGCCCCCGCCCGCTCCCCCTTGGGAATCCTGGCTCCCAGCCCAGGAGCAGCTCGGGGCTCTGCTCCGGTGGGTCCAAGGGAGTCGGGCCGAGCTGGGCTGGACTGAGCCGAATGGGGAGGTCATGTGGACAGGCACAGGGGCCGGCGATTCCCGGGCAGCTGGTGGGACGCCATTCGTTTTCCCAGGTTGTGTATGCCCTAAGGAGCTTATCGAGGAGATGTTTACGAATGGGAGCCTTGCTGTTTTCACAGATTATCTGTAACATATTGGCTCGGTGACCCGACAACCCATTTCCAGGAACTGTTAGTTTACACTTAACTCCTTTCCTGGACAGTAGGCAGAAAAAGAGGCCACCGGGCCGACAGGCAGGAGGCTGGCCATGCCCAGAGCTTCCATGAAGCAGTTAAGCATGGGCTGTGCAGGCTCCGAGACACCCTAGCCTCCAGCCAGAACTCACGCCTCACTCTTTCCTACGTGGTCATCAAAGCCTTCCACCCTGCCCTGCCCTGCCCAGAGCTTCCTTCTGCCCGAACTCGGGGCCAAGGCTCCTGTCCAGACCACACAGAGGAGCCCTGCTGCTGTGGCTCTGGTCAAGTATTCAGGTCACCGCCGCATCGCAGAGGCCCCCAGGACCCCGGGGCAGGTCCAGCTGTACTTTCTGATCAGGACAGGAAAACCTGACCTCCAGGGCCATGAACTAACACGTGCTGAGCCCTAATCTGTGTCAGCTGTCCTCACTTCCTTGGTCTCACTTAACCTGAAAACTACTCCAAGAGGCACGTAGTACTTTCTTCCTTGTTTGCGTGAAGAAACTGAGGTTCAGAGCGACTGGCTTAACCAACCTTACACAGTTCACAGGTGGGAGACCAGGAGTTCTCACTCAGATCTGCCGAAGGTTAACATGTATAGGTGCCTCTTGGATGTCTATCCAACAGCCGCACTCGCCTCTCCTCTCCAGAACTCAGATAGCCCATGGTCATGTGCGTCAGTGAACACGTAAGATGCTCCCCATTCTGGGGGTAAAGCCTGGAGAGTCTAAACCAAATACCCTCAGCCCTAGATGCTCTTCAGAGCTTCTTGGAGAGTACACACACATGTATGCACACACGCACACACACACACACACACACACACACATGTGCACAGGGCCCCAGCTGAGCCCAAAGAAATCAGTCTCAAGCCCTGGCTGGCGTAGCTCAGTGGATTGAGCGCGGGCTGCTAACCAAAGTGTCGCAGGTTCAATTCCCAGTCAGGGCACATGCCTGGGTTGCAGGCCATGACCCCCAGCAACCGCACATTGATGTTTCTCTCTCTCTTTCTCCCTCCCTTCCCTCTCTAAAAATAAATAAATAAAATCTTTTAAAAAAATAAGGAGATACTTCTTGCTTAAAAAAAAAAAGAAATCAGTCTCTAAGGGTAGAACCTAGACATCTGTGGTTTAAAGGCTCCCTCCCTAATTCCTCCTCAGCCAGAGGTGAAGATCGCTGGCCCTAACCATTTCCCTTACCACTGGACTGGGCTGAGCATTTCACACGATTCTGGCCGAACAAAAGGCCTGAAAAGTCTTCTTGGAATTTGAGTTGTAGGGAAATTTTACTTCTTTCTTTAAAGGAGACATGAGGATGGAATAGGCCCTTTCCTCTTTCTGACCTTGAATTCTATGGTATAAAGATGTGACGCCTGGTGTTACTGCAGCCACCTTGGGACTATGAGGGAAATAGCCTAACGGCCAACAGGCTGAAAAATGGCAAAAGGAAGAATCTGGAAACATGATGCTATTTTTGAACAACTTAAACAAATCTGGAACCCCTTGCCATAAGAATACTCGTAAGAGGGGATCAATACTTTTCATTGTTTAAGACACTTTAAGTCAGACATTCTGTTACTTGCAGCCAACAGACACACCCACTAAGGAGCTTCAACTGCCTACTGCCAGACCTATCTCTAACAGGGGCAGAAGTACGTCAGCAGGTGGGGCCCACCAGACAGTAAGGCCTACACTCAGTCTTGCTGCCCCAAGGACTAGTAACTAAAGCGAGCCCTGGGCGCGTCATTACATAACTGGCCACCGTGACCACCCTTCCGATAACAGCCATGACATTCATTATGCACTCACTTCGCGCCAGGATCCCTGCAAAGTGCTACCAGTATGCCATCTCATACCCTCCTTACAATTGCCCAGCGAGACAAGTATCAGCACCCATGTTTGACACGCTAGTAAACTGAGACCCAGAGAGGCCAAGGAATCGGACCAAGTGTGCACAGCCAGCCAGTGGCAGAGACGGGATGCCAACCCCAATCTGGCAGATGCCCTCGAGACTTTTTCTTCCTTCCAGGAGACCGCATTGTTTCATTTCCCTGTGACTTAGGACGCTCTACGTGTTCACACCTTCGCTGAAGTGCTTAACGATGCGAATAAAAGGCATTCATCATTGTAATCCCTCATGGAGATAACAGAAATATTAGCAAAGGCTGAAGTGAAAACAGTTCAAGTGAGGCCTAATTTTTTACAAGGCCAAGGAATGATTTACTTTATCACAGCAAAGAATTTTATTTGACAAATGCATATTTTATCATCTCTGGTCTGCTGAACAGGGAAGTTTACATTCTTCCTAGCCATAAAATTTAAATAATTTTTGGCTCCAAAAG
The DNA here is from genome assembly GCF_019186645.2 of Phyllostomus hastatus. Taxonomy (NCBI): domain Eukaryota; kingdom Metazoa; phylum Chordata; class Mammalia; order Chiroptera; family Phyllostomidae; genus Phyllostomus; species Phyllostomus hastatus. The sequence continues at coordinate 5,920,156 of NW_025333709.1, forward strand.
CCTTAAAAGAAATCCTATTTCTAGGTTCCAGCACTCCCCTGGAAATTTAAATGCTAAATAGGAGGCATGAATATACCCCATTTCCGTCAGGAAGGACAAACTCTGGAGTCACAAAGAGTCGGGTTCAAATCCCAGGTCTGCATCTTGCTGACTGTGACATTGGGCGTTGTATTTCCCCAAGGCCCAGCTGGCCAGTGTGGAGGCTGAGAACCCCAACTCCCACCGAGCCCCAGGACGAGAATTAAACTGACGGCCGATGAAAACTGCACGGCAAAGCAGAGGTGCTATGAAGCTTGGTTGTCATGAAACTATGTGCGCAGGACCTGGCGCGGTACCTGGGACAAAGTAGCTACTCAGTAAACCCTTGACGCCTTCCCTCTGTCTTCCCTCTCCGGCTCTGCGCCACCAGCAGTCTTCAGCGGTTCGCCTCCAAAGACAGCACCAGAAACAGGCCGTTCTGGGTCCTCTCTGTCCTTGCTTGGAGAAGGAATGAGACAGCACACCCGCATCTTGGTTCGCTCAGCTGTCAGCTTGCACAGCACCATCCCTGCGCCCTGACCCAAACTCAGGGCACCTGGCCAATCTATTGGTGGGCCACCTGCCAGTTCACAAGACACGCTTGAGAAAGTGTCAGAGGATCGGGAGAGGGGGCAGAACAGGGGGTGCAGGAGGGTGAGAAGAAATGGTTAAGTTGGCTCCAGAGCCGAGAGTGCTAGGGAAGCTGGAAAGAGACAATGGCCCACCCCCAACGTTAGAAACAAGTGAGGGGATTCCAAGGGACTCCGGACTGCTGGCAGGGGGAAGCACAAGGCAGGCCTCCGCGGGGCGGATGGGCACCATCAGGGCTCTGTCGCTGTGGGGTGGTCAGACTGGGTCTCCGAGTCACACTCAGAAAAGCAGGTAAAATGACCGATAGTTAACGGACCTGTTTGGAATCATCAGAAATTTCTGAGGCCCTTCTTCCCACGACTAGAGAGTCTCGCCTTAGCCTTGTTAAGTTCTGGGGGCAGCCAGCATGACTATCACCCCCCCACTTTGCAGATGTGCAAACTGAGGCTTCAAAGCGGGCCTGTGTGTCTGGTCACTTAAGGGAGAGGTGGCTACCCGGAGAGATGAGTCTGCTCAGTGCTTTACAAATGGAACCCAGGGCTCTGCAGCCTGGGGTGGAGCCCCAGAAGCAGCGTTTTCTTTTTAAGCTCCGCAGGTGATTCTGATCATCACCCAGGTTTGGGAACCACTGAAACAGCACCCTAACCAACCCACTGCAGACAAGGAGACAGAGCCTTGGCGGAGGTGGAGGAATTTGCCCAAAGTCCCATAGCTGCTTAGTGGCTAAGACAAGGTCAGTGCCTCAGCTGACAGTCTCCAGGGCAGAACGCGCTTGCCAGCTCACCCAGGGACTGTTTACAGTTGGTCGTGACCACCTACAATATAGATAGGCTTCAGTCATTCAATAAACCTTTATTGGGTGCCTCTCTGGTGCCAGGCGCCAGGGAGACAGATAAACACAACAGGGTGCTTGGGCTTAGAGGGTGCGTGGTGTGAGGGGAGGGAGATGCACAGCCTCACCCCTGCAGGGTGGCGTGGCGGGGCTCCGAGGTCGGCCCGGTCCTTCTAGCCGGGGCCCTCCAACGTCGCTGTGGGCAGGCAAAAGCCGGAGGACTCACTTCCTGTTCACGCAAAGGGCACGAGAGGGCTTGTAAGTTCTATCCCCAAGGGAGGGGCGTGCTGGCGGGGAGGACCCAGGCTCCAGAGGGAGAGAAAAACAAGGAAAACAAAGCCTCCTTACAAGGAAGGTTGGTTCCTTTTGTTTGAATACGCCGCTCGTGTGCCGTGACTTTACACAGCTCAAGTTAGAATAAATGATTGTGAATGGAAGGTTTCTGAGGCTATTTACTGGGCGTATAAGAAACAATCTGACGTTACTAAAATATGTTAAGACCAAAATAGAGGCACCAGAAGAAAAGGCACAAGTCTTCATCACGGCACAGAGATCACAGCTGCCTTTGCTCACGGTGGGTGATAAACGTCAGTCCGAGTCGGAGCTGTGGGCGGACTGGCCAGGTCCGGGGCCCTGCTTCTGAGCCAGACAGACCTGGGCTGGGATCCCTGCCCCATCCCTCCCGAACTGTAAGACCTTGGACAGACTATTAAACTGCCCTGAGCCTCAGTTTCCCCATGTCAGAGATAATGCAAATGCCCTTTGTGTCAGTCACCCGTTGCCAGGGCGCAAACTACCCTGGGATTCAGTGGCTTCAGTGACGACGATGGTTTATCGCCCCTAGTTCCTGTGGATCGGGACTTCGGGGGCATTTCAGCTGGGTGCCTCTAGCTCGCGGTCTCTGGTAAGGCTGCCATCCAACGAACTGCCAGGGGATTCACTTCTGAACTGATGTTGACTGTTGGGGGGTGTTCTTCCCTTGGCCCCCTCCATGCTGCTGCCTCAGGGTCCGCATGGCATGGTATCTGGCCTCCCTCAGGAGGGAATCTGAGGGAGTGAGGGCCTAAGTAGAAGCTGCAATGCTTCTCAGGACCTCACTGGAGAAATCACACCCCATCTCACCTGCAGTACCCTAAGGGTTGCAAGGGTTAGCCCGGGAGAAGAGGGACGCAGGCTGACTACTGTATAGCCACGTGCTGGAAACAATCTAAGTGCCCATCAGGAAATGACTGGATCAAAAAACTGTGGTAGCCCTGGGCTGGTGTGGCTCAGTGGATTGGGGGCCGGCCTGCGAATCAAAAGGTCGCTGGTTTGATTCCCACTCAGGACACAGGCCTCGGTTGCAGGCCAGGTTCCCAGTGGGGGGCGCATGAGAGGCAATCACACATTGATGTTTCTCTCCCTTTCTCCCTCTCCCCCCTCTGTATAAAATCTTTTAAAAAACTGTAGCACATTTACACACGGAATACTACGCAGCAGAAAGAAAGAACTCCTCCCTTTCACAACAGCATGGATGGAACTGGAGAGCATCCTGCTAGGTGAAATAAGCCAGGCGGTGAAAGACAAATACCACATGACCTCACCTATAAGAGGAACCTAATGAGCAAAACAAAGAAGCAAAACAGAACCAGAGGCAGACAGGGAAACAAGGAAAAGACTGACAGCGACCAGAGGGCAGGGGACTAAGGGGTAAAGAAGGGGAAGAGTCTAACCAGGGACTGTGTACAAATGGCCCATGGACACAGGCACCAGGGTGGGGACTGCCTGTGGGAGCAGGGGGTGGGCGGGGCGGGGGAGGTCCACAAAGGGAAATTGGGACACCTGCAGCAGAACCACAAAAACAAAAAAAAACGAAGATTTTTTGCAGAGAGCTCAGTGACCACGCACTGCACTGCTTCCGGAGCAAGCACGGTGAGGACAAGGGGCACCCACCGCAGCTCTCCTCAGCAGGGCCCCGGGGAAAGAGCCCAGAGACAGCAGCTGGTGTGACGCCGCATCCAGCCACTGGGTTTCTGAGCCAAGAGGAGAAGCGGGTTTTCCGATTTGGCTCCTCGGGGTCCCTCTTTCCCTAGAGGAAATCCCAGTAGAGACAGAGGTGAGGGACCACTAGCTAGAACAAAGCAGTCACCGGACTTGAAGTAAACAGATGTCTCGGGAGGAAGGGCGGAGAAGCAGGGAGAGGATTCTAAGGGTCAGGCTGAGGAAGTCACTTTCCTTTTGCTGGAGCAGAACATGAGGAGCCACTGAGAAGCCTGGAACAAGAGTGACTTCGTTCAAACCCACGGGTCAAGGTCATTCTCATGGCTGTGTGTGCAGCAGGCGGCGGAGGTCCGAAGGAAGCAGGCTGTTGGGGCAACCTGAGCAGTGTGGGAAAGGAGAAGAGGCCCAAGAGACACGAGAGACAGGTGGCTGGGAATCCCACCCATGAGCAGCCTGCAGATGCAGGTGACTGGAGGATTAAGGAGGCTCAGGCTCAGACGCAAGTGCAAGTGCCAGTGACCGCCTCCCCCCGGCCTGACCTCGGGCCGTGCGTCTACTTCAGCCTATCGTGTGGGAGGCCTGAGAACGTTCGGCGTGACTTGGACGCAGAACTTGAAAACAATGAGTCTGTCTTTCCTCGTTTCCAGCTCTCCAGCGTGGAAAGCGGATGCCGCGAAGGGCCAGACGGGATGGAATGCGTGTGGTTCTGAGCTCAGCCCCGAGGCCCTGCTCTACCGCCAAGCTCCCTCCCCAGGCTGGGTGCTGGGAGGGAGGGCTGTCTCCCTCAGTGCTGTCGGTCGGAGCCTCGCTTCCCCATCACATCTGTTCTGACCGCTCCCCCAGCCCTGTCTGGCCAGAACCGACCTGCTCTCAGCACCCTGGACGGAGTCCCTCCTGACAGCTAGGGTGCCGTGGTACCCTGCCACCTGAGGGCAGATACCGTGTCCCTGGGGACTGTTCATCTCTACGGGGAATGCTATGACTTTGCCCTCTGAAAACGTTTGACAAATAATCTTCTCTTCCCATTTCATGAAAAGCCAGCAGTGTTAGTATGCCCTGGGAACTTGTTATAAATCCAGGGCCCTACCCCGCCCGGATCCACTGAGTCAAGACTCTCCAGGTGATTTATATGCACAAACCAACTCAGAGAACAGGCTCTTTTTGCATGAACACAGCATAAGATTACATCAGCTTTTGAAGCCAATTGCGTTAACTGTGGACCCTGATTCCAGTCACGGGAAATCCATTTTTTCCCCACGCTCACTGGGAAGTCACATCTTCCTATATTAGTTTTACTGAAGCAACCAACAGTCCAGCTACACGCTGCTGAGTCATGCAAGTGCCCAGACTAAGATCTTGAGGACAAAACCCCAATCACGTTCACCTCTGTGTTTGGTGCCGAGCAGGGCCCCAGTACATAACAGTCTTATGTAAGAAGAAAGAAAAGGAAAAAAAAAAAAGCCAACATCAGCTGAAACCATGAACACCTGACTTGTGCTATGGAACAAGTCCAGTGGGCTGGCTCGGTCCGGGCTCCGTGTCAGGGACTGGATCCTCCCTCTGCCCCCTTGGCGGCAGCTGGGGGCCTGGGCAGGCACCCCCGTGTCCTCAAGTGGTTGTCAGTGTCGCTGGGGGCTCCTCTTCCTCATTAAAGTGGCAGCGGTCAGAGTCCTCTGGACTTCGGGGGATACAAGGGTTTTTGTTTGTTTTTTTCCGAACCTTCAGCAAATGGCCCCTCCAGTCTCATTAGCCCTAATGGAGTTATTCACTCGTTTCTGAGCCCATCACCGAGGCCAAGAGGAAATATCCTGATGTGTTGAAGCCAACGAGGACCCACTTCTGGAGCCGAGAGTGGCTGGAAACGGAGGCGGACTCCAACAGCAGGAGGAAGTCAGGCAGCCCTCGTTGCTGGGAGAAGGGACCTGCATGCGGGGGAGGCCGCAATGCTCAGCGGCTGGCTCTGCATTTCCATTTCCTTTGAATCTTGCAACTGTGTTTCAGGACGCCCGATGTTACCAGCAATCACTTGCGTGGGTTATGGCCAGAAAACCTTTCTATTTTTAAATGACACACAAATGATTATGCTCCGTCACATTGTTTCAGTGATCGACTTTAAAGGGCCCTGGCTCACCTCCTCCTGGAATAATAAAGCAGTCACAGGAGCTCCTTGGGCCCCTCCAAAAACCACTCCGCAGCGGTTTGCCACCCATAATAGAGGGTGCACTTGAAAGGCAACATCCAATGACCAGTTCTGGCTGAAGGCTTTTGTGTTTTTCGAAAGTTCAATAAGCAGCAGAAGTGACCACAATGAGTCTGAAACTTTATAGCATGCGTCTTCAGGAGACAAAGTGCCTAAAACTAGATGGAAAGACTTGTAATTTTTTAAATTAAAAACTGTAGACAGGAGAGGTAGCAAAGCAAAATAAGCATGAATCCTACGTTTTTGTTTCAAAAATAAAACCCGAGGTATGGGGAAAATTGTACTATGGAATTCAGAAGTCTGCTCTGGCCATACGCTGCTGTCTTGCACGTTCACTGTGCCTGCTGTCCTCCAGCCAAAGGGCTCCCGACGACCGGTCACGTTTCGCTGGGCGAGACGGAAAACCAATGAGGCCGAAGGCGGGCAGGGGAGGGGCAATTTCCTGCCCTCACCTCGGGAGCGGAGGGCAAACTCACCACCACCACCGGTCGCTTTAGACCCACACTGCTGACCTAGGTGCTGCGTGGTGGGGGAAGGTGGGAGGATCAGCACTCGCCATTACCGCCTCCCAAAAAAACGACTGAACACCCAGACCTGGCCCGTGCTCAGGAAGGTGGTCGGCGGTGTGATCTGCACAGGAGGCAGGCAGCAGACTCGGTTCCCGGCCTCACCCATCCTACCCCCGAATCGGACGGTCTTGTAGGGGTCCTGGCTCTACCACAGACTGCAGGAGGCCTTGGTGTTATCAATGACCCTATCAATGACTCTCAGCGTCAGTGTCCTCATGTGTAAAGGCGGGACAACAATAGCCCTGTCACACACTGGAGTGAGGAAAAAAGGACCCCCATGTGACCAGTGCCTGGACACGTCCAGGCCAGAGCAACGCCACAAAGACCATCCCCTCCCTGCCCCTGATCAGCTCCCACGGAGTGCTCCCACGTTACACACACAGCTGAAGTGTGCTGCAAGTTTTCCCCCGACTCCCATGAAATGCCTGCGGCACTTGGCTTGTACAGTCAGTCGTGTGCATGTGTGTGAGGTCACGCCTTTGAATACTGCAGTGACTGGACTAAACAGAATGAAAATCCTCAAGTTTTCAAGTAGATGTAAAAACACCCCCAAATGACCAGAAAGAAGAGCATGGCCTCACCTCTCACTGAACGTGAGCGTGAAGTCCAGTTGGGCAGTTCGGTTGGGCAGACTTCAGTCAATCACAGCCTTTGCAGCAACAGCAGCGAAAACAGAAACCTCTCCTGGACTGAAAGGCGCTTGAGGGTGGAAATCTCTTTTATTTTCTTTATATTTTCCTGAAGAATATGGAGAAAGTATGTTCTCCCTAGAAAACATCAGCACACGTGAGGAAGATGCTGACAAGAAGGATGAACTCGATTACCTTGAAGGGCTTACAACCTTGAAAGGCTTATTAAGACGATGTCAGGCCCTGGCCAGGTGGCCCAGCTGACTGGAGTGTCAAAGGCTTCGGGGTTTGATTCCCGGGCAGGGTGCGCACAGGAGGCAACCAATCGATGCTTCTCTCTCGCATCAGTGTTTCTCTCTGCCTCTCCCCCTTCCTCTCTCTCCCAAGTCAATAAACATACCCTCAGACGAAGATTTAAAGAAAAGGGATTCTTAATTGCTATACAATGAAACGTATAAAAATCAAAGTAGAGTAAGATTGGACGCACCGCCTAATTCACACGGCAATCACAATTTTTAAACTTTCTTAGATTTCAAATCACTCCTGCCCAGCGTCACCCTGCCCTGGAGATGGGCGGTCTCCCACAGGGTCTGACGCTATGACTCCGTCCCCTCTGGCAAGACCCTTTTTCTCTCTGGCCTTCGGTGTCCTTACTCACACAGGACGTGAAACAATGAGTTTTCTAAAATTTCCTACAGCTGTAAAATTAGGTGTCCAAAACTCCTGCTCACAGCAGAAATTGCGAAAGGCGCCCTGCCTGGGCCAACCTGAGGGACGTGGACGAGAACAGAGCTGCCCTTCCTCAACCACGTGACCTGTTAAACACTAAAACACCGGGACCAGATGGCTGTCATTCAGGGCAGGAAGGGTAACGGCCATCCGAGAGGTGCTGCTGGGGAACTCTGGGCGATGCAGATGCAGGTACTTTCTGGAAGAGCAGCATTCTGTCCTGTTCCCGTGTAGCAAATGCAAAGCGCCCACCGTACCAGGCACTGTGCCTTGGCACAAAATCATGACACAGCCATGACCAAGACCCAGCCCGGCCCTCGTGATGAGCACGGGCTGGCTGGCTGGCAGAGGGAGGACATTTGGAGCGGAGGGAGGAGCTCCGGGCAGAGGGACCTACCTGTGCAGGTGCACAGGAAGGCAGAGCAGCACGCGGCACACAGGGTGAGTCTCTGTGCGCAGGGGCAGAGCGCCCCCCGAAGGCTGGCAGGAAAGGACCGGGGGGGGGGGGCGGGGAGGCGCTGCCATGCGGCCCCTGAAATGCCAGGCCACGGAGTCCGGACCGGAGTCCGGACAGCACAGTGACCTCGCAACTCCACGTGACTGAGTGCGCAGGAAACTTCACACCACCCCTGATGCTACGGATAAATACCCTTTGTGTTCTGTAACCAGAAGGAAGATGGCTGAAAGAAGAATCCCCGCAAAAAGTAGATTAAATAAATTTATTTGCACAAGAAAAACGTCTGAACATCAGGTACAAGTCCGATGCGCAATGATCCAACAACAGTCACGACCCGCCCCCAGGGCGCTCGGGCGCAGTGCGCAGGCGCGGGTCCTGGGGCGCACGGCCGGCCACGGGGCCGACTCGCGAGGCCTCCCCCCAGCCTCCCACGGCGCACGACGACCATGATACAGGGATAAAAATGCAGTATCACACACTCACCGCTCGGTGAGCTATCGATGCAATATAAACAGTTTAGGTCCTTTTTTACAAAATGAAGAAAATATATTTCTATTACAGCTTTATTCCAAGCATTTTCCGTTAGATACAGCTTTACATATTTTCACTCACTAGAGATAGCAAAAGGCTTGCCTTCTTTCGTATTTGTAGATAAAAATATATTACTTGTCTAAATGTTTGTACTCTGAAGCATACTTTGCCATGTGTGAGTCCCGATGAAGAAAACGAAAATGTGTTGTGGCAAAATCCTGGCTGACGGTCAACACTTGGAGAGTTTCCATGTTTGTTTAAAAAAACTGACACCTGGGTAACAAAGACGCGAGGGCATTCAGGAGAACCAACCGACATCAGTCCTTTCCAGTGACGCCGTCCGTCCGTTCCAGGGAATGGGCCTTCCGTTCCGCACTCAAAGCGTGCGGCCCGAGGCTGGGTTCCTTCCCGCCCCAGGAGCGGCCCGCGGCCCGCGGCCCCGAGGCAGCCCGTGAGGACCTAGCGAGCCGGGGGGACGGTGTCAGCTGAACTACAGGGACGGTCGCTGGGAAAACGAGTGGCGAGCGGCGGGCGGACTGACCGGTCCCCGGGAAGGCCGCGCTCACTGCACCGCACACACGGAGCTCCTGGGGGGGCTCCCAGTTCTCGACAGCGGTTCCTGGCTGTAGTTCACAATATCCGCCTTCACCACCCTCTGCCGTAAAAGAAAACAGAGCTATTATCAGGACATCGGAACATTTAGAAAGGGCTCCTTAAAGTGTATTTTTATGTTCTGAACTTAGGTGAACTCCGTCACAAACGAAGCAGGAGCTGATAGCCAAAGGGCCAACCAGGACAAACATGCAGAGCCGGGGCTGGGGGGGGAGGGCCTGGGTGCTTTTCAAGTGTCTAACAACAACTTCTTTATTGAGTCTTCCCTGATTTTATGCCGTAAGCGTGAGGGTATCACAAGTCTAATAAAAACCCGACAGATCAGTATGAAATATTAAACCCTGGTTATAACTTAAAGCAAAGGAACTGAAATTAATCATTCATATATTTCAACTGATAGATAAGACTTTGTTACTTCAAAGTAAAAAAATGTCATTATTTATTAACATTTCCATAAGCCACTATCCCTAGCCATAACATTTCTGAGAATGTGTACAGCAATCAGTGAGTTAGTGAGAAGAGGTGTAAATGTTAAAGAGGGAGCACATACGAAGGAGAAATATTTTTAGCAACCCAATATTTAAAACTTTGCCAGTTTTTAAAACTTTCCTCCCAAATCCCTTACTTTCAAACAGCTCACTAATGGGTTATGAATAATGACTAATAAAATATAGAATGAGAAATTTAGAAGATTACCGCATACTCATTTTTAAAATAATTTAAACCAAAAGATACTTTTAACTCTTCCTTCCTTCCCTCTAGCCCACATTCAAGGATTATTTTAAGTGATAAATTTAGCAATATGCCCTAATATTCCTAAGTAATGATTTAAATTAAAACAAATACTTCACTGTTTTCAATGCTTTTACTTAGTCTGCACAAACAAGCATACAAAGAAGTGTAATTCAAGGCAAATTTTAAAAATACTCTTTCAATTACCAGGCTATTCCAGGAAAAATGGTAAGGAATGAATAATGAAATAACTGCCTTACTTCTCCACTTCACTGCACATGTAATAAACACAACCATAAAGACAAATACGTGTGAAAGTAACTGAAATGTTATTTTAATTTGTTCCCAATTTCTTGTTTAATTCATAAGTCTCCTGGCAAAGGATCAATTTTTCAAAGTTCTAAAACAGGACGTATGCAATATGAATTCTAATAATGTACAATAATCATTTGAACTTCTCTATTCATAAGGGGAAAAGAACAAGATAGCATTCACGAGTTCTCGCCACCCCCGCCCCAGCCCGCAGTTGCAACAATTCATCCGTTAATACCTGCACTACTGCACTGAACAGAGTCTACTCTGAGCAGAGTTGGCGCGCGGGCGGTCTTCGTCCTGGTACTTCACTACCTCTGCCCTGACAACATGCTGCCGATCCCGTGCAGCAGGAATGAGATGGAGAAGGAAAAACAGAAAAGCGTGTTCAATGGTTGAAAATAGAAGGGGAACACCAATATAGAAAAAGAAATATACACATAAATTTAACCACGTCACAAAAGAAAACAGCAGAATGGAGACATACAAAAAGAAAGAAAATAAAGATTTAAGAAACACTATTCTTTATAATTCTATTTAATTGTTAAAATAGACACATCTACTGAACTTCCTACAAGTTGTGAGTTCTAGTTTTGATATCACAATTACAAATAATATGTATAATTTACAGTGTTTCAGAGAAAAAACAAGAATTATGCTGCCTTTCTATGCTAAAGTGCAGTAAAAATATTGACTCCATTTCCTTCAACAAACATTACTGGGGATCTACCACGTGCCAGTCCCTCTACACTGGGGACATACAGGTGAGTTACACTGGGTCACGTGCCAGTCCCTCTACACTGGGGACGTACAGGTGAGTTACACTGGGTCACGTGCCAGTCCCTCTACACTGGGGACGTACAGGTGAGTTACACTGGGTCAGTTCACAAGCTGCTGTGGTCCTAATGGGAAGAGAAATAGGTACACAGGTAGGCACTTTACTAGCGGACTTATAATATGTTTGGTAATGTGGAGGATGGAGGGACTATTTTTCTGTGGAGGTGGGGAGAGGACGCATCTATCAGAGGAAGCCATACGGCATTGACAATTGTTGCATATTTAACAATACTTACTGCTTGTCAACGAGCTCCTGGTGCTGCTTACTGCCCCATTCCTCACAACCCTGGCATCCACGTTCCAAATTCCATATAAAAATAAACAAGTTCAAAATGTCCTTTTCTATCATTGAAAAAAAATCCTGACATACAGTACAGTACTTAAGTACAACAGCTGTTTTTTTCAAATACCTAAGAGTTTTGCTAAATAAAGAATCAATGCTCTGATAGGTTTTTATTTGCTATCATCCTTAGACTGAAAAGACTGCACATAACAAGTAAGCGTGACAGAGATAACATGCTCTCCAAGGATTTAAACGTGAAACTATCCCTCCTTTTTTTCCATTTCAAATAAGATTTCAGAAAACCCTTGCATCGTGACAGCATGTAATAACTAACACGTGCAGAAAAACAGGTGAAGAAGGCTGTTGGCTGTGGTAACATTTATGAGGACTGAACACACAGACAACTGGGAGAGAGGGAGCAGGGCGCTAGTGTATCAGCCTTGAGCGGGCTCTGCCGCAGTTCCCCCGCAAGCGGCATTAGCTCTCGGACAAGACTCATGATTTACTAGGCACTCAGCCCGATGCTATCAAAAGAAGCATTACTGACTGCAACACGAGGTACTGGGGGACAGGCATGTCAGCGAAAAGCTCAACACCATTATCTGCCCTCCCCGAAACCTAATTGTTTCATGACAAACTGTGTGTAACCATAAAGAAAGGGGGTTTTCATAATCAGTAAGCAACACATTAATCCTCCAGAATGTTGGTTTAAACCCCATCCTATAAACACAACCAAGTTACTGACCTCGCTCTGGTCAAGACATTTGGTCAAAGGACTGACTAACACAAACGGCTTGGGTATTCCCCATTAATTTTCATCGAATTCACGAAGAACTAAAAAGGCAACATCTTTTGTGCGGGCCTTGGTTGTTTGACATGAAGCTTTACACAACGTTCCTGGACTGGAAGCCAGGGCCCAGGCTTTGCTAGGAGGAACGGAACAGAATTTCCACGCCATGAACTTCATGACAGGTGACTTCACAGCAGACGGCTTGTTTAAAAGCCATTCACTGATGTTTTCAGAGAAAATGCTACCTAGAAAACACCCACTTTTATTTTTGGAGCCACAGAGTACCCCCAGTTATTCTCTGCTGTCAGTCAGCGGAGTGAACATAACGAAGCGGCCCTGCAGGAAAAGCGGATTTGTGTTTGAACGCGGCTTTGACCCTGCTATGACAGAGAGGAGCTACAAAGAGATTAGATATTGAGACTACGCATTTTCTGTTTAGGCCACCTAATGCATCGTGAAAGAGCTGAATGCTGAACTTCTGAGACAACAGCATTAGTCATTTTTTTATCCTCCAGATTGAACTACTGTGTAAACAAAAAAACCTGCACAATCTGGGAAACCAGGCATTTATTAACCATTCCTAACTTTTACACTATCTCAGAGGAGAGTGGTTGGGACAGAGAAAAGAGAGGACAGATTAATGATGAAAATAAAACTAGTAACTAAACTGGGAATTGTGAGACATGAAACGAGGGTACACTTATTGTTTAAATATCTGCCTGCCCCCACTTATGCTGGGGGTTCCCTGAGGACAAGGGCTTCAACTTACTCATCTCCGTCTCCTCAGGTTCCGGTGTGGCCCCTGGCACAGAGGAGACCCTCAAAAAAATGTCTGCTGTATTCATAAACTGCATTCCCTTTCATTCCCCCCTCTTCCCCTTTCTCTGCCTTACAAAACTTGCACGATATGTTGATAACTCACTTTACATGACCCCCACACAGGAATGATCTAGGTTAGAACTAAAACAATCCCTTTAAATAATCAGTGGATGGCACTAAGACTAAAAAGCCTTATTACAAATATTTGTCATCAACGAAATTATCGTAGCATCCATTTTCACACGACTGGTAAGTGTCTACATTTTCCTCCTTTTCTATAAAACAAATAAAAATACTTTTAAACATTACACCACATTCCCTCAGGAATATTTTAAAAGGCATAAAACCCACACAAACTGGGCACAAGCTCGCTCGCTCTCTCCCCCTCCACTCCCTGCCTCCCTCCTTCTTTTCCTCCTCCTTTCCTTTTTTCTTCCTCCCCCGTCTCCATATATATTTTTTATTTTATATACACATTGCATATGTAAACAAAAAACATAAAATCTGAACTTATCTTTTTTCCCCTAGTCCATGACATCCAAATGGCCAAGAAGTACATGAAAACGATGCTCAACATCACTAATCGACAGGGAAATACAAATCAACACCAGAAGGAGCTATCACCTCATACCTGTCAGAACGTCTACCATCAAGAACGCAAGAGATGTCTTGGCAAAGATGCTGAGAAAAGAAAACCCTTGTGCACTGTTGGCAGGAATGTAAAATGGTGCAGCCACTATAAAAAACACTATGGAGATTTCTCTAAAAATTAAATATAGAACTACCACACGATCCAACGCTTCCAATTCTGGGTACCCAAAGAAAATGAAAATACTAATTCAAAAGGATATATGCACCACTGTATTTATCACAGTGTTATTTCCAACAGCCAAGATATGGAAACAGCCAGAGTACCCAACAATAGGAGAATGGACACATAAAATGTGGTTTACACACACGCAGACGTACGTACAATGGAATTATTACTCGGCCGTGAGAAAGGAGGACATTCTGCCATTTGCTACAACATGGGCGGACCTGGAGCACGTGACTTTAAGTGACGTTAAGTCACAGAGAGAAAGACAAATGCTGTATGGTATCACTTATAGGTGGAATTTTAAAAAGCCAAACTTGTAAACAACGGAGAATAAAAGGGTGTTTACCAGGAGATGAGAGGTGGGGGATATTTCACCCTTTATTTCACCCTTAAATGTCATTTAAGGGTGAAAACTTACAATCAGCAGTAAATAAGCCCCAGAGATATAACGAAGAACAGTACAGCGAATAATCAAACCTGCTAAGAGCCTAGAACTTAATTATTCCAGCTACTAGAAAGAAATCATTACGTGACGCTACAGAGGTACTATCACCACAACAGCATTCACATTACAATGCACAAATGTACCAAATTAGCATGCTATGCATCTTAAATTTACACATTATATGTCAAAAACATTTCAAGTTTAAAAAAAAACACTGTGCTTAATTAATGTGGCTTGCCAAGTGTATTCCTAGAAACATCTTTTTAAGAAATGAACTTTCAAAAATGTTCCTACTGAGAAATGTTCATTGTGAAATCAATAATTTAATTGGCAAAGGCGGCAAATCCATCAGGTTCAGGAAAGAAAACTGGGGCTTCTCCACATAAAGGATTCTGACAAATAGAGAAAGGTTCTAGTATCTTGAATTCATCTTCCAATGAATGGATTCAAAGTACTGGGTTGGCCAAAAAGTCCGTTACATTTTTTCCATGCGATGGCTCTAGTGGTTCTTAGTTGTCTTCAACTTCATTCGGAACAATTTTGTTAGACTGTATTGTGGCAGCTGTCATATAAGCGTGCATTAAAAAACTTACTAAAATTGGTAAATGTGCCGCCACTTTAATATTGAAGGTGGAAGAAGACATGTAACATTTTCAGGGTATTATGCTTTATTTCAAGAAAGGTAAAAATGCAACTGAAATGCAAAAAAAAAAAAGATTAGTGCAGTGTGTTAGAATGTTCAAAGTGGTTTCTGAAGCACTTTATTGACATTTTGGCCCAGTAATTCTCCGCTGCGGGGCTGTCTTACGCATTGGAAGATGTTTAGCAGCACCCTGGCCTCCACCCACTAGCAGTCAGCAGCGGGAGGTAGCCAACATACTCAAAATATCCCAATCAATAAAGTTATTGGTAAAAATGAAAAAATGTGTCTTTGTTTTACAGAAAAAGTGTAATACACTTTTTGGCCAACCCAATAGATACCATGGACAAACTGAAGACTGATGGAAACCTCGCTGTGTAGGAAACAAGATGAGGCTCTACCAAACACGGCGGGGGGGACAGGGAGGTCGGAGAGGTAGGCTGTTGACACAGCGGATACTCTTCAGTTAAATACGCCTAGATGTTAAGTCTGATACAAGTGGACTGTGAATGTTGACAAAGCTTCTCGCTTCCATAAAGTTTTGCCTCTCAGAAGTATCCAATGTATTTCATCTCTCTCGAGTTTTCACTGCAGCTGAGCACCGCCCCAGAGCCCAGGCACAGCACACTCTCCCCCAGCAGGCCCGCCCACCCCTGGGTCTCCCCCTCCTCCACTCCTGGGGGTGAGAAGTGCCAGTGTCTTGGACTTCTCTGCTCTTTCATCCAGTCTTTCCATAAGACCTACTGATTCTTCTCAGAAGTGTCTCTTGTGTCCATTCTCTCCCTTCCACTCCGATTCTGCTGCCTATCACACTGAGGGCAGTAACCTACCTTCTTGCTTCAATCTCTTTCCACTAGACCACACAAAAATATCCCATTAGATTAATCCTACCTAAAAACTGCTTTCCTTTATTCCTCTGCTTCAAAAATTATTTCCCACTGTCAAATGTTAGATAAAATTTATCACCTTGGCATTCATAAATCTCCATAATCTTTTCTCAAATTCCTTTTACACTCCAACACAAATAGTCATTTATTTTAAGCAAACTGCTCTTTTTTTTTTTCCAAAATACAACTTAAGGTTGTATTCAACTTGTTCATGCCAGCTTCTCTCCCAGTCATTTTCTTAACCCCTGCGCCCCCCTCCAGACTGCCCGGCAAGCGCCGCACCCCCCCGCACCCCCCCCCCCCGCAGTACGGTGGAGGGGAGAAGTCCGGGGACGCTGCTGCAGGACCTGGGCCTGCCACTGCCTCCTCGCAGGCAAGTGAGCCCAAAGCTACCTAACGGGCCCGTAAAATAACGTGAAATGCCACCTGCTCCACAGAGTTGTTATGGGGGCTGGCGGAGATAACACCGTGCCTGGCACATAACATTGATACACTGATTTTCTTCACTGAAGGCAAGGACTACATCTTAAACTCCTTTAAATCACTGTCAGACCCACCCCTCTACCACATAATATGATGTATGATCGATACATAATCTATAATTATTTGATCATCATTCATAGACTCTCTAATTAACCAGACAT
Source organism: Phyllostomus hastatus (assembly GCF_019186645.2). NCBI lineage: Eukaryota > Metazoa > Chordata > Mammalia > Chiroptera > Phyllostomidae > Phyllostomus > Phyllostomus hastatus. The sequence goes on from NW_025333709.1 coordinate 5,936,510, forward strand.
CGTTTTTCAAACACCATTTAGAAATAAAAACTAAAAAGCAGAGGATGTACTTGGTCCGCCAAGTTCTATGTAATCAAGCAAAATATCTTCACACTGTTCCTGGTTAAGTGCTAAAATAAATGTCTTTTGAATAATGAAAAATGAAAGTAACAGGTTTTCAGAGACCCAAGGATTTTAATCAAGTCCTAAAACTAGCCACATCAGCATAACAATTTTTAATAAATAATTGCTTTAATTGTTTTAAAACACATACACACACACAATGACCATAAAAATAAAATTCTGAACTATGTCAAAAAGAACTAAAGAGAAATTTAAGGATGGGGAAAATGGGGAGGAAATGAAGTAGAAGAGGATTCTGGAAAAATGTAATGTATTTTTGCTTCTAAGCAAACCACTTGTGAAGCGTAACTTCCAACTGCAGGCCCTTGCTCTGAATCTTCATCCTACCGAACATGGAACCTGGTGTACCATTATAGTGGTGTTTTTAAATGCTTCCTGTTGGTTTTCATGTTTATCTCCTAATATTCGAAAACTAACTAGGACTAGTGAAAGAATTCAGAAATCCTCAATAATCAATCCATTATTAAATTAACAATAAAATAACATCAATAGTTAATATAATTAAAGGATGTTTAAGAATATAGAGTGTACAGACTTTTAAAAACTTGAAAAAATACTGTTTTACCAAAGCAAACATGGAAGACACCAAATGGAGAAAACTCTAATTAAGACTTACTTTAAAAAATAGTTGGAATTTTGTATAAAATGTTTTAAAAATATTGTACAGTAATCCTGGAAGAACTTAACTAGAAAACAACAATATGGTCAGCACCTTAACCCATTATTTAACCACTGGTGAAATTTATATTATATTAATCTCATCTTTCCAACAAAAAGGACAAACTGAAGTTTCAAGGGTATAATTTGACAAAAAGTTAACATCCTCCATCTTCTGCAATAAACAGTGATTCATTCATACACACAATCTACTTCTAGGAATTTTAGTGATATGTACATAGAATACATAAATGTGCAAGAATTCAGGGGTAACAATTAATATCTTTTAGGAAATAAATTATCTTTTAAAATATAAAGTTCAATATAATCACCTGGGACTGTTCTATTTCTGCTTTGTTTAACTTGATTCCAAGGATTTCAGCAGCAACTTTCTGAAAACACAGGAAGACCTACATACCAAAAATAGGTTTAAATGATTTAAAACAGGCATGCTTAAGTTACCTTCAAATAAATTAAAGTTTCCAAACAACGATAAACAGCAAGAATTGCAAAAATATGATATGCCAGGTTATTTCAAAAATAGCTTTATTTGTCAAATACAGCAAGACTTTAAGTGTAATAACTTTTTAAATGATTAAACCCATGATTTGAAAATTCATGAAATTCAGTGAATTGGTCTAAACACATACATTAATCCCTAAACACTTACATTTTTAAAGATTTAACATAAGACGATTAATTACAACTCCCACAGTAAAAAAAAAACAAACAAAAAAAAACTAGCAGCACCAACCGCTGCAGGTGCTGCAGAAAACGAGGATACAGCGGTCTGCACTTTACCGCCTGGGTTTCCACTGCCGACTCTACATCCGTCTTCTGAGCTGGCTTCAGCCTATTTCTTTACTATCCCTTTAATAGTCTTTGTGGCTCTCATCAAGTCAATTAATTCTCTACACTTCTTGAGCAAAACAACTTAGAAATCCTTACTGTATTTTATCAGTTCAGAATAAAGACATATTTTACTCCATTATTTGCAAATAAAACTCTTACAAACATTTTTCTATGAACAGCCTTTTCATACATGGTTAGCTTATGCTGAGTGCACTCTGATTCCCAGAGCTGCAAGCCAGAGACTGCCTTAATGGGTAACTTGTCTTTACCTCGTAAGTGCACTATCATGTTCTTATCCCTACTTATCTCCAGATTACTTACTGAATATTTATCACAATTTTATTTAATTTTGATTTCTAATCAAAAAGAGACACTTACTCTGAAAGGCTCATGCCATTTGCACCTCACAAACTACTGTATATTATGGATCGCTGATGAGCAATGCTTAGGGAAAACCAGGAAAGTTAGTGTGGTGCGATAGAGAGAAAGAGGGGGACTGTAAAAGAAAATGAGCAAAGAGATTGACAAGGTACAAATCATGTAAGATCTGGTGGACTCTGGTTTTTACTCTGAGTGAAGTAGAAGCCATGGGGGGTGGCTGATGTGACTCCTATTTTAACAGGTTCCATCTGGCTGCCGGACTGCGTATTCACCAGAGAAGGTCAGGGTACAAAAGAAGAAACCAGCCCTGGCCACCATGGTCCATTGGAGTGTCATCCCATAAACTGGGGGTCATGGGTTCAAATCCCGGTCAGGGCACATGGCTAGGTTGAGGGTTTGGTCCTGTAGTAAGGGCGCATGCGAGAAGCAACCAATCCATGTTCTTCTCCAGCACTGATGTTTCTCCCCCTCTCTCCCCCTCTCTCTAAAATCAGTAAGCATGTCCTCAGGTGAGGATAAAAACAAAACAAAAAAAAGACACCAGTAAAGACACAAAATAAGAGATGACGAAGGCTTAAAACAAAGTCATAGCAGTGCAGATGGTAAAAAGTAATCATATTCTAGACACATTTAAAGACAGAGCCAACAGGACTTGGTGATAGACACAGATGTGGGGTGTCAAAAAAACAGAGGACTCAAGGATGACTCCCATTTAATATTGGCCTTAGCAACTAGTAAAGGAACTGTCATTTATTGAAGTGGGAAGTCTGTGAAAGATTTGAGGAGGAAATAGCAAGAGCTCAATTCTGGATCTAAATTAACTGGGACTGCCTATTAGACATCTAAGTGGAGGTGTCAGGTGGGCAGCTGAATATTGAGTATGGTCAAAGCAACGAGACTAGAAAGGACAGCAAGGAAATTAATTTAGAAAAAAGAAATGCACGAAGACTGGGCCCAAGGGCACGCCAATATTTAAAAGCTGGAGAGATTAGAAATCAGTAGAGTGGACTAAAAAAGAGTACTTAGCAAGGAGAAAAACCAGGAGGTACAGTATCCTGGAAGTTAAGTGAAGAAAGCATTTTAAAGAGAAGAGTAATCAACTATTTTACATGCTGCAACTAAGTCAAGTAAGATGAGAACTAAGAACTGGCCAGTGAATTTAGCAAAAAGGTGGTCATCGGTGACCTTGATAATAGCAGTTTGGGTGAAATATTAAGGACAAAAGCCTGACTGTTCAAGAGAAACTTGGAGGAGAGAAGTAGAGACAACTGTTTCAGAACAGTCCACTGGAAAGCAGGGGGAAGAAGGTGAGAGCTAGAGAAGATGTGGAATCAAGAGTTTTCTTGTTTTTAAGACAAGAGAAGTCATACTATTTGGTATGCTGACAGAATAATCCAGTAAAGAGAAAAGGCGATCACGCAGGAAGGGGAGAAAACCGCTAAGCAATGCTCATCACTAGGCAACAAGCCGGCCCCAGCTGGGAGCACGAGCAGTTCATCCCACAGTGAGGGCAGAGGAGACCGAAAACCTGGGAGCGGACACAGGGCGGCAGGGAGAGTGGGGTAAAGGTGGCGGCAAGAGTACACGGAAGCTGTCTTCTGTTTCAAATTTATTATAAAATAAGAAACATAGTCATCAGCTGAGAGAATGGACAAGGAAGTCTGGAAGATCTGAAGAGAGGAGAGAAGCTATGGACAGTCATTAGGTGAAGGGGAGAGACAGTGGTCTGCGATCATGGAGGACGATTACTAAGCAGCATTAAGGGCCCAGTAGGCGACGGTGAATTTTCAGTAAAAACTCCAGCATGCCTCTGTGTTTCTCCCTGACCAGGTTCAAAGACAAGGGTGCAGCCATAAAAACGTGAGGGGTTGACTCAAACCAGGGCTAAGGCCAAGCGAGTCTGATAAAGTGAAAGAGGGGAATGGGAACGGAGGCATGTGCATGGCAACAATTTTCACTGGTCATACTTAAATTAGGAAGGGCGAAAAATCAAGACATGAAAGGAGGTCAGGGACATGGAAAGGGTGTTCGGATCAGTGTCTTGGAGTCCTGCCGAGGCTGCAGACTGATGGGGTCAGGGGACTCAAAGGTGTGAGCTGAAAAGACAGGGTGCGGTGGGTGCCTAGGGTGCCAGACGCGAAGATCCGAGATAGCGGAGGGACTGCAGGGATTCGCAGTGACAGTGCAGGGGGCTGAGCGGCCGAGCTGGGTGAAGGGCGAAGTTTGAAATCGCTCAGTATTATGACAAAGGTAATATTAGAGAAAAGTATCAGCCAAGAGCTCAACTTCTCAAAAAGTGAGAAGTAACCTGGAGTTGGAAATGACTTATAATTCTTACAGTGACTCCACCAAGCCATTTCCAAGTTGGATTTTAAAAAATGAGAATTTTTAATGGTGGTTCAACATAAGTATACAAAACATACTTAGTGGTTAAACACAAGCAAAAATACTGGAAGTTAAAGTAATCCAAAATGGCTAAAGACCCCTAGGTTAGTGGGAGTAGAAGCCTGGGACATGGATAGACTTACTTATCAAGGAGTATCGATACTATACTTTTTTAATGGTGTGTGGGGGTATATGTGACTGTTTGTGTCATCCTGGGGGAAAGGGTTCCAAGAGGTCAAATTTTTAACTATCAGATCCAAAAAAAGATTAAACACCCTTTATTTTATTTAATACTTATCCTAAGCATAAAAACCATGAAGGAAATCATAAAGGAAAAATATCAGAAAGGATTAAGCCACAGAAAAATTCAAACTTCTTTTGGTTGAATATGTCAAGGAAATTAATGAATAAAAATCCGGGCAGCGAAGAATATTTGCACAAATTATGACAAATGGTTGTTATCCCTCATACAAAAATGGTCACAGCAATTTTAAAGGCGTATGACAGCCCTGGCTGGTGTGGCTCGGTGGACTGGGCGCCAGCCTGCAAACAGAAAGGTGGCTGATCTGACTCCCAGTCCGGGCACATGCCTGGGTCGTGGTCCAGGTCCCCAGCTGGGGGCGTGCGGGAAGCAACTGACAGATGTTTTTCTCCCTTTCTTTCTCCCTCCCTTTCTCCTTTCCCTTCCCTCTCAAAGTAAAGAAATAAAATATATTTTTTTTTAAAAAAGCATGTTACAAACAGATAACAGGCAAAAAACAGGTAATGAAAATTTTCAATATTCAACCTTGACAGCAATCAACGTTAATTTAAAATTTAAATAGCCAAATACCCTTTTTTTGCCTAGCAAATTGAGAAGTATTTAAAAATAAATAAATCCTGAATGTTAAAAAAGAGTGTAGTGGTATGGCATTCACAACGTGCGAGTGGCAATTTGCAATATGTTCCAATTCCTTTTCAAGGAATCCACCTAAAGGAAATGACTGGGGGATCACTTTGTAAGTTATACAAATGTTTAACCACTATGCTATATACCCGGAACCAACAGAACATTGAATGTCCACCTTAATTAAAATGTTTTAATTTTTTTAAAAAGGAAATAATCAAAACTTCAAAGCTTATGGACAGTTTTACATTAAATTATTATATCAAAACTTGAAAAAACCTATATGTCTAATAATAGGGACTTGGTTGAATGAATTTTTTAATAGTTATTTAATGAATTATTAAATCCATTTAGTAATATTAAATGACAGGGCTAAATTTTTTTCAGGTGTGTCTATTAAATAAAGAAGTAAAACAAACTTATTTCTATATTATGACCTTAATTCTTTAAAATAAATACTTAGTGTGGTTAATACAGTGAGCCCTTACAAATCCTACCTCCACCACTTATTAGCTGTGTAACCTAGACCCCCATTACATAATCTCACTAAGACTCATCTATGAAACAGAGATAATTAGAGTAGGACGGTGCCTGCCACAAAGTAAGCTCTCAGTAAATGCAATCTGCTGGCAGTAGCACAAATATCTGTGAGGATCAGAAAAAGAAGACTAGAAGGAATCATAGGGGGTTATGAATGGCCACCTCTGAATGCTAAGATCATGGGTGATATATATTCTTTTTAAACTCTCATATTTTTAAATACTTTAAGATAATCATAAAATTATGTTAAACGAATTATAAAATATAAAGAGAATAAACATATCTAATCTAATCTATTTTATGTCTTCAGTAAACATTAATTTGTTGCAAAAGTTAAATAATGGAAGTATGCTTCCCATGAATATTGGTAAACAAAGGAAAATAAACCTCACTTATAACATTCAAAATTCATTATTTCACTTACAGAGTCTCCGGTCTTCGCTGAGACAAAGTGGCTACTAAAACCATTCTCCTGGCAAAACCGTAAGTGTTTTTCAGGCTTTACTGTTCGCATGTGCTCCAAATCAACTAGGAAGGTGAACAAAAACAGGAAGAAGAATTTAATATTAGAGTCAATCCATATATTTTAACATGTTCAAATCTGACTTACTTTCCAATATTATACCCCAGCTTAGACACCAGCTGCATAATCTTGGGCAATTTCCTTAATTTCTTTATGCCTCGGTCCCTAAATCTGAAAACCAAGACTAACAGACATACCTAGTATTTGAGAAGTAATCTACGTATAGTGCAATGCACAAGTGCTCAAAAAATGAAAGTGATCATTCGTATCTATGCAGCTTCAGGCACACTGATGACACTCAAAAAATACATATACTTAGTATAGTAAGTTTAAACACAGTGATTAATAATAGAAAGATGCACTTACCAAGCATATTTGATTGAAACAGTTTGATTACTATAATAATTATTAGTTCTGCAATTTTTATACAAATTGATGTTCACACAAATACATAATTTTCTGCTAAAACATATCTATATTCCATAGTTTATTTAATTTACTTAAAGCCATGGTGTAATTTCAAAAAGACATATAGCTCAGCCACTTTCCAGACCTAAGGTATGCATGTTGAACGTAAGGGGCAAGCACTGATTTCCTCGAATACTTGTAGGTGCTTTAAAGCAAAGCACAGTATTCATATCCAATACTGGTTTTATCCGGCACAGTCTATTTTTTTCAAATGTGATCTTTTATTGAACAGTTTCTCTTTTTACAACACTAGAAACTCTATAAGGCTGTTGACTCAATGCCGTCAAATTATAAGGCAAATATATTCACAGGATTTAAGGACAACTAGGCTCTTTGAGTCAATATGGGGGGGGAAAAGTTAAACTGATTTCCTGAGGAAGGGACCCAACTGACTTGTAAAAACTTGTAAATTTGCAAATCTAGTAGGCCTACATAATAGTGTCAATTGATTATCAACTAAAAGGTGCTCTCATTTTACATAAAAGGTTTTATTTAAAATTATATTGAAGGTCGTTAGTTTGTAAGCTCAAGAGATCTTTCTCTAGGAGATTTTTTACTTAGTGAAGGGATTCCTGAGTCCCATTTTTATTGCTTAGCTTGAATAATATGGAGCTTTTTCTTTTCTGGCCACAAATTACTGTTTCTTAAACATCACTGACACCTTATTTACAAGAACAGGTCAAAACGTCCAGATACCATAGGCATCAATATGTAGAAGGCTAACATACTAAGTTATTAGCACTGACATTTATACATCTAGGTTATCATAATATTAAAGCTAAAATACTTTCCTAATTTAACACGAGTAAGAACAAGTCATGTCACTAGGAAAAGTCCCCAATGAAATCACTGTCCAATTTTTTTAAATGAAGTCTGTCATTCTGTGTGTGTATTTGTCTTTTCAAATGAAACAGTCTATCATTGTTCAATTTTTTTCTTTCTCTTTTTTTCCTCTCTCCCTCTGCCAGTCCCCACAACTCCTGAACTCCCACCTAAGTTTATCTATAGCACTGGGGGATTTACTATCCAAACAAAAGGGTTTTTCCTAATAAAACTAGCAATAAAAGACTAGTATGTCACTGATCAATTTGGGGGGGAAAGCACTTACGCAACAAACATTATTGAGTACCTATTACATACTAAGTACTGTGCTAGGTACTAAGAACCCAAAGATGAAAAAGATACAATCCAGGTCCTCAAAAAATCATCACCAGTATTATAAACATCAAAGACCATTAAAGATATAAAAATTATTTTAAATAACTGAGATTCTGACAAATGTGAAAGCAGAGATTAAAAGGTCCTCACAGAACTTCAAAGTTTTCTTCCATTATGTTAGAATTTATTGGGCAACATTTAAGAGGGCTCACTTACTAGAATACTTCATTCTAAATAATCCAGAAATGTAAATTCTGAAGATATAGTATAGTTAGAGACACTAGTAAAATCTTTCTGTTCTTCCATCTTTATTTCTTTTATTTTTAAGAGCATTCTTAAAATGGTTATCCAGTACCTACCTATTATACATGTGATAACATTCTCACTGCTATGATTTCCTTTATATCCCTCAGTGAACCACATCATTTTTCTACGTGTTATCACCAGGAACACACACACACACACACAACTTTTATATTCCTTGCCCAAGCACATCTTCTCATTGCTTATACAGAGAGGAAGGAAGAGAGAAAAACCTCAGTGTGAGAGACAAACAATGACTGGTTGCCTCCCACAGCACTCAGACCGGAGATGGTTCATCCTCTAACCAGGGATCAAACCCACAACTTAGCTATGTGCCCTGACCAGGAATGGAACCTGCGACCTGTCAGTTACAGGATGACACTCTGGCCAACTCAGCCACAACAGCCAGGGCCTAGCTGTTACATTTTATTTTACAAAATAGAGTTACAATTTCCTAATAACAATAATACATGCTCATTTCCCAAATATTCAGAAAAACCACCATGAAAATGAAATTTAACAGGGTACATGCCTGGGTTGCAGGCCATGACCCCCAGCAACCGCACATTGATGTTTCTCTCTCTCTCTCTCTCCCTCCCTTCCCTCTCTAAAAATAAATAAATAAATCTTTAAAACATGATGAAAATGCTATCAACTAAAGACAACTATTGCTAACGTGTGCACTATGTCCTTCCAACGTCTAAGCAGTTGAAGGACAAAGGCACTGATACTGTGCATTTGCCTGTTCTTTTACCTCAACCATACTACTGGGTTGGCTGAAAAGTACATCTGGTTCTTTCTGTAAAATAAAAGACACATTTTTCAATAACTTTATTGATTTGGGGTAATCTGAGCATCATCTAATAAGAAAGCTCCAGCACAGAACTTCACAAACCACTTTTGACACATTTGATCAGTCACAGCACCTTCTCCATACACTGCACAAATCTTTATATGCATTTCACTTGTGTTTTTACCTTTTTTGAAATAATAAAGCACAATATGCAGAAAATGTTGCATATTTTCTTCCATTTTCAAAATTAAAATGGCTACACAAAACTTCATCAATTTTGTTAAGTCTTTTTTTAAAGCATGCAGATAGGATAGCTGTCACAACACAATCTAACAACATGTTTCAAATCCAGTTAAAGATGTGCTACTAGAGACATCTTATGGGAAAAAAAAACAGACAAACTTTGTGGCCAATCCATACATCCTGTTTAACCATGCACTTAACAATGTCAACAGATAACCACTTTACTGATCATCCGTTCCTTCATTCAACAAATATTTGAGCATCAGGCAGCGCCCTGGATGCCGCATACATAACAATGAGCTTATGTTGTAACGAAGAAAAAGCGACCAACAAGTAAAATACATAGCATGGCAAATGCTGATAGATCTTATGAAGAAAAATAAAGGGCGCGTGAGAGGCAGCACTCTTTCAAACAGGAAGGTGGAACACCTTACGAAGGCTAAGGAGCAAGATCTGGGGGATAAAGCCTCCCAAGCAGAGGGAACTGCAAGTGCAAAGGCCCGAAAGGAGGATTCTTGTTAGCAGACTCAAGGAAAAGCCAGGAGGCCAGAGTGCTACAATGAGTTCAGACGAGAGGGGAACTGGGAAAGAGGCTTGAAAAGCCAGGGCCAGGTCCTGTGGAGTGTGCAGGCCACTCTAAGAGAGATGGGAAGTTCCTGGAGGGTTGTGATAAAAAAAGAAAAAGTTATAATCTGACTCACATTTTAAAAGGTTCTGAGCTCTTTATTGAGAATAAACTACAGAGGGACAAATGCAAAGCAGAGAAGACATTGAGGGAGCTATAATCTAAGAAAGAGAGGGTGGTAGTTAGGACAAGAGTGGTAAGCAACAGAGATAGTAAAAAGTGGGGCAGATTCTCAAAATATATTTGGAATAAAAACTAAATAGGAATTGTGCCCTGGCTAGTGTGGCTCAGTGGATTGAGTACCAGGCTGCGAATGAAAGAGTTGCAGGTTCGATACCCGGATTCCCAGTCAGGGAACGTGCCCAGGTTGCAGCCAGGTCCCCAGTGGGGGCACACAAGAGGCAACCACACACTGATGTGTCTCTCCTTCTCTTTCTCCCTCCCTTTCTGCTCTCTCTAAAACTAAATAAATAAAATATTTTTTTAAGTAAATAGGATTTGCTAATGGATTTGATGTGGGATTTGAAATATATAGAAAAGTCACTTGAAGGTAGTTAACCTGAATTTAAAGTGAGACAGTGTATTTGTGGGGTTTGTTCCAGACTCATTTTATTTTGCTTCAAGAGCAGAGATTTGCATTTAAGTAGAGCTAAGGTTTGCCCAACCTTGTACAACATGTGAAAAGAAAAACAGGTAAGTTGAAGATAGTGAATGCAATGTAATGATTACATTTGTGAAACAGAGAGTCTAAGTTGATTAAGAAGAAGGTGGAGGAAAATGAAAAATTGGTAAATTAATTGATTTTAAGGTCTTATGTGGATTTTAAAATTACTGAGGTTGTGTTACTAAAGGAAGTGAGCTGGAAAGACAAGATAACAGAGACTGGGATGCATGAACCTGGGACTAGAAGGAGGGTGCAGACACTGATACCTGCTCCATCTTCAGAATAATTTTGTCTGTGTACATGTGTGGGGGGTGCAACATGGCTGCGGGCAGAGAGCTCAGTGCACTGAGAGACTGAGGTATTAGAATAATCTCTAATAATACTGAAATTACTAAGAATTTTGACAGCATACTGACAGAATGACTGTGACCAAGGAGCCAAAATCTTCAAGGAATTCAAGGAGATGATACAGGTGTTGGCTAACAAATGTAACTGACAGGAGGTATGACCATATGGCTTGGTAATCAAATCTAAGGGCTTTCAAGGAAGATGAAGCTGATCTGAGAAGAGCACCAGGGAACAAGAGAGCCACCTCTCCCTCCTTCAGTCCCAGTGATGAGGTGCACTCAGTAGGGAAAAACCAACACTTCAAAGGGCTTCAGGAGAAGGCAGCGCTGTCCTTATGGGAGGACCAACAGATAGAACAAGAAGTTTAAAAACTTTCATTTGAGGAAGATGTTAAGAATATAGGAGTTTTATTGATATCTTTTTGTAAGCTACTACAGACCCAGTGGAAGTTAAAAAAGAATAGAAGCTGGTGCTCCTGATCACGGCAATGGGACTTTGTTTAAGTCACCCTGAGCCTTGCTTTTTTTGCACATGAAATCAGACTGATGCTTCGCCTATCCGCCAAGATTGACACTCTAAGTCCTGCTGGTGTCTCTTCAAAGAAGTAAGAATAAAATAAATAAACTAAGAAGAAAGAATATCAGCTTTGATGATGATCACTTAAAGAATCTAAGTTTTTTCTGAAGTTTTAATTAAAAGAATAAAGATATACAAACTTTAAATGCTCATTATAAAAAAGGGAATTATATACCTGGTAATTACTTATTAGTACTTTCAAAGTATTCATTAATAACAAAAAACCTAAAACTGAGCCATAAGAGTATGAAATAAGATACTCCTTGCCTTAGCACTGATTTTATAAAGTCCTTTACAAAGTACTTGCAGCTGTATATACAAATTGTGAAATCACATATTTAAAAATGATCCATCATGATTAGCCAAAACATGGCAAGTAAAATACCTTTAATAATTTATTAAATTTGATTTACATGTGCTTAAAATTATATCTTTATTTTTACTTCTAAAACACACACTCATGCTAATTAGATAAGTCTATGACAACTTTTCTTTTTTAAATTGTATTTTTCAATTACAGTTTGCATTCAACATTATTCTGTATTAGTTTCAGGTGTACAGCACAGTGACTAGACAATCATGTACCTTACAAAGTGTTCCTCCCGATATTTCAGGTGCCCACCTGGCACCACCATACTCCCTGTGCTTTATTTTACATCCCTGTGATGACTCTGTAACTACCAATTAGTACTTCTCAATCCCACCACCTTTTTCACCCCGCCCCGAAACCCCCTCCCTTCTGACAACCATCAGTCTGTTCTCTGTACCTATGAATTTGTTTCTGTTTTGTTTGTTTGCTTAATCCTGTTCTTTAGATTCCACATATAAGTGAGATCATATGGTATTTGTCTTTCTCTATCTGGCTTATTTCACTTAGCATAATACCTTCTAGGTCCATTCATGCTGTCTCAAATGGTTAAGATTTCATTCTTTTCATAGCCAAGTATCTCGTACAGGTGCCACTGTTTTCTACCCACTCGTCTACTGGCGGGCCCTTGAGCAGCGTCCGTATCTCGGCGACTGTTAACAATGCTGCAATGAATGTAAGGGTGCATATAGCCTTTCAAATTAGTGTTCTGGGCTCAAACACAGTACCAACTGTAACAACAGTTTGAAAAATAGATGTATCAAATGAATAATAATAGTCAGGGCTACTGATCAGAGTGAGGTAAAATTTTAAGTAAACTTTAAAATTCTTAAAAACATTACAATACCTATATTACTTTTTATATTGACCTGAGACTTAGTGATATTCCTATCTTCCTAAATATTCATTTTTCAACATGCTATAAGAAAATATTGTAAAATGAATATGACTTTTTTATTCATACCAGAATGTATTACTTAATGTTCTTTAAAAAATGGGAAGTATTATATGATGCTAATTAATTATGTCATTGTCTATTCCCTGTCAATGGAAGGACATATTGAAAGTATAAACTATTTTTGCTCCTCAGTTCACATACAATGTCAGAAATAGAATATTCTCAGTGCAACAACTGTAAAATATGTCACTATCTAACTTAAAGAAGTAGAGACAAAATACAAATATAGCACTTGCACAGATTCTTCACAGTAATTTTTAGGTTATCAAGGAAACATCTAGAGTGTTGATCTGGTTATACTCAATTCAAACAAACTACTTGTCACATTAACTACCTCCAGGAAGTTACTCCAAACACAAAATAAACTGTTTATGCTCCTACTCAGATAGATAACATGACAGATTGTTATTAGTTGAAGACAGATGAAATACATTAATTTGATTGTGAGCATGTGTTTAATTTTACCCTGCCATGTACACTCTCTAATGCTGTCCTTCTATCGTGACATAGTAAATCATGCTGTATTACAAGAATTGGTAATGCAAGAAAAGAAAAAACTTAAAAGAACTTGACTTTGGCTTTGTAGATTCTTGAACCAGCCTTCTTAAAATATGTAACTGCCTGAAAATCGCTGGGTTCCACAAAGCGATAAAGGAAAAAGGGGTGTCATCAAACGACTTTAATTCTAGTACAAATTTTAAAACCTTTATGCAGTTCAACATTTTTCTTGCATACTAGTTTTTATATCTTTATGAAATATTTCTTCTTTCCTTTTCCCATTTTCTACTGTTTTAAGTGTTTATATTAAATATAGAGTAAGGACATTTGTCATATTTGTCCTGAACCTTCCCCTCGGGTCAGAATTTTCCTTTTAAATATTTCAGGATATGTTAGAGACACAGAAATTAAGATTTTATAAAATCAAACACACTGAAGTACTAAGCTCATCATTGTTTAAGCTTTCTGTATTTGGTTCTTCTGTCACATGCAGCTAAAAACAAACAACAAAAACGTGCACAGTACAACAGCCATTTACAAAGTATTTGCTGAGTTAAAAAAATATTTTTAGGCCCTTAGACAAAGCACAAAGTATTAACTGTGTCTAAAATAATATATATTCCTTCACTTCATAGACATATAATACAGGACTAAAAACTAACAAACTAAAGTCTCACATCATGGTAAGAATATCATAAACATGTACTGAGCAAAAGCAGCAAGGCACCAAGGAATTTACATAAATGCTAGCATTCACACAAAAATTAAAAATGACAAATTAAATATTACTTAGTGAAGTGTACAGAAATAATGAAACTAAAAAAAAAAAAGGGAAAGATCAGGACAAAAGGTAACAACTAACCTCTAAAGGCTGAGACAGGGTTAGTAACAATACCTGGTAGGCAGGCCCCTAGGGTGCTTGACGATGCTCTATGTCCAGGAACAGCTTTCTTTCAAGGACACATGTATTTTACATACTCCTCTGTGTGTACATGCCACTATATTTAAAATCCCTATTAAAATTATAATAATAATTTGGCAGTCCTCTTCAAAGCTACTTTTTTCATATCATCATAAAGAAGGGTCATCATTACAAAAATATTCATGGTTTTCATAATTTTCCCCAAGGATCTCTATTAATCATTTAATTACCAAATCATGTTCTTTTGAACTATTTATACACATCATGAACCTTGCAAATTTTCTCTTCAATTTATTTATCACCTGACTCTGCCAGATCCTCCTTTGCTAATTACTTTGCTTCTAGTAATTTCCCAACAATTTTATAGATTCTCCATAATGCTACAGAATTTGCCTAACTATTTTGCATTGTATCTCTACTGAATAGTCATATATATCCACAAACTAACCTATAAAGATTCGGAAGCAATAACGATAAACAGCTAACTCTGTAGAGTCACCAGAAAATACCCAAAACAGGCAAGTATCAAGAGGACAGGGAGGGGAGTATGTAAGAAATCATATCATTTCCTCAATTTATTTAGCTATCATTAATTAGATTATGTAAATTCCCTCTGATCATGTATAATAGATAACTACTTCTCTTCCAAATTCAGGCTGAAATGAAATACATGGTTTAAATGAGGGCCATAGAATAGGTGAATCTTTCTATATTTGTGGTATTATAACTCTTAATCCTTTCTATAACATTTGTGCCTAAATCCTAAAGATTAGCATTTTCCCACATGCCAAAAGTATAAAAGGGCTGAAAAATTAATAAACTGCTCTTATTTATCTTAAATCATGTTTTGGGTGGGCTTTCTTCATGGAAGTTCTTTTTTTATTATTATTCTATTTTTAAAGATAGACACTTCTCTATCTTTAGAGAGAGAGAAGGGGGGAAGGAAGAAGGAGAGAGAGACATCAATTTGTTGGTCCATTTATTTACTCATTAACTGGTTGCTTCTTTTTTTCCCATTTTTTATTTATTTTCAGAGAGGGGGAGGGAGGAAGAGAGGGAGAGAAACATCAGTGTGTGGTTGCCTCACGAGCGCCCCCCAACTGGTGCTCACAAGCATGTGCCCTGACTGGGAATCAAACCGGGCACCCTTTGGTGCACAGGCTGGCACTCAATCCACTGAGCTATGCCAGCCAGGGCTAACTGGTTGATTCTTATATGTGCCCCAACCAGGGATTAGACCCTCGAGCTTGATGTATCAAGATGATGCTCTAACCAACTGAGCTACTCGGCCAAGGTCATAGAAATTCTTATTAATTCATACTGGCATAGTACTATATAGTTTTATTTGCAATATTCTGCATGACAGATACAACAAGATCCAAGTACATGTATGCCTTTCATCCCTAAGCTTGCATGCGAAAGAAAATGTATTTGTCTTGTTTAGACACCAGCATATCCCAGGATTTGACAAAGAACAGAAGCCATGGTAAGAATTGCCTCAAAAGGCAATCATATTTTGGCTATTTAATTCTTCTTTATATTTTCCTCTACTTTCCAGTTGCCCACAATGATCTCATATATATATATATGAAGAGAGGGAAGACAGAACATGATTTAAAATAACAAAAATTAAATAGCAAAGAGAAAACTGGAGAAATACCTGTTCCAGCTTCAGGACAACAGAGCGGTGTGGGTAAATGCTGTACTCACATCTTCCCACAATCGTGTCAAAAATACAACTGAACAACAGACTAACGATCATGCAGAACCTCCTAGAACCCAGCTGAATGGAAGCCCTACAACTAAGGACATGAGAAGAAGCCACCTGAAGCCCGGCAGGAGGGGCAGAGGTGCTGACTGGGGCTCCCACACCGGCACGTGGCAGACAGTCAGGAGGGACGCCCTGGCCGGGTGGCTCAGTTGGCTGGAGCATCGTCCAGTACACCAAAGGGCTGTGGGTTCAATTCTTAGTCAGGGCACTCCCTTAGGTTGTGGGTTCGATCCTCAGTTGGGGCGCATATGGGTGGCAACCAGTCAATGTTACTCTCTTACAACAATTCTTTCTCTTTCTCTCTCTCTCTCTCTCTCCCTCTGTCCTCTCTCTCTCTCTCTCCCTCCTCTAAAATCAATAAACAAATCCTCAGATGAGAATTAAAAAAATCAGTGGGGATATTTCAGCTGTGGAAGAGATACACAGCCATACACATGGACATATATGTGGGTGTATACATTCCCCCTGAGGAGCAAGGGGTCCTAGCCCTATACCAAGCCCCTCAGCACAGGATTTCAGTGCTGGAAGAGAAGTTCCTGTAAATTCTGGCTGTGAAAACCAGCAGAAATTGGGGGTTAAATTACACAAAGAGCTGTTGGGAGTCCCAGGCAGTTCCTCTTAAATGGCCCGGGTACAGACTTCCTGAGATGCACTCTCTCTGAGTTCCAGTGACTCAAAGGCACCAGTGACACATGGGGAAGAAATGAAGTGTCTGGCATGAAGGTGAGTGATGGAGTAGCAGCTTTCTCCCAGACAGAAGTGCTGGCAGAGGCTACTGTTCCTTTTCTGAGCTGTCTCCTGGCAGAGCTGGCACGCAGGCACCATATCTGCTTCTCCACCAACCTGGCTATCACTGTTGGCTCAGCCTTGCTGGTTCCCTGAGACCCTGCCCCACAAAATTTCAGGCCCACCAAAGCTGTTTCCAGTAGCTTTTTCATATGAATGTCCTTTCTTGGTTTATGTTTCAGACTTTCCTAAAATCTCTCAAATAAGCAGCATCTGGCCTCAGTGTGCCCCACACCTCTCACTACGTGGCCCCAGGCACAGCACTAGCAGCAACTGGGCTAGTTCACAGCTTGGCCTTGCACGAGCACCTCCAAGCCTAGCACAAGTAGTAGCCATTTGCAGATGGCTTTGTAGCTCATGCCAGGTGACCCAGGGCAGAACACAGGCAATGGCTGATCTTGGTCTGAACCTCCCAGGAAGTCTCATAGCCAGCACATCCAGTGGACAGCTTCAGACCACATCAAAGCACCACTCAACCACCTCCACAGTGACACACTCAGGAGGCAGACTCAGAGGGCACCAGAGCCTTATGAAGTCCTGGTCCATGGGACTTACAGCTGACCCTTCATAGTGGTTGCAGCCAGTCCTTGAAGCCAATCAGCCTGGAGCAAATCCCTCTTATTGACATGCCAAAAGCAATCAATGCTCAACTACAACAGGAAGGTGTATACAACCCACATGGTAGGGGGGACACACCTGGACTACCCAGCTTGGGTCAATGGGGAGGCTGTGCCACTGGACACCACAGGGCACCTACTGCATAAGGCCACTCTACCAAGCCCGGGAAATATAGCACCTCTACCTAATACATAGAAACAAACACAGGAAAGATGCCGAAATGAGGAGACAAACAACACGGGCCAAATGAAAAAAGAGAACAAAACTCCATGAAAAGAACTTAACAAAATGGAGACAAGCAATCTACTAGGTGCAGAGTTCAAAGCACTGGTTGTTATAAAGATGCTCAGTGAACCTAGGGGAAGAGTAGATGAACTTAGAGAGAACTTCAGCAGCATAAAAAGGGACAAGAAAACCATAAAAAACAAACCAGTCAGAAATAAAGGATACACTAACTGAAATGAAGAACAATTCACAGCTAATCAACAGTAGAGTAGATGAAACCAAGAATCAAAACAGCAATTTGGAATATAAGGAAGCAAAAAACATCCAATCAAAACAACAAAAAGAAAAAAGAATTTAAAAAATCGAGAACAGTGTAAGAAGCCCCTGGAAAACTTCAAGCTTACCAACATTCGCATCACAGGGGTTCCAGAAGGAGAAGAGAGAGCAAGAAATTTAAAACCTATTTAAAAAAATAATGATGGAAAACCTCACTAACCTTGCGAAGGAGGTAGGCACACAAGTCCAGGAAGCAGAGAGGGTCTCAAACAAGATGAACCCAAACAAGACCACATCAAGACATTCATAATTAAAATGCAGAAGTGAAAGGCAAAGAGAAAATCTTAAAAGCAGTAAGTGAGAAGCAGTTAAGTTACCTGCAAGGAAGCTCCCGTAAGATGGTCAGCTGACTTCTCAACAGAAACTTTGCAGACCAGAAGGGAGTGGATAAAAATACTCAAAGTGATGAAAAGCAAGGACCTACAATCAAGATTACTCTACCCAGAAAAACTATCATTTAGTATTGAAGGACATAAAAAGCTAAAGGAGTTTCACCACCATCAAATCAGTTATTACATGAAATGTTAAAGGATCTTCTTCAAGAAGAAAAAAAAGATAAAAAAACATGAACAATAAAATGGCAATAAATACATACCTATTAACAATTGAATCTAAAAAACAAAATAAACAAGCAGAAAAGAAAAAAACTGCCCAAGAGCAATAATAAAATAGCAATAAAATTTAATAGCAATAAGAATAGCTAACATTTATATAGCGCCATACTGTTTTATAAGCACTTCACATATATTAAAACAACTTAATCCCTACCACCACCATCACGTAAACATAAAAAACGAGGTACAGAGAGGATAAACGACTTATATAAAGACACCCGTCTAGCACGGAGTGCAGGCAGAGCTCAACACCCAGGCGCTCTAGCTCCAGAGTCTACACTCGTAACTCTCACTGCTTTCTTTTCACACATGTAGTCCCCTGGGCTTGTCTTCTGAACACAGCTCTGTTTCATCCATGTTATCCTAAGTAGAACAGTTCCCCAACTTTCAATGCCATGTAAGATACCTTTGTATTTATGCCTTTTCTTCAACTGATGAACACTGGAATTAATTTCAATTGTCAGCTATCAGCAACAACGAAGCAGCGTGACTGTTCTTAGTTCACATCGCCTGATACATATGAGGTATGTTAGCAGTCTCAGATATGTAGCAGTCTATGAGTGTTCAACTTTTCAGAATAAGGCCAAATTATTTTCCAAGTGCCTATGGCAATTTATAAACCATTCAGGAGTGAATATGAATTGCTATAGTTTCATGTTATGTCTCTATCACTTATAACTCTTATGCTTCATGATTCGTACCATATTACTTACTTGTGGTCTTGCTTTGCATTTCCTTGATTAGTGATGAGACTGCACTTATTTTCAAAAGTCTTTGGGCCATTTTTATCTTTCCTCTCTAAAATTCCTATTTATGTTTTATCTCCATTTTTGTAGTGAGTTGTTTTTTTTTCTTATAGATTTGAATACCAATCATTTGTCAGTGTATCTTCTCCCATTTTAAGGCTTTACTTTTTTAATTCTTTAATTTGCCCCTTGATGGAAACAAACATGTTAATCTTATGTGGTCAATATATCAAACACTTAAATGTAACAACTGCATCTTGCTTAAGAAATCCTTCCACACACACAAGGTAGGAAATATGTTCTTTTAATTTTTTTTTCTAAACAGTGTGCCCTTAACATTTCAACCTTTACTCCATTTGGAACTAATTTTTGTGTACAGGGGGTAGTACAGGGATACATTGTCTTTTTCTCCATAAAAATAAACAACCGTCCATGACTACTTAAACATTTTCTTCTTTCTTGAAACTCTTCAATTCCAATTCTATTATAACATCAAAGTTCCATTTACGTAAGGATTTGTTTCAAGAATCTCTCTTCTGTTTTCTTCAGTGAATTCCACAACTGCCTTTAGTACAAGCTATTTATAAAAAGTCTTGATCAGTGGCATGGCAAATGCTTCTCACCTTGTAATTCATGATCATATTGACTACTCTTGGCCCTTTACCTTTCCATTACATTTTAGATCCAGTTTGCTTAAACACCACACACAAAATACTGTCAGGTTTTGACTGACATTCTGCTGAATTGATAAATCAATTTGAGAAGAACTGACATCTGTATAAGATTGAGTCTTTGTGTTCTTGAACACAGTGTAATTGTTGTATTTGGTTATTGTGTTCAGTCTTGTATTTATGCCTTATTTTAAAATTGTATAATTATCTCAATACCGGGACTTTCGATGTAGCTAATCATATCATCTGGAAATTTGGTTCTTTTATTTCTTCCTTTTTAACCTCTATGTCTTATACATCTTTTTCTTACTGTCTTACAATAGCTAGAACCTCAAGAATGATGTTGAAGATAGGTATGGTGAGAGTGGATATCCTTGCCTTGTGCCTGATCTTAGGGAAAAAATGTCACTCTTTCACTATTAAATATGATATTACCTGTAAGTTTTTCATAGAAGCCATTCATCTGCTTGAGTTTTCCTCATTTCTAATTTGATGAGGGTTTGTTGTTGTTGTTGTTGTTGGTGGTGGTGGTGGTGGTGGTGTTTACCATGAAGGATGTTGAATTTCATCAAATGCTTTCTGTGCATCCACTGAGATCACATGACTTTCCTTCCTTAGCCTACGGGTACAGTAAGTTCTGTTAACTGATTTTCAATGCCCATCAGCCTTGCATTTCTCGGATAAACCCCACTTAGTTATGATGAGGTATCCTCTATCACATACTCTTTAATTCCATTTGTTAATATTTTATTAACAATTTTTTTCTTGTCTATGTTCATGAGGGATATTGGTGCATAGTTTTCTTAAAGTGCGCTGATTCTGGTGTTAGTAACGGATTAATGCTGCTGTTACAAAATGCCTTGGAAAGTGTTGCATCCTCTTCAATTTCATGGAAGGGCTTATATACAACTGGCATTATTTCTTCTATACATGTTTGGAAGGATTCACCAGTAAAACCATCAAGAGGTTATGGTTTTCTTTGTGTACACATTTTAAATTATTCCATTTTGTCATAAGTATAGCAGCATTCAGGTTATCTATTTCTTTTTGAGTGAACTCGCCTAGTTTGTATCTTCAAAGGAATATGCTCATTGCCAAAATTATGTCAAGTAAAATTTTTCATTATATTCCCTTATTCGCCTCCTAACATCTGCAGGATTTGTAATAAATTCCCCTTTTATTCCTGATAATTACAATCTGTGTTTTCTCTCTTTTTTTCAGAATCAGTTTAGCTAGAAGTTTAGCTAGAAGTTCACCAATTTTATTGATCTTTTCAAAGGACCAGGTTTTGGTTTCACTGATTTCTCCATTGCTTTTAATTTCTACTTCTTTCTTCACTTTTCCCGTTCTCCTGCCTGGGTTCAGTTTAACTCGCCCTTTGTTTTCTACTTTCTTAAGGTAGGAGCTTAGGTCACTAATTTTGAGAATTTTTTTCTTTTCATATATAAGTATTTAATAATGGTAAACATTTCTCTGTAAACATGCTTTAGTTGCCTTCCATAAATTCTGATATGCAGTGTTTTCATTTTTGTTCAATTCAAAATTGTTAATATTTTGTGACTTCTTCTTCGACCCATAGGTTATTTAGAAGTATGCTGCTTAATTTCCAAACATTTGGAACATTATAACATCTTTGTTATTAATTTCTGGTTTAATTTCATTATTGTCAGAGAACATATTTCTTTTAAATTTGTTAAGACTTTTTTTATAGGCCAGAATATGGTCTATCTTGTTCCATGTGCACTTGAAAGCAACCTGTATTATGCTGTTGTCACATGGAATTCTGTAAATGTCACTTGAGCCCAGTCAGTTGGTATTGTTCGTGTCCTGCACATCCTTACTGATTATGCGTGTACATGCCCTAACAGTATTAAGAGAAATGTGAAAGTCTCGGCAGCAATGGTGGATTTGTCTATTTCCCTTTTCTGTTCTACCAGTTTTTGCTTTAAGTATTTTGAAGTTCTGTTGGTGGGTTTACGTTTACTTAGAATTGTAACACCTATTTTGTGAATTAACCTTTTCATCATTATGTAATATCCTTCTTCCTGCTAAATTCTTTGTTGCTGGTATTAATATAGTTACTTCAGCTTTCTTCTGAGTGGTATTACAGAATCTCTCTCTCTTATCCTTTTGCATTTAAACTATCTGCATATTCATATTTAATGTACACAGACAGCATGTAGCTGGGTTTGCTCTTCTTTCCACTCTGATCGTCTCTGTATTTTAACTTGTGTACTTGGAGGAGGTGTCAGCTTTGCAGGTAACATGTTTGCCATAATAACTACTGAACTACACCACTGCAGCGAAAAAGCAGCAACAGACAAGATGTAAACAGGTAAGTGTGGCTTTGGTTGCAATAAAACTGTTTATTGACTCTAAAATTATATTTTCAAATAATTTCCAGGTATCATGAGTTACCCTTCTTTTGATTTTCTTCCAACAATTTAAAACTGTGAAGCCCATTCTTAGACAGCAGGACACAGAAGGAGAAGCCACAGCCAACAGTTTGCTGATCCCTGCTCTACACTACCACTCAAATCACTCTGCTGCCTAAGAACCTTTAGTGCCTTTCCGCACAGATCTTAGTAGAAAATGTGGATTCCCGAAGGCATTGTTTCTGATTCTCGACACTTCCTGCCTTGTGCCCTATACTTCAGCTGCGACCAAATCTTATACATATTTCCCTCATATTTCAGACTATTTCCTAGCTTCTGTGGATTTATTAATTCTTTTACTTCCTCCTGGACTGCTCTTTCTTACCATTCTCTGTATGCAAATCCCTACATACCCTTTTAGGTTCTGTTTGAGTATTTACTTCTGCTATCAAGTTCCCCTTACATCGCTCCAGAACACTATCACACTGTCTTGTCCCTCCTATCACTGTGCTTGGTACAACAAAGACATGAATGAACAAATGAATGGATGAATACCATACTTTAAAACATAAGAGAAACATGAATGTGTACAGCCAATGTTTACAATAATAACAAAATCAAATTCTAACACGTAATTATGTTTTTATGGCCACCAAAATGCAATTAAGCCCTGGCTGGTGTTGCTTAGTTGGCTAGAGCGTGGTCCCGTAAACTGAAAGGTCGCAGGTTCCATTCCACTCGGGGCTCATGCCTGGGATGTGGGTTCAATCCCTGGTTGGGGCAAGAGGCAACCAATCAATGTTTCTCATTATCAATGTTTCTCTCCCTTTCTTCCCCTCTCTCTAAAATCAGTAAGCATGTCTTTGGGTGAAAATTTTTTTAAAAATGCATTTTAACCAAACTGATTTTAGAAAAATTTTTAAAATCTCATAAAACAGGCCCTGGCTGGCATAGCTCAGTGGATTGAGCGCGGGCTGCAAACCAAAGGGTCGCAGGTTCGATTCCCAGTCAAGGTACATGCCTGGGTTGCAGGCCATGACCCCCAGCAACCGCACACTGACGTTTCTCTCTCTTTCTCCCTCCCTTCCCATCTCTAAAAATAAATAAAATCTTTTTAAAAATCTCATAAAACAGAAAGCATTTTCTTAATTATAAAATATCCCAAGACTTTAATATCAAACTGTAATGTAACAAACCGAGAAGATGGTGCCAGCTCAGTATGTCAAGAAGTCAAGACATAAATAGCAAGACAACTGTCAAAAGAATGCTTCCCCTAAAATAATAATAATGGATCAGCTTAAAGAACAGGCACAAATATACAATTCCTAACAGAAAACCTTTGAGAGAAGAAAATTTTATTCCTAAACTTAAGACTTAAATGTAAAATTTAATCAATTATTTTACCAGTGCTTAATAAAATAGAGAATAGTGACCAGTAATCTTTAATGCTTAAAAAGAGGGAGAGAGATCCAGAAAAGGGAACTTACTCGCAAACCTAGAAAACATTCATCTCCACTTACAAAGAATTTAGTTCATAGTCCCAGTACATTAGCATATCAAATTATAACTCTATGGATATAAATTGCAGTGTTGAGGGAAAAGTTGGGATAAAGAAGGAAATAAAATTATACAACTATCTTTGGTATTCAGTTTTAAACCAAAAAATACTTTTTTACAGAAACTAAAATAAACAAAATTCAGTTGATAAGTTTTAACAACACTAACTAGTTTTTTGTTTGCTTTCAGATACCTGTCATTTTGTTTTGTTTTTGTTAAAGTGAACTGAACACTCTATACTTTTTGCTAATCCCAAACTACAGAAAAATCTAAAATAGATTTAATAACCACTCCTGACAAGATTTTTAAAATTCCTAAAATGTGAATACATATTTAGGTATTCATTTGCAAAAGATCCACTTTTCTTATATAAGAAAATCTCTGTCTCTTAATGAAAATGTAAACCCATATTTGAAAAGTAAATAGCTTGTGTTGGAAGATTAACTGGAAATTTTCTGGCTTAAAAGAAAACAAATGCACATAGCCAAAATCCCAAATCTAAGAATATCTGACTTAAAACTAGTAGTCTTTCTTTTTACAAGGGTGTGTTACTAAATGATACACTTTAACTCTAAAATGCATTCAAATACTGCTCCTAATTCAAAATTAAACCTCAGAATATATGCCATGGGCACAATATGTTCTATAAAACTAAAACAATAAACACATGAGTTTATACCCAAAATAGGCAAAAGAAAGCTATTGGTCTGTATCAAAAATATTGCAAGTTCAAGAGACTAGAAAATCCACTTGAAAACTACAGTTCTTAGGTAGAAAACTGTTCTTATGTTAACGAATCACCTGATTCTGAGACTGTCAAAAACTAGACTTTTATTGACTACTCCAAGGAAAAAACCTCTTAATCGAAAAACTGACACCCTTCTTCCCATATACGTCAAAAATATAATCAGAATTTATGGGTAAAATTCTGAGATTTCTTAATGAGTACTGTAATTACGATGGAGCAACGAAAACAGAAATTACTGAATTCTGATTCCACTTCTTTTGATTTTATTTATTTACTTTAGAAAGTGGGGAGAGGAGGAGAAAGAGAGGGAAAGAAACACTGACGTGAGAGAGAAAGGGTGACCTGCTGCCTCTAGCACGTGCGCCAACCAGGGGCTGAACCAGCAGCCCAGGCATGTGTCCTGACCAGGAATCGAACCAAAGACCTTTAGCTTTGTGGGACCAATGCCCAACCCACTGAGCCGCATCTGTCAGAAAGATTTCCCTCTTTTAGCATACTCACTATTGAAGAACAGATGAAGACTATACTATGAATATTGAGAATGAAAGAACATAATAGCTTTTCAAGTTAGAGCACTAACAAGAATTTTCTTTTCTTTCTTTTAACAGGGAAATCTATCACTTTCCCGATTGACTGGGATTTATTATACATTTAAGTTTGACCCCTGGTTCTTATTTCCCTCATTATAATACATTGTAAAAGTCATCTTTTAATTCAGAAATAATCACTAAGTAATCATCAAAAATGGAAAAATGAGTTGACTACTGACCATCCAATCAATAGAAATTTTAAGTAGCTCTTCAAAACAAAGCTTCAAAGGAAAAAGTCTGCAAAACAAAAAAAAATATGTAGGCTAAAAACCTTAAGAAAAAAAAAAAACCAGCCCTGACTGGTTTGTCTCAGTGGATCGAGCAGCAGCCTGCGAACCAAAGCGTCGCCAGGTCAATGCCCAGTCAGGGCACATGCCTGGGTTGCGGGCCAGGTCCCCAGTAGAGAGCACACGAGAGGCAACCACGCACTGATGTTTCTCTCCCTCTCTTTCTCCTTCCTTCCCCTCTGTCTAAAAATAAATAAATAAAATATTTTTTTAAATTATGTGTGGAAAAAGAATGAATACATATATATTAACAAATAGTTGGTTCTCTGAGATAGAACTATGATGTTATTTTTCTTCATATATTTCAGCATTTTCCAATTTTTCTAAATTGAATACGTAATGAATATTCTTTACTTTAAATCCTAAAAATATCCATTAGACAATAATTCCAGAACATTTCCCACTATAATAATGTCTTAGAATGTACTACACAAGTGATATATTTTTAAAAATTCACTATGCTAATAATTTCACTGTAAGATAAATATATGAAAATAAAAGTGATTTTTTAAAAAAATTGTATTTACTTTTATAGAGAGGGGGAAGGGAGGGAAAAAGAGAGGGAGAGAAACATCAATGTGAGAGAGAAATATCGATTGGCTACCTCTCTCATGACACCAACCAGGGACTGGATCTGCAACCCAGACATGTGCCCTGACTAGGAATCGAACCAGTCCAACCCACTGAGCCATGCTGGCTAGACCAAAATTTAAAACAAGCATATCAATGGTATCTTGCAGTCTATGAAGTCACAGTTACTCCTATATTTTATATCTTATTAAAATTTAGTAATATTTTTTGGATTTCCCCATTTGGAATTAATTTGTTAACAATTTTTATTATATTTTCTTTTATAGATAAGTGTCTCAGAAGAAAATAAAGCACTGTAATAAAATCTCATTTGGACCTCTGGTCAAGATGAAGGCGTAAGTAAGCACACTTCACCTCCTTGCACAACTACAGAAAAAAATTACACCTAAACTACAAAACAAGTATCACCCAGAACTGACAGAAAATCGAGCAGTGTGGAAGTCCAATAAGCAAGGATTTAAGGAACCCACATTCGTCCAGACGAGCAGGAGGGGCGGAGAGAGGCGGAGAGACACAGAGCGCTGGGAGTGGCACGGAGAGGTGGCGGAACGCGCAGTCCCACAGTCACCTGTGGTAGATAAAAATCAGGAGGGATGCCTCCAGAGCAAGGGATCCCAGCCCCAAACCAGACCACCCACCAACCCAGGGTGCCAGTACCAGGAAGAGAAATCCCCGTAACTTCATGCTGTAAAAACCAGTGGAGATTGGGGTAGCAGAAGAAACTGCCCGGTTATCAGGAAACTCCTTTTAAATGACCTGCATGGACTTGTTGGGAACCGCCCTGCCTGGTATCAGAAGCTGAAACCCCCGCCTAGGCTAAGGCTAAGGGAACGCCCTTGGGACTGTAAGCCAGCAAGGAGACAAAAGCTTATCTTCCTGGCAGGAATGCTGCTTCTGCTGCTTTATTCATGACTGAACCCCAAAAAGCTTGGTCGGTTAGCCAAAGACGGGTAAGATTCCCCACGGGGGGAACGCGACCTAAGACAGGCACGATCACTTTGGGAGGCCCCCTAAAAGAAGGACTTGGGGGGCTGCAGCAGAAGGGGGTGATGGACCCTCGCTCCTCGGCTTTGACATAGCCTGAGTTCTCATCGTCTGGGGAAAAATCCTCCTTGTCTCCCAGTTGCCTTAGTTCCCTTGCTCCACCTAAGCCTGAAACAATGACAGGGTGGTGCAGCTCGGTACTGAGAAGTGCGGATTCCCCAGGGTGATCAGGCCTAAGAAAGAATATGTAAATTACTGTGAAACCTTCTTTGTTTAGAATGCTCTCAGTTGAATGAGAAGGGTCTTAGGAGGAAGTTATTTTGTTCCTCAGTCTTACAGCTCTTTGACCCCCAACTCAATAGACCGGCAGAGTTCTTTGTTTTCTATGGTTCCTTACTTCCCCCTAATGAGTACTGTACTTTACCTGAATTATTATGCAAAATGAGCCCAATAAAAGCAGGTATGGACTGCAAATCGGGGCGCTCCCCACTAGGGGGGGTGGCCATTTCGTCCCTACTTCCCCACAGAAACTAGTTTGTCTCTGTGCATGTGTTTTCTCTCGCGTGTTTTCATCGAGCCATCCACAGCGTTCCGTGGTCACTGCTGGCCGGTGACCCACGCGCAACATGGACTCGGGACTTAGGCAAACCCACCCCCTCTGGGATTCAGCAGCAGAGCAAGAGCTGGAAAGGCACGACTGGCGTATGCACAGGCTGGAAACAGGGAGAATGCTGAGAGACAGTTTCCTCCTGGACAAACCTCCAGAAGAGAGGCAGCAATACGGTCCCCTCTCGGAGCCCTCCCCACACACAGAGTCACAGAGAGGTGAAACAAGCTGTCCTGCCCTGGCGATCACCTAAAGCTCTGCCCCACATAATTTACAAGTCCACTCTTCTACAACAGGCCACACTTCTAAAACAGAGTCGAAGTAGCTCTACCTAATACACAGAAACAAACACAGGGAGGCTGCCAAACTGAGGAGACAAAGAAATATGGCCCAATTAAAAGACGAGAACAAAACTCCAGAAAAAGAATTAAAGGAAGTAGAGAACCAACTTATCAGATGCAGAGTTCAAAACATTAATTATCAGGATGTTCAAAGAACTCACTGAATACAGCAACAGGGTAAAAAAGACCCAGGCAGAAATAAAGTTTACATTAAGTGAAATAAAGAAAAATCTACAAGGAACCAACAGTGTAGGGGATGAAACTGAATATCAAATCAACAATTTGGAAAATAAGGAAGGAAAAAACATTCAACCAGAACAGCAAGAAGAAACGAGAATTCAAAAAAATGAGGATAGAATAAGAAGCCTCTGTGAAATCTCCAAATGTATCAACATCTGAATCATGAGGATACCAGAAGGAGAAAAGGGAGAGCAAGAAACTGAAAACTTTTTTGAAAAAATAATGAAAACTTCCCTAATTTGGTGAAGGAAATAGATATGCAAGTCCAGGAAGCACAGAAAATCCCCAACAACTGGACCCAAAGAGGACCACACCAAGACATATCATAATTAAAATGCCAAAGGTTAAAGGTAAAGAGAGAATCTTAAAAGCAGCAAGAGAAAAGCAGAAGAGTTAGCTACAGGGGAGCTCCCTGTCAGCTGATTTCTCAGAAGCAGCTTTATGGGCTTGAAGGGAATGGCAAGGAGTATTCAAAGTGATGAAAAGCAAGGATCTGCAACCTAGATTACTCTGTCCAGAAAAGTTATCTATCATTTAGAATTGAAGGGCAGATAAAGTGCTTCCCAGACAAGGTAAAGCTAAAGGAGTTGATCATTACCAAGCCATTATGATATGAAATGTTAAAGAGACTTATTTAAGAAAAAAAAGATCAAAACTATGAATATTAAAATGGCAACAAATTCACAACTATCAACAACTGAATCTAAAAAACAAACGAAGCAAACCACCAGAAGAGGAAGAGTCACACATATGGAGGTCCCTTGAAGGTTTATAAACTGGGAGGGGGAAGGGAGACAATGGTGGGGAAAGGTGCAGGGATTAAGAAGCATAAATTGGTAGGCTCAAAATAGACAGGGAGACATTAAGAATGGTATAGCAATTGTGAAGCCAAAGAACTTATGTGCACAACCCATGGATATGAACTAAGTGGGGGGAATCGCTGGAGGGAATGGGGGTACCAGGTGGAGGTGGAAAGGAGGTGAAGTGGAACAACTGTAATAGCAGAATCAATATTTTAAAAAAATAAAATCAAATCAAATCTCATTTGGAGCCAATTAACTTGAGTGACTACAAACAATTCTCTTGCCACAAAAAAAACAATCTCAAAAATCAAAATATACTAACTCTGAAACAAAAGATAGACAAACCAATACCAATAAAGAATCACATGTCACTAAAACAGGTGCACACACTTTAAAGTTAACCAAAAAGTAAAGTTTTATACCTTACTTTGTAATTGATCACACCCCATTACATTATACACCTGTAGCATAATGTGAAAATATGTCTGCCTGTTAGTTGTCAAACACTATGCCTTTGCCATAGTACTGATTTAAAATAATACTTCTGGGTTTTTTTTAATACTCTTCAGAGGTATTTTATATGTAAAGTATATATAAAATCATTGATGTACATTTATTTACATTCCTTCAGAGTATATTTTTCTCCTCACTGTCATCAATTACTCTGCAGTTGAATTATTTTTAATTTTTATTGAATTTATTAGGGTGATTTTGGTTAATAAAATTATATAGGTTTCAAGTATACAATTCTTGAACCATTTTTGTGTATCATCTATATACTGTGTTGGTGTTCACCACCCAAAGTCAAGTCTCCTCTATCACTATTTATTCCCCTTTTACCCTCTTCTTCCTCCTCCTACCTGCCTTTCCCTCTGGTAACCACAGTAGTGTTGTCTGTCTCTATGAGATTTTTTGTTCGTTTGCTTTGCTTTGTTTTTTTGCTTAATCCCTTCATTTCTGTCTCATTCTAGGTCACCTAAACATTAAGCTTCTTTGGATGTTTTATAGACTCTCCAACCCACTGTTTTGTTACACACGTCTTGTGGTAAAAAGACTTGAACTTTTTAAAAGATTGTTATATCTGTTTAAATATTTTTAAAACTAACATCTAAGCACAATAAATATTTTTATTTTTTAAAAACTTTTATTGTATTTTTAGAGAGAGGGGAAGGGAAGAGAGAGGGAGAGAAACATCAGTGTATGGTTGCCTCTCATGCGCCTCCTACTGGGGACCTGGCCCGCAACCCAGGCATGTGCCCTGACTGGGAATCAAACCAGCAACCCTTTGGTTTGCAGGCCAGTGCTCAATCCACCGAGCCACACCAGCCAGGGCTAAGCACAATAAATGTTTTTAAAACAAACCATTATTTAAGACTCAAAATATCACTGACATGCCAGATGAAGTAATAAAAATGAGAATACATAGCAGCACTAAAAAAGTAAGGAAAAAGTGCCAACAGTAGAAGACAAACACCAAATTTAAAGTGAGCTAATAGGAACAACTGTCTAAGTACAGATCTAATATTAAAGGTTTCGAGTGTGAACTCTGGGATAGAGTGGATCAGTTATGGTTTGATCAAGAACAACCAGGGTGGATAATGAGGCAGAAGGGTTTATTATAAGGGTTAGACCTTACGTAACTGTGAGAACAGTTAGAAGGGCAGGTGTAGGCTCTTGCCTCTGCACCTGCAGTGACTCCAGGACAGCCAGACCAGCAGTCAAAAGGGGAACTGGATAGGAGAGCAAGGACAAAGTGGAACCTGTGAAGATGAGATGCAACAGGTACAGAAAGTGGAAACACAAGAACAAACTTTAATCTGTCAGGACAACAGGAACTGCCAGTGACAAACTGGAACTCACATCTGTCTCTCACCATCTCCAACCCTAATGCAAAGGGTGACCTATTGGAGAAGCTTGCACCCCTCTCTAGGGAGCTGTGAGTGCATGGCAAGCATTCCGAGGTGAAAAGGGAAATCTGGCAGGAGCTGAAGGAACTGCCGGACCATGTGCTATCCAAACGTACAAGGTGAGCTGGCAAATCAGTGATGAGCTGGTACGATGGGAGAGCTGTCACAGTGCCTGATACTCCCAGCACTGACCCTCCGAGAGTGAAAGGCATCGCCTGCCACTTTACTTCCTCCTTAAAGTCTAATCAAAACGTCTCTTGTTACCACTGCTAACCAGAACAATATAGGGAAGGACATTTTAGGAAACATCATTTCCAGTTTAGCCAAGTTGACCTAGCACAATGCCACACTTGAAACAGGTCAGTGTCTCCACATAACCTCAGACTGTCACAAAGATAAAAATAAAGGAAGGACAGCAGTATGTAGTGGTCAGATCCTCTCTATCAACCCAAAGTAACCCTTCCCAACTTCCACAATGGACAAAGGATCTCAGCTACTGCCTGTCTATATACCCATATTAGAAGTCTGGCTGTCAATATGCCATTAGTACACTATGGTCAGGGTGAAACATATTGCCAAGTCCTGAAGTTTTTCCACACATTCAAGGTAAGAACTGCTAAAAAATCCAATAATGACCTTCACCCTAAATTTAAAAACTGAGATCAGCTACTAACACTATTCAATTCTATCTTCATATTTAAATAGAAATAAGCAAGAGTCTATGTATCTTAAAGAACCAAAAACATCAACGTGAGGCCACAGACCTGCTGACCCTCAAGAAAAGTCAGCAAGAAAATGAAGGACAAAGAAAAAACACAAGCCCTCCCCTGTCACAGCTCCCGTCTCTCCCCCCTCGGGCGGTGGGCGCTGCAGAGGTGGCGGCAGCTGCTGCTGACTCTGCCTCTTCCGTTTCAGCATCGTGGCCACGGTGACGGCCGCGGCAAGATGTGGAGAGCAGTCTGGAAGGCTGGGGCTCATCTGTGACGGTGCTATTCGTATCTTGGTAAGATTCTAGGCAACAAAAGTGTCCGATTTGTCAAAATCAAAAAATGGTACACTTAAGATTTCTTCATGTCACTGTAAGTAAATTTTACCACACGCACGCACACATAAATAAACTCTAATTAATGACATGAATGATGAAGCATTTAGCTATAAAGTGTACTGTCTACGACTTACGTTAAAATGCATCGAAACAGATGAACTACCAGACTGATAGAGGGGTGGGTGGGTGCACAGGTATGTGACAAAGCAAACACAGCAGTGTTCCCTGGAACCTCCAGATGAGGGGTCAGCCGATTCTAGTTCATGGCCCCGATCTGCTCTGCCACCTGTTTTTGTTATGGTCCAGGAGTTAAGAACAGTTTTTACATTTTGAAAAGACTGAAAGTAAATGAAAAGAGTAACTCATGACATGAAATGTGACATTCAAATTTCAGTGTCTACAAATGAAGTTGTATTAGAACACAGCCACATTTTTTTTTAATTTAAGTATTGTCCATGGCTGGACCTGTACTACAATGGGACAGCTGAATAGTTACAACAGGTGCTGCACGGGCTGCAAAGCCTAAAATATTCAGTATCCAGCTCTTTTCAGAAAAAGGTGAATGACCCCCAACCTAGAGTGAGTATATGTGTTTACTATAAAATTTGTTCAACTTAACTGTATGTTTGAAAATTTTTTAATAGAACGTCAGAAAATCAGAGCAATAGTCGTCAGCTGATTCTTCAGTTGCCTACTGCATGGGGCGGGGAGAGTCTATCAGTTCTAAGGATTGCAGCCAGATTTTTAAAAACCTACCTGGACAAATCACATGCTTGGAGCTGCAAAAGGTGAAAAAACTAGAACTCAGACCCTGGTGTTAAAGAGATGCTCCCTCCATTAAAAATACGCATTGAGACATTCTGTGTACCAGCCAACGAAAGGGATAAAGAAGGCTGATCTCATCTGAAGTCTTAGGTCAAAAAAGGAAAGTCTAAAAATATCCATGAGAAATCAACACACCAAATCTTCCCCATTCTCTCTCTCAGCTGAAGACCGGTGTTAGACTCCCAGGACTGTAACAAAGAACCACCAACTCATGGCTTAATACAACAGAATTGTATTCCTTCTCAGTTCTAGAGGCTAGAAGTCAGGAATCAAACGCTGGCAAGGCCATGCTCCCACTGGGGGCTCTTGGGAGAACTCTTTCTTGCCGTTTCCTAGCTCCTTGGGGTTACCAGAAAACCTGGCCTTCTTCGGCTGGCTCGTAACTGCGTCACTTCAGTCTCTGCCACCATCTTCACACGGCTTTCTCCCATGTGTGTCTATCTGTATCTGTCCAGTGATCAGAGTACAGATCACCCTGCTCTAGTATAACTCAACTTGAGTACATGTGCAAAGGCTTTATTTCCAAATCAGGTCACGCTCAGGGGTACTGGAAGTTAAAATTTCAAAATCTTTTAGGGAGAAACAATTTAACCCCCAACAAAGTCTGTGTTTCCTATTTCTCTGAGAAACTGGAAACAGTCGAGAGAGAACTTCTGTGTCACCAGATCTACACATCATACATAACATAGGCAGCTATCTGGAACTCCTATCACTAGGAATCAATAAATGGTCCATTCCATCCTTCTATCTGGAGCCAAACTGTTTATTTGTACACTGAATCGTATCTCCTCTCACAACTGAATTAACATCACTTTAGCAACTATAACATCTCTCTCATATATCACATCAATATTACTATTTCATTTCTATCGGCATACAAATCCCTCATCTTAAAAAACAAATGAACAATTTTAACACTCTTGACCATGCCTCTTCCTACGATTTTGCTTTCCCTACAACACACTCCTCAGAAGAATCATCTACACTTATTAATCTAGTCTGTCTTTTGTCTTCGCCACTTCACCAAAAGTGATCTTGTAAACAATAAATGCCTAAATTCATTAGTCAATTACTGATCCTCTTCTCACCTCAGCAGCTCCTGACATAGGGAGGCCTCCTTACAACACTCTCTTCCACCAGTTCCCAGAGTATCACGTTCAACACTAAAACCAGGTAAGGAACATTCTATAAGATACTGCAGAGGTAAAGTGAGATGTAGTACTTTTAAGTCATTCTCTCAAATTATTTTAGTTTTATCAAGAATATCAGCAAGATTGAAGGACAAAGGTTAATAGACAAAAGTCTATTGCTTTCCTGCATACCAACGATGACCAAGTAAAATTTGAAATTAAAAACAATACCACTTCCATTAGTACCCCCAAAATTAAATACTTGGGTATAAACGCAAAATATGTACAATATCTATATCTTATACAGGAAATATACAAGTAGAATAAAACTACAAAACTATAACACAACCAAAGAATTAAATAAATATTAAGAACTAAATAAATGGGAGAGATACTCCATGTTCATAGATAGAAGACTCAATATCACCAAGACGTCGGTTTCATCCAAATTGATCTACAGATGCAATGCAATCCCAATCAAAATCCCAACAAGTTATTTTGTGGATATTGACAACTCAGTATAAAGTTTACATGGAAAGGCAAAAGACCCAGAAGAGCCCAAAACAATGCTGAAAAAGAAGAACAAAGTTAAAGGACTGACACTACCCAACTTCCAGATTCACTAGAAAGTTCTAGCAATTAAGACTATGTGGTATTGCAAAAGGACAGACTAACATAGCAGATCAATAAAACAGAATAGGAAGACAAGAAACGAACCCGTATAAATACACGGTCAGCTGATCTTTGCTAACAAAGCAAAGACAGTCCTTTTCAACTGTTGGTGCTAGAACGACTGGACACCCTTGCACTCTTCACAAAAATTAACACAACATGGATCAAAGACCTAAACGTCAAGTGCAAAACTGTAAAACCCCACAGAAGATAACAAAGGAGAAATACAGATGACCTTGGGTTATGGTCATGACTTTTTAGATCCAACACCAAAGATACAAATCCATAAACATACAAACGGACAAGCTAGACATCATTAAAATTAAAAACGTCTGCTCTGGTAAAAAAAAACAATGTCAATAGAATGGGAAGACAAGACCCAGACTGGCAGAAAATATTTGCAAAAGACACATCTGGTGAAGCAGTGTCATCCAAAATATGCAATAAAAACCGCTTAAAACTCAACAATGAGAAAACAAACAATCCAATTGAAAAAATGGGCCCAAGTCCTTAGCAGACACCTCGCCAAAGAAGATATACATATGGCAATGGAAAATAGCATATGAAAAGATGTTCCACAGCATGTATCATCAGGGAAATGGAAATTAAAACAACATACCACCATAAGCTACTCGAACGGTCAAAACCTGAAACACTGACCACGCCAGCTGCTGGCGGGGATGTGAGCCATGGGAACTCCAGCTCACCGCTGGTGGAAATGCAAAATGGTACAGCCATTTTGGAAGATAGTTTAATGGTTTCTTACAAAACTAAACATACCTTTACCATACAATCCAGCAGTTGCACTCCTTGGCAATTGCCTAATTTGAAAAACTATGTCCACATCAAAACCTACACAATGATGTTTACAGTAGCTTTATGTATAACTGCCAAAACTTAAAAGCAACCAACATGTCCTTCGGCAGGTGAAGGGATAAAGTGTGCTAGAAAGAAATGAGCTCTCAAGCCACGGGAGGCCTTGGAGGAGCTTTAAATGCAATACTAAGTGAAAGAAGACCATCTAAAAAGACTGCATACTGTATGATTCCAAATATATGACACTCTGGAAAAGGCACAATGACAGACATGTAAAAAGATCAGTGGTTGCCAGGGGCTGGGGACGAGGATGACCAGTGGGAGCACACAGGATTTTTAGACCATTGAGAATTCTCTGTAAACCATAATGATGGATACATGCCTTTATGTATTTGTCCAAGCCTATAGCATGTATAAAACCAAGAGTAAATCACAATGTACACTGAGCAATTATGATGCATCAGTGTAGGTTCAGCAACTGTAACAAACGCACCACTCTGGCAGAGTGCTAATAAAGCAGGGGAGGAGGAAATACACAAGTTGGGGTATATATAGGAAATCTCTGTACCTTCCCCTCAATTTTGTTATGAACTTTAAACTATTCCAAAAAGATCTGTATTAATTTTTTTTTAAAAAAAGTATCAGCAAGCAGACAACTGATTCTGAAGTTAAGCTCCCTTGGATATTACGAAAAATAAGGGCCAAATGCTGCATCAAACTGTATCAACAAATGCTGTTTTCCCAAAATCCTTCACAGTATGTTAATTCAGACCTTTCTATTTCAGAAGCTCCAACACGAGCAAATTCATCTCTAGTATCACGAAAAGCACTCAAGATCCTACATTAAAGTGGGATGTACCTACACAGTTAAGCCAAATTTGGTCCCTATGTATTCTTTTCAAGATTTTGATGAATTTAGCATTACAGAAGGATGAACAGAAACTTAACCTCTGGCAAAATTTTTCACTTTTAGGTCTTAGCAGTTTTGTTGGGTTTTTTGTTTGTTTCTTTGTTTGTTTGTTTTTAACTACTGTGTACAGAATCCTGTGACAAGAAAAATCTTACAGAATAATAGTCATGCACTGCAGTTGCATTAACTCCAGACACACAAGTAGTTACCCTCCCAGGATCATCACCTGGAGGCACTAGCCTCCGCTTCCATTCCCTCTCCACATCTGCTCGTAGTACAGCAGTGAGACAGTGAAGTATAAAAGAAAAAGAAATTAAAGCTGAGGTGATAGGCAAAATTTGATTTAAAATGTCACACTGATAACTTTAACTCAAGTTTTATGACTATGCTATTACTCTCGTATGTATTATCTCTAGAGACTTAAATGGGAAGTAATGTTAAAACTGAAGAGGGCAAAAATTTGCCTGATTGTTCAGTTTCAACCAACAGAACTCTGACACTCCATTGTTCGTTTTTTCAATGGCAGTTTACATTCAATACTATTATGAATTAGTTTCCGATGTACAGCATGGGGATTAATCATGTACTTTACAAAGTGTTCCTCCCACTATTTCAGGTACGCACCTGGCACCACACAGTTATTGCAGTATTATTGACTGTATCCCCTGTGCCTTATTCTACATCCCTGTGACTATTTTTAACCACCAACTATTACTACTTCATCCCACCACGTTTTTCACGCAGCCCTCCACCACCCACCCTCTGCAATCATCAGTCTGTTCTCTGTACCTATGAGTCTGTTTCCCTTTTGTTTGCTCCTTTACTTTGTTCTTCAGGTTCCACACACACACACATATATGTGAAATCATATAGTACTTGTCTTTCTCGTCAGACTTTTTTTCCCTTAGCATAATAGCCTTCAGGTCTACCCATACTGTCTCAAATGGTAAGATTTCATTTTTTATGGTCAAATACTATTCTGTTGTACATATGCACACTGCTTTTTTACCCATTTGTCTGCTAATGGACACTGCTGCTTCTGATACAGCTCCTGGGCTGCTTCCGAATCTTGGCTATTATAAACGATGCAGTGAATATAGGGGTGCACATATTCTTTCAAATTAGTGTCTCAGGTTTCTTCAGATAAATACCCAGAAGTGAAATTGCTGGGTTATAAGGCAGTTCCATTCTTAATTTTCCGAGCAGCCTCCACACTGTTCTCCATAGTGGTTGCACCAGTCTGCATTCCCACCAATAGTGCACAGGAGACCCTTTCCTCTACATCCTCACTGGCACTTGTTTTTTGTTGATTTATTGGTGGCAGCCATTCTGACAGGTGTGAGGTGATTTCTCACTGTGGTTTTGATTTGCATTTCTCTGATGATTAGTGAAGTTGAGCACCTTTTCTTGCGTCTAATGGTCGTGTGTGTGCCCTCTTTGAAGAAGTTGTCTATTCAGGTCCTCTACCCATTTTTTAATTGGATCTTTTTTTGGTGCTGAGTTGTCTGAATTTCTTATAAATTTTGGATATTAATCCCTTATTGGATGTTATCATTGGCAAATATCTTCTTCCATTTAGTTTGTTGATGGTTTCCCTTGCTGTGCAAAAATTCTTTAGCTTTGATGTAGTCCCATTTGTTTATTTTTTTCTTTCGTTTCCCTTGCCCAAGGAGCTATATCAGAAAAAATACTATGACATTCCCATCTTTAGAAAAAACTCCTATGAAACCTACATAAAGAGTCAATACAAAAGTCTTATTTGGGAAGAGAAGGCAGAGCAAAATCACCTTCTTAGCCTTAGGTCACCCAATCTAAAACAATTCAAGCACAAATGAGGATAACTCCAGAAATGAATCTCTGAGGAGGGGAATGTGAAGTGAGACCCTGATACAATGAGAACCAGGAGGTAGGAAATAAAATGCTTTCATTAGACCTCCAAAAAAGCTTCATCCACATCTGTGACTTTGGTATTTACACAATAATCTTCCACATGGTATTTGATCCTTTATGTTGGTTCTTATTTAATATCCCATCTTCCCCTGCCTGTTCATAAACTGATCACTGTCCATTTTTAATCTTAGAAATCCAACTTTCCCTGTAATTTTATGGCTGTATCTTGAAAACTATGAGGTCTTTAAGAGTAAGGACCATGACTTATTCTTTTTGTATTCCCAGTATTTAGCATGACTCCTAGACAAATCAAGCCCTCAACAGATGTTTGCTAAATAAATATATTACCTTGTTTGCACTGATGAGGTTATACTCCTATTATTCAATGACAGTAATCAAAACATCTGGCTGACATTTAAAATATTTTATTATTAGTTTTAGTCAAGGTAATCTTTACTCTCAAGTTATAACTAATGAAAATATGTTTCACCCTACAGGGTACAACACATATTTTAGAGGTTTAGATTTTCAAGACCACCTTCAAAAAAATGTTTCAATTTGTGTGTTTTGAATCATTATAAAATCATCCTTCTCCTCCTGCTTTGCAGTGATATCAAGCCATGTATGGTATAAGAAAACGGCTCAGTCTCATGGTCCAAATGATCAGAATTCCCAATAGATCTGATATTCTGAAATACACTGATCCATCATTGAGTTTTCTAGCTATTTCTAATTTTTGAACCTCTCTTCACAAAAATAGCTAACCCAAAACATTAGTAAAAACAAAAAATATTTGAAGACATAAAAACCTTCTTAAAATATTACTGCTTCCAGCCATGACAAAATAAGTGGGACAAGGTTTTCCTTCTGTAATAAACAACTAGGAAACTGCACAAAATATATGAAATGACACTGAATGTCAGGCAGGATAATCCCTGAGAGATGAGACACAAGTAAGGTGAGCATTATCATCACTCCTGACTTTCTGCCTGCAGGTACTTTCTAGACCAGGAAGTACTCCCAGGAAGAACACAGAGCGCACAATCAGCCTGTTGGTGTGAAGACAGGTCGACTGAGAATATTCATAATGAAACTGGAATAAAGGAAGAAAAAGAACAAATCACTGAGTCAGATACAGAAAATGCATTTAACAAAACCCAACACTCTTCATGTTAAAAACACGACAAAAACATATCCTCTCATCACCTCTGCTCAATGGAAGTGCTAGCTGAGGCAATTTGGCAAGAAAATGAATTCAAAGGAATTCATAATGGAAAGGAAGAAGTAAAATAATCTCCACTTGAAGATGTCACAATCTTATGTGATGAAATCTTTAAAAATCCATTTTTAAAAAGCCTATTGGAGCTGACAAACCAGCTCAGCAAGGTTGTAGGATCGACATACAAAAATCATTTGCATTTCTTTACACTAGCAATAAACAATCCAAAAAGGAAATTAAGAAAACACTTCCATTTATTATAGTATAATTGCATCAAAAAGGATAAAATACTTAAAAAGCAATTTAACAAAAGAAGTACAAATTTCATTCTCTAAAAGCTACAAAACTTTGCTGAATGAAATTAAAGTAAAACTAATTAAATGGAAAGACTCCCCATATGCATGGATTGAAAGACTTAATATTGTTAAGATGGCAATACTCCCCAAACTGATCTACAGATTCAGCACAATACCTATCAAATTCCCAGCTGACATGTTTTCAGAAATGACAGGCTAATCCTAAAATTCACGTGGAAATGCAAGAAATACAGAAAATTTGAAACAGTCTGGAAAAAAAAAAAGAAAAAGGTAGGAGGAATCACAATTCCATGAATCAAATACTTAAGAATTCAAGATTTCTGGCAACCTCTCTAAATACACTTTATCTTAACATGTTGCATTTTGCCTGAAATTCTAGTCTTTGCATTTATGTACCCAAACCTTATGAACTTTCAAAGACTAAGTTTAAGTTCCACATCCTTTGTAATCCTTAGCTGAACAATTTCTTCCCTCCCATTGATACAACAGAACTAAATTATATGCTGCCTTTCTTCTGTACTTTTTGTCCATTATGTTCATCTTACTTCCATAAACAGACAAGTTTCCTCAAGGCTGGATTCATAATATATGTGTCTAGGAAGTAGCTATGTGCTAAGAGAAAGAACTTATTACTTTAAGAATTAAATATACTAAGTTTGCTATTACCTTTCTGTGCTGCTTAATTTTAACGTATTTCAAATTAGGAAGAACTTAGAACACACCTTTAACACATATATAGAATGAATCACACACAGATCTGAAAGCATCATAAAAAAATCACCTAATTTAGCCCAATTAACCACCTAATTAATCTTTAAAAGTAATTGTTAGATAAAATGCAGACCATAATAACATTTATTCTTATTTTTTGCTGTTGTTAGCAATATACGTATCTCTTTTACAGTATATACCAGTTAATCTCTGCTATTCCCTGAATGATAATGAGAATAAATTTTCATAGTAGCAACTGGTGACATTTCAATAAATCAATGCGCTGCAGTGACACCTAAATAAAAGCTTACTTCACTATAATGATGCTTCCAGGCTTCCCTCAAGTCAGGTGGTTACTTGTAGTTAATGATCTGTGACATACCACACAAGTAGTCCTAAAAAGACTTATTATCCACTGCATGTGCAACAATATTTGCTTTATGGATGGCTAAATGAATGAAGACATTCAATGTAACTGTAAAAGTAAAATCAAAAGAAAACTTACAAGTAACATGTTTTCTTTAAGTAAAAGGGCTGTGACCATTTTCCATTAATACTTAACCTTTTGCTGGAGCAGTGCAACCACATGTCCATAAAGCCCAAGAGCTGTTCTGGGTTAATGCTAATTAACTGTTCCCAATCAAAAGAGCAGTAACTCTCCAAAAATGTGAGATCATCAGCGTCTATCGCTGACAACAAAGTCACATCATGAAGCTTAGTGAACAATAAAAAAAGACAACACACAAGCTGAAAGCACAACTTCCAACCAAATTTATATAACACATACAATACAAACATGACAAGGAAAGAATTATTATTATGCCACACACAAAATTTGCTAATCTCAAACAATACTCTATTTTTCATAGCTGCCAGACTTTGTAAGCATTCATATGTTTATCATTTATAATTTTATTTCATTTACTAGACTCAGCTTTTGTCCACCATATGTATGTCCACTGTGGATTAACTATTCCCTTAGGTACAATTAAAGCCTTTCCATTTGTTGTAAGAAGAGCTAAGTATGAAGGACACAGCCAGAAATAACATTTATACCTCAACCAAAAACAGAAGCACATTCAAACTCAAACGATGGTTTATGCAGCATCTTTTTTTTTATTAGACACATGTCTACGGAGGAAAATAAACTTGAGATAAAAATTCATGGCAACTGTACACCAGCTTTCACCATTTAGATTGAATATCAAAACTATAGCAACTCCATCAACTGAATTTAAATAATTTTTCAGAAAAATATACTTCTAAACTCTAAGTGAAATGAAGGGTGGCTTTTAAACATTAACTACAACCAAAATTTTAATCAATATTAATGTATTTCAAAGACATTTTTAAAATTTTAATGTTTTGATTTTTGAATCCTTAAATTAAAATAGATAGTAGACAGACTACCTAGCAATACCTCCTCTGATTACCTAAAACTAGAACACAGGATTTGGAGAGACAGTGAGAAACACAACAAGAACCAACACATATAGCACCTACCACATACCCCAGACATGGTTCTAG
This sequence comes from Phyllostomus hastatus, assembly GCF_019186645.2. Lineage (NCBI taxonomy): Eukaryota > Metazoa > Chordata > Mammalia > Chiroptera > Phyllostomidae > Phyllostomus > Phyllostomus hastatus. Next base: position 5,978,639 of record NW_025333709.1, read on the forward strand.
GAAGCTTACCTATATTTAATTCTTACAACCACATCCCTAAGAGGGTAGGTGCTATCACTACTCCCACTTCGCAGGTGAGAAAACTGAGTTACAAAGAGGGTAAGTACCTTACCATGGTCACACAATAAGTGGGCCCATATCTGAACCTAACTGGTCTTACTTAGAAGTCTGTGCTCACACTGTTTCTCTGTATTGAAGATACTAAAGTGCTAAAACACAGCATAAAATAGTCATGAGGAAAAATACAATTTCTCATTAAAATTATAATTTTGAATGAAAATTAAGAGATCAATCAGGACTAAGGGTTTAGTTTTCAAAAGAACTGTGTGTACTGTAAAAGGTTTTGTACATGATTTTACGTGGTAGTAACTCATAAGCACCAAATGAGTCTATGATTAAACACTTCTTCCAGATAAAAACCTGGGCTCAGAATTTTACAAAAGCGAGAGGAGGAAAAAAGCCTTGTTCTTGTTTTCACTTTACCATATCAAAAGATCTAGAGTCCCATCTTTTACTGAGGTAGAGAATGAATGAATAATTGTGTCATCATAGATAACAAGTAGTATTTATTGAGCACTTTCTCTGTGCTAGACAGTAGAGACAGCTGTGACCAAAACAGTTCCTGCCTTCATGGTGCTTTAGTTATAGAACACCTGTATAATTCCAAAGGAAAAAAACTGTGCTAAACAGGAGGCTTTTTCAGGAGAATCACACTGTGTAAAAAACAGAAAACAGCTAATAATTTTTAAAATCAAGTGAGAAAACTATCCAATACTATGTCCTAGTCCTTATTTACTTGTTGACTTCCCTCAACCTCTATAAAGCGTTTAGGAGTTGAGAAATTCCCACACACCCCTCACGTTCTACCTTTTTACTTAATCAGAGTCAATGTAACAGACTGAAGAAGAAGGAATGGAGACGGCTCACTCAGAACTGTATCTAGAATACAGTATTTTATATTATCAGGTGCTTGCACACACGCACCCCTCCCAAGTCTCTCTTTCTTCCCACGGACATAAAACGTGCTGTCAAACTTCCCAGCCTTCAAAAACCCCCGAGTTCTGATCCACATTCCCTCCGCCTGCTGCCCCCCACCCCGTAGACCCCCTGCACAGTGGCACTACATCTACGTGTTGCTTCTATTTGCCGTCTACAATCCACTTCCTTCTCTCTCTCTTAAACTCATTCTGACCACCTTTTACCCCACCACTCCAAGGACCTGCTTGACAAGGTCACCAGCAACCCTTTCACCGCCATTCTCGGTCCCCACCTGCTGAGCAGTCCCTCCTCCCTGAAACACCGCTGGCTCCCAGGACACTCCCTCTCATGACTTCCTCCCACCTGCACTGACCACACTTCAGTTCTGCTGCGGATCTCTTGTCAGTTCCCCACACTGTAAAGCTCGGCTATACCTCAAGAATTGATCATTGGACCTCTTCTCTTTTCATATTCACTCCCATTTCAAGTTCATTCACCCTCAAGGATTTAAATATCAACGGGCTGCTGACTCCTGGACTGTGATCTCCAGACTTCATCCAGCCCCTGCACCCCAGACTCAAATACCCGACTGCCTACTGAACATCTCCATGTAGATGCTTAAGTACTTCAAACCTAACATCTGAAAATCAAACTTTTAATCCTCACCCGAAAGTTGTTCTCCCATATTCTTCCTCATCTCAGTAAATTGAACTTCAACATTCAAGAAGCTTAAGCAAAAAATCTCGGCTTTATCTTCTCTCTTCTGCTCCACAGCCATTCTATAAGAAATCCCAGCCCTGGCTGGAGTGACTCAGTGGCTTGACTGTCGATGGAAAGGCTGATGATTCGATTCCCAGTCAGGGCACATGCCTGGGCTGCAGGCCACGGCCCTAGCTGAGGGTGTGCAAGACGCAACCAATCATGTATCTCTCACACACTGATGTTTCACTCCGTTTCTTCTTCTCTTCCCCTCTCTAAAAGTAAATAAATAAAAAAATCCATCACCCCTACCTTCAAAATACATCCAGCAGCCAACCACTTCTCACCCTTTAGACTGCTATCACCCTGCTCCATGCCACCGTATTTCTTGCCTGGATTACCTACTACGGTCAATTCTCAAAGCAAGAACTGTAGTGACCCTTTCAAGTTAAACCACTTCGCTGTGACCAAAGTCCTCAGCGGCTTTCCGCGTCATACAGAGTAAAAGTCAGAGCCCTTACAAGGGCCTGCAGAGCTGTTCCTGATCCATCCGTCATCTTGCTGGGCCACCCCTCTTAATACAGCATCTAATTTCACCTCTGCTGTTCTTTCACTCTCTGTTCCTGACACAGAGCTACACACAGCCGCCCACATGCGCCTCCTCGGAGGTCCTGGTGGGGAAAAAACCCAAAATACTACCTCAAGGGCCTTGTCGCCTCCTTTCCCCTCTACCGGGTGACTCTTCTGACAGATAACCATGCGGCACTCTCCCTCCCCGTTTATGTCTTTGTTCAAGTGTCATCTCCTCAGACTTTCCCTGACTACCATATTTAAAATCTTAACGCTCTCCTCCAAGACTTCCTTTGTTTCCCTTCCCTGCTTTATGTATTATACAACACTTATCACCATTTAACGTGGTATATATTCTACATATTTACTTATCACTTATCTTCCTCTACTGGGAACACAGCAAGATGAGACCAGGGACTTCTGCCTGTCTGTCCATTTCTGTGTCTCTAACCCTAGACATGTGTGTGTTCAAGGGCTGTTTGTTAAATGAGTGCATGGATAAAGGCATGAGATAGCACACAAAGAAAATACCTACTGAATCCACTTATTTATACTGCAAAAACTAGACATGAAATAAAATTTTAGAAAATAATGTCACAGAAAATAAAAATTAAATTCTAAGCACAGGAACAATTTTAAGTTAAAATGCTATTTTTAGAGGCCCCCCAAAACATTCCAAAGTTGGCCGTATTTCTAGGTTGTACCAGGCAAACAGTAAAAATTCAATAAATCTTAGCTAGATTTATTATCACTGCTGTTGTAGTTACATATATGCACCTATCCATGCATATGGAAAGGGACTTTTAATAATCTAACAACTGAATAATAAAACAAGCCCTAGAAATCATCTCTGCAAAGATAAGAGGGTTTAAACTAACAAAGTTAAAATTAAACTGTCTTCAAATTATGTGGCAATAAATATGCTCAATTAAGCAAACCGACTCAACCTAGTTTGAGTCATTGTATTTCAGGAATGGAGGTACTTTTCATACCTAATAAGTACCTTCAATGTATACCCAAGGATTACTCTAACTGATTAAGCCAGTTGCCCAAGGTCACGTAGTTAGATAAAATAACGGCACCAGAACAACAGCTGAAGTTTTTTGATCCCCACTCTAGCGTTCATTTAACCTATATTGGATTTGTTCCACAGTCACTGCAAATGTAATTTTTGAAAGGGCTTAGGTTATATTAATAAAAATTTTAAATCTCTCTTTTTTTTAAGATTTTATTTATCTACTTTTAGAGAGGGAAGGGAGGGAGATAGAGAGAGAGAGAAAAACATCAATGTGGGGTTGCTGGGGGTCATGTCCTGCAACCCAGGCATGTACCCTGACTGGGAATCGAACCTGGGACACTTTGGTTCACAGCCCGCGCTCAATCCACTGAGCTACGCCAGCCAGGGCATAAAAATTTTAACTCTCTTTTTCAAGAAATATTTTTATAGCTTTGTTCTTTTAATATTTTAATATAAATTTAACATTTAAAAAGTAATTTTTCTAAAATTTAAAATCAGAGATTCATCATAAAAGAAACAAAAGGTGGATTATGCTCATTTTATCATTTAATAAACTTTCTCTAACATGATGAGAAGATGAACAGAAATTATATGAACAGGTTATTATGACCCAAACATTCAATTCCCCAAAACAAAACAAAACCACAAAAACCTTAATATTTCTCACACTAAGTAAACTGTAACACTGTCAAAAGGATCTGAAGTAGACTTTCTACAAAAAGTAACTATGGAATTGCATAATAACACCACTGCAACAACAGTCAAGTGAAAAATCATTTTTAATTAGTATTTTGAAAAAGCATCATCTAACATTTTCTTCCCCAATAACTATCAGTCACAATACCAGTTTGAATGCAAGCTTATGCATTTAACTTGAGAAAACGACTCAGCTAAACTTGGAATACTATCAAAATGCTCTGACAGTACAGTAGGAATGTGAAGTATCATGCAAGAAAACAGCTTTGAGTGTATATATTAAAATATTCGCTCACTCAGTACACAGAATACTGATGCTATTAATATGAGAATAAGATGCTATCAGCATCTTCCAGTAAGAAATAATCATAGCTCTATTTGCCAAATTTACATATAAAGACAGGAAAATGTAAAAAAAAAAATGAAGCAATTAAGACCAATATATTAGGTCCACCTGAAAAAGACACTTGAAAATGATACTTTGGGATACTATTCCCAGGTAAAAAGAACCAAAGTATTTAACAGATAGACAAGGGGGGCAGAATGGTTTAATTTAGAGCAGGGGCGTCAAACTCATTTTCACCAGGGGCCACATCAGCCTCGCGGTTGCCTTCAAAGACCCTAATGTAATTTGAGGACTGTACAAATGTAGCTACTCCTTAACTAGGGGCGAGGAGCTGCCGCCAAGCTCCTCGCCCCTAGCGGCGCTGCCACCAGGTAGAAACAAGTTGCCAGGCCAGAGAAAACGAGGTGGAGGGATGGATTCGGCCCGCGGGCCTTGTGCTTGCCACCTGTGGCTTAGAATGTATAAACAAAATTAACCTTTCAAATCCTCAAAAGGTTTTGTTTATGCCGTATAAATTATAAACTCTCTTAAGCAAACTGATGACCCACTCATTCACTGTTATAATATTGTAGATGATAAATTTTATAGAAGTTAATATGAATCCTTCAAAATAGAAATCCACGTAGTTACCTACTTTATAGCTTCGCATGTCTACTCTCCACATAAAACAAGAACTTCTGAAGACTCAAAAGAGTCACAATATAGTCAAGTCCTTTCATGTAAAGTCCCATGAAGTTTTTCAAAATGCACATATCACCACCTCTTACACTCCTCTATTACAAAGAATAAAGAATAGTCTTTTAAAAGCTTTGTGATAATTTTACTGAGAGTATCAGTGAAATTTCCAACTTGAAATTTACTTGTTTTACTAATACATTTCCACTAGTTCAGAGAATACAACTTACAGGGTACATTAAAATGTAACCTTTGAACCTGGCAGTGTAAAACATCACTTCCTGGGCAGAGACAGTACTCCAAGAACAATCAATCACTGTTAAGAAGAATATACACTCAACATTGTTAATTAGTGTTGATGCACTCTTCCCTACACCCTCATCTGTCATGAAGATTGTTTAAAAATCTGAGTTATTAGTCTTTATTTGGGAAAGGATCTGGTTAATATCTTTAAGAGTAGAAATCATTCATCCATCCACTCTATCCTGGAGCGCGTTAATTCCTACCTCCAATACAAGTTACGGATAACCACCACCCCTCCACTAACTAAGAACCTATAAATCAGGAAGAGGGCAGCTCCTATGCAACCCCTGTTAATTTCTGTTTACAATCTATCCAACTGAGAATGTTAGCTAGTCATGGAAGAAACTAGCTGATGGATCAGATAGTGAGAAAACATAACAGCTTAAAGACAGAAAATAACAAAGTGACAAGTAAAAAAGGCATGTGATTATAAAACATGGATTAAATTTTAAATTACTCTTTAAAAAATTAATACTCCTAAATGTTAATTTCATTTCAATTTGAACTTTTCCTGAAACACTGGGGGGGGAATTAAAATTGTACTTCAGTACAGATTATGATTTTTGAAATTAAACACAAAAATAAAAAATATTTTAAAAAGTAAAAAGTATAGAGTTCTACCATTATTTAAAAGTTACATGTTAGGGGGGAAAAGCAAAAAATTCTTAATTCTCTTATATTCACTTACTCTAAATTCATGGCATAAAATATATGACATTTTATCTCAAACATGATCCAGTACAGTTCAACTGTGATGTATTTCCTAAGAAACTCTCTCTGATGTTACTCACCATGATGAAATCCAATAGGCCACCTGGCCCTGAAGGCCATCTAACAGATTACCTGTATCTACATATGTATTTTTCCTCATTAAGAAAACCATTTTCATGCCCTGGCTGGCATAGCTCAGTGGATTGAGCACGGGCTGCAAACCAAAGTGTCACAGGTTCAATTCCCAGCCAGGGTACATGCCTGGGTTGCAGGCCATAACCCCCAGCAAATGCACATTGATGTTTCTCTCTCTCTCTCTCTCTCTCTCTCTCTCTCTCTCTCTCTCTCAATTTCTCAATCTCTCTCTCTCTCTCTCTCTCCCTCCCTTCCCTCTCTAAAAATAAATAAATAAAATCTTAAAAAAAAAAAAGAAAACCATTTTCCCTGAATAACACATCTCAGGCCATAAACACTTCTAATTTCAGCAGTCTTCATGAAAAGGCTTTTATTCATTCATTCAGTATTCATTCATTCAGGCGCTGTTGTAAGTGACAAGGTCCTCAGCGTTCATGGAGCTTAGATTTTAGTGAGGAAAGACAGACAAGAAACAAACAGCAAACAGTACCGGGCGGCAATGAGAATATGCAGATAACAGAAACAGAAGGTCCTGACAGAAAGGGACTGGATGGCTCCTTTAGACTGAGTGGTTGAGGAAGGCAACTCCAAGGAGAGGACATGCAAGATGAGATCCAAATGACCAAACAGAGCCAACCAAACAAAGACCAGGAGGAAAAGCCTTTGAAGCAGAGAAAACCTAAGGTACAAATTAACTTGGGATGTTTTAGGAATGGAAAAAAAGACAAATGCGCCTTACACATACAGAGGACGAGGGAGCAAGTAGTAGACGATGATGAGGTTTGAGATCACCTAGTGCTTGACTAGCTCACATAAGGAGTTCGGATTTCATTCTAAGTGTGATGGGAAAGCATTAGAGGGCTTAAGCCGAACAGTCATATGGTATGATTTTCCACTTGGGCACTGGATAGTGTAAGAGCAAAGCTAGAAGCAGGAAGAACAGTAATGGGACTACCACAGTAGTTCACATGAGAGGTGATGGTGCTATTCTAGGCCACGGCCAAGGTCCACCTGTATTAAGCCCCAAAGTGGACATGAGATGAAAATCCCTAGGCTCTTCAGTGTAGGCTCTGCTCAAGTGAGTGTCCCAATGCTGGATGAGCAAGGTCTTTAAGGCCAGGAAACCGACTATTAGGCCTGGTGGCTTTGGCTCCCTGAGTTGTACAAGTTACCCTAGATGGTGATATACTGTAATTGTTTGTTGGTGCCTATTTGGCTGGATCTGTAGCCTGTCAGACATCTCATTCTACCTACATGGGGCTGTAGACATCATCAAACTTCAACAGAACTTCCCATAAAATGCACGAAATAAGTAAATGACTTACCCTTTTCTCATTTTGAAATTTACCTACCAGGAATTTATTTTTACTCACTAGGGAAAAGTAAGGTATTCTACAAAGATTTAGATATACTGTATTTATTAATCTCAATAACCAAACAGCAAAAAAGGACAAAGTTTTAGAAAACTTGAATATGGTAGAGAAAAAGATCAAAACTAAGACCTAGGTTAGCAAGTGCAATCACTCCTTAAACACTCTGGCTCAACCTTTGTGCAAATCCACAATGGCTGTCTGTGAACACACATAACGGGCACGCAAGAATGTTTGCTGAATGAATTGCCCTACCCAGCACATAGTCAGAGAATTATTAATCTGGAACAAAAACAAAGCCACTTTGATAAAACTTGTATTTCAGCTCTACTGACTTATAATTTGTGATCATTCAAATTAAGGCTACAGTCAGTGCTTTTAAAGGGCTATTATGATTGCCCTGGCCAGGTGGCTCAGTTCGTCGGAGCATCATCCCATACACCAAAAGGTTGTAGGTTCAATCCCTAGTCAGGCACTTACGGGAGGCAACTGATGGATGTTTCTCTCTCTCTGACCTTCCCCCTCTCTCTCCCTCTCTCTGTAAAATCAATAAACACATCCTCAGGTGAGGATTTTTTTAGAAAAGCTACTGTGATTAAGATAATAATAACTATTATTGAGCACTTACATTGGATCAGAACACATGCTGTGCTTTTCAAGTAATATCTCATTTAATTTTTTTAAAACAACTTTATCAAACAGACACTGTTACCCTTGTTTCCAAATGAGGAAAGGGAGGCTCAGAGGGATAAAGTAGCTTGTCTGATGCCGCAGTGCCATAAAGTGAAAACACTGGGCTTGTGAACAAAGCCTGTCTAAGTTCAAAGTCACACTCAATATTTCGTTCAAAATCTTAGTACAAAGAAAGAACACTAACTAATCTCTTACAGCTTCTCAGAACAGAGTATCAAATAAAATGAATTCAATAAATGTGCTTTAAGCATAACACACTTTTAAGTATCATATGCTGAAGTAATTTACTAATGACCAATTCTGTCTTTGTCATTAAAGCAAGTCCCTTTCTCCGCTGGCTACTTCATTAACCTGTTCTAGTTACTCTTTATACTTAAATATAATGAAACTGAGTTTTTTACAAAAATAAACCCATGATTCACCCTTACCTAAGACTATCCTCAATCCTCAGCCCAAATTTCTTAGTTTACTATATTTTAATAAAAAGCAAAAAAAAAAAGCAAATGACTTTACAACCAATTATAAGCTCTTACTATGGAACAAATTCACAGATGTGCATGCACACATATGCACTTTGTGTGGAAATTTTCTGTTCTACTAAACTCTGGCTAAAAGCTAGCTACAGCTGCCAGTATATTCACAGCCTACACCCATTTCTGTTTGACACATGCTACACATAAAGAAGCAAAGAATAGGGCACAATGATGAATTTTAAAATGCACAATTAGGCAGAAGATGAATTGCAGTGATAATTAGTATAGTAATCCAGTTTCAGATGTCTTTCCATTATGCTTCTTTTTCTTTGCCTTTAACCAGTAAGTAAAGTCTTTGCTTTTTAACATAAATTTATCCCCCCAAAAAGAAAATGAATGTATACTACCATATTAATGTAATATCAACTTAGAAATATAAATTGTAATCTCTTTCATTATATGATCAGATGAAATTGAGCCAGTGACAAATATACAGTAAATAATATTTGGGGAAATGTTCACGTATAACCTCTTCATTTTACATATTTAACATTCTGTGTGACTGCGTACACTATTATATGATCACCTTCTGAAAGAGAGCATTATAAATACAAGAAAGAGGTTAGAGCGAAGCCAAAAGGGAAAAAAAAACTCTCGATTTTATGCTATGAAATCTCAAACTAACACTACGAGAACTTTTTGTACAAATCCATGTAACGTATGTAAATTCTTTTACACGGAAGTGGCATAAGCAGCACAGTCTCACAGCCCATCGTCTCTGATCTCCTGCCTCTGACAGTGACCGACGGCGGATGCCTCGCAGGACAGCATGAACACATAATGCACGTAACTATGCACCACTACACCGTCGCTCCAGATGGTGGTTAGGTTACATCCTGAGAGAAATGAAAACAAACCCCAACCTCCATCCCTTCCCTACTCTGTAATTTCCCAAAAGGTGATGGGAAACCTCAAATAAAGCACAAATGTAACCATAAAATAAGCTAATGCTTTGGTGGCATAATGACCAAGAAATGATCTCCTGAAATGAAAAGTTCCCGTTAGAAATAGAACCTAAGCTCATCAGATTCATGATTTGTACAGGGGGATTTCAATGAACTGAAAAGCATCTGACTCACTCAATTAGAATTATTTATAAAATAGACGAGCAAAATTAAAGCTTTAAAAAAGCTTTTTACACAAGCCATCCACCTTGTGATATGTAATAGTGTTTTCTAAAAACAATATAAAGCTTGTATTTTTAACTCTTCAGAGGAATGATGTTCACACCTGCTTTGTGATGGTTTAAAAGTACGGCTTGGATTTATTACATGTACATGTAAGTGTGCAAAACCACATAATGAAGAAATCTTGGGTTAGTCCTTCAGGAAGTACTATTTCCTAAACAATTACAGACAAAAAAAATGCACTATACTGTTAAAGGCCTTTGGAGAAGACCATTCTCTTTGCAGTGTACTGGGGTATTGATCTAACAACGTTTGTAGTCGGGACACAATTCCTGACCTAAGTCCTCCATGGTACAATTTGAATTAATTTTCTCTTTTTCTGACTCAAATAGTAAAAGAATACGTCATATGATAATGTTTTCTGTATTTGAAAATCCTTATTAAGTACTTCTTTTCCAAGTAACTGCATTGCAAGATGATGAACCAAATAACAGTCTTATACTGCATTCAGTCTTATAATTTGTATATGCTGTGTATCACTGCCTAAAAGACAGATCTCAAAAATTACTTATTCATCATTTTTACCAGCATTACACTTCCCCCATTATGACACACTTTCAAAAAAAAAAAAAGAAAAGATTATCTATATTCCAGAACCTCAGAAAGGCAGAAAAGGAACTTTCTGAGGAAGAAACAATGCACACAGACTGACACAGACACTGCGTCCTTCCCTAGAACGGGGGTCACTGATGAAATGTGTCTCCCCCAGTCTCTGGGGCAGAGCTGAAGCTGCAGTGCAGTACCATAAAACCTGCAGCTGTGTTGCTGTTCCTAATAGTCCACGCTGCTTCCTTCGACCACAGGGAGCCAAAACACACCCTGTCAGAACAGGACCTACCTTAGCAGGAACTGGCCAAAGGCGCAGAGCAGTTATGATAGGGCAATCACCAAAACAGTTACTGAGAAGACCTATCTTTAGGAATTTTCTCCTCAAGCAATTAGATTACTACACGAAAACTGTATCTATTTTTGCTTCTAAACATCCATCTTTTTTCAATAAAAACAATAGAATAGGCAAATAAACTTTACTAAATATAAGTAAGCATTAATAACTTACCTTTATTGCCCACCAAAGCAATGAGTGGCTGAGTTTCTGACTCCTCGCTCACTCTCTTCACCACAGTATACCAGTCTTCTAAATTCTCGAAGCTCTGATAATTCGTAATATCGTACACCAAGAGGATTCCCTGTCACAAAGGAATGACAGGATATTTGTAATGCACTGCTTGAAAAAATATTAATACTAAATACTCTTAAGTAATCCTTCAGCTATGCCCAGAATAGCATAAAAACACAAATGCAGACTGTTTTATATACAAACTAACTTCAATTTAGTTACTAGCAAACAGATAACACTGAGTGTTTTCATTCAGGATAAACCCAAATCCAGCAATGCAAGCTAAATAATAACTTTATCAAATTATAAATGGTTTCCCAATAAGATATCTGGGATATGCTTGTTAAGTCACAATAAATTTAAGAAAATCACATCACAGAGGAAGAAAAAGTTGTAAGGTCTACAATCCTGTCTGTTACTTTCATGAGGTCGAACATTTAAAACTTTCAATACATAACCATCTGCTGCTGCTCTTTTTAAATATTTTCAAAAATGGACATTCCATGACATCCCTTGATAGTCCATTTCAGTGTTTTAACACAATTTTCTTTAAATGAAATGAGCCCACTTCCTCTTTTGGTCCTCTGTGCATCTGGAGAACAACGTGCAAATATCCTCCTTATAATAACCCTTCATGTACTTGAAGACAGTCAAGAAACTCCTTTATCGTCTCCTTTCCAGAATAAACAAACTCAATTCCTTCAACTTGCCTCCAAGGACCTATTTTCTATCCCTTTAATCATAGTTGTTAGTTCTTCCCAGGACACTCTCCGTACAGTTTTCTGACATCCTCTTTAAAATGAGCAATCTAAAACTGGACATGATACTGTACTAAGAGCATGAACAAAGCCAGATATAACAGAGGGACTGCTTCCTGCCTCTTATATATCATATTCCTTTTAATATATCCCATTATTTTGTGTGGGAAGGAGAAATAAGTACACACACAAAAATAACAGTGCCACATTCTTGATTCTCATCCAGTTTGTGGTCAAACACTTAATGCAAAGCACTGCATACAATATATGTCTGGATCCTATAGCATTTATGTCTCCTCCTTAGGTTATAATCACAAACATTGACTACATTTTTGCACCTATCATGTACCAGACAGATATCCAGGTCTTTTCATTAACCCTCACAAGCATGCAAAGCTGGTGTTATAATCCTTATTTTACTAATAAACAGAGGTTAAAATAACCAAGGTCACACAGCCAGTTAAGTAATTGAGCCAGAGTTTGAATCAAAGACTGAATGAACATAAAGTTCGCTCATTCATTCCACAAACTTTATGCCTAGACTGTGCTGGGTGCTAGGGATATAAATTCCAAACTTATATAAATCCCAAAGAGCTCAGTCTCAAAGCAAAGCCAAACACATAAACAGACAAATATACAACACAGAAGTCATGAACAGAGATATCCTGGTAAATATTAATCAACTGGTTCGGGGGATGGCAGGGGTAGGGGTGGGAAGAGTGACATTTGCAGCATTGGCCAGCTTCTACAGTGTAAACACTGCCTTGTGGCCATTTCAAGCTACCAAAGTCACTTCACTTAACACAGAGCTGGTTAGGACACCACTATACAGCATCTCCACCACACAGATACACTACAAGTAAATAATCAGCCCTGGCTGGGGTAGCTCAGTACACTGAGCACAGGACTGTGAACCAAAGGGTCACTGGTTTGATTCCCAGTCAGGGCACATGCCTGGGTTGCCGGCCAGTTCCCCAATTGGGGATGTGCAAGGGGCAAACCACACGTTGATGTTTCTCTCCCTTTCTTTCTCCTTCCCTTCCCCCTTCTCTAAAATAAATAAATAAATAAATAGAATATAAAAAAATAAAAGTAAATAATCACCACAGCATAGGTAACAAAAAATACATAGCAAATAATTAATAAGGTATCATTTTGAGCACATTTTAATATAATTTATGAGTTTATATATCATTTTTAATCATAAATGTATTCAACAACTGACTCACAAAAACTCCTGCACTTAACAACAAAGCTCCCAGGCTGGCTCTAGCTACTACTGCTATGATCTTCCAGTCCCATGCTGTCTTTTCTTCTGCACATCATCACTTATGCAATTATCCAATAAACAGGAAATTGAAGTAAAGAGGTTCTGCAGTGTAAACACTGCCTTGTGGCCATTTCAAGCTATCTGAGTTGCCCAAAATTGAACATCTGGTTTCATACCCAGGCAGCTGACTCCAGAATCTTTGCGTGTCTTTGTCTCCCTTTTCCTTTGTCCCATGCTTTTTTATTGACTACGCCAGCCCCCAAATCACTTAGTTTCTCTGAGTCTTGGATTGTTTGCCTCTAAACTGATCATTGGCCCTGGCTGATGTGGCTCAGTGGATTGAGCTCGGGCCTGTGAACCAAAGGGTCTCCGGTTCAATTCCCAGTCAGGGCACATGCCTAGGTTGTGGGCTAGATCCCCAGCTGGAGGCACGTGAGAGGCAGCCACACATTGGTGCCTCTTAGACATCCATTTCTGTCTTCCCAAATGCACTGAAATAATTCCCGATACAGAATTATTTGAACTCCAGTCAAGATGGTGGCATAGGTAAACATGGCTTGCCTCCAATCACATCTAAATTACAAATAAAGAACAGAACCACCATCACTCAACCATCAGAAATCAAGTTGAATGGAAGTCTGACAACCATGAAATTAAAGAAACCACACCCATCCAGACTGGTAGGAGGGGTGGAGACACAGAATGAGCTGGTCACACATCCACGTATGGTAGATAAAAATTTGGGAACAGTATCTCAAGACCAAGGAGTCCCAACACCACACCAGGCCCCCCAGCCCAGGATTCCAGTGCCAGGAAGAGAAGTCCCCATAACTCCTAGCTGCAAAAACCAGCAAGGATTGACTCACTGGAAGAAACTTCTGGAGTCCCACACAGTTCCTCTTCAAGGACCCACACACAGACTCACTCAGACACATTCCCTCTGGGCGCCGGCCGGGGGTGGAAGATTGAAAGGCAGCAGTGGCACGCAGGGAGAAACTGGAGCATCCGGCATCAAGGCAAGAGCAGCTTTCTCCCAGACAGAAGGGTGTGCAGAGGCCATTGCCTTTTTCCCGAACCCCCCCCCCCGTACAGACCCACGAGCCGGCAGATGGGTGCCACATCTGAGACTCCTTCAACCTGGCTCACGTTTTTTGTCCTACCTTGGAATCCCAAGGCTCCGTCCCCCCCCAAATTATAGGTCCACCCAAGCTGTTAAAAGTGGCATTTCCATGTGAATACCTGGTCTTGTCCCCTGTTTCACAACTTCCTAAATCCTCTCAAACAAGCAACAGCTGGCCTCAGTGAGCCCCAGTCTCTGTATTTCTTGCTAAGTGGCCCCTGGCCCAGCACCAGCAGTAGCCAGCCAAGATTCAGATCAGCTTAGCCTGAAAAAGTCCAAGCCCAGTGTAAGTAGTAGGCATCTCAAACTGCTTTATAGCTCAGGCAGGGTGGCCCCAGGCAAAACACAGGTGGAGGATGATCTTGGCCTGCACCACCCAGGGAACCCATGAGCCTGTGCATCCAGTGGACAGCTACAGAGTACATCGGAACACCACCACCCTGCCCCTACACAGCTGATCCTCTACGGAGGATGGAGGTTGGTTGTCAGTGTTCATAGCTAGCCCTTAGAGCTGACTGGCCTGGAAAATCCCTCCCACTGATCCACCAACAGCAATCAGTGTTCATCTACAAGAGGAGGGTGTACTCCGCCCACATGAAGGGCACACTTCAAGTACCCAGCTTGACTGACAGGAGAGGCTGTGCCACTGGACCCTACAGGCCACACTACAAAGACACGGAGTTACAGCAGCTCTACCTAATACATAGAAACAAACACAGGGAAGCTGGCAAATGAGGAGACAAAGAAACATGGCCCAGAAGAAAAAACAGACCAAAACTTTAGAAAAAGAACTAAAAGAAATGGACATAAGCAATCTATCAGATGCAGAGTTTAAAGCACTGGTTATAAGGATGCTCAAGAAACTTAGTGAGGACCTCAACAGCATAAAAAAAATCCAGTCAGAAATAAATGATACACTAATTGAAATAAAGAACAATTTAGAAGGAAACAACAGTAGAGTGGATGAAGCCAATATTCAAATCAATGATTTGGAACTTAAGGAAGCAAATCACAACCAATCAGAACAACAAGAAAAGAAGAAAAAAGAATGCAAAAAAGAGGATAGTGTAAGCAGCTTCTGGGACAACCTCAAGCATTTCAACATTCACATCATGGGGTGCCAGAAGGCGAAGAGAAAGAGCAAGAAACTGGAAATCTATTTGAAAAAATAATGAAAGAAAACTTCCCTAATTTGGTGAAGGAAATAGACATGCAAGTCCAGGAAGCACAGAGAGTCCCAAACAAATGATGCAAAGAGGCCCTCTAAGACACATCATAATTAAAATGCCAAAGGTTAAAGACAAAGAGAGAATCTTAAAAGCAGCAAAAGAAAAGCAGTTAGTTACCTACAGGGGAGTTCCCATAAGACTGTCAGCTGATTTCTCAAAGAAACTTTGCAGGTTTGAAGGGATTGACAAGAAATATTCAAAGTCATGAAAAGCAGGGACCTACAGCCAAGATTGCTCTCCTGAGCAAAGCTATCATTTAGAACTGAAGGGCAGATAAAGAGCCTCCCAGACAAGAAAAAACTAAAGGAGTTCAATATCATCAAACCATTACTATATGAAATGTTAAAGGGATTTATTCAAGAAGAAACAAATCAAAACTATGAACAATAAAATGTCAATAAATATATATCTATCAACAATTGAATCTAAAAACAAAGCTAAGCAAACAAGAACAGACAGAATCATGGATACAGGGAGCATTTTGATGACTGCCAGATGGGAGGGGGCTGTGGGGGAATGGGTGAAGAGGTAAAGGGGTTAAGAAGTACAAATAGGTAGTTACAGAATAGCCAGGGGGATGTGAAGTACAATATAGGAAATGGAGTAGCCAAAGAACTTACATGAATGACCCTTGGACATTACAAGGAGGTGTGTGAGAGGCAGCCAACTGATGTTTCTCTCCCTCTCTTTCTCCCTCCCTTCCCCTATCTCTAAAATTAAATAAATAAAATCTGTAAAAAAAATACATATTGCAAACTCTAGAGAAATTGCTAAAAAAAGGAAAAAGAAAAATATTTTAAGTGTAATTAATAGGCTGAGAGGAAATAAAAGTAAAAAGATAAAAGTAAAACCAAAAGAGATGGAAAGAGAAAAACAAAGAACAAGAACAAGGAATACAAATTCAACATAAAAGATATTAACCTAACTATATCAGTAATCACTTTAAATGTGAATGATCTAAATACACCAATTAAAAAACAGAGACTGTCAGAGTGTATAAAAACCAAGACTCAGCTATATGTTGCCCACAGGAAACTCACTTTAAATATAAAGACACAATTTAAAAGTAAGGAGATACAGACACTAGTAAAAAGAAAGCTAGAGTCCCTATATTAATTCCAGACAGAGTGGACTTTGGAATAAGGAAAACTGTTCAGAGCATAAAGATTAGCATAATGATAAAGGGGTCAATTCTCCAAGAAGACATAACAATCCTTCATGTACATACAACTAACAAGAGAGTACCAAAATATACGACACCAAAACTGACAGAAGTATAAAGAATTCCAAACCTACAGATCCAGTAATATAATTGGAAACTTCAACACTCCTATTTCATTAATTGATACATCAAGGAGAGAATCAGTAAACTAAACCAAATTATAATGACAAAAATCAGCTTCATTTAACTGACAATTATAGAACAGTCTGTCCAACAGCGTTAGAATTTACACTCTTCTCAAGTTCATATGAGACATTCACCTAGGTGGACTACATTCTGGGTCATGAAACATACCTTAACAAATTTATAAGAGTAGAAATCATACAAAGCATGTTAGTAGACTACAGTGAAATTAAATTAAAAATCAGCAATAGAAAGACAGTTGGAAAAACTCACACTATTTGGATATTAAAACAACATACTTTAAAATACCATGAGTCCAATTTTCACCATTATGTCTCCTAAAGCAAGGGACATAAAGGAATAAACAAATGGGACCTCATCAAATTAAAAAGCTTCTGCATGGCTAAAGAAAACAGCATTAAAATGAAAAGAGAACCAACTATATGGGAAAACATATTTTCCAATGATACCTCAGACAAGGGTCTGATCTCCAAAATATACAAAGACCTCACCTGACTCCATTTCAGGAAGACAACAAACTCTTAAAAAATGGGCAAAGGACTTGAACAGACACTTCTCCAAGCAGAACACACAGAGGGCCCAGAGACATATGAAAAGATGCTCAGCATCACTACCCATCAGAGATGCAAATTAAAACCACAATGAGATACCACTTCACACTGGTCGGAATGGCCATCATAAACAAATCAACAAACAAGTGTTGGAGAGGTTGTGGAGAAAAGGGAACCCCAGCGCACTGGTGGTGGGACTGCAGACTGGTGCAGCCACTGTGGAAAACAGTATGAAATTTCCTCAGAAAACTAAAAATGGAATTACCTTTTGACCTGGCAATTTCACTTCCAGGGTTATATCCTAAGAACCCTGAAACACCAGTCCAAAAGAACCTATGCACCCCAATGTTCATAGCAGCACAATTTACAGTAGCCAAGTGCTGGAAGCAACCTAAGTGCCCACCAGAAAATGAGTGGATCAAAAAACTGTGGTACATTTACACAATGGAATACTATGCAGCAGAAAGAAGGAGCTCCTACCCTTTGTGACAGCATGGATGGATCTGGAGAGCATTGTGCTGAGTGAAATAAGCCAGGCGGTGAAAGACAAATACCAGATCTCACCTTTAACAGGAACCTAATCACCAAAACAAATGATCAAGCAAAATACAGCCAGAGACATTGAAATTAAGAATGATCTGACAGTAACCAGAGGGAGGTGGGGGGAGGGGAATGGAGGGAAGGGGGGAAGGGTTAGGGTTAGGTTTTCAAAGGAATAACTGGTAGCAGTCTTGAGGAAACAAACCCTGGTGGCAACACAACAGTCTTGGAGGGTATGTCACAGATTTACTTCCAAAATTCAATAAGGCAAAGTACACACACAATTTAACCTTCCAAAAAATGAAAGTTCTCTATTCTCAAAATGCAGGTAATTTTTCTCCCAATCTGTATGATAAGTAATCTAGTTTTTAATTACATAAAGAAGTAAACCATATAGATTATACAATCATCATAACATCGTATACTTTGCTGAGTAAGTACAATCTATAAGAAGAAATAGTAAAGCAAGAGAGGTCTGTAAATATAATTAGTTCTAAGTTGGCAAATATCCAACTAAGAAATTCACAGGAAGAGACAGCAGAGGGTCTCAGGGAGTCCAGTTTTCAGATGTGATCTCAGCCCAGTTGTCACGGGGACACCAAATCCTTTTGTTGGCGGTTAACAGGCCGTCTCGCGTGTGCGGGGCACTGGCGCACAACAGTAGTTATGTTCTACCTCACAAATGACTATACTTCATTGAGTTTACGCTGAGTAGGGCAGTGTTTGCAAACCACTTAGATTCCAGGATGGAAAGAGCTACAAAAATGAAACATGCAGTCCTTCTCTGAGGTTTGTTATTAGCCTCTGTTAGCCACAGGTTACAGGGCACTAAACACTACATACTGTGTGTTTGCTCGTAACCACTATGAAAAATAGCCTGTAACATCTTTCTGAAGACTCCTACAAAATTTTAAGGGAATTCAAAATCTGGGAATTCAACTGGGATATAGTTCAATTCTTAGAACTAGTTCTTATAAAAAATAACTCATCAATTCTTTCTTAGGTATCAATTCAATTTTGTTTCAACCCACACTAATGAATAGACTATTACTACAGCTTAATGCTACTGGGGGGAGGGGGAGCGAAGAGGGTAAAATAATCAGTTAAATTAATTCCCAGACTACAAATAAGCCTCTTCATGGATGTTAAGAAAAGATTCTTTTAAAAAAGATTCACTAGCTTAATAGCCCAGATGGCTTTAAGGTTATTCTTGCTATATGCAACATATAAGCTACAAAAACTAAAACAAAATCCTAAGACTGATATCCTCAAAACAGCTTATCAAAATATTATTTATGTAAGAGTGCTATTCTGTGGCACATGCACTAAAATCCAAGGAATTCATGAGATAGGCTATATACAGCACCTTCAACAACTCTAGAAACAGCACTGATCCACTTAAAGAACAATTATATGATAATATAAAGTTATTAAATATACTAAAATGTATTAGAATATTTGTGAAAGCATTGTTCTTAAAAGTAACATTTCCCCCAATTTATGGTAGTAAATTATAGTCAGAGCTTCTCTGGCCTTAATAAAAAAAATTTACACATATTTTAACAAAAGAAACTACTGGTAAATGTACTTTATGTATTTTGTATAGAATTTAATTTAGAATCCCTGGAAAGCAGAGAAAATTTATTATATTTTCATTAATTTCTGACAAGTCATTTTATCACATCAGATTTAAAAGTTTCCTGAAACAATTTCATGAAAATGTTCATGAACTTCTCAGAAATACTACAGTATATTGTTGTTTAATAAAACATGCTGTATGCTTATAACATTCACAGCAATTGTAAAATATAAATAATATAAGACACCATCAAAGAGAAAAGAGACATGTACCTTTAAAAGAGAAATTTTATGTTGACAAGTTCTAAAAGAGAACATAACATTCACTTCCTCCCAAAATATGAGGTACAGAAGTAAACAGAGAAATTTTACTATACTCAAGTACTCTCAGAAAAGATGGAAATTTCTGAAATTTCTACAAATTTGCCCACTAATGCCTACTGATTACAAGCAGATATGTAATAGAATAAAACATGCATGTACAAAATGATTTGAGGGAACAGTCATACAACACTGTCAATGTACTAAATACCTCTGGTTATATGTACTTTTTTAATGTTTATTTTCTATTATGTATATTTCATATCAATATTAATTTTTGTATAAGACCATAATTTTATAATATTAACAAACTAAATAATCTCAATATATCAAATAATAAATTTTTAAATGATTTGACATATGATAAAATTGAAAGAATCCAATACATGAGTGTTATATTCCCCTAAATTGTAAGTGGATTTATGAAATGAATTTTATATTATTTACCCCAAGATGTATAACATCTTCCTGTTCTCCACTAATTCTAGCTACACCTATAAACCATAAAAAAATTCTATTTGACACTCAGATTCAAATATCATAGGAAACTTGACTAATTTTCATTTTTTAAAAAATCTGTGTCCTTGAAAATATATTTTAATGGAATAAAGAAAGATTGTTATTTTCAATCCCATTTTACCAAGTATGTGAGTGAAACAAAGACAATTGATTCCCACAGTTTTTGTCCAGCAATTTTTCTTTAGCTTAATATCTACTTTAATCATAATCAGTTTAAAACAAAAAAAATTAAACAACAATAAAGCCAGAAACTAAAATGTGAGATATACCTTTTAAAAGAAAAATGAACACATACAAAGTATCAAGTTATATGGTCACAAGTAGAAATGTTAAATGAGCAGAAAGACTTTTTAGGAGACAAAGAACAATGTGGTAGAAAAGGCAAAGAAGAAAGAGTTCCAAGAGCACAATCTATATATCAATAATATAAAAAACAAAACTCTTAGACCATTATAGATGATTCTGCACCCTATGAAGCCTCATATCTGTTATAAAATAATTCAGATTCTATTTTCCATCAAAAATTAAAGCAATGGTATTTAACAATCATCAAACTTCATAAAGAAAAGTGCTTATCATTATCTGTCTTCGTCTTCTAGATTCATTTCTTAATGAGTAACACAGTTCCACATAACCAAGTTATGATTCTCCCACTGAAAACCTCAAACTCCCCCATGCCTCATGGTGATGTGAAAAATACATACTAATAAAAAATGGAATAAAAAGCATAAACTAATAGCATGTCCATAATTAACTTTTTAAAGTATACTACTACCATGCTCATTTCCTATCTGTACAGTAATTTAAAAACGTAAGTTATGTCTATATAAGCTCATTTTGCCAAATGCTTTTTGTTATATAATATATACATCTCCTTGTAAAAGACATTGTTATTATCATGCTAAAATATTGTATGTGCTTCCTACATATAATTAGTAATAGTTTTCTGATATAATATATTGATATTTCTATTAAATTTTGATAACTATATTTAGACTAGTTCATAATACAAAAATATAAACACATAAATATGCTTTTTGTCCTCACGACTTAAAATGAAATTAAATTTTCCCTTTCTATATTATTCATTCATTCAGCTCACACATTTTGAAAGTATCATTATGAAGTCAGCTAATATGAAAATATCACTTATCACTCCATTTCCTCAACTGCTGACAATACGACCTTGCACTACAAGTAACATATGAACATTAGAGTCACACGGGTTCCCTGACCCAAACTATCCCAAACATAATTTGGGGAAGATGAAATCCAAGGATCAGCACAAATACAAACGGGGTCTCGGTACTTATCAGGTAGAAACCACGTCAGACCGTGTGTGTGCACCCAACTGTGTGTGTGTTTGTGAGGGAAGTATTTCCAGTATCAGAATAATCACAGAATTCATGTCATACCTGTGCTCCATAGATATAGTTATCCAACATTTTGCCTCCTATTGTCTGCCCTCCTATATCCCAAACTTGAAGAGTAACATTCAAGTTCCCTAGAACATAAAAAAGTATATGTAAAATTAAGAATACAAAAAAAGTTAAGTAACAATGTAACAACTAAATACAGTTTCACAGAACACTAAATCACAACAGGAACCTCTGAACCTACGGTAATTTGCCTTTTAGTCTGCAGACCCATACAGTCAGATATCTGGAACTATGAAGTATTGTTATCAGAAGAAATCATAGTGGAAATTTAGGTTTATACTTTTATCCCATTTCCATAGAACCACATTTATAATCACCTTCAAAACAAAAGAAAATAAAGAAAGCTTTAATTCATAAATTTCTGAAGCCTTAAAAAAAATCTTAAACAGAGACTGGAACAATAAAGCACTTGTACCTGGAGTAAGAAATATACTTTAAAAATAAAAACTGAACTTTATATACTAACCTACCCTGTTACACATAATGAATTTTGATGTTAAATTCCATACTCTCAAGGTTCTAAAACCCTCAGAATGATAACAGACAACAAAAATGGCCCTTAATAAAACTTAAATGAATGGATTTTTAAAATCTGAATATCAGCTATTATATGTAATAATATACATAATAAAAATACATATTTTCTTATTTAACATAAAATATAAACACTTTTGATTCCCTCATCAGAAGTGAGGTAGGATACACCCTCCCTGTATTACTAACTATTCTGATGCACTTATACCTGTTCAAAGCATTTCCACTGAAACAAATTATAATACGTGCTTCCGTGATTTCATAAAAAAGTGTGTGAAGTCTTTTTCCATATGCAAGCATTGTAAAAGCATTCTAAAGTACAAAGCAATCTTTAAAATTACTTTGTTCATTTTGTAAAATATTTGATTGATACAAAAATTTATGAGATGAGCTACTCTATGTCAAACAATTAATGACTAAAAAAAGACCACGCTCAATATACTTTTTAGTTTAACATTTCAAATTATTCCTCCTGATAAAATTATGCAGTTTTCTCCACAGGGATACAAAGTCTCAGCACCTTCAAAATGAGCTCCCCCACCAAAAACTGTATCTTTCTGCATGACTTGCAAATTAGGAAAATTCAAAATAAAAACTTAGAAACTAAAAAAATGGTCTCACTTCAAAACCCAAAAAAAGGGTTATATAGATATGAATTTTTATACCAATGTAAAACACTAAAATCAGAGACTGTTAGTCACACCATTCCACTTCGAGACTAACAAGAAAGTACAACACTGGGATAAGTAGCCAAGTTTCGCCCTTAACTCTAGGGGTTGTTGGGTACGCATCACAACCTTCCCATCTTGAACAGGGACGGAGGTCAGCCCCATCTGCCAACAGGCAGAGGACTTACTCCAGGCACTCCCACCAGCATTGATAAGGGCTCTGAAGTCTACCACCCGTCCTGACGCCCCTCCCCTCCCCCCACACACACACGTTCAACGCTCACAGAGGCATGCCAGACATGTTCTTACAGCTCTACGCACACGAAAACTAAAATGTCACAGACTAAGACTTGTCCAATAACTTGTATAAACCTAATTCCTTAAAAAATCTAAATTTTTCAAGATTCAAAGCTGAAATCATCCCCCTATAATGCTGTCTCAAATTAAGCAGGTGACATAGGGCTAGCCATCACTAGAATTACATCAAATACTTTCAGAAGCCCTGAGATAAACATGCGGTGTTCTATTCATTTTATTTGCAAAACTCTTTATAATCATGTGTTTACTTCAAAAAAACAGTGTTCAACAATATTAACTTTTTTAGAGTAAGATTTTAGGCAACTTAATAAAAGGCACCTACTCCCATTTTTTTTCAAGGACAATAAACTCTATCACTTAACTTCCAGTCGGGAAATGTGAAACTTTTTTCCTTTAAGTTCTGATATTCAGACCCCATCTGAATTAAGTGTTGTGACTACTTCAGCTACAACTTTAGGAACGTGATTTTCACTACGTTTTCAAATTCTGACAACAATCAGCTGAAGACTCTAAATCATTTATTCAATTGTTTCTATCTAAGTGGTTTGTATTTACATGTTGAGGGTATTTTTAAATCCATATCTTTCCACATAAACACGGTTCGTTATGGTTGGCTTGTTTACTTGACATACATATTCTAGTGCCGCGGAAATAAAACCAGCTATGCATTACTGATAACCTATTAATATATGATGTTAGCCAAAAGAAAAAAACACTTTTACTATCATTATAACCTCAATAAATATTAACTGTATAGGTATTTCATGTATCTAGAAATATATTTTTAATTTCCATATTTGAATTTGAGTCTTATTAACAGATAAAAATAAATAAAATTACATAAAGATGGAATTCAAATCAACATTCATTTCAGTTTCTGCAGGCGTAAAGTGTCCCAGTATATTTTAAAAATGGCATAACTATAAAGTTGTATCAAAGTATTTAAATAACCAATATTGCAAAATTTTTTAAAAATCAAGAATTTTCTAACTAAAAAAAAGTTATAACTTTCATCAATCTAATCCCAAATGCAAAATGCTACAAAATCCCTGCTTCTCTGTGAGAAACAACATGTAACTAAAGAAAAATATAAAATAAAATAAATGAGGTGACAAAATACAGGTAAGTTGCTTTTGGTATGAATCAAAGCCACAAAGAGGATTCAACAGTGACCTTGTAAAAGTACACTTGGTGCCTTGGTTAACCTTACTTAAAGTGCTGCATAGTCAAGATGGAACTAAAAACACAAGTCTGCCCACTTCTTGTACTAAAGACTTAGAAATCCTTTTCACAGTAGAACGCTGTTTACTGGACTGTACCCACAAGCTTCCTGAAAGTATTTTGACTAAGGCTCTTAAGAAGCTCTATCAGCAGAATCTCTGACTAACAGATACACTATTTTAAGCAGTAAAATCTGCACAGTGGTTGCATCCAGACTATACAGCATACCAGATCATGAAATATACTAAAATAGATGAGTATTTGCAAAGTAATGACCTTGAAAATGTGCGTGAAGAAAATGTGACTAGATAGACAGGAGGTATTACACTGCTAACAATCCGAATGGACATAAGAGTTACTAGAACACTAACAAATATTAGATTTGACTACTGTGCTGCTTTACTGTAACTGCAATAATGC
Source organism: Phyllostomus hastatus (assembly GCF_019186645.2). Taxonomy (NCBI): domain Eukaryota; kingdom Metazoa; phylum Chordata; class Mammalia; order Chiroptera; family Phyllostomidae; genus Phyllostomus; species Phyllostomus hastatus. The sequence continues at coordinate 6,003,522 of NW_025333709.1, forward strand.
TACCTGCAATATTTAAGTAAATGATACAAATATTGATCATCTTACATTTAACACTTACAATGTATTAAAATTAAGGTTAAAGTATATTAAGGATGTACTATGTACTTTGTAAATTATTCACTTTTATTTCTTAATGTATCTATTAATTATATAAAATCAAGATACATTAAAACCATTTTTTCCTACTCAAATTTCTACCAGAATTTTGAGTCCATTAAGTAGCATAAAACCAACTGCCTTTTCAAAAAAAGGAAACTTTTTTTCTGGAACTCTGCCCATAAAAATAAAACTTAATAAGGAAAATTAAAATATATATTCATTGACTATACATTTCCTAGTGTTATTTTTTAACATAATTACTTTATAGCTCTAAAAATTATACTATAATTCTGAATTTCAAAAATACCAAATATTCTTTGCAAAGTAATCAAAATTTAAAAACTGGTAGTACTGTGCAACAGATCAGAAATCATCACATATATCAAATATATAAAATGTCCAAAACAAGTCTTAGAATGTGTTTGAGTAGATGCTTGCTCCTTTAAGTCTTTGAACTAAAAAATCAGAAAAATTAAACAATATTAATAATATAGAAAGATGGTGCTTTTGTTAGCATCAATAGAAACAGTCAATAACTAAATACATACTGAAGTTTTCTGTGTATAACTGGCATTTCTGAAAAAACTGCTGTAAAAAAAGTTTTTAGCATGTGTATTATGTGATTTGTGCGTGTATTCTGCTGGTGACTGCTGCAAATATGAATTTGGTAGTAACCTATCCATAAGAGTGAGAATAATAAAATGAAATGAAATTTTCAGTTTTGAATATATTAAAATAAAATACAAATGAAACTAAATATGCATCTGTTTCTCATTTAAACCTGTTGCTTAAAATAATCCATGATGGAAAATTACAATTCTTTTCTCATACTGTGTCTTATTTTCCATTGGTAGCTAACTAAATACAGACCATCACAAAATACAAGAGTATATTACCAGTAATATATGCAGAATACCTTTTGTTACCAAGAGTTTTCATGAGCTGCTCTAAGACTTTCATAGAGAGCCATCAGAGAGATGGGGTGTCTGAGAGATTATAATATTAGAATAATGTTGGATTTTATTAAACCCTTTACACTATCACTCATATTCCAGCACATGATTCTGACACTACACTTGCAACCGTTTTTATTCCAGTGGATTTCCTCAGAGAGGAGAGGGATGTGCTGGTTTATAAGGTCAATTAAGATAAACTGCTTTTAATAAAATTCTTTAAACATATAATTTAACCATCACAGTGAATGGACAGAGCATTTTAAAGCCCCAATTGTTCAGAAACTAACTTGAAACAGAAACCACTCTTTTTTTGTTATTATTTCCCTGTATTTCCCACAAAATGTGCTGCAACTGGCATCTAAATAGTTTCTTTGCATGGTGAACTGAAACATCTTGAATGCTCAAACTGTATTTTTATGAGTGCCTAGGGACCCTAAATTTTAGTGGTCTATTAAATGCCAGCAATTTCATGCTGCCTTGCATAAAACAGCATTCACATATTAGAGCACAGAAGTTCCATAGCTACATTATACTTCTGGTCCAACTTTCAAACAAAAAAACTGAAGCAGAGACTAATCAAAATAATATTTTAAAAAAATAATCCTTTCCAGTCTTTTCTGTTTAGTTTATACAATATCTGTTGATAATTGCATAGCATTTGCTTTCTTTATAACATTTTAGAATTTTATAAGCAACTATTGTTTATCCTTCAAAAAATCTGTAGCAGTCAAAAATCAGTAGGAGAGTGGACGAGTATTCATATATAAACTTCATTCCCATACATGGACAATGTCTTCATGGTACATGCTGATGAAAGTTAACCTCCCTAAGATAAATTTACTGATTACATATATTTTCACATAGAAGCAACCCCAAAATTTATTCTTCATGTTTCTGCCTATGTCTCTTATTGTAAAACATGCCCAATTTTCTTCGTTGTACTTTCAGTCTCTTACCTGGCAATGTTATCCTTCTCAAAAAGAAGTCCAGTCCTACAGTTTGTTTGTACTGTTTCCCAAAAGTTTCTTGAGCAAAACAGGTAGCTAAGGAGGTCTAAAAAAATTAATGCACATAGTATCAAAATTAATGACTTTGTCTTAGAAATACAGTATCACACCTAAATCTTATTAAGTAATCTTAATGTTCACACTCCCATTAATCCAACAAACAGCTTTAAGCAGCTCTAATCAGTTACCAGGGGAGGAGGGACTTCATGCTCTACCAGGTAAACATCACTTGCCAACAGCAATCAGGGGGACAACAGACTAATCAGTTAGATCTCCTTAAATCCCCTGACTGCCAAGCTCCTTCACCTAGCTGGACATTAGAATTTGAAATTTATCATTTGAAACAAAAGCATCCTGATAAAAGATCTGAATCATATCCATATATATAATCAGTTTAATTCAAATTTCAGAGAACTGTAAATTTCATTTCTGAGATTAAATATTTTAAGCAGTTTGTGCCCTCAGCCAATAATAAGAAACGATTAAGGAAGAGAAAGCTTGTTTATAGAATTTCTTTTCTTCTCACCAAACCACAAGAAAAGGATCATTATATATCCAATTTTTCTCTTTATTAAAGCTGTTAAATGAAAGTAATTCTATAGAATGACTGATAATACATAGCTTTTAAAAAGAGTTGGTATTTTTAAGATTAATATTAAACAGGCAAAAATAAATTATTTTCTACCCATGAACTAACTATAAAGCTTAAAAGTCATAGGAATATTATAACCAGAATAGATAGATACAGTACCTGCACTTTCATTAAAAAAACAACTCAAATGCCAAAAGAAACATGACAAATACCATATGATCTCACCCTTAACAGGAACCTAATCAACAAAACAAACAAACATGCAAAATATAACCAAAGACACTGAAATTGAGAACAGGCTGACAGTGACCAGAGGGGAGAGGGGAGGGAATTTCAAGGGAAAAGGGGGAGGGTTTGCAGGAACAAGTATAAAGGACACATGGACAATAACAAGGGGGGGGTAGAAACGGGAGGGAGGTGGGGAGGGCTGGGGGGGGGGTTGGGATGGGGGTAAAAGGCAGAAAACTGTACTTGAACAACAATTAAATTTTTAAAAAAACCTCAAAACTGTATTCAAAACTTGAGGGCTTTCTTTTAGAGAACCATTTCTTATTAAAGCAAAAGAGTAATTAATCATTCTGGTAACAAATGAAGTAAGTCAACTTACAAGCTTCTTAAACATTTTAAACTCACTACTTGTAAACTTTCCCAAATAAAAGAGAAAGGTGGCCTCATGAAGCTTTTATGCTCCTCAAGACAGACTACCAAAGTTAAGGAAAAACAGTACTTTTATTTTAAAAGTTAAAATTAGATGTCAACTCCTAAAATACTTAAGGTAAAATTCCCTACAGTTTATTATAATTAATTTTGAAATAAGTACAGCAGTGCAAAAGAAAAGGACCAAATTTTAATTCCTTTAAGCAAAAAAGACTTAAAATTCCTTAATTTTTCACACAAATGGCAACTTGCCCCAATTTCAATTCTTTTATAATAGTTAAAGATTCAGTATTTTAATAAATTTCTAAGACCATGGGTCAAATATGTATTGAGCACTACAAGAAAGATGTTCTGGTAGACAATGAGAAATAAACCCGCTACACCAAAATGAAAATTTATTTGGCTTCTGTAAAGCATATAACCATGCTATAAAAGCTGAGAAATCACAATAAAAAAGGTAAATATTCCTTTTTAAATCCTTTTTTTCATTCAGCCTTATCTATGCCGTTTAGCTTGTTTAACTCAGAGCACAAAATCATTTGTGAAGAGGCTTCGAGTTCTAGAGAAAAATAACTATCATCAACGCTACCTTAGATGTTTCAGAATGTTTAATACATGGGTGACTGAAACAGTATTTTAAGTCAAAGAAAAACTCAGGGCATATGTAACATCAGCATAATGTTATTTAAGGTAATTTTTCACTTTTAAGATCTCAAAGTTCAGTATTTTTATATTAATTCAGAAAAATTCTATGGTTCTCTTCTTGGAAACTTTTGAGGCAAACATAAAGCGAGGGTTTCAAATGAAATGAAGCGTAATCTGTCAAAAGGGTAGATCACTGGGAACACAAAATATTAAAATGGATTCTTAGGTCATCTCTGGACACCTTTCTATAATTACTGTAAAAATTAAACAGTATCAACCAAATCAGGAGGCACTTCCTCTTCAATTATGTGGTATTTGTGCTATTTTCCATATCCAATAACTTGTCACACATCATTATATAAATATCCTTCTTAAACAATTATCAAGTGAACCACCATCTACCATATCTGAAACATTTTATCTGATTCAGTGTATGTGGGGGGTGGTAAACTTTTGGTTAACAATTTCTAACCATACTACACTTACTAGTACTGAAAAGACATCATAAAAAACATTTTGCCTTAAAAAAACTTTTAAAATATGTAATAAAATCAAAAGTATGAATCAAAACAGGAAAGAAGTGGGAACATGTGTTACTAAGGGGAGGAGCTGAATTTCTCTCGGAGAAACTGTTGGTGGTCATCTCAATAATTTACTGCTTCTGCCAGTATGTATCAAAATTCTCTGAGCTAGAGCAAGCAAGACAAACTATTGCTACAAAAAGTGGCCAGGAGTTAAAGCAGAATACAAATTAGAATGAGAGAGAGGCTGAATCCATAAAAGAACAGGACAGTAAACGAATCAGAATGGCAATGTGGGCAGCTGCCAATAATTTGAGAACTAAATGGGGTGTGGAGACAAAAGTCTGACGCGTGCGTAAAGACAAAAGCTTGGGTTTCTGATGCTTGTATCTGAAAATTTCTGGAAGAAAAAGTCTTTGCAGTTTTAAAATCAAAATGATGAAAACTAAGTCGAAACACCATAAAGAATATCACTTATCCTCTGAAGTAGAATGACAGTTCTTCAACAGTACAGAAGGGGGAAAAATATGGTTTGCCCTATGCTGAATTTCAGACAGAGAAGAAAAATCATAATTATTCACACTAAATTAACAAGAAAAACACGTGTATGACAAGCTAAAAGAAAAATCTAGATACAGAATTATGAACCAATTTCAACTGAGTAATACATGTATGGTAACAGATACTGGGAAAAATAAAAGTTTAAAGAATTATGACAGAACGTAAAATAACGGGCAATTTTGTCTTTTTACAAGTGTATCAGTGTTATAAGTTGTCATTACAATTTTATACAGGAAATAAATTGCTATGATTTGACTGTAAAAAATTTAGGAAATAAAAAAATTACTAGGCACTCAGAAGAAAATATGATAGATAAGAATACAAAATGTAACTTAAATTTTTATTGAATAAGGGTGGTAGAAACAATGTGGATTGGTTTAAAACAATTCATCCATTCAAAAAGTTGTTTTAAGTGTACAAAAATTAATATAATTAATAACTTATAAAGAAAATGATCCCAAGTTCTTCTCTTCCCCAAAATACTTGCAGGTAATCAGAGCATATTAGGTAAATTGTTTTTCCTCAGCAATAAAAATCAATAACAAAATACAGAACAAGAAAGAAAGAAATTAACAGAATTCCCCAAATTTTGCACATGAAGGACCTGTTTCCCAGACACCCCCGAAAGCCAAATTCCAGAACCAAAGAGAAGGGGCAGCCGTGCTGTGCCAAATCCCAGAGATGTGGGAAGAGGCCAAGAGCATTCGTCACCAGGGAAACCAGGGTCCCAACCACGCCGGGAACAAGGAACTGGGAGGCGGAAAACGGGCAACTAACTGGTAGCAATAACCTGAAGGCTTCGGCTGGGAAAAGGGAGGGAAGAAAGGAGACAGAGACTTCAGCAGTAATCCCAGGAACAGTGCTGGCGCCTTTGGCAGAAGCGACAGGTGTGAAGGCACCCCGGCAGAGGGCCTTCGCTTTATTTGGGGGTTGGGTCACAGACCCCTTAGAGATCCTACGGACCGAGCTCTCGGAAGAGCAAGTACCGGGCAATGTTTACTCCGCAACCCTGTGCTAAACACCCCCGCCTCGGACGTGTGGGGGCTGGCTGCCTGCTATTCCCACGCACGCACGCATGCACGCACGCAGTCCCATTCATTCCACCGACCCCCCACCCCGAAAACTGGACTTCCAGGCGAGGACCCCCTCTGCCCTGCTAACAGCTCTCTACCCGCAGCACCCAGCCCGTACGAGGAGCCCAGCAGGTATTTGTGGAATGAATGTACTGACAGGTGCTGGGCTGGGGCACAGAGATGCGCAGGTATGGATGCCCAGAAAACAGCCGCTACCGTTCATTGAGTGCACCCACGTCCCTTTGGTGGATTTTCACACTGTGTCTTTGCACGCTTCACGCTTGGAGGCGACCCCCTAGCCCCACCCCCCTTACAGAGGGAGCACGAACAGGTTAGCAGCGTGCCCTCCAGTGACCCGACCGGTTAAGTCAATTCTCACCCAGGGGATCTGATTCCACAGCCAAGCTCGTGGGAGCTCCCAGGGATGTGGAGGCATCAGAAACGGTAATGGGGGGGGGGGTTGCGGGACGGGGGGGAGTCGGGAGCCTACAGTGAAAAGACAGGGGAAGCCTTGCCAGACCCTTGCCAGTCATCAGATGAGAGAAGCTGGAAGGCTTCCCGGGGAGGCGCTGCTGGCCCCTGGCTCGGAGCACAAGCAGGAAATCGCGATGCAGTCGGGGAGCTGGGAAGTGACTTTTTTCTTTCTTTTTTGTTTTTAATTTAAGTGGGGGTAGACAGGTCTCGCCGGCCTTGACCAAGTGCCTGTTTCGTGTCCAGCCCCAGGCTACGAGCAGGAAGGCTGGGGCCCAGAGGCCCCGGGACTCAGGGAGGAGGCTGGGGGCGCCGGGGCCGCCGAGGCCGCGCCGGGATCGCTGCAGGCGTGGACGGCGAGCCCGCTCGAGGACTGACCTTCCCGGAGGTGCCGTCCCCCAGCACGACGATTTTCAGTTGCCTGTCCTGGCTCTCCTCCTCAGAGTCCGACATGGTGAGCCGGGAACCAAGTCTGCCTCCCCCCGCCCGCCAAGGTAGAGGGAGGAAGGGAAGGAGAGAGCTCTGGGGGCGGGGAGAGAAAGAAGGGCGGCAGTCGGGGGTAGAACCCCTCTCCCCGGTGCCGCAGCGAGCGCTGGACAAATCCGGGCCGATCACTCGCCGGGCGCCATGTTGCCCACCCTCCCTCCACTCTCCACGCGGCCCGCCCCCTTCGCGCTACGTAGGACGCGCACGCCCACGTCTGCTCCAACCCGCGCCCACCCGCGAGCCTCCCCGGCGAGCCGCCCCATTCGCGGACCTGAGGCGGGGGAGACGGTCGCGGCGAGCAGACGAGGCACGTGGCTACCCTCGCCAGGACAGTAGGAGAGGGGTAAAGAAAAAGTGTATCTCTCACACGAGGTAGAAAAATGGACGTCTAGGAGGTGCTTAAGCATGCTATCAAATTTTCTTGTATCCATCTTCCCCAAGACTACCCCTGTGCGAATGGTGTGGCCCGCGTTGGGATGGGGGGAGATGATGCCTAGGCTGGCGCTTTGGTTGCCATGGAAGCCAGGCGTGTTAGGAAAGGCGGTGGGGCGGGGCCTGTCTCGGCGCCGGGCCAGCGGGTTGCCAGGGGCAGCACGCGGGGGCGGGGCCCTGGAGCTGGAACAACAGAATTTGATGTTTCATTCATCAAGCGTGTACCCTTGAGCAGGAGTTGCCAAAGCGTGGTCCGAGGAACCCTGGGGCTCGATAAAGGGAAAACTATTTTCATAATATTACACCTTTTTTTTTTTTTTTGCCTTTTTCACGTTCATTCTCTCACACGTATAGAGAAGTTTTCCGGAGGATGCATGAGGTGGATGACCTCACTCTGGCAGCAGCTAAGGGAGCCTGTGCTTATTCTGTTTCAAACATTTCTTCGTATTACTATCCAGGCAGTAGTGATGGCTATAACGTAAATAAACAAAGGTTCTCTGGGGCTATAGTAATTCTTAAGAATGTAGAGAGGACCTGAGCCCAAAATTTTGAGAACTACTATCCAGTAGGGTAGGTCAAAGACAAAACTAAAAATTTTAATAAGGTGAGATAAAATCCACAATAGTAATTCTTGCCTACCATGTCTGTCTCATTGTTAATTATTTGACTTGGATGATCGTGCTCACTCCTTATGGTAACTCTAAAAAAACACGTTGAATTATCCCATGTTACAGATGAGGAGGGTTACCTCACCAGAAGCAGAGCTCAGAGGCAATGTCCTGTGTGGAATATGAGTTTGAATAGGATAACAGTAGAGTGTAAGAAATGGGCAGCCAGGAGACAGCCCTGGAGCTCTAATTGCACACCTGCACTTACTGAGCGTGTGCCCTGAGCCACAGTTTCCTTACCTAGAAAATACACAGATGGTACTACTTCCCTCTCAGGGTTGAGAATGAAATGTCCTCATCGCCCACCCAACAGGGGTGTCCAACCTGCACCCTGGCATGCAGCCCAGGATGGCTATGAATGCAGCCCAACACAAAATCGTACGTTTACTTAAAACCTTTCTTTTTGCTCATCAGTTTTCATTAGTGTTTGTGTATTTAACGTGTGGCCCAAGACAACTCTTCTTCCACTGTGGCCCAGAGACGCCAAAAGGCTGGACACCCCTTGAAAAGGAACACAGCACAATGCTTGGCACATGGTAAGCACTCAGTGTTAACCGAACTTTACGATCACCCTAACCATCTGTCCCATGCTAGAACACTGCAGCTTTCCAGCCATGCAACCTTAGGTTTCCTAGGGAGACTCTCAGTCTCTTTGTCTGTAGACAGGGCTGGTCCACACTAGTAGCTACCCAGTTAGGATCCGTTCCCACCACTACCACCACCACTTTCTACATCACTGGGTGTGTTGCTGAGAATTAGAAGAAAAAGGCATGGGAAGGGGCTTTGCAGAATACTTTGTAAAGGTTAGTTTCAGGAATCTGTATCTCATAAGGATAGACTTAACTTTTGTCCATGAGAGAAGTTAAGGTGCAGAAACTTGTTTTTCCACTCTTGCTTAATGAAGAGGATTGTGTGACTCAGTTCTGATCAATGAGGTAGAAGAGGATGTCGTTATTTGAATGAGGACATATGTTTGGAACTAACTGCTCAGTCTTCAGTAGATCACCTTCCGGGCTTCTTGCTATGGGGAATAATGCTAAGGCACTTTAGTGATGTAATCCATTACTTGAAGACAAAAAGAAATTCTCAATTGGCACAATTATTTTGGCCAAAAGCTAGATTTAGCTATGGTAATGGGATTAATTTTCATGTGTAGTTTCATATGAAGGAAAATGTAGAGGAAATCTTTGCATTTGCCAATCACTAATTTCCTAAACAACTGCTTTGATGTTGAGGCATCATTTGTTTGGATATACTTTCATCCCTGTGACAGTGTTGCTACATGAAATAAAAAGCCAATTGCATTAAGTTAGTGACTATATTTTACACACCTGTGGCAAGATTCCAGGTTGAAAATTAGATTTGAAGACTTGGAGCCATATTTGTAAATTAAAAAGAAATAAATATTCCTCTGTGTGGAGTACCTTGCTGGCTAGCATTGAAAGCTTCCGGTATGGTGTATTACCACGCTAAAGAGAAATAGAGCTGATCCACAGAAAACAAAGATGGCTCTGTGGATCCTCTGTAAAATGCCCACGCAGGGCCATAAACTAGGGGAATCTTTTCCCGTGTTCTTAAAACTAGTAAGTTAACAAAATGCTTAAAGAAGAATTCTAGAAACAAGAAATTAGAGTTCTTTAGATATGAAGAAGTAAAAGTAATTCCACAAGAAAAACCTGACCGCTATCTATGAATCCAATTTCCCACCTAATTTTAAAATATCTTTTCTGGCATCTGTAACATATGATAATCCAGATTTTTGTTGGAATACATCCAGATTCAAGGAGTTTATTCCCTCATGAAGCAGCTTGGACGATGGCCCAGTTATTAGAATATTCTTTCTGAGGTGAGCTGAAGTCTACCTTTGTAAATTCCAACTAACAACATTGGCTGTGTCTTCTGGAGTAAAACAGACTTCCCCATTATAATAGAGGTCTTCAAATCAATTCACTATATTAATGATGGATTTGACAAATATTAAGTAAATGCCTTTTGTGTGCCAAGAATTCTTGTTCACAACTCTTCTAAGCAATGAGGACACACATACAAGTGAGCAAAATCTGCAAGGGCTCAGCTTGCATGGAATTTGTAATTTGGTGGAGAGATGTAGTAGGTTAGATAAAGACTGCCCCAACAATATCAGGCCCTAATCCCTGGAATGTGTAAATGCTACCTTATTTGGGAAAAGTATCCTGCAGATGGGAGTGAATTCATGAGTTTGAGATAAAGAGATTATCCTGGATTACCATCCTTAGAGAAAGAGGGTGGATTTGACCCAGTGGGACCACAGAGGCAGGGACTGGAGTGGTGTGACAAGCCAAGGAGTTCTCGCAGCCACTAGAACCTGGAGGAGGCAGGGAACTGATTTGCCCCCTGGCCTCCAAGGAGAGCACAGGCTTGTCAGCATCTGAACTTCAGTCTCAAGAACACTGATTTAGGACTTCTGCCCTCGGAAACTGTGGAAGAATAAAGGTATGTTCTTTTAACCCATCAGGTTTCTGGAAATGTTTTACTAATAAAAGGAGAAACACAGAAATTTCATAAATCAAACTTGAAAATTTCAGATTCAGATAAAGAAAGATTTTTTAGAAAACAGATGGTAGATGGGATAAAGTCTAAAAATACCTAAACATTTTGTTCAAACACTAAATAAGTGGAGAGATGTCCCATGTCCATGCATGGAAACACAATATTGTAAAATATAGCAATTCTACCAAAAGATCTATGAAGTCAATGCAATTCTAGTAAGATTTTTCTTAGAATTTGAAATAATGTATACGCAAGGCAAAGATCTAAGAATAATGGAGATATTCAAGGAAAAGAAAGGCAAATAACTTCCTTTACCAGATATCAAGACTTAGTATAAAATTAAAATAATTAAGATATAGTATATTTATTATTTCAGGAATATTATTATTATACTATATATTATTTCATTTTTTAGACAAATGGACCATTATAGCAAAACAGAGAGCCATGCATTGGGCTCCCACATACATGGAACTTTGATACATGACAAAGTATATATGACAGTAAATAAAAAGGGGAAAAGGATCATAGCTGGAACCCATATAGGAAAAGACATAAAATTGGAATCCTACACTTCATCATACACATACACACGTGCAAAACATAAAATTCAGTGAAATTAAGAATCTAAATGTGAAAAAATTTAAATAATTTGCAATGATTATCTTTCTTATCTCGGGATACTCATAGATTTCTTGAGCAAGACACAAAGAGTTAATCATAAAGGATAGTATAAAAGTTGCATTGAAATTAAAAACTGCTCCATCAAAAGATACCATACAGAAAAAAAAAAGAGGTTAGAAGTTACTATAACATCTGTTATTTAAGCCACCCAGTATTTTGTGATAGCAGCCCACACTAATGGAAACAGATTTGGAACACAATTTTGTACATAGCAATATCTAAAAGAAAAATAAGTGATAGCTGCCTAATTTTTTAAGCACTGAGAAGAGATTAGAATTTCTAGGTTTTCTTAAAGTATTATTAAACTACTATCATTAAAACTATGTGGAACAGGCACTGGAATAGATAGATGAATTTCTTCAAAAGAAAAATGGTCCTAATATATGAAAAAATTAAGTGGACAGTGAATGTGGTGTTTCTAATCAATGGTAAAATGTGATGTTACTCATTGGGTGTTCATTTTTCAAACTGAATGACTATCTCATTCCTTACATAAAAGTAAAAATATATTCTTAGAGGAAGCCATAACAAACTAAAAACTGGGTAAATATTTATCACTTGGAGTAGAAATAGTTTATCTAACCATGGTACCATTTTCCATAATCAATACCTGGCACTCAATGAAACCTTGGTATGTGAGGAACAAGACCTTAGTCACTCAAGTGACTAAAAATGAGGAGAAATTGTGGCCAATAGAAGTACACCCAGAGATGCAGGTATGAAACATGGGCTTTACATACATAGCTGATATGTGTAAGGGTTTATATGGCAAGATTGAGAATTGTGTTGGGGAAGTTGAAAATATAAAAAAGAATCACTGGAAATTATGAATAAAATGTAATAATTAAAATTAGCCCAATGAGTGCATTTAATAACAGGTTAGACACAATCGAAGAGAGAAATAATAAGGCAGAAGATAGGTCAGAAGAAAATATCTAGTCCGAATAACCCAAAGCCAGCTTGATAGAAAATACAGAAAAGACCATAAGAAACATATGGGGTATAGTCAATATATATAATTGAAATTCCAAGAGATATACTTTTGTTTTTCTTTATTCATAACAAAGATGGCCCTCCAGAGCAGTGAGAAAATGACTCTCTTTAATAGCCCTGGGTTGCTGGGATATTCATTTAGAACACAATAAATCTTGACTTTGACCTTACACCATGTTCAAAAGTCATTTCCAAGCATTTTGTACAGCAAAGTCAGAAGTAAGAAAGCTCTGCCCTGGCTGGTGTGGCTCAGTGGACTGAGTGTTGGCCTGCAAACTGAAAGGGCTGGTTCAGTTCCCGGTCAGGGCACATGCCTGGGCTGTGGGCTGTGAGAGGCAACCCATGGATGTTTCTCTCCCTCTTTTTCTCCCTCTCTCCCCCTCTCCCTAAAAATAAACAAGGTCTTTTTTAAAAAGTAAGAAAGCTTTTAAAAATACAAGAAGATATTTTCATGATTTTGGAGTAGGTGAAGATTTCTTAAAGAAGACGCAAAAGTAACCAACATTTAAGGTTAAAGTTGATTAAATAAGTTACAATAAAATTTTTAAATTCTAATTAACAAAAGACATTTTTAAGAAAATAAAATCCCCACAGTGTAAGAAGATACTTTCAATGCATATAACATGGGTGACTGGTATTTAGAATTGGAAAATATACTTATTTAAATAAAAACAGATACAACCCAATAGAATATTGGACATGAGGCTTGAATGGACATTCCACAAAATAGCCAATAACATAAAAAAGTTCTTAACTCCATTAGTAATGGGGTAAATGCAAAGGAAAACCACAATGAGCTACCATTACACCCCACCAGAATGGTTAAAATTATAAGGACTGAAATTACCAATTGCCGGAGATGTGGAGCCATGAAAGTTTCTAGGCACTGCTGATAGAAGTATAAATCTCTGCAACCACCTCAGCAACCTCTTTGGCATCATCTGCCGGGCTGGGTATATGCTCCACAGTCCAACAATTTCCTTTCTTAGTATCTGTCCAACCAAGATACATCCAAAGACATGCACAAGAATGTGTACAACACTATTCATCACTCTTCAAAACTGAGATCAATCCAAATGTCTATCAGGAGTTGAATTGTGGTATAGTCACACAAAGGGGTATTATGCAGCAATGAAAATGAATGAATGACTACATGTGACAATATGGAAGAATCTCATCAATATAATGTGGAATGAAAGAAGCCAGACACATAGGAGATGAGTATATCTTCCATGATTTCATTTATATAAAGTTCCCCCAAATGCACTCTGGTATTAGAAATCAAAATAATGGTTACCTTTGAGGAGGAGGAAGAGGGTAGTGGTGAAGAGCAGGGCATAAGAGGAACTTTCAGAATATTGGTATTGGGCTATTTTTTTACTTGGGCGGTGGTCACATGGGTGTGTCCACTTTCACTAAGGCATGTAGTTTTGAGATGAGTGCAATTTTCTGTAAGTATATTATTCTTAAATTAAAATGGTAAATATTTATACATATATGGTTGATAGTAACTGCATAGTAATATTAAACCTAGAAGAATGTAAACCAAGTTATTAATAGTCATTAATAGCAATGAGTTTAGAGAATTATCACTTCCCATGTTAAGTATTGCTGTTTTGTGTACACTTTTTACAGTGAGAACAAATGTGTGTTTTAATCAGAAAAAAAACATGAAAAAATAAATTGGTAACAACGAAAGACTACAGTTCTTTCTATAGTACCTACAGTCCTCTTTATAGTGGGCAGATGAGAACTTTGTCGTGTGATGAGTCGATCCCACAAATACAGAAAACATGTTAGTTTTATCATCAGGTAGGAGCCTTTGTTTGAAAAGAAAAGAAAACTTCCTTGTAACAGAACCCCAGACTGGTGTGTGAGCTGCAGTTTTCCAGCTGCCCGCAGTTCTGCCTCATTGCTTGGGGATGTGTTTCCCTGAACACTAAAGCGTAGCTCCAGACAAAACCAAAAATGTACAAAGCAGGAGAGTTCTCAAATCACCTCCACAGCTGTGAAAACCAGGCCTATCACAACTTACCAGCGAGTCTGGCATGATTAAGGAAGGTAATCCAGCATGTTTTTTAAAAAATGGAAGTTATGGAACAAATGCAAAATATTATTGGAAACTTGACCAGGGCACTTTGGGGATGTGAATTTCCCTGAGTGTTAAGAACCAGCATGGAGAACGCAGCGATTTTAAGAAAACTATGGCTTTCTAGACTCTGGCTTGGCAGGGGCACAAGTGTTCATGAAGACATGCCGTCCTTTACTTTGGTCACTTCTGAAACCTTGTTTCTCTCACAGCTCTCCTCGCCAGCATCGCTGCTTTCCCTGGGATGGCCCTTGGCTGTGTCCCCGGGGTTTCCAGTTTATCTGTGTTGTTAAAATCAGGTCGAAGGCATTCACACCTGTGAAATATTATTCTAAAGTGTCACCTTAACTTTGGGATAGCATTCCCTGGAGGCAAGTTCTCTGGGACACTAGTCTCATGAATTTGCTGTTAAAGTAAAGCTTGGAAACAGCTATAGCTCCTTCTTTTGGGGAAAGTGACAATGCACCTGAGGGTATCACACCCTGAGGCCGTAATGGATCTCTTTGGACTTTTTTAACCCTTAATATCCCAAACTTCTTTGACCAAAGTAATAGGTATTGATATCATATAGAACTAATGTTGCATGAAACATTATTTCAGAAACCCTAATTCAAAACAGGCATTCCACCAGCGAAGGATAATAGGTAAGGAGCTTATTCCCAACACTTAGTTCCTAAGTATAGAAAGGTCCATATGCAGATGTCTCGATTTCTCCCTCCATATATGTAGAGTTCAGTCTTGTAATGTGCAAGTGTTCTGATTCAGAATGCACTGTGTCATCATCACTAAACTGCATTATTATGGTAAGAACAGGAAGAGCTGCTCATGGTGTTAAGTACAGCAGCGGCCTAGAGGCAAGTGGATGTGATTCCCATTTGTAGTCATGGTGATGACCTTAGACACAGAGTAACAGGTGCATTTCAGTTTCCACACCTACAAAATAGAGACTGTAGTAATATAATCTCCATAAAGCTGTTACGAACCTTACCCGTAATACATATGCAGTGTTTAGTACAACACCAAATCTATGTTAGAGCCTATTAAAGTGTCTCATTTGGATATCAAGTAAGCACATTACAATATAAATGTTCAAATGAATTTCACCTCTAAAGCAGCCACCATGACAAGCCGTACAGTTAAGCCAGTGGTACCAATATTTTTGAAATACTGTTTTTGGAAGGTAAGTGAAGGGAGAGAGAGAGTAAGCTTTTGACTAAACATAGATAAATTAAAGTTTGGTGTGATGTGTGAGGAACATTTTCCTAAGAAAACAACTGAGTTCAATGAAACATTTGATGTAGGCCCTGCATATGCAAACCCAGGGATTAATACTATATGCTGTGTGATGGTTAATTTTTAAAAACTAGAGAAGTAGTTCTACCTTGAGACTACAACATAGAAATCCTGCCTGAGTTTCCAGCCTGCTGGTCTACCCTCAAACTTCAGAGGTGCTGCATTCTCAGAATTGCAGGAGCCAATTCAATAAATCCAATCTCTGTCTCTCTGTCTCTTTCACTCTTTCTTTACACACACACACACACACACACACACACACACACACACAAGCTAGTGGTTCTCTTTCTCTGGAGAACCCTGATAACTGTGGTAAGGGATAAAAAGATGAATTATGACTCTGTTGGACCAGTATTTATGCTACCTTTGCAAATAAAATCATTTAAGCCCTGGCTGGTGTGACTCAGTGGATTGAGCATGGGCCTGCGAAGCAAAAGGTCACCAGTTCGATTCCCAGTCAAGGCACATGCCTGGGTTGTAGGGCCAGGTCCCCAGCAGGGGGCACATGAGAGGCAACCACACACTAATGTTTCTTTCCCTCTCTCCTTCCCTTCCCCTCTCTCTAAAAATAAATAAATAACATTTTTAAATAATAAAATATTTTTTAAAAATAATTTACTAATTCCTTGTTTTTTTTTGGTCTGAGTGCCCATTACAAAGGAGACACTTTGTAAGGAACTTGAACAGACATTATCTAATGTAAGCCTGATAATGATCCAACAAATTAAAAAGTAGTAGAGCTTAAATTATTATAAATTACAATGTACAAATTGCTTTACAGAACATAACACCCTAAAAGGAGAGGGGTGGATAGAAATATTTAAGAAACAAAACAGGAAGTAAGGAAATGTGAAAATAAAAAAATAAGTACAAAAAAGAAATTACTCTGAAAATGTGTTGTCATTTACTCAGGAAACATTTTGAGCTATCTTGACCTAAACCTAATTAGCTTTTTTCCAAAGAAAGTTTAATTTTGGTATAGTGAAATAAAGCACACACGTCCCGGATTACTCAAATAAATCACCACTATCCTGCACCATATACAAGAAAATTAAATTTAAGTATGTATACTGAGAAAAGTATGGAATATATTGAGATTCATAAAATATGGGTTTAATTTCAGCTCCAATTATTACTCAGAGACCTTAGCCTTGGTTTTGTTAACCTGTACAATAGAAATAAGAAAAGCACCTCACAGGTATACTGTGAAGATCAAATTAAATACCATTATTTTAAAGAATTCTGTAAATTACACAAGAATATGCAGGTACTTGTTCTTTTTGTTAATTTGAACTTCCTAGTTATTTTCTTTTGTCCCACCAGGTACTTACTACAGCAGAGATGGGGGAAGGGTCAAGTCAAGGCACACGTATAAAGGACCCACGGGCAAAGACCATGGCACGGGGTGGGGGAGAATTGAAAGTGGAAGGTGGGAGCGGGTAAGGGGGGGAGAGTAATGGGCAGAAAATGAGGACCACCGTCATTGAACAACAATAAAGAGTAAAAAAAACTAATGAATTTCAAAAACTAATGCTCTGAGCTTTGTTCATGGAACTTCTGGAAATAGAAATTATCATCATTGAAATTAAAACCTCAGTGAACGGGTTAAATAGTACATTTGAAAAAGCTCAGGAACTTGACGATAGGTATAATGAAATTACCCAGAATGGGCCACAAATATATCCAGAGACTTTTTTTAAACAAGAGGAATTAAGGAAGATGGAGAATGCGGTGAGAAAGTGCAGCACACAACTCGAGTTGGGGGAAGAGAGGGGAGAGAAGATGCATGACAAGCAATATTCCATCAGGTAAAGCGGACGAATTTTTAGAAACTAATGAAAGGCATTGAAAAGCAAACAGAGAAAACACAATTTTCTCAGTAAATTAACAGAACGTGACACCTAGACTCGTGGTAACACTTCCTAACCTGCCAAAGACTCCAAAAAATAGGTTTTTATATCATATAAAACCTATTTTAAGCTAATCACAGGCTGAAATTAATGTATTTTCTTGTAATCAGGAAAGTGGATATAACAACCTGCCGTGTGATACATTTAGTTGTTATTTTTTAAAGCACTGGGAGTCTTCTTGTGCTTTGTTTTTCTCCTGCTCTCCTTCTTTCTCTCTCTCTGCATCAGGCCGATTCATTACCTGCTGGAACTCAGACCACAAAGCGTTCTACCAACTATTTATGTTCTTTCTTTACTTAGGTAAAGTCAATCCCATACTTTCTCAGTGGGGTTAAGGTCAAGACTCGAAGGGAGCCACTCCTTCCTAATTAGTTCCCCAGACTCCTCTCTGTTTTTCCCCCTTGAAACGGCCACAACAGTGTAGGAAAATGTTTGCAGTCGTAATCCTCCTGATAAATGAATCCTAGATCAAGCAGCTGGTTTCCAGAAGGGACTCCTCGCTGTGCTGCAATTAGGCTGCAGCTGAACTCCAGTAGTTCAGGTCACAGCTCAAGTAGTGGAGGGGACAATACTTGTCTCTGAGCTCCACTGTGTAATCTACTCACCGGAGAGATGCCTGCTTCTGCCCTCCACAACCCTCACCCTCAATATCAATTTTCTTGTTAGTCAGTGAGAAAATATACTTCCTGACGGGAGTGCACGTGAAGGTTCTCGACTGGTGATTCCCTGGATGCCGGGGGGGCGGGGGGAGTAGGATGCAGCTTTCAAATAGTAATGGCAATTTTATACCCATCCCAGAAATCTTGAAAGTCACTTTGTATTTAAATAATTCACTTAATTTCTGGCCTACTTGAACAATCACCTATTAACAGTTAGTGGCACGATATCTGGTTCAGATTTTGCAGATAAAACCATCCTAAAGAGAAATGTTTATAAATACAAAGTTGTATCTCAAACGAAGAAAAGTGACACATGGTAAATTAGAGCATCACATCTTAAATAACATACACAATGGCACTGTAATACACACACACACACACACACACGCGCACGCACCCAAATGCACATGATTTTTGCCTGAGTACTCGCTGAACATCAAGATTTCCAGGCTTTTCTGTAAATTGTTTAGATGTATTTTCCCTCTGGTTCTTCTAGGACAGTAACAACCTTGTCCTCGTGTTCCGTGTGACAGTGCACTCCTTCAGCCTTTGGAACTGTCGGTGATGTTACGCCAACCATGAAGCTGACTTGTGTTTTGCCAGGAGACGATGTTAACTTCCCTGCCCCGAGTGCCTCTAATAAGAAACAGACCTCTCCATGAGACTACTACCATTCCACATCTACTTTCATTCCAGGCAAAAGGTTTCTGATGCATAGAAAATAGTGTAAAAATAGGAGAGAGACTAAAGGTTATTTTCAAGGTGACAGAAATGATTGAGCACCATTAGACCTACTTGAAGAAAATGTTTCAAGACTACAGTTTAGGCAGGAAACATAATCCCGTATGTACTGACACATAAACAAAAGAAAGTGATAAATGTGTCTGTAAATAACATATAAGAATATATAAGATAATAATGACATCCTGTGGTGTTTAA
Organism: Phyllostomus hastatus; assembly: GCF_019186645.2. NCBI lineage: Eukaryota > Metazoa > Chordata > Mammalia > Chiroptera > Phyllostomidae > Phyllostomus > Phyllostomus hastatus. The sequence goes on from NW_025333709.1 coordinate 6,022,786, forward strand.
AAGAGTAAAATTAAAGTACATGACAACAATAAAATACAAGGGAAAGAAAAGTATAAATGGAGTAAGTGGCTTAAAGTCATGATGAAACAGGGCTTGTCCCAGGAATGCAAGGTCAATGTCACCCTCTAAAATTAAATAACGCTCAGTGATTGCTGCAGGGAGAGGGGTAGAAGGGGACTAAATGGTAATGGAAAAAATGAAACAAAGATCATATATTTAAAAAATAAATATAATCAAATAATGCAATCCACTACACTTAAAGATTAAAGAATGAAAATGATGAGCATCTCAGTAGACAGAGGAAAAGATTATAATCCAATAGAATTCCACAGTATTTCATGCGTTTAAAGAAATTCTTCCAGCAAACTAGAGATAGAAAGGAATCCCCCTAATCTGATACAGGAGTGTACAGAGAGCCTACAGCACATGTCATACTCAGTGACGAAATGTTGGGCCTTGTCCGTTTGAGGTTGGGCAGAGGATCCCCGCTCTCGCTGCCATTGTTCCCTGATGCACTGGCGATCCTAGCCAACTCCGTAACTCGAGAAAATGAAGTAATTACAACGATCAAAAATGAAAAAAGCAAAGCTGTCATTATCTGAAGTTGATATAATTGCATAGATTGAAGATCCAAAAGGAACCATTGATAAGTCACCTCCCAGAGGCCATCTGCATTCTTTACCTCATGGCTCCCTCTATCTTTAAAACCAGCAACAGCCCTGGCTGGTGTAGCTCAGTGGATTGAGTGCGAGCTGCGAACCAAAGCATCACAGGTTCGATTCCCAGTCAGGGCACATGCCTGGGTTGCAGGCCACAGTCCCCAGCAACCGCACATTGATGTTTCTCTCTCTCTCTGTTTCTCCCTCCCTTTCCTCTCTAAAAATAAATAAATCTTAAAAAAAAACAGAACCAAGCATGTCCTTAACATCAAATCCCTCTGGTGCTTCAAGTCTCTTTCATTAGGAAGAGCCCGGTCAGGTTTAAGGGTTCACCTAATTAGTCCAGGCCCACCCAGGATAATCTATTCTCACAGTCGACTGTGCCACATATAACCTAACTTAGACGTTGGAGTCACTGTCCCATCATAGTCACATAAAGGGTGTGTACACCAGGGTGTAGGGAACTGGGGGGCCATATGAGAATTCTGCCTATCACGACAACTACTTTGCCCCACTTATTTAGGATTAAGCTAGAGTTTTGAGTTTTCTATTTTTTATTTATCTTTTAGCTCATAGTATGGACCAGATTTTTATGAGGTTATGTCCATTAGCTTACTTAATGTCTTAACAATGCTACAAAGTAGGTACTATTATCCCCAGTTTATAGATAAAAATATTGAATTTTAGATTCACAACATAATTTCTCTGGGTTTACCCACATACAAACAGGGAAGCAGAGATTCAAACCAACCCCAGTCCACCTTCAGAGTCCTTAACTGCTAAGCTAAACAGTCTTATTTCGCCAGTGTTCATAGTTGTGGTCTATCAAGGAAGCCTTCCTCTCATCCTCAGCTGGTCATGCCAACAGAAGTCTGTTCCCATAATAAGTGCTTATCAGTCTTACTCTTCTATTGTCATAAGCTGCCTTCCACACATTTGTCTTTGAATTTGTGGGTTTCCCCACACATCTTTCCTACTGGCTATTTGATTTACATAATTATATCATTCGAACAAACCTCAGTGACAGTGTGTAATCACTTCTAATACCAAATTTATCTTATTTATACTTTTATACAACATTTTAAGATATAGAACACAGAACATGTTACTGTTCAGTTTAATTTTTAGTGTCCCACTAGATTCATGTTACAACCCTTTGAGTTGTGACCCACTGTCCCAATGACTGTTACTGCATAACAAATCACCACACACCAGTGGCACAAAATAACAACCACTGCATTATGCTCAGGGATTCTGTAGGTCAGGGGTTTAGGTAGAGCACAGGAGGGGTGGAGCGTCTCTGGTGTGCCGTGTCTGGGCAACAGCTGGGGAGATTCGGATGATGGAATGATGCAAATGCATTTGGTCTGGAGTGATCTGGAGGATAAATCCCGTCTGAATCCCGTGCTAGGCGTGGCTGAGCTGGGGCTGCGAACAAGAACACCTACCTGTAGCCTCTCAGTGGGTCTTAGGCTTCTCCCAGCATAGCGTCTGTGTTCCCAGAGGGGGCTTCCTGAGAAGGTGCAACCAGAAAGAATGCATTATCCAAGACCTAAGCAGAAGCTGCAAAGCCCAGAGCTGCTTCTGATGGAGGCTCATAAGTCAAAAAGTCACTTCTGCTGCATTCTCTTGGTCACAGCAAGTCACTAAGGCTGGCCTGGATTCGAGGGGAGGGGAATTGTACTCCATCTATCAATGGGAAGGGGACAAGGACATATTGCAGGAGAGTACCTGGGATGAGAGACACTGTGGCATCCCTCTTTAGGAGATATGATCCACGACATCCACCATTTGATTCTCCGTTGATTCATGACACGAGTTTTTACATGCAATCTGTTTGGGGTTGAATTGTACCCCCCCAAAAAGATATGTTAAAGTCCTAGCCCCTTATTTAGAATATATATAAGGCCTTTGCAGATTAATCAGGTTAAGATGAGGTCATTGCGGTGGACCTTGCATCCAGTACAGCTGGTACTCTTAAAGAAGAGGAGAGAGACACAGAGAGGAGAATGCCACGTGCAGACACAGTCACACACAGAGGAGATGTCCCCAGGAGATGGAGGCAGGGGTTGGAGTGACGCGGCCACAAGCCCATGAATGCCTGCAGCCACCAGCGCTGGAAGAGGCCGGGTTAGATTCTCCCCTAGGTCCTTCGGACACCTTCGAGGCGTGGCCCTGAAGACACCTTGACTTTGGAATTTCCACCTCCAGAACCACAGGAGAATAAAAGTGTGTGGGGTTTTAAGACACTCAGCTTCTGGTACTTTGTCTCAGCAGCCCTGGGAAAGTAATACAAAATCCCCCCATTTTTTAACACAAATACTATACACAGCATTCTACAACTTGCTCTTTTTTTTCCATTTTTAGGTGCTTATATTTCATTATATTCACATGTAAATTTTGCTTTACTTCTTCCTAACATTTTTTTTTTCATCTGAAGACATCAACATTGTTACCAACTCACTTCCTGAACACTTCGACTTGGTGATGAACACAGGATCGATTGTTTCCATGTCCAGTTCTGTCCTCTACTGGTCTCCGCAGGATTTTGTTCAACGGCCCTCCCTTAGCATGTCTCTTCTTCCCACTCTGATCGTGAGCCGTCAAATTTGCATGGCCGCAAGAAACAAAATCAAGCTGTTTTCCTGTCCCGCTTTGGAGAAATCTTCATTATTCACCCCATTTTGTATCCCGTCAGCTGAGCCAGTTCTGTGTGTTGTCTGAAGGGCTGCTGCTCACAACCCAGCTCCTGGTGCCAACAGCACCTCGGTTAGAACGCTTTTGCTTCAAGTAGCGGGATGTAACTTGAACTGGACGTAGTAGCTTGTTAGCAGGATACAGGGGTGTCCTATGGAACTAAGCCTCACAGGGATTTTGAGCAAGGCCCAGAAATGCACAAGGAAGCCAGAAAGCACTCCGTCGCTCACATTTATTTTTTCTCTGCGTGTGTTACGCAGGCCACTTGCTCTGTGTAGCCCGGTATTCTCTGCTTCCCTGTCCCACCCTGGAAGATGGCCATGCCTCAGCGCCCGGGATCACTTGGCCGCAATTCCAATTGCACGCAGAGGTGACTTCTGTCTCTAAATCCCAATTCCAAGTTACTGACGGGGGGGGGGGGGGGGGGGAATCTGACCGGCTCGGTGTGGCTCAGGGGGCCATTCCAGGTCTAAGCAACTGCAGCCAAAGGGGAGAGTCACAGACAGAGTCCGTGGCAGGAGAGGGCGCATCTGAGAAAGGGTGCGAGGAAAAGGGCTTAAATGTCATAGTCCACAGGAAACGACGTGACACATCTTTTTAGACTTTCTTTTCACTCAAAAGTTACGTGTCACCTCACACCTGTAAGAATGGCTATTATCGTCCTGGCTGGCGTAGCTCATGGATTGAGCGCAGGCTGAGAACCAAAACATCGCAGGTTCGATTCCCAGTCAGGGCACACGCCTGGGTTGCAGGCCACAGCCCCCAGCAACCGCACATTGATGTTCCTCTCTCTCTCTCTCTTTCTCCCTCCTTTCCCTCTCTAAAAATAAATAAATAAAATCTTTTTTAAAAAAGCTATTTCCATTGGGTAACATTTAAAATAAAGAATGGCTACTCTCAACAAGATAAGACAAGTAAAAACAAGTGTTGGAGAGATTGTGTAGAAAAAGGAACCGTCACTCCCTGCCGAGGGGAACGTAAACTGGTACGGCCACTGCGGAAAACAGTATGGAAGTTCCTTTAAAAATTAAGAATAAGGCCCTGGCTGGCATAGCTCAGTGGATTGAGCACAGGCTGCGAACCAAAGTGTCGCAAGTTCGATTCCCACTCAGGGTACATGCCTGGGTTGCAGGCCATGACCCCCAGCAACCACACATTGATGTTTCTCTCTCTCTCTCTCTCTCCCTCCCTCCATTCACTCTCTAAAAATAAATAAATAAAATCTTTAAAAAAATTAAGAATAAATATGTGACTCAGTAACCCCTCTTCTAGGTATCTACCCCCAAAATTTGAAAACGTTTACTCCCAAAGATATTTGCACCCTTACGTATATTGCCACATTATTCCCAGTGGCCGAGACATGGAGACCATGGAACCTCCTTCGCCAGAGGACTGGATAAAGAAGATGCGGTCCGTGTACACAGCGGAATACTACTCAGCCGTAAGAAAACCTGGGACGCTGCCATTTGCGACGATGTGGAAGAATCTTGAGAACGTCATGCTCAGTGAAATGTCAGTGAGAAAAAGCTAAGTGCCATATTATCTCACCAAGAAGTGGGCTATGAAACGAAAACTCATAGACACAGACAACAGCATGGTAGCTACCAGGGAACAGGGGAGTGGAGGGAGGGGATTAAAGGGTAAAGGGGGTCAGATATATGATGACAAAAGAAGATTTGTGTATTGGTGGGCACACAGTACAATATACAGATGATGGACCATGGAACTGTACCCCTGAAACATATATAACTTTGTTAACCAACGTCACCCCAGTACACTTAATTTAAATAAATAAATAGAAATAGAAAGAAATCAAGACAAAAACATTTTTATGTGCATATAGTTTGGGAGTATTGTGTACTGTACTAGTTCAGCGTTACAAAAGGGTGAGATCAGAGGGACATAAAGGACAGCTTTGGAACTACAGTGCAGCCATCTCTGAATGTTATAAGTATTAACAAATTTTCCTCTGAGGCAAAACACCCCTGTCCAAGATTAAAGAAACATATCTATAATAAATTCTCACTGCATTTAAATTAATTAAATTTTCCCAATTCACCCTGCCTATGCGGGGTGGGGGGGGGATAAAAAGTTGTGCTTCAGCCCCTTTTCTCCCTGGGTCCCTCCCTTTTGTTTCTTTCTTCCCAGCAGCCCCCAGCCACCCTGGCTGCTTCTTGCTTCCCCCTGACTGCCCTAGAACCTCAGGGTCCCAGTCCTCGGCCCCCTGTCCTCCGGGGTCTCGGTGCCAGCCTTTGTCTGCCTGTTGGGGGAGACTGTGGAGGGAGAAGGAGGAGCCTGAGGATGGGGGAACGTCACACTTACCAGCGCCTCCTTCCTAAAAGATAGTCGTGCACATAAAAGGGGTTCGGGTGAGCAAAATTTCCCCATCTGTCACACCTGTTTATTTATTTATTTTCCCTTGATGTTTAGTCTCTGTCTTCTCAGAAAGGACTGGAAGCACGTCCCCTCCTCTCCCTCCCTTCGTCTTCGCTCCTTCTTCACCTTCTGCACTTTCCCTCTGTAGGACTACGGGCAACGCTAGCCTTCAATGCTTACCACTTAGTCTTAACACGTACAGGGACTGTGGATCCCATTAACGCTCCCCAGTTCTGAACATTATTTCCTGCCCCGCCTTTGAACCTCCAACTTCGCATTTGAGGAGGAGAATGGGAAACCTTACGGTGTCTTGGATGGGGTTCTCTGGAGACGCCGAGCCGGAGAATTGCGTGCGGAAGGTTTGCGGGCGAGACTCCTGTAGGGACATCCAGGTCTGCAGCGTGAGAAGCCCACCCTCAAAACAGTTGTGACTGAGGCCTCAGCCTACCCTACAACGTGCTATAGACCTGGGGTGGCTCTTCAGAGTCATCCAAGACTGCAACTAGGGAGCTAGGTTCTAGTGCTCCTCAATCAGCCAATCATTCACCATGAGACAGCCTCTGGAAGGGGGCGTAACCTTGGCCAAAGCCCTTTCTCACAGCCAAGGGCCATTCTCAGGGAGGGATGCAGCTGTGAGCGGTCAAAGCTGATGCCCCTGCCTCTGAAGATGAGACCGGTTACCAGGAAGAAAGGATCTTGCAGAGCGCCAGAGTAGCCGTTATAGATACAGTATCACAGGACGGTCGGTGACCTGACAATCGGGAGATGTGTGCTTTGGTCCTGGCACTGCCAAAGCTGTGCATCCTTAGACAGAGTGCTTGATCTCTATGGACCCGCCTTGCCTCAGTGATAAAATAAGAGGATTGCAGCGCTGTTCACAGGTATATGCTCTTAGAGCAACAATCCCACATGCACATAAAGAGAGGACAAGGGATGTAGTTACAGTGACGAAATATTCAAGACTCAGGAGGTACTTTACGGTGCTGGTAAATTATTAGCTCAATTTAAAATAAGTTTATCTATAGACACTAATTTATAAAGTTCAGTAAGTAACGTTATAAGGTAACAAAAAGCAGGTTGCATAAGAGGTATGTTGGAGATAAATCGCACAAAACAAAATTATGCACAAAACATAATTATGTGTTAGTGTCTGGAGGGACCAACACCAAAGTAACATTGGTAATTATCACCAGGAAGGTTCCAGAATTGAGGTGGAGCAGGATAGGGGAGGGAGGAAAGTGAATTCTTTCACGTTATATAACATGTATTTTTAATAGACGCACATTAGTTTTGAAGTTACAAACAAAAAGAAGAAAGTATGAAGTAGATTAACATAAGGTGACTGAAGGAGAGCTCTGAGATTCCAGCTCTGAAATTCCGTGGCTTTAAGGCCACTCCTCTGTGTTTCCTCCACCTCCCTCCCTGGGACAGCTAGCCACCGAAATACCGGTAATCCTAACAACCCGGACAGAACAGGATGGGGAGTTGACCTTGGCAGCAGACCCAGCCAGAAGTGATAGAGGAGGTGAGAAACGAGAAACAGAAACAATCTTAACAGCGACTGCCTCTCAAATGTAAACATGTTAGCCTAGGAGACCTTACAAACCACTGGACTGACATGTCCTCTCCACTGAACAGTTTTGATTCAGTAGATGGAGCAGTAGCAAGAGGTATGAAAATGGGAGCAGCTTCACATACATGTTCACTGGTTCACACAGGTCTTGGAGAAAGAGCTTGGACGGTCAATATAGACCCCAAAATGCAATTACCATCTTGGTAGTAATAGTTAAACATGTGTAAATTCTTCTCATCGGGCATTCTTGATGTCCACCCTTTAAAAAATAAGCTGTTAAAATGCTGCAGTTAAAATAATTGTTGTACAGCACCCCTGAAGTACCCTAAAAATGAAATACGTTGAAGAAGGAGTTTATGCATACACCAAATAATGTTTCTAACTTATAAGTGCTAAAGCCCTCTCACACTTGGGCAGGCACAGCGTGGAAATTCACCTTTAACTACTTCGCTAATGTACAGAATGTCGTAATCCTCTCCAAAAATTAAGCCAAAGAAGGGAGGACTGCCTCTTCTCTCTCTCTCTCTCTGCCAGAATGGGAATGTTTAGGGCAGAAGGCTCCGTAAAGTGAAGAAAAGGGTCAGACCCAATTAAAACTGCAAAGGAAACTCCGCAAGAACGAATGCCATTAGCCCAAACTGGAATGTGGCCAAAACACAGGGTAATACTTCAACTCTCAGAAAAAGTGCCAGGGGGATATTTAACAGCTGCAGGTGGCCCCGTGTGCTCTCCCCAGTCTCATCAGAAAAGTCATTTACAGCAACAATATTCACCAAGGTAAAGTAATATTACTTGACAAATTGCATATTCAATTACTGTGTTTAAACCCTGACATTTGTCAGGTATCAATTGAAACTGTTTCTCAATAGGACAATAAACAGAGAAATGCCACGCTTCTGTTATTAAGCAAGCTTAGAGCACAGGAAACAATTGTTGTTTAAATCTAGCATTGGCCTTTCCTCAAACAAAAACCCAATTATTATTTTGTCCAATAAACTGAGCCTTGATATATACATGTTCTCAATTTTCCTTCGATATTTTAGAAATTTTAGGAAATCCTTACCAAGATTTTATTCCCCACAATATTTTCCCACTGTAGGCTTACTTTATATGACTTCAATCAGTTTTATATTTTCCATAATCTTCCTGAGAATAAGCCTGACGAGTTTTAAAAATGTCTCAATTCATATTGTGCAGTATTATATTATACATATTTTGTTCTTAATTTATTTAAAATTTGATTCATATTGTTTTACTTTTTTGAAATGTTTTCGCTTTTACTGAGACATAATTGATATATATCATTGTGTCAGTTTATGGCAAACAGCATACTGGTTTGATTTGCAAATATTGTGAAATTATTACTACAGTAAGTTCAGCTGACATGCCTCTTCTCACACAGGCACAATAAAAACAAAAGAAAGGAAGGGAAAAAAATTCCCATTAAGAAATCATAGGGTTTACTTTCTTAACCACTTTCCTGTATATCATACGGTTGTAGTTGCCCTGTTGTACATCACGTCCCTAGCTCTTACGTATCTTATGCTGGAAGTTTGGCCCTTTTGAACACTTTCTTCTAATTTCCTGTGCCCCTTGACCCCCACTCACTGCCTCTGACCTCTTTTTTCCTCTAAGTTTGTTTGTTTGTTTAAGATTACACATATAAGTGAGATCATACAGTATTTGTCTTTCTCAGATGTATTTCACTTAGCATAATGCCTTTCAGGGCCATGCATGTTGTCACAAAGGGTTGGATTTCCTCTTTTTTAATGGCTGAATAATATTCCTGTATATATCATATATATATATATATCTCACAACTTCTTTATCCATTCATCTGCCTAGGTTGGACACTTAGGCTGTTTCCAATATCTTCATCTCTTTACTTCTCTTTAAATCTCTCTGTTTGTCTCTCTACCTCCTCCCTCCCTCTCTCCGTCTCCTCCCCCCTAGGGCTGTAAGAGAAACACTTTGTGGACTTCGATAGAGAGGTGATGGAAAATGCAGGCCTGTTAAGTGACATAACACATCCATTCTTGAATCCTGCAAAGGATATTATGTGAGCAAATGCACAGAGTGAAACCTAAAAAAGGTTTGTTTTAAAACGTTGAATGCTTGAGAGCTCTGCTTTTACCTGCTGTGATTTAAAAGGCTAGAGGCCTCATTTTGAGCCACTAAAATTCAAAGTGACAGAAACCTACAAATTTTTATTGCTGTGCATTTAATAAAATTTACATTTACAAGCTGTCAGTTTGAAATGTGGAATAACTGGCACTTTTGCATTGAGACCAGCAGATTTGGTTGTATTTGGGGTTCATTACTACCTACTTACACGTTCCTTAAATAGTCAGAATAATCCTTCAATCTATGACTTTTGATATCTCTTCATTCAACACGGCACAAAACCACCATTGACTCTGCAGTAAGGTCAACAAAAGGAATTTATTGTGCTCCCATAAAGTGAGGCGTAATTAAGAGCCCCCTTTCTGCTTGTTTTAATGTGCTAATACGAGAACATTAGAACCCAGGAACGGCCAATTCCTAGGTGTCTGCAGCAGCTGCCTCGGTTTTTGGTAATTTACTTACTCAATTATGTCGACTCTCTTAAATCCACAACACTGGTGGGTGGTAAGTTAGAGGGATAATAAAAAACATTGAGTAGGAAACGCCTTTAATGCACGTTTTATGTGCATCTTGGGTAACGTGTTCTTGTTTGTTTGCTTTTGAGAACAAGAATTAAAGATTGTAACTTCAGGAAACTCAGCACAGGAACAAGCGTGCGTGGGTTTAAGACGCCTCTAAAAATTATGAGATGTCTAATAATCCAGTGATGATGTGGTCTGTTCCGAAAAAGAACGTTAAACCAAATGTTTGACTCGGTATTGCAAAAACAGATTATCTAATGGCTTCCAAAGGGGGAAATATGAGAAGGGCCGTTCATAAAGTTTCTTAATACTAATAAATTATACACGCTTCCTTACTCCCCACGTAAACGGAAAGACAAAGGGAGACTCTGAGGCAGAGGATGCGCTCTCACAGCTTTAGGAGGGCCACACTTCAATCAAATCTCTGCAAGTGGTTTGTGACACAAACTTGGCATTCTTCTCAAGTAAGCACCAGAAAAATGCTCACGACACTTGTAAAATATCTAATTTTTTCTTAATATTTAAAGAAGCTTTGAATGCCAACCTCACAGTCTCATTTCTTTAGAATGCATCAGTTTTGTGTGCAGGTCAAAATGCAAACTGGGTCAAAGGGCCCAAAGTGGAAAATTCACCCTGATTCACCTTGCCATTATTCAAATATGAAAAATTGAATTGCTGAACGAAATGCAAATTACTGAGTTAACCTTAAATATTCAAATGACCTCACTTCAGATTTCATTTAAATTATCTGTATAACTGTGGCATTCATGTAAAAGGGCATCTGAAAAATGTTGATATAATTTGAGAGTTGGCAAAGAGGTTAAGCAATTCTCTTCAAATGTCCAAATTAATGTAGTACTCATCATCCATTTTCTTTCCAACTAAAGTCCCCCCAAATTTCTTTGATAAGTCAAATAATCTCCATTTTGCAGCTCAAAAATTGTAGAATAATTTACAAATATAGTAACCTACAAATTCAATATTCTTAAATTTTCCTCCTTGGAACTTTTTATCTTCTCTTAGACAAGATGGTGTAATTAAAAATGATAGAGAACAAAAATACCCTACCCTACTTTGTATAATTACTTTTTAGTAATTGTATATGAAATCATTTTTATCTTTTGCCCCAAAGAAAATTTTTTTTTCATTTTGGTTTCAAGGGAATTGAAGGCATAAAATATTATATTATACCCAATTAAGTCCTATGCAATGTTATATTCAGTAATACAGGCCCCTTTCTAAGTTTTCAAAAGCAATTTATGCCTCATTTTTCTTTTTAGTTGCCAGAAGTGAATTAAAAAGTTTGGAAGGGAGCCTACGAAATTTTGTTTTTAAAATGAAAAGTGAAACCTGAAAATGGCTGTGAGGCTACACAACGACAGAAAACATGTAAAAGTCATCTTTTCTCCTTTTTTATTTTCCTAATAATGAAGCCACTGAAGTAGGGGGACCCTACTGAGGTTTCACTGCAAAGATCACTGAACTAGCTTCTCGGTGAATTCTGTGTGTTCGCGACCTCCAACCCGAGCTACTGGATTCCCTGAGTAAGTCTAGTCCGCGAGAGTGTGCCTTGCTCAGAAAATGGAGACAAAAATAATATCTGTAACACAGGAAAATGATTTCCCCCTCTAAAAGCCTGACAACATAATCATCTCATGATAAGCCTAGCAGTGACCTATCCAAGACAACACATGCCAGTGACCCGTCTACCACAGTTTAGAATGTAGAAAGAGGATCTTTTGCCCCCGTTCATCAGTTCAGAGCACGCTCCCGAGAAACAGGAATGCTTCCACCCTCACCCTCGCTCTGACACTTGGTTTCAACGTCCGTTTCCGCGCTAGGTTTGTGGTCTAACGTCCGCACTGGATATGTCAGGTCTACGTTAATTAACTGCTTGTCTTCAAGACAACTGAACTCTAAGTAACTAAAATAACACCAATATTAATATAATTGTATTTACTAAGCTTCCACTACACCCTCCCGCCTGACATAAGTATTGGAATTATAAGTCAGCCAGGCCCGAGCAGCAATCTTCAAGAAAATTGCTTTAAATTGGCCCTCATTAGTGCTCACGGCACTGCAAAACAACTCCAAGTGCATGCCTTATGGAAGGTAAGCCAGTAGCAATGGCTGCCTATTAAAAGGGCAGCCATTTACCTGCTCGACCAGCATTCACCACATTCTAGAAATTCTATTCAAAAAAGACTCTTCAACCGTGGAATAATCCTACTATTTCTAAGTATTGGAACTATTTTGACCAACTTGAAAATTCCATCCTTCTATGGCATGGGTGTTAATTCCAGTCTCCTTTTTTTTTTTTCAATTTTAGGGAATTGGAGATTATAATTGAACTTTAAAATTTCCTTTACATAATGTTGTTCCTGGGTTATAAAAAAAATTAGTAGCACACAGTAACAAAGAATAAAGGAACGAAAACTTTCACAGAAAACTCAAACTTGTTCAGATACCAACACCAAGAAGAAAACATATTTGCAAGAGACGAAAAAATTTTTCTGTTTGGTAGCCTGGCTTGGAAGAGCATGCTCTTTCTTGACATCTGCATAGCAAAGGGGAGTTTAATTTCCTTGGTCAACTATCCTTTCTGAAAACTCTGCATTGGCAGACTTGGAAATGGAAGGAATTTTTCTTGGGGATTAATTCGCAGCTCTTCTTAACACTCAACATGCTGAATATCTTCAGTACAGAAGCCAGGGAATTTGCCCCTTGGAGTTACACTTTTTAGCAAACAAATGTTACAGAGAAACGTTTTCAACAGAAAAAGGCCACATGAAATCTATCAGGCATATGAAATAATCTGATATGAAACTGAGATACTATGAAGGGTCCCCCTTGGGCTCTCTCTGGTTTACAGCTTGAAAGAGTGCCAGCATTTTATCCTTTATATTGGCATTTCCATTTCTGAACCTCACCCCTGGTTTTGTTCCAAAACATAACATTTCAAAACAGAACAGTAAAGTAAAACATTTTAGGCCCAGCAAGTAAGACCACCTTCTTGAGTGCCAGGTAATTTTTCTCAAAGTCTAACTTCATAGCCAATTCTTCCATTCCAGCTTGAACCATTTAATTTAGTAAACATTTTTTAATACAAGTTTCTGTGAATTCACGTCTGTTCAGTGAAACATGTATCCCTCTATTCATGTCGGTAGAGGGATACAGCTTAGAGTGGTGGCTACAACTTGGATCTGAAAGTCAATTGATGCCAGTTCCAGTATTGACTATCTGTGCAGCTGTAACGAAGTCACTTCTACGCTCCAAGGCTGGGTCTTGGTGGGGATAATATCGAAGATTTTCATAATAGCAAATGAAATCATGTCTGCAAGAAACCAGCTCAATGTCTAGAATGTGAGGAGCTCTCAGTGAAGGGAGCTGTTATCTCCATGTTTGATTTGACCATTTAAAAAAATTAAGTGAAATAGTTTTAGACCAAAATGGCCAGTCACAACTTTTAAAGCTTTATCAACGTTCAGTTCAAATTTCAATTGCTCTGTCATAGACTGCCTCAACACACCAGATAAAATGTAAAAACCTAGACCATTCATAAAACACTGTCCGCCCCCCCACACACACACACACAAAGCCAGGTTTTTTTCCCTCCAAAATACCTGGACATCTGTTCCTATAAACAGGACATAAAGTGACAAATGGCATTTTTTCACTTTTCTTCAAAGTCCTTTGCTATGTGATATTTTCCTTCTTATGCCATTTGGTGTACATGCACATGGCATAAGAAGGACAAAGCATTTTAAACATTTATTTCAAGATTTATCTTCACGCTGACTTTAATTTTTTTCAAAATAGTCCGCGGTCACGTCAAACCCTCAAGCTTGCTCTTCATTCTAATTCCAGACTCGCACAAGTCACTTTTTTGCTAGATACTTAATCTTAAAAAAAAAAAGAAGCGAAGAAAAAAATACATATGGAAAGTAAAAGTGCACAGATGTTTCCCACTTCTCTTGAAAGCATAAGCAATGTTTAAGGGAGGTGATATAAATGAATTCTCTTCGTTGCAAAGCCCATGGAGACCCAGGGTTGATTACTGCTATGCCAATCTACCTGTTCCTTACTGAGGTACCCATTTCAAGGGTCTAATTGCCTTACTAAAATTATTCCCAATTTTAAGATCAAGACTAAAGGAGTTAGAGAAATCCAAAATGAAAGCCACGAGTGACTCATCGTTCGAGTGGGTGAAAATGACTTCAAACTCACTGGCACTAAGGAGAGAACTGGGTGCTCTGCTAAGGCTGCCGGGCGACTTTAATTTAGGTTTCTTGTGTTTGTAAAACAAAGTTGGGAGGGCAGCCTAGGCTGGCCAATGGCAAAAAATATACCCCCAGGGCAATAAAGGAGTGGCCATGTGGTCTCTGCAAAGACTGGCTGAAGAAAGGCACCAGGAGTCAAGAGCTTCCTTCTGTCCTGGGGCCAGGGCCGCTGAGGAACGCAGTTAACGTTAGGCATACAGGACGACACAGGTTTGGCCAGCTTGCACTTCACCCTCCACCTTCTACTGGCCTCCCTCCATTCAGGGAGGCAGGGGCTCCAGAAGTCAATGGGAGTTCAGGGCACGTGAGCATGTGTATAGCAAGCCCATACAGCCCAACCAGGCCCATAAAAGCCAGGAAATGAACAAGTTCAAGTTCTCATAGTGTGTTAATGTGCCCACAAATGTACCTACTTTATACATTTAACAGCTCATGTAGTAATGAAAAATGCTATGTACAACATATAGCTGCATGTGCAAGGTGGGGTAATTAATATGCCTATACGTGCTGCTTAATTGTTTCATTCCCTGTATTTTTGGTTAATGTAACACTCTGCAAATTTTTATATAAATAGTTTGTATTTTATATGGAATTCCACATAAAGAAAACAAGGGGGAATGACGAATAAGGGAAAATTCTAATGGTATTCTTGTTCAATTTCTTTAGCTCGATACTCTACCCCCTTTTTTCCCCTATCAGCTGCCAATATATTGACACAAAACCTTCAATTCTAGCATGGTCACTCAGCTGGCTTAGCAAAAGAAAAAGGATAGTTCCAAACCGGTCGGCATTAACATTTTACATTTTCACTCATTTTTCAGCCAAGCCATCTTTGCAAAACAGCCAGGTGTCAAACTTGACATTTCGAAGTCCAAACATGTTTGAATTGTCAGTTTGAAAACTGGGGAAGCCTGGGATAAAAAAAAAAAGCTGAATTTTAAAAGTTTTCGCTACTACTAGTGAGGTCTGGAGTTTTGTTGTTTTTCTGGGAGAACCCAAAGGCCGTTGAAGATGTTTTTTCCATCAATTTTTCATAAGCATTTAAGCTAAAAGGAGGGGGGAAGGTGGAAAGACGGGAGGACATGGTTTTCTTTGGGGGAAGGAAATTACAAGTCACCGCAAATAATTCACCTGGACAGGTAAAGACGAGCAACACTGTTTGTGGGCCCCTGACAGCTTCATTGCCTCCTACCCCAGGGAGGAGCCGCGCTGCTCGCTCGCTTCATTTCAGAAGCGCCGGGAAAGGGCTTTGAGAAGGAGCTGTGGAGGGGCGAGTTCCAGGTGTGGGCTCAGCTCGGCGTCCGCCAGCGGCCTCCGCAGGTGGCTCTCCTTGGCAGCGGGACCCGGCGCAAACCGCCTGCTTGGGAAGCCTGACGTGACCCTCTCCGCGGCCGACAGGAAACGACGCCCCAGTGCCCGGCGAGGAGACTGCGGCCTCCGCCAGTCGGCTGCTGCTGGGCCGGGCTTGCTCCTGTGCTGCGCGACCCGAGTTAGGAAAAACTCGAGCCCCCACACTGTCGAGCTGCAAGACGGCGTTGCACCCACCCAGCCACCCCGGAGCTGGCAAAGGCCGCGCCTCGGGATTGGGCGTCGGCAGAGACGCTGGTCAAAGAGCTCAGAGCCCCAGCACAGCCGCGGTGCGCGCGGGCGCTCTGGCCCCTGCGGAGAGCTGGGGCTCCAGTGCTGCTCGGTTTGGGGGGGGGGGGCCTGCGCGGCCGGTACTGCGTGACTCGACCCGGCGAAAGCTACTCGGAGGCCAAAGGGATCAGGGGCGACTGGCGCGTGAGACGGTGCACAGACCCTGCAGGCTTCTTCGCTGGGCGGCCTCGCTGGAGGGAGGGGCTGAAATGAGGGCCTGGCTCTCCACTGCTAAACTGTCCGCTCCCCGAGGCCAGGTCTTCGGCCCTGCCAGTGTCCCCAGTGCCCACAGCAGCGTGGCTCCCGGCAAAGGCTGATCCAGCCAAGGCCTGACTCCACTCCCCCTGCCTCTGCGCTCCGCAGCTCTGGGCGTCTCCCTGTGAGGTCCCTGGACCACGTGCACCAGGACCACCCGAGGGGTGAAAATGCGGATCCTGGGCCCCACCCTCGGCCACTGAAACCGAGCACACTCCCCATTGAATGTTCACGCGCGCTGAGTGGGGGGTTTGCCGGGCCCTGACGCCAACCGGAGCTTTCTCCTTAGGGAAGCGCCTTGGCCCCTCTCCTGGTTACCGGCGAGGGAGGCATCACCAGCTTGTCTTACAGTAGAAAGACCTGCGGCACGAAGAGGAGTGGGGGTGCCCAACGCCGGTGCTGGAAGCGGCCCTGCGCGGCTGGGGCTCTACCCTCCAGCGCGGGTCGGGCAGGGCGCAGCGCTGCTAAGATTTGGGAGATTCGCCGCTCTCGCTCCCGCGTATCTGAATCGATTCCCCTCCACCTGCCCCCCGCACTTTGATTGCTGGGGTTCCCGGACAGGGGGGACGTGCCCATCGCAGAGGGCAGGGGCAGGTTACAGCCAGCTTCACCTTGTGCTCCTGGGAAGTAGGAGGGGAAGAGGGAGTGGGGGGCACTGCCCGGCTGGTACCCGCGTGTCGGGCCAGGTGACCTCCACGAGGGCCTGGTATGCGCCCCAGCGACCCCGTCCCACCCCAAACACCTCTGCCTGCGGCCCCGACCCCATTCCACCCCACCGGCGCTGGGCCTTCGCCACCAGGGGGTTCCTCTCCACTGACTGCCGGCCTACCTCCCCTCTTACCACCCATCCCACCTGCACCAGGTACTCCAGCCACTACCGGGACCAGATTCCCGGCCTAATCTCCGCTCGCGGTGCCCGGGGTTGGGAGTGGGGGTCTCAGATGAGACCCGCGCGGCTGCCCAGCACCTTCCAGGATCCGCCTTTACAGCCGTACCCCTCGCTCGCGTGCCTCGGCCTCCAGCACCCTGGACGGGCTTGGTGTTTGGGTGGGTCGGTGAGTCCGTGGCAGTGGGGTGACCTTCCGACTGGAGCACTCCGGAATAGAACTATGTCAGCGTCCTCTGCCCGCCAAGCCAAGAGCCTTAATTCATAGACCCTCGTGCTCTGCTTGGGACAAAAAAAAAATAAAGTAAAATAAAATAAAATAAAGCCCAGGTATTATAGGCGAAATGTGTATCCAGCTAGTGGCTTCCTGCCACAGTGACTACCAACACGGAGGCCATCTGGGTCACAGGTGAGAAGACGCGCCGACTCCGCCTCGTTTCCCTTCCCCGAGGGGTTGTCCCAGCAATTCTGTCCGCTCACCTCCGACAACACGGGGATAACAGCGCCTTCCCCTTTGCGTACATGTTGAGGGAAGCCTAGCAGATGCCGGGCACCACCGTGGGCCCCAGGGAAGCAGCCAAGGCTGCACAGAGGCGTGGTTGGAGACATGAACTCTCAGGTTCAAGTCCAGGTCCCATCGTTCGGTGAACCGTAGGACCACGGAGAAACTCAGTGTTTGTGCCTCAGTCCCCTTCTCTGTAAAATGGGGGTAGTGCGTCTTTCGCAGAACAGACGCGACAAAGTGATGCGCACGGAAAGCGTGTCCTGGCGGCGGGTCCCCATGGAAAGCTCATCAAATCTCGAGCTGTCTCTCTCATTAGCCTGCCTCCGAGCGCAGCGCGACATCCACCGTCCTGGTCCTGCCAACACCCTTTCCATGCGGGCCAAAAGGAAGGGATGCCCTCGTCCGGAGACCACTCTTCGCCCGCGCCCACAGGACTGTAAAGCAGAAAGCGCAGAGATCCCTCTCGCTATCCCAGGCCTCGGGTCCTGGCTGCGCGCGGAGGTGATCGGGCAGTACCAGGGCCGCGGGGCGCGGAGCAGGTGCCGCAGAACCAACCGCGGGTGCGGACGGAGAGCAGCCGAGAGAAGCTTTGGGAGCCGCCGCAGGCCAGGACTCCGCGGCCTCCCTGCGCACAGGCGCTGGGCACTGCGCAGCCGGGCAGCAAGCGCCGAGAGACCCCAGCCGCACCCTTTCCCAAGTGCACTCCTAAGATAGCCTCAGATCGGAGGGAAATTCCAATCCAAAGGTCTCTCGGCTGCAAATGTGCTTCAGTGAAATGGACAAAAGTTGCACCACGGGGCTCTCAAAGGCTCTTCTGGGAAAGCTTCAAAATGAACCTCGAGCCTTCTTGTCAACACGCCCCAGAAGGCCCTGCGGAGGCCCTCTCGTTCCGGGCCTTTATGATCTGCCTTAGCTACAGGGACTGCCATTTCTCCGGCACTGTGTGCTGGGCGCCCTGCCGGGCATTTGACACGCTCTAGTTCTTAATCTACAAAATAGATGCTGAGGTCTGTGGGCCTTTCAGTGCCTTGGGGGCACACCGTTAGTGGCACCTAAGGGGTAAGGGGTACGGATTTCCGATCTGCGTGGTCTGAGCCCCAGATGAATTCTGCCCTCATGCTGGCATTTTGTGAAGGACTAAGTAGCAAGCACCTGGTTCAGTCAGACCAGAATGCAGCCTGTCTGTCCCAGCCACACAGACCTGAGGAATGACAGTGGGAGGCTGGCCCAGCAGGTTGCTCTTTATGAGTGGGCAGAGCAGCACAGGGCAGCCAGAGCACCAGGGCCCGCAGCCTGCCTTCCGGTGGATCGCAAGAGCACCCCCGGGGTCACGAGTGCCCTTGTTCTGCCACCATAGCTTTCAGACAAACTTCCAGCTACCTCCAGGCCCCAGAGCTCTTCCTATGAGGAAACTCTGGAGTCTCTGCTAAGTGGAGATTGTTATCCTCCGTGGAGAGGTGGCAGCTGGCTCAAACAGGCGGTGCCTGTGCCAGGCCACCCAACTGCCAGTGATGGTGTCAATCTTGAACTCAGACTCTGGCTCAAGCCCTTGTCCCTGAGCAGTCAAACAGAGGCACCGAGCATCCACCAATCACGTCATCTCCCTCTGCACAGGGCAGCGCCTCTAAAGGGCAGTTTAGATACCATAAAGGAACAAAAGCCAACGACATGGAACTCTTGCCGCATGCTAGACACTGAAATAAATACTTTACATTTGTCTTTTTTTTTAAATCACCTACACAAGAAGAAACTGAGGCACAAACAGATTAATTACTAGTTAATTGAGTTCAAGGTCTCCTGGCTAGAAAGTGGCAGACATACAGGCCTCTGACTGGAGAGGCCAGGCTCCACACTGCCATTCTAGGCAACACTTAACACATCGCTTTGCAGGGCCCCATGGGTGTCTGGTCGCTTCTGTCTATAGTTGTTTTTAAAACCCAGGAGAAGACTGACTTTCCTTCCTTGTGAGCCACAGGGCATCTCTGAAGATAGCTACCATGTATTAACTGCTTATATGCCAGGCACCAGTAATTAACCACGTATTATATGCCAGGCACATTTCTAAACCATGTACAAGTTTTAAATCATTTAATGCTCAGCAACACCCTGGGAGGTAGGTTGTGTGGCTGATCCCGACTTACAGATGAGCACACTCACGAGGCCTGAGGCAGACAAGCCGTGAAAGCAGACTGAAGCATCACTCCCAGGCAGTCGGGCTGTAAACGGTTCTCTGCTGGAAGTGAAATCGAAGACTCCCTGTGCAGAGGCCTCTGTGCCACTACCGACCACATCTTTTCCTCTAGTGTATTTACAGGGAAGGGTGTCATATCGGATGGAGTTTCTGTACTGATACAAAGCTCCAAGCAACCTCGGGAAAAGAAGAGAGCCAGTAACCCCAGACTTGGCCTCAGTCTCCAAATCGGTAAAAATGAACAGTCGATGCAACTCTTGTCCGTTTGAGACTCGTGAGTCGTGCCCGGATCCTGAATGAGGAAGGCCAGAAGGGCCCTCCACCTGGGCCTGCCCCTAGCACAGGGAAAGGGAGGGCCAGCTGCCTCCAACACTCTCTGCTTACTGTGGTGGCTACCAAGCCCTTTCACAGACATCCTTCCATCAAGGAAGGTGGTGGAAGGAATCTGTTATTCTTTGATTTGATAAGTAACCAAAACTCAGAATCACAGTAGACATGAACAACTTTGACTTCAAGGTGGCTGAGAGATTGTGCCAAATAGGCTCCTAGTTTATCCTGCTAGTTCACTGTCTTCAGTCACCCTGTGTGGAAGCCTCCAGCTCACTGGTGTCTGGAAAAATGTATTCCCAAGACATTTCTTTTTAGTCAACCAAGGCTGACTCTGGGGATAGGATGGGGTGGGTGCTCCAGAGAAGCCAGCTGCTTTAGCACTTACACTAGCTGGTGCATCTCAGCCTCATCCTCTGCCCACCCCTCCCTGGGTGAGTCGGAAACAACAGTGGAGGCTGAGGCAGTGACCGAGTGGGTCCTCAGCTGGCTGCAGGGAAAGGCGAAAGCCCCGCGGGAGGGAGGCAGAATGTAGAGCCCATTGCGCCAGGGCCTGAGGACACACGACTCAACTCGTGGGGATGGCACCAGTCAGACAGAGGCAGGGGCATGGCTTTCAGACCTTGGCGGGTGACTTCTCTGCTCCAGATGTCAGTTTTCCGGGTGGTGCCGGGTCTCCTCGACCCTTCTGAGTCAAAGCTGGTGTAAAAGAGGAGAGTGCTTAGAGCAGAGCTCATCTGCAAACTCAGGGGCCCCTAGCAGGACAGACCTCGCAGCAAGAGCTCAGAGCTCTTCCACAACCTATTCTGAACCTGTGTTGCCCTGGGCTCAGGGAGACAGATAACTTCCAGTGACTCATCAGAACCCTCCAGGGAACGCTATGGCTTCCTTGCCCCATTGGGGCCCGTTCCTTAGCACCTGCACCCAATGCAAGGGAGTCCCAATGAAGGTTGGTGCCTTCCCAGTGCCTGGATGAGAGGACTCCACCAATTCCTCAACCATTTCCGGAGATGGACCTTTCACCCCTTGTCTTACAGAAGATGAATCTGAGGTTCTGTGACAGATTCCTCGGGCAGGGTTAGTAAGTTCTGAGCAGACACTTGCCAGGTGTACCTTTCTGTTCCCCAGAACAAGGGCAACATCGGGACCCTCACACCCAGGAGATGTGAGTGTCACCGTGAACCCTCTCGGAGGGATTGTATCTCTTCACTCCTCTCTGCTCAGGGCCTTGCCCAGCCCCACACCTCAAGGGAGGGTGCTGGGAGATGCACAGAGGCAGTGAGTGACTCCTGAAGCACACTAGGGAATGTTAGCCAACAATGGGGTTCTCTGGGGCACCCCTACGTCAGACAACAACTAAGACAAGGACATGAGAGTCTCGTGTTTGGCTCTCACCTACTCACCTCAATTTCTTCACACCTAAAGTGGGGATAATAATCCGCTCCACCCCCCTTTCGAGTTAGAGAGGTCAAGGTGAATTGCGTGACCTGAGAAAGCTGTTAAATTCACGGGTTCTGGGCTGGACTCCCATCTCCGCCAGCTCTGTGATCTTGGGCAAATGACTTACACTCTCCGTGCCTCGACTTCCTCCTGTGCTCTCAGCCCACACACACTGTCAGCGTTCTAACACACCTTCTCCCTACAACCTTAATGGGGTCAAGTTTAGGCTTGCAAATAAATACAGGAGCGAGTGAGGTCTCCCTTTCCAGGGCAGAAGGACACAATGGTCTCACCACTGGGGACCCCACAGTGGTTCCGAGGAAAATATACCCTCCATCACCACCCAGGAGAGCTCAGAGCAGCTGCACTCCCCTCTCTGCCTCTCTCTGGTCCCACCTGTGACACAGGTCCCTGAAAACGCATCAGTCTCAGGTCCACGCCAAGCTTTAGTTCTTGTCACTGGTGGCGGGGTGCCCCAAGTTGGAGGAGGGAGAGGCCAGCAGGCTGAGGATCCGGCAAAGTCTATCCCTAGGGCCCCTCGAGGTGGGAGCACCACCGGGCAGGATCGCTTTGTCACTGCCTTCAGGAGGGAGGACCATGGGGCCCAGAGCTCCCCCTGACACATATGGTCTGTGGATTTAGGTGTCAAAAACCGGAGAATTAGAAATGGTAATTTTCCGTCATTATGGCTGAAACGCGATCTGTCACAACAACTGGAACATGTCTCCGTGCTAGCGAAAATAATGTTCGTGATTAGGAATCATTACGCACGTCAAGCCGAGTCCATTAAGTTGTAGGGAGAAATTAGCCTTGACGGGCGGAATCAAACTACAAATATACAGGCCTCGCCTTCAGGAGGCCGAGCTCCGGCCCCAGGGAGGAGGCGAGCCAGGGCCCACTGTTTTCTTAATGTGGGACTGCCCAGAGAATTAATGCCCCCTTCCTCTACCCCCTCCCGGGGTTCCTCCTCCTTTCTGCACCGCCAAGCCCCCACCTTGGGAGTGGGAGGGGGCCCAGAGGTGTCCCAGGCAGTAGCTGGAAGCTTTGAAGTCCTGCAGGCCCAGGGGCGATTTCCTGGCTCGCCACTTGCAAGCTGTGTGACCCCGCCCTAGTCACTTGACCCGGCTGAACTTTGCTCCCCCATCTGTAAAGGGGAGATAATCCCATCCACTTCGTGGGGTTCCCCTGGGGATTCAAGGAGATCGAATATGGTCAGCGCAGATCACTCGAGGCTCTTGGAACCTGTGAGACCCCTTCTCGTCCCCGGAGTCCCTGCCTCTCCCCCTGCCGCGCTGGGGACTCACTCCCGCGATGGGTCTGCAGGGCGTGGCAGGAGGGCAGGGAGAGGCGGAACGTGGCGTTAGGAAGCCGGAATCTCTGAAAATCAGAGAAGGGTGAACCCGGAGCCCTGTGCCTTGGCTACACGCTGTACCACCCACCCCCTTCCCTATCAAAAGGTATGACAAGGGGAACTGAGTTCTCTACCCACCCCCACCCCCTCCAGGGCCTACCCCAGCCGCCCGCACATGAGACCCGTGACGTCACTGGGAATGACACCCTTAGCCACCAAGGATCGGTAAATGGCGAATGGGGTCCGGATTAAAAAGCCTTCCTTGACAGGCTGCTGCCCCAGTCCCCGCTGAAGATGAAAAGGCAATTCACTGTTCCCCGATGTCTCCCCAGGGGGGCATTTGGGGGAAATTCTCCCCCTTCCGCGGGGCGGGGGGAGGGGGGAAACACAGGGAGAGAATCTGGAAAAGCTGGTCCTGGTCAACCTTGCAGCCTTATCATCTCCTCAGAGACTGGTGGGTGCTAGGCACCGACTCCTAAGGGCTCTGCCTACACCATCTCCATGCGTCTCCCCGCCAACCCGTGACTCCATTCTTCCACGGGGGAAACCGAGGGCTAGAGGTTAGGAAACTCACCCCGAAACCACGAAGCTGGAAAGAAGCAGGAGGAGGACCCCAGCCTGGCCCTGCCTCCAAAGCCTCAACATCCCGCTGCCCTGTCGGCCTGCACAGCCACAGCCGACAAACCCGGGGGAACCCGCTTCTCGTTGCTCCTTCGCTGCTGGCGCGCGCATCCCGCCTCTCCGAGAGGCTGTCAAAATGACGTGAGCTAAGGAACCTAAAACATTTCGCTTGGTGCCTGACTGAGCTCACTCTCTCCCCGGGCCTCATTTCCGTCCCCTGTAAACGGGAGCTCATCGCGGCGGCCCTGCGGTGGGGAGCCGCGGGTGCGGAGAGGCGGCCAGCGCCGCGCAGGTTGGAGCCAGGGAGTCTGGTTTGAACCCCAGCTCCGTCAGCACCAGCCGAAGCCTAGGGTGGATCCCTGCAGTGGGGCAGGCGTACCAGTAATTGCTTCGGGGAGGAATGAATGAAATAATTTACGTAAAGCACTTAGGGAAACAGATTAAACGCTAAATGAGGCGCGGGTTACCCGGGTGGTGATTGGCCCGCGCACGCTTGGAGGGCTGCTTGGAGGGAGAACCAGAAGACGCTGCCCCCGGAGCCCTCCGGAAACGTCTCGGTGTTTCCAGCAGCTCCCAGCGCTAGTGACAGGGAACGAGGTCGCCTGGGTCCCGCTGCAAGGCCTCTTAGTCGCTCCCGCAGGCCCTCCGGAGACGGAGGGGTCGTGTAAAAGGGCAGAGCGACCGCACCCAGGGCCCTGGGCCCGGTCTCCGCCCCCGCGCACACTCGGAGTTGGGAAGGCTCGGGAAAGGCCCGAAAAGAAGGGACACAGAGGCCTAAAGGCAGCCCGGAACAGACACGTGGAATCAGGAGGTAGCGACGCGGCGCTAGCCATCAGCGCGCGGAACGCTCTCCTGCAAACATTCGCATTCCAGTGACCTTCCTTGGCTGTCGCCACGAATAACCCCTCCGCCCCCCTGCGCCCCCACGGCCCGCTCCCCCACGGCCCGCTTCACTTTCCTCCGGGCACTGACATTCCCGTCTCCCACCAGACGGCAGCCTCCAGCCGGGCGGCCCTTCCTCCGAGGGTCCCTGGCGCGCACAGTAGGCGCCTAGCAATTCCTGCTGAACAGTTGGACAAATCCGTGGATGCATCAGGAAAGGAGGCAGAAACAGGCCAGAGCGGTTCTACAACAACAACAAAAAATCATTCTCTTTAAAAAAAGAAACACTGCTAGGTGTGTAGTTGCTCTCCAGCTCTCCTGAGCACGTCCCCCGGTGAGCACCTGTGAGGAGCAGGTCCCCGTGCCCGGCGCACACGGCGGCTGTCTTCCCGAGTGTGTTTCCGAGGCGCATTGGCCTCCAGGTGGAACTGGGTTTGAGGGCAGGACCTCGGCCTCCCACAAACGGGAGGGCCAGCGTGGCGGGGAGCATCTCACCTCCTGCGTGACTGTGCGAACAGTTGTAAATGCACTGAGTGGTAGGCGTCTTAAGGAAGAATTGTTCAAAATAAATTCCTTTGCAGGTTCTCGTGCACTGAAGACACCCACTGGAAAACAAGGCTTACGCTTGTGTATCCCTTCCCTAAACCTTGAAAGCCTGTCGGTTGACTTAAAAACCCCAACTGCAGTTGCAAAGGATCCGCAGAACCTGCTGCCTCAAAGCTTTCCAGTGGCAGGGGTGGGGGGGGTGACTATTTTCACTGCTTTGGTTGTTTTTACAATCGCTCCACACTCCCTGTCCACTCCTTACCAATCTCCATAGATGGTGTTTTTAAATGGCAAGTACTGCTGTTTAACCTTGCAAAACTTATTGCCGGTTATGCTGTGAGCACCATGGCTGAGGAAGCACGAGGTTCTTAGACTATCCCATCTTTGTTGGGGGATTTTTATCTACACTCTCAGCACAGCAGCCCCAGCGAGGTCTTCATGAATGGCCTAGTTTCAAACCCATGCTCTGTCCCTGTAGGGGTTTCCAGGAGGAAGCTCTCACCGCCTTCCCTCCTGGAGAATCAGAAAGATCTCGCCTGGGTTCAGCTTTCCCAGCGGAGCATTCCTAGAGGAAACCACCAGCTCCCCCAGCTCCTGTGGCCTGAACTACCTGCCATGAGATTCCACGGAAGTGGCCTGAAGAATCCATTCTTGAAACATAAAACATTGCAGAGTAGGAATCTTTCCTCCAAAAACATTTGAGTGCTTACTATGTGCCAGTCCCTCCCTGAGCTAAGCATCCGGATAGCTAGAGCTGTGGGAAGCAGCCAAGTCAACTAGCAGCAGTGCCTTTAGCCTGCAATCAGAACCCAACACTGGGGCGTGAGCAGGGGCTCACCTCAAGGCTTGGGCGGGGAGCCGAGGCACAGGTGTCCAAAGTGCAGTCCCTCTGCAGGACCACCTGCTGATACCTCTCCAAGGGGGTCCCCACCCATCCTGCCCAGGTTTCTGCATTCTATGGGACTGCTGGCCCTCTGCGGTCTGTCCAGTTTCCAGACTGGATCACTCACCACTCCCCCACCCACACACATATACACATACACAAACCCCCAAAGAAACACTTGTTCAGAGCCATGTTTTGTACAGCCCTTAGCTGGTCAGGTATTCTGTGCATTTGAATGTGATCAAGCATGACATGTTTGTGTGGAGTTCGCTAGCAGCCAGACCGGTTGCCCGAGTGCCAAAAAGAATCCGAAACCTGGAGGCCAAAGAACTTGACCCCAGACATGCCTGGCTCTCACGCTCAGGTTCTTCCCCTGGACCTGCGCGCGGCTGGGAGAAGGGGAACTGGGTGAGATTCTAGAGAGCTCCACTGGTCCCCCCGCCTGCTGCTAGCTTCACACCCTCCTGTGGCCATGAACTCAGAGCCAGGGTAGTGTAGAAAGGAGAGAGGACAGACAAAGACAAAGCAGAAGTATCCTGGTCCTTATTCGTGAGTCCTCCCAATAGCATTAGATGTCAAAGAAGGACAGACTGTGCCCCGCGCACGGGGCGCCAGGGCACAAGCGCTCCTGGTCCTGCCCTGCCAGAGGGCCCACGACCAGACAGCGCAGGCGGAGCCCTACATCACTTACCAATGGGCCAAGTGATAAGGCTCAGGGTGGCGGACCGGACTCTGGAGGGACTTTTAATCAGAACTCTGGGGAGGGTGGATTCTGAGAAAGCCTGAGAACCTGTAAGGGGAGGCCTTTAAAGCACGGAGGGACTTGAGCCAGGCGAGGTCTTCCCGTCAGCCCCCAGTTTCTCTCACCTGCGCCGGGTCCTCGCGCGTCTCTTCCCTAGCCTTCCTCTAGACTGTGCATCTCTAGCTCACTCCCCCACAGTCCGCAGGGACCAGGGGCACAGCGCGACTTCCCCCGTAAAGAGAAGGAGGGCCAGTGTCCCGGGCCTCCCTGGGAAGCAGGAATCCCCGGAGGTCAGGGATTTCCGGAGGTCACCCGGGGCCAGGACCCGCGCAGCCCCAGCCGGGATGCCGGCCAGCGCCAGAGGAGTCCGTGCTGCACCTGCGCAAGGAGGAATGTCAAGTCCACGGACTCCCTTTTCCAAAACACAAGCAAACGCGCGGAAAGGCAGGACAAGCCCTCAGATCTGCGAATCCTTGGACGCTGTGGGGACAATTACGGGCCATTTGCAAGGTTACTTGAGCTCCTCAGCGACCCCTGGCCCGACGCAGCCCTGTACCCTGCGAAGGCTGCAGTCTGGCCGACCGCACCTCGAGGCGTGGACCGGAGGACACTCGGTGGTCCTGATTTGGCACCCTGGGCGCTCCCTGGCCTGGCCAGCCCCGCCCCGCCAGGCCCCCCGGTGCGGAGGGCGGCAGCACCCGCGCGCCTGTGTGCTTGTAGGTGCGTAAAAACCCCTGCCGCACAGCTCGGCGGTGCACTGAGGGAGGCCCCGGCGCGCACAAGGGGAGCCATTCAAAAATGTTAATAAGCTTATTAAAATAAGCGGCTTTACTAGCTCTTGTTTTACAGCGTGCTGCCCACCCTGGCTTTCTGGTGGACCAGGGGAGAGAAAGCACTTGTGGCATTTGGGGTTTTTTCTTTCCCCCCCTCTTCTTCTTCTTCTTCACATGTTTTCCATCCGAGGACAAGGGACTCCCCCGAAGCTCAGTGCGGCTGCAGAGGTGGGTTGGTTTCAAACCTCCTCCCTCCCAAGCACAGTTGTGGGGGGGGGGGCGGGGAAGAAGTCCTCTTGGAGAAAAAAAAAAAAAAGCCGGATTTTCCAATACATCTGACCACCCAGAAGAGACAGAGGAGAACCCAAAGATAACCTGGCGGAGGCCTGGGGTGGGGCAGCCCAAATCCTGTTTAAAAAAAAAAAATAAAACATTCCCCCCCCCAAAAAAAACCCTGCTCAGGAAGGGCATGGTGAGCCCGCATTATTTAAAGCGGAAAGCGGCTTTGCCCTGCGCGTCCACTCCAAACCAGAGGTGGTGTGGACTCCAAACACTACCCAGCAGCCTTAAAAGCTGCCTCACAACTTATTAAAAAATAGACAAAGAAGGGAAGCTCATTGCCTAAGATTCATCGAGTCAGCGGCCGAGCCGCCTTCCGCCAGAAAACCCCAGGCCTAAGGCAGAGTCACTCCGCGGATCCGTGAGGCCGTTGAACCCGACCTGATCGTCCCCACCCTGCAGCGTGCAGGCTGGAGAGAGACGCTTCCCACCTCGGGGTATGCGGGGTCTCCAGGGCCGCACTCCCCTAAGCGCGGGGGCACAGGCCCCAGGGGTAGAGAGAGAGAGCGCTGCTCCCCGCCAGGCCTGGCAGGAGGAGGCGGGTCCCGGACCGAAAGGTCTCTCGGAGGAGCTCCAGGGCGTGTCCAGTCCCTGCCCTGGATCCTCACGCCAGAAATCCAGGTTGCAATTGCAGAAACAGTGAGTGGAGGGAGGCAGGCGCTCCCTGGAGACCGTCGGGCCTGTGCACGGACCACGCGCTCTTGACTCCACAAGGCTCCAGCGCCCCAACAGGGGCCGTGGGTGGGGCGCTGAGGGAGGAAACCCGGGTACTTGTGGGAGGGAGAGCTGGTAAGAGCTCGAGCCTTAGGCCGGGGGAGCTTATCACCTATCCCCCCCCCCACACACACACACTCACGAAAGCCTGGAGGAAACTGCCCCGAGGGAGCTTACCTCAAAGGAAGCTTCCAGGGAAGGTCATGCCCCAGCTCCCGCAGCTATCCAGTATTCCCTTTGACCTTGACCTCCCAGCAGGGTCCCAAGAGCAGCAGAGAGGTGCTCTTCGCCGGCTGGACGGATTCGGGCTCAGCTCCGCGTCTGCCAGAAGCCGCGCTGCTGGCTCTCCCTGCCTGTCTTAGAGCCAAGAGCTGCGACAGTAACAGCGCCCCAGGCGGGGTGCGAGCGTCTGCCCAGCTCTCGCGTTAGCGAATTGCCCCCCAAAACGGACTTTTGTCCTTTCCTTCCCAGGAGGCACAGCCGCATATGCACCCAACAGATCTGAAAGGAGTTCACCATTCAGTATAACCTGCCCCCCCCCACCCCAAACCGGACCACCCCTGCTCACAGGGCCCTGGGAATCAATCTTGTTTTAAAATAAATGCTTTAATGATTTGAACCACCCAATTTCTGTTGAATAACTTCTATGTGTAACTACAGAAAAAAGAAACTTGATTTATTACATGATGTAACCATTTACAGTGTAACACACTTTTTTTTTTTTGCAACGCTGCTTGGGTGTTTCCTCACTTTTTTTTTAAACATATTGATCCGGGGAATCGAAAACTGGTGGAGGCTCCGTGTCTGCACACCGGAGGAGCCTTCACTGCGCACACCACGGGGCTCTTGGAAACCTCTGCCCAAGGCAGGCGTTCAAGGAAGGCTGTCTCCTGTCAGCCGACTCAGCGCTGCCCAGAAGCCGTTAGTAATAATAATAATAATAATAATAATAATAATAATAGTAATAATAGAAAGCCCATACCTGTTGTGTAGTGCTTATTGGTTTTCAAAGCACACCCACACTTCATGATCCAGCCGCCCCAGAGCCAAACCCAGGGGAGGTCAGCCCTAGACGGTAGGCAATCCACCCTACTGTCTCCAAACCTGGGCTTCCAACCCCTGACTCAGCCCCTTACGGGCTTTGACTTTCAGGCAAATCTCGTGGCCGTGTCCTTTTTGAGCTTCAGTTTCCCCGTCTTTGACCTGGGCTAAGGTGGCCGCAGGGAGCTGGGGTGGGGCAGACGCAGGTGGCACTCTGGCACGTGTGACGTCCACGCAGACGGAGTTGCCGTGGCTGTTGCTGTTTCCCTCGGGTATTCCATGGGTGCTCCTCAGGGCCTGCCTCGGATCAGGGGCCTCTGCTCCTGCTTCCTTCACAGCTCACGGGGCGGCCTTCACGGGCGACCTTGACCTCTGCAGTAGCCGGGCATTGCCAGGCGGTGCAGCGACCCGCCTCCACCTACCTGCAGAGCGC
Organism: Phyllostomus hastatus; assembly: GCF_019186645.2. NCBI lineage: Eukaryota > Metazoa > Chordata > Mammalia > Chiroptera > Phyllostomidae > Phyllostomus > Phyllostomus hastatus. The sequence goes on from NW_025333709.1 coordinate 6,052,583, forward strand.
TTGCAAGCGCTTGCTGTGTCCTGCAGTCCCCACGAGCTCCATGTGGTTCGCAGGGAACACTCAGCAGGAGGAGGCTGGTGACCTGCAAGACTGACGCCGGCGGTGCCTCGGCGGGGCTGTGGCCTGGGCCCCAGCACCTGTGCTTCTTCGCCTTCCTCCACTCCTCGGGCCTTTGGCCCAGTTGCTCCTCCGCCAGTTTGGGGGCAGGGAAGGGAGCTTGGGGAATGTCTAATTCTCCCCGGTGCTCAGGGTCCGTGGGTGACGGCTTCTCTTAAAGCAGGAGTTGTTCTGTGAAGCCAGGGCAACTCCGTGGACTCGCGGGAGTGAGGGGTTGTACCTTTTCCTGGCGAACCCCGAGGAACGTGGGTGAAGTGTCAGCCTGGCTGCCACCAAACTGTAGCGGCCAGTTTGGGAGTGTGCGTCCCAGGACCCTGCCCCGCAGGGCACCTGCAGGGCTTGGGTGGGGTCCTGCCGGGGTGGGACGCTAGCTGTGGCACTGCAATGCCCTCCGGTTCCCGCTGCACCCCACGCCACTTCTCCGCAGTCGCTCAGGGCTGGGGACCCAGCTACCACCACACCACCTGTCAGAGGCATGGGGACGTAGTGTCCGAGTCCTCTGCAGACCTCGAGTGGGGTCAGATTCACTCTCCCCCTCTCCCCCTTTGGTAGAGCTGCTCTGAAACCATTTATGTTCAGAATGGAACCCATCCCCACCCTCCCCCAGCTTGGCCAAGCTTTTCTGAGCTACTCTTGGGGGTCCAAGGGCCCCTCAAAATCCCTCACTCACTGGGAGTGAGACTCAGCTTGGGGTCGCCGAGGTCAGGCCCCGCAGGCTGGTGGGTAGGAAGGGAAGTTTGAATTACACACACACACACACACACCAGAGACGCGTGGGAACCAATATATCCCACATCTGCAGCCCGGAATGAAATTCACAGGCTGAACCTTCTTGATCCTTGGGACGGATTTCAGTACCAGTCACAGCGTATTCCACCCCCTTTCCCCCTTTCTCATTCCTCTGGCCTTAGTTGACCCCTCTCTGGGTGGGGGCCCCCAGTGGTCCTCGAAGCCAGCTCTGAGGTTTCACTAAGGGCCGAGAGGGCCGCAGAAAGCGGGTGCGAGAAGTCGCCCACTGGGCTCAGGTGGCAGGGGCTCCCTGCGACCAGACCGGATCGGACCCGACCAGACCCGAGGAGGCCCAGCGCTCAGCGCAGGGATCCCCTTGGGGCAGGGAACCGGACCGACTGCTTCTCATCTTTTTAAGAAAAGGGCTCGGGGGGGGTGAAGAAGGAAAAGGAAATGAAAACAGTGATACCGTCCATTTCCAACGCGAGCCGCGTCTGCGGCCTGGTGAGGTGGGGGTGGGGGGGCGCCCAGCAAAGACGCCAGTCTCGGGTCGCGAAATGCGGTGGGAGACCCGCCGAGGCCGGGCTGCCCCGGGGGCGGCCTCCGCCTCCTGACTCAGACCTCGCGGCCACCGGCCACCGGGCGGTTCACAGCGAAACGGCAACAGCCCGGGTCAGGCTGAATTCGTTTCCCCCGAGTCCTTTCCCCCGGCCCTCTCTCGAGCCAGCCCAGCAGAACTGGCCTAGGTGGGGAGCCGAAGAGGGGGCGAAAGAGGTAGGGGCGCCGCCCGCCTGCTCGGTAGACACGTCCCAGTTCTCCCAACGCCACACCCGCAAGGGTGGAGCACGAACTACCCTTTTAGGGAGCAGCCACAACCAACTGCCATTATCAGAAGCTGAAAAAAATCGATCCTCCCCCCCCCCAAAAATATCAGTAATGGCGACCTCCGGAGAGAAGGGAGGAGATTCCAGCATTATCCGAAATGTTCTTTCTACAAAAAAGTGCACTCATGAGTAGGGAATTAAAACAGAAGCCTTAAAGGCGCCGCAAAGAGACACAATGATTGCAGGGGCCGTTTGGAAGGTCGCTGGACTGGGGCGCCAGGATGCGCACCTCCCGAGGGCCTGGGCCTTCACCTTCGCGTTTCTCCGTTTCCAGAAGCGGGAATCGCTTCTTTAAAGGCTGGTGGGGACGCTGCCCTCCGCCGGGCCCGAGGTGCTGCAGAGGCCCGGCCAAGGCCTTTGGGGCACCAAGGCCGGGGGTGGGGGGTGGGAGGGTGAGGAGTTGGGGTCCCGAGACTGGGTGAGGTCACGGGCGGAGGAGGAGGGCGGGTCGGCCCTTCGGCTCCGGGTGAAACTGAAAGTAGCCCAGGCCCGGTGTCAGCGCGTCCCAGCCCAGGCTGCGCACCAGGGGCCTCAGCGCGTGGACCCTGCGGCTTTCAGTCCTCCTCGCTCGCCGGGGGCCGGGGCGAGCATTTTGCTCCGGCAGCGGCGGGCATTTCGCTCTGGCGGATCCGTGGCATTCTGGGGACGCCAGCGGGGCTTGTGCATCTGTAGAATGGGGTAGCAACTACGCCTCGCCCTGCCCAGTCTGTGCTCCGACATTGGGCTTCCGGGCGGATCAGACGGCGCTGGCCCTTGGGGAGTGGAAGTGCCACTTGTACCTGGTAGAGGTCAAAGCGCAGGTGACCCTCCCTGGGGGACACTCTATTGTCGCCTCCTTCACCCTAATCGTCTCAGAATCTTAGCGAACGTTTTTGCCGGCCTATTCTAGAGACAAAACCAAACCAGAATCACCCCGGAGCGACGTTGGGAAGAGGGAAAGCAGAGAGGACGTGGCGGGTGGCGGGGACAGCGGGTTAAGGCGAGAGGTGGCAATTGGCTGCGAGTTTGGCTATGGGCTCTTCCTGGACTCTGAAACCAATGCCCACGAGGAAAAGGGAACCGGCGGGACCCACTCCTGAGCTCGTGGGGTTTATCTTCGGCTCCTGCAAAGTCTGGGAAACCGCCATTCCCTAGGCTGCGCAGGCCTACACCCTTCCAGCGGGGCCGGCAGCAGAGCCGCGCCCCCACCCCCACCCCCGCCAGCGGCAGGCATCCTGGGCCCCGGGCTGAAAAGAAGTTGGGACGTTGGACCCCAGTTATTTCCATGTTAGCGGTTTCCCCAAAGCCCGGCGGAGAGGCTCAGAGAAAACAAAGCGTCCAGGAAGGCATGTTAAACTAAACGTTTATAAATTAAAGGAGGGAGAAAAAAAATACAGCGATAGCGTTTCCAAACTTCACGAATCTTTTTAAAGTTAAGAGTCTAGTTGAGTGCACAGTGCCCTGAAGGAGGCGAAAAACGGCGAGGTTGACAAGAGGTTGACAGGATCGCCCGTCTTAGGGGGAAGGGACAGGGGTGGGACAGCCCAAGGTCAAGGCGCAGGAGTGGCAGAGAGTGGACGGGAGAGACAAAGGGCCCCCCCCCCCCGCACCCCTGAACTGCGGAGGACGCCGCGGAAAGGCCGGTCAGGGATATTCACATTGAATACAAAAATAACCGTCATTTGCATACAAACAACTTAAAAGTGCTACAAGTTTTAACCTCCTTTTAAAAAAATAGAAAGAAACAATTTCTGCGAAGGGCTGCCGAAGGTGGGGTCTGCTCTCTCCTTGCTTGGGGGTTTCGGGAGCTTCCCAGTTTCTTGCAGCCCAGGACCTCCGAGAGGAAACCTGGGGCGTGCCCTGTGCTCAGAGGTTCCCTTCTTTACATTCAGCATCCGCCGGGGCGCCCTCCCCCGAGCTCTGACCGCGGGGAGGGGTGGGACCCAGGACCAGGAAACCAAACCCTTCATGGTTCAAACCGACCCCTGGCCTGGGGTGTCTAGAGGCTGCCAGGGTTCCGCACCCCTTTGTTACAAATGCGATTCCCAAAAACAATAGATATGTAGATACACATAGATTGGTAGCATGGATACCATGAACTAGTGTGGCCTAGCGCACGAAGCTCCTGGCAGGCCTGAGATTCAGGGCATTCAGGCTAGGTGGTCTCCAGGAGTTCTCTCCGCTCCGGGGAAACGCCATCCCCCAGCAGATACAATCCAAATCCAACGCTGTCATGATAATAAATAATGTTGAAGGGCTTCCAGGCAGGCGGGAGGTGGGGCGCGAGGGAGCAGGGCCCCTAGGCCGCAGGGTGCCTCTGTTCACATTGGGAAAAGGGCGCCCCCCTCCGGGCAGACTCAGTCTTGTCGCCAGGGCGCCGGTCCCGGATGCAAGGGCCAGGGCTGGATTTCATCCTCCACTTGACCGCTCGGCTCGGCGCCCCCTGTACAAAGCGCCACCTGCACGGCCGTCCGCGGCCCTCCGGAGCTGGGGAGCGGGGATCGACCCCCGCCTCGCCCCAGGCGGGCTCACTGCGTGCCCGCGGCGGCCGCGCACGTGGAGAGTGCCCAGCCGGGGAGGCAGTAGTACGGGTAATAGTAGGAGGGCTGCAGGGGCAGCAGCGAGGGCGGCCGCAGCACCTCCCCGGGCAGGTACTGTCTTTGGTCGTCGCGCACCAGCACCTTCACCGCCACCTTCTTGGCGGCGGGCGCCGAGGCCAGCAGGTCGGCGGCCATCTGCCGGCGCTTGGTCTTGTAGCGGCGGTTCTGGAACCAGATCTTCACCTGCGTCTCGGTGAGCTTCAGCGACGCGGCCAGGTCCGCGCGCTCGGGCCCCGACAGGTAGCGCTGGTGGTTGAAGCGGCGCTCCAGCTCGAAGACCTGCGCGTGGGAGAAGGCGGCCCGCGAGCGCTTCTTACGTGGCTTGGGAGCCACGGGCTCCTCCTCCTCCTCCGCGCCGCCCGCCGGGCCAGCGCCGCCGCTGCCGCCGCCGCCGCCGCCGCCTCCCGCACCGCCACACAGCGCCGGCACGCGAGCGCCTTCGGGCCCAACGCCATCGTCCTCGGCCCTCGGGCTGCGGTCGCCTGCGGACCCCAGGAGAAACAGAAACGAGAGACCCTCAGCACCGCCGAGCAGTGAGGTCAGGCCTCCACTTCGGGGGTGGGGGTGGGGGTGGAGAATGGAAATGTCTCGACCCCACCGGAGTGGCGGGGAGGGCCTAGGCGCCCGAGGTTCCTGGGAGCACGTCTCAGAACCCGGTCCCGCGCACTTCCCGCATCTTAGGCCTGTCGGGCGCAGCCCACGGCCTCGGCCGCGCTGCGGACGCTGGGCGGCCCACATTCCCCTGTCTCCCCTATCTGGGCTGCAGGCCCCCCTAGGAACGGGGCGCGGGGCACCGAGCCCGGTTGTCCTCAGTTATCCACTGGGATGTGTCCCTAGCTACCTTCTCGGCTGGGGGCTCTAGACTGTGTTTCTGTCTCCTTTGAGTCCCCCCGTCTCTCCACACTCACGCGCAGGCATGAGCGCCCTCGCGGCGGCACACAGGCCTCGGCTGCAGGGACAGGGAAGGTGAGGGGATGGATCCTGGGGACAGAGATTCAGAGTCTTCTGCCTCCGCGCGCCCAGAATCGCTGCGAGGAACGCGGCAACGCGCGGCCCCCAGGCCCGGGTGGACTTCTCCCTGTCCCTTCGCAAGGATATTATTAGACAAGGGGTGGGGGAGTCGCGGTGGCAAGAGCAGGGTGTCTCTGTCTAGTGTCCTTGGATCCAAATCTGACGCCGGCTCCTCGGCCACTTCCGCGCTCTCCCCATAGCACCCTAGCAGAGAGCTCCGGCGCTCTGGCCTCGGGCAGACACCATGGGCCTGGGGCCGGAGTGAGGCCTACGACAGCCGCGTCCACCCGACCCAGGCAGGCACTGGGGGCTTTCCGACCGCCTGAGTTGCCAACCCGTGGCTGAGGAGGTCCCTCTTTCTGCTGCGTCTGGGATGACTTAAATCAGTCCCTCTGCCTTCAGCTGGCTGCTGGCTGCTGGCTTTGCCTCCAGCTCGGGTGTCCTCAGCCCGGAACAGCTTTCCAGGCCCCAGCGTCTGGGAAAGCTAAGCAAACCCTCCTGCCAAAGCCTGGACTCAGCAGATCCTCCGCCCTGCGGCCCATTGAAAGGTGCCCCTAGCTACCTGTCACTGAGCTGTGGGGCCCGGCTCTGGGACCTCCAGTTCCCAGAGTCTCTGCTCTTTGGGAGAGGAACAGGGTGCTAGGTCTCTGGACCCCTCGCCCTCCTCTCTTAACTGATTTGGGGGACAGGGGTGGAGACTGACACGTCCGGCCGAAGGCACTGATGGTGGACTCATATCCAGGGTGCAATGTTTCCTCCGAGCCCCGCCTGGAGGACGTCTAAGGCCTCGTCCCAGGACGCAGGACTCTGAGGACTCTGTGTCCTTCCCTGGGCTCAGTTACCGGAGGGTTAGAGCAGCCCGCGCCAGAGCGCAGAGCTTTGGACCTGGGTCAGCCCCTGGGTCCCAGGGTGCAGGGTGCTCACGGCGGGCCCACCTCATTCGACGAGGTTGGCCTTGCGCAGTCCCTCAGCCCGGCCCCCTTCCCCGGGAACTCGCAGCGAACCTGAGATGCTGGCGGACATCTCGCTGTCGCTCCGGCCCGCGGCTTCCTCCTCCAGGTCCTTGGCGGCCGGTCGCACGAGGCCCAGGGTCCCTCCGGCACGGCCAGACCGACTGGACCTCGGCTCGTCCGCGCCGCGCCGCGTGCCGTCGTTCTCCTCGCTCAGCGCCGAGTCCGAGTCCCAGCCGCCCGGGCTCTCGGAGGTTCTCCCCGCAGCCGCTCTGGTCCCGGCAGGCGACGCCAGCAAATAGTCCTCGGCGCCCCCCAGCGCGCCCGCGTCTGTCTCCCCGAAGAGCCGCCAGCAGCAGACAGCGGGCGCCCCAGCCACTGCCACCGGTGTGCCCCCGGATACCGGGCGCCCCTCTGGCACGGGCAGCCCCCCGCGCTCCTCTTTCTTGTTGAGGATCGCCTGGATGGAGAAGGGCGTCAAGGTGTTGGCACCGCGCACAGCCATCTGCGCCGCGGGCCGGAGCGGCCGGCCGGCCGGGCGGCTGGGGCGAGGGGCAGCTCTGAGCTGGACGGAGCGCGCGGGCCGCCGCAGCTCCAGTAAGCCCCGCGCGCGCGCGAGGCCCCCGCAGCCCACTCCTGCGCAATCCAGTAGCCCCCGCCCCGCTCGGGCTGGGATCAGCGCCGACCCTCACCCCTACTTCCGAGGCTCGCCCGGCCCGGAGACCCCCCTCCCTCCCAGTCCAGCGCCAGACGCTCTCCTTTCGCAGCTCGGCTGAATTATCTCATCGCCTGGCGCCCCTGAGGGGCGTCCCGGGGCTGGCCCCTCGGAGGACGTAGGGGGAGGACCCGCAGGGGCCCCTCCGCGGCTGCAGTCCCCTCCTAAAAGCGCCTCCGGAGCGCACGACCAGAACCACTTTTTCTTTGCGCCTCTGACTCGTCCCCGCCTGCAGGCTTTCGCTCCGGGCTCGTCCTCTCCCTTCCCTGCTGGGCCCGCTCTTCCGGAGCCCACCCCCGGCGGCGGCGGCCGCTGGATTCCGACTGGCGCGGGGCACCGTGTTACCCCCTGCCTCGGTTTTATCTGTTTCTTCTCTCTTTCCTTCCCCGGCGTTGCAGCGGACCCCCCTCCCGCCCGGGTGTCATTCCTCACCGCTGAGTGACAGCCGCAGGCCACGCCCCCTCACGGGGCGGTCCCCGGGCGCTCCCCGCCGCCCATTGGCTGGCTCCAGCTGGGCGACGTTCGCTGTTGCAAACTGAGCTGGGCGCGCGGAGCCGAGAAAGTCTGGGTCTGGCTTAACCCTTCTGCTCCCGGGTCCGGTCCGCGCGGCGCCCTCCAGTAACCAGAAGGCAGGCCCCAGGCGCGCCGCGCCAGAAACCACGGCTCTTGGTTTTGCGGGTGCATTCACCTATTCCCGCGCTTTTACGGAACACTGTGTTTAGCTGAGCCAGTCTGGGGGAAGACCCAAGATACACGCAGTTCCAGAAATCACGCGTGTATTTTTTTTGTGCTCTAGAAAGGGTCACAGATTCGAGGAACAACACGCTTCTTTCTCCCCCTGAGAGTTCCGCGGCTCTTCCTGGCCAATCCTTGTCGCTAAAATAAATCAGTTCATTAAAATCACTCTATTACGTTTTCTTTCCTCGTTGCATTGGATTCGATTCGATTTCTGTGGAGGCATTGAAAAGAAGGAAAAAAGGGTACGGTCAGAATGATTAACGTTAGTGAGAAATGGGAAGGCACCTTTAGAAGAGTGTCTGGGCATTGCCTGATTATTCCCTGTCGATGCTGAATGTAATCGGAGTCAGTTAAAGTTCACGCCAGGAAGAAAAGAAAACCCCCTCCCAATCTGTTCTTTACTTATTCTGTCACTCGTGATTTGAATAAGATTAGGGGATATGTGTTTGTTTAAAAGAATTTCTAGGAATTCCCATAGCAAGGATTCTGAACGGACATTAAACGTTCTTAAAAAAAAAAATAAGGAACACATTGTTTTCTGCAAAAGAAGGAACCAGGCTAGGAAACACAAATACTGTGGGTGTATCAAAACATTTGTGACTTATTTGTGTTGTTTATTTTTAAATTAAAAAAAATCTGCTCCAGGACCATCCTGGACTGTCTCCCATAAATTTTACCAGGGGTTTAACTTAACACCAAATACACAACTGGAACCATGAAGTCAGTTTAAAGAACTGTGATTTTAATTTAGCAAATTGCAGGGACTGGTGGTTTTGGTGCCACTAAAATAAACAACATTTCCCCCTGGTTGCTTTCTCTTGGGTGGTTCCCGCTCTGCCCCGCAGGACGGGGTACACCCGCTGTCCAGTTTGCAGGCTCAGCGGGGAATGTTGCCGCATCCCTGCTTTCCAGCTCTCCAGCCGCAGGATGCTTCTTTTCATCGTGCGCGCACACACGGCACCGCAGATCCTATAGTGTATTTCGGGGTGGGGGGGCGCTCATACTTGAAGAGGTCATTGCCCTTCATCACTCTTGACGATGACATCAGTTTTGTTAGGGAAAGGTGCTTAAAGGTGGAGTCAGTATCCGGCAAGTGTAAGGAACCGCGCGCTCCTCAGGCCGGGAGGGGGAACAGAACAGGTTTGGAAAGAAAAAGTGTCCTTTCCTTCCTCCCTCTGACCTTTATTTATTCTCCAGGTCACCCCTACCTTCCCATCCTAAGTCATTGGTTGTCATTCCCCGGGGTCAAGGTGGGGAGGGGGTTGAGCCAGCTCGCCCAGGAGCTGAGAGCTGGGCAGGTGTGGACTGTGTGTCCCATTGTGGAGCTAGGAATCGGTGTGGACGAGTGATCGTGTGAGTCTGGACACACACGCAGGCAGAGATGTTTGGGGACTGAGTAACTGAATGTTAGAGTAGCTTTGGGGGCTATCCAAAGACTGACTTAGTTGCCTCCCGTGTTTAAAAGAATTCCGAATCAAAGTAAGGTAGAGCCCTTGACACAGGCTCGGGCAGAGGCGTTCACAGGGCGGAGAGCTGTGGTTCGGGGATTCTGTGTGCACCTAGTGTAACAGAGTGGCGGCATTCCGCGGCTGCGGGGGCGCGCGGCCCGGGAGGACCGTGTCGTCTCCGGCGACTGCGGCGGTCAGCCGATCTCCAGGTCTGGTGAACAGCTGCAGGCAGGGCCGGGAGTTGGGTGTCGGCGGAGTGTAAACACTCGGGTCTGGAGGCTGCTCCAAATAAGGGCTTGGGTGGGGACGAAAAGGCTTCGCGGGACGGGGAGCCAAGGTGGTCGGAGGCACGGAGATTTCTCCGGGTACGTTCAGAGTCGAGGCCGGGGAGGGTGTGTGTGTGGCGAGGGCTCAGCAGCTAACGCAGAGCCGGAGATCCACGGGGATAGAGAGGCATCCGCGCACGGGCGCGCGCGGACCCGGCTTCCAGTCCACGGAGGGCGATTTGCTCCAGCGTGGCTGCGAGCTGGTGGAACCCGCGGCTGCAGGCCCGCGCCTGGAGGAGTTAGGTCCGCGCGGCGCTCCGGCCTGGGCTGGCCCCGGGAATCCGCAAAGCTGAAGAGCCCGGCCGACCCGCCAATCTTCGAGGAGATACCGGCTCGCTCCGCGCGGTGCCTTCCTCCTCGGCGCCTCGCCTGGCTCTTTCCTGGTCTTCTCCCCCTCCCATCTTTCCTCCCCGCCATCTCCTTGCCTCCTCCGCAGTTTGGTGCCTGCGCACCCTCTGCGTGCCCCCAGAGCAGCCTGGTTCCGAGGCGCTGCTGGGCCGTGAGGTTTCCCCGGGCCGCCGGCGGAGCCTGGGATGTGGGTGGGAGAGACGAGGGGCCGGACAGGGAGAGGCCCCGGCTCTCCCGCGCGCGCGCGCCGGGAAGCTGCCACCAAGCTCCGCGCCCCTGCCGCCCTCCACCTGCAGCCTCCACCGCCCTTGGTGCCCCGGAGGGGAGTCGCCATCAGTGCTCCCGGTGGCCCGAGGACGCGCTCCAGGGGCTGCTGTACCATGGGAGGCCACGCGAGACTTGTCTCAGACGCTGATGGCCTTGACTGGAGACACTTGCCTTTTCTGAGCCGCAGTCTCCAGTCCTTTAAAACGAGGGTTTGTACCGGGGGCCCTCGGCGGCCGCTGCGGAACTGCGCGAGCTGGTGGTCGGGCAGGAGGCTCCACCCGGTGCAGGCTCTCCCGGGCCAAGTCCAGGCAGAGGCCGCACCGGGGACTGACCGACTGCTCCCACGGGCAGGCTCCCGTGGGGGCTCCAAGCATCCCAAGTGCCAAGCGACTCGCCATTTCTCCCCCTCTTACCCACACCAGCTCCCGAGGTCCTAAGTCGTCGGTTTCCAGACGCCAGGGTGTTGTCACGCACACGGCCCAGGTGTAGACTGCACAGAGAAGCATTGCTCTGGGCCGAGGTGGCTTTGTATGTAAAGACATGCCGCTCCCCAGCAAAGTTCCAGAGGCCGCAGCCTATTGCTTTATTTAATCTACATAACCTTGAGGGTGTGGTGAATAGAAAACATGAGTGTCCCCACTTTGCAGACGAGGAAACTGAGAGTCCCAGTTGAAATGACTTGACCCATCAGCAAGTGGCTAAATCAGGATTCAGGTCTGACTTTGTCTAATGCCAATCCTGTCGGGTTTTCCATTCTAACCGGCTTTTCTCATAAAGCTTCACGTTTCTTATTAAATGTTTCTCATCGCCCTCCTGGCCCATTTCAGTGGATCCATTCATCAGAAAAAGAAAAAGAGAAAGAAAAAAAAAAAGCTAGGAACTTAAGGAACTCAAGCCCTTAAAGAAGGAATTAGGCAGGAAAATCTAAGGATTTTTCTGTTTCGTGCATTTGAAAACAAAAGACGCCAAGGCCTACGGATCTGAGCCCGAGGCTTGTGATGTGGAAAGAGAGAAACACCATTACGATTGCAATCAACACACTAAACCCTGCGTAGTGGGAGACGACAGCCAGGGGATGGAAGTCTGTCAGGGTCAGAAATGCGGGGCCCTGGGCTTTGCATGAGGCTCTGCGCCGCAGCGAGGCGACTCACGGAGGACACTTTCTCGGCGAATCTCCAGTTTTCTTACCTGTACGCAGACAGCCAGGGCTAGAGATCACAGCTCAGGTTTACAAACCGAAGGTCAGGTCTGCAGAGCCCGCCTGGGTACAGTGGAGGACGAGCGCCACCTAGCGGGCACGCCTGCAGCACGTGCGGCGTGCCGATCTAGTGGAGCACGGAAAAGAAAACGTTGGCTTCACAACACGGAAGGTTTTTGCTGTTAGTTGTCTGTCTCCACAGTCTCACGTTATCAGGGATCTACTAGCGGCAGTGTTCCTTAAAAAAAAAAAAAGACTCGTGCAGACGCAGTCCGGATCCCCACTGGAGACTCACCTCGCTCAAGGGCAGGAGGGGAGTACTGGGGCTGGGCAGGGTTAGGTGGAGATTCGTTGTAGAGCCCAGGGGGCTGCAGAGCCCACAGACCTGCTGGCCTAGCACATCCTTGCTTCCTCTGCCCCGGCTCCTCGGGCTACCTCCTGGGGGTCGGCGACCCAGGCTTCCGCCGGATGCTGGTGCCCATGCCAGGCACATGTAGTCTGCCCGCTTGATGGAGTCACGGGAAGGAGTTTCGCAAGACTAACTGGGGTATTTCACCTTAAACATCAGAAAGTTCAGGCATCACCAACAAGCCTGTCTATACCTCAGTTTCTTTTTCATTCGGGTTGTCTGTTAAACATTGGGTGGATGATGATGCTCGCTCTTTTTCTTTCTTTCTTTCTTTCTTTCTTTCTTTCTTTCTTTCTTTCTTTCTTTCTTTCTTTCTTTCTTTCTTTCTTTCTTTCTTTCTTTCTTTCTTTCTCTCTCTCTCTCTCTCTCTCTCTCTCTCTCTCTTTCTTTCTTTCTTTCTTTCTTTCTTTCTTTCTAGAAGAGGAGGTCTGGGTGGATAAACAGGAAGATATTTATTATGTGCAGTTGCTTGTGTTGAGTTTTATACAAAACGCAAAGGAAGTCTTCTGAATTTACTACCTTTCTGAGTCTAAGTAATTACCCCAGGAGCTCTCAAAGTGTCATGCCACATTCTCCTTGCAAAGTTCCCCAACTAATTTCCCTTTCTCTAGCCTCTTCCTTTCATTCCTTTAATATCCAACCAGTCTTTCTTCAGATCCTACCATGTCTCAGGCATTGCTCTAGGCTCTGGGGTTCAAGGTTCCCCCCCACCCCACCCCACCCCAAGGGACTCGTCTCCGTAGCTAATATTCCAGGGGTGGAACACCATCAAGAAACAAGATGCTTAAATGCTACGAGGGACAAAACAGCAGCTGGAGGGCAGTGCTGTGAAAAGAATGGAAGCAGAGTGGCCTGGCAGAGGTGACCCAGGGCTGCTTGAGCTGGATTGCGATCCAAAGAAGAAAGAATATAGGGGAAGAGGTTTTTCAGACAGAGGGAAAAAACTAGTGCAAAGGGCACATGGTGGGAGCAATTGCAGCGTGCTCGGGGACCCAACAGGGTGATCCGGACACTGGAGCATGGTGGGTTGGGGGTGGGGCCGAGTGGCAAGAGTTGGGGTCCCAGAGGCAACCAGAGGCCAGACTGTGCAGGGCTGTATGAGCCACAGTGAGGAGTGCGGACTTGGTTCTAAGAGTGACGAGACGCCATAGGAAGATTTTAAGCGAAGAGTTAACTGCACATGATTTGCATCTGCAAAAGATTACTCTGGATGGGGGGGACAACGAAAGGAGAAGTACGGAAATCTGTTGGAAGCTACAAGCCGGAGACAACAGCAGCTTCTCTTAGGTGGTGTTGGCGATGGAGGGAGTGGGCAGGTGGGGCACTGATTTTGTAGTATGTATCATTTGTTTATTTTTAAACTGGGGTAAAATATACACGACATGAAGTTTACCCCTCGAAGCATTTTGAGGATGCCGCTGAACGGCGGAAAGCACATTCACGTTGGTGAGCACCAGCACCACCGTCCGCCTCCAGAACTTTCCTTGCAAAACCGGAACTCGCCCAGCTGGCCATGAAATGCTAACGCTTGATGGCCGAGGAGCACGAGTATTCAGGATATGAGCTGGAAGGAGGAGTGGCCATCGACTTGGGTACTTAGTGCAGATTTCAGAGGTGCTCAGGGACACCGGGGTCCAGGGGGATGGCGATGGGGGGAGGTGCCCTTCACCATATCATTCTCTCCACTTCCCAGCACAGGCAGGTGAAAGTCTGCGGTTCCTGGGAACACCTCGCCGCCCCCAAACCCTTGGCTCCTGTGTCTCCAGCTCCATGTCGTCTGCCCTGTTCCTCCTTGTGCACAGCCCACCCGCCCGTGCATTCTGGCCAAGGACACAAACAAGCAAATGTGCTCTTTTTAAAAGAGACTGTTCTCCACGGCCAGCCTCGGCTCAAGCAGTCCCCCCCAGTTCTCTGTCTGCCCAGGACTCTCGCACTCCTGTGACATTCTGCTTCAGGGACCCAGGAAACCCAATGTTTCATCCTCCCACGTGCCCAGTTGGACCTCTTCGTGTTTAATTAAACCCACTAACCTGGACCAGCTGCCACCTGGTGACGGTAAACAAAGATGCAGAGTTCAAGAGTGGGCCTTTCTTAGAGCAGCGTTCCCTGCATTACAGCCACCTGAGACCCCCTCACAGTTTGCCCTCTCTGTGTCCGCCTAGGTCACTCTTTCCTTAATACCCCATGTTGAGGATTACTGTTGGGGCTTACCCATATTTTCTTAATAGTACTTTTTTAAAGATTTTATTTATTTATTTTTAGAGAGGGAAGGGAGGGAGAAAGAGAGAGGGAGAGAAACATCAATGTGCAGTGGCTGGGGGCCATGGCCTGCAACCCAGGCATGGGCCCTGACTGGGAATCGAACCTGCGACACTTTGGTTCAGAGCCCGCACTCAATCCACTGAGCTACGCCAGCCAGGGCTGCTTAACCATATTTTCAAGTGAACCTTTGTATGAACGACACAGAAATAATGCAAGTGTATTTGTATAGAGATATATAAACAATACCACATATACTCTTAGCATATGCAACCTTAAAATATATGTCATGTCAACAAGGCAGTGCTAGTCAACTGGGTAGACGTGGCAGGGTTCTGAAGGCCGGGGCCTGAAGCGGGCTGTCTGTGGCGAAGACAGACGGGCAAGGGCTAGAGAGGTGTTACAGCACACGGGTGCCAACCCGGGCCTTGCTGAGATAATCAGAAAAGCTAGAAAAGAACGGACCCAATAGACACGTGCCCATAAATTCACCAGAAGACACACGAGGTGTGTCTGGAAAAAGCCCAGCCATTGTTAATGGAATGAGAATGGTTTGCCAACCTCCCTGTAACCTGGCAGCCAAGGAGAGTGGACTGGAATGCGCATGTGTGAACAATGACGACTTCACTGTACTAGTCAGTGGGGGTGGTAGACGCCATGGAGTGAGCATGTGCACTGTGTGGCCGTCACATTCAAAATAACTGAGTAGAGCAACAAATCTGCATCAACTTTTGCATTAAGCTTGAACGTTCCTCCGTGGAAACTATTTGGGTGATTCAGAAGGCCGCAGCCGTGGGCACCTGGTGATTGGCAGCTTCCTCACGACCGTTCACCTGCTCATGCATGGTGTCTCGTGCAGAGTTTTTTGGTAAAACATCAAATCAGCCAGGTGACTCAGACTCCCCACAGCCCATATTTGGAACCCTGAGACTTCTGCCTTTTTCCAAAGCTAAAATCACCTTTGAAAGGGAAGAGATTTCAGACCATTGATGAGATTCAGGAAAACATGACGGGGCAGCTGATGGCAGTAGGGAGAACTGTGTAAAGTCTCAAGGTGCCTACTTGGAAGGGGACTGAGGTGTCACTGTCCTGTGCACAGTGTTTCTTGTGTCTCGTATCTTTTTCAGGGAATGTCTCTATTTCTCACATTACATGGCTGGACACCTTCTGGACAGACCTCACATGCCAGAATGCCCAGAGCCTCATTTTCCACTTCCCCAAACCTGGAACCTACTTGGATGCTCCTTAAGAGTAGCATGGGCAGCCCTGGCTGGGTAGTTCAGTTGGTTAGAGTGTCGTCCCACCACCCCAAGGCTGTGGGTTTGATCCTTGGTTAGGGCGCACACACAAATCCAGCACAATGAATGTGCGAGTGGAACAGCACTCTGGCATTTCCCTCTCTCTCTTCCTTCTTCCCTCCCTCTCTCTCTAAAATCAATACATGAAAATTTTAAAAAATTATCCCATTAAAGTAGAGTGGGTAAAGCATTTACGATCATTCACAGAATAGGATACTACTTACTATACAGCAACAAGAATGAATGACCTACAGCTACATGCAGTCATAGGGACAAGTCCCACAAGTAATGTTTCAAATGACTCACCGTGTGTCCCCTTGGCCTAGAATGAGCCTGGCATGTGCTGTGCTCTCAGCAAATACTTATTGAATGGATGGTCTCATTTTATCCCCCACCACCCTGTGAGGTCAGTGGAACGGGTACCGCAATTTCTGCTTACGGACGAGGAGCCTGAGATGTAAAAGCCCGAGTGATTGATCCCAGGACGTGCACACTACTACCACTGAGCTAGGATGCCTGTCTCACAGCTCGCTCTGTAAACCGTGCTAGCTCACCCCAGGCCTCAGGTACACAGCGATTCCCTTTGCCTTTTAGCACAAATGACATATTTCAGTTTCTTTTGTTGTTGTTAAATCATTTTCCGAGGCCTAACTCGGGGATGTTTATTTCCATTCCGGGATATTTTGGACTGGGTTCTGAAAGGGAAAGGGCCAGAAGGCTGTGCTTTCAATGAAAGGGGCTTGGGGGGAGGGGGCCGTGCTGGGGAGAAGCGTCCTGGAGAGATTTATGTCCAGGAATTGCAGCAAACTGTCACTCTGCCTGAGTAAATGTGGCTAGAAACAGGAAGAGGGGAGAACAGGATATCGGGGTAGCTCTCAGGCTTAATGGAATGTCAAGTGAACAGATGGGGCCGGGCTGTCCTGGGAACCGTCAAGGGGACAAGCTCGAGGAGGCTTCGGAGAAATCTCTGCACAAATGCAGGTGAGCTGGGGCTGGGGCGCGTGCTTCCTGTGGATTCAAAAAGGGCCCTTAGTGAAATGTGAAAAGGAAAAACAAAGGCTCCTTCTGTCCAAACCCTCTTTCCAGATCAACCTATGTTCAGGTCAGAAGGAAGTAGGGGTTGGGGGGGTGGGGTGGAGGGTGGACACATTTGTTAAGACATGGCTTTCACTGAAGGGTTAGATTTACTTTTTTAATTTTAAGAATCCAAAATGACCAGTTATATCCTTTTCAACTCCAAGAAGAACGTTTACTGGGGAAAGGATCTCTCTGAAGCACCAGAGGACCCCAAGAGGGCCGGGACGAAGTCAACAGCAGTGTCTGAGGGTAAACAGAGACCCATGAGTCAAAAATAGGAAAAGGCAAGTTCTTGTCGAATATAGTTTCTTTTGGTTGAAAAAAAAAAAAAACCCAAAACGGTGAGTTTGACCATTTCAAGGAAGAGTCGCTGAAGACCGACAAATCAGTTTCTGCCAATGAAAACAACCCTGAGCTTTGATGACAAACTCATTTTGAAAAGACGACACTTAAGAAGGAGTGCAGACCGGATTCTGCTCGTGGTCACAGGGAGGTGCACTGTTTTAGGAGTTAACGGAGAGGCCGATCCATCCGCAGCTGCGAACTGAGTGAGTGAGGACACACGGTTTCTGCAGAGGATTTGAAAGGTGGCCGTAGGGTTTTTATGTTGGGAAGCGTGGCATCCTGGGCATTTGTCAAGGCCGGACTCCTGCAAAAACACTCGGGTGCTAGAAGAATTACACACTTGAATTGCACACTCAGAATGCATCACCGAGCTTACGAGGGAATAAGGGAAATCCACAGTCACGGGTGTTCTTGTGCAGACACCTATGTGCACAGAGGGCCGGCTGGATGGATGTGGGTGGGCGGGCCTGTGGGTCTGGCCGATTACTAAGCCGCTGTGTCGTCACTCCACCCAGCCATCTCTGTCCTGCTGTGTGGTGCAGGCCTGGGCCCCTGCCCACACCGTCTCTCCTGTGCTGGCTGGCTCCCCAACTGCTCTCAAGCAGGGGCACTAAAAAGAGACCAGAAGGCTCAAGCTCGAGGAGGAACTTGCTTCCTCTTCTTGGGCCACCCTTCCTTCCATTAGCATCCCCCAGCCAAGATGGCCCTTCACCTGGCAGGGACAGCGGCTTGCAGGGGCCACTGGCTCCAGATTCCCCAGTCTCTGAGAACGGGCCATGGTGTCCCGTCTGAGAAGCCACCAAACAGGCAGCGCCCTTCTGGGTCCCAGCTCTTCGTGGCCTCCCCTCCCAGGGCCTCCCCACCCCCCAGCCTTCCGTTCTGCTCCCCGAGCCCAGGGGCACCGTGAGGGCTGCTTCCTGAAGTTCCTCGACATCACCTCGTGTCGCCCTGGTGCTTCTTTGTCCTCCCATAGCTCTCGAAGCCCCTGCCCAGCATGGAAGGACCTGTTAAACTAACCGGTGTGGTCTCTAACAGCTGACCGCCCGGTGACCACCACAAGCTCTAGAGTAGTCACTCTACTGTGATGCGGCAGGAGGAAGATGCTGCATCTGGCCTTCAGTCCAACAGTGAGGGACACCCCGGGTACCGGGAGCAACTGACCTGGAGCAAAAACCCCTGTTCCCTCCAGCGTTGGGCCTTCAGACAAACAGCTAGAGGGGGAGCGGGTGGTTGGTACTTGGGGGAGGGCCCAAGTGGGAGATGCCTGGTCTCTCCAGGGCTGCCACAAGCCACAAGCAAAACCCTTGGAATCCCCTGATTTGGGGGGCAGGGCTCCCTGCGAAGAAAGCATCGCACAAGCTCTGGAACCACCTGAGATCTCCCGTCTCTGCAGCGGCTTTCGTCTGTGTGCGGAGCTGCAGGTGTCCTTCAGAGACCCCGTGTGCCAGTCGGGGCGTGTGCGTCCCGATGAGAAAGCCCTGGGCAGGCAGGGAGGCTGTCTGGGACTCTGGGCTGCACTTGGGCCCGGCAACCACTTACAACCTCGGATTAGTCAAGCTTGGGGCTGGGTAGGGTCTCTCATCCGTCTGAGTCTTAGTTGTTGCAGAGGCTGTTTCTCAGAATGCTCCTGGGGCTTTCAGAATCAAACTGTGGGAGTGAACGAGCAAGAGGAAGATGTGGGCTACCGGCCTTAAGGGACCCCAAAGGTAAGAGAAGTGAGGGGCACCCCCAGGACAACGGCCAGAGGAGGCCGGTCTGCCTGGAGAATCAGTTTCGGCAGCAGGCGTTCTGGCCTGGGGATCGTCTCTCAAGGTCCAGGGGTGCCCGGCCGGGGCTGGCCCAGCCTGTTCTGGGCACGTGGCTTCCTGGGGTCACGTGCGGGCACAGCTCCTGCTGTCTGCTCTGTGCCACAAACATGGTGGGGGGGCGTAAACCATCAACGCCTTTAGGAGAATATGTGATTTTAAGCCAAAGCACAAGGACTAACCGCAGAATGAAATTTATATTTAATTCCATTAAAATTAAAATCCGTTCACCAAAAAGTACCATAAAGAAAGCGAAAAGATCAAGTCCCCACTGTGCATATGTGTGTACACGTGTGTGTTGGGGGGTATTCACAACACATACACACACAGGTTTATTATCCTAGAATATGTAAAGATACGTTTCTACCTTTACATAAGATTATATAAAGAACTCCAACAAGTCAGCCAGGAAAACACGGAGACCAAAATGGACGGAGGACGTGGACAGGCGTTTCGCGGAAGAGGAAAACAAGGATGGGAACATGAGAAGATGTTCGGTCTCCTTGCAGCCAAGGCCGCGGAGACTTTCCTCCACCGGACGGGCAGAGCCTAAGAAGTCCTGTCCCTCGAGACGTCAAGGAAGACAGGTGTGCTGCCTGCGGGAATTCACTGCGGTGACAGCATGCGGGACACGGCTTGGCACTGTCTCGCAAACCTGAAAATGTGCCTCCCCTAGGAGTGAGCCCTTGCACCCTGCAGCGGAAAGCTGGAGGTCGCGGCGTGGGGGTGGGGCTGTGCTGGAGCTGGAGGCGGCGAAGCGGCGGAGCGGTCTGGTCCTCTGGTTCACAGGCTCATGTCTCCCTGGGCAGCAGCCAGCTTCGTCCTCCCACGTTCACCTCAACGGGCCCACAAACACCCTTTTCTCTATGTACAGTGATGATAATAACTCTGGGAGTGCCTGCCCACAAAATATTTATAGAATATTCACGGAAGTATTGTTTAACCTGACAACCCCAAGACCAGGAACAGGTAAATAACAGCTAAGTGTACTGTGATATAGTCTTCAAATGGGATACTTATACAGAAGTGAAAATGAATGAACTTGAACTACATAACACTAACCACAGAGGACTTTCAAAACACAGGTGCAAGAAAAAAGCAATTCAAATGGTCCTTAAAATAGGACTCTTATTTGCATCAAGTGCAGAAACATTCAAAACTTAAAAGTATTGTTTAAAATTGTATTATTTACATATGTAGTAAAATGATAAACCTGTAATTAGAAAGGTGGTAGGTCTTGGGGGCATGCTGGAATCTTCCAAGGCATTGTGGGTAAATTGGATTTTTAAAAAACAATTCTTTATATCATAATTATGTATGTACATTACCTATGTGTACATTATATACATGCATATAATAGCTCTGCATTTTTATCACAAATATTCTATAATCTTTTTTCAAAGACTATGAAAAGGTAGATGTGAAACTTGTTTTGCAAAACATCTACATAGTTCGTGAGCTGGAAGGCACACTTTCCCCTACACACGTCATAACATCTCTGGAATTAGGGTGCGTCTTAAGATCGTTACTGGGTCTGTGGCAGGTATGCTGTAGTTGTCAATGTCATTGTCATGCATGAACTTGTTCATAACCAGTCATAGCTTGTCACACCCGAATCATGTGCATCACTGGCTCCATGCTCTTTGATTTTAAACATTATTCAGAATCTCTTTAAAAAGATGGCATTATGACTTGATGTCACTGTGTCCTCAGAAAGTCACAGAAACCTCACAGCAAGAAATACACTTTGTATTGGTGAGGGCGAGGCAAATATTCAGTGTTCGAGAAAATGCTGTGATTTTACCGTTTCTTCCAAAGCAACGACTAAGCACTGAGACCGGAGAAAGAATATCCATAAGCTGGTGATGCTTTTGTGTTTTGCTCCGGAGATACGCTCGAAGGATTATCTAATCCATGCCCAGCCACCCAGCTAGAGGTGGAAGGAATTGAGGAATGACATTTCAAAGCAAGTGGGTATGACAGATTAATTCATTTCTGTGTCAGTTTTATTTTCCTTAGTAGGAAAGAAAAAGGATGAATTTTTATTGCCTATAGCATCTTAGATTTGGTGGAGTGTAGGTTTTGCATATATGTAAATCAAAGAAAGTCCAAAGGAATTACCCATGAGAGGTAATAGATCTGACTTGTGGGATTACAAATGATCCTCTCCATCTTTGATTTTTCAAAAAAGATTTATTTTTAGAGAGAGAAGGGCAGGAGAGAAACATCAGTGTGGTTGCCTCTTGTGCATCCCCTACTGGGGACCTGGCCCTGCTACCCAGGCATGTGCCCTGACTGGGAATCGAACCAGCAACCCTTTGGTTCACAGGCTGGCACTCAATCCACTGAGCCACACCAGCCAGCGCTGAACTATTGAGTTTTGTCTCTCCAGGCCCCATTGACCTTCTAAGGGTTTTTTGTTTCTTTATATCCTGGTTCCTCCCCTTATTTATCGAAGTACCAGTTTTTCAGAGTAGACTGCAGAATTCCTTTTGCAGCGTCTGCAGCGATCTGACACATTAGGGATCCGGTGGGAGGGCTGTAAACTCAGATTTTGAGTAGCTCCATCTTGCACCCCCAATGCTGGGCATGGAGTCGGGGCCCATCACCTGTGCACTTCCCAGAATGGCAGTCCAGGGGAAAAGCCTGGCTAGACCACGTTCCCCTCCCCTGAGAAAATTGTCCGTGTCAGCGTAGCGTGAAAACTTCTTGCTCTTGACTTAATCACAAAGACAGCCAAGCAGCAATTTTAGGAAATGTAAGATACTCTTGCACAATAGATGGACAATAAACAGACGAAAATCAAAGTGAAGCAGAAGAATAAGCACAGAACCTTTTTTCAGCATTTGTTTGAGTTCCAATTTTCCCACTCTGTGACCAAACCAGTTAGGTTTTGTCAGCTGCCTAGATGTTTGGGCAGAAGCCCTGTATCGTGGCTCGGGAGCCTGCCTTCCGGGTGGACATGGTGCCTCCCTCCCCTGCGGCTGAGCAGGGAGAACCCTGGCCTGGGGTTTGCAGACAGTTCAGCCTCAGCCTTGCCGGTCCGAGGTGCGGTCTGGTCCCAGGAGCAGCGCCACCTGCTGGCCTCTCGTGTCTGACTCTCCCGAGCCATGCCATCCACGGCTCCGTTTAAATGTGAACATGGAACAATACGGCTGCGACAAATCAGTTACAGGGAAGAAACGGTTTTCACAGGGAGTCATTCCGAAGTTCAGAGAAGAAAAACATCTTACTACTCAAGTTTTTGGGAAACATTTTATAATTTATATATAAAATCTCAGTAAGAAACCATGTAAAATGACAGAAATATCCACTTTACATTGCGTCAAAAAAAATTCACACACTGAATGTAAATTTTAATTACAAAACAAGAATATGAATAAAACATTTTAAAATAATCTCAATTATTTGGCAACTCATCACATCATTGCTAGAGACACATTTGATCTTAAGAAAACTTTAATCTTATGAAAAACATAAGTTGGACAGTCTGCTCACATGGGAGACTAACGATGTTTAAAAAAGGATCTGGCAGTGAAGCCAGTTTCTAGCCTGTAATAGCTACATAGGAAACAACATAAAACCCCGGAGCATGGCAGGAGGGGCCCGGTCTCCAGAGCATTGCTCTTCTCCGGGAACGGCGGTGGGGAGAGAACACGGGGACGCCTCGGAACAGCAGAGAGGCGGGGACACAGCCTGGGGGCGGGGCCAGGGGCGGGGGACACAGCCTGGGGGCGGGGCCAGGGGCGGGGACACAGCCTGGGGGCGGGGCCGGGGCGGGGTCAGGGGCGGGGAGGGCGTTTCTGCAGCAGGTGACAAACGTAACTTGACCTGAACCGGAGCCTCTTTCACCAGTGGGGCTGGTAGTTGAAGTCACAGATGAGAGTATAATTTAAAAACATGTGACATTCCTAAAAAAAGTCACACCTGTGAACAGAAAGGCCATGGAGCCCCTTGAGCTAAACTACTTCACTTGGACACATGCGAGAAGGCTCTGCATCTCCTGCCCGATCAGATTCATGGGTACAGGCGGGCAGTCCTAAAACACTGCTACTAGTGACTGCATAGCATTTAAAATCCTTTTTTGTAATTAAAAAAATAATAAAATAAAATAAACAGATATATAGTAAAGTTCACAGATAAGTTTTCTCTGTAAAATAAATAAAGTGTTCATTGATTAGCATCATACACAGAGTAAAATACAACCTATTTTTACATGTTTATATACTGTACACAGATGGCCGGGAGGCAGCCTGGTGTCGGATGGGCTGACGGGTTTGCGGCCGCGATGTGCCCCATCGGGAAATCCCAATGTCCAATGTTAAAATATACAACTACTTTGCTTTGAGTTGATACAAAGTAAACTTATTTTCCTTTATCTGAAATAAATGTACATAGTGTCTATCTTCTATGGACAACAGTTTATAAAGCCACTGAAAACAGAACAGAACAAGCCTGAACCTAGGAACTGGGAGCACATGCAGTCCTTTCCCCGTTACAACAAAAACGCCCGCGCCCGAGGCTGGAGCTTCCTCCGTCTCCGCCACGCGTCCACGCGTCCGCTCGGGATTACCGCTTCGCCTTCTTCCCGGGGGCCTCCTCCGCCCGCTGCTGCTGGCCCCGCGTGCGGGCCCCCGGGGGGCTGGCCTCCCTCTTGCGTTTGGTGGGAGGGGACTGCTGCGCCTTTGACCTGCAGCAGACACAAGTCAGGCAGCGGTGAGAGTTAGCAGGACCTGCTTCACATGATTTGGGAGTTCTTTAAAAAAAAAAAGACTTCTGAACTTGAGAGCCGGGAAAAGAAAACCGGGGTAAGGTTTACATGCAGGAAAAGGAGACAGAGTCTAGGAGAGCCCGGGCCGAGCGGTTATCTGCAGACTGCCCCACCCCCAGAGCAGTCGGAGGCCGGTGCTCCGGCTCCAGCTGGGCCACGCTCCAGGTGCTGGGCCAGCTCCAGGTGCTGCCTCGGTCCAGCTGACCTTCCTCTCTGGGCTCAGCTGTTCTGCCCGTGAAATAACCGGCGGCCATTCCCCCACACGCTGCCCCAAGCGGAAACAACCGGCAAGAACAGAGCACAGCAGGCTCGAAACTCCTCCGCCCCAGCAAGTGCAGCCTCAGCCGACAGTGGGCGGCGCCCCAGCAGACGCGCTCCACGCTCTCCCCGCCCGCAGTCCAGGCCTGCCTGCACGCGCTACCAGGACTCTCTGCGGGCAGCTCCAGGCAATCGCGTCTCTGCCACGGGGATGCCCATCGCCACGCGCGTCTCCACCTCTGCCTCGGTGATGCTCTCAGGATGCAGTCACCCAGAGCAGAACCCACCAAGTCCTGGCTCATACACGCTCGACTCGGCACCATCTGCCCACAGTCCCGCCAAACACACAGTGCTCTCTCACACTTCATGCTCTGGCGTGTGAGTTTTGGGCGGGGGGGAGAGTCACAGCACACCTCCCATCGGGCAACCCTCACGTTAGGCCCCAGAGAAGAGCAGCTCCTGGGGAAGCTGCTCTCTGGACGTCCCGCAGCACTGACCACTGTGATCCCCCCACCGTGCTTCTCCCAGTGGCAGGCTACAGGCACTACTTTGAAACACAGTTTGAACAGAGCACACAGGAAACACCCCCGGTGTCACTTCCTTTACGTCGGGCTCATGGGAGGCCGGCTTCACCTGCAGGAGCAGTACTGCATGTAGAACGCGTCCTTGCTGTGTGCTGCTGTCAGAAGGGCTGGGGAGTCCCACGCGCGGGTCTCCCCCACGAGACAGGGCGCGTCTCCAGGGCAGCGGCTGGGCTTCGGTCAGCTCCCAGGGGTCCAGTGCCTGGCACTGAGTCAGCACCCGGGAAGCTGAACCCGCAGGGGATGGAGAAACGGGACTTCACCCACAGGAAGGCATGTTTGCTTACTGGCCCGTTGACAGCGAAAGTAAATAAACTCAAACTGAGTCAAATATGGGTGCACATGACAGAGTTCCAGCACCTTTCACCCACTCTGGGTTGACCACGGCCCACTATGAACCGAGTCCAGGGCAGCCACCTGTCAGGAACCGAGCCCTGTGTACTGGGCAGGTGGGGGTCTGGCGCTGTGCCAGGTGCCGTGCAGCAGAGAAAGAAGCATAGGGTCAAGTAGGGTCGGTGTGCTTCTCCTCGTGACACGAGCCAGGGGAGTGGGGGGGGCAGGAGGGGGTCACCAGGCGTCCCTCTCCACCCAGAGTGTGGTCTGACCAGCACACTGGCATCACCTGGAGCTTGCTACAAGTGCAGCCTCTCAGGCCCCACCCAGCTGCACCCCCCACCCAGTCCCCCGACCCCCCAGAATCAGAGCCTGAGTCTTCAAAAGAGCCTCCCTGATAGGTCTGCACACTTTAAGAAATAATGGACAGATCTTCCTAAGATTCTCCTCACATAAAAAACAAGGAAAGCCACATTTTACTTGACAAGGGTTCACGGAAGAGTCTACGTGCACGCAGCCTGGCCCTTGAGCTGGACGCCCTCTCTGTGCACGGGGACGACAGCACACCAGGCGTTACAGGTCTGCTGTGGAGGTCCACGTGGCACGAGACGGCGGGGCGGGGCCTGTGCACCGTGAGGGCCTGGCACTTCCTGATGCTACGACTCACAGAGAGTAAGACAGTCCCTGCTCTCAGCAAATGAGCTTCTAGCCCAGAGGGAGAACACAGCTAATAAAGGGACGGCACACACCGCGCCACCGGCGCAGCCTGACCCGGAGTGCAGCGGGAAGGGGAGCTGGAGACCGCCGGCCTGCACGTGGGGGTGGGCGTGGGCATGGGGATGGGGGGCACTCAAGCAAGAGCGGCACCAGCGTCTGCAGCGGAGCAGGACCCAGCTCAGCCCGTGGGGGGCAGCCAAGCTGGCGGTGGGAGGGCCCCGGCGGCGCCGCACCCTCACTCCCTGGCCTCTCCAGCTCCGGCGGAAGCAGAAATGGCTGTGGGCCAGCACCGGCTCCACCGTGCGGCGCTGACCTAACCAGGCAGCCAGATCTGTGATCACTCAGGAAAAGCGCGCCTCGCCTTCCGTCCTGGCGGACAGGCGGCGCGTGTGAGGCTCACAGGTGCTGAGGACAGGCCTGTGCAGGGGACCCTGACGGGAGACTCCCTTTGCACCCTCGCCATCGCATCTGGATGGGTGTCCATCCGGGAAGGCAGTGATCCCCAGAGTTACTCGGTGAGACGGAGGTCAAGGAGCTCTGGGAGAAAGTGCGGCCGTGTCCGCAGTAGTCTCAGGGGATTGAAAATGACCTGAAGTGTGAGCAGGGACTTCCCTCACAGAGTGGGGCAGACTGACTTTTACACCGGTGGGTACCTTCCCTCTGGCTGGTTTTCGGAGATTTCTAGGAGACCCTGCAGGTGGCTCACCCCGGCGCTCTCCGAACTAGAGTGCAGAAGCCCTGGGCGGCGGCTGCCCTGGGCGGCAGGCCCTCGGGCGCTTCAGAGGACGAGGCTCCTGGGGTGAGCCAGAGAATACGGACCGAAAGCAGGAAAACAGCTGGCCCTCTGGGACGCAGTTAATAAGCTGACCCCATGTCATCTGCGGCTGCTTTGCCCTGACTGTGCGAGAGTGTGCAGTGACGCAGAGGACGAAGAATCTGTGACACTCAGAAAACGCACTGGCGACAAGGTAAGACCTCAGAGGTGCCCGTGAGACAAGAAAAGGGCCGAGGTCAGGAAGCACAGATTCACAAGGCTGGGTGCCGAGGCCCTGTAACCGGTCCACGTGGTCAACCACACGAGTCAGGTGATGGCAGACCCGAGTCGCCAGCAAAAAAACGCTAAGAACAAGGACTTGCTGAGCGAGCGCGAAGGTCAAGGTGAGGGCACTCAGGATGGACGCACGCTGAAGCACAGAGCCCAGGGCGTGAGGTGGGACAGGCCTCCTTCGTGTGCGTCAGCCTGTACCCGGTGCACAGCATCTGCTTCTTTGATTTTTTATTTATTTATTTTTAGAGAGGGAAGGGAGGGAGGGAGAGAGACAGACAGACAGACAGACAGACATCAATGTGCGGTTGCTGGGGGTTATGGCCTGCAACCCAGGAATGTACCCTGGCTGGGAATCGAACCTGGGACACTTTAGTTCCCAGCCCGCGCTCAATCCACTGAGCTACGCCAGCCAGGGCCAGCATCTGCTTCTTAAAGAGCAGCCAGACAAACTGGGGACGGGGCGAGGCGGGGCTCAGACGAGAAGAGAAGCCCAGCAGCTGCCCTCCAGTGTCCGAGGGGAAGCTGGACGGAGGCCCCACCCCAAGAGTAGAAGCTGCGGAGGGGCTGGCTCCCACTGGGCCAGGACACAGGGCCAGGAGGCGGCGGCTCCGTGGTACATGCTGGCGCAGTGACTGAGGCACTGATCGTTTCCGGTGCTGACCCGCCCACAGCCCAGCCTGCCCCCTCCCGAGAAGCCAGGACCAATCAACTAAGGCCAAGGAATCTGAACCGAAGAGGAAAGAATTCATTTGTAAACCAAGCACATTAAGGAAGAACATTGATAAATCCAGGTGATTATAAAACCGTAAGTCAGGTAACACTGATTTTTGAGGAATGAATTTTAAAAGGCAAATGTGACAGCTCCTTCTGGACACTCCCTTGAAGGTGCCTGGACGGCCTGTGGAGCTTTCTGAGATGGGCTGTACGGCACCAGGCGATCTTTCCACGGTTTTTAAGACGGGGGTGGGGGGGTTGGGGGGGGTGGCGGTGCTGGTGGGGTGTCCCGCACCCGAATGCAGGGGCGCTGGGCTCCAGCACCCCGACCCTCTCCTATCAACAGGAATCTCAATTCTGACTTCTGTTTACCTTCTATCTACCTGAACTGCCTCCCCTGGCACAGGAATACGAAACCTCCACTTCCCCTCTAGCCTTGTGAGCACCTGAAGACGTCCGGCTCTAGAACCTGACCTCTGAGGAAGTGCACCACGACGCGATGGGCTGCTAAAGTCCAAGGTCGGAATTAGAAATCAGGAGACTTTTAAGTCTTTATGTAAACATAAGACACCACCATGACAGGGGTTAGTAGGTGATACTCTCTGGAAATAAATATTCGTGAACTTAATTAATCTTGAATAAGGAAATTACCGACGATACCTTACCAGGCTGTGAACCACATTAAAAGCGGAAAACGCCCTCACTTTAGAAAAGGTCACGACAACTGTAAACTGACGTGATCTCTCTCAGAAGTGCCACCGGGGGCGGGGGAGGGGAGCACTGCCGGATGCTCCTCGGTGTAACGACCAGGCTGCGGTGCGGCGTGTCCTGTGTCCTGGGCACACCGAGTGCCCAGGCCAAGCGGGCGGGCTCCCTCCCCGCGGGGCTGTGCCCAGCCCTGACTATTTCCTCGCACACCGGGGCTTAAGGAGAGAGGTCACGGGCACTGCGCAAACTCATCTGCCACGGCACTCTTTTCCAGAGGCTTCCAGCTATGCTAGGGTTTGGGAAACACGAAATAACCAGTTATTCAAGTTAAAAACGGTCACACGTGGGCAACTGCACGCGACCAACCTGTCCGTGGCACTGGCTAGAGGCGCCTCCTGCAGAGATGGCCCCCGCCCGGATGGAGCCTGCCGCTGGGAGGGACTCCGTGTTTTCCCCACAGGGGTCCGCGCGTCCGAGAGGAGCACTCACGAGCGGTAAATACTGTACAAGAACTGAATGGGCTGCACCCCACGGGTACCCAGCATGGCAGAGACTCTGCAGCAAACCTCAATCACGGTTTGAGACGGACGCCAGGCTCTCCAAGGAGAACCAACAGGCCAGAGGGCCCAGAGCGCGCGCGGCCTGCTGGAGACGAGGGGAAGAGAAGAGCACAGCTCGCGCGCGGCACCAGTGCACCTCTGGACGCGACCCGGGACACGCGAGCTGCTTCCTGGCAGGGGAGCGGGGAGGGGTCTCTGGAAGCTCTGCTCTGCCCCTCACCTCTGAGCCTCGGATCTGGCAGCAGACCTGGTGGTGGCTCCGGAGGGCTCCTCCTCTTCCTCCTCTTCCTCCTCCTCCTCTGACTCCTGGTCTTTCTTGTCCTCGGCTGCTTCAGAAATGGACTTCTGGCGTTTTCTTTCTGGTTCTGAGGATTCTGTTCAAACGGAAGGGGACACCTGGATCGCACAATCCCCAAAGACGCTTCAAGAGGCCCGAGTCACGGGGTTCGGGACGCAGGGTGCTAGGGCCTCACAGGCAGGAGTGCTTTTCCACTTCCTCTCTGCTGCAGCCCTCGCCGCCCAGCACTGTTTAGCTTAGCCTCAAACACAGTCGGGAGAGTTTACTTAGGCGGTTCACGGCCAGCACTCACGCAGCCTCGCGTGCTCTCAGGAACGCATCTGGGATGTGCCATTTCTGACACGGGATTAGAGCCATTTCACACGTATTTATGTAATATTAATGCTAGCTGCACCCCGCTGACTTTCCCCTCACCCAGAGGAAAGCTCTCAGAGAGGCGGTTCTGGAATAACAAGGCCCCGCAGTCAAGCACCTGCTCGGGACGTACCAGCGTCGTCGGACGAAGTGAGCGAGCGCTTGGGCTTCCTTCCCCTGCGGCGCCCGCTCGCCACCGTCTTCTCCTCACCGTCGTCCTGCAAGAGCGACATCCGCGTTGACAGAGCAGTCCACCTCGCGTGCACTGCGCTTATTTCTCAAAGACGTGTCTCGACAAGAAAATCAACACTTACATTGCTTGCGCTTCTCTCTTGCAGGGCCCCGGTCTCCTTATTGGCCTCATCTTTAAGAAAAGGGAGATCTCTGCATTAACACTTGATTAGTGCAAGGCTAAATGCCAACAGTCCGGCTGGTGGTCCACGAATATACCAGTGCAATTAACGCATTTCTATACAATTCACCGTTGTGTCGTATTAGCCAAGTAGAGCCTGAGTCAGAACAACTGGCACGTCGGAATGCCTGCCGGTAGAAGACACTGAAGATTTGTCATTAATAAGCTATGCGATGTGGGCAAATGACTCAAATTCCCCAAGCCTCCGTTTCCACATGTAGGAGAAGCAGCTGGGTTCCGCTCAAATGCTCTGAACCCAGAAAGGGAGGAGGAGGGGACACTGAGGGATCCCCCAGAATGCACTGGGAACTGCAGGTCAGGACTGCAGGCGTCACCGAAGTCTCGATGTTGCTCTGTAAGTGCTACAATCCCACCTCACATTTAGGAAGAATGAGGCTCCAGGAACTTAAGCAATGTGCTCAGACTCACATAACTGAGGAGCTGGAATTCTTTGCCTACGTACTTACATTACGGTAACTAATAAATTTGTATTATAAGACTGTGCCAGGTTGTATTTGCCTGTTCTTTATGTATTTTGCTTTCTGTACGTGCTAAAATTTTCTGAGACTGGATCTTGGTAAGAAAAGTAAAGTTTAGTTCAATATACTATCTTCAAGTAGCTAGAATTATGGGATACTCATAGGACACTCCACAACACAGACACTTCTCCTTAGTGGTGAGGCTACAGCAGCTGCCCTTTTCTTGAGTTCAGTATGTTCCACACGAACATGCACAGGAGAGCTGATCCAAGAGAAAGGCCAGTGGAGAAGAATCCTGTCTTACGCTGGTCACCATTACCCAGGTTCAGAGAACTACTGCTGAACAACAACCCGAACATACCTGCACTGCTTCAATCTGAGTTTTAAAGGGCATTCAGGTTACGTAAGTCCTTTTTATATGGATTTAAAATACTATGATATTGTGACTCAAAATTGGTTAAAAGCCCAACATAAGCAGAATCTCCTTTTTAAAACAAAGAAAGTAACCAACCGAAACCTGATGTTACGCTGCAATGTGCTGATGCGGGAAAAACAAAATGAAATGAAAAAAAAGAAACTAAGCAAGCAAGCAACAAACCTTGTTTTCCAAGACAGGAGAGGAACTGGAGTGTGGTTCCCAGGTCACACAGGTAACTGTGGCGATGCTGTCCCAGCCTGCACCTGCTTGCCCCTGGTGACTGGAGTACGCCCCCTCCTGACCTGACCACGCTGCTTATTTGGTCCAAAGTAGCTGCCTCCCTCACTTTTTTGCCTATGTCAACCCTTTAAAACCCACTGGAGGATTTTCTTGCTTTTATGTAAGTTACTAAACCATGAAATAAATATATATGCATTGTGAAACATTCTGGAAAATGTAGGCAACACTAACAAATAACATGGAATATTCTCAGCATCCCATCACCCAGAACGAATTATTATCAACTATTATCAACGTTCGTTTGGAACAAGGACAAAACCACGTGAAACTCTTTTATCTCTTGTATCCAAGCTTTGTAAGCTGCAAAGGCTGCTTTCAGAATTCCTCTGAGAACAACAGGCTCTTGAGCTGAACTAGTGTCTACGTGCTAAGAGTGCCCCGTCCCCAGCCTCGCTACCTCTCCCTCCCACAGGCCCAGTGGACTGTGGTTTGCACACGGCACAGTGCCTTGCCTGCTTTGCTTTTTCTTGCCTTCATCCTCCTCTCTGAGAGCTCCCCAGACTTCTAACACTGAGAAAGGCTCAGATCACAGGAGAGGCCAATATGCACAGTCTCTCATGGCCATAAGAACAACTGTTTTTACCAAAAACACTTCAGCGAGAAGCAACGAAAAACTGTAAAAGCCACCCCAACAGCCTCCCGTGCCCCCCCTCACATCACACACAGTGCAACGCAGTCGGCACAGACCTGTTTGCATTCCTTTCACTTTGCCGCCAGGTGGAGACTGTTCTACCTGCATTGAAAGAAACAAACAGAGCACTGAAGCCTGCAGTTTGTCATCACCCCCTAGAAGGAAAGGTCAGGACTGCTGCTTATTATGCAGGCAGAACACCTGGGTCCTCTTTTCTGCAGGTGGGGAGGTGGACGTGCACCAAGGGAACGTGGGCGCCGTGCTTCTATCGGGGCTGCCTCGGCCCCCTCCCCGGTCACTCCAGTCCCTGCACCGGAGGACACGTAGCACGGCCCAGTGCTAGCAGTCCCAGCCCCAGCGAACCAGCTCACACAACGGGAAACGCACTCACACGTGCCCCTTCAGTTTTGTCGTCTTACAGTAAGTCTGTGGTCTCCAAGGAAACGGAGTCCCAAAAGGGTCTCGGTGCCACAGGGCTGGGAGTCAGTGCAGAGCTGGGGCTTGAATCCCACGTGCTTTTGTTAGGTCAGCGGACACAGGTCTGTCCTTCTAATAATGTCCCTGAAACTCATGCAGCGAGATCCTGACACAATGATTCAGTTGGCCATGTACTTCAGGGTCAGAGATAAAGAATGTTTAAAAAGAGCACGTATCACTGAGGAATTTTCTGCAGTGAAATCAGGGTACAATTTATTACAAAAGGAATGCCACAGAAAGTAGGAACACGGTGAGGCATTAGCAATTTCCCTAAAGAAGCCACTACCTGAAACCATGTAACACAGCAGATTTCTGTATTTTAATGACGGGAGACCACAACAGGGGAAGTCCCTAGAAAATCTGTATGTAATCAAACTCACAAGTGAGGAAGGAATCAGACTGAAAAACTAATAATGCTTATGTAAAATATTAGTAATCAGATATTATTCAAACAATTATTTAATGTGTTATTTAAAAAAAGTCGTTTAGAGCTTTTCAAATACTTTTTAAAAATAAAGTTGTTCAAAATATTAGACGCTGCAGTATACCCTTTCTAGGTCAAGAGCAAACATTCAAAGAGTTCTCATCTTTGCAATTACTTACAGTGCCAGTGCCAGTATCTGTTTTGCAGTCTTCTTCTAAAAAATGCAAAAATAAATCTCACTTAGAAACTCAGCTTGAAAATTGCTTGTGTGAACTAAAAATACACCAAGTACCTACTTGTTTTCAATGTTGTTTCTACAGGGTGTTTACGAGGTCTTCCTCTTTTCCTTTTAACAATTACTGGCTGATCTTCCTAAAGGGAAAAGAAAAAAAATGAATTTCATCCTCTATCACACAAGTAACATCTCATTCTCTCATAATGAGTGAGATTTAGACTTCCGTCTAAGAGGTCTCGAGTCCTGGGGCTCAGGGCCTCCTTCCTCAGGGCCCCCCCCCGCCTCCAGCACGGGCAGCTGCGTGTGGACCCGCAGTCCTGAGGATTCTGAGGTGACACAGCGCATGTAAGCAATCTGAGTCAGCTTTCACTTCTGGAACAAAAATACGCACATCCATGTAAACTGGGGGTCAGTTCGGCCACTGGTGAGCAAACGTCGTTCCTTATGAAGAATAGAGGAGGTCACTGATCTTCTCATACACAAGTATGAGAAAACAGAAGGGACTATTTACAAGACTGGCAAACTTGGCAGCAGTTATCCAGAAGATCTGGCTGGGGGACAGGCTGTTTCCCTTGTCTCCCCTGGTTCTGGGACCTGTCCCAGGCCAGTGCAGTCCTGGGCCCCACTGGGCTCTGCAAATCTGAACGGGTCAGGAGTGAGCAGCCTCCCAGGAGGCCGTGTGAACCTGCGCCCCAGGTGGGGCTGCTGGTGGGCCTTCTGCACCCCCTGCTGCTGCTGCTGCCTCCATTCTGTCCTGTCCAGACTCCTGGCGCAGCAGCGCCCCCTCTCTGGCCTGACCTGGTGTGTGCCTCGGCTGCGCTAAGCTGCCAGGGCGGGAACCTGACGTGGCCAAAGGGGCACAGCTCTGGGTGGATCCTATGCGGCTGTAACAGAAGTAGGTCTCATACAAATGTTTGGATAAAATGAAGATGAAAAGAACAAAATTAATCAAAATGACACTGATAAAATACCCTGTATGAAATGGTGTCCCACTGTGCTTAAAAAATAGCTTCTTCTACTCCTTGGAAAGTAACAAAGAAAATGTAGGTAACAGCATTCAGCGCGTTTGTTTTTAGTCCTTAAGTTAATCAGGAGAAATAAATAAGAAAGCCTTCCTTACCTCCTGCGATTTTGCGTTGTCGTCGTCATTGTGCTCTGTCTTTTCGCCAGCAGCTTCGCTGCTGCTGTACTCATCTGCGGGAACGGCAGGGCTCAGTCACAGCTGGGGGCACGGCCGGCCGCACGGCCGGGACGCCACCCAGGTGACGGGCACGGTCCCCGTCACACGCGCTCGTGCACTCCACTCCCAGGCCCGTGCCACCCAAGTTAACGAGCCCGAGTCCGGTTAACTGGTAAGCGGCACGCTTCGGGTCGGACTGGATCCGAGCGAGAAGTGACAGCCAAGCCCCACAGATGTTGAGCAAGCGTGTGACTGGGCAGTCGCAGGGGAGCGAAGGAGGGGGTGCCGTTTCGGGTGGTGAGCCCTGGCTAGAGGCGCAGGCTGCCTGCAGGGTCAGCCTCCTCTCACAGTTTATCGCGGCGGGTGC
The DNA here is from genome assembly GCF_019186645.2 of Phyllostomus hastatus. Lineage (NCBI taxonomy): Eukaryota > Metazoa > Chordata > Mammalia > Chiroptera > Phyllostomidae > Phyllostomus > Phyllostomus hastatus. The sequence continues at coordinate 6,086,351 of NW_025333709.1, forward strand.
AGGACTCACCTCTCTCCTCCATGGCTCGTGAAGCAGTGCCGCTTGCCTTAGGACTTGTTTTAGACCGTTCTCCCAAATCCCGAGAGCTCTCTTCCTACGGAGCAGTTAAACAAGAAGTCTCTTTTTCAAACTGCCTCCAGTAATCCTCCCAAAGTTTTCCTTTCTATTACAAAAACAAATTTCCCAGTGGCCTTTCAAAACAGTTTGTTGCAAACTGCTTTAAAAAAGTAACTATTGTTGCTGCTAGTGAAACTATAAAAAAGATACAAATTCTGCGGGCAGAAGAACATGAGATAAGACTCAACCACAAAGCACCAAGGCTGCTCCTTTTTTGTTCGCCCCTGCAAAATTGAAATCACTCTTCTCCCTCCCCCTGGATTTTATGTTTTTAGAGGGAAATTCTACAGGAAGATAGAAACTTGTACAGATTTTCTTCTTCCCCTGGGAGGGAGGGATAAATTGGAAGGGTCTTCCGTGGGGCAGACTGACAGCAATGATCTCTCCCTCCAGTTAAATTACTCACTTTGGTTGCAAAAAAGTTTTGAGTATGAAACACCAGAATGTTTACATTATAATACTAACATATGAACAAAAATACATAAATAAGGCTTAACGGTAGAGTGCTGTTTTATGATACTGAAGTATTACACATGTGACTTTTTACTGAACATGACGGGAAAATTGAAAGACGCCCTTCAGTCAGCTCCTCCGTGAATCGGAGAGCATCGTCTCAGGGCTGCTGGTCTGGGGGGCAGCGGGGCGGTGATGGCCTTCAAGGCCCCTTCCTTCCTCAGCTCCAGCCAGTTGAAATTCATAATATGTGACTGACTTTCTTTAGCGGTTAAAAATTCTTTTACTACCTTTTATTTAGTTCATCGGCTATTAAGGGCAAAAGGGACTCTGAGCTCGTTTTAGTGCCTGGAAGGCAGCGGCATGTATTTTTACAAGCTGATTTAACTCCTTTCGGAACAAGGGACAAGGTGGAACAAATAAATTAGGGAAAGAGAGAGAACAAAGAGAGGGAGCAAGTCTGGAACAGGCACTAAGGAGGACCGAGTCTCGGAAACGGACGAGTAGCCCGAAAGCGGTATCAGCCAGCGGATGGAGAAAGCTGGGCCTCGAACAAGAGGAGGTGAGGCAGAAACAAACCACTGTAAGCCCTAAGATGGAAGCAGACCACAGGGAAAAAGGTAATGGGTCCTGCCTACCCTTGCACAGCATGTGATTTAGGGGCAGGGAGTAAGGTAGAGAGAAGGCAGGACGTTAACATTTTAAATTAACACGCATTCCTGCATTTCACTGATCTGGTGTATATGTATCTGTAACAAAGCACATCACACTTTGGAAGAAGGCACCTAAAAACCTAATGAAGTCAAGAATATGAACAAAATCTAAGCAAGGATTATATCTAAAACTGTGGTAAAATATAATCATATGGTATAAAATTATATAGAAATCTATACTTAAAACCTATATAATCTTATTAACCAATGTCACCCCAATAAATTTAATAAAAAAATAAAAAAGAAAAAAAAAAGAAAAAAATTGTTCCTGGATTTCTATTAGTGTCTATCTTACAACAAATACATTAAATGTAAAAAAATCAAAATAAGAAAATAAAGTACAATAGTTGTTTTTCTTGAGCCCAGAAATATACCTTTTATAATACAGAGATTACTATTAGAAATACATAAAGTAAAAGGGATAAAAGAATGAAAAAAATATGTAAGTATTCACAGTGATATAATTAGGTTACTCCAAAAATTTAAAATGAATTATGTGCAAAAAGTACCTTTGTGTCCCGTGGCTCAGTTTCAGAATGTTGCTTCTGTGCTGCTTCTACTTTGGGATCCAGGGCATCTGAATTATCATCTGTAAATCAGTTTGGACAGAATCACAAAGGAATACAAAACTAAATGAAAAATGAAATGCACAGTTCTATTTTAAGACAGTTTGAGACTTCTTTCTTAGGCTTCTGATGCAGTGAAGCTAGTGATTCCAAAAGTTCGTTTAATATGTGATATGAGCACTGAACACAGATAGGCCTTGGCCTTGGCCAAGCCCAAAATTAATAAATAATAATATAAAACCCGCCCTGGCTGGTGTAGCTCAGTGGATAGAGCGCGGGCTGCGAACCAAAGTGTCGCAGGTTCGATTCACAGTCAGGGCACATGCCTGGGTTGCAGGCCATGACCCCCAGCAACTGCACATTGATGTTTCTCTCTCTCTCTTCCTCCCTTCCCTCTCTAAAAATAAAAATAAATAAAATCTTTAAAAAAATATTATAAAACCCCACAAATGCTCACAACACCAAAACACAGCCATTTTATGGAAAAGGCTTAGGGTGGGCAGAGTCCCCAGAAGTATTTGAACTTCTGAACAAGGAATCTCAACTCCTTAACAGTTAAGGAGCAGTTACATTTGCACAAGCCTAAAATTACATTCGACCCTTTGAAGGCAACCTGGAGGCTGACGTGGCCCCCCGGTGAACATGAGCTGGACACCCCTGCTTTAGATTTTCTGTCATTAGCCCACTATTTTGCATGTGAAAATAGTATGATTTTCAAAGATGTCTGAACTAGGAAGATGTATACTCTAAATACCCAGTTCATCTTCTGAAGAGGGGCAATGCTTCTTTCTTTTTCTCTTAGGTGTAGGCCTTTCCTTCTCTTCCACCTGGAATTAAGAATGATGCTGTTAGAGGCACTGAAATTTGCATCCTGTCTACTGAAATGGGCGTATTAGCTTTTCGCCTTTGGAACATGTTTTTGTATACTTTTTAAAAGTCTAGAATAACACTTCTGGCACCTAGATTTGAATTAGACTAAGCTTGAGTCTTTTTTTTATGCTAACGTAAATCCATACACAATAGTCAAATCTGTTTCTGGTTACATACTGTATTTCAACAGTTCTAGATTACATTGAAAAAAAGCAGTTCTTATTTTACCATCTCTGAGGTCACCCTATGCCCGATCATCGATAGCATGTCATGCTCTAACTGGCAGTGTTTCTCTTCTAGTGCCCATGGAAGGGCCGATGGAAGGCAGGAAACGCAGAAGTACGCCTGAGCGCACCACACGGGCACGTCCAGTGACCGTGGGATCTGTCAGTCACCTGGACATTAGTCACATGAGCACACACAGATGCAAGTGCCAGGGAGAACTCTCACCACTCCACTGTGTTTTTCAGATACACCAAGAAGGAAAGCCTTTGTGCACAGGTGAAGTCTCTCTATATCAAACGTGATATCCGTAATTCTAAATTAGGAAAACCCACCTCTTTAGAATTTGCTTCAACACTGTGACCTCTTACGGCTTCTGTGTTGTCTTTGCTACCACTGGATATGCCTGAGTAATAAACACACAAAAGAAAAATCACCTTAAATGTTCATTAATTCCAACACTTATTTTAGGGGGCGTGTGGCAGAGGGAAGGGAAAGAGGGAAGAACACCGTACAGATGACTGTGACGACTCCTCCCGACAGCTATGTCAAGAAAACCCCACGGTTCCCACTTCTAGATGTGAGTCCACGGGGTTCAGGGAGGGAGGCGGGTCCCCGCGCTTTCCGCAACAGCCCGTGTGGCAGCACAGCACGCAGAAGTGTCCGAAGAAAACAAGTAGGTATCACGTCATGCTCATCTGTTGGCGAACATCCCAAACCACCTGACAATACCAGCTATGGGAGAGGTGTGGAGTGACAGCTGGGAAACCACCTGGCGACCATTTGGCACATTCAGTCAAATGCAAGAGGTGCCTACTGACCCAGCAATGGCGCACCTGGAGTGACAGGTGCACTCACTACACAGGCACTGGGAAACAGGGACAGGATCCCACGTGGGAGCACTCTATATAATTGGGAGAAGCGCCAAAAAACCCTAAAGAAGCAAAAAATAACAACTGCTCTATTCACACGTGGAATACTAAAGAGCAACGGAAAAAAGTGACTGGACAGTCACCCGCACGACAGCACCACGCTGAGTGAGCAGGTGTGGAGGAGACAGGCCCCACAACGCGGCGCCCTCCTCCTGGAACACGCGCCGGAGGCCGGACACCGTGCACGGGAACGCGCGGCGAGTGCAGGGCGGTGGCGCCCGGGGAGCAGACACAAGGAGACGGGGGTTGGGAGGGTCCAGTGTGGACTCCACTGTGTCTGTCATTAGCATTTTTCAAAAGTATCTGAAGCAAATCTACTAAGTTTCAAGAGATGACAAAACTAGGTCATGAGTACATGGACTTATAATTGTTGCTGCCTTTTTAATGTGAATTCAACTGTATCTGTAACATTTTTAAAAAGCTTCTGAAGCAAATACACTAACTTTTAAGATATGACAAAACCAGGTGATAAGTATAACAAGGATTTATAATCCCTGCTGCTTTCCTTTGGTCTGAAATACAGTGTAACACATTATAAAAGTAACTGCACAGGGGATCGCGGCCTCTGTCCCCGTTCTCAGAATAGAGAATTAACAAAATCAGTAGGAACGGAGAAAATTCTGTGTTCTGTTTGAGAAGAGAATTATCCCTCTGGAGCTGGCAGTCCCCACGGGTGCTGGGGAGTGAGACCTGGGCCCTGGGACGTGCCACTCCCGCTCCGGGCCCACCTGAGACCGCCTGTCAGGAGGCACGGGCGGCCAGCACTCAGCACAGAACTTCTCCGACAGCGCAAACCACAGGGACTGTACCCTCTGCATTCACAATGGACCGAGTCCACTGTGAGGTGACTGGCGAAGTGCTAGCGTTTCTTTCGGGCAAGGCACCACGTGTAAGGTGCACGGCCTTGACCTAGCCATTGGGCCTCTCACGCCCCACCCTCCTCAACCACTGACATGACGCTGTCTGCACTCACCTTACTGCGTCGCATCAATAAATGAGAGAAAATCTGGGAAGTACAGTAATCAGCACAGGGCCAGGCACATGGGAGGCATTTAACAAAAGGGAATTATAATTACTATGAAAATCACTGCTCTGAAATTCATCAACTTACCTTCTTTGTTATGACACTTGCTGTGAATTTCTTCTTTTGTTCTTGAGCCTGTGTTTTCGACCTAAACAGACAATAGAAAATGTTGTTGATGGATAATCTGAGAAGTCTTGAGAGCAGAAAGGAAAAAAAAAAAAAGGTAATTGACATGACTGGCTGTTTGTGGGATGATGAAAGGAGCTGGAATGCATGTTCTTTTTAATTTTACCAAGAAGTTCAAAAGCACAGAGCCAGCTTCCTTTTGAAGACGTTTCCATTTATTAAATTATCATCCTACTATGTTTACTCTCCTTTAAAATGGTATGGCAAAAGAGTAATATGAGAATATACTTATGAATTCTATGCATTCTTTTCCCATCCAATGATGCCCCATGATATTCTTTTTCCTTTATTTAAAAATGCTGAAGGATTCTGTCACTCTGTCCTAAGATTTCCCCTTGGTAAATCTTATCAGTTGTATTTCTTGATTTCTTCTTCTTTTTTTTTTTAAGATTTTATTTATTTATCCCCAGAGAGGGAAGGGAGGGAGAAAGAGAGAGAGAAACATCAATGTGCGGTTGCTGGGGGTCATGGCCTGCAACCCAGGCATGTGCCCTGACTGGGAATCAAACCTGCGACACTTTGGTTTGAGAGCCCGCGCTCAATCCACTGAGCTACGCCAGCCAGGGCTCTTGATTTCTTTATAGACGGAGAGATGGACTGATTTGTTGTTCCACTTATTTATGCATGTATTGGTTCATTCTCATATGTGCCCTGACTGAGGACTGCACCTGCAGCCTTGGTGTGTGAGGATGATGCTCTAATCAACTGCGCCACCCAGCCAGGGGTTTTTGTTTCTTTATTCACCGAGGGGAAGTCTCAGAATACCCTGCAGTGTTTGAGGTCCAAGCTACAGAATCTCACGCCTCCTTAGAAAGGATGGCTGTGCTGCGTGGGGCCTCAGACTCAGGGAAGCTCTGAGGTAGGACGGAGCACATATTCGGGGCTTAAACAATCGCCTCACTGGCTCTGCGGGGTAAACCGGAACCAGACAAGTGGGGTTTTCCTTCCTCCCTACTCAGCAGACTGTGTGCGTGCCTCCAGCTACAAAACAGGGTGTTCCAACGGGGTGAGGAGGGCCCTCTGATGCCAGTTGTCGGGTACTAAGTCCTCTAGGAGCTCAGGAAAGGACGTGCCTGTGTGAAGTTTGCAAGCGTTTACAAAATGTTCGCTCCTGGTATGAGATCAGGTCTCCAAAAATGCCTTCAGAAATACAAAAAGCAAAAACAACTTTCAAGTACAAAAGGGATTGTGAGAGCCACACGTGAAAAAAATATGTATACATGCCCATTATAGTTTGGTGTTTTCAGAAAAGCCTTCCAAAAACATAAAGCTAATGTCAGTTCTCAAAACAAAATCTGTTTTGTCTGCAGTATGGTGATCAGTGCATGTCACAAGTTGCCCTGCAAGGCCCTTATGGTCATCACGAATAGGAAGTTCAGTGCTTTGAAGGGTTTCCTTAGCACTCACACACCGGGTGAGCTTTCTAGTCTAAGCCATGTGGGCCTCCTCCTATGTCCTTGGTGTCATTTCGTGCCGCTGGCCTAGATTCCATGCTGCTGAATGCAGGAGGACTTTCCTGGGGGGGGGGAGAAACAACTATACATATTTCGTGACATCAGTGGTATGTCACAGCTGACTGTAGACGAGGCCAAGTAAACACCCTGGTCAGTGTGTTGAACTCCTGTGCAGAGCAGGCCATCTAGGGCCTCCTGTCCCCTTCAGAAACGCGCAGACAACCCCCTCAGGACGCCCCCTCCGTGGCCACTCTCAACACACTAGGCCAAGACAACACAGGGCCGATAACCAAACCCCACCACCGCAGCGACTTACCCTCAGTGGTTCGTTCGACACCAAAGGCTGGCTCTGCAGTGCAGCTGTTCAAAACAAAAATGAGAAATAAGGAAACTGAGCTGCAGAGAAACACATTTAGAGACATTCAGGGCAGTGGAATTATAAAATTCAGATGAATCTTCTTCTACAATCTACATCGGTCACCCTACAAGAAGAACCACAGAAACGACAGCTGCCCGCCTTCCTACAGCAATGGCGGTGGTCCCTTAGGTCACTCCGTGCCTGCTGTGCTCAGGACCGGAAGCTCAGAGGGAAGGTGGAAGACCTTTACTGACTGTTGAGCCACAGGGTAACACTGGTTCATTTAAAAATAATGCCATGAACTGAAAAGTCAGCTCCCAGCCCCTCAAACAGCAGAGATCTATTTATATTCTCTGGAAACGTGAAGCACAAGGTCTACTGTTTCTACTCAACAGTGACAGAACGCACATTTTTCTTCTAAACAACTTCCTTTTACGTAAGTAGACCTCCTATTGAGCCGTGCCTAAACACAGTAATCTGGATTCTAGCTGTGGGAACAACGGACTTCAGAACCTCCACAACGGCACCTTTGGGGCCGTGACAAGTGGGATGTGAGTTATGTCCACTGTAGTTCACACACACACACATTTTAACTAACGCCTCTCTCTGAGTTTTGGATCCCTTTGTCAGGGTCGGGGCTTCCACACGCCGGCCCGAGGGGCTCACCAGCCTGGGGGGGTCGTCCAGGCTGCCTGACAGACCCGTCTGCCTGCAGGCCCCTCCAGGTCACACACCTCGAAGGCTGCCTGGCAAGGCCCCCGCCCTGACCACCCCAGGCAGGCCTGGGTGAGGGTTCATGCACACCCCACCTTACATGCTGCCTCTCTCTTTGCCTGCTGCACCTGCTGCATACCTGCTCATCCCTCAGTATCGGGCTCCAAAAAGGGGAAGAGATAAGTATTCATCAAAATCAAAACATATATTCTTTGACCTCCCAATTCACCTTTATGGAAATACTTGGGGGAAACACACAATTACATGAGCGTGGAAGTTCATTGCAGCTTTGTTTATAATAGTAAAAACTATAAAAACCGGAGATGGCTAAGATCTACAACCAGGAAAATGCATTACGGATTACTATTCAGATGAAGTCAATCTGTATACACTGACAATGAAGGAAGCCCACAATATAAGGCTGAGTTAAAAAAAAAAATTACAGCGCAGACGGTAAAGTATTACGATTTCATGCCCTGACCGGTGTGGCTCAAATGGTCCTCCCATGAAGCAAAGGGTTGCCGGTGTTCGATTCCCAGCTGGGGCACACGCCTGGGTTGTGGCTCAGTCCCTGGTTGGGGCATGGGAGAGGGGTCTGATCAATCGATGTGTCTCTCCCTCTCTTCTTCCCTGCCTTCCCCTCTGTCTAACTACAGGTGACATTGTGGCTTCTCTCCTAGCACTTCCCCAGCCCAGGCTGTGGTCCAGGGCACAGTGTGGTTTCGGAGATGGCAACAGCACTTAGTTTAAGGTGCACACAGCTACCTAAGCTGAATTAGAGTAAATCTTAGGATTTTGGCCATGAATGGTAGGACAAGGATATTTTCCCAGAGATCATAAATGAGAAGCAGTTACCCCTGCTGGGGGCCAAGGGAGGGAAGAGACTGGGCCTTTTAAGACGTGTCTGTGGGGAGACCATCGCGCTCTTAAATCACGCTTTGCCTGTACTTTCAGGTGTGTGCATGCCATGGGCTGGACATGTGTGTGCCCTCAAGTGCACACAGAAGACCTAGCCCCCAGCGTGACGCTGTTTGGAGCTGAGTGTTGAGAGGTGATCAGGTTTACATGAGGTCCTGAGGGTAGGGTTCCGGTGATAGGATCAGTGTCCTCATAAAAAGAGGAGATATGAGATCTTCTCCTGTGTGCCCCCCGCCGCCCCCCCCCCCCAAGGAAGGTCACGTGAGGACATAACCAGGAAGAGAGTCTTCACTGGGAACCTGACTAGGCTGACCCCATTAATTCAGACTTCCCAGCTCTGCAACCCTGAGAAATAAATATTTGCTGTTTAAGCCACTCAACCTACGGAATTCCCGCAACCTGAACTAAGACAATGAGCTAACAGATTTAAGCAAGTATTTGCAGACTTTTATTACTTGCAACCAGATCACCCTGACTCTTCCATCTGACTGGCACCGACATTTCAATGTTGCAAAAAACAAAAAACAAAAAACTAGCTTATATTCGATCACATAGCTACAATTCCTATTACTTTTTTCCTGGTTAATGGGTAAATCAGAAGAAAATGTACAATAACGACTGGAGTACAACCCTGGAAACTTCTCTAACGTCACCATTCTTCTCATTTCCATTTCCCTAGCCCTGTGGTTCTCAAAGTGCGGTCTAGGCACCCTCAGGAGCTCCTAAGACCTTCCATTAAGACCTTGGGCAAGGGCCCAAGCACAGTCATAAGAAGAAGATGCTATTCGCCTTTAAACTCATGGTACACGGTGAGCTTTCCAGAGGCCATATGATGCCCCCACAATTATCTGAAAAGACTGTTCTAAAAATCCAACCACACGTGTGACGCTGGAGTTTCTTCATATACTTCAGCCAAGACAACAGACTAGCAACAGACTGACTGCAGAAACATTTAAGAGAAACCAGCTATTTTCTCTTAACCTAGACTTAGAGATTTGCAAAAATACAAAACAATGTTACCTTTCTCACTAGAGTTTGTTTTGGAACATCTAGCTATTTTTCATGAAAAACAATGTTACTTATGTTAACTCCTCGTGGTGAGTTAATTATACTCAATGCATATTTCATAACTTTCTCAGTTTTAATTTCTTATTTGGTAAATGTTAACAGGTATAGTCCATACAAAAAAAGCTCTCTGTGGTCCTCACTGAATTTTGAGTGTCAAGTGGTCCTGGACCAGGGAATCTGAGTCGCTGCCCTAACCTTTCCTGACACTGGGCAGTCCCCTCAAGTCTGCAGTGGACACTGACCACTGAGGCTCCCGGAGACCGGAAGAGACTCTGCAAGCTGGGAGGAGCCCTGGCAGAGTCCAAGGACCAAGAGCAGGGCTGTAAAGAAGTGGGCGCACCGCACCAGCTGCGGACCTGCCTACTGCAAACGAGCTGTGGTAACGGCACCCAGAAGGGAAGGGAAGCACAAAGACACATTTGGGGATGGGGCAAGAGTTTGCTCCAAGCAACTTTCTATTTGCCACAATGATTTGGAGCTATCAGATTCAAAGAATCACCTCATATGAAACTGACTGACACTTCATAAGAAAAGGTGTATGTTAAAAATGAAGTTAAGTCGAGTGTTCTCACTAACCTATTTTAAAAAGTGAGAAGCAAATTCCTACAGCCTGCCAGCATATCGCTACGAACCAGCTACCGATTTTAAGCTGCAACAAAAGGCAAACAGCCTGCTAAAAGGAGCTTACTTGTCCCAGTCAGCTTTCTCCCACGTGGACGCTCTGATGGTGCTGGAATTTCATGACTCTTCTCTTCTTCTGCCTGTAGAAATGTCTAAAAAGTCCAAAGTACCACAAAAAAGAGTTAACTGCAGTTTTTATAACAAGGCAAGACGAACCTCAAATGACTGAAAACAAAAAAAACCCCCCAAAAAACAAAACGTAACCCCAGCACCTTGTAATCCACAAGCCTACTTTCAAGTCTGTGCATAATTCCAAAATGAATGTATGTCAGCCTTTAAAAACAAACCCAAAATTCAACCTAATCCATTTCACCTAAGCCATCCACCAGTGGTTCTCCTACTGCTTTGAATTCAAACTCCAGTTCGGTGCAACACACAAGGCCCTCCCTGCTCAGCGCCACCCCCCGCCAGGCTCGCGCTGCAGCACCGCTGACCTGGAGCCACCGCAGGGCCCGGGGCTCACCCCTGGCCCTTCCCTCTCTGCCTAGAACACGCTCCTTTGACTGGAAGGCTTCCCTTCTCTGGAACACTTGCACTCCAGCTGCAGAACTCAAACACTACCCCTGCCTGCCTGCCCACTGCTTCAGCCCGGTGAGGACAGCCCCTCTGCAGTGCCCACAGCGCCCACGCTCACCGCTGTGCAACTGTTGTGCGTGCCTGCAGGGTGCCACGAGACCGGGTGGAGGGGGGTAGGGAGACTACGTTAGGTATTACACCAACAGGCCACTACAAAATAGATTTTATTCTGAGTATGATGGAAAGCCACTGGAAAATTCAGGCAGCAGAATGACATGACCTAATTTAGGGTTTTCAAGATAGCTCCCAGGGCTGTCCTGATAACCCCAGACTGGAGGGCGCTGGGGAGGGAGGAAATTCGACAGGAACACTGCGCAGGCCCTGGCTTAGACTAGTGCAGTGACTGTAGAAGCAGAAACAGAGGGACTCAAGCTATACTTTGGAAGTGGAAACTGTAAGAACTGACAACGGAGCCCTGACAGGTGCGGCTCGCTTGGTTGGGCATCATCCCGCCAAGTGAAAGGTCAGCAGTTCAATCCCCAGTCGGGGCACATGCCTAGGCTGTGGGTTCAGTCGCAGGTTGGGTGGCAAAGGGGTGGCAACCAATTGATGTTTCTCTCTCACATCGATGTTTTTCTCTCTCTCCCTCCCTTCCCCACTCTCCTAGGATAAATAAACAAATACATAGATACAAAGAACTGGCAGTGGATTAAATGTGGAGTGACAAGGAGAAACAGAGTGACTCTCGGGTTTCTGGTTTGAGTAAATGGAAGTGGTGATGGCGTTACTTGTGGCGATCACTGAGGAATTTCGCTCCCCCACACCCCGATGTAACAATGACAATACTTAGGTGTCTTAAGTACAGTGAAAACAAGAGAGGTGTATGTAGACTGCTTAAACGCATGTGTGTATACATAGGGCGAAATGGCTCTTAACACCATTTACAGCTCAGCGTAACTGCATTATCAGCCATACCTCAGTTTTCAAGTTGGCTTTCAAGTCCAATCCTCCCGAAACATTCGATGGAGAGTCTTCGTGGCCTAATGAAATTTAAAACCATTAAACCAAGTTAAGAATCTGCTTGCAAAATACAATCTGGGCCAAAAGGTAACAACAAAATGTTCTCATCTAGCACGCCATGCCCACTCTGCTGTTTTACTTTGCAGTCAGGAGAAAACAGTGAAGATGAATAGGCATGAAACGCATCAGAGGAAGAGCGGGGTCACTTCCTCTCCGCGGAGAGGGTGGACCGTTCCTGCCGTGCAGATGGCTGCCCAGAAAGTGCTATTTGTGGACACATCTTATTTCCAAGAGTTCAGGGAAATATTCTGGGCCACTGAGGAATATTCTTGATAAAAAAGGTGATTTATGAATAGACTCATTTCACTCACTTTATGCGGACACAGCAAAATTAAACATAAAGTTAAAAACCTGTGAAGCAGACAAAAGAAAACCGAGTTTTTCTCTAGTGGAGACTCAAGTCTATCCCTGTCTCGGGCCTTTCTCCCCTCTGTCCCCTGTGCTTCTGTGGCTTGTGGCTCATCTAAGCCTCCAAAGAAAATCCCTTCTTTCTCCAAGAGACTGCAGGCTTTTCCTTGCTAAAGCATTTCTATTTTTGCTCCTTCAAGGAAAAAGAAAAAGGCGGTGCAGGGGTGGGGAGGGAGGAAGGGATAACAGACTATAGGAATGATTAGGTCATAAAACTCGCAGAGCATTCAATGTACCTCAGGCTAAGTCCAATGAAAAATTTTAAAGTTACTTATTTCCATGCTGCGAACATTTCTTAATGTCTCCTACTTAAGTTCCTGCAGTGGACAGGACAAGAGCACAAGCCTCCGCTTCCAGAGGCTGCCTTAGAGGACACCGGAGTCTGTTCCAGTCTGGAAGTCCAGGATGCCGCGATTCACACAGCCCGAGTGGGGAGGAGCCAACAACGCCCCTGACCCTCTGGAGCGCAGCCCAGGCCCCCTTGCGTCCTCACAGCATCCTGCGCTTTACCCAGGTCTAAGTACCTGTCCCACGACGGTGTCGCTGCCCACTTCCAACACACGGCTGCACTCACAGCTCCGCCCCACGCTGACTACTTCCCTTGGCCCCCCCAGGGCCTTGCACCGTCGGAGCTGGGGCACAGTGCCCGCAGTCGGATCGTATACGGAATGACTGCACTCAAAGCTTGTATACTGAATTATCGACCATTTCTAATAAGACCAACATTCCCTGAAACCTGCCAGGACAGGAGAGAACCCATTTTCTCTTCAACAAAATCTAAGCCAGAAACTGCTCATTTTATCTGAATAAAACTCAGGGTTGTTGGTTTTTTTTTTTTTTTAAAGTGCTCCTTTGATTAAAGTAACCAGTTGGATTGAACTGACACATATTGCAAATCCGTAAGTCAGAGGAGAATAGAAATGATGCTTATTTTTGTGTTATTATCCCCATTTTCTAGAACAGAGTTAATGTTTTCTAAAAGGCACTCAAGTACCATGCAAGATACTTCGACTCCGTGAACCTGTCTGCTCTCCTGTAAAATAGGGGTGATTAAAAACCACTGATTGCACAGGGCTGCTGGGACACCTGGAGGTCCCTGGGACACCTGGAGGTCAGGGAGGCCCAGTGGCCCGCGGCAGTCTCCCGCCTCTTCCCTCCCTGTCCACGAGAAAGGGCTCTGGGGCCTCACGCTCTGAGCACAAGTTTCTTTTGGAGAAGCCTGACCTCCAAGTTTGACAAATTATCTTGTGACATTCAGGAACCAAAACCATGTTTCGGAAGGCTGTTGTAAATTTACTCTATACACAATCGCCTCTGTAAAATGTTCGAGTTTTCAATTAGAGAGATTCTCACCTGGGTCACCCACGTTTTCTTCAGGAGAAACAGTGACCGTGAGGCCTCCTCCCTTCTGGAAGGGTTTCACCGTGCCATCTCCCGTTTTCTCAGCCGCCGCCTGAACGGCCCGTCGCGATCCACGGTGATCACTCTTCCCGGTCAGGTCCTGCTTACACTCTGCTGCCGACACAGCCACAGGGCAGGCAGCTGGAAGGGCTGCGCGGCAAGGAGCGACTTCTGACTCTGGGCCATGAACACTCTCGGTGGTGGTTTTCAAGTCACCCTCAGGCTCCTGCTGGGTGGGAGGGAGAGAGGGCTGCTCTGTGTCAGCGGGTCTGACACGTGGCATGTCACCAGCCGGTTTAGCACCAGTATGTACTGCTGCCAAAGAGCGAATGCTGATGGAGTCCTCAGCTGTCGACGTTTGCTCTGGTCTTCCCAGGCCGACAGGCGAGCCAGCTCCCTTCTCCAAGTCCCTCCCTGCTGAACAGGGTGCTTTGGGGCCGTCTCCAGCCATCCCTGCCGCAGGGCTTTTATCCAGGCTCCGAAGGGAGCTCAAGGACACACTCTCCTCCTCCTGCGGCGGGCCTCCCTCTGCAGAGAGCACGTTGGCTGGCGCCCTGATGTGCCCTTCCCCAGGGCTCATGTCTCTGCCTTCTGGGAGTGGCCCAGGGCACTGACAGCTGTTCTCGGCAATGAGGCTGGGCATGGGGGCCTCAGACTTGCTCACCTTCGCGGCTGACAGGTCATCTCCTCCTTCTGGGTTGCTAGCAGTCAGCGGGTTCTCTTCGTGCCTGTCCGGGCCAGCGACAGCCAGCGCACACTCAGCCGTGCTGGTGGAGATGATGGCGGCGTCACTCAAATCCTCCATCTGCGCACCCGCGGGCCGCTCTTCATCCCGGGGGACGGCACCACTCATGGCCGCTTCCCGTCCTTCCGAGGTGCTCGTGGAAATCACGGTGGTGTCGCTGATCTCTTCCGCGGGGGTGGCCGCGGGACGGACTTCCTCCCGAGGGACGGCGCTGGACACCGGGCCCTCACAGTCCTCCACCGAGCTTGTGGAGATGACGCCACTCCCGTCTTTCTCCTCCACGGCTGTGCCAGACCGCTCGCGCGCACCCCCCGCAGCTCCCGGGGAAATGGAGGCCTCACACTCCTCCGCTATGCTGGTGGAAATGAGCGCGCACTCATCCTTGTCCTCCTTGCTGGTCGAGGCACGGGGGCTTTCCACTTCCCTGGGTGCGCTGGGCATAGGCACCTCGAAGTCGTCAGTGCCGACCAAGACGGGGCCCTTGGCTCTCCCTTCCGCCGTTGCCACGGGCTGCGGGCCGCCGGCACACAGGGTGGTCGTGGCGCTGGAGACGGGCACCTCGCACTCCTCCCCGAGGCTTGTGGAGATCATGGCGCACTCGTCTTTCTCCTTGCTTCTCGCCGCGGGGAGCTGGCCCTCCTCCCCCGAACCCGCACTGGGCATGGGGGCCTCGAACTCGTCCGCGTTCACTCTGGGGCCCTCCGCGTTTTCTTCGGTTCTCAGGGCACTGGAGGGGCCTCCCACGTCCCGAATGGTGCTGAACTGTGAAGTGTAACCGTGGGTGCTGCTGGTGGAAATCACCAGGCCCGTGCCTTGACTCTGGCCCCCAGGAACACCGGTCTGGCGGGTGACGCCGTTGCTGGCCGTGGTCGCCGCGAGGCCGTCGCACTCCTCATTTTCCACAGAGGTGATGACCCCCTCGTCTTCCTTCTCGCTCGGCGACGTGCGGGGCACCCCGTACTCTGCCACGGCGCCAGACACCAGTTCCTCGCAACTGCCCCCCACCAGACCAGTGGAAATAACGGCGTCTCCGGCTCTGCCTTCGCCGGCCAGCTGACTGTCGCGTTGGCCCGAAGCTGCGCTGGTCATGGGCCCCTCGCAAGCTTCGGGCTCTGGTGCCGCTGCTCCGTCTGCCCTCGCAGCCGCGCTGGTCACGCTGCTTTCCACGATCGCCTTGGCGCTGGAGCAGATCTCTGCATCTTTCATCTCCTTCTCGGCGCCGCTCACACTGTGGACGCTGCCCTCCTGCGCACTTCCGGCCGCAGCCCCAGCCTCGGCAGGCCCGTGGCCGGCTGCTGTCCCAATGCCACCGCCGCCTCCTCCTGCACTCTCACACACGGGCGCCTCCTCGCTTTCTGCTTCTGTCCCCGTGCAGGCCGAGGCGGGCCCGACCTCGTTCCCTCTTCCAGTACTAGTCACAACACCCTCACCTTCGTCATCCTCCTCCTTGGCGCCCGTGCTGGTGACGATGCCTTCGTCATCACAGGGGCCAGCAGCGACCACTGGTACGCTGGCGACCTCCTTGGCTCCTGTGCTGTCCATAGCACTCTGTCCGGTTTCTTCGGACTCAGAACTTATTGCCAGGCCTTCGCTGCTCTCTTCCAAACCTGTGCAACTTGCCGGCCCCTCTGCATCTTCCTCCGTGATCCCGGTGCTGGTGACGGCACTCTCCCCCTCTGTGCCGTCATTCCCAGAGCCATCTCCGTCCTGGGTGGCATTAGCTCCTGGTGGAGGGTCATTGTCCACCAGGGCAACAGCTGCCCCTGTAACCATACGCTCCTCCTGTGGCCCTGCACCCGTGACTGGGCACATCGCAAAGCTTCCGCTTCCCCTTTCTGCTCCTGTACATGTCACAGTCCCCTCGGGTTCCTTTTGGGGGCCCATCCTCGTCATACTTCTCTGGAACCTGTCTGCCTCTCCACTGCTTAACGACTCCTCTCGCATTTCTGTCCCCGCGCTTGTTACGGCTCCATCACTCTCGCCTTCCCCGGTGAAAGCGACAGCTCCCCTGAGTCTTTCTGAGTCTCTGCTGGAAGAACCGTCACACTTCCCTTCAGAGCCAGCACTGGTCACAGCATCATCCTTCTCCTCTGTCACAGCACTATTGACACTGTCTTCAACGGCGACTGCCTGAGCAGTCACCGGGTCTGCCGCTTGCTCTTCAGATCCAGCCAGAGCACACTCCCCACTTTCTCCCTCCTTGGTGCTGGTGAGGAAGGTTTCCCTTTCCGCCAGGCCCTCTGTGACCACACCCCCACCTTCCTCTGCTGCGGCCAACACAGTGCACCGCCCAGCTTCCGCCCCCGAGGGGAGAGCATTGTTTCTGGAGCCCCCCGTGAGGCCTTCGTCTGCTTCAATGCTCGTGCAAGGCACGGCCACCTCCTCCTCTCCCCTTTCCGAGGAAGTGGTGGTAGCGTCCCCAGCTTTGACTGGGTTCAAGGCAAGGCCTCTGTCCTTCCCTTCCGTACTAGTGGCCAGAGAAGTCTTCTCTGCTCTGCCAGACCCCGTTGTCACATTCTCAGTTTTTCTGTCCCTTTGGCGTGAGACAGAGGCGGCAGAGTCACCTCCGGCACTGGTGTCTACCTCACTGTTTTCCCTCCTTCTTTCACCATCAGCGGACACACGCACTACTTCACCCGAGCCTCTACTGTGCTCAAGTTCAACGGTTTTAGCATCTTCCTTGGTGCTCATGCCTACAGTGCAGTCCACAGCGATGCCGTCCTTTTGGCCATTTGCGATTGCAGCTCTAACTGTCTGCTCTGAAGTGAGCTCTCTACTTATGTCACCTTCTTTAACATTCTCACTTCCTACAGCTGTGTCTGTTAACTTGCTATCAAGAGGCATGCTTCCTTTCCCTTGTTTACTGTGCAGTATGGTGGCCTGGGAACCTTCCGGAATGTTTCTTTTGCTAGTGAGGCTTGCTTTTGCTGGCCTATCTGCTGTGGAAATTGCACCACCTTCTTTGCTGTGACTCGTCCTGGGGACTTCGGATTCCTTAACAGTCAAATTTTGGTTAGGGAGGTCGGAGTGGTCCCCCAGGCAGGTGCCGCCTGTGCCACCTTCTGAAACATTTCTCCTGTCAACTACAGGAATTACGTCTGCATCATGAGATGGTTTCTGAGGCACAACAGGCACCGAACTTAAGGATGGTGAGGGGTCTACATTCGTGGAATGTTCAACAGTGTCTCCTTGAGCAACACGCTCTTCGGCGGGTCTTGTATGTTTCAAGTTCTTTTGTGCCTTCTCATTTTCTGATGGAGCACCAGGCAACACTTTATGACCAGCTTCAGACTCTGCATTCGAGTCCTGAGTTCCTTGTTGACTTGGTGTTTTCTCCCTGGGGTTTGGTTTGGATGCAGCACTTTGGATATGCACTTTCTTGGTCATGGTGCTTTTATGGTCAGCGTGCTTTTCAGAATTACCAGCAGCCCCTGCTCCACGCCCTGATTTACAGGCTGGAGCGGCTGTTTTTGCATCTATGGTGGAAGTTCTTCCTTCATCCTTTAGAACCATGCCTGTCGCCTTCTGCTTCATCACGTTTTCAGAGTCAGCATCTTGCTGAGAACTATTACTGCTGCTCTCATGGATTTTCGAAACTTCCGGTACATTTTCCACAGCAGCTTCAGAATCAGTTTCCATTGGCTCTTGTTCAGGGGTCAGTGTGGTGTCACCACCTCTTTTTGGTCTCTGAAGGGAGGAACTACTGAGAGAGCTCGAAGTGTTTGCTGCTGATTTATCTTCTCCTTTGGTCATTTCTTGGGATGTACTTCCTTTCCGATTTTCACACGACCTTCTGCTTAATTTCTTTTCAGTCACTGGACCATTGCCTCTGGCCCTTTCATGATTGCTGTCAACTTCTTTACCATCCTTATCATCTGATTTGTTATCTTCCTTCTTTTTCACCTCCTTATTACTATGCTTTGAGCTTCTGCTTTTGTGCCCATCTGATAATTTTCTCTCCAGTCTAGAGGAGCTTGACTCCTTCTCACTCTTACATCTATCCTTTGCTGACAGCAGCTTGGCTCTGTGACCAGAGTCCTTCTGGGCACTGTGGGCAGAAGGTGCTACACTCTCTAATGCAGGTTCAGCACCACCTTCCTCGGAAGATTTGTCCTCAGCTTTAGACTTTCGTTGTCTATCTGGGTCATTTTCTTCTGAGTTCTTCTCCTTATCTGGTTTTGAAGTGGTTGTCTGTTTTGCGACACCCTCTTGTAATTCTGTTTCAGTGACTTTTGACTGTTTGCCTTGACTTTTTGACTTAGACCTGGACACAAGTTTCTCTTCTAACAAGCTCTTTGTTCTCCGCTTCTCCTTGTGGCAAACCTCTTCTGGTTTTGAATTACTGTCCAAATTAGTTGAATCTGTATCACATTTATCCTCGGAATAACTTTCACTTCTTCTCTGTAATGTGGTTCCATGTTGCTTGGAACTCAGAGAATCTTTCTGAATTTTAGAATCACTCGATCTTCTTGATTTGTGCTCTGCCTTAGTTTTGTCGGTTGAGAGGTGTCTCTCTTTTTTGTTTTCTTTACGAACATTCTCATCTGTTTTTATAATATATTCAGAAACTGGCTTTCCATCTCTGCCTAAAATGGATAACTTCCTTTCATTCCTATGTTTACTTTTTCGTTCGGCTTTATCATCCGAAGAAGGCTTCATTTGTTGACTTTGCTTTTGAACACTTTCATCTACTTTTAACCCTTTCTCGGAAGAATGAAGCTCCGTCTCATCACCTGTTTTATGCACACTGTCCCCTTTATGTTTATGTTTTGTAGACAACTTGTCTTCTGACACAGTTTTTTCTTTTTCAGCCTTTTCCTTGGAAGATTTCATCTCTTTCTTAGGGAGGTTTTTCACATGCGCTGTTTCGGAATCATCTTTCTTTAGATGCTTTTCATTTTTAAGGGTGCTCTTCTGTTTCTGGGGTTCTTTTTCTTCTGTGCCCGCGTCTGAGCGTTCCATTTGCTTTTTCCCATCTCGCGTGTCAGTCTCTTCCTGTGCCCCCTCCACCACAATGGGGGTAGATGTCCGCCTTTTATGTTCTCTTTCTAGTTTGGATTCATTTTTGTTCTCATCAGCTGAATGCAAACACTCGGAGAGTCTCCGGGTAGGTCTACTTGCTTCACTTTTTGTATGAACATGTTTCAAATCCTTTGAAGAAGACACCTTTTCCTTTTCACAATGCTGTTAAGAAAACAAAGGTTAAAATATGAGAAATGCTAGAGATAATTTTTGTATTCAAATTTAACATCTGGGTCCATTTAATATGTTGAGTGCTGTCACCTATTTTATACCTTACTTACTCTTTGCAGGCAGGCTGTGGTTGGCATCGCTAACTTCATACTAGGCACCAGGAAACCGAAGCTCAGCATGACCCCAAACTTGACACCCAGGCAACGAGTTTAGATGATCTCAGTCTAAGTCCAGTTCTATTCCCACCATATCACAGGCATCTTTAGAGACTACTTACTTAACTCTCAATTGCTAAAGCCCACAAATGCCCAAAAGTCATTAATAAATATAAAATGAAAGAGTGATAATCCCATATTCTTTTCAGTCCAAAAGTATGATGAAGACAATTTAAAAATTTACATTGAAATAAAGGTTTCTGATATTTTAGACATCAAAAGTTTTTAGGGAAACCTCATGAATTTAGGCTGCTCATTGGATGACATACTTAGTATGCTTCAAATGCACACAATTTAACTCACAGTACCCACATCATATAAAATTGATGTGTATGTTTATACAACCCAGGGGAGATATTCAGAAATCACAGCATCTGAATCCCCTCCCCCCCACCCAAGAGTATGGCACAGAGTATAGATTATTAATGTTAATAAGCAGTTGCTGACAAAACATACTTTCATAAAGACTCACTGACTACTAGCTATAATTATTCTTACACGAATAATGGGCAGAAGTTTTCAGAAAAATCTTTATGCCTCTGGATCGGCTAACCATGACACCTCCTTACAATTTAACACGAAGATTGATATACTTCTACTAATACAGGGACCAAGACAGCAAAATCTTAAAAAAAAATACTTTAAAATTAAATTCCTCAAAGAAAAAACTAAAAGAGAATTTATCAATCTAATTTTGACAATTTGGTTATTGCCACATAGGAAACAGGGTGAGCGAGGGAAGGGGAAGGAGAAAAGTAGTTACTATCTAGACAAATGATCACACGAATCAACTTGCCAAAATGAGGAATTCAGCTTGTAGCAGGACGGGGGTTAATAATGAATGTGAGGGATGTTTACTGAACTCAGAAAGGATCCAATTGCATTTCTTGGTGTTACTCCAAAGGACTGAATAGCCTGTATCTAACAAAAGAGCACTCAGAATGCATTTATTAATTAGGACACACCTCACTGGTTTTGAGGGTTTCTTTGGAATCTTCTTCAGCTTGCTGCTTCTTTTTAGAACTCTCTTCAACATTCCTACATGGGGGAAAATGTCAAACATGAACTTTGAATAAAATATAAGAAATTTTAAGGAAGGTTAAAAAAAAGGTTAGCTTCTCTTTTCTATAAACATTTGATCCATAAACGAAGACCTGTCATATTTCAATTGAAATCCTACTCCTAGTCAACAGGGAACACAATCCCAACCAAATGTGACATGGCTATTCTTGGAACAGTACGGAAAGTATAATCGAAACAAAAGTTCCTGAATTGTTGCTTGAAATTGAATACTTTGTAAAATATAATTACATTTTGAAAATCTTGCTATCTTTTGAGTAAACAGGGTAGTCTTATTTATTCAGATCAATAGGAATGAGGCATGAAAAAATTGAGAGCTGACTCCTCTCACAGTTTTGCAAAATGTTGATTCGGGCGTCTTGGAAGTTGTCATAAATTCACACAACTGCATCTTCATGGCACAGCAAATTGTAGCCCATGCCTACATGACTCCACAGCCACTCCGTCTCTTTAGCCTTCTAGTTTTTATACGACTAACTATGATAACACAGCACTAAAAAAAGAGTCTGGGTCAGACATCTGGTTTACGGGGAGAGGCATAGGATACTGGGAGAAGAACTGCCTGGAACGACTGGAAAATGAACAAGTAAGTGGTCACTGCATGTTCAGAATGGAGATTCTTCCTCAGCCCTTCCAGAGGGCCCACAAACCCTTTGAAACTCCAGCAACAACTGTTCATGCACAGGTATTTCTTTGGGGAGAGAATTCGAAGCTTCCATCACATTATCCAAAAGGATTAGCACATGAAACATTACAGATATTAGCACAATGAGTTATGCTATAAAAAAACGAATCTCCGAGGTCTTTAATAAGCATGCAGCAACACACACATTCAAGGCCAGGCTCTTGGCTGGCACTTCTGGTGCCTCTCTTCTGAAAGCATGCTGGGAGAATGTTACAACGGGAATGTTGCCAGGTAAAATACGTACTTTGAATCTTTTTTTCTTTTTTTGCTTAAGGCTACTTTTTTTTCTAAAACTTTCCGTTCTTTAAGGACTTCTTTAATTCTGGGGGCTTTAGGTTCCAAACTCTTTGTTGATGGTTCTTCTACGTCCATACTATTTTTGCCTAGGAAATAAAAAAATCAACAAGCTATTTCACAACAGTCCTAACAGTATAATACTGATTTTTCACTAAGATGTTCTAATTACTAGAAAAATGCAAAATGGCTTTAATGTCACATTGTGCTGAAATAAGAATAATTATTTGAGATGAAGAAGACTTGTCTTTTTATTTGAAATGCTTATACAGGTTAATAATAATAATAATAATAATAAATACAATAATTAATGAATGAATAATAATACAAGAATGAATTGTTTTGTGTACTACAACTGTAAACCTACATTTGCCTACCCCTGCATATGTGTATTTGGGCATTACACAGGATCAATGTCCAGAAGAAATAAAATTTTGTTCAATGAAATACTATAGGCAAATATTTGACATTTTAATTAACATAACACAGATTAATTCCAATAACATCACCAGCATAGCTTGATTACTCGTTAACAATTCATTTTCCAGTGATATTTTATTCCACAGCCACTGAAAAATAAATTGCTAACAGTTGTGTAATCTGGTACCTGAGAGAATGTTTAATTTAGACACAGCAATATAATTTTTAAAAAGTGACCACACACATCAGATTAAAAAGTAAGAAAATCTTCCACACCTGAAAATAGATAATTTTTGAAAAATATAACAGCTTTGCCCTGACCAGGTGGCTCAGTTGGTTGGAGCCTCGTCCCGTACACCAAGAGGCTGCTGGTTCGATTCCCGGTCAGGGCACATACCTAGGTTGCGGGTTCGATCCCTGGTTGGGGAGCCTATGATAGGCAACTGATCAATGTTTCTCTCTCACATCGATGTTTCTCTCTCTCTTCCTCTTTCTCTAAAAATCAATAAACATATCCTCAGGTGAGGATTAAAAAAATATACATATAATAGCTTTACTGAGATATAATTTAGATTGTTATACTTTATAATCAAATGTCATGAGTAATATACATCTCCGGAAACTAATGCATTATATAAGATTGTTTAAAATATTAAAGTTAACATCTTCTATACCTTGGCTCTTAGCTTTCGATGTCTTTGTCTTTTCTGCTTTCTGTTTTCGTTTTTCTTCAAGTTTTTCTCTATTAATTTGCCTTCTTAAAAGCCTCTCTTCTTTTTCTTTAGCCTGAAACCACAAAATAGTCACTATTGTGATTATCAGGCAAAAGCAGGAACATTCCAGAAAAAAAAAGTTTCCCCTTCAAACATTCTTACAAATTAACAGGCTCTGCAGAAGTGCACATATACTACATAATTTGAAAACCACCAGAACAAACGAGACAGATGTGAAAATGTTCCTTTACTCTTTCAGAAGGCCAGCAGTTTACAGAATGGGAAAGGCACCATTTTGAAAAAGGCTGGTTTATGAAACCGGCTGCCTCAAGCAGGAGGACAGCCGTGAAAATGTCCATGAGCATCAGGGGGACACAGCAGATTCCCGTAATTTTTGCATTATTCTTAAAGGAAAAAGTTAAAATGCAGACTCAAGTGACAGGCTACTCCTACAACAAGTGTGACTTGTTGGTTGCACTCTCAGGACCCAGGTTTGGACGGGGGACTCTCGGCTGTTGAATTCTAAAGCCAGAGAGCATCCAGTCACGGGGTTACTCCCACCACCCCTCTCTGGCCAGAAGGCACCGTCCCAAAGTGTCACAGCCATAACCCCTGAGCAAGCAAACTTTTCAAGAGTTAAGCCACTAGTAGCATTGCGTGTATGTCCTTCAAGTCACTTTTCTATGTAGTAATCTTTTCTTGTTCTGAGACGCACAACTTTCATATTTTACTGTTTCTGAAATTTTAAGTCATCTTAAATCTGACATGCACATACAATAAGGAAGCAGTGTTTTTCCTCTACGAAGCTGTTGTTAACATATCCAGTACGTATGTGGATTGTACTTCCTCCTCAATATTAAGTTCATAGCTTTATACCACAAACTCAATTCATGCTTGATTAAAACATTTCCATGCCTTGAAACATGCAGGTTTTTACCAGTCTTTCACTATTAATCATTACGACATGGACACCTCTGCCACACGTTTATGTCGATTCTGCTCAGTTAAATGACAAAGTTCCCAAAGGCAGGACCCGCGTGTCGCTGTTCTGTGTGCTCACCAGCAGTAAGTACCCTGCACTTGGACTAGACAAGACTGGCAGCCCGACTTAACGTGTGAAGACAACAAGAGATCAAGTGTGACTTACGATCGACTGTCGCCGTTGTTCTACAGTGAGTTCGTCGTCAGAATCACTGTAATACTTTGAGTAAAGGAATGGTTTGTGAACGTACGCCTGTCGTCCACCTTTCGCTTTTCCTTCACTGGGTTCACAGGTCTGAGTTTTTGTTTTATTCTGTTTGTTCTTCTCTTCATCTGGGAGAAAGGCAAGAGAAAGAGGAATGAGAATTAGCAGTAACATCAACATTATGCTTGCTCACCATCAAGCAGCAAGAGCAGTATGGATGTAGCTCAAGTGTATTCACATACTGAAATGGCGCTATGTGAAATTTCAGAAATTTAGGCATTTTTAAAGGTCAGAATCCATATCTTAATTTACTTCTTAACAATCAGCTTCTTACGTATACAGGAAGACAGTCAAGAAAAATTAAACCTTGTGGTTATTTATGTTTTCTTGACAAAGAAAATTCTTTGACAAAATTAATTCTTGACAAAGAGTTACTTCTCATTTGTGTGTCAGTGGACTTGATGTGACTGCTTTACCCTGTCAAACCGAACCAAGGCACCTGAGGTTTTACCTTAAAGTAACCCGGGGATTTTTACAACCACCCATGAACTTTACACTTATGGAAGAGGCAACAATCAATAACTGGTCCTATACCAGGTAAATGCCAAAACCTCTCCACCTCAGGGAGGCAGAGTGCCTTCCCTATGAGACAACAAGAGAACTGAAATGAGGGGTTCATTTCCTACCCCTTGGTACTCTTGAAATAGCTATCTTCTTACCTTTTGGATTCCGTACCTATGAAATCTAGCCCTGCCCAGCAAAACTTGAAAAGACCCGCAAAAGCATTCAGAATTAGAATTTTACTTAGGCTAGAAATAGAACTGCAGTACTGAAAGCTTCTGGTTTTCTTCTCTCTCCAGGTATTCTATCTGAAAGCAGTATCAAATTTATAAAATGCTATCTATAGGCAATTGCAAATAATGCTCAATCTTACTGATTTTTCAAGGTCATAGACAGAATTAAATCATGTGGTAAAGGGCAGCATATGGTGTTGGTTAGAAGTCCGTCCAGACTCAGGTCTGAAATAGCTACCGGTGCTCACCAGCTACATGACTCTAGACAAGAAGACATCTCCCCCTGATGACGTTATTGCTTCACCCGGACCTATTTCTCAGGGTTGTGGGAGTTACAGGGGTCGGTACACAGAACAGAGTGATGACTCAGCACGGCCTGAGATACAGTACTCAATAAGGTTTAACTGAAAAGCAAAACGTGTAGTAAAGAGAAGTCCAGTTTTTGCCCTTCTGGGAGGCCACCTCTGAGCCTCTGGAATCCCAGGCCTGACTGGAGTGTTTCGTTCACTTAGAGGTCCTGTGTGAAGCCAAATCGTCTAAGAGCGTAATTTAGGGTGGGAGCTTTGGGTCGTGGCGCTATCAGGCTTGACTTCTAGAGGGGCTGGAGACTGAGGCCAGTGGCTCGGGCAGTCAACTGCTACTTGATGATGGAGCCCAAACAGAAACTCTGGACGTGAAGAGCCAGGTGAGCTTCCCGGGGGGCAGTGACCACACGCGCTGTCAAACAGCAATGCCGGGGAAGGAACGCCCCCCGCACCTCCACAGGGACAGCTGGGAGCTCCATGTCTGGAGCCTTCCTGGACTCTGGCCTACGCGCCTCTTCCCTGGTTGATTTTAATCGGTGCCCCTCAGTTGTAATAAGCTGTTAACTGCGAGTTTAACAGATTTCAGGGACCACTGGGAGTCTTTTTAACAGGTTATCAAACCTAAGGGTAGTCTTGGGAACCCCAATCTCGCCACTGATGTCAGAAGAGAGGGGGGTTTGTGGACAGGGCTCCCTCACTCTCACTCTCACTCACACACCCTCATGTGCATTATCCCGTCTACATGGAACAATAATCCTAGGGAGTGGAGATTGGAGATGTAGAACTGAGCCTGGCTGAGGTTTAGTAACCTACCAAGCCTGCTCAGACAGAAAACCTTGGGGCTGGCACTCAGAAACAAATCTTCCAACTACAAAGTCCCACGCTCTTGACAGTACACCACACTGTCTTTCACGACATAGCCATCTGAATATACAAACAATGCCCGATGGGAAGCTTCACAGAGGCAGTATTAAGTAAAATGCTTTACCGTCTGATGTAATCTCTCCTTCTTCCATGCTATCAGACATTACAACCTCTTCCTCAGTGTCTTCTTCAAAAGATGAGAGGTCACTGGTGTGGACAGAGCTAACTGTAATGTCTGTGAGACCATCCACATCAGAATCTATCACAGAGCAATCTGCAAGAAAATGATACAGAAGATAAGTGATCCTGCTACAAGAACATACTCGGCACCCAATTCCCAAATTACGTTTAAGATTTTCTGCTTTAAATACATTTCAAAGAACTTCAATTTTAGCAATAAAAATCTCTCATTAGCAAGCAATATCAAATAAAGCTATTTCCAGAAAATACAAAAAGCAAACTATTATCCAGTTAACAAATGAAACTATGTTTCATTTATTATCCAGTAAAAATGAAAGTATTAATTTATGATGTAAATGACAGAAACAAAAGCAAACTCTAAGTAACTAATATATTTACTCATAATATTTAAAAGATTAGGATATACAACTATGCATGAAGTTGCCTGACATAATGCATGGCAATACATTATATGAGTTAAATTATAAGGTCCAGAGCTTCTCTGTCCATTTACTTTGTGAATTTGAGCATAGGAAACAAATAAACAAATGTTTATTGCTCATTTTCTTTTCTTTTTTTTTTAGCAAAGTAAATACAAGTTCTCAGGCTGTTGAAATATAACAATCAGATGTATTAAAATCTGAAGGCAAATTTGATGTACCCGAATGGACACACTTTGTTCTTTAAACAGTTGTAGACTTTTGCAAGATTTTACCTTCTTTTGTCCCTTCAACGGTTTTAGCTTTGTTACCGTTCTTTTCTGAAGGAGCTTTTGTACACTCTGCTTCTTTATCCTTCGCTTGTTTTTCATCTTTGACTTTTTGTGTATCTTCATTCCTTTTTGAGTGATCAAATTTCTTTTCACTCTTTTCCTTCTTTTCTTTCTTCCTTTCTCCTTTTTCACTGCTGTCTGGTTTCTTTTCACCTTTGTCTGGTTTATTTTTTTGGTCACTGCTTTCCTGTGGAACGTCTTTATTTAGCAGAACAGAACTATTGCTCTCTTTTGTGTGATTTTTAACTTCTTCTACCGGACAAGGGAGCTCGCTAGGTTCCTCAGACTTGGGGGCTGCTTCCTGTCCTTCCCCCGCGGGGTCCGGCGCGGCCTTGTCTTTGTCAGCCATGTCCTCGGAAGCTCTCTCCTTCTCAGCGCTGGTGTCGGCGCTGGGCTGAGACGGGGGTTTTTTGGATGTTCTCTCACTGGTCTTAGCGTTGGATGCCTCTGTCGAAGCCCTGGCAGCAGTAGCCTCTTGGTTAAGAGAAGTTATGGTCTCCAAGATTGACATGGCATCGTTGGCTACGTTCGCACTGGGCCCAGGAGCAGGGATGCCTTTGGGGGAGAGACAAGTTTCAGAGTAAACGTATGCAGAAGGCTAAGCTGGCTGAGTCGGTGCTACGTGCCACCGTCACCTTTACGATGCATATGCCGAGCAGACCGTTCACACGCCTTTAGACTGTCATGCACCAGTGCTGGTACTCAGCATACTCTAATTCTCTACTTTCTAATACAGTTACCTTAGAGAAGCACCGTGGAACCTGAGGAGAGTCTAGTTTCCAGGAAAATAATAGCTTCTCTAATTATTCTCACTGTTGAAACACACATACATTCCCAATAATGCATCATGAAAATGCACATTATTGTGTATTAAGGAAAATAACGGTTATGCCACTTGAGGAGTCTGGGTGATGTATAATACAATTTCACTACTGTGGCTGAGTGGAGAAATGTTTTAAAAACCGAATTTCCTCAACTTGCTACTCAGTTCAAGAAGAAAAGCACTGGAGCTCAAGAGCAAAAGCAAAGCACCTTGCGTGATGACGGAAGAGTCTGGCTTCTCCTCCTCGGGGGCCGCGCTGCCACTGGCTTCCTCCTTGTGATTCAGCGTGGCCAAGAACTCGTGCACAGCTTTCTCCACCTGAGGTCTGAACGTGTGGTTGATCTTTGGGTCTACAACCTGAGAAATAATTCGGTCGATACCAGACTCCAACATTCCTGATCTGAAACACAGGATAATTTACAGAAAGGTTAAAATGTACACATATAATTTCATATTATTTACATCATTTTTAGGTTTAGCTGTATCTCTCCAACCTTAAACTTTCCCAATCCATTCAGCTGGGAAGGGAAAGAATAGGCAATGGACAGTAAGTTTCACACCACAGATGCATTTCGGTACACCATACCACAAACAGTCTCTAGACTTTTCACCACCGTGTGATCAGAACTATGAAAGCAGACTAAACAAAAACTAAACGAAACACCCTTAGGCTCTGACTGGTGTGGTTCAGTTGGCTGGGTGTCATCCTGCAAACCGAAAGGTCACGAGTGTGATTCCTGGTTGGGGCACATGCCTAAGTTGCAGGTTTGGTCTCCAGTTGGCATGCACGTGAAAGGCAACTGATCTATGTTTCTCTCCCAACCTTTCCTTCGCTCTAAAAATAAATTAGTAAAATATTAACAAACAAACCAACAAGCCACCGTGAGAACCGAACAAGACCCCTACCTACAGCGCAGGCTTGTGGGCGATGCTATCTTACCATGGCCCTGCTCGTGGCGTAGAAAAATAATCAATCACTAAAGCTGAGTTCTGGGTATAAAATACATCAATGGACTTTGCACCTTTATTTTGAGAAACAGAAAAATGTGAGCCTTTTATAAGTATTAAAGAGTCTCCAGGAAAACTGAAGAACATAATTTTATCAAGCTTAAAAAAAAAAGAGGAAAACTTTAGAACAAAAATAAAATAAGATTTCTGACTTTCTTTTTTATTCTTGCCACTAAAAAAACTAGATAATTTATTTATTCAACAATTACGTCATGAGTGTCTGCTACATTAACAGGAACCACGCTGGCCACTAGGCTGCCGTGACTCAGACCTGGTCCCCGCTCTCGCGAGGAGACAGACACAAACAATTAAGATAGCAGACGGCAGGCATGAGGACACCCCTATTACTGCAGGAAAGGACTGGATTAAGGAATTATGAGATCTCTCTGAGATGACAAGGAATGCTTCACGAAGGAGGAAACATGTGAGCTGACTCTTGATTCCCACAGAAGAGAAGAAAGAGCTTAAAGAAACATCACAGACGAGAGACAGAGGAGCAGCAGGGCAACTACATCTCAAATCACAAGAGCACGTGAGCAAAATAAGAGGATTTATTTTAAGGAACACATGTAAACCTTGTTTCTTCCTAAACAAGAGCTTGGGAAGTTCCCCGGGCAGTGTTCAGTGTTCGGAGAACAGGCGCCGGCCCTTTCCAGCTTCCAGCGCTCAGGCTCTCTGCAAAGCGGGTGCAGAGTCTCTCCGTACAGCACAGATGCTGTTTCTGAGTGCGGCTCTGTCTGGAGTGGAGGGTGAATCTGACTTTCATTTCCTGAGGCGCCTGGCGGCCTTGTCACACTATAATGCTCCTTATGTGGGCCGCAGAGAAAAACGAGTCAATTCCTCACAAAGTAGGTAACCTGATTTTCAAAGCCCTAAGATTAAAAAAAAAAAAAAACATTGCTGCATCTTAGAGGTGTCTTTACAATGTAGCAGGCGGGAAGAAATAAGGACAAACAATCTGAGAAATGTTTTAAGGCACAAGTATAAAGGCATAAGATAAAAAAAACCCTTCCACCCAGAATTGCTGCTCCAGGCCTCTCCCACAGTGGCCGGCTCCAATGGTCACAGCACGAGGGGCCAGCACCAGTGGCCCCACTGCCCTCGGCGGGCCCATGGCAGATGGCTGCATACCAGAGAGGAGCCCCACTCTAGGTTCAAGGACAAAGCCAAAATGCTAGCAGCCGGCACTGTTCTGGTTAAGGTTATTTCCTTGTCTTCCCTCTAAATCCTGTTCAATGTAGACAATTATTTCTGAGCTATTTAGCATTTTTGGATTTTGTTGTACAAATGAATACATAGATAAAATAAGATTTTCTCTGTACTGAGCCAGCAGATTAGCTATTAGGTTGAACCACCCAGAACTGCTGACATTAGACTGTTTTTGTCCTACAAGAAAGGCAACTGTAGAAGGTTCAACATGACAGATTCACCTGAGTGTTTCTCAAAGTATGTGCGTGAAAAGCTGCTTGAAATTGTATTTATCAAGGCCAGTGTGTCCCCACACCCCTAGTTTGACACAACTAAATCGTCTCTTTAAGGGAACTTTAAAATATTATTATCAGTAACAGAAAACTTTAGTAATAGAATTTAAATAAGAATAGTTCATGAAAAATAAGTAACACAGCTAGAAGAAAATTTACCCACGTCCCAGGAAGAGCACTGACTGACTCCTCCAGGAGACAGCTGCACCCCCGCCCCACCCGCCTGCCGCCACCTCCTCTCGGGCCGTCACAAGGACCCCGTACTGAGTGGCCCGCAGCCCCTCGCCGGGCTTGCTTCTACACCGGCCGGGCTGAGTTTGGCTTCTGTAAAAGAACAGAATGAACGGCTGCTTCCCTACTCTACCGGTTCTGTGTGCTGAGGAGGAAATGCAATGACGGGAAACTGGCCTTCCCCTTAGTCTTTGCACCTGAAGAGGAAGGATGCAAACGTGCTTTCAAAGCAATGTCATCACCTGTGAGAGGGAGGCAGCCACGTAAGTTGTTCAGTGTGAGCACTCAGTAATCGGCAAGGCACAAGTGTGCGGGTGACAGTTCGCCTCCCCTGGCCCCTGCCCCCCCATTTCGGTTATGTTCCCCTAAATGCCTGGAGTGAGTAAACTTCCAAGCCTGCAAACCCCACAGACCCCTTCAGCCTCTCTTTCGGGAAAGGCCTCACCTTTCCCCCACAGGTGCTGTCACACAGCCCTCTGAGGGCAGCTTCTGATCTCACCTGGACCCTGTGCAGGGTCCTCTGGTGTCCTTTCAAGTACAGACAACAAAGTCACTGCCAAGTGTCCCTCTTCTCCTCCTCGCCAGGAGACAGTCGGAGCCCCCAGGCTCCCGGATTCTAGTATTACCTGTGGCTAAATGGGTCTTTGAGCCGGAGTGGGAGCTGTGTTTGTGGGGCTTCCTGGGGGCCAGGACCCTCACCGGGGAAGCACACCGGGCGGGCCTGCAAGGCCCCCATGGGGCACGAGGGAGTTAAGAGGCAGCAGGCGTGACACAGATTTGTTGAACTATTTTACAACAAGACGGCGTTTTAAAAGATGTGCCCGAATGTAAATATTTGTCA
Source organism: Phyllostomus hastatus (assembly GCF_019186645.2). Lineage (NCBI taxonomy): Eukaryota > Metazoa > Chordata > Mammalia > Chiroptera > Phyllostomidae > Phyllostomus > Phyllostomus hastatus. Next base: position 6,117,862 of record NW_025333709.1, read on the forward strand.
AGGCAGGAGAAGCAGGTGCTCCTCAGATAACTTATTCATCTTCCTTGGGGGCTGAGGCAGGGACAGAAGGTTTGAGTCTTCTTGTCTTGGCAAACATTGATGTTTAAGAACAAGATAATATTGCAAATCTGTTTTGGGAATAAGTATGATTTTTTTTTGGTCCCTGTAAACATTTCAGCTTTTCTCATTCTCTTTATCTTATGTTCATCAAAAAGATAAGAAATAAAAAAATTAAAAAAAAATCCAAATGCACTTTTTCCCCAGTATCATCACTAAAAAGCAGAATTAAAATCACAATAAAATGCAAGAAACAAGATTGCGGGGGGCAGGCTGCACTCAAAAATATAACACACAGCCTCAAAAATCAGGAAAAATATTTTAATTTTAGTGATCTTTAATGTTTTTTATTTGCAAAATAATCACAAAGCCTACTGTTTTAGGACCAAAAAAATGGTTGTGAATGTAAACTGTAGGGGATATTCCGGCATTTACCATCTGTTAGTATTACATCTAGGATTTCTTTTTTTTCTTCTTAGTGTCTGTGACCAAACTTATCCCTGAGGCCCAACAGAGGGACAGGGCCCATGAGTCACAGTGCTTCTGTGGCAGCCTGCGGAGCCGGGGCCCGCCACGGGCGGGGCGGGCCCCGAATTTGACTCGGCTGCTACATCTAGGAATTTAAAAAAAAAACCAACACATTGTCCTTCCCTTCCTTCAATATTTCCAAAGGGCTACAGAAAAATCAGACTGCTAAAATTTATTGGAGAAATGTGAAGTGATTAAAGCCTTTTATAAAAAGATCACACTGCATCGTAACACGAAGGAGCCAAACTTCACAAAATCAGCACGAGGTGAACAAACTTCTGCATAATGCCTCTGCTTTTAGGCAAAACAGGCCGTGACATTTTCAGGCCTGGCTCGGAACTCTGTAATTCTGAGACTTACTTGAGTACTTGTTGTCTAATATTGTTTCTTAGCTGGTTCTTATTGAGGTGGGGACTCCACGTGTGAGTTGCTAAGTGGTTTGCAACAAAGTTGTCAACGCGTTGTCTCAGGTTCTGATAAGCAGGCTAGAAAGAAAAAAAGACACAGATGCTGAAAATCTCTAATATTATACAAACAATACTGACATTTTCAGGATTTGAGTTTCTTTAACAGTATCGACATTTCTTAGACTAGAGTATCAACATGGCAACAAAGTTTTCCAGTTTATGTTTGAAGATAGGAGGAGTACAAAAAAGAAAGGCATACCTGTCATTTGTAGACAAGGAAGGGCAAAGAAAACAAGGCACCAATAAATGTTACTGCGATAATTTGGAGCAAAGAAAGGGAGAGGAGAAGAGAAGCAAGCCTTCAGTGAGAATGTGGCATATTAACTGAACCTTCAGGGTTTCACAATGCAGCTGGGGATTCGGAGACTGCCTGGTAGGCATAGCCAACTATATAAGCAAACAGCAAGTGGACGAGAGATTGGGAGCATTTGAACCCCACCCCCGACCCCCGGGGCAACTGTTAAGTCCGATTTGGTTGGAGAAGAGAATACAAAAAAGCAGAGAAATGAGACCGGAGACATAGCATGGGGCCAGGTCCTGGACTTGGGGACCTGAGTAAGAAGTTTGGAATTATGGGATAGAGAATGGTAAGTCACCGCACATATGAGCAGAGTGATATATGGTGATAGCTGGGCTTTCTGATGATTAATCTTCTTACAGTGAAAGAGTAAAGAGACACAAAATACACTTCACACAGTGTGCAACAGAGTGATGGGGGTCATACTGGGGTGGCAGAAATGGGCTGGCAGGCGCGGATCCTAGAGGTGATGGAGGGACAGCCACCGAACTAGGCATTACATCTGATGTCAGGCAGTGGCTCTCAACCTGAGTGGCCACCCCCCACTCTCACCCCCGGGACACATGGCAATGTCTAGAGACAAATGAGGGGGGCTGCTACTGGCATCTAGTGGGTGGAGGGTGGGGATGCTGCTGAACATTCTATAACGCACAGGGGAACTCCCCACAACAAAAACCACCCAGCTCAACATTTCAACACTGCAGAGGCTGACAACCCCTGATGTACGGGAAGCAGGGCAGGGGACACATATTACATCATCTCTTCTTAAAAGGCCACTGCCTAGAAGGAATGTCTGGCCCTCAAGCAGGACTATACGCTCTGTTCCTAACTGTCTCCCACCACTCACATTCTTCTTATCTTTCTTTTAAGTGGCTGCAGTGCAGATGGATTTGAGTCTCCAAATGACTTTACACAAAACTCTACAGCCTCATCTCCCACCATTTGCTCCCTTACCCTTCAGCGGTAAGCTCTCATGCCTTTAATCTTCTGCAGCCACCATTCCCTCTACTTGTCCACTTGGCAAACTTCTCACCTGCAGAGCTCACCCTATCCATGGTCTCCGTTTTCTCTGCGTACTACCATCTCAGTAGTCCTTGCGCTGCGCTGCATTTTGGGAAGGCGGATTTTTACCTCCCCGCTGAAGCATAAGCCTGCTCTTTCCACTCTCTTGACCTTTGTTTTTAGGAAGCTTATCACACTGCTTGGCAGACAAGCAATTGAAGCACAGGCGCTAGAAGAGATGACAGGGGAACCGTCTCTGGAAGGGATGACGGCTCTGCCCCTTGGTGGTGCTCTTGTATCCCTTCCGGTCTCCAGACTTTCGCTAATTCAATTCCTATGACCAGTCCTACAAGAAACAGTCTCGTGGTCATTTGTCATGTTCTTCTCCACTTATCCCGAATCGATATGAACTAAAAAACTAATCCTTTCTCTTGATGATTTTCAGCAAAACTGTACAAGATATTTCTTCTTGCCAGTACTCCCAAATCTCAGAAATATTAAGCTAAAAACATCACAAGGCCCTTAGCACGCTAGTCGTCCTACGACAAGCTCAAATTTGAACAACAGGTAATTGTCCTTGTTTTCAGTTTTCCTTTCAGTAAAAAGCCTGGTGACTCAAGACAGAAGGATTCCATTATTTTTCTGGGAATGTTTCTCTATCTCTTCCTCCTTTTCCAGTGCTCAGGTCAAAAGCCTTGGAGTCATTCTTGACTCCTCCCCTTCCCTTTCACCGAAAATCCAAGCCATCAACAAATTCTGCCAGCACTGGCCTCACAAGGCATCTGGAATCTGACCACTTCCCATTACCAGTCTGGCCCTGAGCATTCTCTTCTGTCTAGATCACAGCAACTCGTCTTCCTGTGTCTACCTTTGCCCACCTGGAGTTTATTTTCTATACAGCAGCTACTGCAAATCTTTTAAAACTAGGGCAACCATATAATTTATTGTCCAAACCAGATTACGACTGAGCGTGAAGGGGACCCCCTTAATAATGACACACGGCCACCACATCTAAAACGGAAGTCAGCACGTCCTTCTTAGGCACAACACCTGCCGAAGGCTTCTCCGCTTAGGTGAAAGGTAAACTCTTCCAAAGGCCTCCAGGGCCAGCTGGAGCCGTGAAGGGAGGGAGGGGCGCTCCTACCACTCCCCCTCGTCACTTTCTCCCCACCGTTTTCCGCCCAAGGCTTTCCCTGCGGCCTGTGACCTCTGCCTGGGACTCTCAGCCCCAGAGGGCTGCAGCGCCCTCAGCTCCTTCAGGGACGGGCCAGGCCACACGGCTTCTCACTTGCAATCGCCCCTGAATCTGCTCAAAACAAGTCAGTCCTGTGCAGCCCCATCCCGCTTCCTCTCTTCCATCGGCCCCACCTCGCAGTATTCATTGTCTGGTTTTCTCTGCTGGGATTAAGTTCCAAAGCAGCTGGCACTTTTTGTTCACTGCTGCATCCCCGATATCTAAAACTGCGTCTGGTACATCGTAAATATTTGTCGGGTATATAAATGTATACAGTTTCGTCTTTGTTCTAATCTAAAATCGAATTTCCTTTCAAATCGAAGGGGAAAAAAAACCACAGACAATAATAACCAGTGGCCAGGAGTCATCTGCACCTGAGAATGTATCCACAAAACTGGCCTCTGTTACCTGGGGAGAGGTGCCCTGTTTACTTGTTTGGTAAGCTCCCAGCCTGGGGAAGAAGGGTGGACCACTCAACATTCCCTCCTCACACTCGCCAGTTGCTCATCAGTGCAAAGGGGTCAGAATGGCTTTGTAACCTCTTGGTTTTCTCCACAGATGTGGGAATTGGGGGTCTGGAGCACGGGAGCCTCAGCATTAGTTGGATCCTGGGGCTGCCCAAGGTTCCGGTTCTTTGGGTAGGAGGGTCGATTCAGTCTACTACCCTCAGATCTCTTTTGGCTGGACCAGCGATGACCCCAGGACAGTTTGAGGGATTCTGTGGTCTTCTGGAGTGGCAGCGGCCTTTGGAACTTCTCATCTTGCTTTTGATACACGGGGCTGGATGATAGTGTTGCTCTTGGAGAGCATCTGGTAGGTATCAAATGTCTTGATTCTTAACGATGCATGTGACTGACAATGCAGCGACTGCCACAACCCTCTGTACTGTACACTGCAGGTCATAGTTTGGCGAAGTCGGTCTTAAGGGTTCAGGGATCAAAAGCTCCACAACACGAATGGTCTAAACTCTAAGGTGTTCCGAACAGATGAGACCCCAGGATTCCATTAAAGCGACACTCCTTGCATGAACTGGGAATCTTACATCTACTTTGGCCCACCAGCCACACTGATAGGAACGTCAAAGTTTTCTTTTCTCCTATAAAAGTCTTTTATAGGCTTTTGTATGTTTTTGAGACTTTCAAACTTACTACTTTGGGGGGGGGAGAGGCAGAACACAAGACCAAACTCCGCTGGGAATGGGTCTGATTTCAGTTCTACTCTTTTCTAGCATCAAACATTCAAACAGGAGACCTTATTCTGTGCTCCCTGAACACTCTCTGAAGCTACATAGGAGGCTGAGCCACAGACACTGCCAGACAGTCAGTCATTTCCAAACTGTAAAAGCAGCATTCTAATACATATGGGCGCATCTTTCTTGGGAGAAGATCCTAGATTTCATTCCACTGTCTAAGAAATTGTGCTTTTCTCCTTCTCCCCGAGAAAGGTTATAAAGGCTGCACTTTTGGAGGGTCTGGCAGAAATATCAGACACAGCAATAACACTTAGTGGGGACAGAGCGAAGAAGAGCCTGAGCCTTATCTATGGTACCCCCATCAGTATATTTAAATTTTTCAATCTGCATACACAAGAACAGATCTGTAGGTTTCCGAGAAAAGCAAAGTGAAATCTCTACTTGCAGGGTACAATCAGCCAGCTTCATCTGGGTAACATTTAGATAAATGTTACCGTATCTATCTATCTAACCTTCTCCCATTAAAAATTATAAAAGAAGGCAAAGGCAGTAGGCATTATTTAAAAAGAGGCGGCTGTGCATACTCCCTACAACAAAGCGAGAAAACGACATACTTCCTGCGGAGATAAACATTCCACGTAAACCGAATTCTCGGTGGTGCAAAAACTCCAGGGCCCCGAAAAGGCACCCTGTGTGTACTCTGGTCTACGCGGTGGGCCAGGGTTCTTGGAAAGAAAGACGCTCCTAGATTCACACCGAGGTGTCCCCAGAGGAGACAGCAGGGCTGTGTGTGCGCAGCTCACCCCCGAGGCCAGTGAGCACAGAGCCGCAGGGAAGAACTGGTGGACGTCGCAGACACTCCCCTCCCAGAGAAAGGAGGCTCCTCAGAACAGCTGAGCATGTGATGAGGGAGCTCCCACCCCATCAGGGCTGTCCCATGGACCCAACCAGATCTCCGCCAAAACCAACCAAACCTACCTCCCCCGGCCCCACTGCCCCAAACCAAACCAACCAAAGGACCAAACCCAACCAACCAACCAACAACAAAAAACAACAAAAAAACAATTTTACAATCACCCCCAACGGAGGCTTCCTGCCTCACTTGCTTCCACAATTCCAGACTCCACTGGTTTCCATCCCTCTCACCAAGACTGCTCCTTCTTGGCCAAACCAGGTGAGACGACCTGACTCCTGCACTCGGACACGTGGGACTGACGCCGCCCTCCCCCTTTGCAGACCTGGCCCCTCTTCTCCTCCCTCTCTCACACTGAACTCTGCCCTCCTCACCCTCCTCCCCTTCCTCCTCTGCGGTCACTGGCCCTCCATCCTTCCTCCACGCAATAACGGACGGCTCGGTCGCCCCCCCCCCCCCCCCCCCCCCCCCCTCCGCCCCAAACCCCATTCTCCCCTTGGAGGAGAGGCTTGGCCTAAGTTACCTAAGTCAGACGGTCACGGGTAGGCACTGAAGTCCTGATGCCCTCAACCTACCTTTTCGCGGTCCAGCTCCACCTGCTTACCTTTGCACCCCACCCCCCGACCCTCATCCAGTAATGCACACGACAAATAACTCGGCTCGACGGCCAGGTAACTTCTCCAAAGGACGAGGATATGACACTTCCCGCCCAGAAATCTTGAAGAGAGGAGCATGGATACAAAGTAAACCGCGGAAAAGAAAAAAAAAAAAAAAAAGAACCAGAGGTGAAAGCAGTGGTTAGTGTTTCCAAACGCCTCTGCCCAAGAATAACGGAGTCTCGCTCACGGGCACATTCCGAGCGCCTAAGCTGCATAGTAGGTGCTCGGCACCCACGGGTCGGCGGGACGGTGGCCCCGGCGGGCGAATGAATGAACGAGCCGCGCCGTGCACGGAGCCCGGCGACGAGCGGCAGCCCGAGAAGGAAGCGGCTGCACGGGAACGAGCGGAGCGGCGCTCGGAAGGGCCCCGGTCCGGGCGGCAGAGGCGCAGCCCTGCCCCGAGCGCGCGGGAGGGCGCGCGAGAAGGCAGCCCCGGGGGTCCTCCCCTGGCCCCGCACGCCAGCGCGCCCCGCACCTTAGTGTCCACGTCGGCCAGGCAGTCCCTGCGGAACTGGTCGAAGAGCCCCTGGCTCTTGAGGTGGTTCACGATCATGGCCACGAGTTGCGGGTCCCCCGCGCCGGCCCCTGCGCCGCCCGTCCCGCCCGCGCCGGGGCCAGCCCCGGGGCCGGGCGGCGGCGGCGGGGGCTGAGGCTGAGGCGGGGGAGGCGGCGGCGCGGGAGGCGGAGGCTGCGGCTGCGGGTTGGTGGCCATGACGGCCTGGGCCGGCGAGGGCGCGAGCCCGGGCGAGCGGGCGCTCCTGGGAGGCGGCGGCGGCTGCACCAGTCCCGCCACCTGAGGGAGGCCAACGGGATGTTGTTACGGAACCAGCGGATCCCGTGCGGCCCCGGAAGTGAAAGGGAACCAGGGGAAGAGGAGGAAAAGGCGGTGACAATAGCAGCGAAGGACCAACGACGGAATCCGCCGGGGGCCAGTTCCGGCCGCCCACCGCGCAGGCGCGCTCGGGAGGCCGGGTTGCGTCCTAGGAGGTGGCGGGGAGGCGCAGCGGGCCGGGCCGGGCCTGGGGCTGGAACCCACTGTGGGCCAGCGTCCCACCCGTGCGACTCCCGGTGGCCGAGGGTCCACTGGGATCTTGCTCGGAGCCGTCCCGCGCGGGGATGCGAGACGCTGGCCCCGGGCCATCGTTGGCGTTTAGGCTTGACGCTCTGGCTTTCCTGTTGCACGAATCAGTCGAGATCCACTGCTTATTCTAAACTCTAACCAAACCTTCGTTCTCATGATCCTTCCCAGTTTTCCTGCAAGGAGGTAGCTCCAGGGGCCTCCTGGTCCCCACTCCATCCCTTTTTCCTTGGGTCCACCCCTAGGCCAGCCGGCTAGAACCGGTCCCTCCAGCGCCGTTTTCCTGCTCGTGAAGACGAATCCACAGGCTGTTAATTTTAAGGGTTTTGCTTTTGATTCTTATAATCGTAGCAGGTCACGCCTGCATAGCATGCACTGTGTGCCAGGCTTGGCGTCAAGAGCGTCTATTGTATTAACTCATTCAGTCTTTGCGACAACACTACTCTGGGTCCTACCGTAACCCTCAATTCTCCAAGCGGGAAACTGAGGCCCAGAGCGATGAGCTAAATTGCTGGAGGTTGCAGAGAAGGCAAATCGCCTGATTTTGGACTGTTATCTTTAAAATATTAGTACACGATCAAAGCAAAATAAATATTACCGATTTTCATAGCTATTAAGTAGAATGTGAAAGTTATTGGAAAATGCCCCTCGATGGAAGAAATGGCAATCATTGCTTTTTAAAATTCGTACGTTTGCGGATGAATATGTCATTGCTATAGAACCAGAAGGGCTGCACATCAATTTATTTCTAGTTTTTATAGCTGCATGCTCTCAGAAGCCCTGTTCATAATAAACAAGTACTGTACCCGGGGACGGCGTTTTATTGTTGCAATGCCACTCAATTCGTCATCTCGAAAAATAAGATTTGATGACCTGTGAGGTGACTATTCAATTAGGCCCTCCAATTTTATTGAAAGTAAATAATTGAAAACCACCTGACTTGCCAAAGGATTTGTTTACCTCGTCGTTACTCCTTTGGGGATCTTTGTTTTTTTCCAGTTTCTAAGAAATACACCAAATAGGTTTTCCCAGGACATCAAATGACTTTGAAGTAGACCTATTTTCCCCTCAATGAGATGTACCATGTTTACCTGATACACTCAAACTTCAGGGGAAAATCTAACCATTTTTCATTCTCAGGAAGTTTTGGATAAAATGCTTTTTATTGTTGTTAGGTGGTTCAATTTCGTTTTTGCCAAAACTTTGCAGTTTATGATTCAGCTCATTCAAGGTGAAACTGTCAAGTATGAAAAATGTTTGTCATATAACCTAATTCACAGAGCCTGTTTTCATCCTCACACTAGCCAAATTGGATTTACTTTCCCTCAGAAACAGTTTGACTTAATTGCTTCAATTTCAATAAAGTGTCATGCATTTTGAGGAGTATAATGAAGACGGTAGAGACAGTCATGAAATGAATCTTAAAAGATTTATTATTGTACTAAAAGCAATCAAGATGAAAATGGGGTAAGGTATAATTACTTTATCCATTTTCAAAATTAGTTATGAAAACAAGATGAAAATATGACATGTTTTCCCCTTTACCTAATTACCAACAATGCAATCTGTATTGCTAAATATATGTTGTAATAAGTATGTAGTATGGTAAAACACATGGTATTTTTTTCCTTGGATATAGATATATCAGATTTATTTGGACTTGGGGGAATAACTAAGTAAGAATGATCCATAAAAATTCAGTGAAATTCCACAGATTTAATTAATCATAATGATCAAACTTTAAAAAAAAAATGAAAAATAAGGTATTTGCTCCTGAAAAGGAATTGGTTCAGTAACTAGAAAATAATTTTATGTTTGTGAACAGCATACACAAAATCTTAAGTATCTCCAAAATGTAAAGTGAGGATTATAACTGAAATAAATCCCAACTGACTTTATAAAATGTATGTTAACAGCTCTATTGAATAACACATTACTGAATAAATGAAGAAATGTAATATTTTTGTCTATGAGTTCAAGGTATACACATACTGGATATAGTACAGTTTGAACAATGTTGTAGCCTTAGAAAACATTCTAGTTGAGAAGAACTGGGTACCAGACGCCTTTTCTTTTCTGCAGCCCAGCTGGCTCCCCGCACCCCCAGCCCTCCCCCGTCCAAACCCTGCTTCCTGGGGATAATCCAGTGACAGTCAAACAGTCAAACGGTGATTCACAATGCGGTCATCTCCTAACCCCAGGGAGCCCACCTGCTTAGGAGGCTGTTGTTTCCTTTCCCTCACTTCCCCAGGGCATCCTCACTCCAAATCGTGCCCTAGGCCCACCCTTGGGTCACCAAAGGCTGATGAGTAACATTTCCTAAATGACTTCATCAACCCAAAGCCCAGATGAAACTTGGGAAGTTCACTTTTTCCGTAACAGAATACATGCTTAGGTGGGGTTCCAACCATGAACAGTTTCTGTCAGAGGAGGGTGGAAAGGAGAAGCTGCATTATTTGCCTTTGCAAAGCAAACTCCATGGTCTCAGCCATTTCACTATTTCCATTGCAGAATAAAATAGCCAAAGAAGTTGCAGATGGTGGTTGGGCAGAGCAGTGTACAGTTATACATGGAGGAAAGGGGATTGCTTTTTCCCCTGAAATAACTTGAAAAAAGTGTCACTCTTCTGGGTTCAGGATATGGAGAGGAGGGTGGCATCTGGAGATGGCGGGGTGGAGAGGGAGAAGGGGTGGTTCTGTAACATTTGGCAGAGCCTGGAAACCTCCTCATTCCCTGCCAGTCCCAGTGCCCAAGAGTCGGCGTGCTTTGAAACTGGTAGCTGTGTGAGCATGTGTTACCTGGAGAGGCTGCAGAGTTGGAGGGGTGGGTGAGTGCCAGTTGCAGGGAGATGGAAGGTGGGTTTAGGGCAAGAGAGCAGTGATGGCGACAGAGCGCTAGGGTTGGGTGTCCTAAGCCACTGGGGCATGGGAGCAGGAACTCCAGAGGAGGAGAAAACTCCTGACGTGGGGTGGGGAGGAAGGCTCTCTGGTGAAGTAGGGCTTATCAGTCACCTTAGTGACTGTTCCTTTATGGGAAAGAGTCCTCAGGGTCATCAGGTGGGTCATCAGGTGGTCATGAGCAAGGAAACCTCCTCAAAAGGAGTCACTCACACGGTTGTCTTTCCACAATGCCAGGTCCTTAGGGGCAACTCTGCAATAATCCATTAGAGTCACACGCAGCTTGCACACAGAGAGGGGGAGCTTACGAGACAGAGCCCGAGTCTGGCGTGAGGTCCTGTCACACGGCCACACCCGTTGTTTTAGTTTTCAGTCTGTGCCTGCTTGTGCGGCAAGGCCAGAGTTGCGATGGACTGTGTGGCTTCCAGAGCTGAAAGTGTTTACCGTGTGACCCCTCGCAGAAAACGTTTGCCAATCCTGGAGTAACAGGGGCGGCAAAGGTGTGGCTGTGAGACTGTGGAGTTGGGAACTTCTGCGTTTAGCAGGCCACAAGCTGCCTGTCTGGACAGTGGAGACAATGCCCGATTTAGAGTTGTAAGGAATAAGCCAGCTCATATATAAATGGCAATGGTTTTTCATATGTAGTGCATATGAAATGAATGATTAAGAATGGATGGAGTTTGGACTAAGAGAGAGGGAGAGCTCTACCTGTTGAAAGAACAGATTAAAGGAAAAAGTCAAGGTCAGAGTTTTCTTTTGTAATGGTCTCTATCATGTCATGAATGAGAAGAGAATCAAGGAAGAAAACCAGGTCTCTACTATGGTACTGGGTGCACGTGAGGTGCCTAATAAATGCTCATTGAGGACCTCAGTAAATGCTCTTAACCTTACTTCATTTCTGTTAGAAATACTCTGTGATGCAGCCCTGGCTGGTGTAGCTCAGTGGATTGAGCGCAGGCTGCAAATCAAAGGGTCACTGGTTCAATTCCCACTCAGGGTACATTCCTAGGTTGCAGGCCTGAGTAAGAGTCAACCACACGTGTTTCTCTCCCCCTCTTTCTCCCTCCCTTCCCCTCTCTCTAGATAATAAATAAATTTTTAAAAAATCTCTGAAAAAAGAGGTATTCTGTGATGCAGCTCATGTCCATTACACTCAGATTTGCTAACCTGTTGCTCCCATGCAGACCTGCCTAGGAAAGGAAGGTCTGTGGGCATGGGCCCCTGAGCCAACATGCTACTTGTAAACACAAAATACACTTGTTAGGCACACACAGGGTCTATAAGATCAAATAAGAGTAATCGGATAATGTGGAAATGAGGGCAAAGAGGAAGAAAACCAGTGTGTGCCAATGTGGAGAGGTGCTGAGACAGGCTGAGTTAGTCAAGGAAGCCCTGTGCAGGAAGGGGGCCTTGAACTTAGTTTTGAAAGAGATGATGGATGCTGGACGGGCAAGGGGAAAGGAAGGCGTGAGCAAGTCGTTAAGCAGCGTCACACTCAAGGTCGGCCATAGAAAAGATATATGCATACAATTACAAGCATATTCACTCCCGAAGTGGGCATTTTTCTCAATTTTGATTTACATGAAAGAGTAGATAGCTTTTGGCTAACGACTGCCAGAGAAACTAATTTAAATTCACGTCTAAAGCGGAGGCAGATTTATTTTCATTTCTTAGACTAGACGTGTGATGTCTACAAGGGGAAGGGTGGACCGAGATGCCTGCTTTTCCAATGGTGACGAGGCGGAGGCGGGGCTGCGACCGGGTTGGCATCTCAGCTTTGCCCTTTTCCAGCTGCACGGCTGTGGGTGAACCGCTCAGCCTGTCTGTGCCTGGTTTTCTTACCTGTGAAATGCAAAGAATAAGAGGCATACCACAGGGTTTCGGGGGTGGATTGAAATGATTTATTTATTCCACAAATATGTTCTCGGCTCCTCATATGCTCCCAGAACAAGCGAGAGAAAACACAGGTGAGAAAAAAAGGCAAACCCTTGCCTTACCAGTGCCTTTGTTTCAGTGGAGGTAGCTGGTCAGCCAACAAAGGCGTGAGCACAATAGCAGGCAGAGATAAGTGCTGGACAGAAGGGGGCGGAGGGTGATAGAAGGGAGGGCGACCGGTTAGCGACTTGCCTGTTAGGGGAGGTTGTTCCCGGATCTGCGCGTCCCAGCCCTGGGAAACGCAGAGGAGCAGCCCCCGCAGGGAGAAGAGCTAGCGCTGAAGTCCTGGGGCAGAAACCAGCTCGACGTGTTTGAGGAGCAGCTATCAGGGCGTTGGAGATGAAGAATATCGGGCAAGGGGTAGAGTAGTGGCAGATGGAATCAGACCACGGAGGGCTTTCACAACAGGGACAGGGGATGTGCTTTGTCTCTCTCCAGCGCAGCGAAAAGCCCCTAGGGAATTTTAAACGGGTGGATGCCATGGTTTCATCATGGACATGCAGTGCTCACCCCTGGTCCCAGCGCAGGAGAAACACTCGGTGTATGCTCACTGCTGCTACCCTTTCATCGCGCCCTCACACCCGCCCCGTGGGGTGGCTCCTGTGAAAGGAAACCCCTCCGAACCCGGTCTGGGGCAGAACTGGGGGGCCGATGTGATTTTCGGCCCACCGGGGAAGGCTGTAACGTTCCTGATAAAGCACCGGAGGAGTGTTTTTCTGACGGACTTGAACGCCATTGAGAGGCCTCCTGGGAAGCCGGATGGACTCCGGCGACTGTGTTGGCTAGATGTGCCCAGTAACCTTTCACCAGATACCAAAGGCGCAACGAATGCTCTTTTGAGCCTGATGTTATCTCACTAACCTTTAAATCAGGCATTCCGCTTTTCAGACTCCAGCTGAGTAGTGTTTAGTAAGTCACATTTGTTTTTCTCCCTACAGAACATCTTTAAACTAGTTCTTTTTTTTTTTTTACGTCATTTCCCTCGCCAGCAAGCTTGAATTAAAATGTGGGTACATGTTCACAGCCAGTTTATCGCAGCAACGACTTCGACGGTATTGGTAATACTGCCATTTCACAGACAAGAAAACTGAGGCTGAGAAATGTTAAGTCACTTGATCAGTTCCACAGGTCTCCCCCCAAAGCCTATACATGTAAGCTCTCCACTGCCCTTCCCCCCAGGGACACCAAAGTCAACTCAGCCCTGTGTTCTAAGGAGCAAAGAAAATCTGAACCAGAGGGAGGGCCTAGGTCTCGGCTATCACATTCCTCTTCCTTTCATAGCAATTCCATTATTACTTGTTTTATTTTATGCCGATGTTTCGAGACTGTCATTCTGTGATTCGTTGTGACCCACCCTCAAATATACAGGCGGGAGAATGTAGGGTTACAGTTGTTCGGATGGAGAAAGGCAAGCGGATTATGATTATTACAATAACTGTCTTAACTCTGAAGAACGTCTCCCATAACTATGAACTTGCTTTTGCAAGTTGCCCCCTGTAGGGGGCGCTCATCACTCTGCTTTTTGAGCGTTAAGAGTTCTAATTTGTTCTTTCACTAATTGAACCCAGTCTTCACTAGGGTGGAGCTTCTCTCCCGTGTGTGAACAGCCACGGAATGAATTCTTCTGGTCCCGGATGTCACTTGCCCGCAGGCAGAACCTTCATCCGTGCAAGCCCAGAGCTGTAATTCCATAGCGTACGGGACTCACGCCCGTCACACCACTAGACGGGTGTGGGCCTGCCGACTGAAGTGAGTGAACCTCGCGAGAAAGAAACCTGAATGAGATCCTTGAGGGGTGCTAAACCACTCTGGATTATTTGGGGCTGGAGAATGGGGGGGCGTTCCCCACTTCTAACTAACCCGCATTATTTCCTTAGAACAAAATGGACTTCATCAGTACACTGGAGTCAGTTCACACAGGCGCAGGTTAAATTGTCAGGAAAATTTGTGGAGTAGTTGATGCCAAGCTGGTGGCTTGAAATGGGCCACAGTGGGAGCATTTACACCACAGAAATGGGCAAGAGCCACAAACTGGGGTTTTCTTTCCCCCAGAGAGCCAGTTTCAAATGCAGAGCAGCACACCACTGCGAGTGCCCCTGCGGTTCACCCTTTTTCTGGCTGGTTACGGAACAAGTTGAGGGCATGGGGAGCCGGTGGGACCGTTGCCAGGGCAGGTTTTTGGCTGGCATTGAGTCCCTGCCCGCATCCTCCCGCCACAAACTCTGCCCAGAGTTCTGTTGTCAAGCAGAGGTCTCATTCCTAGCAGCAAATGGGAACCGCTATAATTTCCCCGTAAAGTGGAACCCCAACTCCAGCACTGTTTGCTCTGGGACTGGGGCCGGTGAGTTTTATTCCTGACTCTAGGCCTGACTCCTCTTCCCTGCAAGGAGGACAACAGTGCCAGCCTCAGAGAGTGTGTGTGTGTGTGTGTGTGTGTGTGGTAGTGGTGGTGGTGGGGTGCCTATGAAAGGCTTTACTGAGGACTCGGTGTATTGGAAACCCTCATCGAACAATAGGTCTAATTATATTATTCACAATAGGTCTAATTGAAATTATACTATTTACTCAATATTCACAGACACTCAGAGGGCTACTGCCCTGAGTCACTCACTTGTAAGGTGCTGGCTGGTTTCCTGAGGCCTCACATCTCTGATGGCAGAAGCCCTGGAACCAGCCTGGCTTGCACCACCTCCGCCACAAGGTGGCGTGCTCTCCCTCTACCTGAGCTCCAAGAGGCTGGGAGCCCAGGCCCAGGTGTGTTGATTCCCTTGTATTCCCAGCCACGCCCGCTGCACACTTTCTCCCTTTCACTCAGCGCCTGCCTCCCAGGGATGCCTCCAATGCATTAAGCTTGACGATATTTTCAGTTAGAAAGAACTGGGAGGAAAAACCCTTTCTTGAAATAATGTTGACTAGGCCTAGATGGCTTTTCATTAACAAGCAAGTGTGTCCGTGCAAACTCCTCCTTTTACTCACTGCAAGAACTTTTTTAAGAGGTAGGAAGCTAAAGTCTTTGGAGGGGGGTGTCTTTCTGCTCTCTGTCTTGGTTTCTTTTCCCTCATTCTCCAGAATCCTCAAGGCGACATAAAATAAAATAACTATGAGGTCAGCAAACAGCTAGATTTGACATGTGAGTCTGCTACTTACCTGCTGAATGACCTTGGGCTGCTCGCTTGAATTTCTAACCCTCAGCTTCCTGATCCATAAAATGGGGGCCTATCTACCTACCTACCTACCTACCTACCTATCTACTTATCTATCATCTATCTATCAACTTGGGTCAGTGCTCTACTCCACAGCCTGGCTACACATTAGATTCAGCCTAATCCTGACTGTAACCCTGTCCCTAATCCTAACCCCATTTTGCTAAACTCTTCTGGCTCTGACATTTGAGCATTTTTCCCTCTCCATCGTCTTTCCTCCTGTTTTCTCTGCCTCCCCCGGAGAGAGGGCATTGCAAGGTATATTTCAGATTCAAAACAGTAGCCCTGACGTGGGTGGGGTCTGTGCTCACTGGGTCCTCTCCACCCTCCCCAGCAGACTTCCTTCCACCTCTGGTCTCTGAGGGGGTGCTCGAAACCTACAGGAAAGCAGAGCAAACCGAAAGCGAGAAAGGCAGGCAGGGCTCTGCAGAGGATGTGTGGCAGCACCTCACTCGGGATCAGCTGCTCCACGAGCAGAATTCCTAATGTGCTCGTGTTTGCAGAAGCAAATCTGCAGAACTGGCAGCCAATACCCTGTTAGTCTTGCAGACTGTTGATTCTGTCTTGCTCCTTTTGAACCATCAGACGTCACCTGTTTTTATTTACTTCTTGGCAGAAAATCATTTCCTATGTTCCCTTTTTAATTCTCTCCTCATGGGATAATGCATGTCGATTTTTCTCGTTCTGGATTCCAGATAATTCATCTGTAATCATCATCTAAAGATACACGCATTGGTGTCCGTATTTGATGACGCGCGGCATGTCATGGTGGACAGGCCTTGGGCGCTGGGGCAGACAGGCCTGGATTTGAACCTGGCTTCACTACCTGCGATCTGTGCACTGGTGTTTCTAACGTAAATCAGCTTTGATATCACGTTCTTTGACTACTCAGAAAGAATTATGCTTCTCTAATAGAGTTTTAGTGGGGATTTAAGAGGCATCCCCCCCCACACACACATACACTGGCCTGAGTTTGTTGAGTATTCGATGCTAAAGGAAATCAGTTCTTTTATCATCTTTCATAGGCTCAACAAACCTTTGGACTAGATGCTACAGACAAGGCAAAGGTGAGTGACGTAGGTGGGCCAGGATGGTACTTAGGTTTTCTTTCACGTGCCAGCTCCCGTGGAGGGTGCGGCTTCAGGGAGAACTGTGTGCACACGGAGGCCAAGGGTCAGCGGGGAAGAGTGTCATAGTTGATTAGCCAAGTGGTCAGACTCAGGCGAGCGCATCTGCCATCCCTGAGACAAGCCCTGCTTTGGAGACGTGAAAGCCGATGGAGTGTCAAATTCCTGGAGAAGACGGGGGAGCCGCTGAGCGTAAGGACAGTCAGCAGTGGGCACTTTTACATGTACGAGTCAACTTCTCTCTGCAACCCGGAGAGGAGAGAACTGTTACTCTCATTTTGTAAAAGAGGAAATGGAGGCTCAGGCAGGCTCAGTAAGTTTCTCAGTGTCTTACAAGGGAGGAAGTGGTGGAAGTGAATTTTGAACCCAGCTTTGTTTGAGGTTTTTTTTGTTTGCAATTACTGATTGTTTATACCTCTCTTGTTTTTCTTTAAGGATTCTATGTGTACACCCCAGCTTAATTACTTTAAAGTTTGCCAAAGTGCACTAATTTTTAAAAAGGTAATAAAAGGTAATAATTCTTTATTACCTTTTTATTAGAGAGAGAGAAAGGAAGGGAGGGAGAAAGAGAGGGAGAGAAATACTGATGCGAGAGAGAAACATTGCTTGCTTGCAATCTTGCACACACCCCACCCGGAGACGGAACCTGCGACCCAGGCATGTGCCCTGACTGGGAATAGAACCTGCGACCCTTCGCTCTGCAGAATGACACTCAACCAACTGAGCCACACCAGACAGGGCAAAGTGCTCTAATCTTAAGTGTTCAGCTTGAAGAACTTTTAATTCCACCTGGGTAATTTAAATACACCTGTATAATCATCAATCAGATGAAGATACGGAATTTTCTCACTTTTCTAGAAGGTTTCCTTGTGTGCTTTCTGACTCAATAAACTTTCCATCGAGAGACGACTACTATTCTGATATTTATCATCCCTGATTAACTTTGTTCTTTAGCTTCATGGGAATGGCATTCTATAGTAATTTCACTTTAGTGTCTTGCTTCTTTGTTCAACAGAATGTCTGTAAAATTCATCCATGTTGTTGTATTAGTAGTTTGTCTTTTTTTAAAAGACAAACTACTAATTTTATTTATTTTTTATTTTTAGAGAGGGAAGGGGGAGAGAGAGAGAGAGAACCATCAATGTGTGGTTGCTGGGGGCCATGGCCTGCAATCCAGGCATGTGCCCTGACTGGGAATCAAACCTGCGATGCTTTGGTTCGCAGCCCGCGATCAATCCACTGAGCTACACCAGCCAGGACAGTTTGTCCCTTTTTAAAGCCATTGTATGAATACACTACAAGTTCTTTTTCTATTCCCCCTTTTCCAGACTTTTGGGTCATGTGAAGTTTTTGTCTGCTATGCTAAAGCTGCCACCAACATTCTTGTGATGTTTTCCAGTGAACATAGGGACATATCGCCTTGTTCTCTTGAGCACACACATAGACAGTAGTAGAATTACTAGGCCCAAGGTTAGGTACATATTTAACTTCAGTAGATGAAAGGCCTTTGTTTTTCCAGTGAAAGCCCCACAGAGTCAGGGGCTCGGACCTTCTCCATCTCGGGTGCACCCAGAGCCCCCAGAAATTCCCCGCTCAGAGTCAGTACTAATGAGTCCCTTTTGGGAAGGTGAAAATGCCTGCATTTGTGCACCTGGGCTCTTGGCTCTGGATTGGGGCTGCCATGTTTCAGTGGCAATGAGGACAGAGCTGCCTTCCCTGTGCCCAGCGTCCCTGTCCAAGTGAGTGTTTTTTATAATGCCTCTTTAAATACCTTGAAGCTCCCAGACAATACAACCTGTCTACATGTGTATTTTCTTTTTCATCAATGTGGCATCCTAAGCATTCTACAAAGGAAGAATGTAAAGAAAGTAATTTATAGTAAGGGAATGAGTTCCCAAATGTCTGGGGACTGCTGCACTGGAAGACACAGTGAGGTACACAGATGCTTGTAACCACGCATGCGATCAGTCTGGACGCAGGGTGCGGAGAGGTGGGGTGGTCTGCTAACTCCTCTCATGAGTCGCATTGTTGTTGGTGATATGATTTTCCAAAGACTAACCAACTCTTGGTAAAGTTGCTCATAAAAGTTCAATTTTCCCTCAATCGGCGCTGCAAAATTCATTGTATATTAAAACTGTATAAGAACGATTTATTTCTTTTTTAAAACAAGACTTTATTTATTTACTTTTAGAAAGAGAGAACGAGAGGGAGAGAAACATTAATGTACAAAAGATACATTGATTGGTTGCCTCTTGCATGCTCCCAACTGGGGACCTGGCAACTCAGGCATGTGCCCCGACTGGGAATAGGACTAGAAGCTTTCAGTTTGCAGGCTGGCACTCAACCCACTGAGCCACACCAGCCAGGGCTGATTTCTTCCTATGTGTAGAGTGGAGCTGGGGTCTAGGTTCATATAGGTTTTCCAACTACAGGAATGTCCTGTGGAATATGTGTGGTGTGAGCATGTTCCTGCTTGGACAAGACTGTCCCAAACATCACAAAGGGCGTCCACTGTTCTTGGGCCTTGACCATGAAAAGCCAGCGAGTGTCTGTTAGTCACAGTGACAATCGTCCCCACAAATTTCTAAAATATCTTTGGGGGTGGTTCCCCCTGAGAACCATGCTTCTAACTCCACTCCCTCATTTGACAGAGGAGGGATCATTCCCCTGGGATTTCACAGCGACACAGAGATTAAACATGGATCACAGTCTCCTGACTCACTCTTCTGAATCAGGATTCTGTCCACCATACTAGCCGTTGGAGCTGGGATGTGGAGTCAAGCAGACTCAGGTTCAAATCCTGGCTCTGACTTTAGGCATTTCACTTCATTTTCCTGAACCTCTGTTTTATGATTTCCAAAACTGAGATTAAAAATAGCATTTATTTTAAAGGCTTGTGAGAATTGAACAAGATTTTGATGATAAATTCCTGGCACATAGTGAAATTTCAATACATGGTAGCTATTATCACACCCCATTGATTTAAGTGCCAACAGAATTTGGTGTATCATATTGCTCGAGAAATTCTCCATTGGAACTTTTTTTTCCTGCAGAAAAATACTTATTTATCTTTATTCTTCTAATTCTTCACACAGTCCCTTTCCAGGGCAAAGTATTCCTCCACCAGAGCTGTTCTAAGCCTCATTCCAAAACCACATGACCTGGGCTGAGCAGCTCAGAGCATCCTCTCACCGAAAACAAACACAAAAACAAAAACAAACACAAACCTTGAGACTCCAGTTTGGTCTGGAAAGGAGGAAGCCAGACGATGACATGTTTGAGCACTTATTTTGTACCTGAGGCGTTGTAAGGGGTCTATGTTTTTCATTCTCCCAACTCCCTGAGGGGTGGGTGTTACTTATTATTACCCCCATCTTACAGACGAGAAAGTGGGAACTTGGAGTTATGAGGGCCCCTGCTTGAGTCATGCACAGCCAAGATGGAAATCAGGTCAGACAGACATGCTCTGGATTTGGGCTCTTCAAAAGCAGACCCTGAGACCAGGAGCTGAGTGCAAGTATTTTATATGGGGGGAGTATCGGTTATCAATTTATTGCCTCTCTGCTCTGATGCACCTTCATGCTATGCTCTGTAATAAAGGAATCCCTTATCAAAGTATCGGTGTTTCTCCTCCGATGTGAGCACAATGTTCCGTTTTCCAGTAGAGGGCGCTGGAGGGATACTGCAGGAGGAGGAAGGCCTCCCGCCGTTTCTGGGCCGGATGGGGCCCAACTGTGGGCGCGAGGACATTGAGTGGAGCCTGCCTCCGCCACGGGTCAAAACGGGTCCTTAGGCCACTTTGTGGTCTTGGCGTAGTGATAACCTTCATGTGCCCCCCCTTGACATGGAAACCAGAGTTTGCAGCACAGCCCACCCTCTCCAAAGGGTTCCTGCCCCGTTGGCCCCTGGACTGTGCACCCCGAGACAAGAGGCTGAGTGTCTGCTCTCTCACGCGCACTCTGCAGGGCGGCCTGTCGCATCTGCGACCCCCGCAGACCAGCTCCAGCCTGGCTGGGGCGGCAGACTCCTCTGCTATTCAGTGGGCAGACCGACGTGTTCCCCAGAGATGTCCGGACCCCTCCCAAGTTTGTCCTTGCATGTGCGCTAAGCCATAGAGTGCCCTCTGGAGCTTTCTTGCATCTTACAGTTATTCTTTACCATAATCATTCTTTGCATTGAACTTTTGTTTGTTTGTTTAAATTACGACGTGGTTTCTGTCTCCGGAATGGACTCAGGCTGTCATGGAAGGTGATACTAGGAAGAGCCAAGGGAGTGGAGAAGGGGAAAAAAGCCAGTAAGGAATGGATTAATGAGTGGTCAGCTCCTTGAGCACCCGGGGCTGCACCGCACGGGTGTCCCTCTGAGAGTCTGGGCCCCACACTCTTCAGTGTTGCCCGAGCAAGAGGCGAGAGGGCTGCATGTTTCTCTACCAGACCCCATCTCTCATTGATCGAGGGTTATTCTTGGGGACCTTGCCTTCTTGACACTTCTGCCCTGCATGCCTGAACTATCCAGGGCATACTTTGGGAGCCAGGGGAAGCCCTCAGGTAGAGAGCAGCAGGTCCTTGAAGTCAATATATCTGTGTGCTTAGGAACTCCTACTGAAGCTGCGGGTGAACTTCATGGTGGGCGCGGGTGTGTTTATTGCAGATGAGTTGCAGGTGCTGAACAGCAGAAGGAAATCGATCAGCTGGAGGCTGGTGAATGACTGAATCCGAGGGCGGATTTTCTAGAAAACTCAGTGGCAGATCAAATGTTTTCCTAACTGGTGTAATTTAATTGGAGAGTCAGTGTTTACTAGGCATAATTGGATTTTTCTTTGACCTTGGCAGTCTCACTGGCTTGCTGTCCGCACTGGAAGACACGGTTTCTTCTTTTTTTCTTTGCCTCTTCTTTTTTAACTCATTTTAATTCAACAAGCTAAACCTGGCTTCCACGGAGAGCCGGCAGCCCTGCCATTTTCAGGAGGTGCCCAGGGCTGGGGTAGCCAACCAGAAAAATGCAGTGGAGTTTGTATTTTCTGTGTTGCCCTTTACAAGAACATTCCAGCTGAAGCAAAAGGTTTTTTTTTCCCCTGTCTCCCCGGGTGTTTTAATAGAAATCTTGGTGGCATTAAATGTTTTAATTCTGAGCACCAGCTTCTAAAGTTCAGTGACGGCCAGCTCTGTCCTGGCCGGGAACACAGTGCATATCAAGACGGGAGATTTTAATTAGCAGGAACACCACGGTCAAAATATCGGCAGGAGGCACGTTTGTTGATTACAAAGGGACAGGGACAGTGTTTGTTTTGGGGTAATGTGGGCTGAAGAAGGTTGTTTTCACACTCAAAATTTTAAGTCATTCCCATCTTGCAGGAACGGAACCAGCTGACCTGGTTTCTCAGCTGGTGATGTGTTCTTTCCACAACTAAAATGCCCTGTGAGGAAAGAGCGAGAAAGCTTACTTTGTCCTGAACGGGAAAGATCTCTGGGACATGGTGTTAGGTCACAAAAGAAGCATGTAGAACAGGGTGCAATAGCTAACTATTGCTATGAGAAAGAAGAAAAAAAAAGATTATGTAGTTATATTTGCTGTGTTTACATAAAAATCCAATAACACTGTCTTCGTAAGAAAGGCAGAAATGGAAACAAGGGGTAATATTTTTTCCATTGACAACTTTGACATTGCTTTGAGTTTAAACTCATGTCCATGTATTTCCTGCTCAAATAAATAACAAATTGCCCGGTGAAAAAATAATCACTGGAGGGCAATCCTCTGTTCTCTGATCATTTTTATAACCTGTGAAGGCAACTTCAGATGGAAAATGCATTTTACCACATTAAAGCGTGTACACCTAGTGAATCCTTTGCAAATGTTTAGGGTTAGAGTCTGTTTATTTAACCATGGATTTTTTTTTTAACATCTATGCTGCTATCTGCCATCCAGACAGCAGGGGGTAGTGTTTCCCTGCTTTTCTTCTCATCTTGCCCCACCTCCCTGACTGCACAGGCAAACCTTCCAAAAATTCTCTAATTCAGACCTCTGCATAAAATGCACCACATTTTCTAGATTCACGTTGTTCCTCTCTTATCCCCCAAACTTTGGGGGGACTCGAAGCTTCCAACAGGCCGTTTAATGACTACTCAAAGGGCCCGAGTATTGGGTCTGCGGGTGTGAAGTCTTTCCTCCCTCTGCCCTCCGCCCCTTCTTGTCATGCACTTGCTCCTGTGAATCACTTTCCACAATCAAGTCGCAGAAAAAACTCTTAAAGTATGAAAATTTACAGATCTCTCTCCCCCTCTCTCTCATACTTTGCAGAGGAGACTCAGGTTTGGGAAGGCAAAAACAAACAATCAGGCAAACAAATCCGAAGAAGGAGGATTTGGGGCCTCTGTGAATGGTGCCAAAGGGGGGGGGGAGGAAGCTGAAAAGGGAATAGAACGAGTTTGGTGTTATCCCGTGTGCCTGGCTGGCCCTGGCCCTGGCCCTGCCTTACCTCCTTCCGTCTTCATGACACAGAGACATGATGTGTCATCAGAGCCATTCAGTGAAGGAGGAGGTGAATGGTCACAGGGGTGAGCCACTCGCCCAAGTTTGTGTTGCTGCAAAATGATAGAACTGGAATTGGAAGCCAAACTGCATCCGAAGCTGAACCTTGGACTACTTCCCTGCACCATACTAAATAAACGGGAGCATGCCTTCCCTACGGCTCTCTTTCTCGTCCCGTAGCTCCCGAGTCCCCGTGTCTGCTCTCTCACACCTGTGCACGGCCCTGTCCCTACTCTACACGGGGCCTGTGAAGAGGGGAACAAGAGTAAGGGAAGCCACCCCAAGAACTCCCTCAGTGTTCAGTAGAAGCTGGTCTTTGTGGCGCATGGGCAGTGATTTTTTTAGAAAAGGTAGCAATATTGAACATGCCCAAAGGTTCCTAGAGCTTTGAACTTGAGTAGGTGCCCAGGAAGGCGCTGCACTGTTTACAGAATCTTTTGGAGCATTCTGGGCGTGGGCTCCCCGGTGTGTGTTTCTGTTTCTCTCACCCCAGCTTTCTGGCAATGCCCGCGGGTGAATGTGTTGGTGAAGATGGAGAAATGAACAATTTGGAGCTTTGGATGGTCACTTTGCCCAAAGTGAAGTTCTTGGGGGGGCTTGGATGGCATTCAGCTCTGTATTAAATGACAGCAACACCCGTTGGGAGGGAGTTGCAGTCCTTTTGGTGCTGAGGAGGGCAAGGAGAACGTCTCCCTTGGTGCAAGCAGTGACCAGAGGGGAGAGAAGAGGGAATTTCAGGGGAGAATGGGTAGGGTTTACAGGAACAAATTTAAAGGACACATGGTAAAAGACTAGGGGTAGGTGGTAATGGGAGGGAAGTAGGGAGGGTTGGGTGGGTGGGTTGGAATGGGAGTAAAAGGGAGAAAACTGTACTTGAACAATGATTAAAATAAAATTTAAAAAAAAGCATGCCTTTAGCATATTTTAACACTTGCGACGACGCTGCCCCTTCAACAAGCAGGGTCAGATAGCAGGCCAGAGTCCTTGGGTGGGCAATGGCATCCAGCTGGCGTTTTCTTAGGTGGTTCTATTTTCCTTTAGTTAGAATTCTGTTTGTGGCAAATGATTATGGTTTTCTGTTTATGCTCCTGTTGAGGTGCCTGCATTTAAGTAAAAAAGTCCACTTCCAGAAAAATAGTTGAGTAAATAATGGAACACGTGGTGTGTAGCTGTGGCAAAAACGAGGTGGCGCTGAACACAAATGCGTGTTGTAGTGAATTATTTCTAAACGTGTCTTCCATCTCGGGCAGTGCGGGTGACTTTCATTGCAAAATCATGGGAAATTAGAACCGTGAGGTTTCCCAACAGGAAGGGATAAGCTGGCCCACCCTCCTCATTTTAGAGTTGACGAAATGGAGGCGTGGAGGGACGTGACTGGCCCAAGGTCACACAGTGACCGTGTGTGGGCATGTGCGTGCGTGCCTGGGTGTGCGTGCATATGTGTGTGTACTGCAGGGGTGGGGAGGGCTGAGCAAAATAATAGCCTAGGTATAGCCTGGACGTAGAGCTGGTTTAGGTAAGTTGGGTTGTTTTAGAACCATGAAGGAAAAGAGAGAGAAAAGGAGGGAGACAATTTTTGAACACAATGAAAAACTCCTAGATAACAAAGGGGAAAACCCTTAAAATCTAAGTATGTTTTGCTTGCTGCAGCAGCTGGCTGGTTCCCGCCGCCACAGGCAGCGGTAGCTTCTTGCAGGGAATGTGGCGTTAAACACAATAGGTCAGTATTAAGCTCGAACACAATGTGATGACTGATTAGGAAATGAATGTAAGTCCAGAATGGCGAGTCCTGATGGTGGCGATGCTTATCAGCACCCTCACCCCGCTGGAATAAACAAAGCGGCCGCGCTGAGCTTGCAGGCTGACCAAACCGAACCCAGATGTCCTTGTCCTGGGGGCGATTGAATTCTGGCTACGACAGTCATCTGTGGGGCAATCAGGTGTTACAAAACCCAACCATGCTCTGGGCACTTCAGAACCTGCTCTGGGGGTGAGGAGGGGAGAACCATGGCCCCCTACCCGCCTCTCATGGTGAGGTTGGCTCTGGTCAGCTCTGGTCTTGCTTTTTTACGGGCGTGCTGAGATTGTGCAGTGGGGGCCCAGGATTAAAGACTGCTCCCCGCTGTGGATGGGGCTGGGGAGCCCAGTGCATGGTCCAGAGCAGGAATTTAACATATATTTGTGGAATGAGTGACCAGAGGGTGAAAGATGCATCAATAGCCTGTGCATGGTGCTTGGCATAGAGCCAGCCCCATTGCTCACCCACATTCTGATGTGGGCAAGTCACTCGCCCTTTTCAAAGTCACTATTGCTTCATGCCTAATGTTTAGATAAGCAACTTTGTCCTGCTCACGAGTTGTTGGGATACAAGAGCTGAGTGTAATGAGTGTGGTGGGTGCCTTTTCGCTTCTTCACTCATTAAATCACTCCTTCCTCCAGCCAGCTGATTTGATTAAGCATTCTGTGGGGGAGATGGGCCGGATCCCTTCTTGGGGAGGTTAAGATCTAGTGGTGAAGTCGGATGACAACTTAGTAAATCAGTAGATAACCAAGATAATACTTTCAGACTATCTTGAGCGCTTAGAGTGAAATAGTGATTAGATAAACGTAGTCATAATATTGATAAAAGCCAACACGTATTAAATACTTTCTCTGTGCCACACTTGTTGTAAACACTTACTTGTATGATGCATTGAATCCTCACCACCTTCCTAAAAGAGGTATGTATAATCATGGAATTTTATTTTATAAAGGGAAACTGAGACGCAGAGGTAGGCTCTACTGGACAGATGTGGGCTATTTTAGACAGCATGATCAAGAAAGGTTTCATGGGAGGTGACATTTAAGCAGGGTCCAGAGTGTGCATTTATATGTGCCTCTAAAATCCACGAGTCCCTTTCTACCCACGCTCCTGCTGCCCCCCCACTGTTTGGTGAACCCCCCCATGTTACTCGTTGTCATTGTGACAACCTTCTAACCAGACCGGCCTCCTCACAGCCAGCGTGGTGTGACAATGGCCAGAGGGAGCAGGCAGACTGCTCTGTGCATTGGGGCCCACTTCCTGCTCCGTTGACCTTTCTAGCGTGTGACTGATTGGTGTCCTCTGAACTTCAAGTTGATAAGGCCCGGAGCCCGGAATTACAGAGTACGCAATAACAGCTTACCCCCGTGGCCTCACTCACCCCTGGGCAGGCGGAGGGTGTTTCTCCCCTTCCCGTAAACACGGAGCCCTGGCCATGCACTGTGGGGATGGGGCAGAAAATCACCCGGTGGTCGGAGCAGTCATCAGGATGATCGCACCCGCACTCGTAGTGCAATGAAGCTCACGGTCTCTCACTGCCAGGATGCCGTGGGGGTCTCCCAATGACCTTGGGGAACAGAGACTGCTGTGCATGTCTGGAAGATCAGAGAAGTGAGGGCCCAGGTGCTTCAGAAGTTTAGCCAAGGTCCTGTAGCTGGTGGGGAGGAAAGCTGGTGGTTTAGCTTTCTGATACGTAAAAACCCTGTTAACCCATCTGACCATAGGCTATAGCGATGACGTCTTCCTTAGAAAGCACCGCCGTTTACTGTTGTCAGTACTGACCCTGTGCTGGATTCTGAACCAAGAGTTTTGTGCAGAGGAACCCCATTTAATCCTGTTGCCTGGCGCAGGGCCCAGTGTCCCACACGTGGCACGAACCCAATGTCACTTTATGGGACTCTGTTTTTGGATAAGGGGAAACGGAGGCCCAGGAAAGTTACATAGCAATGGGGCTGAAATGGAAATGCGGGCCATGTGCTTATGGGGTTTGTCTCTTGTGCGTGATGCACGCTGCCTGCCTCACGTTTGGGTCCCCGGTGCCCCGGCGTGTGTAGGGGCAGGGCACACTGAACTCCAGGCTTTTGCCACTTGTCTCTGGTGACACCCAGAGTTTCTTCAGTTTTTTCTCTGCATTACTGCTCAAGACGGTTTCAGCCCAGGTCTTCAGCCCTGCAGAGGTGAATGGGGCTGTCAATTCCCTCAGGAAGCCTTCTTCGCTTCCTCTTCCCTCCGGAGAGGCGGAGAGGCGGAGCATCTGAGGTCCTGGAGAAGGAGGGTTTTCCTCGTGGGGCCTGCAGGGTGCATGGTTCTTGGAAGGGCTGGTAGAATTCTGTCCCTGTGAAAGGGTTTCCTGCCTTCTACTGGCCAAGTTTTCAAATATAAGTAGCAACCTTGGCCTCCCCTCGTCTCTGCTCCAGGCTGCAGCTCTGCGTTTTGTTTGTTTCTGTCCTATCAGAGCTGACCTGGGGGGCCCTGTGCTCAGCAACACAGAGAAGGTGGACTGAGGGCTCTGGACTCTGTTTGCAGGTCTCGGGGACGTGGTGGAGAAAGCGCAGATGATTCCCAGCGGAAGCTTTCCCCTCGGGGGTAGAATGTGAGCCAAGCTTTCAAATGCATTTAGACTTTCATGGATCGGAGAGGAAGGCGAGCACATCTGATAAAGGGTTATATGCAAAATATAAAAGAAACTCAAACAACTCGATAGCAAAACAAAACAAAACAAAACCCCAAATAACCTGATTTGAAAAAATGTAGGAAAGAACTGCATAGATGTTTCCCCAGGGAAAACGCACGAATGGGCAACACATATGTGAAAAGGGGCTCAACATCACTACTCATTAGAGAAATGCAAATCACAATGCGAAATCACTTCACACTTGTTACAATGGCCATCGTCAAAAAGAAGATAATACATGTTGGCAAGGAGGTGGAGAAACTGGGATCCTGAACACTGTTGGTGGGAATGGAAATCGGGACAGCCACTGTGCAAACAGTATGGAGGTTTCTGAAGAAATTAAAAACCACATAATCTCCCTTCTAATTGTTTATCTACCCAAAGGAAGTGAAACCAGTCTCTTGGGGCGATATCTGCACCCCCATGCTCCTTGCAGCATTGTTTCCAGTAGCCAAGACATGGAAATAGCCTGTTGAAGGACAGATGGACAAAGAGAATGTACTGCATCTACACAATGGGCTATTATTCATCCTTCAACAAGAAGGAAATCTGACCAGCAGTGACAGTACGGATAACTGTGGAGGACCTTCTGCTAAGCGCAATCAGCCAGACACAGAAAGACAAGTCTTGCATGATCCCCCACGGACTTGTGGGATCTAAAAGAGTCCAAGTTAGAGAAGCAGAGAGTAGAGTGGGTTGCCAGGGCTGGGGGGTGGGAAAACGGGGGAGAGGCTGATCAAAAGACAGAGGTTTTGGTTATGCACAGTGAGTTAATTCTGGAGACCTCTAATGTACAGGACGGTGACTACAGTTAATAATACCGTCTTGTATACGTGAAGTTTGCTAACAGTGGATCTCAAATATGCCTACCGCATACAAGGCAACTGGTGACTATGTGAGGTGATGCCTATGTTAATTAACTTGATTGTGGTGATCATTTCACAATGTATACATATATCAAGATATCTCCCTGGCTCAGTGGCATAGCTCAGTGGATTGAGCACAGGCTGCCAACCAAAGTGTCACAGGTTCGATTCCCAGTCAGGGTACATGCCTGGGTTGCAGGCCATGGCCCCCAGCAACCGCACATTGATGTTTCTCTCTCCCCGCCTCTTTTTCCCTCCCCTCTCTAAAAATAAATAAATATAAATCTTTAAAAAAGTGTTTTAAAAAAAGATATCTCACTGTGTGTGTGCATACACACACACACACACACACAATTTTATGTGTTAATCTTAACTCAGTAAAGCTGGAAGGAAAATAATCTACAATGCCACAGACTGGGTGCCTTAAACAATAGCAATTTGTGTTTGCACAGTTCTGGTGGCTGGGTGTCCAGGATCAGGGTGCAGGTAGGTTTGGTCCCAGTTTGCAGACGCCCGTCTCCTAGCTGTGTTCTCATGTGGTCTCTTCTGGATGTGCCTGCATCCTTGGTGTTGGTCTGTGCCTCTGAATTTCCTCTCCTTATAAGGAAGAACACCCATCAGATTGGATTAAAACCCACCCTAATGGCCTCGTTTTAACTTAACCACCTCTTAAAGGCCCTATCTTCAAATACAGTCACATACTGGGGGTCTGAGGGGGCTCATACTTTAGCATATGAGTTTTGGAGGGACGCAATTCAGCCCATAACAGATATCAGATGAAACATTTTATGCAATTATTTTAAGGTTCACAATAACCCTATGACTAGTACTATGAGTAACTTCATTTGATTCGGGTCACACAGTGGCGAATGGCAGAGCCAGGGTTTACCTGTAGCCAGGTTTGTCTGATAAGAGTCTTGCCTCCTACCCTCTCACTTGGCCACGTGGAACACGGCCGTCTTCCCGATGGGTGCGCTTGGGGTGCGACCGAGGGCCTGCTGCACCTCATTGCAACTGTGTGCGGAAGAACAGCGTCATCAGGGGCAGGTCTCCAGAAAGGCGGAGGACTTGAGAGCGCAGGTGGGTTTCATTGTTTCTTCAGGTACAAATGTGGACCCTAGAATGGAGTGGCAGATTTGGGAAGGGCAAGGCAAGCTGGGGAGACAGGGTTGAGTAATGGGATTGGCACCTAATGAGCTAAGGAGGGGATGGTAATGGCTTCATGGGCGGGCTCCGCCGCTGAGAGCGAAGAACAGGTTATTTGTTCTGCAGTCCAGCCGACTGAACCACGGGGATCCAAAGTGAATATAAATGTGCATTGAATTGTGTATCCTCAAAAAGGTACACTGATGTTTTAACTCTGGCACCCGTGAATGTGACTTTGTTTGGAAATTGGATCTTTGTGGAAGTATTAGCTAAGATGAGGCCACACTGAGTTAGGACAGCCCTAAATCCAATGACTGGTGTCCTTATACCGAGGTCATGGGGTGACACAGAAACACAGAGGGTAAAGGTGGCTGCATGAAGATGGAGGCAGAGTCAGCGTGCTGTCCCTAAATCCAAGGGACACCATGGATTGTGGGAAGCCGCCGGGAGCGGGAGAGAGGCCTGGACCGGGTTGTCCTTCAGAGCCTGCGGAAGAAACCAGCCTTGCGGACGTCTGGACTTTGTACTTCTAGAACGGTGAGCCAGTGCCCTTCTGTCACTCAAAGCCACCAGGCTTGTGGAACTTTGTTAAGGCAGCCCTAGGAAACTAATAGAGATTAGAATGGAGAAATACTCATGACAAGAATTGCTCTGAATGACAGATGCTAAATACGACTCAGAGAGAAAAATCAAGGTGCAGAATGTGCCTGGGGATTTACAGGAAAGAATAATTGTAGAGAAGGATGGGAATTGTGTTCTCAGAATCTCTATACAAATGAGCAGATTATGAGAAATGAAAGAAACTAGTGACAGCAGTGGTAGATGAGATATTCTAGAATCACCAGGACTTGGGATGGAATTCAATATTGGGACATGCAACGCCTGGCTGGCATAGCTCAGAGAACTGAGCGCGGGCTGTGAACCAAAGTGTCGCAGGTTCCATTCCCAGTCAGGGCACATGCCTGGGTTACAGGCCACAGCCCCTAGCAACCGCACATTGATGTTTCTCTCTCTCTCTCTCTTTCTCCCTCCCTTCCCTCTCTAAAAATAAATAAATAAAATCTTTAAAAAAATAAAAATAAACTCTGATTTAAAAAAAATATTGGGACATGCTAACATGAAGGTAGTATACCCATTACGTGTGGGGCTAATCAGTATTAAAAAAAATAAAGAGACAGCCCTGGCTGGCGTAGCTCAGTGGATTGAGTGCGGGCTGCGAACCAAAGTGTTGCAGGTTCGATTCCCAGTCAGGGTACATGCCTGGGTTGCAGGCCATGACCCCCAGCAACTGAACATTGATGTTTTTTTTCCTCTCTCTCTCTCTTTCTCCCTCCCTTCCCTCTCTAAAAATAAATAAATAAAATCTTTAAAAAAATAAAGAGACAGACATGCTCCTCATGGAAATTGGACAGCCTGAGACAGCAAACAGGTCAACAGAGCATAAGGTGAGGCCGTAAACGTAGGTGCACGGCAGTGCCGCCCTGAAAGGGGTAGCAAGAGCCACGTGAATCCCCCAGAAAGTAGCCTGGTGTCTTTCTTGCCCAGGTCACAGACTGGCTCTGAGGTAGGGTGTTGTCAAAATAGAAGCTCAGATCACCTCTCCAGGTACTGGCTGCAAGCTTTATTTGGCTGGGGGTGGGGAAGTTTGACATGTTTTTGCCTTGCTTAATGGGTAATTTCATGTCACAGTGGGTAGTGACTAAGGAATTTCCACTCTGGACTTAATGATGAATTGCTAATTGGTTGGTGTAGTGGACATGATGGAATCTTAAGATAAAGCCAGCTGGGATTTCTCCTTTTGGGGTGACCATGGCCTCAGGGAATTCATGCACTCCAACGAGAAGAAAAGACAAACATAGTCAGGATTGTACCCTAGACTTTAAGAGGAAAGAGGAAAGAAAATTTGGAGAATATCTTTTGTTTATTTCTTGTTGGCAGATAACGCAAAATTCCATAGGTTTTTCCTTCTCTTCCTCCCTCCCTTCCTCTCTCCCTCCTCCACTTTTCCTCTTTTGATTTCTACAAGTGAATGCCAGTATTTTTACCCTTTAAGAGAGTCATTATGGAATATTAAACTTTAGCCCTTAGAAATTGAAACTAGCCAGTACCGGAGTTTGTAGAAGGCTGGCCTGGGTGTTCAGGAGGCGCTCCCACTGGACTCCGGAAGGATGATTAGTTATCAGGTATCGTCAGGGCTGTCTGTTGGCTGTGCTTCTCACGTGCTTGTTAAATATATATGGCAGCTTGCTTTGTTTCATTATCATTCATTTAGATTGTTTATATTATTAGATGAACGATTTCAGTGTTTTGTCGGTCCTCTTGTGGAAAACGAAAATATTTGCATCACTTGTATTTTGAAACTATAGTTCTCAAATAACTGTATCTTAAGAGGTTTATTACTGTGAATTGTAATGTGAAATAAATAGCAGCCTGTCATGGTTATAGCAGGGGTATACATCATCTTCATCATCCCCAAATGTTATACATTTGAGTCCTGACAGTAGGGTCAGACTGACTCGTGTGAGTCATGGTCTCACCTTTTTTATAAAATCAGAATTACGGAACCTGCTTCAGTGATAGTTAAACGACACCATGTATGTACACTGTCTGGAGGTGTCCAACCTTTTGGCATCTCTGGGTAGCACTGGAAGAAGAAAAGTTGTCTTGGGCCACACATTAAATATGCAAACACTAATTAACAAAAAAAAATAAGGTTTTAAGTAAATTTATGATTTTGTGTTGGGCCACATTCGTAGCCATTCTGGGCCACATGCTTTGGTTGGGCACCCTTGACTGCTCTGTAAAATGAGAACTAATAATCACCAATAGTTAGAGAGCACTCACAGTTTGTTGGGCACCATGTGCAGTGTTTTGCATACATTGACTCATGAGTCCTCGGGAAGCTCCGTGAGGTAGGGGTAACTTTCATCCCTGCTTTACAGATAAGAAAATGCCCGAGGCACAGGGCACTCAGGTAAGGCACCAGGCAGCAGAATTAGTAAGTGGCAGAGTGGGGATCTGAACCCAGAAGGGGTGGTTCCAGACTTATTTCTGGGGACTGCCATACTACTTAGGATGATAATAAGAATACACCATTTCTTTTCCAAGTGGGTCATACAGTGGGATCAAAGTCAAGTGCATCGTCTCCATGTACTTGCAAACGGTTTATTTCCTTCCTTGCTGTAGGCATCGGGAGAGGCTGTATGTCACTCGCCCTCAGATCCCCAGAATTTAGCTCGGCCCTTGGTCCATGAATGGCTGAGTCAAGGTTTTCCTCTCACTGAACATTTCTCATCCTAGTCCTTGCCGAGGATGCTAACAGAGGGTTGTTAAACGATGCTCACCAGGACTGCCGCCTGCAGAGGACTCTTCTAGGTTCCACTTTGAACCCGATGCCCCTTGAGGGCAACTAGTTGAAGTTTCATGAGTTTAGGCTTCTTCCAGGATGGAGCCATTCAGTTGAGCATCTGGAAAATGTCATTTTCTTTTCTTTTTTTTAAAAAATTATGTAGAATTTTTTTAGAGTTTTTTAAAAAGAGTTTATTTATCCATTTTTAGAGAGGGAAGGGAGGGAGAAAGAGAGAGAGAGGAGAGAGAAATATCAATGTGCAGTTGCTGGGGGTCATGGCCTGCAACCCAGGCATGTGCCCTGGCTGGGAATCGAACCTGCGACACTTTGGTTCACAGCCCGTGCTCAATTCACTGAGCTACGCCAGCCAGGGCAAAAATGTCATTTTCCATTAGTACTTAAAATCCATGGAGCTCAAGTGAACCTTAGTGGTAGCCTACAAGAGAGGAAATAGGGATCCAGAGACATGATGTTATTTTCTGGAGCTTGCTCAGACAGTGAGGGGTAGATTTCAGGCCGGAAATCACAACTCCCGACACTGTCCAGTGTACCTTTCAATGCATTTAGCAGGAGAATCTGGAATATCAGGGATTTTACAATATGGGCTTTGCTTGTATGTGTTGTAACATTTGGATTAAAGCTAAAAATCTGAACAAATATTTATATACTGCTTTTTTAATGAAAGGAAACTGTAGCTTTAAGAGGCTATTTTAACAATGAACATGTTTGGGCCCCCCATAAAGACATCTGTAGAATGCTCATGGGCAAAAACGATGATAAAATTACTTAAGGCGTTCAGTGAGATCTCAGTAAAATTCTGCACAACTGCTGTTTTGTTCTGTACACCATAAATCAAGTATGTGTGCTACAAAAGAAGAAACATACTCAAGATATTCAAAACTGTATCATTTGTGGAAATTGCTAGACATCCATGAAGCAAACGAGACAGCGCTTTGGACAAACTCAAATGATGCCGCTAAAGGAAACTTTAGAAAAGTGGGTTCGAATCAAGATCTACTAAAATATTACTTTAACAAATGTGCTGTTTGTGAAATTGGATTTTCAAACAAATGACTCCTCCATATTTCGAAATGAGTGGCTTATGGTTTTCCTGGGAAAGGAAGAACTTTGTGCATTCAGGGGAAATATATTTTCCTAGTGACTATATCAATAGTGGTCAAAGATAACAATGGTTATCAAAATCAATCAATGCCGGACAAGAACTAGAGGCACGACCCGGTCCAAGCTGTTGCTCCCTCCTCAGAGCTCCTCTGTCCTTTGCACATGATGCTGGTGCAATGCTTGTGCAATGCTGGTGTAACAATAATCGTACCCTTAAAGTATACGTTGCCCTTCAACTGTGGTGGGTAGGAACCCTGCCTCTTTCATTTTTTAAAAAGTAGTTGAGTTATTTCATGTCACATTTGGAATGAGCGGTAGATCCAGCAGCAGGACTCAGATCCATTAAAGTCTATGGCAATAAATGGAGATCAATTCAACGAGAAAAGCAAAGGCTAGTTTTTCTGAACTAGGTGTATAGCGAAGGCGTCAGCCACCATCACCCGCGTCTGACAGAGATGAGAGGCGGGCAGGGGAGCGGGGGAGTTTTCTCGTGGAAGAGGCTTCCGGTGAGCCCTCCCTGGAGGCTGTTCACATGAGAAAGCTGTCGAGGGGCAGCTGGAAGTGGGGCACCCTAGGCGATAGGTTAGCGGTAGAGAGCTGACTAACTCTGTTGGGTCCTAATGTGGAAATGGGGACAAGAATTAGGAAAGCTGTCAGTTATTAATCAAGTCCTGCTTGTTTGGGGCCAATTACTACAGGAGTCAATATTTGGCTTCTTGGACCTGTTGTTAGAGAGTGGTCTGACTTCCTACAGGTTGGTCGTATCGGGAGCAGGTTGGCTCCCTGAGCAGGTTACTGTACATAATGGATTGGGTACATGGGCCTGTTGCTCTAGATTGTGGGTCAGGATTCAAATGGGTTCACGTGGGTCATTTTTCTGTGGGGTGTGGCCCGTGCACCTGTGTGCATTCAGCCTATCTGTTTGGTTCTCTTCTTGCTAAATCAGGGGGGAGCAGCCTTTCTGAAAAGGGCCAGAGAGAAAACGTTCTCGGCTTCCTGAGCCATGAAGTCTCTGCTGTAATTACTCAGCACTGACATTTTCGCAAAAAGGCAGCCGCGGACAATATGTAAACAAGGGGAGTTGGCTGCGTTCCAACAAAACTTTATTTACCAAAACAGGCAGCAGGCCGGATATCGCCCCAGGGCTGCAGTGTGCTGACCCCTGCTGTACAGTGAGGAGCCTGCACAAAATCAACACATATGCACACGCCAGCTGTCCGCTGTGTCCCGACTCGTTCCCCTTGGGCCCCCGTTCACGCTGTGGAAGCGATGGGCTTCCCTGGGGGCTGGTTTCTGAGTGGTGGTGCAGTCGAGAGGCATAAGGAATCAACAAATGTGTCAATTTTCATTTTTTCCTTCCTCTCAAAGGACATTATATGACACCCATTTAATAACTAAGGTGATCCTTCTTATAATGTTGTTTCCTTTTTTTTTCCTATTCCCCCAAGGCCCATACTTCATTTTCAGAACCCCACAAAGAAACCCTCTGCCATGCACAGTGAAACGGCACAACGAACTGTCTTCCCGCCCAGGTGTCACATGTCAGACAAGAGGGGATGAGAGCAACGCTGTTAAATGGGTGAAGGTGATCTGTCCTGAGCCCAGCCCCCTTAGGTTTGCTCCATAGCTGCCGCAGTTCCAGGCACCACGGACAGAAAATCGTCCAGAGGAGGCAGAGGCCATGTCTTCCTTGTATCACCCAGAAGTTTCCTGGTGGACTCATCCTCATGTCACATTGACCCAACTATTTCACATGCCCCAGTCCACACTGGGGAATGGGACCACTGCGACTGGCTTGGATTAAGCAGTAGTCACCTGTAGAGGTTGGGGGTAACTCTTGCTTCCTCTGATGCTCGTGGCATTACAGAGCGGGGTGGATGCGAGTGAGCGAAATTGGATTTCTGTAGGAAGGACGGGGCCAGGGGTCAGTACTGAGAAGCCAAGCGGCTGCCTCTTCAGCAAGAGGCAAAAGGCCAGGAAGAGCAATGGCCACAGAGAAAAGGAAGCAGGAGAGAACAGACAGCCTATGAGGAATCCCCCTCTCTAGGTGCTAAAACCAAAATTTTACAAATTTACACATTTTTTGAGCCCTCCTCAGAGTAGAAATAGTTAGGGATTCCTCTTTGTGGATGACAAAATGCTTGAATTGGTTGATAAAGAGTTGCTCCCATCTTTCCTCAAACACATCACACATCAGATGGGATATAGGTAACAACAACATTGTCAAATTGGCAGTCTGTCTTTCTTCTCTCCGGCCCAACGCTGATGGCTGCTTTCATAGTTTCCGCGAGTCTAATGCCCTGCACACCTTGCACACGTTACCACACACGCTTTGAGCGGAGAGAACTCCAGATATGGGGATGGAGATAACCTGGGATGAATCCTGGCTCTGCCGCTCGCATGCTGGTCCAAAACCTCGGGCAAGTTAGGCAACAGCAATGGGTGCTCGTTGCCCTGCCTGTGAGGAGGGAAGAGGCCTTCCTTCCAGGCCCATGGAGTTGGTGTGAAAACTAGATGGTATAATTTTTCAGTGCCTGTGGCACTAAATAAATAGTTTGTTTTTTTTTCCTTTGGTTGAACCAGGCCTGTCTACTCATTGTTCCCTGAAGTCACATATTTGTTTTATGATTTTCTTCCTTCACACATAGCTCATGGCAGATTTTCTCCACTCTCTCACCCTCTCCACTCACAATGCCTTTCCCTGTCCTCTGCATCTTGGGCCTTATCTTCTGTCTGAAGTCTGACTTGACTCCACCTTGCTTGTGACACCCCCTGTCCGTTCCAGACCCAGGGTACGGTTTTCTGAAGGAGCCACTGGGGGTCTGTGGGGTTAAGGGCATCACTGGGGAAGCCTCATGGCATCGGGTGGAGCTCCAGAAGATTGTCCTTGTCCAGGAGGTAAGTGGTTCTCAGTGTCACCAGGGCAGTGGGACCAGGAGGCTGCCAGCTCTGGGGTCAGGGCTGACATGGAAAATGGACAAGGAGCCCAGGACAAAACAGAGAGACACTATACTGGCAGCCTTTGGCTAAAGTCCCATTTCTCCATATTTAATCCTTTTTTTTCATGGATGAGTTACCTATGTCATTTGGGCATCAGTGACCTCATCTTCAAGTTGAAGTTCATACATACCCCTTCTCCCTTTCTATTTTCCATGGGGATATAAACTCTAAAGAGACTGGGGCTACATTTTATTTTTAATTTACCAGTTACATCCGGCTCGTAGTATACCACCTGGCCTTCAGCAGGCATAAGACATACTTGTTGAAAATAAAATGAGTATAAAATAAGAAAGCATAGAAGTCAATGTTTGTAAACTAAAGGTGTGATACAAGTGTAATGTATTTTATCGCCACCTCCAAGAGCTCACCACAGATCTCTACACATTATAGTCATGCAGTTTATGTCAGTGGATAGGCCACATGTCCCCTATGGAATGTGAAGCATGCTGTGAGGTTGTTTGATCAAAATCTGGAATCAAAATCTTTCGGAGGAGAATGCCTGTCTTGGGTCAGATCATTACCTGTGGGTCTTGCCTTCAGGTTGTCTAATGTCTCACGGCAGATGGGCAATGCGCATGCCTCTCCTGCCTCCTGCACGCTCGGGGAGGACATAGCTTATTGATCATGATGCTTCTGTGCTGGATGTGACCTCCGCATTCTTTGAAAACCGACTTTACAGGCAGCTGCTTTCAATTGATCAGCATTGATCAGCATTCAATTTAATTGGAAGCCGATGGGTTATCCCTGGTCTTAGTTCAAGAGCATTCTCCTTTTGCTTGTTGGCTTATGTCCTTGGAGGCCTCCATCAGCGATCTCCCCACAGCCTTCTCTTGTAGATCATTTCTTTGTTTTCTTCGTTAGCTTTCAGAAAGTTCTCACATCCAAATACAATCTCTTGCTGGAAAAAAATAAGGTTGTCCTTATCCTTCAACCCAAAACAAATATCTCAAAGAAATATGATTTGGTTTTGCTTCAAAGAAATAAGAGAAATATCAAAGGGGAAAATAAATCAATCCACCTCCGTGAGATTCCTGTGAAATTTATTAGAAACGAGCCGCGTGCACGCGGAGGTTGCGCCTCGAACGCCGGATTCACTTTGAAGTGGGCTGCCCTGTTTCCTTAAGGGGCGGCACTTACCCACACTTTTTATTTCTTTAAAGCACTTTACAGATGCTTCCTAATTGATTTATGGCCCGGGACCCTGTTTAGAACATGGCAACAAGAGTGATTAAGAGGCCAGAAAAGCTGATTTATGATGAAAGATTGAGAACAGAATATGATCTGAAACCTGACCGAACAAAGACGCACAGCAGACATCTCAGCCACCTGTGATTACCTGGCCGTGCGTGAACTCTGGAGGGAGAGACACATTATGTCACTCGACCAGTAGAGGTTTAACAAGAGAAAGTTGATTTTTTTTTAAATGAAGAAAAACTCAGGCAGATTGATTCTCTAGGGCTATGGGCTGTCCCAGAAAGCTGCGAACTCAAGGTCGCGGCAGGACCAAGGTCGCCAGCAGAGCATGGTGTCTTCTGCATTCAGAAAATGCCACCCAGCCTCTGTCTACCCCCTGTTCCCATCGTCCCCTCTCCCATGGCCCACCGGCTTGTCATATATGACTTTGGGAAACTGTACTCTCTTTGTGCCTTTGGGGACAAATTGAGTATCTACAAAACTCAACCTAAGGAAAATGAATCTGATTCGCTAGTGGGGCGGGGGGCTCCCAGTCAGGAAGATTGTCTTACTGGTTAGAGGTACCCATGTGGGCATTTATGTAATTCATTGTTCCAGGTTTTCCGTTAGCAAGTCTTCTCAGGTTTACAGAAAATGTATAATAATAAAATCAACAAAATAGCTCACGGATTCTTTATGTTCCAAAAAGTTTGGGTTTTATTTTTGTTTGTTGTTTGAAGAATGCATGTCTCTCAGCTAAAGATAAGTAATGTTTCTTAGCTCCAAATTATTCATCAACTTACAAATATATTCCCCTAAAACCATTAAATGAGTTATTTACTTTGTGCACCTTGTGTTTTAGCCACTTTTGGGAGACAGGAATAGAAGGGGTGACCCTCGTTTGCAAGGAGCTGCTGCTGAGGCTGGAGAGGTAAGAGGACCCCGAAGTCTTCCTCTCATGCGGCTGAATTCTGGATACGGAATGGAGGCCTGGGGCTCTGGCCAGGGTGGGGTTTTGGGAATTGGGGTGCTGCACCCAGATTTCCACTCTGCCCCCAATGGAAATCAGTGACACTGACCCAGGTGAAGTTGACCGTGAGAACTAGTAGGGAAATGAATACTTGCAACTCCCCAAGCGTAAGATCTGCAGAAGAGGACAGTTGTATGGAGTAAACAAGTTCAAAAAGATGGGCAGATCCAGAAGAGAGCCTGAGGACTCACAGGCAGGGGAGAGAGGCTCTGTAAAGGAGCTGCGGCCAGGGCTCTCAGGGGGAGGTATGCTATGGGGAAGGTGGGGTAGGGGTGGGAGGCGGAGGGGTCAGCAAGCGACTCAGGTGCAATGGCTCAGCGCCGCCATGTTGCACAGCCCCTGGGACCCACTCTTACTGTGTCCAGTGTAAGTGGTGCCCCTAGAGGTGGGCGTCCAGAAGCACTGAAGAGGCTATGGCAGGGGTTCCAGGGTGCAGAGGAGGAGACACAAGCTATTCAGAACGATGCGGGAAGGGTTTCGGAGGAAATGACATCTAAGTGAATTCACGAAGATGCAGAATGGACGAGACAGAGAGAGAGGAGGAAGAGGCAGCTGCAAAGGAAAGGGGGTCTGTGAGAATGGCGAACGTCAGCTGCCCTGGGCGTGGCCCACAGGTGGCAGGAGGGACCCCTTGGGTGTATAAGGAGGAGTGGGCAGAGGAGGCAGGGGGAGGTAAACCAGTCTACGGAGATCTGTAGACAGCACCTTGGGGAGTGGGGAGGCCGTTGCTGAGTTAGTTACACTGGAGGCCCTTTGATCAGAGAATGATGGAGAAAGATCACATTGCCCGTGGTACGGAGGATGAAGGTGGGTGAGACCAGCGACAAGGGACCAGGTAGGAGGCTGTTGAAATGACCCGGGCAGGGAGCAAGGAAGGGCTGTGTAATGCCATCGTAATGTGACGGCGGAGCCGCAGACCTCCCAGTGCTTCCCTCCGCGCTGTAGTCCAAGTCTGTCTCCTTGTAGGTGACTCAGGGTGGATGCCTTTCCCATCTGTGCTGTCAGGGTCACTGCTGGCTAATACCCAGAAATACCTGCAACTGGTTTATTTTTAACCAGCTCGGGCACAGAGTCTGACAAATATCTAGAACAACAGAACCTGGCACACCCTTCATCACTTGGGAAAATGACTCTGCCTTATTAATAATGGGGGCTAGCTCATAAGTCTTTGTCGCCTTTCTAACAAACACTTCTCTTTTGTTTGGGCTTGATGAATTTGATCAGAATTTGGAGTAGGGCGAAAGGGTTGTGCGGAGCGTATCACATATCTCACAGGTTGAGAAGCAGATGGATTTTAAGTCACAGACTCTAATAATGTGTGGTATTACAGGGAGCGAGACACAAAAAATATTACAGCAGGTCCCACGCACTGTACCTACTCAAAGTCTCCTGAGTTTACAGCCCTCCCACCAGATCCTAATACGTAAGATTGCTGCAGAGGTTACAAAGGGAATTCTACAATTTATTCTGAAAAACTGGTACTTCGATAAATAAGTGGAGGAACCAGGATATAAGGAAACATAAAAAACCTTTAGAAGGTCAAGCCTGGAGAGACAAAACTCAATAGTTCAGCCCTGGCTGGTGTGGCTCAGTGGATTGAGTGATGACCCATGAACCAAAGGGTTGCTGGTTCTATTCCCAGTCAGGGCACATGTCTGGGTTATGGGCCAGGTTCCCAGTGGGGGGCACACGAGAGGCAACCACACATTGATGTTTCCTTCCCTCTCTTTCTCCCTCCCTTCCCTTCTGTCTAAAAATAAGTAAGTAAGTAAGTAAGTAAGTAAATAAATAAATAAATAAATAATTCAATAGTTCAGAGACAGGAACAGGATAGAGTTTTCTTTGTTTTAGAGAGAATATTACAAGGTGCTATTTAAGGTTATGGCTAGAGTTGGAATAGTCTCTTGCAAGAGTGTAGTTCATCAAGTCAGCTAGGTATCTGACCCTGTCTGCATAGAGGAAACAGACACATTTTTGTTGGTTTTTCACCGTGATGAGAAATATTCCACCAGAAAGGTGACTTCAGAGGGGATGAAAAATGTTTGTGCCTTGTTTTGGGCGGTGGTTACACAGAGGTGTGCAATTGGCAAGACTCATGACACCGAACACCTAAATGGGTACATTTTACTGAGGTCCATACATGAATGAAAAGAACATAATTTTTTAAAAGAAAAAGAATTATTCTGACACTGTCCTGGTGTGCTGGTGGCAAAACATGAATTGGGCAGTGGGGCAGATCAGACTCTGCACAGTGGGGACTTCAGGATCACAAACCAGACCTCTTGCTTGGAGTTGGAGTCCAAATGTATGCACTTAACGCAGTGGATGGCACCGGCCATCTCTGAGTAGCAGATAGACTGGCTAGAGTATAGGCATCATCTCTGCCTTCAGCTTCTCTGACCAAGTACAAAGTCAGTTAAGTCCCTCGGTGAACTTGGAGCCCCATGTGGGGCTATTTCTCTTACCCATGAATCACGAATG
Source organism: Phyllostomus hastatus (assembly GCF_019186645.2). NCBI lineage: Eukaryota > Metazoa > Chordata > Mammalia > Chiroptera > Phyllostomidae > Phyllostomus > Phyllostomus hastatus. The sequence goes on from NW_025333709.1 coordinate 6,159,622, forward strand.
GAGACTTGGCTTATGAGGATTGCCAGCCCTCATCTGTGCCCAGAGAGGAGAATCATCGTTGATTAGTGGTGTCCGCTGCGGATGCAGTAGGGTGACCTGGAGGCCCACGTGCCCAATCTTTACTAACCACTCTTGCCCTAAATCTCTGAAGGATGGAGGATGGGGCTGGACACTCAGGACCACCAGGAAATGTCTCTAGTGGGGAAAGCAGTGACTATGGTGGTGTTGGGGATGTTCAGACACATCGGATCTGGAGATCAAGTTCTATTCCTTCTAGAAGCTTCCAGAGGTAAAGCTGGCTTGAAAAGGCCAAACAGAGAGTGGGACTGAAGTGCTAGTCTGAAGGGGGCAGGCAAAGGTGGACACCCAGTCCAGGAGAAGGTGACTGAAGCCAGAGAGAATGGGGGCAGGGCAAGCGAGTGTTGACCAGTGTCGGGGGTGGTCTGGGTCAGGGTGTGTCCTCGGGGGTTTTGTGGGAGGGGTGCTGCCGTCAGGGTTTGAACTGTGAATGAAAGCCACAGACTGCTGAATTCTGGCTCCTTTAACCCCCTCTCCCTTCCTTGAGGACAGAAGTGGTTCTAGGGCTTGGGGTCCAGTGGTCAGGTGACAGGGAAGGGCAGAGAGGGAGGGGACGACGGGACCCACAGGGATGCCATCTCCTCCATTGCAGGCTGTCTCATTCCTTCACCTGTTTTAGGCTGGATGCTTTTTATTCTTAAAAAGAAAAACACCAGATAGCACATGTCAGTACATGCTGTAAAGTGCAGGTGCTTTCATCTTTGGTGCACCTCCCCTCCCCTCCCCTCCCCCTCCCCTCCCCTCCCCCTCCCCTCCCCCTCCCTCCCTCCCCCTCCCCCTCCCCTCCCCCTCCCCTCCCCCTTCCCCTCCCCTTCCCTCCCTCCCTCCCTCCCTCCCTCCCTCTCTCTCTCTCTCTCTTTCTTTCTTTCTTTCTTTCTTCCCTCCTTTCTTTCTTTCTTTCTTTCTTTCTTTCCTTTCTTTCTTTCTTTCTTTCTTTCTTTCCTTCTTTCTTTCTTTCTCTCTTCTTTCTCCTCCCCTACTTTCTTTTTTTCTCATTGAAATATAATTGACATATACATTATATTACTTTTATGTATACAACATTTCAGATATTTTCTAATGGGAATAATGAAGGCACTGATTAGCCCACAAGGTATATACCTGCCTTTACTGTGAGTTTCTTCAAATTCATAGGAATTAGGTAGAGAGATAAGTTATAAGCACATCTATAAGCAAATAAGGATTGGTAATTCCTCCATTTCCTTAAAACAATTTCTGGGACATAATTATTTTATTTGCCTGATGATCCTATGTGGTACTATAGTCATCCCCCCATTTACCAGATGAGAAAACTGAGGCACAGAGAGGTTAAGTACATACCAATGTTAGAAGTTGAACCCAAACCATTTGGCCCCAGAGCTTGCTTTCTCAAGCATTTCACTCAGTTCCTCTCTCAGAAATGAGCAAAATCTTATCAGGAAGGGATTCCACCTTCAGTCTCCCTGAATACAACATTGAAATCTGTGTGGCTTCTGTAAACGTGGAAGATGTGTGCTTTCCCGCCGACCTCAGGGCTGTGGATGACTGTGGACCCCAAAGTCGTGAGTGCTTGTAAGGAACCGAAGAGTTTTTTCTGATAGTGCCGTGGTCCAGGCATTCTGTGGCTTATCCCTGAGCATGTGCCACACCCTGTTCCTGATTTTGATGGCCTCTGGTTTTCCCAGAAGCTCTGTGGTCTTGAAACAGTATGATCATCCCCGACTTAAGGTATTTATTGGGTGTCTTCTGTGTTGTGAGCAGCCGGATGCTCGGAAGGATACAACGGAGACAGCAAATGGAGATGTCAGTTTTATTAGCGGACTTCCTCTCTTGGGCTCCCTGGCAGCCCTCAGACAAGAGCAAGTTCTGGTCCCCGAGGCACTAGTGCCCAGGGGGCTGCAGGCAAAAGACCTACGAGTGTTTTGGTGGAATGGAGTTAATCAGTATTATCTTTAACTGAGTTGTTTTCCACACAAACCCAAGGTTAAAGGTACAGCGGGCAGATAATTGCTTCATTTCAAGGGTGATGCATTCCCAGCCCCAGGCACTTACTAGATCTACATTTCGGTTTGCGTTCGTCACATTCCTCCCGTCACACCTGCTTGAGCACAGAGGTTCATTTCCACCCTGGTGGGCCTGTGGGGTGAAGCCACTCGGCGAGATGTTTGGAAGTGTAATAATTCAAGCAGATGATGATCTGTGAGTAATCAAAGTTCCAAACGACCATGACTTTTAAACTCAGGGCCCGATGAATGGCAGGTGGTGACTGAAGAACCTGCATCTTGGCAGTCTTCTGAGTTTCCATCTGCTTCATCCGTATCCCTCACCTCGGAGCTTTCTCCTTCTCCTTCTCCGCCTGACTCCTCTGTGTCTCCTGCTCCTTTCAGGGCGTCCACTCGTCTCCCGCTCTCCCGCGTGCGCTGACTGGGCACGACGTGCAGTGGGAGCGCTGAGCCCTGGAAATGAAGAGCGGCCTCTGTGTCCCGGAGAGGAGCGACCCGGGGCCTAGGCTGGGGCCTGACGCAGGGTCAGGGCAGGAACTCGGCTCTTGCGATTGGCTGCTCAATACTCTCACTCAGTGTTTGCCAGAAGTATGGAAAAGTATTGATTATTTTTCTTGTTGTCACATATTTGATGGCCCTTGTAAAATCTGTTTAAAAATACAGAAAATGCTAAAGAAAAAAAATCAAATCAACTATTTTGTTTGCCTGGTGACCCCTATGTGGTATCATAACCATCCCCCCGTTACTATCACTTCACCCAGAGATAACCACTCTTAACAATTTGGGTATGTGTTTCTTCCCAGCCTCTTCACATAAACAGAAATTCAAATAAACAAAAATACATCTATTTTAATTTTTATTTATTTATTTATTTTTTAGAGAGGGAAGGGAGGGAGATAGAGAGAGAGAGAGAAACATCAATGTGCGGTTGCTGGGGGCCATGGCCTGCAACCCAGGCATGTGCCCTGACTGGGAATCGAACCTGTGACACTTTGGTTCACAGCCCGCACTCAATCCACTGAGCTATGCCAGCCAGGGCTAAAATACATCTATTTTAAAGAAATAAGATTCTATTTTAGAAGCACATTGGAATCTTTGTTTTTAATGCTGAACCTTCTCTTGTTCACATTGTCTCATTAATTTCTGTCTTATCTCAACTAGATATTCTTGAAATATGACCTTTATTGAGGTTATACTATACCTCTATGGCTGTACCATGATTTGTTTATTCGTTTGCGGAACTTATTGAATGCGGTTCCCCATTTTTTATTTAAAAGCAGGTGAGTGAGATTTCATTTGTCCCACAGGGGAGGGTGAAGGGAGCTATCAAACAATCCTAAGCGAGTTGCTCTTCTGTTGCTCAAAGAAGTCAATTAATTTCCCCGCCATGGTTCAGAGACTGTCACGGGGGAGAAAACAATGGTTCTGTACTGGGAGTGTGCTGATTTAACTGCCATGTTTGCCTGGAGACTTCCTGTGCTCTCTGTCCCTGCTCTGGGCAGGGAACCACTTCCTTCTCCAACTGTCACTGCCAGTCTGGTGTTAAACCCAATAGCTTGGGCCCTGGCTGGCGTAGCTCAGTGGATTGAGCACGGGCTTTGAACCAAAGTGTCGCAGGTTCGATTCCACGTCAGGGCACATGCCTGGGTTGCAGACCACGGCCCCCAGCAACCACACATTGATGTTTCTCTCTCTCTCTCTTTCTCCCTCCCTTCCCTCTCTAAAAATAAATAAATACAATCTAAATAAATAAATAAAAATAAAAAAATAGCACAATATTAACAAAGACAAACAAAAACCAATAGCTCACTCGTGTGACGTGCCCGAGGGGGATCACCCATCCAGGCAGCATTGATCAAACTCCTCCTGAAGCAGAACACGTGTCTTCTAGGCACAAGCCAAGCCTAGCCAGAGGGGGCAAAAGAGAAACTTGTTCACTGTCTGAGGGTGACACTTTACAGTTTATACATCCTGACCTGCCCTGGGGACAGAGGAGAGAGAGTGTCCCTGACATCCATGGAGACTTACTCATGGACCCAATGTTTGGATTTTTTTTTTCTTCCATTGCAAAGACAAGGCAGTACATGTAGCCCAGACCTCAGTGGCAAACAGACCTCTGCCCCTCCGCTCTGTGTCGTGGGACTTCGGGCAGATTATTCACGTCAATCATCTGAGCCTCCGTTCCCTCATCTGTCATTCAGGCCCTGACTCATGGGTTGGACGAGGATTAAAAGACGTAATACAGACGAAGAGTGCAGTGTGGCGTCTGGAAAGTCAAGGGGTCAGGAAATGGTGGCCAGCACAGTCATTTACCCTGCCCGTCCTGTCGTTTCCATGGTCAAGGTCAGCATCTATCTTTTCAATGGATAATAGGAAATGAGAAAGAAAGTGATATCCTTGAGATGATCCTTTCCATATACACATAAAATGAAGCATGCTTGGGCTTAAATGAGGGGATGAGAGGCTTTGAGGATTAGGGCTTGATGAGGCATCTTACTATACATGTTAAAAGCAAGACACTTAAAACTTTCCCTTTTCTCAATGCTCACAGGCCTGTGGAGCTCTGCAGTCACGACTTTGAAGGCCTCTGCCCTTTCCCAGCGAACTGTGGGGACGATGGCTGCTTTCCGGAAAGCTCCCTTCGGATCCCCGGCCACCCCCCTCTGGCTGCCCTTTGGCTTTGGAACTGGATCAGAGCTGTCACATGCACTTACTTGGACGGACATGACCTTCGCCCCACACCCGAGGGTGTTCTCTGTGAGCCGAGGATGGATGTGCCTGGTGCAGAAAAGGTGTTCTGTGCCGGGGAGGACAATTCAGAGTCACATTGGCTCGTAAACAGCCATTTCCTCGGAAGGTGCTGCATTCGAGGCCGGCTGGCTGGCCGGCGCTGCTCCCTCAGGCTGAACGGCAGAGCCCCCAAATCACCTTCCCGAAGTACCCCGTGGCAATTTGCTAATTATTTTTATGATGCCAGGTCAGCAATAAAGGTGGCCTTCCTGCTCCGCTCAGCCGCACGGCAGGAGAGACCATTTTTCAAAGCTGGGTTCCGCTGCCCGGCCTGCCGGGGAGGGCGGCCCCGAGTGCGGGCTCAGTTGCTCTGCACGCCTTTCTTGGTGTGTCCTTGTCCTTTTCCTAGTCCTGCTTTGCTGCCCTTGGAGTCTGAAGGTGCATTCTTTTTTCTAGGGCTGCCATAACAAAGCACCACACTGAGTGCTTAAAACCCCAGAAACTCATTCCTTCTCAGCTCTGGAGGCTGGACGTCCAAGGTCAAGGGGTCAGCAGGGCTGTGCTGGCTCTGAGGGCTTTGGAGAAGGGATTGTGCTCCATGCCTTTATCTAAGGGGCCGGTCTTGCTGGCAATCTTGACCTTCTTTGGCGAGCTGCAGTATCATTCCAGTCTCCGCCTCTGTTGTTACCTGTGATTTTCTGTGTGTGTTTGTGTGTCTGTGTCTTTCTTCTCTCCTCATACTGAACTAAGGGCCCACCCTACTGCTGTTTAATCTCGTCTTCACTAGTTACTACTTCTGCAAAGTCCTTATTTCCAAATAAGGTCAGGTTATAAGGTAGTGGGGGTTAGGATTTGAGCTTATCTTTTGGGGGGGCCATAGCAGAAACTATGACAGAAGATATCGAAGGGGACCTCGTGTATAAAAGCTTGGGGCATTATTTTCAATTATTCCCCAGCCCTCCGACTGGTGGGGAGCTGCTGTAAGTGTTTGCTTTGCAGGTGAAAAGAGGGCCTGAGCTCCAAGCTCACATTGGGGGTGTGCACGTGCGGTTATGGGTGTGCCCCCCGTGGGCTGTTTGTTCGTTCCGGTGAACACAAGTCTCTTAATAGTGTAACAAGATCATAGTGGTCCAATGAGTAAAGAAAAAGAGCGGTCCCACCTCCTCTGAGTCACGGGACCCACGCGCTAGGGCCCCCCTCATTCTTCCGGCACCTCTTCTGTGACAAAACCCTGTTTCCAGCCTAGAGGAAGAAACACACAGGGTCCTATTCAAATTACCACAGGAAAGTTCAAACTCTGGAATTAGTCGTGTCAGAAAAGCCCAGACTCTTTTAGCTATACAGGGCAACTTCAGATTCTAATGGAAACCTTGCAGGCTGTCATGTAATGTGAAACAATTCATTCCTTTCAGTTATTTCATGAAGAGTTGGGCCCGTCTGCGGTGACTTGCATCCGAAGTGTCACAGATGCCATCCTCATTTTGTAAATTACACTGTCTCTGAGGCTTCCAGAGCCTGCCCTAGTTTTTTTTTTTTTTTCTCTCAATTTCCAAATCCTGTGGAGCTTCACCCCCTGCTGAGGTTCAGGTAGAACGGCTCAGTGCAGTAACGATGCTACTTAAGTTAAGGTGTTTTGGGATTTGGGGGACTTCTCATTCCTAATTTATATCACAAGAAAAATTTTTGGCAGAGTAGAAAGAAACAGTGCATTTGCAACTAGCTGAGGGCCCGGGCCTCAGTTTCCTTGACTGAAAAACGGAGCGTTTGCAGTGCAGACTCGGGAGGTCATCTACCGAGTCTCGGCTTCCAGGAGTCTAGAGTGCGTGATGACTCTTCTAAACGGCTTCAGAATGTTGATCAGGAAGTTCGCCGTGCAAAAGGGAACCGTCTGTGACGTGGCACCCGGCTCAGCTCTGCTGACAAAAATCTTCTGTCGCATGAAGGATTTTCCTGGAATTTGACCTCCATGTTCTTCGGGCTTGTCAATGCCTGGAGCACGGCAGTGACCTTGCAAGGGGAAACGGCCACTTTGCATTCTTCCTGCCTGCATGTTTGCTCCCTAAAGGCTGTCCCAGGGATTATTGATGAGGGCTGCGGCCCACTGCGATCCCTAAGATTTGGGCGGCTCTTTGTACTTTCCACAGTGCGTTCATGAACATTCATTTATTCAGCCCCCACAATAGTCTGGGAGTGAGTAAGACTGGCCTCATTCTCATTTGAAGAATGAGGAAAATGAGGAGCATGGAGCCTGCATCACCTTAACAAGGTCACAGAAGAGATGAGCGGCCGAGCGAGCGCTGGAATACAAATGTTCTGGCTTCGTGTTCAAGGGTTCTTCCATCACCTTTGAACTGAGCTTTCCAGGTGGGGCAGGAAAAAAACTTAACCTATACACTTACTATGTGCTGGGAACTCTTGCATCGTAGACAGGATTCAAACCACCATCTATTTGATTCCAAAGACTAAATTCTTTCCATTACCCTTGGTAAAGGAAATATCTGTCCCTTGGTGACTGGAAACAAAATTTAAGCACCAAGTGTCATTATGTAAAGTCGATCAATTAGTTTGATTTTACAGGCAGCTTGAATACTCCCAACCGTGATGGGCTAGTGTGCTTAGTGATGCAAATAGCCCCGAGGTGGGTTCAGTCTCTTTGGCGACCTCCAGGTAGATTCTGTGAGAAGAGAGAGGGGAGTTAGAGAGACTGTCCAGGGAACATCTGCTTCACCCTGGAAGACACCACCAGAAGATAGATGTGAGGAGCCAGGAGTTCCACTGTCCGCTTTCCCGAATGGTTGGTGTGATGTTCAGAGGTACCAGGAATTGCTTGTGGATGCTTGTAAGTCCTCCTCTCCCAATGGCTGGGCCCACAATTCTATCTCTAGGGACTGAGCTCAAGAAAGTATTTCGGATACTTGTAATAAATACCTGCCTGTTTTGCTCATTGGTGGTTGTGAGGATCAAATGGGAGGATATATGTAATTGTGTTGTGGAAATACAGCCAGCTGGTCACAATAAGGAAACCACGTAGTGTTTTCATAAGAGACTGGACTTGGGGTGCAAGAGCTGCCCTGTCACTTACTAATTCTGGGATCTTGGGCAGGCGTCTTATCTTGTGGGACCCGGTTCCTCATCTCGCCTGCTGGGGGCGCTGAGGCTTCAGTGAGGTGATCTGTTTAAAATGCCGGGTCCAGCTCTTCTGTAGTCCGTCCCTGGTGAGAAGCTCTCGTTTCCTCTTTTGTCTCTTTTGGGTTAATGACTTGATTTCTGTTAAAATATTCTGGGATAAGAAATGGTTTTTTGGAAGTGGTTTATGCTTTTTAAGAACACGGGATCTGCAAACATAACTTAAAAAAAACAAGTTTTCAAAGTTATTTTCCCTCATTCACTTTAATAGCATGTAGCTTAGTTGTTCCTTTTTTTTATATTCTCTGCCAGAGAGTGTTTCTTCCTTCTGGGAACTCTCCTCTCTCTCCTCATGTGTTTCTGGTGGGGCTGACAATCATGTGGCTCTGACTTCCTTGCCACAGCGATTGGTCCAGGGATGGACATGTGACCTTAGAGACGCCAATTATAGCTTTTGCTTGAGTTCACTGTGGTCATGGGTGGATAAGGAGCAGCATTCTTGTCTCAGTCTGTGAGCAAGGTTTAGCCTGGAGCTGCTGGTGGTTATCTTTAATGCTTTGTACAAAGCACCTTCTGAGGATGACGCCTTTATGATGGAAAGCAGATCAAAAGAACGCTAGAAAGAAAGATTCCGAGTGGCCTATTTGAACCTTTGTATCCTGCCATGCTTCAAGTCAGCCCTCCCCCTGTCTGACTGCTTAGATCCTTTCTTAAACTAAGTTTAAGCTTGTTTCAACCTGTATTCTGTCATTTTCAACTGACAAAAACCAGATGAGTACTTGCAGTGGCTGGGGGAGCCTCGTGTCCTGGGTGTCCTGGATGTCTAAGGAAGCGCATAAGTAAAGGTGTCCCTGTGGAAGTTGGTCAAGGTGTTCAGAAACTGACGACTAGCTTTTCCTAATTAAAATGCCCAGGGGCTGGCTTGCTTTTTAGAACAGACTTTACGTAGAGAATGCAGGATGTATGGGCTGAGTTACATCTCCTGCTCAGCTGTAAGAATGACAGACATTTCTGAGGAATAGGGCTCCAGGCCACATTCCTGCATGCAGGCTCTTTCAAGCCAGACTGCAGGGAATCACGGGCCTTACCTGGCAGGCCTCAGGGGGAAAGCCACCCTCCTTACACACCAGACATGCATTACTGTCTCCTGGAGGGAGTTTCAGGCTAGGATCAGGTGCACCCCCTGCTCCCAACAATTCCCGCCCCCACCCCAGTCTGCCCCGGGCCAAAGCATACTGCTAGTGCATAGCTTCCTTCCCAGGCAGGCACTTCCATTCAGAGGCTGCTTTATTGGGGGCCAGGACTGAGGCACTTTTCTCCACTTGCACTTAGTACTTTCCTATCTCTAGGCCGTTCTCTGTAGCTCCCTGGCCCACACCTCTGCAGAGAGAAATGGGAGCCGTTTATTGAGAGCATCCTCTATCTGCTGCATCCACCTGACCTCTCCTGCTGCCGTTTTGGTCCAGAAAAGTGGAACCAGCCCCTCTTTTTTTGCCTCTTGCTTGCCTTGTGGAAGTGAGTAAATAAAGACTCCATTGTTACTTTCAGTTTGGCTCATTGCCCTAATTGACCACCTGGACATCTGGAAGCTCCATGGCTTTAAATTCATTGCTCTGGATTCTTCTAAACATGATCATGCATAATTATCCAGACTGGCCAGGAACAGAGAGGCACGGTGAGAGGGGATCTCAAACTTCACTGTAGAATTTTCAGCTCCAGCTGTCTGTTTCAATGAGATCAGGCGCGTTCAGAGTGGTACGGCTGTAGACGGCAGGTGTCTGTTTAAATGTGCTGATGCACAGATCCTGTCCCAGACTAGCTCTATGAGAATGTTCGTGGATGGAGCCCAGGCATGGTAGTCAGGTAATTTTAATATCAGCCAAGGTTGTGAACTCTGCTTAAATGATACCTGAATCACTAATCTGGGAAGTGAATAGCCTAGACTCATGGGTTCTCCTTAACCTACTGGATGAGAATCATAGAGGGGTGGATTCTGGGAATCTGGGGAGTCCAGGTGATTTTGATGCAAGTGGTAACTAATTTGAGGACAGTTGAAAAATATTGACCCAACTATGAGTGTGTGTGTGTGTGTTGGAGGGGAGAGACCAGGGGAAAAGAAAATAAAGAAACCAGAACCCAGATTGAGGAGAATCCAAGGAGTAACCACAAATGACCTGTCTATTCAGCCACCCATCCATCTATCCAGTTGGGTGGTTATGCAGGAAAACAGTTAGAAGCATGGGACTCTATCAAAAGCACTTACACCTGAATCCTATCTGTGCCTTAGGCATTAGATCTGACTCCTTAGGCAAATTATGTAACCTCTCTCAGCCTTGGTTTCCTCATCTGAAATTTGGGGACACATGTGCAAAGGTTGTCATGACATCTACATTAAATATTTGTAAAGTATTTAGCAGAGTGCCTGGAACTGCACCCTCGAATATGATGATCCCTAGCCCTGTGTGGCTAGTGAACACTCACGTGTGGTGGTCTGAACTGAGATAGAAAATGCACAACGGATTGTGAAGGCTTAGAATTAATAAAAAAAAGGTAAAATGTCTCACGAAGAATTCTGAAATATTGACGTTATAATGTTTTGTACATATTGGGTTGAAATAACATTTTACACATATTGGTTTAAATACATTATTGAAGTGACTTTCACCTGTTTCTTTTCATATTTTTGTCAAGCAGCTACTGACATATTTAAGAACAGCACATGTGGTTATATGTAACCAAATAAGACAGTGTTGGCCTAGAACAGAGTAATCTCTCAGCAAATGTTAAGTGTCATGTTGTTATTGGTATTGTTCTATGTATTCGATTCAAAAGTAGCTGGTGAGTACTTGCTATGCAGAAGTAAACATCCATTATTGATCACGTGGAGTGCTCAGAGTCTTGTTAAGGCGAACAAAGTAATCAGGGGCGTGTGGGACTTGATTCATCCAGAACTCTGGTGTGTGCCTGACGTAGCCCATATTTTTACAACACATGCAAGATGAGATGCACAATCATCTGTGGGATATCGCAAATTATCATGATGGCCGCTAGTATCCCAGAGCATATACAGTGTCCGGTGACAAGAAGGTGTCTCAGAGAGGGTGCTAGAGTTGAAGAACCTCGCAGACTATCAACCCACTTAAAGAAACCTGATTCTAGTACACAACATGTAGCCCATCATGTTATGAGATTCCCTTTCCTGAGTTTATAAAAAAAAAAAGGAATCAATTAGGGTAGTGGGACTAACAGTGTCGCTTCAGAATTTATGTCCACCAGGAAGCTTAAACTATGGCCTTATCTGGAAATGGAGTCTTGGAAGATGGAATCAGTTAACATGAGGTCGTGTTGGATTAGGGTGAGCTCTCACCCTGTGACTGAGGTCTCTGAAGGAAGAGGAGGCAGAGATGCAGACAGACACACGGGAGAACACGTGTGAAGACAGAGGAGTCATGCCGCCTCAAGCCAAGGCGTGACTCTTGGCAACCACCAGAAGCTGGGAGAAGAGAGGCAGGATTCTTGTCTAGGGCCTTTGGAGGGAGCATAGCCCTGTTCACACCTTGATTTCAGATTTCTGGCCCCCTGAGCTGTGAGAGAATAAGCTTCTGTTGTGACACACTGCTCAGGTTTTGGTAATTTAGGACTTCTCTAAGAAACAAATACATTGGATGTTACTTGAGCCTGCCTGGCTTGGTCTTCTTAACACTTTGTGGGAGGTGCGCATAATAGCAAGGAATGCCTGGTGATTCTCGGACGAGCAAATGCATTGGGCACATCAGGGCAGAGAGAGATGAAACCAAGTGCTAACCTGCAACTTTTATCCCTATCTACACAAATGTTTCTAATTAGGAAAAACTTGGGATTTAAGTGGCCTAAGCTTATCTTTTGTGGAGCTCTCCTGATGCAAATCAGGGCTCTGAGTCTGTCTCTGTTTCTTCTCCAAACCTGTGTTCACATTGACATTACTCTTCTTTTAGTGAATTATGGGAAGGCATGTGCGATTTTAGTGTCTGCATTATGAAGGAAAGATGATATTTTTTTTCCAGGCCAATTTCCTGTGTAGGGCGCTGCTTGTTCTTGCTCAGCTGCGCAATGAGAGGACGAGGGACTCTGCGAAGACGCCTGGGCATCACGCTAGCTTCTTTCTTCTTCCTTCCACCATCTCATCAGTCACTGCGTCCCGAAAGCCACCTCCGCTGGGCTCTGCATCCATCCGCTTCTCTTCATCCTTGGCCCTAGATACGAGAGGGAGGAAGTTAAAGATTCTAGAATTAGCACATAAGGTGAACGTCACAGTTAGTGTTACCCGTGGGAGAGAAACATGGGGAAGAAACCCCTTAAATTATGCTGAAATCACCCAATGTGAACCGTGAAACTCAAAACCACGGGCTGAAGTGTGATTTCTCTTGTTTTTCCAACTGAGACCATTCTTTGTCTGGGACAAAGGGTGTTTTTTGACAGGGGGAAGGATGACAGGGTAAATAAGGAAACCTCTCTATTTAAAATTGCATTTCCTTTCTGCTCAGTGAAAGGCTGTGCCGGCCTCCCTGACACGGGCAGGCTCCTCCCCAGCCTTGGGGCCGGCCGTGTGATCCCAGCCACCTAGGTGAGGGCATCAACCACACGGGGTGATACTGGCTGAAGCACTAGTTCTGCCGCAAAATGTTATTTGGACCCGTGATGTCAAAAAAGATAGTGTTAGTCCCAACTGGCTAGAAAGACAACAAATCAGAATGTGGGTCTTTGGGGTGAAAGTGAGTGGGGTTATGGATAAAGAACACTCTGGCCTTCTCTGCTCAGGGAGACTGCCAACTGCTTGTCCCCAAGGGTTAGGTCTGGATCTTCCCTCACCAGGTGGCCAACTGTGGGCAGTTTTCCTGCTGACCTCATTTCCGCTGGCTGGGAGTGCTGCAACTGAAGGTCGGCGGGCCTGGTGCCCAGACGGGCGCCCCTGACCGAGCCCGCTGTAGTACGGCTGCAGCCACTGACGGACCACAGGGTGCGGCGGCTGGGGCCCGCTTTGGAGTGGACAGACCCGGGTTCACATCCCCGTCTTGCCGCAGAGCTGAACATCTCTGGGAAAGTTACTCAACTCGTCTGCTCCTTCATTCCTCTCATCTGTTAAGTGGGGATGTTCTTGCGAACTTCCTCAGGTTGCTGTGCAGATCACAATCACACATGCAGCTCCTAGAAGTGTTAAAAATGAGCTTCTTCCTCTTCTCTGGCTATTCTCAATGGAAGAAAATTCCCAGAGGTCCCCAAAGGAGGCTGCAGCTGGCGGCGGGGTGGGGGAGTTTGTTACCAATGTATGCTGTGTATTCCACGCATAGGAGTCACATGAAGGCAAAAAGGACTTTGAAAGTGGCTTTGTTTGAGAACCTTTTAATCACAGGATTACCTCCTGTCTTTTCTCGTACACAGTCACCCTCAGGTGACTGTACAGGTTTATAAGCCGTTTGGCCTTGGCCTCAATTCATGGTGGCCAGTCACTCCTGGTGATTATAAAGGCATATATGGACATGCTCCTGGCCATTCTGGCTACAATAGAGGAAGGATATTCATTTTGTAACCCCTGAATGAAATGGTGTTTGTCAACCACTTTCAGTGTGTGGTCACCTAGAATAACACCAGGATACACTGAAGAGGGGAAACCTGTCTTCTTTCTCTTTCTGCTGTAGCCACCCTTTGACACAACCTCCCGTTCATCCCACGCTACAAGTTCCACCCTCTGGGGAGACAAAGAGTTTTAACTTGGAAGCCAACTTGGTCAAATGGTAGTGGGCACCTGTGCTGCTTCGCCGGGAAGGTAATTGAGCTCACATCTGCACTCCACAGAAAAAGAGCCGTGATTCCTTTATGATGTCTTCTGTGGACAGGGGTGAAGGAGTGGTACCACGTTTCCCATATCTTCTCCATCCTCTGGCTTTCTGTCCAGGTGCCTAGGCCTTCTCTTTACCTTTTACCTTCTTAACAGGTATTGGCAGAACGTAGGAAGGAAATGCAGAAAAGGGTGGCAGGAATGAACTATTCCCATCATTGTGTGCTTGGCATTTTGGTTATATTTTAACTCGTGCCCTTACTTAATGTATCGTTAGGTTTTCCTGTGGCTGTACATGGCTTCCCATGGCCCCTCTGTAGATGTCTTGAGGTCACAGATCATTCTTCTTCACTCCTGTTTTATCCCCATCTTGTGCCTCCCTCTCCAGAACCTGGTTCAATGCCAGACACATAACAGTCAGTTTTATTGCCCAGTTCAAACTTCTTCATTCTGCTCTCTTAAATCATCCACGCTGCCACCGGAAATCGTGTCCTAGTTCTACGTCAAACCCTGCAGTGACTCCTAGCTGGCCAAAATAAAACTGTCCAATTTCTAAATTCTTTATTTTGGCAAAACAAGTCTTTCCAGGTTGTGTTCTCACCCAGTTCTCTGAATCACCAGCCACTGTTCTCTTTTCTACCTCTAGACAGCACCTTATTTTATACTTTTGAGCCTTCATACCTGTAGGTTATTAAGTCCAGAATGCCCGCTCTCCATTGTTTACCCAATGGACTGCTCTTCACCTTTCAGAATTGTGTCGTGAGGGGAAGTGACAAAGTACAGTGGTTAAAAGTATAGGTTAGGCATCAGGCTGCATGGGTTCAAATCCTGACTCCAGTTGGGTGATCTAAAGCAAATTATTTCATTTTCCTAGCTTGGGTTTTCTTATCTGCAAAAATGGGGATAGTAGTGTGCTTGGTGGGAGAGATCAATGAGCTAATCTATATAAAGTGCTTTGCAGATGCCTGGCACACTGTGAGTATCCAGTTAAATTGATCTCTTCTCTTAAGTGGGATTCAGAGCAAAGCTAAAAGTCCATTGCGGGAAACAGACAAGATTGCAATGTCGTGTGGCAGTGACTGCTGTCACGGTGTGAGGAGGATGCACCAGACCCAGCAGGGGGATGGGAGTCGAGGAAAGGCATCTGGGCGGAGGGGAGGCTGGGGCCAGGTTCTGAAGGATTGGTGGGACATGTGGCAGTGTGATGGTGACACAATGATGTGTGCAGCTGGGGCCTCACAGACCGTGCCTGGCCGTGTACAACTTTGTTCACATGAACAGCAATTAACCACAAGTGAATGTCCTTGCCATGAGTGCTTCCCATCCACCCCATTCAGTATGATTTTGTATTAGTTTCAGGTGTACAACATAGTGGTTAGACAATCATATACTTTACAAAGTATTCCCTTTGATATTTCCAGTACCCACCTGGTACCATAAATAGTTTTTACAATGTTATTTATTATATTCCCTATGCTGTAACTTTACATCCTTATGACTATTCTGTAACTACCAATCTGTACTTCTCAATCTGTTCACTTTTTCCACCCAGTCCCCCAACTCCCCTTCCCTCTGGCATCTGCCCTCTGTTCTCTGTATCCATGAGTCTGTTTCAAAGCCGTGAATGTTGAGTGTCTTTTCATTGCTTTTGGGTGTGGTAGTCTGTGGGATAGACCATCCACTCTCTGGGAACCTAGCCCATTTCTCAGAGGCAGAAGAAGAAAGACTGAAAGAAACAGGGCTCAGATAGCAACAGCTTTCCTCCTGGCGGAAGGACAGGTGAGAGCGGAGTGTGCGCCTCTCCTAGTGACCTACAGTGTGGAAGTGTTGCTCCCAAGCAAGCTGCCCCTTAGTCTCTTATTCTTGATAGGTAGAACAAATAGGGTTGTGTGGAGCAGACTTCATCCTCTTCTTCATGGAGAGAGTGGTGGGGGTGGGTATCCAGCGCTGGATGGCCCTCTGTGAGAGAAGAGCAGGCTATTTCGTCCTCGGCATTGAGGTAGACCAGTAGCCCAGCTTCTGTGATGAGTGTTCAAATGTCATAGCTGCCTTTGCCATGCATGAAGCAAAAGCAACTCCTGATCTCTCTCTCCCTGTCCAAGAGCGTCATTTACGATTAGTCAAAATAATTTCCCCCACTCGATAACAAGGAGGAAGCTATTTTTGTTTTAGGTAGAGGAGTCCAAAAAGAGAGGGCTTCATGGGGCCTTTCACTGAGGCTTATTTTAATCAGACAGGAGCTTGAAGTTTAGCAGAGTATGTAGGGTGAGGTGGAGAGAGGGCACTGGAAGGACCTGGCATGAAGAGAAGTATGGCACTCTGATATGTTAAAGATTAGAAGAAGCATCATGCATTTTTTTTCTTTGACATCGCAATGGGTCATAAATATCACTGAGTAAAACTCAGGGGGAAAAATCAAGTCTGACATGTGAAAAGGCGATGTGACTGTTATAAGAGATTTTAGTCTGTGAAACTTAATTCCATCAGAAAGTAATGCAAGAGAAAATAAAAAGAAATGTGTTCTTGAGTAATTGCCTTGAGGCTGATAGGAATACTGAGCAAAAGACGGATAGAGGAATAAATGTCCCAGAAGACAGATATTGAAGTGAAGCCCTGGAATGGTAAGAGCACACTCATTCTTTTATATTCCTTTAGTCGGCTTCATGCGGATCTTGAATTTGATTCAAAGGAGAAGCAACATATTAAAATGATATTAACTGTGTGGTTAGGAGCCTTGCAGTCTGTGAGCAAACATTTGCGAGGTGCTGGGAAACGGATCAGCCTTCGGACGTCCACCTGTCCAAGTGGCACAGCGAAAAGAAATGGGCTTTTTAGCTGCGCATACTAGGTTCAAGTCCAGGCTCCACCTTTATTAGCCGTGTGTATCTGGAAGGGGATTTGTAAAACGTGATAGGTAAGCCCTCAAAAATAAGTTGCCACTATTACTAGCTGTTATGTGGTATCAAAAAAATGAGGTGATTATTGATCCTTTAGGGATGGAAATATGAGTTTACCAATGATGTTTTTGCTATATAATGGGGTAGAGAGTTAATATGTCATTCTAATCAAACATTGACATTGTATTTTCTGTAAGATAAGGAACAGGCGATAGAGTGTTAGACATTCTCGCCCAGAGTCTGTGAGTAGGTTTCGTGGAGTTTAAGAACATTGTGACACGTTGTTGACAGTGGATGTGAGTGTGGGTGCACGTGCACAAGTGTGAATATTTGTTTGTGATCTCCCTCATTCTGTAAGTGAGCATGCATATTGGAATCCTTTGCTTTCTGATTAATCCCTAAGTCCTCTTTCATTTTTTTTAAAGATTTTATTTATTTATTTTTAGAGAGGGAAGGGAGGGAGAAAGAGAGAGAGAGAGAAACATCAATGTGCAGTTGCTGGGGGCCATGGCCTGCAACCCAGGCATGTGCCCTGACTGGGAATCGAACCTGCGATGCTTTGGTTTGCAGCCCATGCTCAATCCAGTGAGCTATGCCAGCCAGGGCTTCACTTTTCTTTTTTGGTAGATAAAAACCGTGAAATAAAATTTAAGTGACTTAACTAAACATTATTAATACCTGAGGCTTGATTAATACCTAGTTCTTCTGATTCCAAATTTGTCGGCATTTCTGTCACATTATGCGGGTCCTGTTTGGGCACATAAACATTAAACACGACACAGGTAAATTCAGCTGGTTGTGGAGAATAGTAACCCTTTCAAATTCCATTTTTGTTATAAATGAGAACCTGAAGAGGTCATTCTCCCTTGTTACCTACTGGAGTTCTTAACAATGCCTAATGTCTATCTCTCTTCTTGAAGATAAACACTCCCTTTCTCCATTCTAGATGCCCACATGGAGAGTTAAAAAATCAGTCTACAGTCCATATTGCATCTTGTGATTGAGACAGTGTGTCCTGGGGACAGAGAGTGCTAGGTCTTTACCTGGGTGCTTTGCTTCCATCAGACACGAGGGTGCCATGGAGACATGCTCCAGAGTTCTCTTGTTTCATCCTGTGGTTCCCAGTGACCAGGCCCAGACCAGCACTTCTTGTAGACAGGGTTCATCTGTCAAGGTCAGTGACTGCTGGTTACCTGATTCCTTGTTATGAGTTTGAATTTCAGGGCTCATTTGCTAGGCCTTGCTGACCTCACTCAGCTACGAACCTTACTCCCAACACTATTTGAAATTCTATTTTATCATTTCAAACTACTTTGGATTTGTTTGTTTTTCTTTTTTCCTAAAGCATCCTCTTTTCTATTATTAAAGAATGACTTAATAAACGAATAGGAGAAAACATTTAAACTGTGCAACTGGTGCAAAATTGTAAAAGTTAGAATATGAGTCTTCTTCCCACTCAAGAAGCGAAGTTCCTCTTCCACTGGAAAAGAGGTCAGTGTAAAACATACGCATTAATTTATTTCATATTCTGGAAATTTTCTGTGAAAATTTATGCAAAACATGTACATATATCTTGAAACAAAATCGAGACTGAAAAGTACATGGTCCTGTACTTTTTTTTAGTTAAATCTGTGTCTCGCTACTTCAACACAAAGGATGATCTATTTCAATAACACACTTTCTTAAAGGGACATTAACTAATATTTCATCATATTAATGTGGCGTACTTCATTTAATTAGCCCCATAGATTACTGTTGCCTTACCCTCCCCCTGCCAGTGCACGCAGTGCTGCAGGGAACATCCCTGTGCATGCCTGTGTGCACACGTGGGCAGGGATACCTGTAAGATAGTTGTAGGTTACGTTTTCAGAAGTGGAATTGCTGGGTCAAGGTATCCGTTCACCTTGCTTCGTTTTGCAATCTTTATTTCTATATCTATCCAATAGAATCTTTAATTGATCAACTAGTTACCTAATTGCTTTTCAACTTCTTAACATAGTTATAAACATACAAATTTGGTCAAAGGTTAAAAGAAAAAAAACAAACAATTACAGCTTCCTGGTCATTCAATTGACTTCTTTGAAATGCTGGGTCAAGACAATTTTCTTTCATCTTTAAAACTCTTCTTGGAATTTTTACTGCATCTGGATTGCTATTTTAATGCCTCTGGATTGTTCTAACCTGAACTTGACTGATGAAGGTGTGAGGGTCAGATTGCTTCTCTAAAATTCCTGACAGCTCCGTGTCCATGGGATGCTTTAAGTCTTCTCTTGGTCGATTTCTTGGTCTGTCCCGGTCTTGCTACCATACAGCCATTTGGACTTCCTCTTCATATGTAGATACGTAGCATCTTGTTTCATAGTCCAAATCTCCACTATTGAATCAACCCCTCGAAAAGCTGCAATAACTTCCATCTTACTTACATGTGGCATCTCATATGCTCGTAAAGGAAGCTGAGAATCTACCCTAGGCCCTGGGGTTTGTCCTCATCTTGGGACAATCCTGTATTACAGATTAAGTTCCCAGCTCAGCCAAGTCACCTTTACCCAACTGTATGCTTCACCCATACCTACCTTGATCCAGGCCCCTCAGTATCCAGTCCTGTACATACTCCGCCCAAAACTGCTGGTTCTGGTTGACCATGCCTTGCAGCTCTTTTGGAGTAGAGCCCCTTGGCTCCCCCAACAGTCCAAGCCCTTCTCTGGGAGGGTGACATTGTGATTTGCCCCTAGTAACTGGTCTGGTGGCCAGGCAGGGAGATGGAGAAGACCTGGGGGTGGGGGCGGGCTCATGGTATCTTGCAAGACAGAGAGCCTCACATCATTTTTAAGCAAGTGGTGGGGAATGAGGCTTTCACCTGGAGAAATGGGTCACTTCTCCAGGTCCGCAGAGGTCAGAGAATCTGCATGCTTAAGGTTTCTAAAGACTTTGACCCTGAGGTCTGCATCCCGCGTCTGTTTACTCAGGGCTCTCATCAAGACGGAGCAGGCCTGCCAGGACTGAGCATTCAGTCTTCTCTGAACTCCTTATCCCTGTGTCCCCATCAACCCTATACTTAAATCCTGAGTCTGATTCTTAGCTGTTTTTTTTTCTCCTGTCTTCTGGCTGCAGAAGATTTTCTGTCCTATATGGGCTTTGCACTTTGCCTTAAATCTGTGACTGATCATCCTCAACGCTTCACTGTATTTCCCTAACGCATCCCCGGTAGAAGCCACTCACTTCCATAATCCTTGTAACTATTGCTTTTCCTAAACATCTGCAACACTGGAGATATCCCCCCTGCTAGTTCATGCCCATCCACTGACGTTACGTCTCAGTTCTCCCCCAGTGAAGCTGTAACAACTGCAGCTACAATTGCCTATGACTATTAGTAGCTGACCCTTGTGATGGAGTCTTCATTGCCAACCAGCTGCCAGGGGCTCCTGCCCCCAAATCCCAGTGTAGAGTCTGTTCTTCAGATCACTCCTGGCACTAACTGCTGTGTTCCCTGGAAAATACTCTGAGACAAAGACGTGTGGACCAGGAGTTTACTGAGGAGTGTTTTGGGGAACGGCAGTAAATGGTGAGGTCGAACGAAGAATCAGTGCACTTGCAATAGAGGTCTCAGGTGATTTCATGGTGGGTTTTCTCCCAAACCTGATGGCAGCTGGGTGCGTGTCCCCTACATCTCCTAGTCGTTGAATGTGGCGGTCCCTGGGAAAGTAGTGTGGCATTTGGTGAGGCAGCTCACTTGTGCTGAAGGTCATGGGGAAAAACTCAGCTGTGAACCATCATCTGCCAGCACCCCCAGCAGCTGGGGAGTCATGCGTATCAGATGAGACACCATGGAGGACAGTGTTTATGAACAGCTTCATCTCATAAGAGCCAAATTGCAGAGTAGCCCGATAAAGTAGCAACAGCAACAATTTGACATCAGACTTTTTACCAGCGCTGTTATTTTCTGTTTACTCCCTATTCTTTTTGAGCCTCAGTTTTCGTTTCTGTAAAGCGGGGATAAGTATATCTATTTAACATTGCTTTGCTTATGGTTCAAATCAGTGTTTTTATAAAAAAACTCTTTTGGAAGTGACCTGACAGAGCTCATCCAAGAAGCTGGTGAGGGTTAGCTCTGCTGGGGTAAAAAATTCAGCGCCCTGGGCTGGTCACATTGGAATACTGAGTCTTGACTTTTCCAAAGTGTCCCATCATCATTATCTGCCTTCCAAGTACAAGTCAATGACATTTCACTTGCCAGAAGATTCAATTGCATCTCAAGAATTAAGATCGATACAATCATTGCAAGTAAACCGTGTCTGACCTTATTCTTTGTAAGATGAAAAAAACCCAACAGGGCATGAGAAGTGTCAGCACTTTCAGTTTTGAGAGGTGAGAGAGGGGGAGTAGTTTATGCAGCGCCCATCCATCACTGGACTTCAGTCAGATCGTTAATGCTCAAACTAGAGATAAAGAGATCGCTATTTATTCTTTTCTGCTGTTGAAAATCTGAACACCAATTCGGTTCAGTTCAATTCCATTCAATTTAATTCGGTTCACATTCATTAAGTGCCATCGTTGTGCACGACTTTATGGTAGCTGCAGAAAACTCGCATTGTGATAAATACTAAAGGATATGAATAAAATAGAGTAGGACTACTTTGGAAGGAAACGCAAACTAGGTATTCATAGAAAAAGGAGGTGAATTTTGAGATGGAACTTCCAGGATGAGTAGGAATTTGCTTATGAAAGGGGAAGGGTTTAGTTTAGTTCATGTCAACAACCATTTATTGAGGTGCACTCTGTGCTGGACCCTAGGGTGGGCACGGGCGTTGAGGAGGTGAGGGGAGCATCCTTGCTGCCCTCAGGAAGCTCCCTGGTATGAAGGAGCAGGTGCAGGCAACCCTTTGAAAGAGGTCGTAACCTGGTAGAAAACACAAGAGAATTGACAAGGAACAGTCTCATTTGCAACTTTGTTCAATATATTTGCTTTTCAGTCTTTGGTTTGGTACAGCTGTTATGTTTTGCCCTCCTCATGGCAGTAGCATTCCCTGAAAAAATTCTAGGGACCTGGAAATAAGGCAGGACATGTGAAGCTATATAGTATCAAAGGCATTCCCAGCATGTTTATGGATTATGGCGCATGTATGCAATGGGCTACAGCACAACTGTTTAAAATGATACAATCAAATAAATATAACACAGAAAGTTATGATGTATAGTTGAGAGTTAAAAATGCAGGTAACTATATACTATGTACAATGTGATTCCACTCTTGTATGTTTTTATTGTACATTCACAGGAAAAAATATAAGATGATGCCATAAAATGTCAATAGAAGTTCTCTTTGGATTGAGGGCTTATGACTGCCTCCCCTCCTCTCCCCTCCCCTCCCCCTCCTCTCCTTCTCATACTCTGTTCTTCCTCCTCCTCTTTTACTTTGCTCATGTGCATTTTTTCAATGAATGTGAGTTAATTGAGTAATGAAAAATAAAGCAAACAAAGAGTTACTTTTAAAAAGCCTTCAAACCCGATAAGCATTTCTATAGTTACAACAATCCTTTTATGTTCTTTGTTTCTCAGGAGAAACCAATACTGTCGGGAAGACTGATACCATTACTACTATTGTTGTTGTTATTTTATTTCCATGGACTGATAATATTTTGTTAACTCTTGTGCTTTCTTCATTCCCAGATTATACACCAAGACACCAATAATCTTCAGTGGGAATAGAAACAGAGGCTGCAAACCTTTGCTACAGGAAGATTTAGATGCATTTTTTTTCCAGAAAAAAATGTTCTTATTGGCAAAGATCATGCAGAAATGGTGACAGACTGGGGATGGGAAGGCATGACAGAGCGGGGTGGAGCGTCTAATACGGGAACGCTGCAGAGACATGGAAGCTGAGTGGGCCGGGTCTTGGTGCTCCCGTTGCCACGTAGGAAGGGCCAGCCTGTGGAAACCCACCCATCAGTCCACCAGTCTTCCAGGCTGGAGTGATGCTCGTCTGAGCTTTGACATTCTGCTCCATTCCCATAAAACTGTGTGGACATTGCCCACCTCTTTGCTAGAGCAATCTGCTATTTCATTCCCATATTTTTTTTTTTTTTTTTTTATGGAGGAGTGGAGGTTTGAGAAGCCTGAGCAATGTGTGGAGAAGTACCAGTAGGCTGAAGCTGGGACATGAGCCTCGGGAATCCTTGTCTCCTCAGCAGTGCATAGTACTGCCTAAAATCTGGTTTGTGGACTACAGTGACTCCAAGCCAACAGTTCTGTCCCTCATCGCACCTTGGGCAATGACTCCTTCTCATGATGAGAAATAAACAAGATGGTGACAGGTTCCCGAAGTTGTTGTGTCATTTCTAACCGGGTGCTTCACTCCTGCAGCTAGAGACAGGGTTATTTCTAATGAAATCCTTGCTGTTCAGCGCCCCAATCAATTTTCCTTGCAAATTATTTCCTAATATGTAATTATGTAATCAAGCACTCCCATAAACAAGCTGGGCCTTGACATAGAGTGATGGGGTGCAGTAATATTTTAAATAAAAGATGATTGCAGAGCTATTTATTTTGAAGTCCAATTTTCAGGGTTGGGAACTATACATTAATGGCAGTTTAGAGATTCACAGCAAGCTAAATGTGAAACTATGCGTCAATGCCTTCGACATAAACAAATGCACAAAAATAGTACCCTGCAACTGTTTGCAAAGTCTAACAGAGTTACAGGGCTTTCTGCAAAGCAGAGGGTGCAAAGAGTACCAGCTTCATCAAATTCTGGCAGCACTCTTTTCAAAAATAATGGTTTTGTCTACGAAGGGAAACCGCTAACAGCTCTCCCCCTCCACGGCGATTGTCTTTCCATCTGCTTGGGTTTTATCATCACGTCGCCTTTGGAAAATTACAACACAGAGCATATTCTCCTGGAGGTCTGCGGCTGAGCTGAATATTCTGGGCCACGAAACGGTGACAACAGTTGAAGAGTTTCCCTGCAAAAGCGTTACAGCCACCGCATGCCAACGAGCGGCCCTGATGCGGCAAGGCTCTGGCAGGAAGGGAGCGGCGGGCCGTGCCGAGTGGAGAGCGATTTAAAAAAGTTTCACGTACGCTCACACAGCCACAATCTAACACTTGCAGCGCCTGGAAATAACGGCTGCTTCCGTCACCCTCCCTTCTTCATCTTTCCTTCTTCCTTCCCCCGCCACCCCATTTCCCTAGCAAAATGTATTGTTCTCTAAGTGCAAAGTCGTGAGGGATCTGGACAACTCCTCTAGCCTGTGGTCTGCTCAAGAAAGAATGTTATTTATTTGTGTCTCGAGATTCTTTGCTCAGACTCCAGCTCATGGGACTGGCCTAGTACCGAACTGATGCGTGAGTGAATGAATGATGCTATCTCTTTCCTGTGATGCTTTATACCTTGTAAAACCCTACGTACTGTGCCAGACACTCTCACTGACACCATACTCACAACAACATATGAGGAGGTCACTGCCTCAATGTGTTAGGTCGGGTTCTTAAAGAGGCAGATGCTCAGATGGAGTTAAATGGGAAGAGCTTGGCTATGGGAACCATCCTCGAGGGAAAATGGAGAAGGAGCAGTAAGGAATGGGGAAGCCATCAGACCGTGCCGTAGGTTTTACTCCGGTTGAGGAGAGAGGAAGGAAAGCTGAGTAGCAAATGTGCTTGATTGATGTGCAGTGTGAAGGAAGTTTTAGCAAAGCTGGCGGAGAGAGTTTTTGGGCCAAAGTTGCTGGTCAGAGGAGTCCTACATCTCCAGTAAATGTGCCTGCCTCCCCCAGAAGTGGTCGGGCCACAGCGAGTCTTTGGCTGATGGTGCCAGTGCGGTGAGGGACTTGGGACAGCTCAGCTGGGACCCTTGGTCAGCTACACCCTGTGGGGTGGGATACCCGAGAGTCACATTCTCATGGCCCCCCACACCCTATTTTATAGATAAGGAGACTGAGATCCTGAGAGGCACAAGAGCTCATGCCGAGTGAGTGAAGATTATTGCCAGGCTCCTGAACCCTCGCCCTTGATTGGTCTTCACAGACATAGCACAGTTTCACTTGGATCGCTGACCCCCATCCAACTAGATTGGGAGTATCTGGTGGGGAGGGAAGAACACAGGGAGTCAGAACACGGGGCAGGCCACGCGCTGGGCAGGAATGCAAGGAGATTCAGGGAGCGGGGCTTCCTTCACTCACGGGAGAAAGCAGACCGTGAGGCTGGAAGCGGAAGGCTAGAAGTCTCAACCTAGAGTGGAAGTATTGAAGACATTCACTCTGCTGTCATTAAAATATACCATACGTAACATCAAATCATTTGATAATCAAATAACAGGTCATGCTCTAGAGCAGGGGTGGCCAACCTTTTGGCACCTCTGGGCCACAGTGAAAGAAGTGTTGTCGTAGGCCACCCATTAAATACACTGTGACATGTAATCGCAAGAAAATCTCATAATGTTTTAAGTAAATTTATGATTTTATGTTGGGCCACATTCAGAGCCATCCTGAGCCGCCTGTGGCCCGTGGGCTGCGAGTTGGACACCCCTGTTCTAGAGAATCACAAGCTTCCTGGAGGTTAAGACGCTCTTGGCTGTTTTTCTTCAAGGCTAGCTTCCCAGCACCCCGACACTGCTTGGCACAGAGGCGCAGTGTAAATACTCGCCTTTGTTGGATGAGTGATTGTCACTTCAGACTTGGAAGTGACCCTGGAGAACATCCAGTGTACTTCAGAAGATAATGAGACGTTGACTAATTGTTAAATCACTTCTCAGAGGAAATGAGACCTTGAGACTCAGGACTCCCTGTGCAGGGGGGTCGGGTCTGTCCCCCTCCTCTCTGGGGCCGCCCTGAGATGCGGGCTGTGCTTTGCCAGCCCATGAGAAAGTAGATACATTAATGTTGGTCTGAGAGCATCTTACATCTCAGTGTGGTGAGTAGATGAAAACCAAAGTCTCAGACAAGGAGGGGACTGAACAATGGGTCACCTGGAGGAAAGCAGTGCGTGAAACCTGTATGATGAGACCCATATATTGCGAGTGTCATGGGAATCCCCAGCTGACAGATGGTAGATAGCAGAGAATTGGAAGGGAACTGACATACATGTTAATGGCCCTTTTTTTTTTTTTTAATATTGGCCTTGGTGGTTGCTCTTCAGGGTTAGATATTGTTTCACTTATCTTCTCAGAAAATATTTACTGAGCACCAACTCTGCTCCACGCAGTATGCCAGGCGCTGAAGATTATTGGAAATAAGACCCTATTCTGCACTGACTGGTGTGGCTCAGTAGATTGAGCACCAGCCTGAGAACCAAAGAATCGCTGGTTTGATTCCCAGTCAGGGCACATGCCTGGGCTGAGGGCCAGGTCCCCAGTATGGGGCCTGCAAGAGGCAACCACACATTGATGTGTCTCTCATTGATGTGTCTCTCATTGTCTTTCTCCCTCTCTTCCCCTGTGCCTAAAAACAAATAAATAAAATCTTTAAAAATTCCTTAAGAAAAATACTCTATTCCTTCCTTGGTGGCAGAGACAGGCAGTAAATGCACAAACACAATAATTCAAGACAGTTGGGAATGGTATCGGAGAAATACGCGGAATGTGGGAAAGGAGTGATTCCATGGCGATGGGAAGACTCTGAGGCAGTGACATCGGGCTGGAACCACAGTGATGAGGAGTTGCCTCTGCAAAGATCTGAGGGCAAGAATTCCAGGGAGGAAAAGCCAGTGCAAAAGCCCACGTGTCCGAGGAGCTGCAGAAAGGCCAGTGTGGAAGGGACATGGTATGGGGGGAGGGTGACTGCGGGTGAGAGGAGAAGTAGGCAGGGCCAGATTTTGCAGGCCTGTGAGGGCAAGTGTGTCACAGGCTCTTCAGAGTGTAACCAGCTGATTCACGCCACAGCAATGAAGTCAGTCTGCACGAAGGCAAGGGTGGACGCAGGGACACCAGGTTAGTCTGTTGTCAGAGTCTAGGTGAGAGCTAATGGCAGCTTGAGCTGAGCTGGGTGGACAAGCTGGAAACAGGCTAGTGGACACTACAGAGAGAGGGGTTCCTGGTTGACAGGTGACACGTGCAAGGCAGGGAGGTATAGGGGCAAAGATAGGAGGCTTGCAATGGCTGCAGTATTGCGTGTGCCTTGGGTAGCAGGAAGAGGTCTAGCCTGGGGAGGACAGTGTCTACTTCACAGGGCGTTGGAGGGGAAATCTTGAGATAACAAGCTACTTCCCTCTCCACGCCTCAGTCTTCTTCTCGGTAAAATGGGGATGGGGTTGCGCTACAATCACTGAGATGCCTTCCATTCTGCGGTCCCCACCCCTCCGCTCCGTAACCCAGGATGTGAAACCTCATCGAAATATCTCGTTTCTGCAGCATCGGCCATGCGAGCGCGCCCCCGTGTGGGTTTTCATGGCCTGCGTTTGGGAGTCAGAGACGTGAATGACGGAATAGATGTTAAATATCACCAAGCATTTGGAAGCCCCGTTCACGGCTGATATAACACAGTTTGCTACAGAAGACACCCAGGCACACAGATTATTTCTTGTTTCCCCTCCTCGCCAGAGCGGAACCTCTCGCGGATGTGGTAGCTGTCTCCCCACTGCCCCCAACACACCAAAATCCCTTCTGCAGAAAGCAGGGGAGGCCAAGAAATAGTGACAACCAGCTTGCATTTCTGTTTTCAGAGGCTGCTCGTTAGTAACAGTGCTTCTTGTATGCCCGGTGTGAGCCCGAGCAGTTCATTTGTAGCAACTTGGGGTCTGCACGACCCTGCGATGTCCTTCACAGTGTCCCCCTCATTTTACAGATGGGGAAGGGGAGGCTCAAAAGGTAAGTCATTGCTGGAGGCCACATAGCTCTTGTACAGCTTTCATCAGTTGGGGTGTAGCAGAGACTTCACTGGACTGATCACGGAGGGACTGGGCTCGGCCATTTGGCAGGGTGTGACCTTGACTTTCATCATACTCATTCTCGCTTAATTTTCTCACCTGGGGAAGAATAATGGCTGCCTTAGGGAGCCACTGTGAGCACTGGGAGAGATTGTGTGAAGGTGTAATAAACGTTAGTCCTCTCCACACATAAAGATGCTTTGTTAACCTCTGTTATAAAAATTTTTAATAATCCTCCCTGAGCATTTCTAGGCAATTAACTTGGTTTTGTACCGAAATCACATTTAATGTGACGATGTTTATAGTGTGGGAGAATTCATAGGTTTCTTGGGTTTCTGTAGGTGTGTGGAGGGAGGTGTTGAGGAAAAGAGTCTGCCTGGAAATTAGAAAGAAGTGAGTCAGAAATTTAAACAAGTTGATAATAACTTTGGGCAACATTTCCTTCTGCCTCACAAAGTCAACATGGAAGAAATAAACCAAATGTGTATGAACTGCTCAGCCATGTTCTAGGCACTATGGGAAAAGGGGTGGGGTTGGAGATGCACCCGATGGTGGAGGCCCTCAGGAGCTTGCCATCTACTGTCTGGTGCGGAGACTAGAAGGGGTGGCCTTCTGCTTGGGGGAGGAGGGTCTCACAGCAAAATCTGTGTGTGTGTGGTGTGTGTGTGTGTGTGTGAGAGAGAGAGAGAGAGAAAGTTTTCATGTTAGTCAAAAAAGGTCTTGGATTAGCCCTGGCTGGCGTAGCTCAGTGGATTGAGCACAGGCTGCGAACCAAAGTGTCACAGGTTCGATTCCCAGTCAGAGCACATGCCTGGGTTGCAGGCCATGACCCCCAGCAACTGCACATTGATGTTTCTCTCTCTGTCTCTATCTCCCTCCCTTCCCTCTTAAAAATAAATTAAAAAAAAAAAACGGTCTTGGATTACTGAGGGTTGAGAAGCCTTGGTCGAGACAGAGATCCATGAGAGAAGAAGTGAATGGGTGAGTTTGTGAGCGATCCAAACTAGTTTTTACATAGATCCCAATCACGTATGGGTGACCAGACTCTAGTCTGGGTGCTCTGGGTCTAGGTCCAGCTGCCCAAAGCCAGTGATTTACGACCTCATGCCTTCTTTTTACAAAAAGTATTTCATAACATGGTCTTCCCTTTACTGAAAAGGTAATACAGCTCATCTACAATATAATTTCAAACACAAGTCAGTATAATGCCCCAATATACCAAAAGGAGGGCTTAAAGAAAAGTAACTTAAGATGAAGTAATATGTATAATATTTCATTCAATACTGCTCAGCTATGACTACATGAGATAGCGAACCACATGCGTTTTCCTCCAGCCATGTCTGCAGGCACAAAATAGTGGAGAATTGGCTTTAAAAAATGGTTTACGTTGTTTTTAAAGGTTTCATTTATTTATTTATTTTTAGAGAGAGGTGAAGGGAGAGAAAAAGAGAGGGGGAGAAACATCAATTCTGGGGACCTGGCCCGCAACCCAGGCATGTGCCGTGACTGGGAATCAAACCAGCAACCCTTTGGTTTGCAGGCCAGGGTGCAATCCACTGAGCCACACTACCGAGGGCTAAGTTTTTTGTTTTTTTTTTTTTTTAAATCAGGCAAGAATAAAGGAGACAAAAGTTGGGAGCATATGTGGGGGACATAACAATGGTAGGCTATGGATTTTAAGTTGAATAAGAGCAAAGGGGTAAGGGACAGACAGTAAACAGATGGAATGAATTTTAACCTGGGTGAGGTTGAGGGATTGTCGGAATACGGGCGTAGCAGGAGAGAGCTGGAGAGAAGTTGCAGTCAGTGTGAGAATCTTACAGTGGATACGGTGGAGCGGTGGCCGAGGGTGGTAGTCCGGGCTATGGCCATGGGATGGGTGGCTGGGATGGGCGGGGGCACAACCGATGTGAGAGAAGAATCGGGAAGCTGGAGTGCTGGCTGGATCATCTCTACGGACACTGAATTTACCAGCGTGAGTCTATGTATATCACCACTTACCAGGGCAGCTCCTTTCCCGCAACACCAAGTTCTCGGGGCATGTTTGTTGAAGGCATTGTTCCCTGTGACAATCGAATTTCAGTCTGAGGCCAGTTCCTTATGTGCACAGCGAGGCAGAAACAAATGGAACTTATTCCACCACTAGCCAAAGTGAGGATACTAATCTCCAAAAATAGAATGTAGCAAATTAGCTCTTTGGGGGAATTACTTGGTAAATTCTTTCTCGCTGGACCCCGCAAGCACTTAGCTCCCCAGAACTTGAGCAAAATGAATTCACATCGCATCTACAAGCATTTTTGTCTTTAAAAATAGCATTTCTGTTTCTATATAATGAGGTCTTTGGAAAGGAGACAAACATAAGCAGAGGGTATTATGTACAGAGAAGGTGACGAAGGGGAAATGAGGCAAAGGAATTTGGATTTTCCTCATCATTATAATGGTCCCTGGAGTTTAGGGCATTTTATTTCGTGTTCCAATTAAAAGTGAGAGCTTTGGAGCTGACCCTCTCTTAAGAAATAGTGAGTACTGTGAGAATACAGTGCTACATTTATTGTGATAAATGCATTGTGTTCCTAACCTTTGTGGGCTGGCTCCTTTGGAAGGTGGAATGTATTTTCCCTTAGAAGCAATGGTACATTTGCAAGGTCCATTCCTAGGCAAGTCTGTTTAATCATAATGTTCCCAAAGTAAAGTGTGTTATTCTGTTGTAATAAATAGGGCTGTAACATTCTATAAAGCTATGTTAGTATAATTGGAGGAGGGATCATCTTCTCTTTCCTCTGGAGCTATTTTAGCCCCTAAAATAAACAATTCCGTTAATATTTCTTCCGTTTCAAGGAAGAATTAAGGTTCAGGTCAAAGTGTTGAACGCGACTGTTTTGCATGGCCTGACATCTTTGTTTCCTCTGGAAATACATCTCCGGGAGACTGTGGGGGAAGGAAAGACATGGCCTTCCAGAGGCCTCTTTTGGCCTTGAGTCCAAGCATTGTTCTACCACTTAGCTTTTTCTAGCAATAAAGCAAAAACTGAATCTAAATCCCTGCTGAGCTCCCGAGTCTACTTCCCGACTGGACCAGAACCTTTAAGGGAGAGGGAAGTCATGTGTGGGTCAAGCCCCAACAGGATTATGGAACAGTAGACCAAGATGCACCGGGGCAATGTACTTCATGGGTGCCGGTGAAGGCAGAATTTTCCACCACTTTCTCTGAAGCCTGCACCTAGCCCCACCATTTGAGAGTTCCTCTCTGCTGTTGACACTGTGTCCCCCTCTTCTCTCCTTCCACGTCTGAGATTCTCCTGCCATGACGTCAAGTCCTCGGAGACATGGTGTGATTCAAAGAATTCTGGAAAACGGCGTTCCATCTCATTGCCACTCAGCCTGTCTGCTATGAACCCAGGCACTCTCTCTTTGGCGGAGGAGGCAGGGTGGTTTATGGCAAAGAGATAACCTTGGGGTAGACAATTTGTTTAAGCTTGGGTTGACTATCCACTGGTTTTGGAACCCTGGGAACCTTAATTAGCCTCCTGTTTCCTCATAGGTAAAATAAAAGATGACAACTAATCCCCACCTTGAGAAATTGCGTGGGTTTAATGTGCCCCCCATGAGCATCTAAGGTGGTGCTCGCCAGTCTTAAGAATATTAGCGTGAATGCTGCCTCCCTCTTCCTAACTTCAGGAGGTAGGACTTGTCTACATGTTGTGAAGTGAGTTAGCTTGGGCTCTGGGAGGGCGAACAGAGTGCAGCACTGGTGTTCACACCCAAGCTGGTCTCACTCCCCTTACGTCACACTCGGCTCCCTCACGAGAGTCCTCCCTGTCACCTGCAATGATGGGGTTGCCAGTTGGCGTTGCTGCTGGTGCCACCCACTGTGGCCTCCCAGAATGCCCCTGTCAGACTGGAAGAAGGTGCCTGTTAAGGTATGACAAAATAGCTACCCTATTCCAGGCTCTTCTCAAGAGTAATTTCGACTTGTGGTGATAACATTTTTTTCAATAAGAAGTTATGCCATTTTCTTCCTTCCTGAGATATCATTGGGCCCTACTTAAAATGGATATGTTTCAGACCACAATGAGAAAAAGGCATCCTGGGTAGAGTGCCAAATCCAAGAACCTCAGCCTGATGAGAAATGACTCTCAAAGCCAAAGGAAAGAAAATAGAGAGAGACCTGTGAGACACTTTATTTTGTTTTTTAATAATTAGAAATGAGATAGAACTTAGTTAGGTAAAGGTAAAGGTATGGTTGATCATAGTTCTTTTTGTAGGAGAAAATAAAAAATCTTCCAAGGCCCATTGATCTCAGTAAGAGTAACAATGAAACAGTCAGACAAACAAATAAGAGAAATTACCAGGGAGGGCTTCAGAAGATTTTGGGTTACGGGTAACTTTTTGATCAGGAAGTCAGTATTGGGAATGTTTTCCTGTGTAAAGTTAAAAAAGTTGACCAAATCTTTTCCTCAGAGGATTAAGCTGTCTTCCATGTTGCGTGGGTCACCGGCCAGCAGTGACCACAGAACGCTGCGGATGGCTCATCAAAAACACGCGAGAAAAAACATGCACAGAGACAGACTAGTTTCTGTGGAGAAGTAGGGATAGAATGGCCACCCCCTCTAGGGGGGAGAGCACTGATCTACCATCCAAACCTGCTTTTATTGGGCTCATTTTGCATACTAATTCAGGTAAAGTACAGTACTCATTAGGGGGAAGTAAGGAACCATAGAAAACAAGGAACTCTGCCGGTCTATTTTGAATCAGGGTCAAAGAGCTGTAAGACTGAGGAATAAACTAACTGCCTCCTTGGACCCTTCTCATTCAACTGAGAGCATTCTAAACAAAGAAGGTTTCACAGTAATTTACATGTTCTTTCTTAGGCCTGCTCACCCTGGGGAATCTGCACTTCTCAGTACCGAGCTGCACCACCCTGTCATTGTTTCAGGCTTAGGTGGAGCACGGGAACTAAGGCAACCAAAAGATAAGGAGATTTTCTCCCAGACGCTGAGAACTCAGGCTATGTCAAAGCTGAGGGGCGAGGGTCCATCACCCCCTTTTGCTGCAGCCCCCAAAGTCCTTCTTTGGGGGGCTCCCACGTGATCATGCCTGTCTTAGATCATTCCCCCCTTGGGGAATCTTACCTGTCTTTGGCTAACCGACCAAGCTTTGGGGTTCAGTTATGAATGAAACAGCAAAAACAGCACTCCTGCCAGGGAGATAAGCTTTTGTCTCCTTGCTGGCCTACGGTTCCGAGGGCGTTCCCTTAGCCTTAGGCGGGGGTTACAGCTTCTGATACCAGGCAGGGCGGTTCCCAACACTTCCAAGGGTTCATTTTACCTACAGAGGAGAGAGATGGGGAGGGAGACCAAGTGATGAGAAGAGAGAGCTGCTTCTGGAGACTGGGCAGCAGGAAGCCACACAGGAGAGGGCGACCATCAGCCCCAGAGAGACTGCGCACTATCTGCTGTGAAAGGAAAAGGCAACGTGATGGTCGGGGGGTGGCGTCCGGCCGACACCGTGGACTTTATCTGCTGCTTTCATCAGAAACTTGGGGGAAAGCCATCATCATTTCTCAGCTGGAGTTTGGTCCCTTTCTAGCTGTGTAGGTGGGAAAGAACTTTGGACCACCATGTTGGTCTGAAAGGTTCCAGGTACAATAGTGTGTCACTTGTCCACTGCAGCCATCTGTAGATAATACATGTCTGTGTGATTGTTGTGTGTGGGTGGGGAGGGACTGCAGCACAGTTCTTTATTTGGGGACCTTTGCATATATTTCTGGTTGTAACAAGTACCCTGGCACCAAGGACATGAATTCACTCTAGGAACCTTAAGTCTCATGCAAATAGGCATTTTTAGACAGGACTGCACTGGAGTTAGAAGCTTCCAGCACTACAATGCAAGCTTGTGTGAGCCTGGGCAAGAATTTAGTATCTCTGTGTCCACAACAAAGAGGATCAGGCTCCTATAGGTCTTTTTTTGTAAAGGTCAAATGCAATTATATTCGTAAAAATGCTTAGCATGGTATGTGGCACATTGAATCGGTCAGGGTTGATTTGGGAAAGCAACAATCTTTACTGATATTTTAACACGAAATTTAATATAGAGAATGGGTTAAATAAGGTTTGGGAGATGAAAGAGGCAAAAACCAAACCCAAACAGAAAAAAACACCGAGGCAGCACAGGAAGGGTCCCTGGGGAAGGGGAGGGGAAAGGTGGGGTTATCAGAACTTGGATGTTGGGATGCGGGGCTTGGGCCCTAAGCATCTAGGGAGGGAAGACTGGCCAGACAGAGCTATTTAGTATTTCTTTCCTTTTTTTTTGTTCTTATGTTTTTCACAGTTTTAAAAAATTTTTATTTTAATCATCGTTCAAGTACAGTTTTCTGCCTTTTACTCCCAATCCAGCCCACCCACCCAACCCTCCCCACTTCCCTCCCATTACCACCCTCCCTCTAGTTTTTGTCCATGTGTCCTTTAAGTTTTTTTCCTGTAAATGCTTCCGCTTCTCCCCTGAAATTCCCTCTTCTCTCCCCTCTGGTCACTGTCAGCCTGTCCTCTATTTCAGTGTCTTTGGTTCTATTTTGCTTGTTTCTTTGTTTTGTTGTTTAGGTTTCTGTTAAAGATGAGATCAGATGGTATTTGTCTTTCAATGTCTGGCTTATTTCACTCAACATAATGCTTTCCAGCTCCATCCACGCTGTTTCAAAGGGTAGGAGCTCCTTCTTTCTTTCTGCTGCATAGAGTTCCATTGTGTAAATGCACCATAGTTTTTTGATCCATTCATTTACTGATGGGCATCTTGGTTGCTTCCAGCACTTGGCTATTGTAAATTGTGCTGCTATGAACAGTGGTGTGCATAGGTTCTTTTGGATTGGTATTTTAGTGTTCTTAGGGTATAGTCCCAGCAGTGGGATTGCTGGGTCGAAAGGCAGACCCATTTTTAGTTTTCTGAGGACGTTCCATACTGCTTTCCATGGTGGTCGTACCAGTCTGCAGTCCCACACAAGGGGGCTCACAAAGAAATATGATAGAGTGTGGAGAGAAAAAAAAAAACAAACAATTTGGACACTGGAACAAACTGTAGCTGCCCGGGTGAAGAGCTTCGGCTGCAGTGACACAGACAGGAGTTTGTCTCTTCTTCCTCATCCATCCTTTCAGCCTTTCTCTAGTGCCCCCTGTTGGCAGAGCATACATGGGACAGCTGACAAAAGGGGCACAGAATTTGCAGCCTTGGTCCCAGCCTCAAAGTAGAGCACAGAAGTGTGGACGTGAAGTTGAGAGACAATAGCCAATAACTGGGGCGTAAGTACTTGATAAATATTGGTTGATACTGCTTACCTGGCCTTTCCTCCCCTGCATTCTTTCCTCCCCTTTCTGCTCCAGTCACCTTGATTCCTTCCATTCTCCCAACCCCAAGATTCTCAAAGAGAAGAAACCAAGGATGGTAAGGACAAGGGCACAGGCCTCAACAACAGACCAAGGCAGAGAGAGGAAGCCTAGTCTTCTCACGGGAGGTATGGACCTTCTGCTATAGGGTCATACTTCTGTTTTGGCCGATTAGGGCTTTTGGAGCAACTCTGTGGGGCTTTCCCAAGAGGGAAATTTGCTGATATCTCAAGTGAAAAACTATTCTTCTATTGGACAGGAAACGCTTCTCATACGAAAATCAAGGTGAACTTAGTGTTTGCATGTGCACTAGAGGACAGACGACTGCTGGTAGAACCTCTCCTAGGAAGGAAGGCAGGAGCAGGTGCAGAGACACCTGCTGGACGTGACTGGAATAGAGGGCACCCGAGGAGAGGCAGGGGCGTGGCTGCCTCACCGGTTTGCCCGGACATTTATCGCGTGTCTGCTTTGGAATTGCAGTAAGTGTGCTCAGGATTAAAGATGTTCAAGACACAGTCCTCATTTTCAAAGTGCTCAGAGAAGACGAGTATGCAAGTACCTAAAATACAAAGCAAAGTTACAGAATCGGCCCGGCTGAGATATAACAACAATCCCGTCTCCTTCACTGGGCCAACTCCAATTTTTGTGTCCTTTAAAAGCTTTTTGTTTATTTTTTTTTTAGACATTTAGAATAGCAAGCTGGTTCTCTAAGGTTTAAAATAGAAGATAATTTAAAATTATCAACACAACTTAGTAAGGATGGAGAAAATACACATTGTAGTTTAAAGATGATCAGATACTACTCTATGAAACTCACAATTCAGGATTCATCTAATCATTCATCCATCCATTTATCCTTCCATCCACCTATCCATCCATCCATCCACCCATCCATCTATCCATTTTCTGTCCTTCCTTTACTTCTCTTCCATCTATCCAGCCCACAAATCTCTAGAGACTGATGTGCCTACTGCCTACAATATACTAGACCCAGTGCTTAGTGCTGGGACTGTTACAGATGCCTACAATATAGTTCTCACCCTCAAGGAGCTCACTCTAATGAGACACTTTTATTTCATAAAAATGAAATTATACCAAAAATGGTAAATGCTTTTATAGAGGCATGGACAAGGTACCAATGTCTTGGTCTGATGGGTAGTATTAAAAAGAAATCTAAAGCAACAGAAAAAGAGTTCCTAGGATGTTCGGTATAGCACCTTAACCAAATGGGCAAGAGCCTGGTCTCATATCCTGAATCTTGTCAATACTGGCTTTGTAATTATAGAAAGCTTCTTAATTTTTTTTCTTTTATTTTTTTCATATTTAAAATGGGGCTGATAGTATTTAGCTGACAAGATTGCTGAGAACATGAAAGGATTTAACATATATAGAACATTAAGCATCATGGCTAAAACACAAAGTATTAAAAAGTGTTGGCTAATATTTGCATAGCACCTTAGAGTTTAAGTTCATCATTGCATTTAATCTTTAAAATCTCTTCCTGTCCTGGAGAAATACACAGGGTAGTTACTGCTTTCAAACAGGGCAGCGAGGTCGAGAGAGGTTATTTTGTCGGGGGAAAGTCGCAGAACCGCAGAGCAGTGGGCCTGAAAATCTCTCCCAGTGGTTTGCCTACAATGTTCTTCCATTTTGCCAGGAAGTATCATATACTGACTTGGAAAACAGCTCTTGTCCCCAAGTGTCACAGCTACTGACTGCCTGCAGCTGGGCTGACTGTAAACACAGCCAAATGACACAGGTTGCCGCATAACCAAGTCACTGCTGCTTCGCCCGCGTCTGCCACTCAATACAAGGTCCCTGCTGATCCAGGGACAGAAGGCATGGGTCAGGGAGCTGCCAAGCGCCGAACACACATCTTAATCAGCTGCCAACAGTCACCTCCATCCAAGTCCTTGATGGAAAAATGCTCCCATCGGGGTCCATTGCATTAGGAATTCAATATCCTTTTAAAATCAAAACGAGCTTTGGAGTTTGAAATCACTCAAGAAAGGCATATTTTTATTGCGCTCCATTCCGAAT
Organism: Phyllostomus hastatus; assembly: GCF_019186645.2. NCBI lineage: Eukaryota > Metazoa > Chordata > Mammalia > Chiroptera > Phyllostomidae > Phyllostomus > Phyllostomus hastatus. The sequence continues at coordinate 6,196,519 of NW_025333709.1, forward strand.
GGGGATAGGTTTTCTTGATTGTTTCATTTAGTCTGGGGTCAGGTCCTGTGAAAACGCATCAGAAGGCTGAACGCTGAGGTCCAGGAAGCTGAGAGAGAAGTAGGAAAGGGCGCCGCAGCCAGTGTTTCCAGCAAAGGAAGCACAGAGCACACGTGTGGATGCCACGGAATTAAGTGGGTGCGTGACGATCATGAAAAGGGACACGGGAGGCATGAGGTCGTTCATTCAGATCCCTCTCTTGAAGGTCGTGTGCTGAGCCCTGGGTCAGTGAGTGAGATAGCCCTTGCTTTCTAGGAGTTCCCAGGCTATCTGGGGAGATGGGTGAACACACACTTATATTACAATGTCACCTGGGAAGATGCGACCCCACAGGTAGCCGGAAGGAAGAAAGGATTCATCTTACATCTGGGAAACTGTGGTTTCTGAAAGTAAACGCCATCTAGGCAGGGTTTGAAAGCATGAATAAGAGCATTCCAAACATATAATTTCAGGAGGTGCATTCCAAGCAGAAGCATAGCTTATCCGGGGACCTGGAATCATGTACATGTTCAATTCAACACAAATTGGTTTCTTAAGGAGTTGGACCAATTACCAGCACTTGGTATTATTGTCTTAATTTTTGCCAAACTAGTGGGTGTAAAATAGCATCTTACTGTAGCTTAATTTGCTTTTCCCTAATTACTCATGAGGTTCAATGTCTTCTCATATGTTTGTTGACAATTTAGGTATCCTTTGCAATAACTGTCATTTCTATTCTGGTGGATTGTAGGGTAAGCAGCTCAAGTGGTACAGAATTAACTTTTGTTTCACATTTATTATGTAACATTGCGTGGGCACTTTGAATACTTTTGTTAATACGATTCTTTTTAATCACCTGTTTTTTAAGAGGAGAAAAGTGAGTTCCATAAAGCATTTATAACCATCCCATGTTACTTAGCTATTATGTAGCAGAGACTTGATTTAATCATGGTCTGTCTGACTCCAAAGATTATGCAGGAATTACTGTTGTAGGCAGATGCCACCCACCCCCGGCCCCCGCCAGTGCTATTACATAAGTAAAGGCTCCATGACAATTTGAGGGCCTTGAGATCCTGCCAGCCCGGTGTCAGACTTTTCCAGCTTCACTGTCACTGACCACAGAGGTCCCCAAGGCTGCAGACCAGACCAGACCCCAGCTGGGCGGTGGCACGGAATTACAAATTGGAGCTAAGTGAGTGCTATCATTGTTTTTAACCATGGTGATAATAACGGCTTACACTGTCATGATGCTTTGTGGATTGCAAAAACATGTGTCCATGTGTCACACTCCCGGGAAGTAGGCATGGCAAGGATCAGTGAGGTTTTGTCCTTCATCCAAGCACACCCTGCTGATCAGTGGCCTGGATGAGTCTGGTCTTTTTGCTCCTCTCCTGTGATATGTAGAATAATGAAAGACCCTCTCAGTTTAGATAGACCCTATGTATGGCAACTATAAGCTAACCTAGCAGATACACAGATTTATAGCCAGGATGGAAATAGCAACAATATCATTTCATAACAGCTCACAATCTATTTTCCCTGTTGGCAAGGAAAGATCCCTTTCTTCTCTCTTCCTTTGTGCTTTATAAGAAAGCCCAGTTGTGGGTTGCAATCAGGAGCAGAGAATGGGTCCTCTGAGTTTGTTCAATTTTCAGACCATCAGAAAGGAAGAAAAAAGCTTTTTCAGACATTTGAAAATGGTAATAAATGGACTGTGAGTCAGGCAATTTGCAAGAGACCTGAGCAATTATGATACTTTAACCTGTTCTGAAAGGAGCTTGCCACCCGAGATCCGCTTTGCTGGCCTCGTGATGTACTTACGTTCCCCGTCTGAAGCTGCAGCCGGGGAGGACACCGGAAAGCACATCTTGTTTTTCTGGCCCAAAGAAGCTAAGACACAGGTAACCTTTGAGCTGGTCATTCACCAGGAATTATAGGCTGTAGCTTCTGTGGGCTTCAGCGGTGGTGTTTGTTTTCCTGTTCCCTTTCCTTCTCTGAGTTACCTTCTGCCCCCAGAGCCTCTCTCTGTTCCTCTGGAGACAAGCAGTTTGGTCCAAGAAACACGGTGGGTGTAGGAGACTCAGTACCGGGGGTCTCCTGCCAGCTCCACCTTTCAGAGGCTTCGTCATCCTGGAAGAGTCATTTAGTGTCGTAGGCCTCACTTTCCTATCTGTGAAATGGAAATAAGATGGACTCGCAGGGTTACTGAGTGAGTGAAATGTAACACTGTGAGGAAATACTTTGCACACAGGATTGTTACTGTCTTATGTCTTTTAACATTTCTTCTTCCTTTCTCCCCCCGTTCCTTCCTCTCTTCCTTCCTTCCTCCTCCCATCCTTTTTTCCTTTCTCTCCCTGCCCCTTCTTTCCCTCCCTCCCCTTTCTTTCTCTCCTTCTTCCTTGAACCTGACACACCATTTCCGACAAAATGCTCCTTCCCAAACTCACTTCGTATTGCACTTTGTCACTCTTTTTGAAGGACTAGGGTCTGTGTGGTGGTTACTTTATGTGTCAACTTTTCTGGGCCCTCATGCCTAGATATTGGGTCAAACACTATTCTGGATGTTTACGGAAGGGTATTTTTAGATGAGATTAACATTTTTTTAAAGATTTTATTTATTTATTTTTAGGGAGGGAAAAGGAGGGGGAGAGAGAGAGAGAGAGAGAGGGAGAGGGAGAGAGAAAGAGAGAGAGAGATACATCAATGTGCGGTTGCTGGGGGTTATGGCCTGCAACCCAGGCATGTACCCTGACTGGGAATCGAACCTGGGACACTTTAGTTCCCAGCCCATGCTCAATCCACTGAGCTACACCAGCCAGGGCTGAGATTAACATTGAAGCTGGTGGGCTTTGAGCAGAGCCGATTGCCCTCCCCGATGTGGGTGGGCCTCACGCAGCACTTGAAGTCCCGAGGAGCACAAAGACTGCAAGAGGGAGTTCTGCAGCAGATGACCTTCAGCCATGAGCTGTGGCACTGACTCTGTCCTGGGTCTCCAGCCTGCTGGCCCACACTGCAGATTTTGGACTTACCAGCCTCCATGAGCGTGCGAGTCAGTTCCTTAAAATAAACCTCGTTCTGTGTACGTACACAGGGACAACCCTGACTGACACCGTCTGGTTTTTGACGGCATCCTTCTGAGGCTGCCGTCCTTCGCAGCAGCTTCGCTCGTGTTGAGACATCATGGCCCCCAGCAGAGCCTTTGACCTGCCCGGTCCAGCAGGGTGCTGAGCGGGGGGTGGGGAGCTGGCACTGGACAGCCCTCAGGCTGGTGGTCTCCTGCTCTGTTGACCCAGCTCCAGCATGATGGGAGCAAGCGCACCAGTATTGCAGCCTCCCACAGGAAGCTCCGGGGCTCTCCCTCCCTCTCTGTGGGCTTCCTTCCCCGACAATTCCAGACAGGGCCCAGGTCTTTCCCAAGACCATCGCTCGTGGGGATATTGGTAGATTTTAGATTTTGTGCCCATTGGCTTCGGTTAAAAACCGGTAGCACCATGTTGCTCTCCTCTTTGGATGCCCCCAGGAGTTCCCTGTCTCCACCACGTGAAGTCTACCCCCCGTGCTTGGTTCTGAGCAAATCACGTTCTCTTCTTTTTGGCTCTTGAAGGTGCATGCTCATTTCTGCCTCCATTCTTCTGCTCATTGTCATCCTTTCTGAAGCGGTTTCCCTCATTCCACTCAGAGCTGCCCTGTCTTCAAGACTCCTTTCAAACCCCACCTCCCCATCAAATTCTCCCTGATGGTTCCTACTTTGTGCTGAAATTCTTCTCTGAATTTCAACCCCCCTTGACAAGTAGGTACCACAGAATTCAGCTACACATTATGTACTGGCATGCAGCATTTTTTTTTAAGTGTCCATTTTAGATTCTTAATGGACTTGAGAACTTTAAAACTCAGTCATGTGAGAAATGGTTAATTGAGCAACTACTATTCACTCTATTAGTTACCAGAGATAAATGTGTAGGGGCATGGTTTTCTGTTCTTCACTGGCTCATATCAAATGGGAGAGACAGACCAGTAATCAGAACGTTAAAATGCAAGGTGATGAGTGCGGTAACAGAGATGTGTGTGAAGTCTTTTGGGGGGAAAGTGGGTGCAGGAGAGTGACTGCAAGGAGGGATCTTGCGGGGGAACACCTGTCCTGTGTACGGCCCTGTGCTAAAAAGTTGTATGCTCCATCTCATCTAACACTTACAGCAATCCTGCAAGGAGGACATAGAGCAGTGTCCCCATCTTCCCAGTGAGGCCAAGAAAGAAGCGACTTGTCAAGATCAAAGCATTTGGTGGGTTCATGGATCTGCTGGCTCCAAAGCCCCTGCATTTTTCTCTTCCCTTCCCTTCCAGGAGGGTTGCTTGGTAACCACTAGCAAGTCCTGTTCTGCCACTGACCTCTGGGACACTTTCTCCTTCTTTATTTTTGGTTCCGTTTTTTTTTTATCTCACACAAACCTTTGATTCTGCTGGAGATTACCGAAGTAAGGTGACAAATAATAACAGCAGACAACAACACAACCCCTCTAGTTATTAATTTGCTGTTAAAACCTGAATTTGAACAAATGAGTTTTACATCTTTTATTAAATTATTATTTGTTTGGTAACCAGACACAATCATGAAAACTCAACACACGTGAAGATATTCCATTTTATCTAATTATAAAACAAGATGTTTCTTTTTGTGAGTTTGTTATAAAGCCTCTGTTATTCAACTGGGCTTGTTTTTCCTAAGAAACAATAGACTTAAACATGCCTTTGGTATGGAGGAAGAGACAAAGGAACAAAGGGAGGAACGAAGGTAGTAAAGAAGGAAGCCTGGACAGTGGACCCCTGCAAGGCATTCTGGGAGTGGCAGTCTACCAGTAGTTCTGAATCCACTGACAGTGGATACCTGCACTCTTTTCCTTGGACAGGTTTAAGATTCCAGGTTCTCCCCCTTTTGCTCAGGGGAGTGCCTCCCATTATAGAGCTCTTTTTATTGTGCACTGCTATTACATATTTCCATAAAGTAGAGGGCTTGAACAATAGCAATGTATTTCTCATAATTCTGGAGGTCAGGAAGTCCAAGGTCAAGGTGCTGGCCAATTTGGATGCTGGGGAAGGCCAGCATCCTGACAGAGATGGATGTCTTCTTGCTCTATCTTCACATGGCAGAGAGAGAGAGAGAGAGCGCACACTCTGTTTCTTCATTTCCTTGCAAGGGCACCAATCACATCATTAGCACTCCACTCCCAGGACCCCATCCGAACCTCATTACCTCCCAAAGGCTCCGTCTTCAAATTCTGTCCCCTGAGGGATGAGGGCTTGAACACAAACATTCAGCCCATAGTCCAAGGGTTCCTCTCTCTCTGTTCTGTGGTCCCAGCATTTTGTCTCCTTTTGTTTGGCTCCTAAAATGTCCAGTGCCACAGTGATGTAATGATCCTGCTGGTGAGAACGAGGTATCTTTCACTTGACTGATGAATCTTTCTACCTATCACCCTTTTTTCCCAACTTTAACAAACCCTACTGTCACTTACCTTCTAGCCGATCCATGATTCTCCGTCCCAAGTACTCCCTTGGCTTCAGTTTTCTCCTCCCCTCGGGTCTACATCCTTGCATTCCTGCTCTCCTCTCCAAAACCCACTTTATGGAAGCCCCCTCTCACCGCTCCAGTGGGAATCGACCTCTCTTCCCCTGTTACTAACTGTTATAGATGGGAGACAACACTCAGACACAAACCCAACTTCTGTCACTCACCAGCTGTGCGATTTGGGGCAAGTTCCGTAACGCTTACAGCTTTCTCTTTTATTAAATGAGAAACTTAAACCTTTGTCATGATGCCTTTGGGACTTTGCACGTGTTACTTTCTCTGCCCAAACCATCTTTCCCTCTGATTTGCTTGACTGATGCATTCTTTAGGACCCAGCTTAGAACTCACTTCTTCCTGGAAGTCTTCTTTGATTTTCCAGATTGGCACCCGATGACCTGTCTGTTCGGAAGCTGCTTGCACTTCCCTGCCACTACCCCCTGTTACCTTGTAAGTGTGTGTGTGTGTGTTTGTATCCCTCTCAAGACCGTATCACCAGGCCTAGAGAACAGAGTAGATGATCAGTACACATTGCCAAAGATACTTTACTAATTATGTGTGCAAAGCACAGGGCCCGTAGTAAGCAGTTACTCAATAAATTATAGTTCTATCTTCCCTCCTTGTACCTTAATGTACCTCACGATGAAGTTGGTCTTATTTGTTTCTGTCTCTCTACTTCATTTTATACATTTTAAGAACTGGATGCACTTGATTGTATGTATCTTAAGACCTGGATTCCTTACTTAATTATATTTCTATCCCTCAGAGAAAGATAATTAATTAATCACATGATATCCCTCGGGGAACATTGCCCTACTCTTTGCTCTACTCTTTGCCAGTTTTCAGTTACTCCCCCTGCTACCCACAATCAAATTGGGCCCTTCTGGTGCTGATTCCCCAGGTACCTACCTGGGTTTGTGTATGTTCTAAGACCCCGTGGGTCTCGCCAACAAATTCTTCTGTAAGGCTGGGAGTTTCGCCCACCACTGCAACCCCCACAGGTTTTTTTCAGTCAGAGATTTTGAGGCTTTATTTCCCTGCTCTTGAACCCTGGGTTACATGGTCTGTCTCAATCCTCAGTTGTTCCTCTCGGTTTATCCACATGCAGATGTGGGACCACCTGTCTCCCAGCGGCAGCCTCGCCAGATGTGCCAGCAGCCTTGTGTGTCCTGGTCCTCCAGCCGCCGCCTTGCTGTGAGTCCTCTCCACCTTGGCTGCTCGTCGCTGCCCCTCCTACTGGTCTGGATGAATATTTCTTCTTGAACTCCTTGGTTGTCAGACTTCCATACAGTTTCATTTTCTGGCAGTTCTGGTTGTTATTTGTTTTTAAATTTGTTGTTGTCCTCCTTTTGGTTGTGCAAGGAGGAAAAGCGTATCGACGTATGCCTCCATCTTTGGGTTTTTATTTTTAGCTGAGGTGCTCAGTGAGTGTTTGTGGAGCGAGTGGATGATGAACGCATAGATAGGGTTCTTCTTGCTTGTGCACGTGCTGAATTGAAGTTGGTCTCATGAAGACACAGAGCTCCTGTTCACTTGTCTCTCACTGTGCCTCGCACATGGATTGGTGCTTGAAAAAGTCTTGCTGAGTTGAATTGGGGAGGAAGCCTGGCGATTCTGCTTTTAACTTGGTATTTGGAGTCTTCCTCTAGAACTTCCCAAACGCAGCATCAGGACTCACAGCAGTAGACATCAGAGGGTATGTGAATGAAGAGATGCAAAGAGAAGAGACATGAATGGATTTTTAAAAGGAAGAACATCGTGTTGGAAGTATCATGGAAACCTGCTCTTTCTCTCAGCTCTCTTCCTTGTTGCCCTTTCCAGGGACATCCGGGGAGGGGCCAGTAAAAAGCTGCAGTTCCTGCAATGGGAGATGAAGGGGTGGACCAGGATGGGAGGCCAAGACGGCACAGAGCAGTGGGTGTTTCCCACTCTGCCGCGCCCCTGACAGGCAACCCTTGGCTTGCCCCTGAGCTTCCTCCTCGTCCTCTCAGCCCAGCAGAAGTGCCAGGGCCGCTGAGAGGCAGACAGTGTGATGAGTGAGGGCAGCTGCCGAGAGCAGGGACTGCAGCCGTGATGCAGGAGTGCTCCTGTATTTCCTATTTGGATTTACAAGTATAATGAGGCTTCATCTGTTGACTACCAGCCTGGCATCCATCAACCCTGTTTCACCGGAGGCAGAGCCCAGGTCCTGCTGGGCCTCTAAAACATTGGTTTGTTCTCTTCTCCTGCCTTGGGGTCCTGGTAAACAAGGGGAAGAGAGCTACACATGGAATTGATTTGCTGTGTGTGTATGTGTCTGGGGGCAGACAAGGCTGTGGCTGCTGTCCCTGCCAGGAAACACACCAGCTGGTGATGCTTTTGCATCTGCTCTCCCGGCTCCAACTGCAATGAGGAGCAAGTTGGAGAACTGATGTGCTAAGCCTGCCTTCCCTCCATGTGGGTTCATACACTCTTGGCATGAGGTCTGCCTAACTACAGGCTCTGCTCCTTGGTCCTCCTGGTAGTGAGACTGTGATGAGTGGCCCTCTGGGATGCAGGGAGGGGGTGGATGAATTTCTGCACCTGCCCTGCTTGCATTAGGGATTTCTCTCTCTCACCCACTGGGTTGAGACAACTCAGTACAAATAGACTATTTCTTGCACAGTGTCTGGGAGAATTTGATTGAATTCTCTGCTTAGAATGGATGCCTCATGGATACTTTTAGTGCTGTATCTTGAAAGGAGACAGCTTGGGCCCTGGCTGGTGTAGCTCAGTGGATTGAGCACAGGCTGTAAACCAAAGCATCGCAGGTTCGATTCCCAGTCAGGGAACATGCCTGGGTTGCAGGCCATGGCCCCCAGCAATTGCACATTGATGTGTCCCTCTTTCTCTCTTTCTCCCTCCCTTCCCTATCTAAAAATAAATAAATTAAAAAAAAAAGAAAAAAAAAGAAAGGAGACAGCTTGGGTCCCATATTTAAGATTAACCATCCCTCCATCACCTCTGCCACCCTGGTTCCTCCAAGCTAGAGGCATTACAAAGTCTATGGAATACATGGTTCTGAATTGGAAGATTTTCTAGATGAGTGAGTTTTGGAAGTTACTTATTTAACCTCTTGAACTCTGTCAGTGTCCTCATTTATGGAATAAAGAATGAATGGATGGATGAATAAATCTATCATCTATATATCTATCGATCATCTGTCAAGACAGAGTTCTAATTCCAAATCCCATATGGTCTCCTACCTCCATGGGTAGTGTTGATTGGTGTAGAAATCTCACAGTCTTCCAAATCCCATTTCACAATAAAATGCTGGCATTCCTCTTTCCAAGATCATGTGTGTGGGTGTAAATATTTGCATGGGTCTGTGTATTGGTCCTTCATACCCTATCCTGAGGAGCAAATTACATCATAGTCGTACTCTAAGGTCAAAAGGCCCAGGTTGAATCTTGGTTCTGCTACTCACTAGTAAGTTCACCTTGGACAAGTGGCTTAATTATAAGTGTTTAAAATAGTGTTGTGCGATGTTTGGAAAATTAAATAATCTAGGGTTAGGGAGTAGAGAACATGTACATAAAACAAGATTCATCATGAATTGATCTTTGTTGATAACACTGGAAAGAGATACATGTGCTTTTCTAGTACTCTCTATATTCTTACATGTGTTTATAATTTTCCTTAATAAATATTTTAAAAATGAACAACAAAGCAGTGGTGGCCAGACTCCTGGAATTTCTTCACAGTCTGCTTCCCAAGCTCCTCCTTGAACGTTATTACTCTTTCCTGCCAATCTTGGCTTTATTTGCTGGTTATGTTCTCTTCATCCAGCTCTAGCTGAATGACTTTGTTGGACAAGCTATGTGACTGTAATTACCCTTTTGCCACTGAAAGTTTCCTCTCCATCTTTTTTTGGAAACCAGCCTCACCTCAACCCACCCAGGTCTTGCCTCGCCTTAAAATACACTCTCACACACAATTCACTCATCTGTGTTTGGGCATTTTTTTTCTTGTCTTTTCTTCCTTCTCAAATAGCCAGGAAAATGTCTTGGAGTACGACATGATTGAGAAGGCAAGTAAGACTTCTAAGAGCAATGAAGAGTTTAAGGTGCTAGGGAAGAACCATAAGGTGGGATAAGAAGTAAGACCTTGTCCTGCCCCATCCCCAACTTTCTGCCTCCTCTTTCAAAAGTCAAATCTGGTGGTTGAAAAAGAGGCACTCTAACATGGTGCTGTCTTTTCCAGAGAACTTAGTCATAATCTTTCATAGCTGATATAGAGGGCTTAAAGAAGCCAGCCGAGGGGATAGAATGAATTATTTGTGTAGTAGGGTGACACACTGTCCCAGTTTGCCCAAGACTGTGAGATGTCCCGGGACACTGGATTTTTAGGACACAGGGAAATATCAGGCAAACCAAGACAAGTTGGTCACCCAATAGTGAGGTCAAGGTTTCTATTTCTTAAAAGGAGTATAGTCCTTTTTATGTGGGTAGAGAAATTCTTTTATCATTGGATATCAGTATGTTTTATTCAGGGGGAAATGAATAATTGCTCTGATAATGTATGTTTGATCTTGAGTAATTAACTAGCCACAGCCAAAGCTGGTGGGGAGACTGGCCTAGATTCAGAACACCCTCTGTTTTCCCTGAGCTCATGAGAATACCTTCATGATTTTCTGTTTCTGTTAAAGCTAACACAAACCCAGGCAAAGAAAAATTCTAATAACCACTTGAATGAGGTCTTCTAGTTTAAAAATACTGGTATCATTACTACTACTAATAATACAATTATTGGCGAGTTTAATGTGCCTTTATAGTTGTTGTCTTTGTCTTCTGAAGGCTGCATAGTCAAATTACAGTACTCTAAAAGTCAGGTGACGCAATTCTTTTCCCTGTGTGGTTGAGCCACTAACTCCCAACACAATTAGCTTCACTTGTTTCATTTTGCTTTTAAGTTTTTTAGGATCTCATTTTTAAAATTGAAGAATTTTAGTTATGACATTGGGGGTTGGGAAACTGTTAGCTTCGCAAGAAGAGAAATTTGACTCCTTTGTCCTTCTGTCCAGAAGCTCCAGCCTTCTGCAGGAGTGTAACAGGATGAAGGTGCTACAGAAAACAGTATGGAGATTTCTCAAAAAATTAAAAATAGGACTATCAATCCCACTTCTAGACATATATGCCCCCAAAAATTGGAATCAGAATCCTGAAGAGATGTCTGTACTTCTGTGGTTATTTAGCATTATTATTCACAACAGCCAAGCTATGGAAACAACCCAAATGTCCATCAACAGATAAATGGATAAAGGAAATGTGGCAAAAACATGGGATAGAATATTACCCAGCCTTCAAGAAGGAGAAAATCCTGCCAAAATCCTGACAATGAGAATGAAACTTGAGGGGATTATGTTAGGTGAAAGCCAGCCACCAAAGGGCAGTTACTGCGCGGCTCACTTATATGAGGCATACAAGGTCTCTAAAATTGTGATGCTGACCACCGTTCTCGCCCTCTTCCAAACATCTTTGCTAACATCATGCTCCGATTCCTGCTTGGATTTGCTTTTGGCAACCTGGTTGGAATGCATCTGGCTCAGAATTATGACATACCACACCTGGCTAAAAAACTTAAAGAAATCGAAAAGGACTGGTAGGTCAAAAAGAAGCCCCATAGTTCGTTCTTGAGGCCCACTCCAACACTGCCCCCTGGAAGTCCTGATCCTCCTCTCCTCGAGGTCCTCCTCCACCGTGTGAACCAAAAGCCGGTGTCTTACTCTCCAGTCTCCACCTTTGCTCCACCCCGTGTGGCCATGGAGCACACAGGGGGCCACAAGTTAAGTGCTATCCTTGCATTTCCAACACCCTCCCCTCTTCCCTTCCTCCTTCCGGTCGCTTGGGAGGTCCTGAGGCTGGAATTATGGTGCTAGATTAGTAAACACATGCTTCAATGAGTGGTCTCTCCCTTATTCTTTGTGACTTCTACTGCCTTATTCATAAGAAAACTCACTGAGTTTTGTATCACGGATCAGATATTAATAATGCTGATTTCACAGTTTAGATACTATAATGGGTGTTGAAACCTTTGGTACTAAATTATGTTGTTTCAAGGCCATTAAAATTAAAATCTAGAAGCCATAGAACTTGTGACACTGTTAGAAGTAAAGAACAGTGGTTGTAAGGAACTTGGGAGAGAGGGACACAGGGAGTTGCTGATTAGTGGGCTTACAGATTCAGTTCTACGACATGACTGAGTGTCAGAGATCTGCTGTACAACATCGTGTTGGTAGATCCCGAGATTGTACTGTGCCGTTAAAATCTATTAAGAGCATAGATCTCATGTCGTGTTCCTACCACAAAAACAAATTTCCCAACCCCCTGCAAAGGGATCCAAGTAAATTTTTTGGAGGTAATGGATATGTCTATTATAATTGTGGTGGTGGTTTTACAGGTGTCTGTATACATATGCCAAAACTCATCAGATTGTATACATTTAGATCAATTATACCTCACTAAGGCAGTTTATAAAAGATTCCCATCTTTAGGCATAGAGGCTAATTCTGTGTTAGCAAGGATGGATAGGAGATTTCTTCTTCCTTTCCACAGGGACAAAGTAAGTGAGAAAGATTTGAGCTCCAGAAATGGGGATTTTCCTTAATCAAGAACACACAAAATGTGTGGGTTCCATGGAATTATAAAACTGTATTCAAAATTGTGAAAGATCATATGTGCCTTTTTTAACTAGAGTTTCTGTAACTTTCACCAAGTTACAAAGGAGACTTAAATAAAAAAAAAATAGAACAAGTGTCTTAGAATCTAGAGAACTGAAGGACAAAGGGAGAAACCAAAAGAAGTGTCTTCCACCAAAATTCAAGAGAATAAGCATGATTCATACCACATATCATTTATTCTGAGGTCTGTAATTTTAACATCTTAAATTTGTTTGCCTCTTCCACCTGAAGGCATCATGTTGGATGAGATATGGTAATCCTTCGGGATTTTTTGGCTTTATTTTATATTTTTGCACTTGTCAGTAAGAAAGTCTCGTTGTCATAAATGAGGCATCAGAGCTTTTTCAAAAAGAATTTCAAAGAGCTTTGAATTCAGGGCAAGAAGACTTGGAATTCCTGTTCCTGAGCAATGTTAGCTTTAGCAAACAATTTCCTCTTCCCGAGTCTCTGTTTGCACGTGTGCGGTATGAGAAGGTGGAAGCATCTGGTTCCTCAGGGCCCCTTTAAGAACACGGGGAGTGGGGAGGGGTAGCTGTGGCTCCAGTGGTTCCCCCACCTCCTTCAACCAAGAACAGTTATGTGTTATGTCTTCTGCCAAACAGATTTGCTCTTAATCTTTCTTTGAAGACCGATTTCTGCTGTCAGGGAAACAAAAAGATTGGAAACCCCTCCAAGTGGCATTTATGACTGCCGTTGTGGGTCTAAAGAGTTTTGTCACCAAATTTTTGTACTCTCCCTTGAATGATGTCAGTTGATTTATTTGGGAGACAATCAATCAGAGTGGTTAGAAGTGCAGACACTGGGACCACTAGACTTATCTGAGCAGCTATCCTTGCTGTGTGACATTGGTCAAGTAATTATGATGATGGGGATTGTGTTGATACCTCCGTCATGGGAACTATCAAGAAGAGAGTTCATGGAAAAGATGCCTGATCAATAGAGATGCTTACCAGTAATGACTGTTTCTGTCTCCTGGATATCAATGGGGGGATCCTCATTTGTTCTCACCATAAAACTTTACCCTCTCCATTCCCATCCCATCTCAAAGAAAGTCTTGCAGATCCTCAGACCCATGGTCAATTCCCAAGAGACCTTCAGCACTGAAGGTGACCCTAACACATTGCACGGGTCATTATTTTTGCAGCAAACCAAATGAGTAAGGCAGCATGCTCATGTTGGTAAGGGACATAAGAAATGCCAACCACTGTAATAAAGGCAGGGTGAGGTTTAATTTAAAGGATGTTCATTGTGTCCTGATTCAGGGCAGGTAGGGTGATAGGATGTGTCCCCTGCCATTTAGGAACTGGCAGACTAGTATGTGACCAGGAGGACACAGGACTGAACCATATATAGGGAGCTCAGAGCAGGGGCTGACTTATCCTTACCTGGTTGGGAAAGGTTCCCCAGAGGAAACATTTGAACTTAACATTGAGGGAGGAGAAGAATGATCACTGGTGGGAGGAAGGAGGGCCTCTCAGCTGGTGGCATGGCCAAAACAAGGAGTATCTTCAAAAATAACCATGTATGAAGTGAAGTTATGGTTCAGAAAGATCATTGTGAATATTACTCCTTCAGTGCTAGACACGTAATGAAACCCTTTACAGGAATTATTTCATGTAGTTCATTTAGTCCTTAAACGACCCTGTGAGACAAGTTCTATTCCTATCCCCATCATATTGATGAGGAAACTGAGGAAGTGCCCTGCCCAAATTGATAAGTGGGGTAGCTAGGATTTGCCCCCAGACGTTCCTGCTCTTCACCCATGACAGTCATAGATAATGAGGTAGTCACCCTGATTGGGGCCAGATCATGGGAAATGAGGAGCATGATGCTCTTTCAGAGCCATGGGAATGCTCCCTGGCTTTCCTTATAGGACAAGGTTTCTCACCAGAAGCACTATTGGCATTTTAGGCTGGATGATTCTTTTCATGTAGGGCTTTTCTATGCATTGTGGGACATTTCACAGCATCCCTGGGCTCTACCCACTTGACGTTAGTAGCACTCCTTCCCCAAGCTGTGACAATCACCAGTGCCTGCAGACATTCCTCACCGTCCCCTGGGAGGCACGGTCTCCCTTGTCTGGGAACTGCTGCTGTGAAAAAGCTCACTCAAGGCACTGCTTATGCACTCTGAACAAACAGAGCAGAAGGCAGCAGAAATTCTCTCTGCGGCGCTCAGAATTATCTCCTGCAAACTCCCAGCTTTGAAATTGCTCATCTCGGCAGCTGGGGTCTTGATTTCCCCAAGGTGACTCACACAGCTCCTTGTCTGTGGGAGTCAGCTAGTTATGTGTTCTGACAAGGCCCCTCGTGTGTTGGAAAGAGGTGCGACAGCAGAATCATCAAAGCCCGCGGATGCACAATTACGCAGTGTGCTCGCCAAAGCATGACAATTGGAGTGCTTTGATCCAAGGCTTGTTTTGTTCAGAACAGCATTGGAAGTTCTGAACCTTAGAGTGAGTAACTGACATTGATTACATATTCCATTTGCTACCAGCCTTGTGCACCTACTCATCTTTTTATTTTCTGGGCCCACCTCCACAGATAATACTTATGTCACCTTCTTAAAGGCATTTTCCATGATGACTAGGACTTTCCAGAGTTGGTTTGGGTGGTATTTCTGCTTTATCAGCATGTCTCCATTAGAAGTTTCGAAGAGGGACCCTGGGTAGGCCCAGCAGAAGGAGTTTATAGAGGAGAGACTGAAACCTCAGAAGAAGCAAGGGAGGAACCGTGTGGAAGGCCATGTCTGGCCTCAAAGTCAGAGGGATAGGCCAAACGTTTTCCAAAATTGAGATGCTGAGCCATACCCTTAGACAGGGGGATAGAGAGCAAGGGAAAGAAATCTGGGGTGATTGTGCATAGCCATCACTGTTCTCTGAGCCATTTGTGGAGTGGATATTTAATGAGCGTTAGCTATGTGCCAACCACTGCTGTGTGCTCCTCAGAACAACCCTGTGGGGCAGGCTCTACCATCCTGAAAGTGAAGGCAGGGAGGAGTGGAGGTATTTCTCCAAAGTCACACAGCTGGAATGTGGAAGGGACAGGGTGGGAATTCAGTCTGTCCGATCCCAGAGTTCAGACATGAGCCTCTGAGATTTTGTGCTAATCCCAGAGCAGGACAAGCCTCCAGGACCGGGACCTGGGAGGGCTGGCCTCATTTAAAGGGTCAGGATAAGGGGGATCAGAAAATTGTTCTAGGCATTCTCTTGGGGGTGGAGACAGGAAGGAGAGGGAGAGGACCTTGATCATGGCTGCTGCAGCTGAGCAAGGGATTGTTGGTTTATATACCTGCTGAAGAAGATACAGATAAGATCTTGAACCCCTGAGCCTTTGTCTCATTGTCTACTGCAGGGGTGTACCAGTTTGCTAGGGCTGCCGTAATGAAGTACTACACACTAGGTGACTTAAAGGGCAGAAATGTATTGTCTCTCACTTCCGGAGGCTGGAAATCCAAGAGTCAAGGTGTCAGCAAGGGTCACTCCATTGGAGGGCTGTGAGTAAGAATCTTCTCCCTGCCTTTCCCCTAACTACTGGAGGTTTGCCGGCAGCCTTTGGTGTTCTTTGTCTGGTTGATGCATCACCCTGCTCTTTCATCTTCCCTTTGTGGCATCTGTCTCTGTGTTCAGACTTTCCCTTTTTACAGGGAAAACAGTCATATTGCATTAGGGCCCAATGCACTGACCTCAACTTTATTACTGGTGAAACTCTATTTCCAGATAAGGTCACATTCACAGATCCTGAGGGTGAGGGCATTAATATTTTTAGGGAGACATCATTGAACCTCTAACAGAGGGCATCCCGGTGAAAGACACAATCACTATTAGCTGGAACTTTGGTTCCAAGCCCCTTTGTGACCTGGGCAGACATGTGAGATCAATGGGGTAGCAATAGCCTTTGACTCTAGGCCTGGTTAGGGGCCAGCTGGAGCAAGACCCTTTGTCTCTCCCTGTCCCTACCCCCTCTGTTGTCCTGCATGATGACCCTTTGGGTATTAGTAAGTGAAGAAAGCATGACAGCACTCAGGGTCTGGGAGAGAACAGAGGGAAGAGATCAGTGATAGTTTTATGTGCAGTTCTTCTGTCTTCTTTCGTCAAGGTCATGTTCTCGTCTTCTGGCCCTTTTGTGTGAGCTTAAAACGCCATTGTCTTTTTGGCCCAAGTCATAAAGCTGTTAAAAAAGAAAACTTAAGTTTTCCCTTCCCTTACTACTCTTTTCTTCCTTTTATGACAATGGTGGTGTTTTTATTTAAACAATTCCATTAAAAATTAAAAGCAAAGCAAGTTCATTATTATTTAAACTGGTTTGAATTCTTTTGAGTAGATCCAAGTTTGTATATGGTATCATTTTCTTTTTGTCCAAAGAACTTCCTTTAACATTTCATGCGGTGAAGATATCCTCACCATAAATTCTTTTTAGTTTTTGCTTATCTGAAAACATTTAAAATTAATCTTCATTTTTAAAAGATGTTTTTACGGGATACGGAATGCCATATTTTCCACCTGTCAGCAATTCAGAGATGCTTTATTGTCTCCTGTATTGCATTGTTTGCGACACGAAATCTGCAGTCATTCTTTTCTTGGTTTCTGTGATTATAATGTGTCATTTTTACTTACAACTTCTTTTAAGATTTTTCTCTTTATCAATTTGATTATGATGGGTTTTGGTATGGGTTTCTTTGTTTTCATTTTGCTCTGTGCTTGTTGAACTTTTTGACTGTGTGTGCTTATAATTTTCACCAAATTTAAATAAAATTTCAGCCATTATTTCTGTAAATATGATTTTCTGCTCCCCTCTTTTTTCAGACTCCAGTTGCATTTATATTAGACTAATTGATGTCATCCTTCTTGTTATTGGGGCTCTGTTAAATTTTTGCTGTCTTTTATCTTTTTGTGCTTAAGTTTGAGCAGTTTCTATTGCTATGGTTTCTAGATCATACTGATCTTTTTTCTGTTGATGTTTAATCTGTTGTTAATTTTATGCATTAAATTTTTTATTTCAGATAGGGTGTTTTTTAGGTCTAGAAATTACCTTTGTGTTTCCTTTTATTTCTTCAATTTCTGTTCTCATCATTTTCATGTTTCAGAGAAATATATATATTTCTCTGGCAAAGTTAAGCTACTTTTATTGTAATGAGAATAGTTTGTGTGGTATTGATGTAACCTGGCAGCCAAGGGGAGTGAACTGGAATGTGTGGAATGTGCATGCATGAACAGTGACGACTTCACTGTAATAGCAGTGGGGGAGGTAGACACTGTAGAGTGAGCATGTGTACTGTGTACATGTGTACTGTGTGGCCATTGCATTAAAATGACTGAGTGAGTGGAACAATGAATCTATATCAAATTTTGTGTTAAGCTTGAACATTTTTCTGCAGAAACTATTTGGGTGATTTAGAAGGCCACAGCTATGGGCAACTGGTGATTGGCAGCTTCATCACTACAATGTACCTGCTCATGCATCATGTCTTGTGCAGAGTTTTTTGGTGAAACATCAAACCACCCAGATGACTCAGCCCCACTATAGCCCAGGTTTGGTGCCCTGTGACTTTTGGCTTCACCCAAAACTAAAATCACCTGTGAAAGGGAAGAGATTTCAGACCATTGATGAAATTCAGGAAAACATGATGGGGCAGCTAATGGTGATTGGGAAAACTGTGTGAGCTCCTAGAGTGCCTAGTTTGAAGGGAACTGAGGTGTCATTGCCCTGTGCACAATGTTTCTTATATCTTCTTCAATAAATGTCTCTATTTTTCCTATTATATGGCTGGATGTCTTCTGGACAGACCTCATATAAATGAACTTCAAAGTTCTTGTCTTTGAATTTCATTATTTATGTACTCTCGGGATCTATTTTTATTGGTAATGAGATCATTGGGTGGACTTATCTTTACAGTTTGAGAAAACCTCTCTGTGTCTCTCAGCTGGTAGTGCATTTGACTTCAAGTAGCAGAGTAATGAACTAAGAATTACTTAAATAAATAGAAGTTTACCTATCTCATAAAATATCTGGAGGTAAGCGATTGCTGGTTCTAATTCAACAGCTCAATAATGTGAGCATTATTGTGATCATTTTATTTGCTTTTCTCATGTGGGTAACCTCACTGTTTCAAGCAAACTGAAAACATACAGACATCATAATTGTATTTGAAGTAGCCAAAACATCATGCCTCAAAACATACTTTTTTCACTGAAAGATGTAGCTTCCTGGAAATTCAACCCTGTGGCTTTTCACGTTATTGGCCAGGAAAGGATCACATGATTCCTGTAGACTAAACACTTGTCAGGCCAAACAAAATGACCATGACTGGTTTAGAACAATGGCACATCTTTCCCTTGGACTCCAGAACTACCTGGAGCTCTGATAGCAGAGAGATGGATGGTAGAGAAGAGACAAAGCAGTGTTTTTCATACTCTGTAGTGACAAAACGTCAAGTTTACTCTCAGAATGGCACCTGATCTTGATCTTATGAGAAATTAGATAAGAAAGAGTAGAGTCAGGAACAATGTGTGCAATCTAGTGTAATTTAGTACAATTTAGATCTCAAACAAGAAGAGGTTTTTATTTAAAATGATATTTTCCAAAACAAAATATAGTAGTGAAGTGGGTCACATTGTTTTACGTTTCTGCATATCTTTTCTGGTTTAGTAGATGGCAGGATGCTTCTGAGTGTTTCTGTGTCCAATCTCACGTCAGGCAAATTCTGGAAAACCTCATTACAGGCTTGTGACAGTGGAAAGGGTAAACAGCACTTTAGCCTTATTATGGAAATAATCTTGATCTCACAGACTCCCCCAAAAGTATCCCCGGGAGCTCCTGGACTATATTGGGAACTGTTGGTTGAGACAATGAGCTCTTCCTCTCATGAGTAAACATGAGCAAGATATCAAATGCATTTGTGCCTCAGTTTTCTCTTCTGTAAAATGGAGATAATAATGCTTTCTATTTCATAGGACTGCTGTGAGGATGATAACTGTTCTCTTAGAATCCTGCAGAGAGTTTAGTAAATGCTGAATGTCAGTTGCTGTTACTTCTTAGTGAATGCACAGCAGTTTTCCTTCCCATCCCTTTGGAGCGGAAGGGATTTTTGAAACATTTTGTTTGAGAAGTGAAGGAGAAAAACCTCTAGATTTATCGACAGTGACCCAAAATTTGGATAAGTATGATCTCTTTGGGAAGTAATAATGAATATGTGTAGTCTACAATGTATTATAAATCATTTCTAGAGCTGTCATCTTATTTCTTTCAGCAAACTGTGATGTGAGTGAAGTATATTTATTATCCCCATTTTAGTACCAGGTGACTGAGATGCCAGAGTTAAGTGACTCGGCCACAGTCAGCAACCTCTAAGAGGAAGCTTTCCCTTCTGGCTCCCCATCCCCAGCCTTTGAAGCTCACCCCCTACTCCAGCTCTGGGTTTGCACATTAATATGAATCTGGTGCACCTGCTCCCAGGAGGCAGCTTTGACTGCATCAGCATTTGAAATTAGTGCCTGAAACTTGTTTTTATTAAGGATGAAAAATTCACTGTAGAGACAAATGGACTCGAAGACCTTTATATCACTTTAGAGATAGAAAGTGCTGGGTAAGTGTTATTATCTATGAGCTCGTAATTTGATTTTTTTAAAAAAAGCAGCAGCTATGCAGAACTCACCCTAGGAAAATGAGATGTGAAAAGGGGGCCATGGCCATCAACGCTGGGTCAGAAGACCTCAGGTTTATTCAAATTTTGGTTTAGGAAGTTGCTACAGGCTGAGGAGAAAATGTCTGCCTGAGACACTAATAAATCCCACAGCTGGCCTCCCTGTATTAAGAGTCTGGGAAGGATGTGCAGATTCAATATCATTAGCAGAGGAGAAAATGCACCCACAGTGATTCTGGGGAGAATCCTGTAGGCAGAAAACCAGGGGAGAAAGGTAAAGATGCGAATTAAACTTTAGCATCTTCTTGGAGGTCCTGGTACCCAGCACTATAAATAGTCACAGAAGTACTATTGCTAACAGTACTATGTGTGGTCCAAGCAGGAGCTGTTTGGTCGAAGTTGGAAACACCGTGGCTTTTGGTGCTTCTCTGTGACTACCGACTTCTCGTGCGACTCCTCTCATGCAGACATTCTTCAGTTCGATTGAACAAGGAGGAGAGGGGCATCTCAGCAGGACATCCTAGAGCTGTGTTGTTCCAACTTTCGTCCAAACATTTTTATCCAACTCTGCTAACAACAGAGAACAGAGAATTTATATGTGCCGAGGGGTTAGGAGGATGGAGGGATGGGTGGATCTGGGGGCAATAGCACAAACTTTCTTTGGAGTCTTGCATATTATGTTCTATTATATTACATTCTACTGCTTAGTAGATCCCTGCATGTTTGAATATAAAAATAAGATTTTGCCACAGACCTCAGTATAATATAAGTGGCTCAGAGGTATGCACTGTGCTTTTGTTTTGGTTTAATAGAGTCACAGCCTGTGCAGGGCTTCTCTGGCAATTTCCTCCTCTTTGTGTCATTTAGAACTACTACCACTAGTTTTTTATGGACATGCAACCTTTACACATTTTTAAAAAACTCAATTTTAAACCTAAATACATCTTTTAGCCTCATATGAAGCCCTAGCATCCATAAAATCATGAATTCCAAGCCACGTTATTCAAGTTCTTGTGTCTGTTAAAATTAACGCAGAACAGTAAAACTAGAGGTTCTGAACTTGAACCTGCGTTCTGAAGAAATGCTTCATTCCCTAGTCTCAGAAAACAGTGGTTCTTAAACTTTGTCAGGCACAGGAATGGAGGGAGATTACACAATGCATTTTCCTGAGTCCCCACTTCAGAAGGTCTTATTCAGTAGCCTTCAAAGGGCCTAGACATATGCATTTTTTCCTTAGAGATACTCCAAATATTTGGGGTGCCAGTGGGTCCTTGGTGAAATTTAAAGAACACTGACCTGGGGGAAAAGATGGACCACTTGTCCTTTAAATGACCTTCCATAAATCTCTCCTCTTTTAGCCATTTTAACAAGAGCTAAGTAATAGACAGTTGAACAGAAAACGGCCTAATTAACTTTTTTTTGAACAATTTTCACATACTGAACACTATGTTAATGAGGTAATGTTACCTCATATGTTACTTCACTTCATCCTCAGCACAGTCTTGCATGGTGACTGCTATTGTTTGACCCACTGCGCAAATGAGAAAACTGAGGCTCACAGAGGTTCCCACGCCTCACAGTTAATGATAGGATGTGTAGGGCTCTAGCCCGATCTGCTCCCCTGTGTACCTCCAGGGTTCCTGTCTCTCAGTGTTGGCCCTCCATCTCCTGGGTGAGAGACCTACATGTTTCATGTTTCTCCTACATGTTTCAGAGTCCTGGTCATCTGACAGTCAAGTTGCCATGTGATAATCAAATTGTGAGTTTATAGCAGCAGTTAGCAAACTTTCTCTAAATAGTAACTTTTTCTAGCTTTGCAGGCTATTTGGTCTCTATTTCAACTACTCAGCTCAGTCACAATGTGGAAATGGGGGAACATGTTTCTGTGCCAGGAAAACTATATTTACTGAAAGGGTAGTTTTTCAATCTTGGATCTAATCAATGGAGGACTCTGAACTTATGCTATTTGAGTTTTCTGGCATCTGGGTTTTAGGCGGTAAGGAAGCTTGTGGGAAATACTCCTGAGCTCTTTTCTTTCCTCTCTGAGATCACAACTGTGGTCCTGCCAAGGCTGGCTTCCCTCCCCCACATTCTGCGTGACCTTCCCACTCTGTGCCTTTGTTTGAGTCCTCCCAGTCCCCTTCCCCAATCCACATGCCCAATGCTCACAGCTCAGTTCATCTGACCTCCTCTCCAAAGGGGCTCTCTATGTGGCTTTCGTTGTCCTCGAACGCCACCCTCCATACACTGGCACCTAAGACATGTTTCAGAAGCAAATCTGATGTAGCTTTCCCTGAAGAACACCCTTTAGCAACTTCCCATCCTCTGTAGGGTAAAGTCGGAGTTCCTCACCAAGCAGAGAAAGATGCGCATGCCCACAGGGCCCTCCCCAAGGCTCCCCCCACTTGGACCATCATTACTGCCATAGTAGCGAAGTGCTTTCAGCACCTGGCTGAAAGAAATCACGCATTGAGTTCTTCACATGAATAGCTCTGGTTCGCCCCGCTCAGATGAGCAAGGATTGGACACTTCTCCTTTTTCTACATTCTTTATGAGCCTCCTTTTCCTTGTTTCTAATTTTCTCAAAACCTCCTGTTTTTTTTTGTTGTTGTTTATAGTGTAAAACATTATTTTGCCATTATATAGCAAACTCAGTCACTTCTTGATTTAAACATGGCTCATTCAGAATGTCAAGTTGGTCAGCTTCGGACTCTAGCTCCTACCCTGTACTCTAGGGTGATGGAAGTTACCAAGGGGACAGTGTGTGTCCTCAGCATTGTGGAAGGCCTTCTGGTGGACCTTGTGCCTCACTCTCCAAAGCAAAATGCTCTGTCTGCTGCTATCTGTGACCCCATTCTTGTTTTGGGTCCCAGGGTCTACACATGACATGTCTTTCCCCTCTCACCCACTGGTTGGGTTTTTATCTTCTCGAGGGCAGGAGAGCAGTTGCGGTTATTTGGTTTTTCTTACTCTTTGGTGTATGACATCTAGTCTGTGCTCTGTGACATTCAGTTTTTCTTTAGAGATGAAAAGGCAAGTTTTTGAAATTCACCCAAACACAGCCAGCCAAACACATCCTGATAGAGTGGCTTTTCAAATCTAAGACTTTGACTCTTGTTCTCAACGCTGTCTCTTCCCTACGAGGCTCATGCGTGTTGAAGGCCCTTGCTCATGGCTGGGGTCTGTCAGCAGTTAGTATGTTGCCTCCTCCGCAAAGCCTTCTCACATCTCCCAAGTCAGTGGTAGGTGCCCTCCTTCTGTGCTCCCACAATGCTTTGTGCATGTTCCTTTCACTGTAGCCCTGTATTCTGTGAGATGGTCCATTTCACTTGCCATCTCCCAAGCAACGTATGACCATCTTGAACACTAAGATGATGCTTTTAATGCTTTGTATTTTCAGGGCTTCATACAGTGTCTTGTATGAATAAAAATATATATTATTTATGATGGAATAACCCATACAGTCTCCCTGTTCACTTCAATGGTCATCTATTTAATATCTACTATCTTGTGACTCTGTTTTCAAGGCTGTGTTTTATCTTTTCAACTAATCATAAGTCCTTAAAGTTACCAGGGCTGTTATATAATTTTATTATTCTTCTACAATACCATGTGTACAGAACTAAGTATATGTAAATACTTCAGTTGATGGCTGAAATGACTTATCTCTTTTTTGTAGAAAACAAGTCCATGCAATTTATAGCTGCATTCTAATTTGGCTCTGCAGGTAGGTCATGTTCATGGCTGCATCATCTATCCTCATTGGTATTTTAGTGACTAGACGTTTGTCAGGTCTCTTAGACTTATGACTGCATTTATTTTAAACCCTTCTTTTCGGCATGCAGTGGTTTGTGCTGGAGGGAAATTTAATAAGCATTGAGCCATGATCGGCTATTGGCTGTTTTCCACCAAGTGAGCTCCCTAGTCCTCCCCTTGTCTGCCCCCGTGAACTTGCCTAAATTACGGAGAACGTGCTATGCATGTTACAGCATGTCCCCTTCACCTTATATTTGGTCACAAAAATACAGTATTAAGACATTATCCTTGTTTGCTGAGGGAGATCGAGCTAGTTACTTCTTTTATTTGGAAACTAGTTTGCTCAACTGAAAAAAAAGAGGGAAGACAGTGTGATCTCTGAGTTCTCTCCATGCTGCATAAGATTTCACTTTTTTTCTCAACTCCAAGGGAGGGAGGTAGAGGAGGGTATAGAGGGAATAAACAGTGATGGAAGGAGACTGAACTTGGGTGGTGAACATACAACACATGGTACAGAGGACATGTTGTAGAAATGTACACCTGAAACCTGTATAATTTTGTTAACCCATTTCACCCCAATAAATGCAGTAGATCAAAAAGACTTGCTTCAAATGTAGGCATATGAGGAAGGGGACGGGGCACCAACAAGTGTAGACAACAGAGTATGCTGCCTTAGTGAGCCAGTTGCTTTACTCTGAACACCACCTTGGAGTCCATCATTGGCAGAGCACCAGCATGGGGGTGGGTGCAGAGACGCTAAGAGTTCAAGGGAAGTAACACCTCATGCTTGCTTGATGCTGGCCACTTTCACATAAGGAACCCTTACAATAAGCCTAAGAGAGAGAGTTTTAAAATTTACTTTTTTTCTGGCAGGTTTGGCATATACCCAGGTTGCAGGTTCCATCCCCAGTCAGGGCACGTATGGGAAGGCAACCAATTGATGTTTCTCTCTTTCTCTCCCCTCTTGTCTCTCTCTCCTTCTCTTTCTCTACCTCTCTCTTTCTCTCTTCCCCCAACAGCAAGGAAAGAATGTCCTTGGGTGGAGATTTAAAAAAATTATTTGTATCATCATTATTTAGAAAACAAAGAAACAGGGATTCATTGAGGTTGAATGCTGGGCACAGTCACAGAGCCAGAACACAGCAAATCCAGGATTGGACCTCTCCTCTAACTCTGAATCCATGCCCTCTTCCCCCCGTGCTGTGGAATTCCCAGCTCTGGTGACAGCCCTCTCTCTTTATTTAAACAACAGTGTGATTTTTGTGTGTGTCATTAGAAGCGGCTGTGAGCATCATTAACACTTGGGCCACAAGAGTGCCATTTAGGGCAATGAAGCGGATACCTTTTCATACAAATAATTTATTTGGACTCAAGTTTTCCACTTGAGCACCCAAAGTGAATTGGGTTAATGTATTATTTTATACTAATGAGGTGGTTGGAACTTGGCGTGTTTAGGGTTTATGAAATTTCAGTCTAGGTTTTGGACCCTTTATTATTTTTTTGGTGGATTTCAAATAAAATGTAACCTAGATGATGCTTCTTCATGCACAAGTTTTTCTCTCGTGAAAGATAATTTGGATGAATGATTTACTGTCCACCACCTATGTTCATTTCTGAAAGGCCATTTAAAGAGCCTTTTAAAGAAACAGGGTGTGTTGATTTTGATGCCAAGATGAAGTGAATCTGAACCACAAACAAGTTTGGAATTTAGGGTGAAGTCTGGAGCTCAAGAAGCTCCAGTCTGCTTCTAACCTTGGCAAAAGCATTCTTTAACCTCTACAGCAGCTGTATGGGAGCAATCCAGAGAGATAACAGGACTCTAATAGAAATTGTCAACAAAATTGAAAAGAAAACAAGAAAGAATATTTCAAAATCCGGAACTTGAGAGGCCCCTAACTCCAAACAACTGAGGCATAGAACTTGAGAAGGCTTCCAACAACTTTAATCTGTGGGTGTGTCTGTCCTTTGATAGGATGTAAAATCCAGACTGAGAGGAGTGTGTCCAAGGGTCTCAGTACACTAATTCCAAGATTGATTTTGCTAAAGGACCTGACTTGCATTCAAAAAAAGAATCAGTGGGGCAGGAAAGAGAAGAGGAAAAAAGAAAGGAAAGAGGGAGAATGTGGGAGGGAGAGGGGAGAGAAAGAGAGAGGTACAGAGATACAGGGAGGGAGAGAAGGAGGGAGAGAAGGAAAGAGGGAAGGAGAGAGAGGAGAGAAGGTTGAAGAGAGGAGAGAGAGGGAGGGAGGGAGTTGCATTTATAAACCAAAGACTTGGATTTGAATGCTGGTTCCGTCATTAACATCTTATAAGATTCTGCTTTGAAGCAGCCTGAATCTTAATTTCCTTATATGTATAATGGGAATAAGGATTCCAGACTTCAGAGAGTAGGATTAATTGAGATGGCGGGTGTGAACAATTCCGCAGAGGTAAAGCGTGATGCAAATATAGAGACTGACTCCTACTCCCCTAATGGTAGGCTCATCTCTGTCTGTACCCACTCCCTCCCTAAACTGTCCTGTGTTGCTCCTCTGATCACAGGGAATCTTTCCAAGTCTGCTTTGGCTTGTATGCCGGTATCTCCTCTCCTTCTGCTGGTTCTCACTCCATTGTTTATTTCTGCTCTTCTCTATTCCTTCAACCTGTTATTGTATTTTGGATCCTCCTTGGGAGCCTCGAAATACCCCTTGACCTTCTCATTGCCCTCTAGGTATCACTCAACCTTTTCCATTTCATATCCAGATTCTTGAAAGATTTATAGGCACAAGCTGCCTTTATTTGTTTGCTTCTGAATCTCTTCTAAGCCCATTCTAACATGTGCCTATCACATTCCACCCCTCCTTCCCCGACTGCTCCCCTGACAATGGCCTTTCCCATGTTCACCAAATGGCCTCTGTGGTGCAGAATCCAAAAGGACAGTTTGGTTGAGGTTTCTATGACTTCAGACTCTCCAGGTGCTCTTGAGAGTTCTTGAGAAGGAACTTTGGAGCCTTTTTAAAAATGGCTCGTTTTCTTCCTCCCAATCTCTGCATGTTGAACAATGTTTGATAATAGTCCTGGGCCCTTTTTTATTTTTTGTCCATGCTCTCCACCCTTGCAGGCATTAGAAACCTCCCATATAAAGGAATTACTGCAAGGAGTGAGCTTACGCAGTCGTGGTGGCTGGCTAGGCAAGCCTGAGATCCACAGGGCAGGCCGGCAGACAGGGCAGGTTGCCGCTCTCAGCGGAGAATGTCTTGTTTCTCAGGAGGCCTCGGCTCTGCTCCTGACACCTTTCACCTGATTGCTTGAGGACCAAGCCCACCCAGAGGAGCAAGGGTAATCTCCTATAGTTAAAGGCAGGTCATTATGAATTCTAATCACATCTACGACATATCTTCCCGGTAACATCTAGCTCACTGCTGGTGAAATAACAGGGGCCCTAACCTAGACCAGTGCACACATCAAAGGACAATCACAACTCAGATACTTCTATTCTTTTTCTCTGTTTTATCTTTGTCACAGCATATATCAGCATCTAATTCACTACTTTACTTACTGTGCCAATTGTCTTTCTTCCCTCCCCCACTTCAGAAATGTGAACTCCACACGGGGAGAGATTTTTGACTGTTTACTGTGTATTCTCTGCGCCTGGCACTTGGTGCTTGGCCCATAGCCATAGATGGCTAATAAACATTTGTGCAATGATTGAATGCATGAAGGTGAAGTGCTTAGAACAGGGCGTGACACAACATGGTAAGTGTGCAATAAATGCTACCTATTTATATAATAATAGAACCAATATAAATACTTTGCATTCACGGGTACCGCATTTTTTCACGCTTTTATTCTTTGATCCCAGACACCTTCTCAAAAGTGCTGTCTCCGTCTCCAGCAAAAACCAGCACTGTTTGTACAGCATGCCAGGCCCGGTGGGATCGGCCACAGTCTAGAGCCTCACTCAAGGGCCTCTCCAGTGCATCAGGTGCTTCCTCCTACTCGAGTTTCTTTAGGTCCCTTGGCGCTGTGTGCTGCAAGCTGTTCTCTCAGTCATGACTGCTTTCCCCAACCTCGTATTCACATGGCTTATTCTTATTCCTCTTGTAACACTCAGTTCAGCTGCTGACTTCTGTCCAAGGTTCTTTCTGATCCCCAAGACTGACTTGTTTTGCTTTTAATCTTTCTTGTGTTCCGTACCCAGCTCTGTTCTACACTTAGCCGACTCCACCATTCCACTGTAACTGTCTGTTTCACCCATTCTGTGGTGAAATCCGTGAGGATAGGAAGATCCTGTTATTCGTCTCTGCATCTCTGGAACACAGCACGGCTTCTGGCACGGAGAGAGGCGAGATAAATACATTTGGGCCAGATGAATACTGTTGAATAGTGTTCCCAAATGGTACATGAGCAACTGCTTTACTCAGTATTACCCAAGGGTGGGGCCTTTCAACCCTTATCATGCACGAGAATCACCCTGGGAGAGTTTCAGACATAAGATGCCCAGGCCTCAACCCCCGAAATTCTGATGAAGCTAATTTTCTGTGAGCCTTCAGATAGTTTTGTTGTGCAGCCAGGGCCGAGAACCGCAACCTTAGGGATAACTCATTGCAAAGTTTCTAGTTCATTTGCTCCAAATCCAGCCAGAGGGGCAGGGCTGCCCTTTTCTCTCTAATTTGAGGGCAGCTGGTTCCCATGGGCGGCTTTGTACCTGGAGTTTTTGCTCCCGTTCAGGCACTACTGAAAGTTAATGGTGCACCTGTGTTTATGGCCTCGAGCGGTCTGGCCAGGAATTTGCATTTTTACTGCACTTTCATTTTTTATTGAAAATAGTGTGTTATATGATCATGGGCAGATGCTTCAAAGATAATAAAAAACAATCCAGGACTTGTTATTCAAACTCACATTGTTCTTTGGGAGTGGGAAGGAAGGTGTCGGTGGGTGGTGGGTTGTGGAGGGTTTGAGTGAGATCCACCCATTAGGGCAGCTGAATTTCTCCCCTTCTAACCATTTTGATCTCCATGTGGTGGTTAAGAGAGAAGACTCTGGAGTCAAATGCCCTTGTTTAAGTCCCAGTTCAGGCACTTAGTAACTTAGTAGCCTTGGAACTTCTTTCTGCCTCAGTTTCTTCTACTATCACAGAGGGCCTTAACTCTACTACGAACAATTTCAAGGACTAAATTACGGAATGTATATAAATTACCTGGCAGAAAGTTGGTGCCCAAAGTCAGAGCCGTCATCCCTGCTGACTTCCCTGCCTTCCTCTGCACCCCCGAGCCCCTGCCTCGGATAGATCCCGCGTCATCACTTGTTTGTGCTGTTGCATCAGCCTCGGAGTGGGATTCCTTTCCTTCACTTGCCTCAAAGCTGTCTGGGGCATGGCCTGCCGTGTTTTTTTATCATCATTTATCTGTGCAATTGTCTTCAATGGCTCTCTGTTGCCTGATGGATTAGCCCCACCTTCTCTGCTCTCTTTCTCCATCCCCTAAGATTTAGAGCTGCCTACGCCTGAGCTGGCGAAGGCTGCTCACCACCTCCCACCCACTCCATCCTCACAACCTCCCCGTTTGATCAAACTGACATTCGTTCCTCTTTTCCCTTCCATAGGTTTTAAACTTTCTGGTCTCCATACCTTAGCTAGTGCTGCCCTCTGACTACAGGATACTGGGCTTCTCCTATGTAATTATGCAAATCCCCCCTCTCCAAGCCTGGCCTTGTCTACTTGAGTTAACTTCATGGTTTGATGAAGTTCAGCCTACAACAGTGACTTTCCTGTGAACTCCAGACTCGTTTAGGGTATTTTAACTTATGCACAATGCAATCCTCCAGCCTCAGATTTAGCCATCAACATTTTCTTTTCATCTTACTGCTGTTGCAACCCAATGGAGGTCTCTCTTCTATCTATGAGTGTGGCGCCCCTATGCCTCAGAAGTTATTGAGAGTCCAGCTTCTTCCTTGCAGAAGATGTGCTGTCTGCCAGGGCTTTGGTTTTTCCACTGGATTCTCTGCATGGCTGGAGGTGAAAGAACGCAGGAGATCACTTAGGGACTGGGCTTGAAGGAGGCATATACCACTTCCCCCATGTGTCTTGTTCCAAATCAGTGTCATAGGCCCACCCAGTTGTGCTGGAGGCGGGGGAAGGTAACCTGCCTTTGTGTGCAGGTGGTGAACACTACGGAGATGGCAAACACACTGGATTACCTCTGCTACAGTCACAACAGCTTGAGGTGACATTTCCAGTTGCTTTGCAAATGAACGTTTGTTCTTTAGGAGGCTGTTCTGGTCTGATGGTGCCCCCATAAAACCAATATGTTGAAATCCTGATGCCCATTGTGATGGCATTGGGAGATGGGGCCTTGGGGAGGTGCTTGGGATGTAAGGGCACAGCCCTCATGAATGTGACCAGTGCTCTTTTAAGCCAGACCCCATGGGGCTACCTAGCTTCTCTCACCATGTGAGCACACCACATCCAGAACTGTGGGAAATATACCTATGTTGTTTAAAAGCCAGTCAGTGTGTGGTATTTTGTTATTGTAGTCCAACTAACAAAGAGATTTCTTAAAACACAGAATTCACTGTTACTTTCTTTACAGGGAAGCACTGGCAAAAAATGAGATGTGATCAGCTTTCCTTCGCTTTGGTTTCCATAGAGACCTCAGTGGGCACGCTCTGGGGACACAGAACTGCCTCTCAGCCACAACAGAATGCACATTTGACATAAGAGAGAGTGTTGAGAGGCAAGTAAGAAAATGGATACGATGCATAAAGACCTTTACATTTTATCAAGATGGGGATAATAGAATCTTTTCAAAATATTTTTACTCAAAAAAAGGGGGTTATATCTGTATGTGTCCTCTTGTGGCTAGTTGGAGAACATATTATGGGGAGTTTTTTGACTTGAATTGTATCCCCCCAACCTCTAATACCAGCATCTGTGACTTTATTTGGAAATAGGATCTTTATAGACACGACCGAGTTAAGATGAGGTCATACTGGAGTAGGGAGGGCCGTAACCCAATGAAGAGTGTCTTTATAAGAAGGAGAAATTGGGACGTACACATGCAGAGGCAGGAGAACACAGCATGAAGACCCACACCCAAGGGGAAGCCAACCATGTGAAGACAGTGCAGAGACCCTGGTGATGCAACCATAAGCCAAGGCATGCCAAGGTTTGCCAGTAGCACCAGGAGTTGAAGAACAAGAAGGATTCCCCCACCCCCACCAGAAGGTTCAGAGGGAACAGGGCCCTGCTCATGCCTTCCTTTCAGACTTCCTAGCCCCCAGAACTGTGAGAATAAATGTTCGTTGTTTTAAGCCCCACAGTTTGTGGTGGTTTGTGAAGGCAGCCTCAAGAAATGAGTACAGGGAGACTGTGCACGTTTCGTTACTTCTATCCTCCCAAGCCCTGCATGGTGCCCGCACGTGGTCTTCTGAAATGTCACCTGAGCATGAAGGGACCAGGCCTTAGTAACGTGGGCTTGTCTTTCTCGCTCTTAAGTCCCCCTTGTAAAGACCAGGGGAGGACTTGGTTCGGGGAACTGGGTTTGCCCTGAGAAGCTTCCATCAATCACTGGTTGAGGTGAGCTGCGGATTGGCAGTGAAGATCTACAATCAATCCTCAGTGGTGCAACTGTTTGAAAAGCACGCTGACAGGCCAACTATCTCTTGGAATTTGCAAGCCCTGGGAGGAGTGGTCCCTTCAGGGTCAGAAAAGCATAAAAAATACAGAATAAATGTATGTAATTTTTAAATGATCTATAGAGCAATCCACATCCTACACCCTGAAGGTCCTCTCTATCAGGTCAGTATTCCCTTCCTCTAATCACCCCAGGTCAGGTGCCAGGCTACTGGGGAGAGCCACACGCCCCAGGACCCACTGAGATTGCTCACACTAGCCAATCCCAAACCTGCTTACTCTGCCTCACCGGCTCCTTCCTGTGGAAACCACAATAGAGCTAGTGGCCCGCAGTCCCCTCTCTCCTCTGCCTCCTGATGGACTGGGACATGGTGTGAGAGTTGTGAGTAAACTTCCTCCTTCAAGACGGACCCATAGACATGGGTCTTCCCATAGCTGGTCAAAATTAATCCAGGTACACATGAAAAAGGAGGGGCTTGGGGAATGGCTTGGAACTCAGGAAGGATGGGGCCTGAGGGAAGAGGGGGTGGTGGTGAAAGGGAAGGCTGCTGAGGGTTGGGTCCCAGAGGACACGGCAGGGATGAGAGGAGAAAGCCAGGGGTCACTGGGCCATGGGGCAGCTCCACGGACAGATCCTGGGACAAGAAACGAGGGCTACCCTATGCAGAGCCCTGACTGCAGCGGGCCCCTGGGTTTGTGCTCGGGAGGCACAAAGAGTCCCCGTGTGTATTGTCTGTGGAGCTGAGGAGCCAGGTTCCTCTCCACAAGCATGTGTTCCCAGAGATAACTCAGAACTCACGTGGAGGCTAACAGCATGATCTCGGAGAAGAAAACCAGCCAAGTCCCTGCAGGACAGCAGGAAGCCTGTTTGGGCCTTCTAAGCAGCTCCGGCGGCCTTATCTGTCAAAAGAAAGCACATGCAGGGGACCCTGTGCTGCTAGCGTGGCAGCCTGCCACCCCAGGGCTCCAAGCCCTCCCAGCTGTGATGAAAGGACTGGCCTAACGCCCTCAATCAATTCCCCTTCATCTCTTCTCTTCCTGAGGGAGGATAATCCTCTGTTTTGCAGTCCCTCCCCATGCAGCACGTAGTGTCCATCGATTTTTGTAGTTGTTGTTGCCAATCAATATGGGTTCTGAGGAAAAATGACCTGCAAGTCTGAAGTTCTTAACTTGAGAGAGGATTCAGACCCCTGGAAGCGATGACTTTTATTGTTTTTAAAGGGCCATGTCCTCTAGGATGGAGTGCACAGGTACTTTTTGAAGGACATTATTCTGATGTAATTTTTCTACTCCCTTTTTGTTTCATCTCCAAAACAAAACCCTCCTCTTGATTATTGATTCATCAGATCATGCGGTGGCACAATGTTCCATCAGACTCTGTAGCTTACTTACAAGCTATTAGGCGAGGAAAGGAACAGACATAACAGCAACAAAAGGTCAAATCATAGCATCTCAGGTTTGGAGTAACCATTATTTAGGCCTTTGGAGCTCATTAAGCACTTTCTCCTTTATTATTAAGGTCTGTCGTTACATAAAAGCACAGATTCATGCATTTGGAATTAAAGCCTTCAAGAGGACTTCCTTCCTTCCTCCCTCCCTCCCTCCCTCCCTCCCTCCTTCCTTCCTCCCTCCCTCCCTCCCTCCCTCCCTCCCTCCCTCCTTCCCTCCTTCCTTCCTTCCTTCCTTCCTTCCTTCCTTCCTTCCGTCCTTCTTTCCTTTATTCAGCAAATATCTACCAAGCATTCCCTCTGGGCACCATACTAGTTTAGGTGCTTGGGATCCAGTGTGACCAAAAGAGATGAACTCCCTGCCTTCTCAGCACTGACTTATTCACAGCTAGAAATGGACTTGAACCCAAGTCTCCTCCAAAACTGTGTGAGGTGGAGCTTTGCCACTTGCTACTTGTGTTATTCTGGGAAAATCCTTGAACTTCTTTGGGGATCCATGAATTATTTTGCAAAATAAAGGTAATGATTGTAGTTGCTCAGAAGTTTAGTGATTATGGAGTTAAACTCCTGGCCCACGGGAAGGGCTCCACATGGGCCAGCTGTCCCGACTACACACCAACAGCTATGCGGGCCTGGGACTGGGAGGGATCTCTTCCTTTGTTTTTGAGGAAGGGAGCCGACCTGTGTGTTGAAGGACAAGTTCTCATTCTTGGGAAACTTTCTTTCCCGGCTGCTGCAAGGTATGCAATTGAATCCCATCTGGAAAGTCCTACACAATGATTTTACTTCCTCACTAGAATTTATTTCAAAAAATTGTGAATTTAAGGCAACCCACTGAAAGACTCAGTGAGAATCACAGATAAGAAGATAACCTGAGTAACACAATGCAGAAATGCAAATAAAACTGAACTTGGCTTCGGTGTTTTTATAACCCTCCTTGACGGTGACAAATAAAGAGGGGCTCTGCGGTCACGTGGAGAGCAGGGTTCTGTTGTGTATCCGTTGCAGGTCTCGAATAAGTACAGTGGTCTTGGTCCCAGTACTTACATATGAGTCAAGAAAAACACAACTGCTTTGTTATGTGCTCTGTGGGTCTTAAGAGAGATAAAGCTTGTAAAGCACTTAACATGGTGCCTGGCTAACAAAGGTGAGCTGAAAAATAAAACAAAGTCAGTGCACAAAGGCTGCATTTTCCTTGCCCATTCGCTTCGGTTATTGGCACGGAGTGGGGAAAGGAGCAGTGCTCTGGGGTCGCTGTCCTGCCCAGGCTTGCTCCTTGCTCAGGGGTTGGCCCCCGGTTAGTCCATGGACCATTCTGGGTTTTCATTTTTTTCTCTGTAAAAAAAGAAATGTTGGCACCAAACCTGGGTTGTGGACCGTTCCCGTAGCCCAGAGGTGATCCTGGAAACTGCTTCAGGTATTTTCAGTGTTTCAGAAAGCCTGCTGGATATCTTATAATTGGGCTAAATAAAGGTGCACAGCCTAGGGAAAGCATTTTTTTTTATCACACTATTCCTTGGTTTAGAATCCTTCAAGACTCTGTGTTTCCCTTGGGGTAAAGGCAGTGTCCTCCTGATGTCCAGCACAGCTCTTCACGATCTCTCCTTCAACCATCTCTCTGGTTCGTCCACCACTCTCTCCTTGGAGCCTGTCCAGCTGCCCTGGGCCTGGCTGTTGCCCTGACACTCCAGGCTTGCTTCGATGCTCCGGCCCTTGCTTAGAACCCTCGCCCCTTGGTATCCACATGGCTCGCTCTTACCGCCTTTACAAGGCACTTTCTCCATGAATCCTCTCCTGACCACTCCACTTAAATCACAGCCTGCCCACATTTGCCCCTCCCCCCGTGTCTCTATGGGCACTTCTCAGCTTGCTTTCCTTTTCTCATAGCACTTATCACCTTGTAATGTATGGTATAATTGACCCATTTATTATTTTTGCACAAATTTGTTTTGGTTTTACTTTCCCATTAGAATTTATGACATTTGAAAACCTGTTTTTTGTTTTGTTTTGTTTTTAACAGTTTGTCCATTGTCTTCCAAGTAGCCCAAACAATGCCTGGCAAATAGCAGGCTCTCACTCCATACACTCACCCTATATCTTCAGGTTGTGGAAAGGCCTCGTAAATTTTGGCTGTGATACTGCAGACTCAGTGTGAGCACGTAATTTATCTCTTGAAAGGAACTCTTACTGGAAATTTTAAATGCTAAGAAGGAAATGCTATTATTTGCTATTATTTAGCAAATATAGTTTGCTTAATAGACACAGTCTTTCAAATAGAACACAGGTGAATGCTAGTGCAATCATAGATTCTTGGTGGTGAACACGTTTGGGTGGTGTCCAGTGGAGGTCAGAGCTCATGCTTTCTGAGCTGAGTTCATGCCACTGATCTCCGAAGCCTCAGTATTGAACACATTCTCATAGTAGCTGCTCAGTAAATCTCTGTGCATTTGTTTTGAATCATGTGCAAGATAAAAATATTGTCTCGACTATGTTCCTTCTTTCCTTCCTTTCTTTTTAAAAATTATTTTATTAAGTAAAAGAAGCCAAGGAGACACAGTAGTGATGCCCTGATTATCTATTTCCACCAACTTGCTATTTATGTCCATGGGGAAGCTAGAGGTAATAATTACAGAATTAAACCTCTCTTCCTGACTCATGCAGTGCACGTGATCACTTGCCACTCAGTATTTATTTCCCAGATGAAGGAGTTTAATTTACTTTTCCTTCTTCCCTTGGGACCCCAGCAGCCCGACTCAGAGCAGCCTCCAGGTTTGGATGAAAGAGGCCTCCATCTTTATTGTTCTATGGGCCTCGCTCACCTTTGAACAGGTAAAGAAATACACCAGAGCCTTCAATGAAATTGAGTCCTTACTGGCCTCGGATAGCCATGGATGGGGAAGCTCCCAGAGGTAGGGGGTGGTTCTTTCTCATCCCTGAGACACACCTGTGCCTTTCACCTCTTATTATCATTGCGGACACAAAACTCTCTTTAGAGGCTGTGGCTCCTAGTTTGACATGTGACCAAGGCAGCCGTACATTCACTCCTTCATTCCCCAAAGTACGTCTGAGGCAGGCAAGCTGATTGGCAGGGCTCCCAGATCACAGAAGGGAATCAATCCTGGATGGCAGTGCTCCACTTGACCTTTTGGGTTATGAGATAAACTGCTACCTGATGGTAGCCTTGGGATCCCCATGGGCTGTCTCCCAGCTTTGCTACCATCCACACACCTCCCTGAGGCAAGGTCCAGTTCCCTCTCACCTTTTTTTCAAGTGTGTTTAGATACGTTAACATCTCAGCTAAAGAGACAGAATTCCAAAGAAGATGACCCCTTGCCTTCCAAGGCTTGATTTTCTGTCTCTTCTTTGATGTCTAAAATTGCAGAAGATTGGGCCTTTTGGGGATGATGATGTTTTCCTTTTTCACGGATGGGAACTTATTATCTAACCCCAACTAGCAAGCCCTCCTGAACACAGCATGACAAACCCCAAACTCCATACCAAGGATGTTTTTCTGTGCCTCCGCTTCTCATGGGCAGGATGGAAATACACTGGTGCCACCCAGGTTGTTCTGAGGACTAAAGGAAAAATACGTAAGAAAGCACCAAACATACAGTAAATCCTACTGAAATTCTAGCTGTTATTGAGGAACGATTTAGCATCGATAATATTTTACTCAGACCTTCAAAACGTTGTTAACTACGTGCTTCCCCTCCCTGGCTTTACCCGTGCACGCAGGCAGCCTGACCCCCATGCTTCCCCACGTAGCTCTGCCTTGGGGATCTAGGATCCGGCAAGTGCGTTGGTTTCTGAGTCACACTCTTCCGCAGCGCTGCTTTTTCTCTCCATCCTCCCAGCTGATGCCTTGCTCGACGTTGGCAGGGGTCCAAGCCTCGCTGTTCTCCCTGTGCTGTGCGGGGAGGCTGAGCATCACTCTGTAAATTATGCATCAGCCCCTTGAAGGTTGCGGAGACGGTATACCCATTTCGTC
Source organism: Phyllostomus hastatus (assembly GCF_019186645.2). Classification (NCBI taxonomy): domain Eukaryota; kingdom Metazoa; phylum Chordata; class Mammalia; order Chiroptera; family Phyllostomidae; genus Phyllostomus; species Phyllostomus hastatus. Next base: position 6,233,239 of record NW_025333709.1, read on the forward strand.
TACACGGAAGTGAATAATTCAGCAAAGGAAGTGTAAACGATCCAGAGGTGATGGTGTGCCACCTGGCTGTGGGTCAGCCTGTCTTGGGACATGGGATTGACCTTGGCCTGCAGTGGACCCAGCACCAGGCAGAGCTGGGCATGTTTTGTCCTGTTCCTTGGATCCTCTGGGCTCCACACCTGGCCCATCTTCAGACAATGTCTCATGTTCATGAGGGTTCTGGTTTAAAATTTTGATCTCATTTGGTGCTGGCTTCACTTCTGCAGGTTGCTAGGTTTGAACCAACGCAGGCTAGTGACACCAGCTGGGTTTAGACAGTCTTGGATGTGAGTGCTGCTTTTTTAACTTTTCTGGATCTTGTTTTTTTTTTTTTTCTCTTGTAAATTAGAGATAATAAAAACAAGTTTGAATTCTTAATATCCAATGGAGGTCCTTGGCCAAGGCAGATTTCTTTCTTTCTTTTAAATTCTCATGGTGATGGTTCATTACTGCCAAAAGATACAGATTAAAATCAGCAAAGGGAAAAGGTGTGGAGGGTGGAGCCTAAGAGAGACCATGCTTGACCTTCCAGTTGTCCTCTCCCAGCGATGTTGTGCGGACAGCATTTACTTTTCCCTGTGTGACCACACGTACAAAGTGCTGGCAGCCAGGGAAGCTCCACCAGCCTTGGTGTCCAGAGTTATCAGGCATCCATCAGTCACAGAGGTGCGGCAGGCTGCTGTGACTGACCTTAGTCACCAGTCTCCAGCCCCTGCAGAGGTCACACTGATACCATGTGGCCCACAGCCCCGCATGAGTCATGTTGTTGGTGTGAACTGCCTGGCGTGGCCCCAGGTCCCAGGTAGACCGAGGCACTCTTTTCACACAGGATATTCCAAGGGCTTGGAGATTATCTCCCAGGAGCTGTCCGGGCCCACTCTTTTCTTTGCTGTTTTTGAATAAGCATTTTATTGTTTGTGCTGTTACAGTTGTTTCAGTTTCCGCCCTTCTGCCTCCTTCCATCCAGCCCCCGTCCATCCCCACAGTCAACCCCCACGCCGTTGGCCCTGTTCACGGGCAAGACAGATTTATGAACGGCCCACCCCATCCCATGCCCTGGGGCGGTTTCCTTGGTGGGAAGTGAGAGCCCCTCCACTCAAGTCACTCGGGGTGACCCCTAGAGCCTCTCCCTCCAAATGCAAAAAAAATTGGATCATTGTCCCAGCTCCTCGGCTGTTCCGCAGCTGAAGCCTCCGTCACTTCAGCTGCATTAATGAAAAGTCCTCTCACCCCCTCCCTGCTGCACCTTCACTGCTCCAGGCCTATGTCATCCCCACCGAACAGTCTGGAGGGTCTTTTAAAACCCAAAGAAGCAAATCCTGTCCTTTGTGACAACATGGGGGAACCTGAAGACATGGCGCTAAGTGAGGTAAGCCAGTCTTGGAGGGACAGTACTGGCTGGCCCCACTGCTACGAGGCCTTTAGAAGAGTCAGACTCATGAAGGCAAAGGATAGAAAGGTGGTTGCTAGGGGCTTGGGAAGTCGGGGGGAGTTGCTAATTAACAGGTATAAAATTTAAATTGTGGAAGATGCTAAGTGCTAGAAATCAGCTGTACAACATTGTCCCCATAGATAACAATACTGTATTGCACACTTAAAAAAAGGAAGAAGGCAGATCTCACGTTAGCTGTTCTTACAACAATTAAAAGAAAACAAAATAAAAATAAATATATTGATCTTATTACACCCCTGTTAATAACCCTCTAATGGCTGTCCATTATTATTATTACTATTATTATCTTTTTAAAATAAAATCCATTGCTTTTCTATCAGGCTCTGTATGACCCAGATCAGGTTCACCTTCCCCTTCACAATACCAACCACCTTGGGACTCCGGAACATTTTAAATACGCTCCTACGCGAGGGCTTTGGGCTTCGACCTCGAGGGCCCCTTTGCCTGGATGTGGCCTTTCCTGCTTGGCTGGCTCCGTGTCTGCATCCAGATGTCTGGTGAGCCGTTAGCTCCGGGGGCTGCCCTCCTGCCACACTGGAGCTGCTTTGCTTTCTTCGGGTGGCCCATCCCTGCCTTCCGTGGTGATACTGAGCTGCCTCCTGGCTCACTCGCTGTGCCCTCCAGTAGGAAGGAAGCTCTCTGAAGGACTAAACCTTTCACCTTTATTCACCGTGGTAGTCCTGAGTGGGGTCATCACACACGATACAGGACACCCAGTTACGTTTGTATTTCAGGTAAACAATGAATACCTTTTCCATATGAAAGTAATAGCCCAGGGCATACTTATTCTTAAAACATTATTGTAGTCCCTGTATTTTTAGTTGCTAAATAGGCAGCCCTAGTCTTAGGACTTGTTCCGGCACTGGCACCTCTGGATGCTTTGATGCTCTGCAGCTTTTTGATGGAAGAAAGGAATGGTGGGTGAGTTGGAAAGTGGTCATAAAAACAGAACCTGCAGAGGATTCCTTGTATCTTTTAGCCTTGGTATTTCTAGTGCGATGTCAGTGCTTGACCTATGGCAGGTGCTGAGTGCAAGTGTGCTGAGTGAATGGGAAGGAGTGGGGTATGTAATGTTTTTTTTCCCTCCATAGCATGTTGTTAGTCTCATCTTGCAATTGGACAAACAGGGTTAGAGAGCAAGAGCCTTTCCAAAAGTCAGGAAGCTAAGGGTAACTTCAGCTGAATACAGCAGGGAGTAGTTACTGGAAGGTATGGAAGCCTATTTGCCTATCCCATAAAAGAAGCTGGTGTAGAGGCGGTTTAGGCCACTTATGGTGCCTTGGAGACCAGGCTTTAATTTTTCTCTTCCACAGTCCTTAGGCCTGGCTTCTAACCTCACATTTACTGCACGGTCCTAAGATGGCTACTCGAGAGCCAGTCATCACATTCACATTCCAGGTAGGCAACGGCCATAAGTAGATGAGAACAAACAAAAAATCACTTACCTCATTTCTTTAAAAATCTTCTTGAAAGTCCCTTATAACACGAACCTCTTGCATCTCATTGGTCAGAACTTTGTCTCATGACCACTCTTAACTACGAGAGAGTTGAGAATGTTGTCTTAATTCTGGTAGTCATATGTGCTTTGCTGAAAGTAGGGATCACTTCTTATGAGAAGAGGAAAATGGATGTTGGGGAGCAATGGCCAACCTCTGCCGCAGCTAGAGAGAGGCAGAAAGAGTCCTGGTACATCCTCGGTCCTGCAGCACCATAGCTGCTCAGAGCATCCCGTGGTCGCCCTGCAAGTGTGGAGCCTGGGGCAGACCCTGCCTCCAGGCCATGTGACTCAGAGAGCTCCCTATGTGCTTGCTGCTGGGTCTTGTTTTTCATAAACCAGTGATGGTACAGAGTGGGTCAAAGTCTGGGGTGTAGGCCTTTTAACTGAGACTTTTTCTGTGTTGAAGAGGTTGCAGCCAATGCAGCCTAGAGAATATTGGGTTGACCCAGAAGCAGTTAACATTGCTCTAACTGAAAGCGCAGACAGAAGTAGGGACAGGACGGTGTTAAGGAGTCAGACAAAGGTTGGGGAGTGACAGGTTCCATGTGTCTGATCCATTGTACCGGGATCCTAATGGATCTCAACTGGCTGAAGCCACAGTCTGAGCATAATGAGGCAGAGCTGAACAGGAATAAATAGCCTACACTTGTGTGCAAAAGAAAACCAACAAGACAGACTGACATGACTTAATATCAGCAGGGGAAAAAGTCATTGAGGTGCTTTCATTGGCAGTAGGAGCCATAAAGGGGTAGAGAACTATTTTCTTTTTAGCCTGTGTTGGTAGGAGCACAGTCTTGAATCAAGGGTGTGGGTCATGCTCTGTTATGCACATTAGATAGCACCTGGAATGTTGCTTTTAGTCCTGGGCTCTAAACTTTAAAGGGAAGAAAAACAAACCCGAGTTTTCAAAGGAGATTAACCAGTTGGAATTGACGAACTCCTTTGCCTGTGTACTTAACATTGTTATCAATCACTTGGGTCATGCCTGCTTATCAAGTTTGTGGATTACTCTAGTCTGACACAGGCAGCAAGTACAGTGACTGACCAAATCAGTCAAGAAGAACAGGGGGCTCAAGTCAGCCTATGAAATTGAATATAGATTAAGGTAAACTCCTGAATTTCGGTCAAGTAATTAACAGGGCAAAAAAGGGAGGCAGGAGACAGGGGCACCACTAAGGTACCACTGTTTCTGTGTGTTCTAGGGCCACTGGGTGGCAGGCTGCCAAGGAGCCTCCATGACTTTTCGCTGGCCCAAAAGCTTGACCTTGGCTTTGTGGGTTCTCCTACTCGAAGTGTTCTAGAGCCTCCTGGACTTGGGAAGTCTGACTCATGCTAACAATGCTTATAGGAGACTGAGGAATAATAATACCTGATGCTAAATGCAATGATCTGCAACATGAAATATATTCTTGTTAGGCACTCTGTATTTATTCTCTTTTAGGAAAACAACATGAGAAACAGAATGATACTCCTAAGATTTGTTCAAGGGGCACAAAATCAAAACTAGGGATGTGAATTGTGTGATTCGAATGCTTGATGACATCATGTTAAAACCCTCATGCATGCCTCTTTCGGGCGTGCTCCCCACACTGGAAACATCTTCTAGGTGACCCCTGAATAAGTCAGGTTGCAGGCAACTTTTATAGGCCTGGAAATCATTTCGTGTCTTTGATGACTTGGCAGAGTTCCATTTTGTCCTTTTATGGGTTGGTATACACTATAACTCTTAGGAAACAGCTCATTTCCCTTTTGCTCTTGACCTTGAGGTGTATCAGCTTGCCCTTTCCTTAGCTTTGAGGTTCTGGGATAGCACGGGAAGGAGAGACTGGCCTTGAAGGGTTAGCTCTTTAAGTCTTCATTGTTGTTTATGCCCAGAAAACTCAAAGTCATTGTCCTTTAGGCGTTTCTTTGGCAGAAAAAGCAACTTTCCTCTGCCCTTGGGATCTGTTATCCTTTGGGGTAGACTCTCTGATGCCCCCAGTCAGTGCCCTCCAGCCTCCTGGAATGCAAAAAATCCCAAAGCATGACCTTTGACTCTTCCCCATGCCCTCTTTTTGGTGAGTGGCCATACGTATTCATTCATATGTCCAAAGGGATTCCCCCTTCCATTCTCTGCTTATCGTGTTCTTGTCATGTCTTCCGCAGGAGCTTGTTGTATCAGTTGAGGTCCCAGTGAGAAACAGATGGTGCACTCACATTAGGGTAATTTGATAAGAATTTATTAAAAGGCTATTAATAAAGCTGGGAGCAGGGCTTAGGGAAACTATAAAAAAACACTCCAATACTACAGTGCTGTGAAATCTAGTTGGTATTGTAGGTCTGAAGAAGCAAAGATTATCAGAAGACAGTGAGGGCGGCGTGGAATGGTCCTCTTAACCGAACTCCTGACCTTGTACAATACCAGCTCACGGCAGCCCCACAGCAGTGGTAATAAATGCCACACCCTTGCTCATGCCCCTCCTTTATATCTCCTGCTGGTGCCCGGCATTGGCTGAATTCAGTTGGAAGTCAGTGTGCAAGGCAGCTTAAAGGTGTAGTCTGAGGTGTTCAGCCTCCCAGGGTACAGCAGGGTGGATAAAGCTGGGGAGTGGATTTGGAGGGACAAAAGGAAGAATCTACCACAAGCACTGAAGACTGGATTTAGTTGTCGACACCTTTATTTTCTTGGTATCCCATCCTGCACATAGTAGGCTTACAGCACTTTATTTGACTAGGAGCTTCTCAAGGGTGAGAGCCTGATCTTTGACTGCTATATTCTAGGGCCCAGGACAGTGCCCAAATGGATGCCCCATCAATGTTTTGGGGTGAATGAATGGATAAATGCATAAAGGAAGTGAACTCAATGAAGATTTGCCCTAATTTTTTGCTCATTGCTGCACCACCTGGAGATAGCCATTTTCCTACCTCACCTGTAGACCCTCACAACCAGTTCCCGTTATTGAATTCTGTATAATCCTCCCGTACCTGGGGCCTGGGGTCTCTGCTGCCATCATGGGAGTGTGGACAGGCCGCTCTTTGCACAGACACAGCCTCTGCTCTCCTCACCTTTCAGCAGGCAGGCCTTTTTTGCAGATGCCTCATTCAGTTCATGTCCTCTTTAGCGGAGGTGCCGCGAGGAAATCTTCTCTGCTCCCTCTATGCAGATGGGATTGCTTTCTTCCTGCTGCACTCGCATTTAGATGAGCCGTGAAACAAACATCTATTTCCTCATGGGTCATGTTCTGGGTGCTGTGCTAGGATCTAGGAAAGTCCAGGTAAACAAGACACAGTTGGGAGTCAGGATGAAGAGCTGCAGTCCAGTGGGAGAGAAGATATAATTATCGAGTAGTGTGAACTAAGTGCTCTGTTGCTGAAAGAGCAGTTAGGAACATCTAACCCAACTTCGAAGTTCACCAAAGTCCTTCTGGAGGGATTGGCACGTGATCTTGGAGGATGGGAAGAGCTACCAGTGGAAAGTGAGAAGTATGTTCCAAGGCAAGTAAAGAGTATGATCAAGATGGCAGATGCCTGACCCAGCATGGTGTGAGCTGGGGACCATGAGTAAATCTGTATTATTAGTGATGGAAGCTGAGATGCAGGTGGTTGGTAGAGCAGGTGGGAGTGAGGACGGGGAAGGCGGAGTATGCCAAGTTTGGGAGTTACCAGCCTGCTACTAGGGAGAAGTGAGTGAGGCATTCGCCTCAGAGGCTGCATTTGAAAAGACTCCAAAGATTCATGGTGAAAAAGAATACTAAAATTTTAAATAAAAATGCATCAGTATTCTGATGTTTTTTCTCTTACTCAGGCTCCCATATGGCTCAGCATGACACTGTTACTGATTCTGTCTTCAGTTCATGAAAATATTACTTATCTTTTCCAAAAATGTTGCTGGGCCAATTGCATATCCACACGCAAAAGGATGAAGTTGGGCCCCTACCTCACATCTTACACAGAAATTAGCTCAAGGTGCATCATAGCCATAGATGTAAGGGCTGCAACTATAAAAGCCCTGGGAGGAGAAACCAGAATACACTTCAAGATCATGAGTTAGGCAACGATTTCTTAGAAGAGCATGTAGGAAATAATGGCTTTCCAGTATGTATGTCCATCAGAAGTTGTTCCTTTGTTCACGTACTCAGGGCTCATTAAATACCTGTTTACTACCACACGGTTCCTTTGGGATGTATCAGTGAACAAGACACACGAAAGATGCTACCCTCCCAGACCTTACAACTGTTGTAGAACTTTAGATAATGTAGATGCCTGGGCCCCACCAGACGCCGCAGAAGCCTAGCCACTTTGGTAAAGAACGACTAATCAGCTCTGGCTGGCGTAGCTCAGTGGATGGAGCTCGGGCTGTGAACCAAAGTGTCGCAGGTTTGATTCCCAGTCAGGGCACATGCCTGGGTTGCAGGCCACGACCCCCAGCAACGGCACATTCATGTTTCTCTCTCTCTCTTTCTCCCTCCCTTCCCTCTCTAAAAATAAATAAATAAAATCTTTAAAAAAAAAGAATGACTAATCATTAAATGGCAAGGTAGAATCACTTGAACCTATTTTTTTTCTACCAATGTGACCATTATTCCAGAGAAAGTTTTTTTTTTTTTTTTTCAAAGTGCTTCCAACACCATTTGTGGTGAAGGACAAATTGTTTTTTTTTTTTTTTAAGTTCTAAGACACTGTGGACTTATATTTTTGTAAAATATAAAAAGCAAAGATAAATTATTAGAAAAATGAAATGTTGCTTGGTTTTCATGGCAGTTTCAAATGTCTGTAAAAGTTTCTAAACATCCTCAGTTTCTATATGAACCGCATCAGAGGCGGATGACACACATTTCTCAGAGCAGCCCCAGTCTGGGGTCTCTCCTTTATCTCAGTTTTTTCATCTGTAAAATGGGGAATAATTTTACATAAGAGGGTACAATTGGCTAACATAAATCACTGTCTAGTCATTGTCTAATTTAATAAGTGGTAGTTATTAATACTCGTAGCTATTTTAACATTTATTTTTTTAAGGGATTTTATTTATTTATTTTTAGAGAGGGAAGGGAGGAAGAAAGAGAGAGAGAAACATCAATGTGCAGTTGCTGGGGGTCATGGCCTGCAACCCAGGCATGTACCCTGACTGGGAATCGAACCTTCGACACTTATTTTAACATTTCTTAAAAATACTATAATATTTAATCTTTGGTGGTGTCATCAAAATCAAATTGGATGTCCTCCAGTTTTTTTTAGGAGGAAGCAGCATCTTGCTAGCCCATCATAAAAACAATGCAGATTTTGAGTATCTGTGCCTGGGATTTGTTTTGAGTATCTGTGCCTATAAACAACAATGCAGAGAAAACATGTCTTTGAATATTGTTGATGAATAATAATCATTGAGAAAGCCCATTTGCTTTTTAAACAGCAGCCAGATGTTACCCTTCTCCACTGTGAACTGCGCCCACCCTCAGGCCTTTTAGACAAAATGCTGGCTGTCACCAAGTGACGAGGTCTGGGGATTGGCTCTTTTTAAATAGCCACAAGGTCATGAGGATTAAATGTTCCTCCAGGGAATCACAGAAAAAGTAGAATGTCAGCATCTCCTTTTTTTCCTTGAAGATGGCCCAGTGACATTTTCAGAAAGGAGGGACAGTTGCTACCTGTCAGCACCGAATGGGGAACACAAGGGTGGATGCAAAGCGAGAAGGTTACTCACCACCTGGAGACTCATGGCTCAGCTGGAATGTCATTCTGAGAAACTGTGCGGAACTCTTTTTGAGGGCTAGAAAAAGGAGACAAGGCCTGAAAATGAGAGGCAACCTGGCAGAAGGGAGAGAGCAGGAGCTTTGGCAGCTGGCGGTTCTGGATTGGATTCTCAGTCCTAGTGTTTGCTGATCAGCCGCATTACTCAAGAGCGTCTTGGACGGTGGTACCTCCCTGATGGGCTCATCCTGGGTGTTAGTGATATCGGGTATCGTGCCTGGCACATTGTGAATAACTCGTGGAGTCTAATTGATGTTGATCTTGTCCTACTCACTCAAACAAGGTCCAGAGAAAATTCTTGTAGCCTCTCTGTTTATCACTTCTTTTAAACCTTTGTACACAAATGATTCTGGTTAATGCTTATATATTATAGATGCCAGCTGTTCCTTCGGCCACACACTGTTTTGTCTCTGTGTCCATCTAGATACAAAAATTATGATTCTTAACAAGAAATTCGAATACTGTATGCTAAGCACTTGAGCGTGTGTGTTTGTGTGTTTGGGAGTTTTGTTTTTTTTTAATCCTCACATGAGGGTATGTTTACTGATTTTAGAGACAGAGAAAAAGTATGTGTGGTGGGGAGAGGCAGAGAGAGAAACATCCATAGGTTGCCTCCAGTACATGTCCCAACTAGGGATGGAACCTGCACCCTAGTTATGCTCCCTGACAGGATATCAAACTTGCAACCTTTTGCTGTATGGGATGATGCTCCAACAAACTGAGCTGCACTAGCTAAAGCTAAGTTTGGGAGTTTTTTTTTAATATTTTATTTATTCACTTTTACAGAGGGGAAGGGAGAGAGAAAGAGAGGGATAAAAACATCAGTGTGTGGTTGTTTCTCATGCCCCCCCCCCCACCCCCCAGGGACCTGGCCTGCAACCCAGGCATGTGCCCCAAATGGGAATCAAACCCACAACCCCTTGGTTCACAGGCCAGTGCTCAATCCACTGAGCCACACCAGCCAGGGCTGTTTGGGAATTTATTTTACTAAAGATCTGCAGCAGCATTGAGAACAATGTCTCAGTGTACCGAGCTCATTCTAATAACCTGGTATTAGACTTTTTTTTTGTCTCCAGTACCTCTTAGGCTAAGATAGAATGAAAAAGTTCAAGTTTCTGCTTTGGGAAGAAAAGTGTGGAATAAATATCCTTAACTAAATGGGAAGAATGGATGAGTCTTGCAGAGGAAATAATCTAACTGGACTTAAATATATTTGTTATGGAAGTGCAGTGCTCTGAATTGCCTCTCTTTGTGGTGATAAGGAGGCAAAAAGATTCAACACATTTATGACCCAGTGAGTTAATCAAGACACATTGTTAGCTGGCTAATCACCTTGTGACACAGATGTCAGGTAAAATTAAATTTGCCTCTGCTCCATCACATTTTAGAGATTGGATAAGAACTCTCTGAACTCTAATAGATGTCAATTTAAACAAAAAATTAGCAGAGCTGGTTTTCACTGGCCTGGACTCTAGCACTGTAACCCTAAGGACTGTGATAATGCCAGTGTCTGTCAAACAGGTTTGGAGAATTGCGGTCATTGGTACCTCCATTGAAGCTACCGCCACACTGAAAACAATCCAAAGTGCCGCTGGTTGGAAGACACACCCTTCTCCTCGCCTCCAAGAAAGAAAGAAAAAAAACAAAACTGTGCCAATTAATATCAACACATCATCAGTTGTTAGATGAATCCTGACTGCAGAGAGATTAAAGTGTGAAAAAATGTGCATCTCAGAATGGATAAACTATTATAATTTATGGACTGACAACTATAAATTGTTGTTGATCATTTAAGCTGTGAAAAGACCTCAAAGACTTATTTTAACTTGGCCCTTATATATAGTTTTCAGATTTCATTTTAGTTCCATATATATGTGTATGTATACTGTCCCTCTTTATATCTAAACAGGAGAAGAAGTCTCATTCACTGAATTGCCTTTTTCTTTGGAATTCCCTCTTCTCTCTTCTCCATCCAAGGTCAAGCCTCAATCCCTCCTAGGAATCTTCTTTCTGGGTTTTCTTTGAGGGACGCCAACTTCTTAATTTCTTTACTAAACAGAGTAAGTTCCTCCTTCCAAGGTCGTGCCCCTTGATTTCTAGAGCCAAGACAATTAGGAGTTCAACCAAACAAAGTCCCTGCAGCCAGAAACGTCTACCTTCTTTGCAAGGCAACAGAGCCAGCATCTATTTTTAGATGTGTTTGTTCCCTGGGGCCACGCCCATTTGCTGAAATAGCTCATCCACTATTTCTCCTACAACAAGAATGCAGTCTTTCGCCAGGGAGATCTTGTTTTAAAAATGTTTTTAAAGATTTTACTTATTTACTTTTAGAGAGGGGAAGGGAGGGAGAGAAACATCAATGTGTGGTTGCTTCTTATGTACTCCATACCCGGGACCTGGCCCGCAACCCAGGCATGTGCCCTAGACTGGGAATTGAATCAGCAACCCTTCGGTTCACAGGCTGCCACTCAATCCACTGAATCACACCACCCAGGGCTCACCAGGGAGATAATTACAATAGCTATCAAGATAACTTGCCACAACGTCATTGTCTTTGAATGTATTTTATGTGTAATATGTGTGTAATGCCATGACTGACAGAGGCAGTCTCTGATGTACTCAGGGCTGGTGAGGCAGGGCCATGGGGCTGGGTGTAGTAAGAGGATTCTGTCAGAGGAGCGAAATGGTCGCTTGTTTCAATCTCCTGTCTTAAACCAGACAGGTGAGGCTTGCCTGGAACATAGCAATTGCATACAGAAGATTTGAGTTTGGGTAATGTTTTTGCCTTGAAATACTGCTATGATGAGTACTACTAGCAGCTAGTAGCCATAGAGCACTTCGTGTGTGTGAGGCCCTGTGTTGTAGTGGTGGAAGCTATTCTAATTCACATGCCACTTACCTGGAAATGGCGGCTCATGGTTATAGGTAACTTGCTCAAGGTCACACAACATGCTGGAGAAAAATAATGATGATGACGATGGTGACAATTTCAGTCTTTAAAGGCACTTCTCTTCACTAGAGTTTGAGTAGCTAAGACCTGGGAATCCTGGTGGTGGTTGTGAGACAAATTAAAAAAAATAAGATTTTATTGCCCTGGCTGGCGTAGCTCAGTGGATTGAGCATGGGCTGTGAACCAAAGCATCACAGGTTCGATTCCCCGTCAGGGCACATGTCTGGGTTGCAGGTCATGGCTCCCAGCAACTGCACATTAATGTTTCTCTCTCTCTCTCCTTCTCCCTCCCTCCCTCCCTTCTCTAAAAATAAATAAATAAAATCTTAAAAAAACTGTCCTATTAAAAAAGATTTTATTTATTTATTTTTAGAGAAAGGGCAATGGAAGAAGGAGGTGAGGGAGTGAAGCATCGATGTGCGAGAAAAACATTAATCGGTTGCCTTTCACGTGCGCCCTGACCAGGGACTGGACCCACCATCCAGACATGTGCCCTGATGGGGTATAGAACTGGCAACCTTTTGCTTTGCGGATGACGCCCAACCAACAGAGCCACACCAGCCAGGGTTGTGAGACAAACTTGGACCCAATTCTGGAATCATAAACTTCCTTAGAGATCTGAGCCACAAATGAAAGCCTGGTCACAATGGCCGTGGAATGAAACTACTGTCCTGGCTTTCTCCTTTGTCAAGGATCTCTTATCTGGGGACCTGGGGACTGTGATGGGGAGAATAGCATTGGCTTCTTCGTGAACTCCTTTAATACTTTAAATTTTACTTTCAATTGCACAGACTGGCATAGAACATACATAAATTTTCCTTTTTGTTCACAACGATAGCATATCTTATAATTTAGCAACTGTAAAAATGAATAAGTACAATTAACAATGCAGAAAGAAAGACAGTGAGCTTAGAACTGGCTATAAGTCAGTTGAATTTTATTATTAAGGAATATAATGATCCTAATTAATATCCTGGTTTTCTGGTCTCTCCATAAATCAGGGGGCCATGACCTAGCTCCTTTGCATTTAGAGTTTTAGTATCAGGTCTGATTCAGAACTAGTTGGAGCCCAGGTTGTTCCTTCCTGACCTTTGTCTGTGGGCTGAGGTTAGGCAAGAGCTTCTGCGGTGTTGCAGAATGTGAGCAATGGGGTGTGAGCCAGGCCCTCTCCCTCCTGGGCAGGTCCCTTCTCTAGACACCCATGCAGCTTGGGGGCCAGCACTGGAAATACCTGGCGACCAGGTTGACTTTGGGAGTACGAACGAGGAGGGGTAGAGGTGAAGTTTGATATGGGAGAATGCGTTTCAATGGGATTTTGGGGGAGGACCAGGTTTGGGTGCCAACAACCGTAGTTTTGGACATTAACACGAAATTTCTTCATGATATTAATGGGAAGTGGATGATTAGCATTGGGCTTTGAGACAGAGGTTTGGCAGGGGTCTTGGGGGCAGCTAAAGGAGAAAAGATGACTAGAAGGCAATACCAATAAACACCCCTACTTAAGCTCCCGGAAGGTATCATACTGAAGCCAAATGCATCACTTAGAAGGCTGAATAGTGCCACCTCCTATGTCCACATTTCCTGCCCCAAAAGATTGAAATGCACACTCAGCATAATAGCCCGAGTCTTGTCCCCAAGGATCGACATTTAGTGTTACCTCCTTTTCTCCTGTCAGGGAAGATGGCCCATTTACTTAATAAGGTAATCTGTACCGTTCTCTTCTTTGCCTACAGACATTAAGGTTCAGCTGAGATGTGGGTTTTTCTGTTACTTTCTAAATATGCCCAGCTCTTGGAATGTGTGTCGATTGGGAAACTACGTGAGCTACGATGCACTGGTTTCATAGAGGGCTAGGGCTAGCCTGAAGTCCGTCCGAAATGAGTAAGACGGAATGAGTAAAAAGAGCTACGGCGGTGGTTGATTTAAGATTTGTCTGAATTGTGTCTTGGAAGATTTAATGCAAATTTCAAACGGCTTAAGGGTGAAAGGGCTTTCGAGAAAAGGCAGGGTCTGCCTGCCCTCCTCCAGAGCTGCCCGTCTCACAATTGTCATCTACTGACTTCCCTTCCGTTGGTGGAGACTTCCCATCATTATTAAGGCTAATGATTCCTTATGCTTATAAAACACTTTGCGTGATTTCCGTGATAACATTCCCTGGGAAGGAGACCTAGCAAGTAATTGTTAATCTCCTTCTATAGAGGGATAACGTGAGACCCAGAGAGATGAACTGCTTTGCCCCAGCACGGGCACTAAGTGAGGGACAAAGCCGAGGGTAGATGGCCACAGGCCCTCTCTCCACACCCCACACTGTTGTCCTAGTTTCAGCCTTGTTCTTCCTCATTTGGACCACGGTAACAGCCAGCTAAATTACCTCCTCACTTCTAGTCTTTCGCCTCTTTCATTTTTGATTTAAACTGCAGGAGAGTCATTTTTCCATCACACGACTTAAATCACGTGTGATTTCCAAGCTTAAAAATCCTTACTGTCTCCCCACAGCCCACCAACAAAGGCCCAACATCCTTGCAGGATGCTCAAGGCTTTTGAAAATCTGGTCCCAGATGATGTGTCCTAGATTGTCTGGGAATGCTGGACCGCTCCTCACTACCCAGATAGGCCTTCCGCCTCCTCACCTCCCCATGCATTTGCTTGTGCTAGTCCTTCTGCGTGGAGCACTTCTTCTTTTCCCAGTGACTTAAATCCTGCTCACCCTTTAACTTGCACCTCAAATGCTGCCTGTTTTATGGAGTCTTCCCTGATCACCCCAGGCAAAACCAATAGCTTCTCTCTTCTCTGTTGCTATGCTTCCTCACAGAGCTTGTGTCACTCTACTTTGTGTTATGGCTTATACTGCCCAGGCCTGAACACCTCTCTGCTCTGAATTTTGTAGGGGAGGTCAGGAATATTGCCATCTTTTTCACTAGTGCTCCTCGTGGATACTCAACAAACACATACTTAATAAATAAACTTGTGTATAGGACCTAGCTATGCTTGTATTCCAGCAAAGTTCACAAGCAGGGAAGCACATTTTGTGTTGGGCCACTTGGGGCCTGGTAGGACAGTGGTTCCACAAATTGCCTGCGTCCTGTAGTTATTTTCCTGTCTGGCTGCATAAAAGTGTTCTGCACTACCTGTTAAAAGTACTGGTTCCTGGGCTGTTTGTCCAGAGCTGTTCACCTGGGAATATGTATTCAATAGGCTCCCCAGGGGACTGCCTGCTAAGCCATGCTTGAGAGCCACTGGCATAGAGTGTCGTGAATCTTGAGGAATGTTTTGATCCATACAATCCATCAAGCTGGTTGAAGATAGTCTAAATTCATTCACGAGGCAGAGGCTACTGTTTTGGATACTTTTCTTAGTTATGAATCCCCGAGGCTTACCCATGAATCCCTGAGAGTTCGGTGTCTCAGCAGGAATAATGTAAGTGGCTTTTTGACAGGGCAGGATAATGCTTTGATTTCAGCCTTCTTGCTGCTTTGACTGTTCTCTGTTTTCTGATAGGCACTTCATCCTTTTGATTCCCTGTGTCATGATGATTTTTCTCTGCCTGTCATATTTGCACATACCTTTTTTTATCCTTAAAATGCCACCAAACTGCTTGTTTGATGAACACGTCTCCTTCTGCCTGTACAAAGGACTTTTTTTTGCTCTGGTTTCATATTCCTGTCTTCTCTCTTTGATCCCTTGTTATCAAGGTCCTGGCATTTTCCCGAACATCCAGATATAGCGTAGCTGACTGTATAGAGTCTCATCTGAATGCATTCACAGCAAGATCTGCTGAGATTGTTGATTCATAAGATCAACTATTGTGCCTCAAAGGTAGATGAAACAATACATCAGAGTGGGTATCTATGGGTGATTTTGAGCACTCATCAAGTTACCAGAATCATCAATTAGGTTTTCTTGCTACTGGACAAAGAATATGTCTGTTGCTTTTATGTACTCCATGTGATTGACCATAGCGGATAATTTGCATTATTAAAAGCTTAATAATATTATTAAGATCCACGACTGCCATTATTAGCGTTGCCACCAGTGTTAGTACTAGTATTGCCAGTTTTATTACTCCTGTCATCACTGAAATTTATTGAGTGGTGACTAGGTTGGGAATATTCACAAAACATTACGAAGCAGCTGTTGCTGCACAATGTTTCTATTTCTGGGAATGGCAGCTCAGGGAACTTGAGCACCTTGCCCAGGACCACCCAAGTGGTCAGCAGAGGAGCTAAGACTCCAACCTGGTCTGATTCTAGAACCTATACATTACCCCTTTTCTTAACTTTTCTGGGCATGAACATAGACTTGTGTTTTTAGAGGTTTTTGAATGAGAAAGTTGAAGCCAATTCAACTTACAAGACAACTGAAGAGAGTTTAATGGAGAGATGAGTTACAGAATTGTGGACAAAATTAAGAAAACATGAAATATTGAGGCACTTGGAGACTTTATTATTAACTCCAAGACTGCAGGAAGCTAAATACATAGCATTTAAATCAGCCAATTTTTTTTAAAAAGCTATGTTCTTGGGTGCAGATATGTTCATGACTTTCAGAGCTGTTTGGTTCATTGTTTCTTTTAGTAGCTAGCATTCCTCTTTGCTTCTCCTGATTATTTTTGGCCTTCCATTCTAATTTGTATGGTATTAAAATTATTATTCTCACTTTCTCTTGGTTTATATTTGCTTGATATAACTTATGTATTTATTTATCTTCAACTTTTTAAAAGATTTTATTTATTTATTTTTAGAGAGGGAAGGGAGGGAGAAAGAGAGAGAGAGAGAAACATCAATGTGGAGGCTGTGGCCTGCAACCCAGGCATGTGCCCTGACTGGAAATCGAACCTGTGATGCTTTGGTGTGAAGCCCACGCTCAATCCACTGAGCTACACCAGCCAGGGCATTATCTTCAACTTTTTAATAGTCTTTTAAATGGATCTCTTGTCTATACCAAATTACAAGATTTTGTTGTTAATTCAATTAATGAGTCTGCTTTATGAAAAGTGAATTTAAAATCTTAATATGCAATGTAGATGATACATTTTCAAACATCTTTCAGCCATACTTTATGTTTTAAAAATAATTTAAAGTACTTTCTGTATCTTATAAAATTCTGTTTGATCTATTTCTTTTCTTCTAGAAGTACTTCTTGAGGTGTATAACAAAGAGAATCATTGTGCGGCAATCTCCAAGTGAAGTCTTATGTATCTGAAAATACTTTTGCACTTAAATAATAAATTTTGGATGGATCTGGAGAGCATTCTGCTAAGTGAAATAAGCCAGGTGGTGAGGGACAAATACCATATGATCTCACCTTTAACTGGAACCTAATCGACAAAACAAATAAGCAAGCAAAATGTAACCAGAGACATTGAAATTAAGAACAATCTGACAGTAACTGGAGGGGAGGTGGGAAGGAATAATGGGGGGCGGGGGGGAAGGGTTTTCAGGAACTACTATAAAGGACACAGGGACAAAACCAAGGGAGGGGGTGGAAGCAGGGGAGGGAGGTGGGGATGGCTGTGGTGGGGGGGAATAGGTGGGGGTAAATGCAGACAGCTGTACTTGAACAACAATAAAGTAATTAAAAAAAATAAATGATAGGTTTAGTGGATGTAAAATTTTAGCTCCAAAGTTTTGTGTGTGTGTTCTTTTTGCTGCTGAGATACCAGATATGAATCAGATCCTTGTTTCACTGTAGGTGACCTTTTTGTTTGTAAGATTTAAAATATTTTTCAACTATATATTGAGGTTACTTTCTCTTTGTTTCTAATGTTCATAAACATCTCTAAAGTGGGTTAAGGTATGGGTAGTTTCTTCTTCTTTTAAGGATTTTATTTTTTATTTTTAGAGAGAGGAAGGGAGGGAGAAAGAGAGGGAGAAAACATCAATGTGTGGTTGCCTCTTTCATGCCCCCACATTGTGGACCTGGCCCACACCCCAGGCACGTGCCCTGACTGAGAATCAAACTGGCAACCCTTTGGTTCACAGGCCGACACTCAATCCCCTGAGCCACACCAGCCAGGGCAGTATGGGTAGTTTTGTATATCTATGTTTGTATGCTAGAAACTTTTTCACCATGCTTCTCTAATTTGAGAATGTTATTAGTCATTTATTTTAAAATATTTCCCCTTATATTTTTTTCTTTCTTTCAACTACAAGTATGTTTTCATACATAGTTTGTTTGTTTATTTAAGCTCATGCCCCAGCTTATGTTTCTGATATCCTCTTTATTTCTTTGGGGTATTTAATGGGATTTGTGTTTAAATTTTATGTCTTCTATTAATGTTCTTTATCTGGTACAGATAATTTAATTGGTTATATTTCTGTCGGACAGGCAGTAGAGTATAGTGGTAGCAGCATAGGCTTTGGAGCCAGGCTGCCTTACTTTCAGAGCCCATCTCTGCCAATGCATAGCTGTATGATTTGGGGACAAATAACAACCTTCCTGTGCTTTTTCTTTTTCATATTCAAAATTGGGATAACAGGGCAGCAGTGAGGATAGAACAGATTGACATTTGTAGCACATAGAACCATGCTTTGCATATGATTAGTGTCGGGTAAGTTTTGCTATCATTATTTGAGTCATTTTCTTCCTCAGATGTATTATTTCCTGCTCTGAGTTGACATTTCCCTGTTTTTCTCAGCATTAAAGATAAATTCCAGGTCTCAGCTACCACTTTTCTTGATGCATTTAGGGAAGAAGATAAGGAGCACTGCATCTCATGACAGAGAACATTTGCAGTCACAACCCCTACTTCTCGCATGGAATTGATTTTCTTTAAGGTTTCCTTTCTCTCAGTTGAAAATATCTGGGTTAGGGGTGTGGAGGTGCGGGAGAAGGGAGACTCCCGTTAGCCTGCACATGTTATTGAAGTCTCCTGCTCCCACTGGTCGAGGGCCGTTCTGTTGCGGTGGTCTGCCCTGGACATTTCCTCTGGGCTGTTGTCTCGCTTTCTCCTCCATGCCACCCCCGGAGTACCTGATCACTGCCTCTTGCTCCTTGGAGATCCACTGGTCTTATACTAGTTTGGGAGCTCTGTCTACCTCTTTTCCCTTATTTTGGGAGTTTCCAGTGTTGGATTATGTGTAAGGAGCCAGAAATCTTTGCTATTTCCTATCTTGTCCTGATCTGAAAGTCATGATTCATGCTTTGGTTTATAAAGGAAGAAACAGAAGCTCAGTATGGGAGGGGACCTGATGCTTGTTGCAATTTTGCTACGTGCAAGGGGTAGGTTCTAACATCATGAAGATGATGATGATGGTAACAATATTCCCCTCCCCCATCTGGCATGAAACGTGGTATATACTTGATTTCAAATGCTCACAGCAGGTCCTCCAAGGAAGGTAACATTATCTTTTTCCTGCCCAAGAGGCTGCTGAAACGGAGAGGTTAGGTAATGGCTTAGGGTTACAGAGCAGAAGCTACATGTGACCCTCTTCTGTGAAAACCAGATCCTCTCTTTCTCCCTCTCTGTTTGGAGTGTTTTGGGTGTGAAATGCCGTGCCCAACGCAGAGCATGCACAGGTGGCAAGTGACAGCCCTGCACCGGATCCCAGGATAATGACTCCTGACCCTCTGTGCTCTCTGCCACACACTCCACTCTTGTTGCCTTCCTTTCCTCTGCCCATGAATGGGGGCCAGTCCTTGGAATATGGTCTACAAGCTTCTGAGTGGAGGAAAATCACCACCGGAAAACAAGGAAGAGGAAATAAAAGGTGAAGAGGAGAGTCAAACGCTGCATGTATCACTCTACTTCGTTATGAAAGATCTGTGAAGTTCACCAAACAAGTCAAATCACGTTGTGGTTAATAAAACAGTCATTTAAGTCCCTGGTCCCCCACCAGCAGTGTCCTGAGGTACTCACGGTGGCCTTTCTGTGTTTTGTTTTAGGGCTCAGTACAAAAGGTTGTCACCTTAGTGTAATGAACTTTTTTATCATTAAGATACTAAAAAACTGAATTGTGTTGGACACAGGTCACCATAATGAGAATTTAATGGCGACGTATTACAATGCAAGCTAAGCTTTGAATACGTGCTGAAGGTATCACATTGCGACTGACCTATGCAAATTTCCATCTCAGTGGCCCCATTCTTCCCCACTGTGGCATCTGGGGACCCCCTCCCTGCTTCCCTCTCATCTCCTTAAACAATGATTCCCTCATTTTCATATTAATTGCATCACTTAACTGAGATAATGCTCCCTCTGAAATGAGCAAAGGGATGAATCACCGAAACGGGCCATTATTCTTTTTGCTTAACCAATTTCACAGGCCCCGCACAAAAGCTCTGCCTTCATTTGGCTTCCTATAATTGCTTATCATTAGGCCCAGCCACCCCATGAAGTATCTTTTTATTTATTTAAGTCTCATCTCTGATGGATGGAAGATGAGTCACTTGCATATCTGAGGAGACCAGACTGTTCCAGGCAAGGGGAGGGGGGAATGCACAGGGGAACTCTGAAGGCAGAAACCAAGGAGAAGCCGCTGAGGTGGATGGCCCCACCCCTTCTTCTTTCCTACGCGGACTGGGGTAGGGGACGGCCACAGCCACCAGGTGACTCAGGGGCATCCGAGAGCAGCCCATCAGTGCCCCACAGCTCAGAGGAGGGAGGGCTCTCCCCACGTGACGATGGCAGATCAGTGCCCACGGCAGGGTGTAGGAGGCTGCCCGAGTGCCCGTTTTATCAGGGAATGCCGTGCCCACTGTGCCCACGTTCATGACTGGGCAGGTGAGAGCATGCGGCCTGGACTTGACCTTCCTATTCTGGACGCACCACTAGCATGACATTGTGAAAGGAGCATTGTGGAAGATTGCTATGTATTCTCTCTTTAGGCAGCACAGAATGGTGAATGAGAGGGAGGGAAAGAAAGGACGTTTTCCAAGGGAAATGAGGCCGTTATCAGCCAGAGACACACTCAGAAAGGCCTCGGGGAGAGAATGGCTCCCTTGCCACGAGAAGGAAAAACTATTAGGCTGTCAGGAGAGCCGGGCTGCAGCATGCCCTGGAGGTTTACTGGGAGCACACCGTGCACTCGTTTCTGTGGGCAGGAGGGTCTGTCTCCGAGCTAGAGTTCGCCGTCCGTGGCCTTGCCCTTCGCTCTGTCGTGTTGTCTCTCGGGG
This sequence comes from Phyllostomus hastatus, assembly GCF_019186645.2. Taxonomy (NCBI): domain Eukaryota; kingdom Metazoa; phylum Chordata; class Mammalia; order Chiroptera; family Phyllostomidae; genus Phyllostomus; species Phyllostomus hastatus. The sequence goes on from NW_025333709.1 coordinate 6,254,017, forward strand.
ATCGCTGTCGTGACTCACGGCCCCTGCCTGTTTGGTGGCTGTTGTGATTTCACCTGTGGGTCTCAGACACCTTTGTGCTCAGCCCTCACCAGGCTCCTCAGCTTGCTCCACATCCCCTCACGCTAACCCATGGAGAGTCTGGTAGGGAAGACATAATTTCTCTGAGAAAGAAAGAGCAGTTTCCTACTAGTGTCTTTTGTGTCATTGTTTGTGATGCCCCTGGGATGACAGGCAGGGACTGAAACCTGGCCCCTACTGTCACCCTCCTAACCGTGGAAGGGAGCCGACTGTGGGGGTACACCTGGGCAGGGCCTCGGTTAGAGCCAGAGTTAGCGTGGGACCATCATGCTCAGGAGGCGGTCCTTGAACCAGCAGCACTGCATCGCCTGGGAACCTGTTAGACGTGGTAATTCTGAGGCCCACCCTAGATCGCAGAGTCGGACAACCTGAGCCCCACTGATCCTGGTTTTTGGAGCCCTCCTATCCCCCCGATGTTCTCTAGATGGAGGCCACCGTGGGTTGGTGTGCCTGTTTTGTGTTTTTATAGTGCTCCCAACCGCAGTGCCTCATGGGAGTCTCACCACGATTCTGCAGGACTGGCTGGAAAAGGCAAAGCTGGTGAAATTACAACAGCACTGCTGATGAAAATGTAAAAGTAATAGAGGTTATATGACTTGTTCAGGGTCCCCCAACCTGTTGGAGCTCAAAATTGTCTTCCCACTGCCAGGCTACTCTAACTCTAAAGTAAATGTTCAAAGGGGGAAAAACCTACCATGTTTTAATGGTTAAACGTGAACAGAGGGGTTATCCATACCTCTCCAGTTACGATTACAACCACATTAGAAGTTCACATCATTGCCTTAGGAAAGAGGAAGACCCGAGGGTAAGATTCAGTGTCACCATTAGGCATTAGGGGTTCTGGCTTAAAGTGTAAAGGTAGAAAGACGTGGAGGTCAGCTCTGCCTGTGCTGTCTCCTACCAGTTGTGGGAGCTTGGCCAAGGGCACAATCTCTCGGAGCCCTGACTTCCTGATTCTGTAACAGAGCTAATAATAGAAGCATTCACCTTCGAGGTTGTTTTGAGAATCAGAGAACTTAATGGATGAATTCATTAACATATGCTTGAATTATAGCCAGAAGCTAATAAATGGTTATTATTATTATTATAAGAATTAAAATAAGAGGGGAGTCAAGACGGACATATATCCCAACTGTTCACTGTTCAAGATGATGAGACCAGCAGACATTTACTGACCTCTTTCTACACGCCTGTGTGTTTACATTTTGAGGTCCCCTCACAGATATGGGGCAGGGTGATGGGTGATTATTGTTGGAAAAGCTGAGAGATATGGGACCAGGACAGGAGCGTTTTCTGGGGTGTCTGGAGGCAGCAGAGCTGAGGGAGACTGAACTAACTGTGCTTTGGAAGAGGCGTTAGGCCTGGAGTTAGGAACAACGAACCCAGCAGGATAAGATTGCAGGTTGGACGAGGGCTGATGAATGAATCAGGCAGGTGTAGACAGAGTTTGCAGGGGCGTTTCCTGTAAGTCCTTTGGGGCCAACCAGTGAGTTATGGATGGGAATGGAGGTCCATTTATATGTGGGGCAGTCATTCTGGCTGGGAGATGTATGGTTTAAAGGGCTCACGAGGGCTTTCTGCTGTGCTAGATGCTACCACAGGCTAAAGCTTATTTTTGAAAGGATATTGAGAATTACTATACCAGAGCCCTCTCCCTGTCTTCTGCAACTATAGGGCAAAGGAACCTGAGGAACAATTGTGGTGCCCCCTCCTCCTTTCCTGGAGGGAAGGCGTGGCTTCACTGGGATGGTGGTCCCTCCCTTGGGCTATGCTTGGGGAGCCCACTCCACAAACAGGCCACACATGTTCCCATCTGTCTCCCAGTTCTGCCTCTGCTATAAGGACAAGATGAGCCCTGGGTCTCATTCATGCAGCTGGCTGGGAGAAGCCGTTCAGGTTCTGTTCTCCAGGGTCCTCCCTCACTCTACTCCTCACCCCACCAATCTCCCTTAAGATACGTTTTCTGGGGCGAGGGGGTGGCTTTAGGACTGGCTACATCCTCTAGTTTTATCAGAACTCTGATAAATTAGTAGCATGGCTATTAATTTCTGCACTTATATTTCATTACTACAAATGTAATCAAATAGGTTCAGAACAAGTCTCCCCAGAATGTGCTACTTTGGCATGAAGACCATTTTGAGCTGAAGACAATCAAGACCCAAAAGACTTACTTCCCCCTAAAACCTCTAAAAGAATTTGGATAAAGGGCCTGGTTCAAGAGGAAAGCCATCACCAAAAATAACTACAAAGGGGGCGGGCCAGGATGTCTCCCTCCCCTTTGAAGTCCCAGAGCCCTGACTCCTTCTCCTGTGCTCAGGACGGCATAGAATTTTCAGTTGCCTGACTGCCTGTGAGTCTCATATTTTTGTGAGCTCCCACACATGTGTGACTAAATTTGTTTCTCTGCTGCTAATTTATGTTATATTCAATTATTTATTAGAGCAGCCAAAGAACCTAGAAAGATAGAGGATAAATAATTTTCCCAACATAATTAATAAATACATGAATATAAATGTAATTATTTTGTATAAATTAATATATTTTACCAACAGAATATTTATATTCCTCCAAGTTCATATGTTGAAGGCCTAATCCATAATGTGATAATATTTGGAGGCGGGGCCTTTGGAAGATAATTAGGTTTAGATGAGGTGTGGGAGTGAGCCCCCAGGATGAGAATAGTGACCTCACGTGAACAGAAAGAGACCAGAGTGTGCTCTTTCTCTCTGACAGCTCAGGGTACAGCAAGTACGTGGCTGTTCTTGTGCAAGGAATTGGGCATACACTAGGACCGGCACCTTTACCTTGGACTTCCAGCTTCTATCACTGTGTTTAAGCCACCCAGTTTATGATATTTTACTATAGCATCATGAGCTGACCAGTTAATACATGAATCAATGGTTTACCTCCTGTTTGATAACTGACCATTTTAGTTGTATCTTATTGTCAGCACTACAGATGACACCCCTTAATCCCCTAACAGGACTGTCTATTCAAGCTTCTTCTGGCCATAAGGAGTCATTGCTACCACATATAATATTTTCAACAAACACTTCTTTAGTTCTGCTTGCATGGCATTAATAATAAGAAACTTACTACTGTTCATAGCAATCTCCTTCATTTAGACTGTGAAACATTCTTGGGGAGGAAGATAAATCATCATTGAGTCCTCAGTCTAAAATTGGGTGTCATTTAGCAGAGACCCAATGAATCTTTGTTGAATTAGTGATAGGTGGAGGCAAAGCACATTTGCTCAATGCTAGAGCTAAATAGTTTATTATGACTCATTTACAACGATGTAGAAATGGAGGGAAAGATGCCTTAAATTACTTTTCCAAATTCAGTAAGTAAAAGATCTAGGAGTAGAATCTCACTCCTTTGATGTGTTGATTTTCCACTGTGGCGTTGTTTAGCGTGGAAACTTTTCTCCCTGCAGGATTTCAAATGTACAATAGACAACAAAAGGAAAGCAGATGAAGCCAAGTACAGAAGGATGAAGTATCCATTATCTGTTCCTGAGCTGGAGGGCCAAGGATTTCAGAAATCAAGTAATTGATGCGGGGCAGAGTTTTTAGCCTAAGCTTTCATTGTGGTGTAGGTGGAATGAACTTAGCCTAGAAGGAGGAGCAAGGCTGAGATGGGTTGACACTCACTCATCAAGATGAGTGAGTGTCAGGCATTAGCCAAGGCAGTAAGACTACAGTGAGATTCGTGAGTGTGAGGCACAGCAGGGACTGGACAGAGAGTGGTGGGAAGTAAGCTTGAGGACAAAGTAGGGTCAGATCATGGAGAGGAGTCTTCAAAGCCAAGATAAAAAACAATAAGCCATGACAAGTGCTTGAGTTTAAGCAAAATAAAAGAGCACACTGCTTTACAAAGAATAAGTTGAAAGTGATATTTGACATGGATTCAAATAAGAGAAGTTAGAAACCTTTATTGTACCTACAGACAGTTCAGTTCTCCTTTGCTTCTCCTTCTCCTCCTTCTCATTATTTTATTTCAGTAGTGTTTTTTTCTCCAGTAGTGTCCTAAATGGCAAGAATGCTAAAGGAAAGGACCTTCCTGGTGCTCCTAAATCATAGCATATTACCTCTTTGGATCTCAGTTCACTTCTCTGTAAATGAGAATCACCCTAGTCCATAAACTGCCTCTTACTACAGGGTGTGACTCAGTTGTGTCTTGCATCAGATCATGCCAAAACTAAAATAATTGGCATTAGGAACCACTGATTTGTCTTGATATAGAAGTATCACGATAAAGCTACAGCTTAAGAGAAATTATAGAGTGGTAGCACGGAGATATTTTTGTGAACGTATTATTAAAATGAACAAGTTGACTTTAAAGTTGATGTGTGTCACAAAAATTAAACTGGGAGACAGCTGAGCTTACAATAATGATCCTGAAGGAAAATCTTCTTTTACATTTTCAGAGTAGAGAACCATTTGTATTAATGCGTGTGGGCTAAGTTGCCACAAGTAAGAAACTAAAAATGTAGTAGCTAAAACATGATAAAGGCTTGTTTTCTTCTTACCTAAGAGTGAAGCAGCAATAAATGTTCCCGGTCAGCAGATGTGGTTGGTGGTAGGAAGACAGTTGAGGCTTCACGCAGTCTTTCTGGAACACGGGCCGGGAGTGGCTCTGCCATCTCCGATACCTGGCCCTTAAGGCTATCCAACTATCATTATTGATCTCCGGCCACAGAAAGGACAGGAATGTGGACGAGTCAGGAGACTTTTATGGCCCAGGCCTTGACATGGCTCACATCACTTTCACTCACATCCATTGGCTGACAGGGAACTGCAGGGAAGGCTGCGCCTAGGGAGCCCTGCACCTAGGAGGAAAGGGAGACTAGATCTTAGGGGACAGCTGGAATTCTTCTCATAGCAAATCTAACCGGCACTCTGGTCTTCATGTTACTGACGAAGACAGGGAAATGGTGGTTAAGTGAATTCCTTGGGAAAACCTTGGCTAACCATGCATGAATCATGGAAAAATTTAAGGTTATCCCATCATGTCTGTATTTACACTCTAGCCAAAAAAGGAATTATTTATAAAATCAGTGATTTAGAGGACATCTGCAATGTGCCTAGCTCTGTATCTGTGCTACATGCTTGGAACCTAGTGGGGGTCATATCCTACTGGCCTTCTGACTGGGGAGGTTGATTTCTGCACATGTTGAGTGAAAATGGAGCTCTGTCTGCCTTTGATCATTACACAGTGCTTGAAACCCATAGTTACACCCTGAATTTCCAGTATGGGTTAAACTTTCTAGATAACACATGTCATATATTGAGTAGCTCTCTGTGTGTTCATGAGGCTATAAATTTGTCAAGGGGAGAGGGAGTAAAATTTCTTGCTGGTTTATAAAATTCCTGCAGCATCTATCATAGGGTTTTATAATCAGACAAGAAATTCTACTCTAAGTTCCTTACCTTTAGTTAATTCATTTAACCTCTTACAGTATACTTACTGCCTTGAAAAGAAAAAGTCCACCCAGTCAACTTTGAAACGTGGTTGGGGTAAATAGGAAGTGATAAGGAGTGTGGAAAGGATATGATATTATAAAATTTGGTGGAAATATATAGAATCATTATTATGATAACTCCTTGGTACTCCAATACTTATGCGAGTATTGAATACACATTTGCTATTATGAAACATTCACAATGTTGTTTGTGATATAGGACTTATTGCCAATTTGCAAAAAAGTGAATTGACATGTAGAGAGGTTAGTGGCTACTTGCTAGTCCACAGCTGGTGAGAATGAGATAGACATCGTGTGTGGTATAAAGGAAACATGTCATCATAGGCCAAAGACTTGTATTTTAGGCCCACTTCCCATAAAGGTTAGCTGTGTGAGTTTATAAAAGTCATCTTTCCTTTCTGGATCTATTTCCTAATCGGAGGGAACAATATTTTTTCTCCTTATAATCTCACAAGGTTACTATGAGCATCAATATATCAAAATTATCTCAGGTTTTTTAAAGTGGCTTTAGTAAGAATCAATAATTCTTGGTTCTGTCTCTCCAGTCACTCTGCAGTGGCAGGAGAAACACAAGGTGAGCCGTATGTTGTTGAAAGTTGCTTATCATTTAACTGATGACTTGAGTGCATGAGACTCAAGCTTTCAAAGACAGGCCGTTATGTTACAGAATATTAACGTTGGAAGCCCTCAAAGTTTGGCCTAGTGCCACCGGCCATCAAACACGAAACTCTGCTGGATGGTATCTTCTAGGTTCTGTTGCACTAATTCCAGCAATAGGAGCTAACTTACTCAAAAGAAGGAACATTCCATCTGGGTATTTGTTTTAACCGGCCTGTGCTGGGGCAGGTACTGTGTTAGTGAGCTAACTAATGCAGAGGATTGGATTGTCAAATTAGACTTACAGAAATCAAAGCTCTTACTCAGAAGCAAGATTTATTAATAACTTCAAGGACACAAGCAACAAAGTGGCACAGGGGAAGCAGGGAGAGGTCTGGGACAGTTTGCATAACTCCCCAGGTCTTTGTGTCCAGCATCAGACACAGAATCTCCGGCCCGGCGTAACAGGTGAAGTCTCTATGTGAGCTCTGCAGGTTACTGCACACAGAAGAGAGTGTTTAGGTTAAGAAACATTTGCATGTATACCCCAGATAATTATGTGACTGATGTGAGGTGCTCCATGAAACCATGCCTCATAATTACACAGATTCTAGGTTTGTTTACCACAGTGATTCTAAACCAGGCACATCATGCTCAGAAAATTCCATAAATAATTACTGTCTTTTAGGAAAGATCAAGCCTTGATTTTCCAGGTGGTCTAGTTATCAGCATGTTTACAGGAGGTTAGATGGGTTATTTTTCTTTTTTTCCTTTCCCTAGAATGTTCTCTGGTAACTAAGAGGGAAATGAACCAAAGACCAATTACTTTAATTTCTTTCTCTCCAGCTAAGTAGGAGAAATGTCATGGTGAACACAATGTACAAGGTCTTTGACTTTGATCAATTCATTGGCTAAGAGAGAAAGGGAAATAATCAAACACATTTAATAGGAATAGCCAGTCTACTAGTGCTGATCAAGAACATTTGCACTGTGATGAGACATTATACCCGTGAAAAGCAGTCCAATTTCAGGTCACAGTTGCAATTTCAAGTGACTTCTGACTTGGGATTCATAGTTGAAGCCACAGCTAGAGATGCCATACACATGGCAGGCCAGCCTCAAGTGACAGTTCTAGTTGCCTCTCTTGTCCCTCAGCTTCAGCTGCTCCGGAAGCTGCCACCAAGGCTCACGTAAGGGTATTTTATGTTTGGAGAATAGTCTGTATTTTAACATAGAGCGTTCCACAAAGAGCCCAAATTAGATGAGAATCCATTTTGGTATTTTCAATGATTACATTAACAGATACACTCACAGAAATTTATTTTAAATGTATGTGTGCAGAAGGCCAATGGTACAAGTGTACATCAACTGTTACAGGAGCCCAGCTAGAGACACATGGGCTGAGTACTAAAGCACAGACAGAGCATAGCCAACTCAAGAACAGGGGACAGGGCATTTCAGGCAGAAGCCAACTACTGAGAAAACACACAACTTGGCATGGGCCAAGACACAGGTAGTTTGGTCCTCGCTGAACGTTAATGCAGAGCAGGAGTGGAAGGCGTTGGAGCCGGTGAGGTGAGCAGGTATCAGACACAGACACTCCAGCGGCTATTTTGAAGAGAACTTGGATTGCGCCTTGTTGCCATGGCAGAGCAGGGTTGAGATATGGTCTTTCCAATGCCAGTCAGTGCTAGAAAGTTTTTACTCCTTTTGACATTCAATTGGCCAGTCTGTTTATGTATTGTTTTTACTCTGGCCCTTATACCTACTGAGGAAACATCCTCTTTCCCTCCAACCTAACAGCCTTCAGACACTCGAGGACAGATCTCATGTTCTCCCTGAGCTTCTCCTGGGCGATGTTTTCATGGTACAAGACCTCCAGACTCCTTGGCACCCTGGCACTCCCCTGAGCCCGTGTCTCCCACGTGCTAGGACTCAGGGGCTGGCGAGGGGTGCTGCTTTCAGGGCTAGGGGAGGGGAAGCAATTCAGTCTCGGGCACCAGGACATTGGATGTTTCATCCTAAGTAGGCCTCAGCTAAATTTCGATTTTCCACGTGAAACTCAGTTTCTTGCTTCTTTGACATCCAATTATGATTTGATCGGAGCCTCACTGATTCCAAGGAAATGTTCCAAATCCTCCACGAAATTTCTGCTTATTCTCTGGAGTTTGTTTTCCTCTGCTTCTCCTTTGTGTCCTGTTTCTGTGAGTCTGTGCCTTGTCTTTGAATGGTGGTGAAAACTGAGTGCCTAGAACAATGTTTGGTACCTGGCAGGTGCTCAGGAAATTTTGTTGAATGAATGGAGAGACCAACATTCAGGCAAAACACAGCATCTTCATTGGATACTCCCTTGCTTCGAGTACTTTTGAAGGTGGATGGTCACAACAGAGTGTTTGAAAATGGTTAAAGAAGACAATTTAGGTGATACAAACAAAGTTTATTTAGCCCTTCATGAAGCTCATAGTCTCTTTGGAGAAAGCTTCAAAATGGGGAGGTAAGCAGGAAGCTTTATAGAGTAAAGAATAAAAAACAAAGAAGAAACAAACAGAAAAATATCTGAGGCTGGGGCCACTTAGCCAACCTGTTTGGGGCAGAAGGCCCAGAGTTGGTCTGGCTTTGGGCAGACTGGTTATGTTGTGTTTCTGGTCAAGCACAGCGTTTCCATGGACACAGAGTCATCTAAGTTTCAGTTTATTGATGTGGCACCCTGAGCAGGAGCAGCTCCATTTTGAAACTAGAAATTTATCTTGACAAGAGTAAGGCTGCAATGTTCTGCCCTTTGTTTCTTTTCTCTAAGTGCATCCTTGAAACAGGGCACAGAGCATGGGTCCTATGATAATAGGGGAACACCCCCAAAGTCCTCCTTCAGGTAGGATTGGGGGGCAGAAAGAGGGGTGCCCACAGAGTGGACAGTACAGCATTTAAGACACGTCACGTAACAAAGACAAGATGACAGCCCGTGCCTTCCTGAAAGGGGGATCTCAGAGGCTGCAGCATTGTGTATGTGACTGTGAGAACGTGCAGTGACTCGTGACATAGCCGGGGGTGGGGGACGCTTGTGCAGGGCCCGCGTGAGCTAAGGGGTGGGGTGTGGATGTCCACCCCAGATGCCTGTGCATCACTGGGAACTTCTGCCCTGATTAAAGATGGCAGGCAAGAGAGGGACAAAGTCACCGAGGTGCTGACAAGAATGGAGGACACTGATGCACCATAGGAAGAACCAGATGTGAGGTCACACAAGAAGTTCTGAGCTGAGCATTTAATGTTGGAGGGGGAGGTCTGGAGGGCAGGCTGCCGCCAAGTCGGGGGGCCTGCCTGGAAGTCTGCCCGCAGAAGACGGCGGCAGAGCCGACAAAGGTGTGGGGGCCCGCCTGGCCACCCGGACTCGTGGGAGGTGTTTGAAGCTGAACTGTGACTGAGACACTGAGCTGCGGACTTCTGCTTTTCTGAAAGGTGGTACCTCTGAGTGGCGCATTCTGAAATTGGCCTCGTTGGGCAGAGGGAGGCAGGACTATTTGTTTTGGGGTGTTTTAAAGGGAGTGGGACTTAATGGCAGAAATCTGCCATTATTCTACATCCGAATAACCCTTCAATAAACAACCCCTTTCCTTTTTCACCAGACTCTTGCCTTGGGAGTCATGCTTCTCGGTGGTGGGCAACTGAACACCACAGCTGTTTCAGAACACCATTGGCTGGCTCTGGGACATGCTGAAGTCCTCCTTTCTCCTTTGTCCCCTTGGAGCCACAAATTGTTTTTTTTTTTATTAAGAACAATGGTGTATTAGTGAGTGTTTAACAACTGGCTCTCCCAAAATTCCTACCATGGATGATTTCAAAGGACCAATGGGAGGTCACCGATTCAAGAGGAGATGAGTTGATAAGCTTTATAAAATTTTTTTTTACCTTTATGTTTTACAGTTGTTCCATTATTTCCCTCTTTGCTCCCCACTAGCGCCCCCCCCCACTTCCACAGTCAGCCCCCATCTCGTTGTCCGTGTCTGTAGGCCCTTCATACGTGCTCCTTGGCTGATCCTGTCACATTATTTCAGTCAGTCCCCCTTCCCACTCCCCTCTTAGGCTGTCAGCCTGTCCATTCCATGTTTCTATGCCTCAGGTTCTGTTTTGCTGATTCTACTTATAGGTGGGGTCACATGGTATTTGTCTTTCACCAACCGGCTTATTTCACTTAGCAGAATGCTCTCCAGTTCCATCCGTGCTGTCACATAAAGTAGGAATTTTCTCTCTCTCTCTTTCTCTCTTTCTCTCTTTCTTTCTTTCTTTCTTTCTTTCTTTCTTTCTTTCTTTCTTTCTTTCTTTCTTTCTTTCTCCTTCTTCCCTCCCTCTCTCCCTCCCTCCCTCTGCCCTTCCTTCCTTCCTTCCTTCCTTCCTTCCTTCCTTCCTTCCTTCCTTCCTTTCCCTCCCTCTCTCTCCCCTTTCTTTCTGCTGCACAGTACTCCATTGTATAAATGTACCACAGTTTCTTGATCCACTCATTTACCGGTGGGCACTTAGGCTATTTCTAACTCTTGGCTGTTTTAAATAGCACTACTATGAACATAGGGGTGCATACGTTCTTTGAGTTGGTGTTTCAGGCTTCTTAGGGTATAATCCCAGCTGTGGAATCACTGGGCATAAGTCAGTTCCATTTTTAGTTTTTTGAGGACCTCCGCACTCTTTTCCACAGTGACTGCACCAGTCTGCATTCCCACCAACAGTGCACTAGCTCTTGGGCATTGGCTGAACCTGGTTGAGCACTGGTTGAACCAGAGGGTCACTTATAGAGAGTTTGCAGAACAAACGAGCCACATCCTTAGAGGATGTTTGCTATCACAGTTACTTTTTTCTCTTATTACATTAAAAAAAACCCTGTTTCACAAAAATTACATTTTCAAAACTAGACTTTCTAGACTTGCAAACAAGTGCTCCACCTTTTAAACCAGAGGGACTAAACGAACAGAGGTGCTGCACCCCCAGGAGGTACTTGGAAACTCGTGGACTGCTCTGGGCAGTGGCGATAACAGGGACGTGAAAGGCAAACTCAGCGAGCAAAGCCCAGGCATGTGGAATACTCTCCGTGTGAAAGACGGTCCTGCACAACAAAGGTTGTCCTGCCCCCCAGGGTCTATGGCAGGATCTTTGGGAAATCCTGCTCTGCACCAGGCCTCCCACAGCTTGGCTTTCTGCCAGGCCACAGTCCTTTACATTCTGCTAAACTTTTGTGAGAGACATAATCATACCCTGATGCTTACCGAAAGGGAAGTCCCATGTTTAATGACAGATGCTTATTTTATCCCTAAAGGACTGAAATGAAATGCACTGAAATGAAACTTTTTTTCTCTATTAACCTTTCGCAGCATTTATAATGACCATGTTAAATCAAACCTCATTACCACGTAATGGGGCCTGACTAAAATACTGCAGGTATGATGCTGAGTAATTTCATAAATTATTAAATGGTAATTGAAAGTAATATAGTAGAATACATTACGCTTCTGAGGGGGAAAATACAGAAGACTTTGGAGGGAAATAAAATTGGTTAAAATATAGCATATAGGAAAGTTTTCAAAGCAGGGCAGAGAAGGGTGGTAGAAGATCTGAACTTTTAACCATCCTTGAAGTTGTAACCATCCTTTAACGTTTGGCATTGCGCTAAAACATGTAATTTTGATACCAGGATTATGGCTCCTCCTTGAGACGTTGCAAGACTTCTAGACTCCTGTCTCACCTTTTGTGCTCAGACATTCTTTAGGGCAAAAGGATCACATTCAAATTACTTTTTATGCTAAATGTCTCTCGCTACTACTGCTGAGTTTTGCAGTACGAGAGAGAGGTTGGGCCCAGATCAAAACACAACAGAGAAAAATGGGGATTTGTAGCCCAGGAGCAGAATGGTGTTGGTGGATAAAAAACTACTAAAATGATACAGTAATTCTTTGCCAAACTGACCTAATAGGATTCTTGGTGAAGGCATACAGGGTGATTGAATATTACCTGGGAGGTGGTGGGAGTTGAGAAATTTGGTCAAACATGGAGGGTGATCAGATATTGAAAATGGGGGATTCTGGTTAACCTGACTTAGGAGAATTCTTGTTAAATCTGGACTCCATGGACAGCAGTGTGGGGATTGCTGTGGGGAGGAGGGTATAAGGAGACTAAATGGTAATGGGAAAAAATACAATAAAGATTAAGTAAAAAAACAAACAAACTCAACACCTAACCAACAAGTGATGCAATTAAAAAGGGGCAGAGGTTCCTGAGCACACATCTCTTCAAAGAAAACATACAAATGGCCATAAAATGTGTGAAAAGATGTTCAACTTCACTAGCTATTAGGGAAATGGAAATTGAAACTACAGTGAGGTACCACCTCACACCTGTTAAAATGGCTGTTATCAACAAGACAGGTGTTAACAAGTATTGGAGGAAAAGGAACTCTCATGTGCTGCTGGTTGGAATGCACGCTGGATCAATCGCTATGAAAAACAGTGTGGCAGTTGCTCAAAATGCTAAAAATAGAGTTACCATATGATCCAGCTATTTCTCTTCTAGGAATCTACTGAAAAAAACTTGAAAACATTTATTCACAAAGATATACGCATCCTATGTTTATTACAGCACTATTCACGGTGGCCAAGACATGGAGACAGCCAAGGTGTCTTCCCGTACAGGACTGGATAAAGAAGATACGGTACCTATATGAGAAAAGACGAAACATTGCTATTCGCAACGACATGGATGGACCTTGAGAATATGTGCTAAGTGAAGTAATTCAGTCAGAGAAAGCCAAAAACCATATGATTTCACTCATATGTGGCATATACAACACAGACAGACACCACTAGGGTGATTACCAGAGGTTGGGGGTGTGGTGTGGAAGTGGGTAAGTGGACCGAAATATGGGGATGGAAGATGATCTGACTGTGGGTGATGGGTACACAGTACAATATACAGATCACACATCACAGTAACATACACTTATAACCTACATGACCCTATTAACCAGTGTCACTCCAATACATTTAATAAAAATTTGAAAAGAAAAAAAGTGGACTCCGTAAAGACGAAAATGAAAGCCCAAGGTTTGTGCTAGTTGAGCAGAGGGCTCGTGGGAGCTTGACCAAAGTGTGGCCAAGGAGAGAATCTTGGTCAGCAGACTCTTGTTTCATTTTCAGCCTCAGGGAGAAGGCTTCTGATATTCCACCGTTAACATTATGCTTACTGGAGCTTTTTTTACCCTTCTTTTTATAGATATCAACTTACAGATAGATGGTAAAACTCTCCATCTTATCCTATGTTTTATTGAATTCATTAATTACGGTTACTTTGAATTCTGTCTGAAAACCCAATTGTATGATCACCTTTGGGTAACTTGACACTGTTTGTTTTTTTCCCTTTTGATTTTCGATCATTTGTTATATTGTCCTGGAATGACTTAATTTTTTATTAAATGTCCAACATGGTGTAGGGACACTTTTGGAGGCTCTGGTTGACATGACTTTCCTGGAGAGACTTACTTTTCTCCTGGCAGTTATGTAAAGTAGGGGGCTTGATCTAATGAATCCTGAGCTTCTGGCTTTATTAGGGCTTATCTTTTTATGTGTTCCCTTGCTTCCTTGGCATCACTCCATAATGGTCTCAACTGAAAACCTGAGTTTTCTATCACGGCCTTCCCCTATGATCACTTGGGACTCCAGTTTATCTTTTCCCGCCTCCGTACGACTGCCTCAGTCTCTGCTCAGATTTTTAACCTCTTAGCAGCTATTTTCGGCTTGACTTTTCATTATTTAGCATCATGGATGCACAGTTTACAATCAGGGAGTAATTTGGGGAAACTGCATGAGTGATTTTGGGCTCACTTTTCCGTGGTTCCCTTTTCTCTGGGACATGGGCCTCTCTAGTCTTGGCTGCCTTAATCACACTTAATTCTAATGTGTGCCTTCCTCTTTCAGTGATACTGCTGCAAACTCTATTTGCTTTCAATTTGTCGTCTGTGCCCCTTGCTGAAGCTTGAAAAAGCCCCTAGGAATGAAGTGGTAATGGAGGGAGGCTCATCTTAGAACTCTTTCTTTGTGCCTGAAATTCTAACCTCAATTATTATCTCCCTTGTCTGCTTTTTGATGCCTTCAGAAAATTGTCTTTTTAAAATGTATTTAATCTAGCGTTTGGGTTGATCTCCATAGAAGGATTAGTACGACATAAACTACTCCTAATAACTGGGACTATTTTTATTCATTTTGAAGGCTTTGCACAATTTCAAGTTTCGAATATACCATGTGTTTATTTAGTATATGTTGGGCTGCTGGTGTCTTTCTAAGTTTTCACTATCATGAACAATGCTGCATGAACATTTTTGTAATATAATTTCATGCAACTGTACAAGTCACCCTTTAGCATGGATTGCTAGCAGTACAATGGCTGAAAATGTCCATCTTCTATTGGCCAGAGTCAGTGTCATGGCCTCAAACTAAGTGCAGGCTGGATGAAAAACTTCATAGCTTCTGTATGTTCAGGAAGAGGAAATGGTGTGGCAGACAGAGAATTGTCTTTTCTACTACTTTCTAACTAGTCCATCTAAGTCTACACATTTCATCTATAATTTATGTATTACATTGCCACTTGACTTAATATCCTTAAAGCAAGAGTTACCAGTAGATCAAAATCTTATAGGGTCTTCCTTTTGCTCAGAGAGTGAACTCTTGACTCCTTACAAATGTATTAGTTGACAGAACCTCAGAGGAGGGGAGTTTTGTTTTGTATTCCTGAATCTAGTAGTCTTAGCACCTTGCCTCCATACCTCCTCTTTCCTTTGTTTTCATTGGCGGAGGAGAGACGATGGAAGATTGGGAGGGAAGTCTGCTTCACGGTTGGGTAGAGATGACTGCACTTGCCGAGCAAGCTCTTCCCAAGCGTATCGTAGCTGCAAGGGCAGAGGCACAGAGACAGAAACAAACTGTGGGATGGTCACGGTTTCTACTACCTCCAGCAATATGACCTTGGGTGAGCTAGTCAGTCTTTTGTGCTTCTGTCGCCCCAGAGGTATTAGCGGTTCTGATCATGGGATGAAGCTGAAGCTGTTACGTTTCTGTGGCTCACGCCCAATGTGTCAAGCTTGGAAGCTGAGGACACCTTTATCTCCAGCTCATTTTTATTTATTTTAAACCACTTATCTTGATTTTTACAGTTTATTTTGTATACAGTGCATTTGTTCCTCCTTACCATTTATCCTCCCTATACCGTCTTCCACCCCCACCCACCTCCCCTCGCCCTCGCAGTCACCATACTGTTGTCGGTGTCCGTGAGTTCTTTTTCTTTTTTGCTCGAGACCAATGGTCCTAGAAGCAGCCAATACCTCAAGGACATGACTTTAAGTGTTAAGTGCCCCCTCAGCTTCCTTTCCAGGAGCTCTCATTTAGAGCTTCACAAGTGGGTCCCTCGAGAGCTGTTTGTTTTTGATCTGCAGGGAAAGGAGCAGCCCGGGCGGCCACCCCGTAGCCCTGGTGTTTCAGCTTTCCTCTTTAGGAAACGGGAGTCCTCAAGGCTTGCTCTCTGGTTCTGCGAGGGCTGTTAGGTGGTCCCTTTGCAGACAGGGATTTAGAGAGCGACAGAACCGTGGCTTGGGCATACTCCTGAGCACTTTCTCTGAAATAACGCAACATCAACCACAATAAAAAATCACTGCTGTTGTCAGACCCTGCTTGATTTGAAAGTTGTTATCAAGAAGCAAATTGCCCAGTTAGGATTCCACTTTTGCCATTTACTAGCTCTGTGACCTGGAGGAAGTTGCTTAAAACTATTCATTTCTCGGTCTCTTTGTATATAAATTGAGAAGAATATTAGTCCTATACCTACAAGTTCCTGTGGGATTAGATGATGTAATTTATGAAAAGTAGTTTGAATAGTGCCTGGCACATAGCAACCCTATATAATTGTTGATAGCCTCGTTATAAATAATTATTACTTATTCCATCATTTAATTTATATAATGCCCTTTTAAGGTAGCTATTTTAATGTAATACCCTTTTACAGATGAGGAAAGTGAGACAGAAATGGTTGCATAACTTGTCTGATCTAACCACACTTAATTAGTTATACAATTAAAATTTAGATCCAGGCAGTCTGGATAAATAGGACCAAATAAGGAGGAAATGTGGCATCCTGCCCAGAGTGGAGTTACAGACATATAAATATGTAAATGTACATAAATGTATATAAATATATATATAACAACATATAGCAGTTGGGCACCTCAGTGTCATGTGATTGTGGTTTCTGCTTACATCTCCAACTTTACCAAAGTGTAGGGGATTGATAAAAAATGACCTGGAGATAGATAGTTTTGGGTTGAAACTCTAACTCTGCCTCTCAGTAGCTGTGTGATTTTTAGCAAGTTTCTTAAGCTCTGTAAACCTAAGTTTCTTGATCTGAAAAATCCTGGTAACACTGTTAAGTGCTAATGCATATGAATTAATTAGCAAATATCCTAGAAAGTTGTGGCCGTTGCGGTAGATTTCAAAATTTCGTCTTCCAATTTGTCTTCCTTCCTGTGTTGACATTCTTTTTCCATGTGACTTTTTAGTGTCTTAACTTTGCATCTGGATTCAGCCATATGACTTGCTTTGACCAATAGAATGGGGTGGGTGGAAATGAGAGTTCCAAATCCCTTGTATGTCAATCAAAATGAGAACCTGTGCATGCTGAGAGATAAGAGCTGCGTGGAGCCAAGTTGAGCCACACAGTTTGATGCAGAACTGGGGTTTGAACCCAAATCAGTTGAACTTAATAATTAGAAATCTTCTCCATTCTCTCATCTTCATGGGACTAGCACTGTCACTGTGTAAAGCTGGGGGCAGATTTAAGGCAACAATTTTTTTTGCATTAGATTACATTACCAAAAGGACTGCAGAATTAACTTACATGTAATCAAACTGTACATGCAACAATGAGTAATAACGAGAGATAAAGAAAAAGAAAATTTGTACTTCACAAGAGCAACGTTGATTTTCCAACACGCGCACAGACAATGCAGAGCAGCTCCTCTGTAGTCCTGTCAAAACGTAACTTCCTTTTGTGGTGGATGAGCCCAAATTTTAGGTTATAGCTCCTTGACAGGACTGACACTTTGTAAGTTCCCCAGTCTGAAAGAAGTTAGGTGCCGTTCTACTTGTTACCAGAGGGCTGGTGTGGTGCGATAAAGAATGTGACTGGCCTTTGTCCTAGTTTCTGGGAAGGAGACTGTAAAGTCTTGGACTTTTCTTAGAAATGGGAGTGTCCTTATTTTTCGTGAGCCACTCAGCCCCTACCTGAGTTTATATTAACGAGGTGGCTCAGGATGGGGGCTGGTTCTGTTGGAAAGACAAGCCATGTGATTAGAAGGTGGGGCTTTGAGCTGGACCCCTCCACTTCTGGAAAAGCGGAAAGCGGGAGAGTGCTGAAGGTGGAGTTCAAACATGAGCCCAAGGATCCTATCAGTCATACCGATGCAGCAAACCCCCAATAAAACCTCTGACCTTCGAAGCTCGGTGGAGCGTTCTGGTTGGCGGAAACACCCCTGCACCTGAGCAGTGACCTGTCCTGGTTCCTCAGGGAGAAAGCAGGGAGGATGCCCACTCAGGACTGTCCCAGACTATGCCCTGTGCCTCTTTATTTGCCTGGTCCTGACTGCTATCTTTTATATAACGAAGCTGTCATCATAAGGGTAGCTCATTCCCGAGTTCTGCAAGTTCTAGCAAATTATCAGACCTGAGGGGTATCATGTGAACCCCTGGAATTGTACCTATTTGGTAAAAAAAAAGTGCAAGTGGCCTGGGGACCTCTGAATATTTGGGGATGGTGTCCAAAGTGAGGGCAGTTTTGTTGGTGACAGTGCCTTTAACCTGTGGAGTTTGACGTCCCTCCGGGCAGTTAGCATGCGAGTTGTAGAGAAGTATTGCCAGTGGCTTGAGTGACCTCACAAATTTTTTTTTAGTTAGTATTTTAATTATATAATAATAATGGCATACTTTGTTTTATTGAGCTTAGCTTTATTGTGCTTTGCAGAGCCTTCGTTTTCATCAACATCGAGGCGAGACCCGATGCCAGCAAAGGGTTTATGACTCGATGAAGGCTCAGATGATGGTTAGCATTTTTAGCAATGTGGTGTTTTTGAATTAAGGTATGTACACTGGGGTTTTTTAAGACATAAGGCTGCTCTACCCTTAATAGATGACGGTATAGTATAAACATAACTTTTATAGGCACTAGGAAACCAAACAAGTTGTGTGACTCACTTTATTGAGACGTTGGCTTTGTTGCAGTGGTCAGGCACCGAACCTGAAGTGTCTGTGAGGCATGCCTGCACACATCCTGGAATCACATAGATGTGGAGACCTCCTTTGTGTCTCTCGTCCCCAGCCCCATTTCTCATCCCCTGAAAGGGAACCACTTTGCTATGCATGATCTAGTTCCTTTTATGCATTTACACACACACGTGTCTCTTAGAGGCAATCCAAAGTGTTATTGTTAGGATTTCACGTGACATGAAAAACATGATATTTGTGCTTCTAGCTAAAGTTTATTTTTCAGTCAACAATCCTTGTTTTTTTTTTTAGGGTATAATATTTATTTATTTTTTTTTTATCAAAACAAACCAGACAAAATACTTCTGCCTTTCTATCCCTCTGTTGATGGGCGTGTAGGTTGCTTCCTAACGTTAGTATTGTTTCAGATGATGATGCAGTGCGCATCCTCGTGCATGTGCCCTGGACCCGTGCGGGACTGATGTCTCCCTGGGCCCACGCGGGACTGATGTCCCCCTGGGCCCACGTGGGACTGATGTCCCCCTGGGCCCATGCGGGGCTGTTTCTCTAGGGAGGTATCCTTGGACAGGATGGTGAGGTGCCTTCGGAAATTCTGGTGTCCCTTCAGTGATGTGATTTGGCCCTTTTAAAAATAGCTTATTTAGTGACGGCTTGCTGACTTGGAAGCAACGTCCAAAAGCTATAGTAATTATGCACTAGGTGACGGTGTGGAAGGATTTGATGGCAGATGGGCTGGCTGTGACATAACCACCAGGGAAACAGAGGTTTTATTTTTGGTGGAGAAAAACATCCCAATTTCTGTTTATCCCAAGTTGTAAGGTAATTCAGAAAGTAAACATTTGGGGGAGGTGGGATGAATAGTTAATGTAGTTTTGCAACTTGTGGTCAAATTTGCATGCTTTATGTATGAGTATGTGTATGTGCCTGCCTGTATACACACATGGGTGTGTCTGCATGGTATGCACTTACACACATAAGGCAAAGATTCCAATCGAAAGATGATCTGAGGTGGTTTTGAATTTCTTCCCCAACTCTGGCAAGTGCTAATCACAAAATAAAGTATAATCAGGCAGCCCAGGCTGCTATATATAAGATACCACAGACTGCTGGCTTCAATGGCAGCTACGTGTGTCTCCCAGTTTTGGAGGCTGGGCAGTCCAAGTTCAAGTTGTTGGCTGATTCAGCTGCTGGTGAGAGCTGTCTTCCTGGCTTTCAGACAGCCACCTCCTTGCTGTGTCCGCACATGGGGCAGAGACAGCTCTGATAGACACTTCTTATAATGGCACTTACAGTTTTTCTCCTCTCATAAAGGTGCTAATCCCATCATAAGGTCTTCATCCTCATGACTGCGCCTAAACCTAATTACCTCCCAAAGAGCCGGTCTCCACATACCGTAACACTAGGGGGTGGGGGGGGGGCGGGGGTTGCTGGATGGTATTTCAAAATACGAATTTTGGGGAGCCACAAACATTCAGGCCATAAAAAGTGGTCACCTCATCCCCTCCTAACCCTGGGAAGAAAGACCCCAGTACCTCCTTCTGTAACATGTGTACATGGATCTCCTTGTCGCAGGCTTGAACAGGATGATGATTTCTTGCCACAGTTATTTCTTTACCCATTCTTCTCTTCCACCCGTGATAGTTATGGAGCAGCATTCTACAACCACCTTGGAGTTTCCTTTTTAAGGTGGCAAAATTATTTCATTGGCCAGATGGTAAAAAAAAATTCTGATTGGATGCCAGGACATTGGCACTTTTAGTTCAAAAACAGTTACAAGTAAGAAACAGCCTAGGACAGCAGGGCAAATCTGCTTACCTGATCTTTAGGCTCATCCCAGACCATGGGGACCGTCCTCAGGTGGGGAAGCCAGAACAATCCTGAGCTCTTACTCTTTGTCTTACAAAGTAATGCTCTTTCTTACCTTCAGGTGATCCTCTCTGCAGGCAGTTTTTAAACCTTGTACATATGAAAAAACAAAAACAAAAACAAAAACAAAAACAAAGTTCAGATTAAGTGTGAGGCTTAGCAGGGAAGAAGCTGTAGGTGGTTAGCAAAGTCTTCCTTGCGTGAAGGAGAGGAGTAAGGGTCTGGGTACCGTATATTTGCCTCCCCACAGGTATTCTCTTCCTCCTCTTCTTGATTCCCTGGCCACACGGTCTCTCTTCCATTAGTACGTCTATCCCAGTTTCTGCCATCTCTCCTTTCTTTCTTCGTAAGCCAGTGTTACAGTATCATTCCCCAGGAATTACGGTGACATCAAGGACAATCAATTACACTAATAGCTAACATTTGCCCAGGGTCTCCTAGGTACAGGACCTTCGTGCTCACATTTGATTTTCTCACTGATGGTGAAGAGATTGGCCCTGATGCTATTTCCATTCTATAAACGAGAAAAACAAGGCTCAGAAAAACGAAGTTCCCCAGAATCTCCAGCAGCAGTCTGACTGATTCTGTTAATTTCTACCCTGTCCTTTATGAACTTGGTTTTTTACTTTACATTCAGTATTATTTAATGCCCATAACAGTTCTTTAAAGTGGGAACGATAAAGCTCATTCTTAAGATGAAACCAGCAGCCTCAGCAAAGCTAGTTTGCGCAAAATCACCAGCAAGAAAGTGGAGGAGGAATTAGCTGAAATCTCTCCTTTTCATCAAGTCGCCTTAATTTAATTCCTTCTCCTTGCCTTGGATTGAATGGAGGTCTCTAGGTCTTCTGCCCCAAGCCAGAAAATCAACTGTGGAATGCAGAATGTGCCTGTTTCATTGACTTTCTCTTGCTCCCTTCTTACTTTTGTGACCTTGCAAGGTTGTTACTATCTCTCTTTTATAGGACGTGGTTCGACCTTGCCCTCTGGTCTCCCCGCCCCTTGCTTCTGCCTTGAAGCTACAGCCAGACCAAGTTACATTTAAAAAGTTGTCTCCAGTTATGCTCAAGTCTCCAGGGGCCTTGCAGCCTTAAGCAGCTCTGGATCTCATTTTAAAATGATTTATCGTTGCAATTTGTGCTAATATCATTATAAATCATCAACTTACATAGACTGAAGATCTGATTAATTCAAATGTATTCATTTATTTTAGATTAATATGCACCCCCCGACTAACCTCTGTATTCATTTACACACAAGATTAAAAACAGATTATTGCATCCCAACAACTACCTACGGCCGCAGCTTCCATAGAATCGCCCATTTCCGGTTGTGGCGGGGTAGTCAGAGGACTGGTCTTGTGATCTTGAAGGGCTCACGGGAGAAGCATTCCATTGGCATGTCGTCACAGCAATGCGCTTTCAGCCTCTGACTCTGTCAAGGTCACTGTTGCCTATGCTGCCTTTGTGCCCACGGGCACTTTGTCAGCCTTAGTTTCCCAATATGCGGGGACACACTCAACGCTCCTCAAGTGCTTGCTACATGCACAGCCGTGGACATAGTGCTTTATGCAGGCTGACTTGTTTAATCTTTACAACAACCCTATGAGGCACGTACTAATACCATTCCATCTTACAGAAGGGAGGGTGCAGGGTGGGGCTGAGGCTTAGAGATATTTAGCAGCTTTCTCAGGGTCAAGCTAGTGAGTGTCACAGACAGGATGTGAACCCAAAAAGGTCTCCTCATGAGTCCATGCTCTTGGCTGCCCTGCTCTGTGGCTTCTGGATCAAGCGGAATCATGCAGGAATTGAAAGGATCTTTAGAGATTTCTGGAAAACATTTGAATGTTAATCACTGATATAGCTACTCCGAGGGCTGAAATCATGTCAAACACTTCCCACAAAATCCCAAGATACCCAGTCTAGACTGAGACGAAAGGCAGTGGCTCAAGAAATGTGAGTTTTAATTGGCGATTGCTTTCCTTCCATAGCAGAACTCTCTCTTTAGGGCGAAGATATTGGGTGAATGCTGCAGAATCTTGGGAGGTGTAACATAGGGGTCTGGTTCTCACTTGCATCAGTTTTTGGTCTGGGCTGTGTGCCCGCAGCTGCTCTACGAAGCTGCTCTTCTGCTCTACGAAGTCCTCGTCTTGTTTTCCGGACTGGCCTCCTCCATCTGAGCTATGGGCCTCTGGGGCGCGCCGTCCCTCTCCGCTGTGGGGTTTCCCAGGCGGCTCATCCCAGGCCCTCGTGAGCCTGGGCCTGAGTTGCTAACCTGAACTACAGATTGTTTCCCGAGTGTTCCCCTACGGAAGGACAGTGCAGGAAGCTGGTTGCTTGTGTTCACTCTGTTAAAACTTTAGCAGTAAAGGCACTGGGTTGACGTGAAACACAGCACGTGATTTATGATTTGAAGTACGAGGGGAATGTTGGTCCTGCAAGAACGCCTTTCATATGTATTTCCAAAAAGGCTTTTCTTACCTAAGACCTTGAATGTTAAATTATAATCCGGGGCCCACTTTTTATAGCCCAAACATGTCTGTCGGCCACCTATTGGGTGAAAGTCATTGTGCCCAGTGGGAGAGAACGATGTGAACAATAATAAATGTATCATAACCTTGTAGAGCAGATTTCTTTTCCGGTACCGCATTGTGTCATTGAAATAGCACTGAAGGGAGAGGCCCAGGTTTGAATCCAGGCTTATGTCTGGATGAGGTAACCTTAGGTAAGTCACCATCCTTCCTTAGGCATGGATTTCCCTCTGATTTTGGACCTGGATTAGTTAATCTGAACTCTGAATTTTTGATACCCTGATACTTTGTTTTATTTAAAGTAGAAGACTGAGACGCACATATTCAGGGCTCAATAGAGAGTTGATGGACTGAACTAAAAATATACTAATGGCTTTAAGCCACAGACTCTGGTGTTGGCTGCTGGGGTTCAAATTCTGGCTGAACCATTTACTGCTTGACCACGTCCTTGATCTGTTTCCCCATCTGTAAAATGGGGATGATAATAGCTCCTATCCAAATCAGAGAGTCAGGCAAGGAGTACGTTTCAGTTACCAAGTGCTTAGTGCAAGAGCAGTGCCTGGCTCATAGTAGGTGCTCAATAAATGCCAGCTGCTTCTGGCCGCTTCAGAAATGTAGAACATACTTACGCACAGAATGCAGAACTCTGGTACAAAGTGTACCTCGTTTTCAGTCCATCCAAACTGTTCCCTGAGGCCTGAAGTAAAACTCAGCAGAGGTCGGGCTCAGCTTTGGGCATCAGAAAAGGAGGTCCCCGGACACGGGAACGGGATGCAGCTTTAGCTGGGAGATGAGCATGTTTACAGGGCAGAGGGAAAGCTGTCAGGGGAAAATGGCCAAAGATGACAAAGTTTGAGAGCCAGGTTTCGGGGAAGAATGTTCTCCACACTACTCATTCTGATGATCCCAGGGGGCAAATTTATTTTTATAAAGTTGGTTGTCTTTTGTTCTTAAATTTTTGAGACTATTTTTTAGAGTAGTTTTGGATTTACAGCAAAATGGAGAGGAAGAGGAAGGTAGAGATTTCACTCACGCCCTGACACGTGCATAGCTCACCCTGTTTCCAACATCGGTCACCAGAGTGATACTTTTTTACCCCTGAGGATAAAGCTACATTGTCACATCCTAATGACCCAAGTCCATGGTTTCCCTTAGGGCTCACTGTTGGTGTTATACATTTTATGGGTCTGGGCAAGTGTGTAGTGACATATTCATTATTATAATATCATACAGAGTCTTTTCCCTGCCCCAGACATTCTCCATGCTCTTCCCAATTATCTCTTCCTCCACTCCCCGCCCCTCCCCAGTAGCTACTGATCTTTCTGTCTTCGCAGTTTCGCCTTTTCTGGACTATCCTATAGTTGGAATCAAACGATATGCATTCTTTTCAGTAATAGGCTTTTAACGGTCACTTAGTAATGTACATTTAAGGTTTCTCATTTCCATAGCTTGCTAGCTCATCTCCTTTAATCTTGGAATAATAATCCACTATCTGAATGTACCGCAGTTTATTTAGCCATTCACCTACTGAAGGGCATTGTGGTTACTTCCAGGTTTTACCAAGTATGCACGAAGCTGCTACAAACCCCCACATCAGCTTCGTGTGTGCAAAGGTTTTCCGTGTTTACCAAAGGGTAAATGCTGAGGAACATGGCTACTGGATTGCATGGTAAGAGTGTGCTTAGTTCTGAATTTTTTATTGTTACCAATGTTTGAGTTCTCTTGCCCAATGGCTTGATTTGCTAGGATTTTGCAAATGTGCAAGGACTTTTTGGGACCTCCAATGGGCACTGGCCTTACTTTCCTCCCTCCATTTCCTTCCTTAGGGAAAGGTTGCACCATCTCTGTCCGGTTAAACCCCCCATTCTGTGAATCCTGTGTTTCCAAGGTATTTTCATCCATCTGGTCCTCTCAGTCTCTTCATTCAGGTCCAGGTCCCTTGGTCTCTTGCTGGGGCTGTGACTGTATAATAGTCCCCTGCCAGGCTCCCTGCCACTGGGACGGGCGCCCCTCCTGCCTGGCCTCAGAGCTTGTCCTCTCAACACCCCCGGTGTGCAGTGCGGGGGAGCACAGAGCTCTTAATCAATCTGGTTTGTCTGGATTAATTTTCAGCTTCACCCATACATTCTGGAGGAAGCTACTTAATTTGTCGTGTTGTTTTCTTATCTGCAGATAACAATAACCATATCTACCTCATGAGATTGTCGTGAGGATTAAATGCAATGATCTATGCTAAGTACTTAACATAGATGCCTGACTCACGGTCATCCTCAAAAGTCAACATTATGACATTTCTTGTAATATGATCACCACAGCCAGCACCACCACCTTTACAACCCCCACCACCACCAACATCACCACCATCATCACCACTACTACTACCACCATCACCTATTAACCACCACCTTCACCACCACCACCAACATCACCACCACCACCAACATCACCATCATCATTACTATCACCATCACCATCACCCCAAAAACTGAGGCTGGGGTACGGGACACACTTTAGAGATCACTCATGTTGCAGTTCCGGTTATCCGCCCATCACCGACACATCAGTCCACACCTGTTGAGATAGTATGGCCATGAGGTGTTTGAACCTCTAACAGAAAGATTTCAGAGGAAGTAAGGTGGTTGAGGCTGGTGAAGGGAAATGTCCTATGCTCATGTATTTTCAAATCTGTGGAAGGTGAATGAGAAATGTTAACAAACATAATGTGACAACAATGGTTGTGCAACTACTTTTCTTGTTGCTGCTGGGCGGACAGGCATGTGGAAAGTCAACAGTCTTCTGCTTCCCTCTAGCACTGAAGAAGCACGGCCAGTGGAAGGGAACGGAATGGATACACTGCACTGCAACTCTAGGTAACTTATTCTTCTCAACAGCGCCCCCTTCCACACTACAGTGGTACTACCCTCTCCTGTGTCTGAAGATTCTGAGGCTGATAGAGTTGAAAATGGCAGAGATCAGAACTCTTCTCCGGCACGCTGCTCCTCCGTGGATGTGTGGTCCACACAGGAAGCTCTTCCTGCATTATGTGTCCAACCACACAAGGGTTGCCTTGGGACACGAGCAGACCCCCACCCCTGGAGCTGTCCAAGCTGCCGCAGATGTGTTGGGAGAACTTTGGCCTTTGAGGAAGGCTAGGATGAGACCTTTCAGGTTCCTCTGAGGCCCGAAGTCTAAGCCCCTGTGAAATGCTGTCTCGTGGCCGCTGGTGACCACGGAGTGTCACAGTCATTTTTATTCAGAACTGTGGTAAAAGAGCTCTCCTTTGCTCGTTGGGAGCCCAGTGCCACACCTAGAGTAGAACTCCTAGTTTGCCAGCGCAGGTTTAAAAATGCACTTACGTAGTTAGTTAGTAACCTTTATCTTATAACCCCCCTCAATGAAATTCCAGAGCCCTAACTGGCTGTGAAACTTCACAGAGGGGCATTTTCCCGAACTACAGTCTGTCAGCATTTTCTAACTTCCTCTAAATATTCGCTCTCATGAAGCAGTGAATAGATTTCCTCATGCAGAACATTCTTGGCCACCAGTGGAAAATTCTCTAAAAGATGGATTGCTTTTCCGTGGCCTCAGGACAACTGTGCTGGTCAGAGTTTTTGTGCTGCCCCCCAAACCCCCAGTTAATGCCCAGTCTGAAAGTACTGATTCTAGGGCTAAATGAAGACAGATCCACGAGGAGTCCCGTGTTCCTGTTTCAGTGTGCTCTGACTCCATGCTGTGCACAGGGCTCGGGGCTTTCCAAGCACTATAACGTGTTTTCCATAAAGCAACCTTGCTCAGTGTGTACTCACAGATGCCGTGTTTACAGGTGAAGGGGCTGAGGCCCAAACAGGCTAATCTGAGCTGTGGCTTTTAAGGTTTGTATTTACATTAATTTAAAGAAAAAGTAAAAATTCAGTTTCCCAGCCTCTGCAGTCACATTTCAAGAGCTCCTTCACCACCTGTAGGGGGAGAGGCTACTGTAGTGGACCGTGCGTATTGGAATGTCCCCATCATCTCGGGAAGTTCTCCTGCACAGTGCTGGCCAGAAAGGTCATTTAAACAGGAGAGCTGGGATTGGGCAGCCGACATGGGATGCTCCTTGGGCAGCGCTGTGCTCCAGAGAAAGCAGTGTGTCATGCACAGCAGCTGCCCTCAAACTCCAGGTCAGGGGAATGAGATGAGCAGCAGCTCTGAAGGTGGGTACGTGAGTGTGTGGCAGGGTGGGGGCGGAGCACTGAAGGTACTCAGTCTTTCTGGGTGTGCCCTGATGTCAGCCAGGGTCACACGTTCGTTCACCTGGCTCAGCCCTGGGCCGACGCCAGGGTCTCTCCCTTCAGAAGGCTGCTCTTCTTCCCTGTGGGACTTGAACACCCAGTGCATGTCCAAGTTATCTCAGCCGAATCACTGCAGGTCACTTGCCCGTTGACTGATGGGTTTTCGCAAGTGACACCCGTGGTGCTGTAAACTGTGCGGGGGTCATGTGAAGCCCCACAGGGGACATTTCCTGGGGTCAGTCCTCAGAGCCTCTTTCTGCCCGGTGCCTCCTGCTGAGCCAGCAGCTCGTGACTCTGCAGGAATCTTCCCCCGCAACACTCCCCAAGCTCAGAGCCGGCTCCAAACTGCGTAAGAGAAGCAGAGGGGATATTTAGTGCAGTTTCTGGAGCCATAAAAGAAAAAAATTAACCAAGCTTATTAGGCTCCCTGTTTCTTTTCTCCCATAAAGGGAGCAATTGGCAATAAATGCCATTCTGCTTTTTAACAGATGAATGGCCCAGTTGTGATAAATCCACCAGCGTTTTCTGGGAGAAATATATTTTCTTCAGACAGTTTTAGTAGTGGGACCGTATTTTTCAAAGGAGTGGCGAGGACACTTTCGTGCGGGTTAAACTTTTCAGGCCATTGTGAAGGCTGGGCCAGGAGACGTCCAGGGCCCTTGGGGTTCGGTTCCAAAACCAGGGGACAGACCCATTTGTCCACGGTTCTTTGGAAGTTCTTGCCAGCTGAAACGCCATCCTCCACCACCTATGCGTGTTTATTTGATTTATATTTCCCCCCTGGGATTCAGAATATGCATATGTCTCCTCCACCCCCCCCCCTTTTTTTTTAAAGGTGAGGCAAGTAGGCTCAAAATACATACCAATAGTGAGCCAGGAATGCGGTACTTAGGACCTCAGCCCTGGGTTTTCCTATTCATCCCTTGCAATTCAGCTTTTGTCCAGCAGAGGGTGCAGAAAGTGGCTGGGAGTCAGGAGGTCTGTGTTCCAGCCACCGTTATGCACCCAAATGGAGACGCGAGCCTGGGCAAAGCATCTCCCTCTATGTTATGTCTTTATCCTACACAGTGGATTTAACTTGCTGGGACTGAAGAGTTTTCTTCGACTTGAGACTTTTAGTTCCAAAACACGAAAAGACCCCAGGCAAACTGGGAGAAAGGGGCCACCCCAGTCCTGGCGCCAATCCATTTTTATTACGTGCCATCTCTTCTTGGGCAGGCTCGTGTATTCCACTGACTTCACACAGCGGCGCCTGCTTAGCCACGGTTCTGTGCGTCTCTCCCAGCATCTCCTGTTAGCTTCGGTCCATCTGCCCGGCGGACCCGCTCCCTGAGGTGTACCACAGTTACCGCCACCTCAGTGGGTCCGAGACCCCCCCCCCTTCCCTCTGCCCTCCACCTCCAATTGCATTCGATCCACCCCATTGCCCGAATAGCAACCAGCGAGGGCTCTTCGAGTACTCTGCTGCCCCATCCTTATCTTAGAAATCTGCAGGTACTGCCGATGCCTCCTTTCAACGGCTCCTTAAATCCGTGTGCTCACTCCATCTCCACAATCCCTGCCTTAGTGCAGACTCGCATCATCTCTTTCTTGGACTCTCACACCTGGCCCTCAGGCTTCTGGGACTGTTCTCCACTCCGTGAGTTCCACCCTGCACCCTGTTCAATCAGGTAACTCCAGGGTTCCTTAAGAGTCTACACTTTGGTGTATAGCTGTGTATCTCTAAGCTTGGTTCTTCAGCGCCCCCTAAAATTCTGCTAGCTGTTATCCTGTGTTCATGTACCCCTTTTCTGTCTAAGTGGCCAGTGTCTGTGTCTGTTGCTGGCACCTAAGAACTCTGATGAACACAGTACGTAAGGGCAGGCAATAAGGTCAGTTCAAAGAGGCCATAACGAAGGATAGAGCTTGATGTGGGGGTTCGTCCCCTGAATGAACCTATTAAGATCAGAAGAAGACATTTACCTGGCACGGCAGTTTTCCCCAAACTCTGAGAGTACTCTGTTGAGCCGGGAAGTGTCCCGTAGACATTTCCAAGCATTCACACCTGGCGTTGTGCTCAGTCATCAGGCCCCATCCAGGTGAGCCACTCACTTGACCTTTGCTCCAGGTAGGCTGCCATTTTATGCTTGTTCAATTGAGCAGCTCTTTTGCAAATCCACCAACCTCTTTATCCTTTGTTTCCCAATTTGTGCATCAGAAACCGACAGGTATGTAGTATGAAGGAAGTGTTCTTATATAAAACCAGGCTGCAGTTCTTCTGCATTTTGGAGATACAAGGGACAGTGGTGGAATTCATGCTTTTTGTTATTGAATGGATATTTGACTATAAAATGGGCCTCTTGACTACTTTGGGATCTAAAATAATTGTGGTATATAATACAATAAGGAGATTTACAAGTTCTTCTTGGGGATCTTAGGGACGTGGAGGGTAGGAACCAGTGAGCTAAGTGAGGATGATGGT
Source organism: Phyllostomus hastatus (assembly GCF_019186645.2). Lineage (NCBI taxonomy): Eukaryota > Metazoa > Chordata > Mammalia > Chiroptera > Phyllostomidae > Phyllostomus > Phyllostomus hastatus. The sequence goes on from NW_025333709.1 coordinate 6,283,598, forward strand.
TGGCACCTAGTTACAAAGGTGGAGGGTAGGTGACTGGGGAGATCCTCTGTTGGGAGATGCAGGTCCCCGCGAGAAGGCAGGAGGTGCACATTCAGGGGACAGGCGGCCTGGCGGAGCTTGACTGATGGACTTTAGCCGCAGCAACGATTGAGAGCTTCAGTTTCTTCCCATGCTCCCGAGGCTCTCAGGAAAATCCGTCTCACAGAGAAGCACCGTGCTGGGGTGTTTTAAGGGGCCAAGGAGTGGGGGGCTGGCTCTGTTGGTGCTTGGGGTGAGGAGATGTAGAGAGAGAGCGGCAAGTGGCCGGCAGGGCCACACGTACGATGCCCACACAGGTGGAGGCATTTGGACAGACTACATGCGAGGAGACGGTGAATAGAACGTGTCTCTGGGCCAGACCTCAGCAGCACTGGGAAACACTCAGGGCGGGAGGTGTACTGTGAATAACACCAAGAGAGGCAGCGCTGCACCGTGGGCTCCTCCCAGATGGGCGGGGCTCGACCCTCGGCTTCTCCAACTTTCCTGATTGTCTCCCTAGAGTGGCCCTTCTCCTCTCTCCCCTCAGTGCTCTATCGGTTTTCCATTTATCTTCTTCAGGGCTCTTGGCAGCCCGAAATGTTCTGATTTATTTGTGTGCTTAGAGCAGGCCATCTCAACCTCGGCACTATCGACATGTTGGGCCCGATCATTCGTGGTTGCCAGGCCGTCCTGTGTGTTGCAGGACCAGTGTCCCTGGACTCCACCCACTAGGTGCCCGTGGCACCGTCGCAGGTATGACGACACGATATGTTTGCAGACACTGCCAGATGTTCCCTGCGGGGAAGTCGCCCCCAGTGGAGAAGCACTGACTTCAGGCCTGTCCTGCAGAGCAGCAGGAACCTCACCTGGCTGGCTCTGTATCCTATCTCTAGCGCCTGGAATAGCGTGCTTATGTGGTGTGTACGCGCTAAGTAAATGCAGGCGGACAAGCTGTCTGGAGCGCTGCCACAGAGTTGAGTTTTGCTTTTGTGGGAACTCACAGGGAACATACCCAATCTCGGGTGGAAAATGCCCCAGGAGAGGTAGCCCCGAGGGGCTGGAAAGTGAGACAAAGCCTCATGGAGCATAAGCAAGCTGGATCCTGGCCAAAGGAAGGCGGTGGGCGTTCTTGGCAGAGGGAGGGGACCTGGGCGAAAGGAAGAGGTGGGACGGGTGTTGGGTGTGGGTGTAACACTGGTGGGGGGGCTGGGGGATCGAGTGCCTGGCTCGGAGAGGCTACTGGGACATAAGGGCAAAATCCTAGGAGCCTGGACTGGGGCAATGGCAACGGGGTCGAGTTCTACTTTAAGATGCGTGATTAGTAAGAGAAGGTTATTCTGAAATCATTAGTGTACCTGATTAGTCCCTTGATTTGTGCTCCTGGCTGATAGATTAAGGCTTGATGAAATGCTCTTACCCTTACAGCTCATATTTCTCTATTTTTACTTTTACTCAGCAACTATCACTTCTAATCATTTTTACATTAATTGTACATAACACTGCTTTGCTTTAAACATATTATTTTAAAGCATTTTGTTTTACAGTTCACTTCACAGCTTGAAATCCTGTGGACAGTGGTCGTAAATCTCCCTTGAAAGAAAATGGGAGTTGTCTGTTTTAATTTCATATCAATTCCCCACTGCCCGGGAAGAGGAATGGGAAACACACATATACACAAACTTTTCCAAGCACTCGCAATAGTCCGTGTGTTCCTAGTGGCCTTGCTATTTTCAAGCAGAATAGATTACTTTCAAAGTGTATGGGTTTGGGGTGAGAGTTCAAAGATGTGCTTTGACATAATGTGCCAGATTTTGAATAGAAATAACAACCTAATTTTGGGATGTGGCCAAAAAGGTGGCAGCAGTGAGATTTGAGAAATAGCACATGTCCTGGGGTAGAGAGATTTTGCTTGAATTTGGTGCCTGGACCCATGAGCTCTGTGATCCTGGGCACGTTACATTAAGCTCTGCCCGTCTTCATTTCTTCATCCGCACTGTGGTGGGGGAGTGGAACAAATGATCCTAAAACATCCTGCCATAAAAGATCAACCGCAATTGGTTGCTTCACTCAATCCATTATTTTTTCTTTAGTAGGGATGGCTAGTTTCTACACCTGTGGCAACAGCCACGGTGACCAGAGTGGAGTCGGAGGAGAACTTCCCAGGCGGCCTACTTACCTGGCTGGTGAGTTGGCATCAGCTGCCGCCCAGGAGCTCAGCTGGGTCTGACCACTGGAGTGTCTACATGTAGCCACCTGGATTGGTGGTCTCAGGAGAGGAGGACCACTCACAAGGTCTGGCTTCCCGCAGAATGAGTGTTGTCAGGAGCACTGTCAGGAGCTGTAGGGCTTCTTAGGACAGCTTCAGAAATGCAGTGCTGTCACTTGTGAGATGTTCTATTGGCTGAAGTAGTTAAAAGGTTGTCCACATTCAAGGCGGGGGACAGGGACACCACTTCTTCGTGGGAGTGGGGGCCAGGTGACATTGTGGAACCTGAGACATGGCTGTGGTGCTCTTGGGGAAACCCATTCTGCTGCGGCGATGACTATGAAGTGACTCTGTCACATAATAGATGCTGAGTGAACGGCAATGGTTTTTATTTCTATTCATTGTCATAGAGTGCTACCCAAATGCAGTGTAATTTAGGTATTTGTTTTGTCCTTGCAGTTCAAGATCTTTCTACCCCAAACTGGTTCTTTTTCTGTTGCGTGGGGTCACCGGCCAGCAGTGACCACGGAACGCTGTGGATGGCTCGACGATAAACACGCGAGAAAAAACACATGCACAGAGACAAACTAGTTTCTGTGGGGAAGTAGGGACGAAATGGCCACCTCCCCCCTAGTGGGGAGCGCGCTGATTTACCATCCATACCTGCTTTTATTGGGCTCATTCTGCATAATAATTCAAGTAAAGTACAGTACTCATTAGGGGGAAGTAAGGAACCATAGAAAACAAAGAACTCTGCCGGTCTATTGAGTTGGGGTCAAAGAGCTGTAAGACTGAGGAACAAAATAACTTCCTCCTAAGACCCTTCTCATTCAACTGAGAGCATTCTAAACAAAGAAGGTTGCACAGTAATTTACATGTTCTTTCTTAGGCCTGATCACCCCGGGGAATCCACACTTCTCAGCACAGAGCTGCACCACCCTGTCATTGTTTCAGGCTTAGGTGGAGCAAGGGAACTAAGGCAACTGGGAGACAAGGAGGTTTTCTCCCAGACGCTGAGAACTCAGGCTATGTCAAAGCCGAGGAGCGAGGGTCCATCACCCCCCTTTTGCTGCAGCCCCCCCCCCAAGTCCTTCCTTTTGGGGGGGGCCTCCCAAAGTGATCGTGCCTGTCTTAGGTCATTCCCCCGTGGGGAATCTTACCCGTCTTTGGCTAACCGACCAAGCTTTTTGGGGTTCAGTCATGAATAAAGCAGCAGAAGCAGCATTCCTGCCAGGGAGATAAGCTTTTGTCTCCTTGCTGGCTTACAGTTCCAAGGGCGTTCCCTTAGCCTTAGCTAGGCGGGGGTTTCAGCCTCTGATACCAGTCAGGGCGGTTCCCAACATTTTTCAGTGTCCCTTTCTGTACCAAAAGGCTTACCATTCATCCTATTACATCTGCACACCTAGAAATCACCCCTGACACCTCCGTCTTATCCACAACATGTGTCTGATAGAGCGCCAGGTCCCACTGATACTGCCTTTCGAAACCTCACAGATCTGTTCACTTCCCCCCCATATCCACAGCCACCGCCAAAGCCTAAACTACCACCACTTTTTGCCTGAAATCCCATTTCTCTGGTTCCCTCCATCTCTCACCCCCATCTTGGTACATGGTCTACCTCTCTCGCCCTCCCTCTGAGCTTCTGCCGGGCTGGACTTCTCCCACTTCCTGGGACTCCTGGACGGGAACTCCCTTCTGCTGCAGAGCCTTTGCGTGTGCTGTTGCCTCTGGCCTGGAGGCTGCTTATTCTGAGCTCTACAGCAAGGACAGTTACACCTATGCATTGTTTCTTTGATTTATGGCTTTGGGTAGGACAACTTGAGTTGAATTATTAGAAACCCAACTTAAGCTGGCTTATGTAATAAGGATATGCACTGTCTTCCATAAGTATGTCGGGCGGTAAGAAAGTTTACAGAGTTGGTTGTTTTGAGTACTCAGCAATGGCCATGATTTCTCCGTGTGATCAATTTCTTTGAGGTTTTCCACGATTTGTTCCCCGCATCACCTTCAGCCTGAAGCGTGTTCACAAAGTAGCTGCAGTGGGGGGAGAGTCTTCCTTGTTTCCATCTCCTCCAACGACGGAATACGCATGCTTTACTTCCGTACGATGGCACCAACACAGTTCACGTGCCAAAGCCCTCCCCCGGCCGATGATAGTGGTCAGAGTGGTGTCGAGATGTGATTGGCTCAGACTGATTCAGATCCACCAACAGAGGCCGAAAAGGTGTTAGTATCTCTGAGTCCCGTGACAACATGAGGGAGAAATGGGCCCCTAAACAAATGCGAGTCATACTAGAGAGAGTGGGGAGTAGACCCTAGGAGGCAGCCAACAGTGTCCCCTTCAACAGCTGTGTAACTCTCCTTTGCATTTTATTACTCTCAGCTGGTAATAACAATTTTAAAAATTATGGTAAAAGACACATAACATAACATTGACCACTTTAACTATTTAAGCGCCCACATCGGTGGCGCTGAGTACATTCATATTGTTGTGCTGTCCCCACCGTCACCACCCTTTGAACGCTTTGTGTCTTGCAAAACTGAAACTCTGTGTCTGTGAAATGGTGAGTCCGCAAACCCTGCCCCTTCTCCCCGCAGCCTCTGGCAACCACTGTGCTTTCTCTCCTAGGCACTTGGCTGTTTAGATGCCTTGTATAGGTGGGCTCATGTGTCATTTATCCTTTTGTGACTGGTCTGTTTCATGTAGCGTAGTGTCCTCTGGGTTCATCTAGTTGTAGCCTGTGCCAGAACGTCCTTGTCATTTTTCAGGCTCAATGTATGTTCCATCGCATGCATTTACCACCTTTTGTTTCCCCATTCCCCTGTTGATGAACAGTTGGGTCGCTTTCACCTTTCGGCTATTGAGCATGACGCTGATATAAAGTTAGTTTGTCATTTCCAGTTACTCACGGGCATCTTGGTGTGTGCTCTTTCTCCCCCTGTCTCCCCATGCTGTGGGCTCCCTCATGACTAAATTAATGAAAAATTTCAATTTTCGATAGCTTGAGAATAATCTTGGTTCTCCATGGTTACATTTTCTTTTCTTTAAAACTTCATCCTTATGTAAAAATACATGTGAATGCATAACTGGGAGCATATCTAAGGAGAAAAAAAAAGAAGCTTTGCTTCAAAGATACTCTGCCAAAGGGCTATTTACCTGCTTTTGTTCCTTTGGGTCAATCATACATTGATTTTAATGGTAAAATGGGGTTATACAGTTCAGGTATTCATAATAAAATCTGAAGAGTTTTTTTAAACTCAGAAATGTGATAAGATGATACAAAGACTTGCATGAAAGTTATGCATTTTGTTATATTAGCTTCTTCTACACTTCGGGCTAAATTTCATGGTAGTTTAGTCTAATGCTATTCATTCTGAGGTGTGTTAGTATTTAAAAAATTATGGAAAAGTTCAAACATGTAAAAGAGTAGAGAGCAGAGTTTAATAAATTACTCCATGTACCCATGATGCAATTATAACAATTTTCAACTCATGGCCAATATTATTTTTATCTGTGCTTCCATCCACTTACCCTGACCCCTGAATTATTTTGGATCAAATCTCAGACATTAAATATATATATATATATTTATGTCTATATATATATATATATATATATAATTTATATATATATATAAAAAATTTAATCCACACAGAGTTTTTGCATGTATTTAATAGGTGAGTACTTTTTAAGGAAATACAATGACAATACTATTTTTTACATCTTTATCATTCAAAATTAGTATTCATACTTATAAGAGTGAAATTGTCAGTGTTCAAATTTTTTCAATTATTTTATATATTTTTTGTAGGTTTTTTTAAAATCAGGAGACCAGTCAGTTTCACACATTGTATTTGCTGGATATGCCTCAAGGTTTTTGAAATCTCTTTTCTTTCCTCCCCTAGGCTTTTCCCCCTTGTGATTTATTTGTTGAGAAACTACCTGTTTCGTCTGTAACCTTTCCTGCATTCTGGATTTTGCTGATTGAATCCCGGCGGCATCATTTAACATGTTCTTCTGCTCCTCTATTTCCTGTAAATTGGTAGTTAGATCTGGAAGCCTGATACATTCAGCGCGGAGTTTCTGGCAAGCATGCCTCAACCTTCAGATGATGGTGTAACTTTCCGTAACAATAGGCCCTCTTTCTGCGGCGTTAGCAGCCACGGTCACTGCCTAGACCCACTGTTCCGTGAAGGTTAACAAAATAGGAGTTTCTAATTTTATCATTCTTCATTTTTCTTTTTAGCTAGAATACTGCTATAAAAGAAAACCTAGATTAAGCCTTAGAAACACTTTGCACAAAAAAGTCAGGCTAAATGATTGATTACTTTTTTTACATTCTAATTTTTAAAACAGCAAATGTGATCAATGAGATCTTCTTATTTCCCCTTCTCCCTTTCTTCCTTCTCCCCACCCGCTCCTAACCCCTCTCCTCCCCTTCTTTTCCTTTCTCTTCCCTTCCCTTCCTTCCCTGTTATTAACTCGCTTGTATATTTCATTACTATCTTTATTACTAAAACATCTTAGCTAATTTTAACCTATTCCATAGGTTTCAACACAATTTGTTACTTTTCAATTTTAGAATGTTTCTAATTGAAGATTATCTTTATATTTATATTCTTTTTCTAAATGTCAATTCTTCGTTGAATGATTGTTGTCCAGACTTTCTCTGCAAATGACAATGGAGATACATGAGTGGAAATCTACTGAGTGAGACTTCCAAAGAAGCTAGTGTGTTCCTGATAAAAATAGATTCAGTTGGTGCATACTTTGTGCCCTCTTCTCTCTACCCGGAGTGTGGCTGCAATGGCTGGAGGGCTAACAGTGACCATACCACAAAGAGGAACTCTCAAATATATACAGGAGCAGAGCTCGAATTGGAATCCAGCTTCCTCACGATGCCCTGAAGGAACTGCTCCATCCTGAGATGACTGGAACTAACTTGCTGTTAGACGAGAAAAACAACCTCCAGTTTTGTAAGCCACTGTTTACCGGCGTTGTTGAATATTTGCAGCTCTTATGTCTTCGGCGATACATTTGTCCAAGGTCGTGAGCATAATAAGAGGGAGAGCTGGGATTCGAAACCAGGATTGCTAATATCTAAAGCTTGTGTTCTCCTATTAAGTGATGTGAAGGACTATGGGCAAGGAATAGAGCTGAATACTTGCATAAATAGGCCCCCTGACTCTTCGATGACTCTCACATAAGCTTTGTGAAGGTAGGGTATATGCTTCATTTACCAACCAGTTCCCCCTGCATAAGGGCGTGCGGTTCTCTGAAGAAGAATTGAAACACGTTTTCAGCCCCTCCTCAGGCGGGTAACAGAGGCTTGTGCCCCTGCAGGGAGCTGACGAAATATATAAGCTTTTTCCTGCCTCTTGTCCAATGATTTCCTACCTTTCCACACCAAAGAGGCCTCTTTTATTAACTCGCTGCAAAGTACAACATGTTTTGAAAGGTTTTGTCAAGAAAACTGTACTTAATAATAAATATCTGACTCACTTCCCCATTTAAATGTAATCCAACGCACATATAACCTCTAATCACCATCTCCGATGTGCATGGCCGGTATTAACACACGGAGTTGGCTCTAATTTCAGTGAAATCAAGGGTACTTAGGTCAGCCTGTACAGCCTCAAATTCTGTTAAGATTTTAAGGATCATAAATGTCCTGTGAATGCTCTGGTCACTTTCAAAGACTTCTTTTGTGGGTCTGGGGGCTCTTCTGGGGACCCTGATGAGGGTCCCGGATCCAGGGTGTAGCAGTCCATATTCCAGTAAGTGGCTTGGTTCTCACCGTGGCTGAAGGTATGGGGGCAGCTTCAGTTGGAAGATGAATTTATTTCAGCTTCAGGTTCCTCTTGGTGCCGCATACTGCTTCTGAGCTGGGCTGACCCTGGGTTACCCCTGAGTGTCGTGTGCCCATCCGCCCCCTGATGTTACCACCTCCACCTGGTCCAGGTGGTGCCTGAACACCAATCACACACAGAGTACTTTAGGAGCTCCATCCACCAGGGGAAGGGGGGATCTAGAATGGGTTTGCTTGGGTATCCAGACTGCCTACTTGGTTGCCTGTAGATTGTTCTGCAGCTTTTTTCCTCCAGCCCTTATCATGCTTATGATATTCATCCTGGATCAGTTTTGTCTGAAAAACACGTAGTGAGCACCTTCCATGAACTAGCCTAGTATTAGATTCCAGGTTATAAGGAGGAATGAGATCTTGTGTTTGCAATTGCTTTCCTGCCTTGATTTCTGGTTGGTAATCCGTTCTTTCCCCCTTAGTTGAAACTTAGCCTAAACCTCAACAAAGTTTGTGAGACACAATGTGCAACAGTTGATGCAAATCTCCCCCTATCTCCTCCTGCCGTTGGACCTCTCTGACGGGGTCCATGGGTGGGGTCCTGCTGTAGCCCCTGTCCTGCCTTTCTGCTGAGAGAGGATTTCTTGCCGAATCCTTCCTATCAGCCTGAGATCCCGTGTGTCTTTCTTCTGTGTGGTTCTCTCCCATCAGTCTATCAACTCCTTGAGAGCAGGGACTGGCTTTACTTAGCTATCCCCAGCTTCACGCCAGTGCCAAACAAAACATAGATGCTGGTTGCTATTTGCTGAACGGCGAATGGAAGTGAGCACTGCAGGGGGAGGGGAAGAGAGACAGTGAGATGGAGGAATCAGGGGCCTGAGAAGTCTGGCGATTGCAGAGGCTGGCCATTGTAAATGTCAAGGTCACCTGGGGTGACAGAAGATGAAGGGGAGGCCGTGGGCCAGATACCACCCTCACCATGAAACTGTCATTTAGACCTCTGGCAGAAGGAATAACGGCCAATTTGTAGTTGGTGGGGGCAGAGGCTGGAGTGGCTGGAGGACGTGAGCCTCAGGAGCAGAGGACTTTGACGCTGGAGCATAGGGAGCACCAGCTGGCCTAAAGCCAGCACGCTGACCACAACTCCAAGGAATGTGGAGGAGGACGTGCTGAGAATGGGCCCATTCCATCCGAGATGACCAGGGGAAAGCTGATCTTAATTTAGGCCAAGACTCCCAGGGAAGAGGCGTGGATGTGTGGTGGTTGGGTAGCCACTTTGCAAACACTGCACAGATGAGCGCCTTAGCTAGACGCCTCCCCAGGATGGCTGCCTGTCCTCTCCTCCCTCCACCACCGAGGTCTCTGCACGCTTCCAGCGAGCGCTGAAGGCTTTGGCTCTGCCCCAACTCCCTGCATCTTCTGAGATTGTCTTCTGCCTTTGGCCACGAGCTTTGTCCTTGAAAACTGCCTCATCGCTCTGGCCCTGGCCTACTGCCTGTCCTCCCTCCCCTGGGGAAACCAGATCTAAAGCGGCAGCGTCTGCAGCAATGCACCGGAGTTATCTCCCCAGCCAGAACTTTCGCTTAATTTGCTTACTGACATTTCACACTGATATGCAGAGAATCATCAGTCAAGTTTTAATGACTCACATGTTTTTGAAGACTATGTGGATGAGGGAGGAAAAAACATAAACCGAGAAAAAATGAGGGAGAGAGAATTGCAGTCCTGTAAGCCAGGAAAGAGCCTGCGAGGCTTGCTTTGATTTTGTTTGTTTTAGAAAATGAGTGGAGGCCATACTGTCTGAACTTTTCCATTGTCAAGGCTGCTGAGAATTCAAGCAGGGCCGGCACCAGGAGACTTCTCTTTCTTCGGTTCCTCAGACGGAAGGAATGAAAGCCTGCATCTGATTAAGTAGATCCGCAGGACTCGGACTGAAAGAAATGTGAAAACACAATTTCGCGTTCAATCCTGTGAAGGAAAAATAACTTCAGAGTGAGCCAGACATACTTTGTGACTCTTCCAGCAACTACTCAACGTGTGTGTGTGTGTGTGTGTGTGTGTGTGTATGTGTGTGTGCGCGACCTTCTGTCTCACAAGACTGGTGCCAAAATTTGCATAAGGAGGCAATTTTTTTTCCTTTTGCTACCATATTGGCTAGAACATCACATTTCCAGAGGAGCTTACATTTTGTGGAATGGGTCACTCTGTGACACATTGGCTCACACGCACCTGTGTCAGAAGGCCCTCTATCCCCCCAGGACCGCCCTCCAGCACAGGTCAGGGTGCAGCAGGACACCTCCCTTGGTCCCATGGCTCTCTCCCCCTTTTCAGATCCCCCCTAGTCCTTGTTGTCTGTGCCATTGAATCACACACACGCTGCCTTACCTGCCCGGGCTTCTGAGCATTTTCAGGTTGCTGTGGTGACTCCCTGCACTGTTTTTCCTTCGGCATCAGCCAGGTCTGTCCTTTAATTCTCTGCCGCACTGCTTTAAGAATGTCGCTGAAGGCTGTGACATGAGGAGGGGATTACTACACAGGCGCATTATTGCTCGGTGTGGTTGCTCCCGGAGGCTTTAACCCGAGTCCCTCCATAGTAGGGCCCTGTGCTATGCATTCTCCTTAGCACTGGCCCATCTCCACGCTGCGACTCCCGGCTCAGCGCCCAGGGAGGAGTGCCCTGAATTCTTCCTAAGCCAGGCCCAGCCCAGGCCTAGCCCCCAGCCCTCCGCAGGAGAGTCCCCGAGGCTCCCTCTAACCCCTTGGCCCAGTAACGTGTCTCACAGATACGACTGGTTCCGTGTTTTGGGTGTCTTCATTATAGTAGAGGATCTTCCTTCACTTTTGTCTGCTTAAAATGCTCCAGAAGTGTTTTATCCCTAAACCAAGGTGCTGCTTCCCTCACAGAGAAATTTGAGCCTCCGCCTCTAAAGAATTCCGCCTCTAAAGCTTTTGAATGTCAGGGACATGATTCCAGCTGTCAAGGTTTCCAAACACGCGCCCGGGCGGTTTCAACAAGAGCGCCCGCAGTGCACGCCCCTGCCTCCGCACAGCCTCTGATAATTAACCCCCGCTTTAGCACGGTACATTCGTTAACGCTAATGAGACAATATCGGTACATTTTTAATAGCTGAAGTTCATAGTTTTTATTTGGATCTACTCTCAGTATTGTGTACTTTATGGGTTTTGACCAATGCGTATTGCCATGTATCCACCACTAGAGTATTATATCATATAGGATATCATCTCCACTATTAAAGTATCACAGTTCTAAAAGCCCCTGTGGTCCACCTATTTATGCCTCTCCCCCTCACCCTGAATCTCTGGCAACCACTGGTCTTTCTACTGTCTCCGTAGTTTTGCCTTTTCTAGGATGTCATGGAATAGAAATTATATGATAGATAGCCTTTCCTGACTGGCTTCTATTACTTAGCAATATGCATTTGAGTTTCCTCCATATCTTTCCCTTCTGGAGAGATAGATGATTTCTTTTGAGTGCTGAGTAATACTTTATCATGTGGTTGCACCACACTTTATCCATTTCCCCTTGGAAGACACCTTGGTTGCTTCCATTTTTGGTGATTGTTCATAAAGCTGCTGTGAACATTTGAATCCAGTTTTCTTTTCTGACAGAAGTTTTCAACTTACTGAATAAATTTCTAAGATCACCGGTGATTAGCTTTTCAAAACCTAAACTCTCTTCCGAAGCGGCTGTATCATTTTTCACTCCTGCCAGCAGTGGATGAGAGCTCCTGTTGTCCCACATTCTTGCCCGCATTTGTGTGGTCAGTATTTCAGATTCTAGACATTCTGATGGGTGTGCAGTAGTGTCTTATATGGCTGCTCCTTGAGTTTTCCTTTGTGAGTTGCTAAAGACATGTGATTGTTCGCTACATGTCTGTCTTCTGTGGTGAGGTTTCTGTTCAGATCTTTTGTCCACTTTTAAATTGGGTAGTTTATTTCCTCATTTTTGAGTTTTGAGTATCCTTTATATATTTTGGCTACAAGTTCCTTATCAGATATGAATTTTGTAAACATTTTCTCTCAGTGTATAGGTAGGTTTTTAAAATTGTGTTTATGAGGTCTTTCACAGAGCAGAATTTTTAAATTGTAATGAAGTCCAACTTGTCCATTTGTTCTTTCATGGATTGTTCTGTTGATGGTAATTCTTAAAAGTCATCACCAAACCCAATGTCATCTAGATATTCTTTTATGATATCTCCTATAGTTTAACACTTTACAGTCAGATCTATGACCTATTTTGAGTTAATTTTTTTAAAAAATGTATGAGGTCTGTATCTATAACTTATTTATTTATTTTTTTTGCTTCACCATCATTTGTTGAAAAGACTGTCTTCTCTCCTCTGAATTGCCTTTGCTCCTTTGTTAGTTGAGTATAATTTTTTTGGATCTGTTTCTGGGCTGTTTATTCTGTTCTGTTAATCTTTTTGTCCGTTCTTTTGCTAACCTCACACTTCTTGGTTACCGTAGCTTTATACTAAGCCATGAAGTCATTTCTATAACTTTGTTATTCTTCAATATTTAGTTAGCTACCATGGTCTTTTGGCTTTCCACATGAAGTTTAGAACCAGCTTGTTGATACCATAAAATCGCTTAATGAAATATTGATTGTATTCAATCTATACATCAAGTTGGGAAAAACTGACATCTTCACAATATTGATTTGTCCTATCCATGAACATGAAATATCTCTTCATTTATTTAGATTTTTTATTTTTATGAGAGTTTTATCATTGTTCTTATATGGATCTTGTACATACTTTGTTAGATTTGTACTTAAGAATTTCATATTCTTAATGTTACTATAAATGTTATTATGTTTTTAACTTGAAATTCCCATTGGTCATGGCTGATTTATGAATTTTTTTAAATTAAAGATTTTATTTATTTATTTTTAGAGAGGGAAGGGAGGGAGATAGAGAAAGAGAGAGAAACATCAATGTGCAGTTGCTGGGGGTCATGGCCTGCAACCCACACATGCACCCTGACTGGGAATCGAACCTGCGACACTTTGGTTCGTAGCCCATGCTCAATCTACTGAGCTATGCCAGCCAGAGCTCAATTTTTTTTTTACAAAAAAATCTAACCAAGCCCCAAACAAGTCTCCAAATAGTCTCAGGGCAAATCACATCTCATAGGAGATGGAATGCAAGGTATCATCCAGAGCCCGATTTCTGTAGTCCCATCAGATGTGCATGTATCCTCTGCCTGAGCATTGTCTACAATAGGCAGCTCACTCTCTCTCAGAGGAACTCATTGTCTCTTAAGACAACTTTGCTTTTAGACAGTTTTTCTTTCTGTTATATTTCTTGTGGATGAGTTATCGTCTAGTTCTAAAATAACAAAAGCATGTGTGATCCACATTAACCATCTTTATCTACACTCTTTCATCTCCTTAGGATAAATATTAAGGCAGGGATCTCCTAGCTGTGGTAAAGCGGCGGGGGGCTCTGTATGCCGTGAGACTGTGTGCGCTGAGCAGTCAGACCCTGAGGAACTGACTGAAAGCGAAACACCTGACTTCAAGTCTGGGTTTGGCACGTGTTGGCTGAGTAACTTTGGGAGCCCCCTCAATGTTCAATTTCTTGATTTTTAAAAATGGGAAAATGAGTACTCTCACAGGGCTGTCATAAGAAAGAATCAAGATAATGAGCATGAAAGCAGTTTTAAACCAAACTGTTCGGTGGAAGCATTATTTTAACTTATTATTCTTCATATCACTGTCACCAACCAGATCCATAAATTAACAAATGGAACAGGAGGAGAGGCAGAGAGAAGCGAAGCTGGAATGCTTATGGTAAACTTCAGGGGACATAATTTCCCAGTTTTGAATCTCATGGCGGAAGGAAACAGAAACGTAGTCTAGTTTAATGCCTTCATTTCATAAGTGAGAAAACGGAGCCCCTCAAAAGGAAGGGACTTGTCCAAGTTTATGAGCCAGGCCCTTTAGCTGCTAAACTAAGAAAAGAGTCAGTCTGAGTCTGAGACCAGTGTTCTTTTTCTTAACTCACTTGACAGAAGAAGCTTCGTCTCCAGACTTGTCATTGGCCTGCTTTCCTGCCTCTTCCCAGATCACAGAACTCAGGGCTGTCCAGTCCAGGCACTCATGGGAATTGGGAGGATCAGATTACATGCTGGGCATTTCTTCTCCAAGGAAAACAACTGGCTGTTCATCTTGGAGGCAGGGGGGCATTTCTTTTGCTCAAAGAAGCCATGGGGAGCAAAGGACCATGGCTTATATGTTAATTTCTACTGATCAAAAGAACCAAGTTCCATTAGGTGTGCAAAGAAGGACTTTTTAGTCACGACGGTGGGCCTGATAAAAGAGAAATGAATGCTTTGCAGAAATTAAACTTCAAATCTCCTCTTGAAGATTGACAATGAATCTTCTAAGGGGCAGGGGCTAGTATCTTCACGTAGCAAGCATGTACCAAATATTTTTTTCTATACCTGGGATGATACTGGGTGATGGGTTCACAAAAATGAGTTCGATATGATTTTTGAACTTGAGCTTTCACAGTGTGGGGTACACACTGCATTGCATAAATATCTACGTCCAAGAGCTGTACAACCTTGGCCTTGATGACTCAGTTCATCATCTCTATGGTATGGGCTAAATGAGACAATATCTATAAAGTCTACAGCACAGAATGTTGCACAGTATGAGGAAACAAGAAATGGTGCCAGAGCAGATGTTCAAATGGAGGTTTGACAGGCCCTAGACCTCAGGTTCTGGAATCAGATACGGTGTGGGGCCATGGGCACGTATAACGGGCACCATTGGTTGCTCTTCCCACAGACATCAATTTCATCAACTTTTCCTTCCTTTTTCCTTAAGGATGCTAATATATATATATAATAGTTTTCCAGACACAGAGTGCTTTGAGGGAGATTGTTTCTGTCCCAGGCTCCAGGGTGGGTCCTGATTGGTCTAAGCTGATCATGTGCTCCTCATTACCCTAGGCAGGGTTTGCTTTAGGCTTGGATACAATCCTGAACAAGACATACCATGTTTGTTAGGGGTCTTTCAGGAAAAGTCTGTAGCTTTTAAGACAAGACACTCTTGCAGTTTAAATTTTGTCCTCTAACATCCTAACCCCATACCCGTGCATGTGACCTCATTTGGTAATAGGGACTTTGCAGATGTAATCAAGTTATGATGAGGTCGTATTGAGCACGGTGGTCCATAAAGCCAACTTGACTGGTGTCCTTGGGATAAAAGGAGACCCGGGGGCAGACAGGGAAAACAGTCACGCAGAGGCAGAGACTGGAGTGATGCAGCTACAAGCCAAGAATTGCTGGCAACCATCAGAACCTAGGGAGAGGTGGGAAAAATATTTTTTTTCCAGAGCTTTCAGAGAGAGAATGGTCCTGCTGACACCTTGATTTCCGATATTTAGGCTTCAGAACAAGGAGAGAATGTATTTGTTTCTGTGGTTTGAAGTCACTCAATTTGTTAAAGCAGACCCAGGAAACTAACATAGACACAAAGAAAAGATGTAAGTGGTGGCAGGAAATGGAGACAACTGTACTTGAACAACAACAAAAAAAATCATCAAAACAAAAAGAGCTGTAGAAAGCATACAAATAGCCATTATATTATGTACACTTAGGTACATACTTTTGTTTTTATATATGGTCCTTAAATTTGACAATATGTGATATTAAAAAATGTGTTCTCAGTTTCTTCCTGTGGAATACTGGGTCTGGGTGAATCTGTTGGAACCTCTTTAATCTTGTTGGAGCTCCAAGGGCACCCTACCTGAGGACTAAGGGGCTGGCAGAGTGAGAAGCTGGAAGGAACCCAAGTATGAAGTTTCTGAATTTACCAACCCTGGACCTTCCTCCCCCTGTTTTTCCTGTTGGGTTAGACAATGTGTTTCTCCCATTGGTTAAGCAACAGAGTTGATTTTTTACGTTACTCACAGATGAAACCACCCTAAACTGATTTAGCAACTCACTCACACCCTCATTTCTGAAGTGGCGTTTCTAAAATCCTGCTTCATAGGATTTTTTGGTGAGAATTAAATGAGCTATAGAATGATTCATATTTTTCCCCTTTATTTAATTTTTGTTACCATGAAGACAAATTTCAATACATGTCAGCTGCTACTATTATTATCCTACATCTTCAGCCCTAACATGTAGTAAATATTCAATAGCTATCTACTTTCAAATGAATGAATGAATGAGTGAGTGACAGAGTGAATGAATGAATGAGGTTACTCTAATGCAAGACAGAACAGGGGCTTACTAGAAGGGATGAAGAGAGTCACTGGATCCTGGCTCCAAGTCAGGAATTGGAGACCGCATACGGCCTGGGTGCGTTTGGCAAGGGCTTGCGTCTGCAAAGCCTGGCGATGTTATGCAGGGAGCTTTGAATTAAAGAATCCCTGCAGGAGTTTGCAGATGAACTGGGGTGCAGGAGGGGCAGGAGGACGGGAGACTCGGAGCCTGCCTTCCAGGGTCCCCGAAGGTGCAGCCTCACACCGTGTGCACCAGGATTAAGGCAGGAGTTGGGGGCTTTGTGAGGCCTCCGAGTTGAAGAAAAGGGCTTCCGTTTTGCCTGAGGGAGAGCGACTGACTGTTTCTCCCAAAGACCTTGTTGGAAATTAAGGTCTTGGAACACTGGGTTCAATTAACTAGCAGTTTAGGAACCTTGGGGAATCTAACTTGCTGTGTGCTTCATTTTCCCTTACAAATTACTTTCCGTGCGCTTGCCTTCATATTTTTCCCACCTGCAGACAGTTCTGTACTTGGGACTGGTACCAGCTTTATTTGTACTGGATTCAAGGTGGGGTCTACAGGACAGGCTTTGCTTTCAAAGTCAATTTGCTGTCAACTTGGCCTAGAATGAGGACCCTTGTGGGTGTACATGTGTACATACATATACATATGTATATACTCATGTATGTATGCATTTATCTAAGTAGCAGTTAGAAGACTTAAGTGTTCAGTTTAATATACCAAACATTTTTAAAATAACAAACTCTGTTTTAGCCCCTATTCTGAGAATATGCAGAGTTACAGATGAATTAGACAAACTCTTTGTCCTGGTAGCTCACAGCTTAGTGGAAGTAGACTGGTAGAAAAGTTGATCAATGCCTCAATATTTGGAGATACAATAAAATAATCATAGCATTGAGGTCTGCATGAAGTTTGGAGAGCATTCAAGGGAGACTGGAGGGTGGTTAGAGATGGGTAGAGTCAAGAGAGGCTTTATTCAGCTAAATTTTGTAGTTTGAGCAGGGGTTTGCTGAGCACAGCTCTGGATGAAGACCCAGAGCAGCCAATCAGGGCCCTGCTCGGGGAGGGGCACAGAATATCTCCAGAATAAACTGGAGTAAGGTGCTGGTTGACTTAGGTTTCCACTTGTGGTTCCTACTACGTCTGGAGGAAGGTAACTCTCTCTTATTTGGTGTACACAATGAAACACTCATTTTGAATGTAATGTAGTATAAAAACTAGGACTTCTTTTTGCTAGTTGTACACACAACTTTTATTCTTAATATAGTAGCTTTTGACCCTTGAAAATTAGTATTAAGAAGTAGGGGGTAAGCATACTTGGGGAGTAGATGATGGGCATACTTGGGGAGTAGATGATGGGCAGGATTTATTGTTCTGAGAGAGAGAGAGAGAGAGAGAGAGAGAGAGAGCGCGCACCAGGAGCCCTGTTGTAGTGGGAATGGAGACCAGAAGAAGAAGTTGGAGAAGATCCTGAATGGCTGAGAAAAGACACCTATGAGAAAAGATTTGTAGAATGGTGCTATTTTCTCCAAATGTCCCCAATACATTCTTCTGAACCTCTCATAAAGCACTTACATGTCTTAACTAGCCTCAAATCTAAGCTTCTTGAGTTCAAGATTTGCATCTTAACATCTGGGTATCTTATACCTTTGAGAGGCAATATAACATGAGATCAAAGGCAAAGGTTCTAGATTGGGCTGCTGGATACATACTGGGCTCTAGAGCTTACCCGCTGTGTGATCTCAGTCAATTCCTGGCATATAATAATCACTCAACAAATGTCAGCATTTACTATTTATATTTTTCATAACACACAGGTGGTACATGGTATCCATCTGTGCTCAGTAAATATTTATTGAATGAATAAATAAAAAAGCAAATGAAAAGTAGTTTGTTGTTGAGTGTTTGTTGAACGAATGAATAATTTAATGGATTTGGAAGAAAATTTGTCAAGTGGACTGCTTTTCACTGAACCAGAAGCTGTTCTACAAATGTTACGCTCAAACTTCTGGGTTTCTCATCAACCTGTTGTTCCTTAAGCACACTTCCCTTAGAACCACCTGCTGATAAGGTGATACAACATGTACAGTATTTTATATTTATTTTAAAAATATATTTGTTTTTATATCTTTTAAATATTTATTTTTAAAATAAATATTTATTTTTTAAGATTTGTTTTCACAGCGGCTAAAGAGCTGCTTCAAGGTTTTGCAGATTGAAGGAGGAGGATTTCTTTGCTCACCTGTGGATAAGGCTAGTTTCTGTGTAAGAGCTGAGCTAAAACTCTTTGCCACCATCATCACCAAGGATTTTCTGAGCACAGGAGATGCAGATGAAGTTCAGTAAGGTGCCCCGTCTTCATGGCTCTCTTTTCAAAAAGAACCTTGAGACTGCTTACCCCGCATTGGATTGGACACTCCACTCTCTCCAGGTTCTCACCGAACAAGAGAAGTTCCCCAAGCTGGCGGGGCAGCTGGATCACGGGTTATGCTGCCCCTAGGACACGTCTTTCATCTTTGCTGTGCTTATTCAGCTGTGTGGCTCCATTGGTATCTAGCTGATTTCTGGAGAAGTGCAAAAGCCCATTTAAAAACACCACCACAGCCTCCTTTCAAGATAGGGGCCTGGTGTGGGGGTAGGGGGAGAGAAGAGGAGGAAACTTTCCATCTTATTGTCTGATATTCTTTGCTTTGTGTGCAGTTTCCCAAGACCTCTTTCTGATCAATGATGATAAAGCTCTTCTCCTATGTAAGAAGAATGTTCTCTCTTTTTTTGGCCAGTTTGTCAATTTGTGTTTTCTTATGGAAAACCCAAATGTGTTATGGAGACAGGTCATCTAAAATCATATAGACACAAGTCCTTTTCTTCTAGGATCTGCTGTCATCACCAGAGGTATCTATTAATCCAACAAACATGCCTTAAGTGATTCCTATGTGCCGGGAACTCAGGTAGTTGCAGCTCTGAGATAAGGTTAATAGGGAAAACCAACAAAAATCATCACCATTAATGCATAATTTTATTGGGTGCCTACTATTTGCCAGGCACTTGACATAGATACTTTTGTGTAATAGTAATGAGCAAAATGATGGGAAAAAATTATTATTTCCATTTTATAGAAATGTGGAAACTAATACTCCAAGAAGTGAAATTATTTACCTTAGATCACTCAGTATGGTATAAAGTATATGGGCTGAGCTTTGTGATATTGGCTGCCAGAGAGTTGTGGTGTAAAGGAGGAAAGTTATATTGGGAAGAGGAATCGGTGTTATGCAAACAGGGGGCAGGAAGGCCGGGTCAGGTTCTGTAGAGTTGTGTATCATTGTCTTTTGCATAATGAGAGCGAAGTTTGGATTGAGAAGTAGGTTTGATAAGAAGCAAGAAGCCTTGGTATACCAAGCTATGCCAGTGGGGTTCATTATTTTTTAAATTTTATTTTCCAATTGCAATTGACATTCAGTGTTGTTGTTGTTGTTGTTGTTTTAAGATTTTATTTATTTATTTTTAGAGAGGGAAGGGAGGGAGATAGAGAGAGAGAGAAACATCAATGTGCGGTTGCTGGGGGTTATAGCCTGCAACCCAGGCATGTGCCCTGACTGGGAATCGAACCTGCGACACTTTGGTTCGCAGCCCATGCTCAATCCACTGAGCTACGCCAGCCAGGGCTAGTGTTGTTTCATATTAGCTTCAGATGTGCAGCATAGTGACTAGACAGACAATCATAGAATTTACAAAGCAATCCCCCACATGTAGGGTTCATTCTTAAACACTTGGATTATTGCTATCACCAATTGTATATGAATCCCTAACACAAAACAGATCCTAGGAGTTTTTTTCCTAGTTTTAAGTGTCTTTCAGGACGTTAACAAGAGACTTCCTCATAGCACTCTGGAGATCACCAGACCTGGGTACATAAGCCTGGTCCCAGAAACTTGAACAGGCACAGTTAGCAGCTAAATAACACTACAATGACCTCCAGAGCCCAGTGGAACCTAGATGCACGGAACCGAAGTTACAGTGATGCTACTTTTACACCCCTCGTCCATTAAGAAACAGGAGTCCATCAATAAAACGATCTGGTGTGGGACCAAATTTGGACACATATAGGATTGACAAATCAAACTCTACCAGGTTGGCATTTTTTGTTCGTTCTTACCCTGTCTACATTCCTAACTTTAGAAGACTTACTGCCAAGACTACCTGGTCAGACCCTGGAATTAGAATTAATAAATACATATAACCTCTCCTTACCCTCACGTCTTAAAAACAGGTCCCAAGTTTTTGTTTGGGGAGACCAATTTGAGATTTACCTGTGGTATTCTCACTTGACTGGCTGGATGAGTAAATCTGTGTTTCTCTACAACAATCTGTCGGCTCAGACTTTTGGCTTCTCTGTGCACGATGGGCAGTGACCTCCCTGCCTTTGTTGTGTGGGTTGTTGTAGGTAGAACTGAGTTAATAAGGACAATTGAATAACCCATCTGTGATTTTTATTGTTTTTCTCCATTATCAGAGCAATATGTGCTCTTTATAAGCTTGCTGGAAAATGAAAAAAAAAAAAGAACTGACCTTTAAGTCATTTCTCAAAGCAACTACTATGTAGTTGGGTTTACTTCCTTTTAGTTTTTTTCCCCTTTCCTTCAAAGAATTGGTGTAATCATCATTATACTGTATATAAAATTTGGTACTATTATCCAATTAATATCATGAGGTAGCTTTTTAATATGTTAGAAAGCCTTTCAAACCATATAGTTTAATGATTATAACCCACTATCTGAATGTATCACACTTTACATAAAACAGGTCTTGGAATTGGACGTGTAGGCGTTTTGTGCTTTGACCCTGATAAGTAATGTTTTGATGAGCATCTTTGTATTAAAGATTTTATGCAAGTTAAACGGCTTCTGGAGGATGAATTTTCAGAAGTGTTGCAAAAATGAAAGTCACACGTCCTTTCTAGCTCTTCCATCATGAAGCCAACTTCACTGCTTTTTTGGGTATCCTTATCCATTTATATGCCAGCTGTATTTTCCTCTCATATCTCTTTCACAAGTATAGCATCTCTCATAAATGTCAAGTAAACATAATGGAGATGAAACTCCTGTGCCCTGAGGGAGACTTAAAACTGCTTGGAGTATCTTGTCTTGCTGGAAAAGTAATTTTTTTGGAAGCAGGAGAGGGACTCCTGCTTATTCTGCTGAATGACTTCTGAATACTATTATCCAAAAGGCTTCTCTCTGTTAATAAGAACAATGCATAGCTCCTGCAGAGTGTACCTGGAGGTACCCCAGCTCCATAGAATCCGAGATGGTGGGGGTTGTTGAAGCATTCTGTAGGTGTCTTGAGGCTCTACCTAGAGGCTTAGGAATGCGTGATCTATAATACTAATTGAATGACTAAGCTACCAGCATCACAGGCTCAAATATGACTAATAACTATTCTCATTCTACAGTGTGCGGTTTTTCAAAAAAAAGTAAACAAAGCCTCTGCCCTTTTGTTCTGTGATTCACTCCTGTGAAATATTCAGCAGTAAGGCCGAGGGAGCACCAGAGATACCAGCTGGTGCTCCTCACTCTTCTGTCCCTGCTTACTCAATTCACTTCCCTCTCCCACCAGGTCCGAGGACCAAAGGGGCTGCATTTCGCAGACCTGAGGAGAGGCTGTGCTGTGTGCTGTTTAAGAATCAGACTTTGGGTTTAAAATGGCAGCATCACGCCCAGGCTCCCTGGTTCCCCAGATGTGTATGACCTTGGGCAAAGACTTGGCTTCCCTGAGCTCCAGTGGGTTTCGTATCTCAGGTGGAGATAACCAAATAGGCTATAGAATTTTTAGGAGGATTAATGGATGTGAAGATCTTACTGCAATGCCTAGGTTCAGAATGAGAGCTGAAGACACGGTCATTGTTCCTAAGATTAGCTACAGGTTGTCACCAGGCCGTCCCTGAAGAGTGAAATCGTTGCATACTTTGGGGACATCTTTAACACATTTGTGTTTTTTTTTGTTTGTTTATTCATCTTAAAAACCAATGATAATTTCTACCTTGCAATTTGGTAAGGGGTACAGAACACAATATGACAAAGCGGCGCAGTGCCGTATTTGTCCATTTTTCCCTTTCTCTACCCATGGCTGACTGGAGAGTGCCTTGGTGTGTTCAACTTCCTGAAGCAGATTTTTGAGATCTTCAGGGTGGAAAGTACTGGCTCTTAAGTGCCGAACCCAGAAGAATGATTTCCAAGCCCTGGCTTGTCCCCTGCTGCTGGGTGTTTCTCTGACTTGGAGATGAAAAGAGTTTCAGTGCTTTCGGAAACGGCAGAGGCCTGGGCACCGTCTCACACACAACCCTGGGTAGGGTGTGACCAGTGACAAACCTAGGAAGGCTAGATGCTGAGTGGCACAGTTCAGGGAAGACACAGACAGAGTGGGGACTAGAGGGCCCACCCCTAAATGTTTTAGACCAGGAAGTACGATGAGACACTTGTGCAGCTTTAAAGAAGAGGGACCCACAGTAGTGACTGAGGTCGAACTTCTGGGTGCTCTGTTGATCAAGGCCTCGCAGGGAGACTTTGATTTAGAAAATACAATGAGATGGCATTTCTTGTAAGTTAGTGTGGAATAAACTCACATTGCATACATGTAGATGCACAAAACATCAGACAAGGTAGATCATAATCAGCAGGGCTTCGTGCACGAAAGCAGATACTGCTTTTATCCTCTCTGATGGCAAGATGGGTTTTGAAGCATAAAACTTAGTTAGGAGCATGAGCCCTGGAGTTGGCAAGAGCAGGCTACATCAGTTACCATCTGGAGACTCTTGGGCAGGTCATCAAACCCTTTTAATCCTATTTTTTCATTTGTGAGGTACAGATGTTAAGAATACCTCTCATAAAATACGGTCAGTTATAAGAAGTAAATGTTAGATAAGAATGTTACATAAGATTAAATGCCAGAACCATGTCTGATTTGCATAAATGATGAATCATTGAAGCTGTTATTAACACTAATCATGATTGTGTAGTAGTTGTTGGAGAAAGTTTGTGCTTTCCCAATCTTCCTTCTTAAATATCAGGGTATAAAGGTAAATGTTTGAGGCCATCAATTCTACAAACATTATCCTAATTAATGTTTATTCCAGAGGGTTCTGAGATGCTTTATGGCCAATTATATGGAGG
The DNA here is from genome assembly GCF_019186645.2 of Phyllostomus hastatus. Classification (NCBI taxonomy): domain Eukaryota; kingdom Metazoa; phylum Chordata; class Mammalia; order Chiroptera; family Phyllostomidae; genus Phyllostomus; species Phyllostomus hastatus. The sequence goes on from NW_025333709.1 coordinate 6,307,054, forward strand.
CTTGGAAAAAGTCCTTTGGGAATAAGGACTTTCTTCTAGATACTCCTGAACCTGAAGAATTGTGCCTGATCAGAGAAAGCTAGAAACAAAGATAGGGAAATAGGACATTTAGGGAAAACTCTAAAGCAAGTGTTTTTCTTTGGTGGATTTGATAGAATGAAAATTTTGGAAAAATGGAAATGTAAAACTTTCATTTATAATGCCCTTCCAAGATCTAAATTTATTTTAATCTTCTAGCAAAATAAATGAATTGCTATATAACCTGTTTAGTTTTTATCCCCTTTGAAGATCTAAAGGCCTGGTCTGGAGCTAGAGAGGTAAACCTCTAATTCTTGGAAGACATTTTCCTTTATTGCTTTTGTTATTTGGTTGAGAGCCAAACAAATAGTCACTTAAAAACATCTGTTCTTAGTGGTGCTGTGTTACATGTCTCTTACCCTCAGGTAGCAGATTCGATAATTTTTTATTTGCTTTAATTGCAAAAAGTTCTTTCAGTTTAGAAGACCAACCTCATTTTCTCTTCTCCAGTGCTATCCAGGCTTGAGGCTTGGGGCATGCGAGTGGGAAGACCTAGTGTGCTCATTACTCTCCCTCCCCCTTTGTTTGTCTGGTCACAGTCCTCTTTGCTCCCTCCTATGGGTGACAGGGCCTCTGGTGTGTCAAGGAGAGGAGGAGGAAAAGGACAGGGACCAACACTACTTATTGAGCTGGCTCCTGCTGTGGTTCCCTCTGTTAGTTGTCATCGTCTCTTTGGTTCACACCGATGGGACCCCAGGGCCCTCTCCGTGGATCTTTCCTGGTGGCTGCATTGTCAATTTTCTTAGATTCCTCTCAAGGGACCTTCCAACTGCAGAAGACTTAACCGTGGTTGACAGCCACCAGCGCGCCTTCAGTCCTGTCAGAAGTCCACCCATGGCTCCTGCTTTTCAGGGCCTCCTCTCTGGCAACCCTTTCTTACCCTCTTATGTGGAGGGTAAGAAAGATGGGTCAAGGGGGTCGTCCTTGTGTCCTCTTGACCTCCAGGAGATTGATGCACTTTTGCCACGACATCTGAAGGAACAGGTTGCTCCACAGACACCCTCTTCCTGCCCTGCTCTCTCTCTGAAGCTCTGTTCTCCTACTTAGGTAGGCACAGGACAAATCAACAAGGCTGCTACCTCATCAGGGGGCCACCAGGGAATGTGGAGCCAGTATTCCCTGCTTTTAAGGGTCCCCAATATTTATGAGTTGTTTTCTTGGAAAGCGCCTTCTATCTTTCATAGATGCTCTATTTGGCCCTTGGGTGTGCCATAGCCCAGCATCCCCATGCAGTAATGGTGGATTGCCCCTTGCCCTTGTCCTAGGTCTTCTCTCATAGATAAGGGAGGTGCTGGTGGTGCTGGGCATGGGTTGAAGGCAGCAGTGCCAGTTCAGCCACTTCTTAGAAAGGTCTGCGAACAGTGTTTAACTCTAGTTAGAATGTGTGGCACTTGATGCCTCTGTTCCTATTTTTATCTGCTAATTCTGGAATCATAGGAAAAGTTCACTTATTTTGTGTGTGTGTATATTTATAGAACATACACATATGGACGCACACATAAACACACATGCGCCTATACCCCACAGGTGAGAGACTGAGGGAGAGGAGTCGATTCTCTGCTGAAATGCTAACAGCAGCTCTCATTGGGTGGTGATTAAGACTAGCCTTTATTTTTGTTTTCTTTTCTGGTCTTCACTGCATGCGCCACGTTTTCTCTGATGAAAGCGTATCGCTCTTAAAATAAGGTGAAGTACAATAAACATAATTTAAAAAATATTTCTAAGCTGCCACGTCTTTGAACAGATGGGCCAGATGTGAGGGGCAGGGGCCTGGGCTTTCTGACCTCCTGGGGTGCTCTGCGGGCTCATGATTTGATGAAGCATCAGCTGCTCCGAATTCCTCCAGCACCTGCCACAACAAAAGGAGGCCCTTTGCTGAGCATACTGATGCGGTCATACGTGCCTTTACAGAACAAAGAAACCAAAATGAGGAGGTCATTAAGCCTCCGTTGGACAGCATCCCTCCTGCCCTAGCCTGAGCCCTCTGAGGGAGACAGCAGCCCACCTGCGAGGGAAGGCAGCCACGTCCAGAGTGAGTTCCTGGCACCTCCCTTTCGTCCTCTCTGGCGGTCTCCTCCCTCCTTTTCGTGGTCCCCCACCTCCCATTTGGTTCACTTCTCAGCTCCAGCTCATGCTAAGAAACATTTAGCATCTGTTCCTTCGATGTGCCTCCATCCTCTCGTGGACCCACCTCTGTCCCACACATCACAGCTGAGCCTAAGAGAAGGGCTGGTTCCCACGAGGGAAAGGCTACCACGAATGGGCTGCCCCTCAACCCTTTTAGCTTTGTCCTGCTCACGGTCTCACACCTCCTGCTGTTTTTTTGACTAGCCTTCAAAGTTGGCTACCATCCCCTTGGCCTCACTGAGAAAAGGCAAGCTGACACCCATTTCTCTGTATTATGTAGTATCTTTTCAGAGATCAGGTGACCTCTGCCCACATTCCCCATGTGGGGAATGCTAAGGAATGAGAGTCCCTTATCCCTCACTCATTCTTTCCCAAGGTAACAGGAGTGGCCAGTATGATTGGGCGACGCTTAACACTCAGGGACATGCTTACTAGTATATGAGGTTACTCTGCCTTAAAGACAGGGTTCCCATGTCTTTAAGAAGAAGGAGAAGAACTGAATCTATGGTCTCATTTTCAGTCATTCTGCCTGGGTATTCTGGTGGGAGCTGGTGGAAATGAAACAGGATGGGAAGTTTAATAAACTGCTCCTCACATCCCTCAACTCCTTGTCCCTTGTTCCTTGTGTTTGGGCACAGCAGTCTCTCTTCCAGCCTTTTCTTTACTGTGGTGACTGCCCCCCGGTCTATCTTTTCTCCCACGTGAAAACTGAAGCCCACTGAATTCTCCTTTGAGCAATGGAGTGAAACAGCCTGCCATTCTCCCCTACACGACTGGCTGGCTTAATGAACAAGAGTCTTGTTGACCAGTTATACGTCTCTTTCTTCTCCAGCATCCCTGAGCATGCTCGTCTCAGGGCGTCAAACCTAGGACACGGTCCTGAATCCAGCTTTCACTAGGGTTCTACATTGGAACTGTCAATGTAGACTGGAAACCTATGGACCAAGTGGTAGGTTTCCATTTTCCCATTGTTTTTAGGGTGCAACTGTTAAGTGGTGTTGAGAAAGGAGGCTGAACACACCGTGCAGAGGGTGAGGATTGGATAGATGGTCTGTGTATGGAGAACTCAGTGCCCTCCCACACTGCAACATGGGGGTGAGCTGCCCCATATTCCCCGGGTCACGCTCTCCCACTTGTTTATATCTAGGTGCTTCTGTAACAGTGCAATGCTTTTGAAATAATGTAGACGGGATTCTCATACTTTCCTTCTGGTCCAATCTCAGCCTCCTTCCCGACCAACAACAGGAAATTACACAAAGAATTATTGGTGCTTGCGTGGGTGAGCAAATTACACCATGCATTATGTTAATTCCAACTGGCCTGAAGAAGAACTGGATCTATGGTCTCATTTTCAGTCACTCTGCCTGGGCTATTCTGGTGGGAGCTGGTGGAAATGAAACAGGATGGAAAGTTTAATAACCTGCTCCTCACATCCCTTAACTCCTTGCACCCAGGGGAAAGTGTTCCAAAATGTTGTGTGAACTCAATTCCTTCCCACCCACTGACTGATAAGAGGGGACAGGGCAGAAGATTGTGGTGTTTTTGCTTTAAGAAAGTGGCAATTCTTTACCAAGGTGCGTGTCCTGGTGTTAGTGAAGGAGACTCTCTGTGTTCAGGGCAGGGGGAACACAGCATAGTGGTTAGGAACACGGGCTCTGATTCAGGCAGGCCAGGCTCGAAACCTGGTTCAATTACTTACGAGCTGTAAAACCTTAGACAAGTGACTTAATCTTTCTTCTTCTTCTTCTTCTTCTCCTTCTCCTTCTCCTTCTCCTTCTTCTTCTTCTTCTTCTTCTTCTTCTTCTTCTTCTTCTTCTTCTTCCTCTTCCTCTCCTTCTCCTCCTCCTCCTTCTTCTCCTTCTCCTCCCCCTTCTTCTCCTTCTCCTTCTCTTTCTCCTTCAAAAGATCACTGTAAACATTAAATGAGGTAACATGCAGAGTCCTTTAGCACAGGGCCTGGGGCATGGTGAGTTCTCAATATGTCATAGCTAAAACTATGTCTCATTATTTAACTGTAAACACATCCTATCTCCTAAGGTTATGGGATAAGAAGGGAGAGAAAAGATCTAGCAAGAAATAGGAGAGGGGGTCAGAGGCAGGTGCCAACCCTAGGTGTGGCCCAGGTAAGGATCAGGGACAAGGGCAGGAGGACACTCAAGACACACTGAACGATTTTCAGACACATGCGCACTTTCTTCCTAACCTCCCCAGGGAGCCTGGGTGGGAATGTGCGTGCTTGCTGCTGGAAAGGACTGTACCCTTTACTGAAGAGGTTGGCTCCCGTCACAGATTTTTGCTGATTCGCTGGGTACCTGTGAAATATTGCAATGGTGGCTTCAATTCTTCATCCCCTTTAGCCCTGTCCTTTACTCTGTGACTTTGTGGATCCTCTCCCTAAAGACGATATCTTGTACTGTCTGAGTGTGGCTCACCTTCTGATTCCCTTCAGCCACTGAAATCCCTGAGAAGTGATGGCTTCTCAGCACCACATGACACCTCAGAAGGCCTGTGTGTTTCAACTTGCTTTCTATTCTTCTGCAATGGCCATTTGCAGAGGTCGTGCTGCCACTTACTGGAGGATGAGAGGCACCTGTTTATCCCAGCAGAGGCTGACCTGGTCAGTGGACAGCCAGCCACCTCCCAGCTGCGTGCGTGAGTAAGGGAGCCAAGCCAAGATGAGCAGAGCCACCCAGACCCACATCCTAGTGTTATGTGAGCTTTTAGGTGGCTCTTCTCATTGACCCTGACTGTGCAGAGAGAGAGGGGAGAAGCGCCTGAGTGGGGAGCATTATTTTATCCCACACATCGGATTCACTCATACGTCCAGCAGATATGGGTGTCTGCCCAGCGGCAAACCTGCAGTGACACTGTTGCAGGGACAAAGATGGGGGCAGCGTCATTTTCACCAGAGGCACGCTGGTAAGAACTGGAATATGTTATGAGAGCAGGGACTCTGTCTAGCGTGTTCCGAAACGTATCCCAATCGCCTAGAAGAGTAAGCTGGCACTCGGTAGATGTTTGAAAAACATTATTTTACTTGGTGTAGGTATATGGGTGAGTGTGTGTATGAGAGTGAGTGTGAGTACCAGATAAGTAATTAAATATGTCATAAAAGGCTCATTTCTCTTGCTCCCCTTCGACTGGCAGAATGACCATTCCTCCTTCTTTTCTCTAGTCTTTTTCTTTTTTCTCTCACGGTGCCAGCAGCAGGCACTGCAGTGTGCTATAAACTTCCCCCCATAACAGAATGTCGATGCATAAATCAGAACGGCCTCTCACGGGCTGTCTGCAGTAATAAATGCCATGGAGGCAGCCCAGCCGGCAGCGTGAGAGAGATCACACGAGCCACGGCCTGGAGAAAGCACGCCATCGTGAATAAACTCAGCCTTGCATTATTTATATATTTCAGGCGTTATTTTCTCTCCTCTGCAAGGTCTGAGCCTGACTTGCACTGAGTGTGAAGAGTGTCGGACGTGGGCTGTGACGGAAAGACAGTTGCAGTTTGTCTTAGGTCAAGTTTCCGGGTGAGGATTGCATCGTGTCCCTTGGGGAGCAGAGGCTGGCGGTGCTGTGCGGTGGGAAGACCCTTTTTGAATTGAGGATGTGGTGCTTCCAATTCCAGCAAGTTGTGTCCTTATGGGCTGGTGGGTGTTGTGCATCATCACCTTGGAGCTCAGCGGCTGGGGCGAGGGCCTCTGGCCTGCCGTCTTCATCTCCACCATCGAGACTGTTGCCGTCTCTCGTCTTTTCTTCCTGCCGTGGGTTTCAACCTAAGATTTTGTTGCGGCTGAAGAATAGTTTTACTGTAAAAGACGAAGTTTGGAAATCACTGTCTTGGCTGGGCTTTGACACCTCAACGTGGTCCTCTACTTCTGCGGCTCATGAGGGTCCCTGGAGAGTTTTTAGAAACTATTCATGTGTCTTTGTTTGTCTTGTTTGTTCATTTGTTGCTTTCTGTTTGATTTTCCATGTGTGCGTGAAATCATATGGTTCTTGTCTTTTCCCATCTGAGCTATTTTATTTAGCGTGATATTCAGAAGACTCATCCATGTTGTTGCAAATGGCATTACTTCATAAAAACGCACAGACATGGATAACAGCGTGGTGGTTTCCAGAGGGAAAGGGGGTGGGCGGGGACACAGAAGAGGGTAAAGAGGTCCAAATATATAGTTACAGAAGGTGACACAGTGTAGCATACAGATGATTATTATAGCATTTTACACCTGCAGCTTATATAATCTTATTTATTAACCAATGTCGCCCCAACAATTGTAATAAAATTGGAAAACTATTCATGCCGGGGTCTTAATTTTTACCAACTGAATCAGAGCTCCTGGAGATGGGGCTGGACGTCAAGATTGCAAGAGCTCTGTAAGGGACTCTGATGGGCAGCCAGGGTTGAGACCATTGCTCCGAGGGCGTCCTTCACCCAGCAGGGTGCATCCCAAGATCCGAGTAGGCCGGGGCTCAGCAAGGGCCTGGGTGTGAAGGGGTGAATGGGATGAGCTCCCATAAACCTTATAACATGTGTGCATGCATGTGCCAAGCTTACAAAGTACCACAAGTGGAAAGGATGAAGAGAGAATGCTTTATTTAAAACTGCACGAATAGGCACAATGACAGCTGATGACACAGGCCCATGCTTCGCCGTACCTGATACGAGAATCCAGTTTTCCTGACTTTCCACTGAGGGTTCTTCTTCACCTGACCTCACTGTGACTCAGCGTTCACTGTGTGCCCTTCTTGCAGTCCCATGACTCAAGGGCAACTCCACCAACGTCATCAAATTCGATATCACCTGAAATTGTGTAACAAGGTCTCCTGATGGTGAAGTGATTCGCTCTGCAAGCGCCCCAGTTAACCTAGCCCTCACCTAAAGTCTTCAAGCCACAGTTTCTCCAACAGCAAGCTTTGTGCCTTCTGTAAGCGAGGGGGAGTTAGTCCTGAGAATATCACAACCCTTCTTCCTCGTTTAGAATTTGTACTTTTTAAAGCTTATTAATAACCATCACCTCATATAATCCTTCTGTGTTCTCTCAGGATACAGAAAAGTTGTCTTTGTCAACTCATTTTGCGTAGATGAGTCGAGCTGGTTTTAGGAATGGCCTTCCCCAGCCAGGGTCCTCCTGGGACCTTGGTGAGATAGCAACCTGTGCTGTTGGAGGACTCCAGCGACCCTCTCGCTGACCCTCACACCCTGCCTTCACCAGTTCTGTCTGCATTTGCTCCAGCTGTGTCCCTACCACTAACCTCAGATCCACCTTCTTTCCACGTCCTGAGGCTGGCTGTCCCCTTCCAGAACCCGGAGATCTGAACCATCCAAGGGCTGAGCTAAGAAAAACTGTGTGTCGACATTTGCTAACTCTCCATGACAGCCCTTTAGAATATATTTGGACCTGCCACCCCCTGCCCGCTTCCTACTGGTATCTGAACTTCCCTCCTCCCAATAGATAAAAGTGCGCTGCTGAGCTCTTTCTTAAGGCTGATGTTCCTAAAGCCCCACCTGATTTTCCTCATTTTAGTTGTTTCTTTTTTCTAACCATCACCCAATGTAGCCAAGATAATATCAAACATTTCTCTAAAGCCTGGCCCTGTCAGTTCTCTCGAAGGCTCCTATGCCTTTGAACACCTAAATGGTGCATGCAGTGAAGGGAGACCTTGTTTCTGAGCGGCCCTGAGCGTTGTGGCGTGGCTGGTCAGAGCTTCATTCAAGGGAACCTTTGGAGAGCCCGCAGGTGAGAGAAAGCTGACCTCTCAGGATCCCTTCTCTGTTCAGTCAGGGTGGGACTCCCATTCCCAGCATCAGCATGGAGGTGGGGGAAGCCATTCCACTCAGCGGTTATTGTGCTCAGTGGGATGAGTGTCAAGAGAGCTGATCAGAGGGAATTTTGGGGCCTGGGCCACATGGGGGCTTTCCAGGAGCCCTGTTGGGAAGAAAACATATCAGGTTGTCCAGAGAGTCAGCAAACACAGGGACCCAAGGTCAGTGCCAACAGAAAGATTGCGAGGACTCAGGCTGATCAGCAACAACTGTCTTGGAACCAGGGAGATTCGGACAATACGTTATGTTCCTGTCTTGAACTTGCTTCCTTCAGTGGAAAACAATTTTTTAAATATGTGGTCTTGGCTTCACGGAAGCCCAGCCATTGTATAGATGAGGTTTTACAGAGGATGCAACTCAGAAGTGATGTGAACTGATCCAGAAAATTCAGACACAATGTTCTCTTCATGTGTTTATAGAGTTTGGTGGGAAGAGAATGGAGCACGAGCCCTTTGAGGTTGCAGATCCCACCAACTTGGAGGTCCTTTTCCATCTCCACCCTTCCTATCCTCAGACTTTTTTTCCCAGCAAACCTGTAGGATGCCCTACCTGGTGCTAGATATCATGCATTTTGACAAGAAAAAAAGGACTATTGTTCTCACATGAAGCTTCTAGACTAGTGGTTCCTTGGAAGGAAAGACTGTGAGAATAATCCCCCCCCTTTTTGAGAAAGGGTGTTGGGACCCTCTGCTACTCCTAGGTGATGATTTTCCTCTCTCCTGGGAAGCAGGTAAGATGAACAGACTTTAGGGATTATGTATTGTCCTTAGGCAGAGAAGAAGCTATTTCTGCACTAGGTAAGCAAGAATGGAATGTCTGAAATGCCCTGTATGATTGGAAAATATGCCTCCTTTTTCAAAACATACTTTCATGGAGAAACTTGGAAGAAAGCTACTTACTGCTCAGCGTTTCTCAGTGAGGGAATTGAGTCGTGCCTGCAATTTCTGATCTTTTTGGGCTCTCACCTTTTGCTTATTTCAGGAAGCCCCCAGGTCCTGCAGAACTTTTCCGGAGATCCCCCTGGGGCATGTCCTTGGATTCCATAGCCCAGAATTGTTTGCATGACTGAAAAGCCTTGTCTTCGGGCAGGGAACTGGCAACAGTATAAACAATGACTGGGCATTGTTTGGCTCTTTTGGAAGGGAATAAAAGGTGTACAGCCCTCCCTGTGGGGGTCCTGATATTTTTATTTCACTTTGCTGAAGAGTCAAGCACTCCACTGGTTTGCTAGGGCTACCATATTAAATTACCATGGGCTGGATGACTTAAAACAATAGAAATTCATTCTCTCACAATAATAGATGCCAGAAGTCTGAAGTCCAGGTGTTAGCAAGGCCACGCTCCCTCTGAAGACTCCAGGAAAGGACCCTTCTCTGCCTCTCTCCTGGATTCTGGTGGTTGCCAGCAATCCTTGGTGTCCCTTGGCTTATAGACACGTCACTTCGATCTTTGCCTCTGTCATCACACAATGTGCTCCCCTGTGTCACTGTGTGTTTGTGTCTAAACTTTCCTTTTGTTAAAATGAGAACACCTGTCATTGCATTAAGGCTCACCTTAATCTAGTGTGACCTCCTCTTAATTTGATGACATCTACCAAAACCCCACTCCCAAATAAGGTCCCATTCAGAGCAACTGGGAGTTAAGAATGCCACATATCTCTTTTGGGGGATGCAATTCTACCCACAATAGATGTGCTCTGTACTAGACAGAAGAAGGAACCCTTATTTTGGCAGACCCTAGGCAGCTATTAAGTGCACGGTCATTCAACATTATTCCAAAATGCATTTACCGTGTATCAAATATTTCTTATGCATGGGCTGTGCACAGGGGTAAAAAATTCATCCAGTGATTCTCCAGACACCAGCACCCTTTGCCCTGAGGCTGGTTCTCTGTCTGTCTGTGGCAGGCAGCCTCTGTCTACCTCCAGGGCTTTGCACTGGGCAGGCTGTCTGCCTTGGCTGCCTTTCACTGGTCAGTGTTTGGTGCCAGGAAAAAAAAACCAACCTTCTTTCTCTTCTTTTCTGTTTCCTGGGATTGAGTGGGGACTCAGAGATCAGAATCTGGGGCCTGGCTGGCCCATCTGGTGCTTCCTACTTTTCAGCTGAGACGCATCAGGCTCTGGAGGTCAAAGACACCTGTCTTCCCATCGGAGAAACCAAGTGTCTCTGTATCTGCTCACGTGGAGGGAGTAGTTGGGATTGCCGCTTTGGCCCTGGTTTGCATCTCCAGGGGAGAATAGTGTGACGTTGTCCCTGGCTACTCCTTCTGTAGCTGTATCAAGTCGAGTCCTGTGTGTTGGTCACATGATTGCAACCTCTAGAGGGAGCTCAAGGCCTGTTTCCATCTCCCACAACTACTGCCCAAGGAAGATCCTCGGATGGATTGAATGATAAACACAAAAAAGCCGCAGTGCTGGGTGGATGGGAATACTTAGCTGGAGGGGGAAGGCAAGGGTTGTGTGTTTCTGAGGGGGGAGGAACTAACGGTCTATCATGCTTGGCAGGCATTTTTGTCCCCGGAACCTACGGTCAGGAGTTGTCTGTGGGGAAGTGGGCAAGGAGGGGAGGCTGAGGCCAGCTATCTTCTAGGTTAGTGGTGATGGTCAGGGAGGAGTTTCCGCTGTTCTCCTTGAACTGGGGAGATCTGAGGACTGATGCTTTGGGGCTAAAAAGATTCAAGGGCCCATGGAAGCTAAAATATGGGTCCAGTGCAAGAGAAATATGGACCAAACGTTTAAATTGGGGTTACTGACAAGTCTCCGCTGGGCCAGCCTGCCCCTCTGTCACAAATCTCTCTGGACCCTGTGGGAGTTGGGTGGGCTTCAATATCCTGACCACCGCTCAGTCCTTTTGAAAAGCAGAGGCATGGAAAGCGCTGGCTCAGTCCAATGCAAAGACTGCAGGGGTGCAGTGGTGCAGTAATGCAGTGGTGGGTCAGTCACTCAGCTTCTGAGAAATCTAGTTTTCTTCTGATGATAAAGTGAGGACAATACATGCTTGATGAGATATTGTGAGATTTATAAGTAAAACATAAGGCATAAAAACAATAGCATGGCATATAGCACATAGTAAGTGTTTAACCATTGACAGCTGTCATGGCAGACATAGTTCTGGCTGCTTAGTGATGACAGCCACCATTCATGAGCTCTCAGGAACAGGCAGATGTAAATGCTTGGTGTTGTCTCATTCTGCCACATCGCCAGCTCCACTAGGTATGTTATTACTAACCTCCCTTCTCCAAATAATGCAACTGAAGCTTAGGGAGGTTAAGTAACTTCTCCAGGGTCAGAGCTGGGATTTGAGTGCAGGTTGGTCTGCCATGCCGTGCCAGTTCTTGAACTGTCTCTCCAAAGATAATCTCGGTTCCATCAAGGGCAAATCCGAAGCCCTTGAGATTCTGCTCTGCACGTCTGTGTGTTGAAGGTCCTGTGTGAGTGGGTCTGCATGGGGATGGCCAGCTTCAGCTGCTCCTAGGGATCTGTGCCTGTGGAGTAGGCACTCGCTGTGAAATAACCCTCTCCTCCTGGAACGGGAGGAAGCGGATGCATCCGAGTGCCGCTTTTTAATCAAGAAGGCCATCCATCTCCCGTTGTCATTTGATCTTTCTCGAAACAACAGCCGCACATCTCTAGGCAACGCAGACGTGACGCAGACGAAATGAAAACGGAGGGAGCTGCATCTTTCTCTCATTAATGGAGAGGGGGAAACACATGGCTCCTGCCTTGAGTGTTTGGGGGACGTGTTATTTTTAGAAAAGAACATTTTGTGATTTTTAGCTTCTGAGCAAACTTTTCTTTTTTAATTTTTAAATAAGTTGCTGATTTAAAAAAGAAGAGTTGCTAGAGCCACGGGAATTAATCAGTAAAACCGTACTGTGCTCTTCTATGTTCAAGGCATAGAGATACAGATAGACTATAAGGCTTGTCCTTGCTTTCTACATGCTTAGACCCTATTAAGAAAGATTGTATAGCTATGTATGTATGGGGCTCAGAATACAAGGAAATCTGATGCATTGTAGTTCACAGGAGACAGAATATATACAGAGGTAGAAATTGTCAAGCCCTGAAAAATAGATGGAGTCATTCATTCAATGAACATGTATTAAATACCTTTTTTTTTTGTCTATAGCAGGCACTGGGAAAAGAAAGCTGAATTAGATCTTGACACTACCCTTGAAATTCTGTAGTCCAGTGGCAGACACAAAATTAGAATTAGACACTAAGAAATGCCATGAAATAAGTAACAGAAATGTGTACAAATGACACAAAGCCACAGTCAAATCTACAGAGGAGAGAAGTGTCAGAAAGGCTTTATGGGAGAAAAAATACTCAAGATGGATATGGAAGCATGAGTGCTAATTGACTAGAAAGAAAATGAGAAAGGTAGACCAGGCAAGAAAAACAATATATGCAAAGTGTTTTGAGTGAAGCTGTGTCTAGAGCTGGGAATGGTAATGGCTTTGGGGCACGTGGAGAGGTAAGACTAGAGAGTACTTGGATACGCCCACATATGGAGGGAATCTAAAAGATTTGATAAAATGTGGTAACTCAAATCTGTATTTTAGAAGCAAGGATCACACAGTTTTGTTACAGTGTGGACAATTAGACAAGTGCAATTAATACTGTTATGGACTGAGGGTTTGTGTCTCCCTTCAAATTCGTCTGTTAAAATCCTAACTCCTGACTCGGTGTTGTAAGAGGTGGGACATTCAGAAGGTAATTCGGTCCTAAGAGTGGAGCCCTCAGGAGTGGGATTAGTGTCCTTAGGAAAGAGACCCCAGGGAGCTCTCCTGCTCTCTCTCTGCCGCGTAAGGACACAGAAAGAAGACCATTGCCTATGAACCAGGAAACACATCTCACCACACACCAAATCTGCCTGAGCCTTGATCTTGGACTTCTCAGCCTTTAGAACTGTGATAAATAAATGTTGTTTAAGCCAACCAGTCTATGGTATTTTTGGTATAGCAGCCCAAGTTGACTAAAGAAGTACTGTGATGGGAATAGTTAGGGTTCCTATAGGAACTCAGAGGAAAATCACCTTATTCAGACTGGACTTGTCTGCGGAAGACTTCTTGGAAGAAGTAAACTATGCAGAAATTAGCTTAAGGGAGATGGGGGTGATTTAGAGGAACACAGTTCTCCAAGAAAGAAGGCGATGGTATGGGGCACAGCCAACTGTTCTGTGTAGCCAGGAGATCGGGTGAGGTGTGTGTAGAGAAGGGAAAAGCTAGGCAGGGTGGGTGAATCTGTGCAGTAGGAGTTGAAAGCCCTCTTTTTAACCAACTATTGAGCCTTGAAAATGGCTTTAACCAGGGATTAGCTTGATTTGATTTGCTTTTTAGAGAACTTTCTCACTGTCGGATATGGACTATATGGGAAGGATGAAAATATGGAAGAAGAGGGATCTCTTAAGGTGGTGTTTTATAATGGCCCAAGGAGGAATGCTGGGGGCCTAGCCCTAGGTGGTATCAGTAGAAATGTGGGATAGTTCATTCAATGAGCAGATATTTAGGAAGTGAAAAAGATGGGACCTGGTGATTGTTTGGATAGCCTGAGATGCTGAAGAGAGGTAGAAGGCCCATGTTAGAGAAGAAGAGTTCATGGAAAATTGGGAGAATTGTTGGGACATTCACCAAGACACAGGACACAGGAGTATGGACCTCTTGGGGTAAAGTAGACCGGGTTACGGAAGACAGAAAAGAATTCGACATGTGCTGCCTGAGGTGTGTGAAGCGGTGGGTCAAAGGAGTGTGTGAGGGAGAGGACAGGGTTATCTCGATTCAACAAACATCGGTTGAGCTGCTACTGTGCCTCAGGCTCTGGGCAATACACTGAGCTCAAACCCGTACTAAAGAGAATCGCCTCAAGAAGTTCTGCAGTTTAGTGAGAGACGAAGCTGGGCACACAGATTATTTCAGTGTCATCTGTTAATGTGTTCACAGACCTGTGCACACAGTTGGACAGATGTTAACGAGCACCTACTTGTGCCAGGACGGTGCTAGTGCTGTAGATGTGGCAGGGAGTGGGCCTAACAAGAGTCTTTTCTTCAAGGAGTCAATGTTTTACTGACTCTAACTAATGACCCAACTAAGCAATAGCCCAAGTAACTATCCAACCAACTAACAGACTAACTAACTTAGACAAAGATTCAGGTAGGAACTCTTGTGTTACTTTGGGTTCTGGGAGAAGTAGAAGTGAGAGGCAGACCTGAGAGGGAACATGGGAATGTGCTGGAGGGACTGAAGGAGCTGGTAGACTATGATGCTGGTCTGACTCCGTGGAGGGAGAAGAAAAGAAGGAAGGAAGGAAGGTTGGATAGAAACAGTCTCAGATTGCTGTTCAGTCCAACCAAGTTTAAGTAAAGTTGATGGTGGGTCCCCAAGTCAAAGTCAATGGTTGGCGATTCCACGTGTCCCATGAATATACTGTCGTTGGCTGGGGGCATCCCAGGGGAAGTGTGGCCTCAGAGCGTGCTATGGCGAGATTTCAGACACCAACAGCTGAGGTCCTTAGATAACTGTACTCCAGCATTTGGAGGTCTGCAAGGAGATTATTACAGTGGCCACAACTACGAAGTAAGTATCCAGGTACTGAGAGAGAATAATCTGGGAAAGGGAGCATTTAGATGATCAGGGAGAGATGGTCTCTCTGGGGAAATGATATTTTATCTAAGGCCAGAAAGATGGGAAACACCTAGCTGTGTGAAAGGACTGGGGGAAGCACCGTAAGTAGAGGGAACAGCATGTGTCAAGGCACTGTGGTGGCATCAGAGGGTCCCCGAGAAGGCCACAGTGACTGGCATATAATCAGAAAAAGAAAAAGTGGCAGAAAGTGCAGGCAGGATCATATACTCCAGGGTTTCATAAATCATTTTAAGGAGTTTACATTTTATTCTAACTGTAAAAGGAAGCCAGAGGAGAATTGAAATTGGGCAGTAGCATGATCTGACTTACATTTTAAGAAGACCACTCTGGCTGCTACATGGGGCATGACTTCAGGTTTTAAAGAGAGGACATGCATTAGTTGGTGACAAAGGATGATGACTGACACAGTTAAGGTGCACTGACCCAATCTGCATTTGCAGGGGATGCTGGTGTGGTGAGGAAATGTCATCTGAACTGAGTCTTAAAGGAGTGGGTTTCTAGGGCCCATTGCAGAGAGGAAGTGACATTTAAGGTGAATTTCACTGGCTCTCTGAAGGGAGGAGAAATCTTATGGCACTTTTTAGAATCACTAAAATGTAGAGCCAAAGCAGTCTTTAATTTAGTGCCTTTTATGGGACAGAATACAGTTCAGGAGTAACCAAGGACATTCACCGGTGAAAAGTACTTAAATCAGAGAGACAGCATAGTTAGGCAAAGGAGACCAACCATTTCCTTTTTTATGGCAGAGGACATTAACTGAATTCCTCAGAGGCTGGAGCAAGGAAACAAAGGGAACACTAGCCTTCCTTCTCAACTTCGCTCTGAATTCACACGGGTGCTGATGTGCATCACTTTGAATTTGGAGGGGAAGTCAGTTTGGGAGGGTATCGAAAGCCTGTTTTTCAGAACTTGCTCTTTATTTCTTCTTTCTATGTTAAGAACAACAGCAGCAAAAGGGTAAAACTTAAATCTGTAATCATAACAGTGACATCAAGTCTAAACCACAGACCAGAGTCCCAACATCTGGTCAGATTGCTCCTGCTGTCCCTGCTGGCTTTCTTCTAGATTCTATGTTCGGATAGGCAGGTATCTCCCTTCATTTTATTCCGTGCTGGCTCTGCCTCAGGTTCCCATTTTTGAAATAGATTCCTAATCACTTTCCCTGCCTCCAGACTCTCATACTCTACACAGGCCAAGTGACAAAATGATGGCTTCTTGGTTAGGAGCAAGCCATCGATGCATTTCAGTTTTCTTTCTTTTCTTTTTTTTTTTTTTTTGCCTAAAACACCTTTTGGAATAAGATGTACAAATTGAAAAATCAAATAATTTTACATAAAAAATCCACATTTCCAGTTTCTCTTAAAAATGTCAACAGTCTGACTTCACTGGCTGGGTAAAGTTCACGAGTGGCCCTTTGTTTCAGCTCGGGCATCTGATTTCTCTTCAGCTGTATATACTCTCTCCCCTTTACTATTGTTTTATACCCTTCTTTTCTGGCACCTGCCTGAGGGTGGGAGGTATGTGAATTCAAAAGTGTTACTGTACAGACATATTTTTCTAAAATGCAAATCTGATCATGTCACACTCTTGTTTTAAAAACCTTCACCGGCCTGCCTATTTGGCAGAGTAAGTTCGAACTCTTCACCCTAGGATATGAAGGTCTCCTATCTCTCTGTGGACCCACTCCGTTTCTGGAAGCCATACTTAACTTAAAAGCTGTACCGTATCATACCTCGTGTCTTTTGCCCAGTTCAAACATGAATACTCTTCTGAACTCTTGTCTACTTTCTTAGCACCTTGGTCACATTTTGTTTGCTACCCTTACCAAAGCTGTCCAGTTGAAGAATCAACTCCTGCAGACTGCCCGACCCTCAGAGTTCTGAGTGGCTTTGCCTTTGGGGGTCTGGTGAAAGATATGATGAGAGTAGTATTCAGTGAATGAATGTGCCAAGTGGAAAAGTTTGATCTTCCATTTCCCCACCTACACAATGAAGTAGTAATACCTATTCTTATATCAGAGGATTATTGTGGGAAGCAAAAGACATAGTGTCCTTTGTAAAAGCATCTGGAAACTGCCAAGTAACATATAGTGAGTGAAATTTATGGAGAAAATGGTACATTCTCAACTTGCTTAAAATGATTTAACTGTGTTATTTTTGCAGAGAACAGTAGCCTGGAAGGCAGGTGTCCTGGACTATAGTTCCACTTTTATTGCTGGTTAGCTGGGTGACTTAGGGTAAGTCCTTTTACCACTCTGGACCTCAGTTTCCAGAGCTGAGTTTTGGAAATGTTAAGGTACTTGTTCTTTCTTTTTTGTTTTTTTTCCTTAAGTCTTCCTATGAGTAAGGCACTTTCCTTGTTCTTAAGGGATTGTATTCTTCCACACTTGGTATAGTACAATATATTAAGCATGATAAAATAATAAACATGCAGTAATTAGATTTTTTATCAAATGTACAGCTCAGTGACAATAGCTATTGTGTGGAGCTGATTACTAACATTTTCCTTACCTGTAATTGTTTTCATTAGTTAATCAACATCAGCAAATGAAAGCTTCAGAGCTCAGAATTTAAAGATCTCAGCAGCTATATTAGAACGTCTTACACAATCTCATCTATTCCTTTGCCCTATACTCATATGACAACCCTATTGTTCTTCTTATATTACTCTGAAGTCACCAAGGTGACAAATGCATTTTGGAAGAGGGGTTGGGAGTGAGGGTGTGTGGAGGAAATGAGTAGTATGCTTGGAGGAAAAAAGAGCTTTGTCCTCTTCTTCTTTTTTTTAAATTGCAGCTTATAAAGTTGATTCACTGACTGCTGGTTTAAAATGGTGTCTACTAAGAGCCCTGGTAGAACCTAATGTGCAGTAAAATACCTATGAAAGGAAAGAAGAAGACATAAACTCAAAACATGGCCATAAACTTGGATTGACAATCAGCTAAAGGCTGGATCCTAGAGGATTATTTTTCCAATTTTAAGGTCAATGGAACTGGAAGGGAGAGTGTATTCCATGGGCTTGGGTGTGCTCTTAGGGGCTTGTTCTGCAGGAGAGGTGGGAAGGACCACTCTCCTTCTTTAGTTGTGTATCCTCTAATTGTATGTCTCTGAATGGATGCTCTGGTGGAAATTTATATCTACCTGGAAACTCAGAATGAGACTTTATTTCAAAATAGGGTGTCTACAAATATAATTAAGGTAAGGATTCAGGTAGTTTCCTTTTTTAAAATTTTTATTTATTTTTAGAGAGGGAAGGGAGGGAGAAAGAGAGAGAGAAACATCAATGTGCGGTTGCTGGGGGCCGTGGCCTGCAACCCAGGCATGTGCCCTGATTGGGAATCTAACCTGTGATGCTTTGGTTCGCACCCCACGCTCAATCCACTGAGCTATGCCAGCCAGGGCTGGATTCAGGTAGTTTCCTAATTAGGATGTTCTTATAAGGGACAGAAAAGGACGTTAAGAGACATACAAAGAAAAATGGCCCTATGAAGACTGAGGGAGAGATTGGAATCATGTGGCCAAAAACCAAGAGTCCCAGGGGCCACCATAAGCTAGAAGAAAGAACACAGTTTTCTCCTTGAGCATCCTCAGAAGCAGCATGGTCTTGCTTGATTTTGAACTTCAGAGCTCCACAACAATAAGAGAGTAAATTTCTGTTGTTTTATGCCACCAAATTTCTGGTAATTTGTCACAGCAACCCTGGGAAACTAGTACAGTGGGAAACTCAAGTTTATGCAAGGGTTTCAAAATTCAAACACCTAAAGTAACAAAAATGAGTATGTGGATCAGGGAGGAGACTGAGGCAAACAGGAGAAGATAGGCCTTATATGAAGACAACCAGTTATGGGTCTTACAAGAACACAGACACAGATTTGCCAAATCTTTCCATAGTTCAAGTGACCCTGGAAATCCTTCCTTCCTCCCTTCCTTCCTTCCTTCCTCTCTCTCTCTCTTTTTTTCTTTGAATTGCACCAATTTTCTTTTACAATGGTATTGACCATTTCAAATGTGTCTGAGAGAGTCAGCTTCCTCCCATGGGTGGCCAGTTTGCCACCTCATGTCTGTTCTTTGTAACCATCCTTATTCTGTGTAGCTCTTCCAGCTTATGAGGCAAGTTCTGGTCTCACTCCCTTTTCATTACTTCTTTTACTACACAAAAATTACTTATTTTACTTTTCTAGCCCTCCAGTTCCTTCTGTCTTTAAAGCATTTTCTAAAGATAGAAGGAACTGGAGGGCAAGAAAAGGGCTTTAATTGCAGAGACACTCTGTCTCTTCAGGTGGAAAATAAAACCTTTACACTTTTGTTGGGTGGGTGGGTGGGGAGGAGGAATACTAAGATCCTGGTGCAGTACATGTGGGGGAAGGTGATGTTTATTTTCATATTCAATAATTGTTTGTGTTGTTAGAAATCCAGAAAGAACTTGGATAGAATCCCATTTCAGTCTTTAGAGCCAGAGTTAATAAAACAAGTTAGAATGTAGAACCTGTCTAGGACCTGGGACCACTCAACTGGTGGTTTTGAATGCCTTAGAAAAGAATAATTGACCAGGAGGAAGTGGGGTCATGTTCATCCTTGAGGCCTTCAGCAAAGCCTTTGATACATCTTTTATTTAAGGATGAGAAAAGTATCAAACATGAAAAATATGAGGTTCAACAAAGACAATAATGACAGTACAGAAACTGTGAGCAATGATTATTAAAGATTGTTATGAAAACTCAGAGAAAAAAATACCCTGACAAAGATCTACCACAAGAAACAAATTTTATTTTTTTTAGAAAATTATTTGGCATCCTCAGATGAGATGCAAGAAATGATAGCCTCTTAAAAATAAGACAAATGTCACAGAGAAAGAACAATAGAATGATATGGAAAAGGAGCTGGTGAGATGAGGAAGAATTTCCAGAAAACTAAAACTTCCTCAGGAGACCTACAGTTAGCATGAAGAAGCAGGTAGGAACATAACTGAGATTACAGAAAATTAATTTGTTTTATAAGAGACAAATTGTAGAACTCCTGGAGTATGGAATGCTAAAGTATCTTTTACTAGAATACATCTAAATTTTAAGTAGAAAAAAATATTGTGCATTGTAACAGGGTTCTTCAGAGAACCAATAAGATGCATGCATGTGTGCACATAAATGATTTACTATAAGAAATTGTGTCATATTACTATGGAGACTGAGAAGTCCTAAAATGTGCCGATATCTGCAAGCTAGAGTTAAGGGGGAGCCTGTGGTGTAGTTTCTAAAAACTGAAGGACCCAGAGTGTAAGTTCCATTCCAGGTTAGGAGAAGACCTATGTTCCAGCTGGAGGAGTCAGGGAGAAAGAGAGGCAATTCCCCTTGCTCTGTCTTTTTGTTCTCTCCAGGCCCTCAGCAGACTGGTGATGTCCACCCACATAGGGGAGAACAATCTGCCTTACTCAGTTTACCCAATCAAATGCTAACCCCACCTGGAAATGCCCTCACAGACATACCCAGGGATAATGTTTAACCTGGACAATTCATGGCCCAGCCACGTTGACACACAAAGGTAACCATTCCCAATCTATCCCTTGTCAACTTGGCACTCATATGTATCTGCTTAAACCATACTTAATTTCCAAATACAGACAAAAACAAGGTCATAAGTCTGCATAACGTGTAACAACTATATTGAGTACCCAAAATTTAGTACCCAAAATGTACTTTTTCTCCAGAGAAGGAAGTCAAGTTCTTGAGTGATATTTACTCTTCTCCTTAAATACTATGACATAAGATTAACGATAGTGAAATACTCAGGAGGAGCCCAAAGTGGCTAAGTGGCAGTCAGTCTCTGCTTCCCCATCAGTGGGGTCACCGTTGCCTCTCCTGGTGGAAACATTCCTTCCTCTGGAAATAAGGTGTCTCAGCCAGCAGAGCTTAAGGTCTCAGGAACAGGAGGCACACATTTTGCTTGTGGATCACTAGAAGTGATAGTGGTGGTACCATTCACATTTTCACCCTTTGATTCATGGGCCCGTGCATCTTGGATATGGGATAAACAGCACTGCATATTGGATGCTATCCCCAAGCACAAACAGGCTCCAGGGGATCCTTGCCCACACTCTGCAAACTACTGCCGCCTAGCTGGCATTGCAACGGAGTCTTCCACTGCTGTACCAGGTCAGCTACCTCAGGACGCTAAGGAACACTGCATGAGCTGTCAACTCTATGAGCACAGCTCTACATCCACAATCAATGCCCATTTTAGATGATAATTCCTAAAATTTTGTTGAAGCACTTGGCAATTACTGCTAAAATACTGAAATGTTTAAAATACTCCTGAGAGGATCAATAAACAACAAAAATCCATTTTACCTCTATAAAAGTAGAGTTGCAGAGAGCGACATATGACCATTTTTAATACCATAGAGGCTGATGAGTGATTTTCTGCATCTTTAAAATTTATTTGAAGAATCTGAGGTTTTGAATAGAAATATACCACCCACTGACTGATATTATCTGTCATTAAGCCCATCTTTGTTTTATCTTTCATTTAGGAACTATGAACATGTCTGAGCCTTTTGTGCTTAAAAGCAGTATGTATGCCATTATTTCAAGCACATTAAAATACATAGAAAAAATGAAACACATAAACAAAAGTAGCTATTTCTAGTTATTAGTAGTTATATACTTGATTATTATTTTTAAAAAGTCACAGTGCATGTCTTTTTTCTTTCTTTGTACTTTTAAAATTTTCAAATTTTCTATAGACTGAAATCTGCTCTTTTAAGATGAAAAGAAAATACACAGTATTACAAATAACTATGTTTAATTTTAATAGCTCATAATTTGAAAATGCCATCATTCAAACTAGAAGAAATTACCCTAAAGGAGCAATAGTAGTTATATCTAGATAGTGAAAAGAAGGGTGGTTTTGTTTTTTTTTCTTAGCGTTATAAAGGAACTTACTATTTTTAATTGTGAAAAATAATTTTAAAAGTTAAATATAAAGAGTGCCTCAACAAGGATTTTATGATGACTTATTGTGTGGCAGGATTGTTGGGATTCTGCACACAGATGATTATACACATGAATGGCACCTTACCCAAGAGTTTCCATCCTATGAACTATTGTGTCCATATGTGTCCACATTAAAAAAATAAAGAAAGAGAGGAACCACTTCTCACTGATTGATAATATCTGTGTGACGGATTTTTGGTCATTCTGAATTGAACATAGCTTGGCAAGGAGCATATGATCTATAGAGTCAGACCCCTTGGAACTTGGATTTTCCTTCATTCCAGGTTCGCCATGTAAACCAAGCATTACATCACCTGGGCTTCAGTTTTCCTAATTTTAAAATGCAGAGACTAGTATTGAACTAGTTAAGTCATTGCGAAGCAAGTAAAGTATGAGAAAGGACATATTACAATAACTGCATGGGGGTCTCTGCTACCTGAGAATTGCTTCTTTCTTTGCTTTTTTATTTGCTGGATTAAACATTTACCTTAAAAATGATGTCCCTTGTGTTTGGTTCTGTGCTTGAAAGCCTGCTCTGGAGGACGTTGGATGACTCTAGATGGGCCGTAAACTGGATGTGCACAGTGGCTCAGGGGAGAAATACCTCAGTGACTGGGGCATCATGACACTGCAGGAAGAGGTGCTTGACTGTGCAGGAAGTCTCTTATAAGGAATTTCAGTTGTATTTCCAGAGTGCAGGCTCCACATCACCTTGACCGCATTCCATGAAGCGCCCCTGGATGCTCTTGACATGGAGACATCAGCTGCATATTTGGTGGCCTTGAATTGATGCTCTCATGGAGAATCATTGGAAATAGTGGCAGCCTCACCAAAGTCCTTGGCATGACTCTGCATTTCCCATGGGATGTGGCCAGGAAGCCTTCATCAGTGCTCTACCTGGACTTTGAAGGATCTCTGTAGGCCAGTGCTCTCTATTGTCCCTGGATTCTTCTTAAAAATAGCCTGAGATTTTTCTGGATCTATTTTAAAAATCACAGTTTTATTGCTTATTCCAACACACTTTTTACTTAATCAGGCATTTAACCAAACATATGTTGAGTGTTCTAGGAAATAGAGCTCCTTAAAATGTTCCAGGAAACATGGGAGGGATAAATGATAAAATTTACTCTCTACTCTAATATAGGTGGACTCACGGTCTACTAGGAGACTCAGGTGACTAAATAATAATAGCAGAACTAAAATGAGTGTTTTTACAGCTGAATGTCCATGATGCTTCAGAAACCATGAGAAGGAACAGTTAACTCCATCAAGAGTGGTGAAGAAAGGATTTCCAGAGATTTAGAAATAGAAGTTTGTTACTCCACAGGGAATATAAGTCTGTTATATTTAAAGGTTTTTTTTTCACACTCTCTCCTTTCCTCTTCATCTTCTTTCCCTGTCTTCCTTCCTCTAAAAAATACTTACTGAGTATCTACATGAATAATATGGAAAACACTTGGGTTTGAATATGTGTTCCTACTCTCACAGAACTTCTCTCTGAGCCAGATAGAGGAGTCCATTCAGAAAGTAGAAGAGCAGTTTGTTTGGCTGGAGGTTAGTATCTATGCAAGTGAGGTTTCCAGATAAAATGCGTGATATTTAGTTCAATTTAAATTTCAGATAAACAAAGATATGTTTTTGTTTACATGTTGCATAGGACATACATATTCAAGAATGTCACTAAATTATTTAGTGGGCATCCTTTTATTTTCTTTTCTCTAAGTCTAGCAACCCTACATGTAAGGAATATTAGGAAATGATGTTAGAAATACAGGCAGGGAAAATAAAATTTTATAAATCATACAGAGGAGTTCGAATATCTTGCTACTTCTAATAGGGAACCCCTGAAGAATGTCATGCAGGGAAGCAACAAGATCAGACTTGACATTTGCAAAGACAATTCTGGCCATAGTGAGGAGAATATATGAGAGATGCACAGAACCAGAAGCAGCAGGACCAAATGAGCACCTGACTTAAGCAGCAGTATTGGGTTGGAGAGACGGCATTGACAATCACATGGCAAAGATTGAGAAGACATTGAAGGTAGGAGGTAAGACAGAAGAGGAACTTCAAAATGCTCCCTAACCCATTTCTGATTTGAATAATCAGGTGAATAATTCTATCATTCTCCGTGTGTGTGTGTGTGTGTGTGTGTGTGTGTGTGTGTGTGTGATATCTATCTATCTATCTATCTATCTATCTATCTATCTATCTATCTATCTATCCTTCTCCTGGAATGCATATATATTCTGCCTGTCCAGAAGGTATTCAGCCATGTAATATGAAAAACAGAGACATTTATTGAAGATGATACAAGATACAAGAAACATTGTCCATAAGACAATGACACCTCAGTCCCCTTCAAAGCAGGCACCTTAGAACCTCACACAGTTCTCCTAATCAGCTGCCCTTTTGGGTTTTCCTGAATCTCATTGACAGTCTGAAATCTCTTCCTTTTCAAAGGTGATTTTAGTTTGGGGAAAGGTAGAAGTCACAGGGCACCAAATCCAGGCTATAGTGGGGCTGAGTCACCTGAATGATTTGATGTTTTGCCAAAAATCTCTGAATAATTCAGACATGATGTATGAGTGGGCTCATTGTTGTGATGAAACTACCAATCACCCATAGCTGTGGCCTTTTGAATCATCTGAATAGTTTCTGCAGAGGAATGTTTAAGCTTAATGCAAAATGTGTAAAATGTGATGCAGATTCGTTGCTCTACTCACTCATTCATTTTGCATGCAATGGCCACACAGTACACGTGCTCACTCAACGGGAATTTCCTGCTCCCACTGACCAGTACAGTGAGGTCATCATTGTTAATGCATGTGCATTTCAGTTCACCATCCTTGGCTGCTAGGTTACATCAATGTCGTGCAAACCATTCTTGTTATACTAACAATGGTTGGACTTTTTCCAGATGATTGATATCTGTATAGATATAGATATAGATGATATAGATATAGATATAGATATCTCCAGATCCTTCTTGGAGAATAATAGAATTATTCACTTGGTCATTCATTCATATTTCTATCTATCTATCTATCATCCACTTTTTTCTGTTTGTATTTAAACAATCTGAGACTAGAAATCTTTCCCAAGATGTCTACCTTTGACCTTACACTTAAATAAGAAATCTCTCATCCTAGATTATTCCTAATCTAATTTCCTTGTAATGTGGAAAGAAGAGAAGCTAGACTGAAACTTTTTTGAAGAGATGTCATTTTGTTGAGGTTTGCTTATCTCCAATCTTTTTTAGTCCTTCTGTGATAATCATCATTCCCAAGAATTCAATCGGATCTTGACACACACTCCAAATACTCCTGAGTATCTGTGTGAGTTGCCAAATATTTATTCAACTAACCTTGTACCCTGGCTGAGAAATTTTCTTTGACTTATCCAACATTCAACCTGATGGGTTCAAATTCATGCTTGTATATAATATCAACCTTGAAGAGAATATCCTCAGACCTTAAGCTTTTATCATATGTTGCAAAGGAAGTAGGAAAGTCAGAACTTGCTAAAAACAAGTTGTATTTGATCTGTTTTAACAAATATATAAGAAGCAGTTGGAATTTAAAGCATCAAGAGAATACAGATGGATGATGCTGAAGCAAGCTTTCCACCATGCATTAAAAGTTTGTAGTTTCCTAAATATGTTAATGCATTTCTCGAAAATCTTGTGTGCACCCCAACTGGTGTGGCTCAGTGGGTTGGACATCATCCTACAAAGCAAAGGATTGCCGGTTCGATTCCCAGTCAGGGCACATGCCTGGGTTGCAGGTTCAGTACCCAGCAGGGGCATGTTCAAGAGGCAGCCAATCAATAGTTCTTTCCCTCTCTTTCTCCCTCCCTTCCCCTCTCTCTAAAAATTAAAACAAATCTTGTTTGCTAATAATCTGTTTTCCAAAAATGTCTCAGAGAAGAAGAGAAAAGATACATAGGTGTGTTGTGTGTGCACATGTACACATATTGCACTGAGGCTTTCACATGGATTGCTACAACTATATAAAGAAAGGAACAACTGCAAGTAGATCAATGATTTATAAATGGTACAGTATGAGTAGGTAAGGAAAACTGAGAATTTTGTGAGAGTGCTATTATTAGAACAATAATATTTGAAAAGAGTTACAGCAAGCTAGGAGAATAGTAGGAGGGGCAGAACATGGTGTAACGATTTGAGGTAAAATGGTACATTAGCAAAGGGATTAAGATACAGTAGGTATGATATCAGTAGTATAATTTCACATCTGGGAAGGAGTGATAAAACCTTCCTTTAATTATCAGGATAAATGGATGGCCCTGCTGAGAGCAGTAGAAAAGTCTTATCTGACATGTTGTTGGGGAAGAAAGAGGAGAAAGCAAAGAATGAACATCTATGGAACTCATGCTTTGCATCATCAGCTGTGTTAGGAGCACATGCGATCCAGCTCATTGGAGCCTCTCAACCAATCGCATCCTTTCAGGGCAGGTTTTATCACCTGTTCTTCACAGATGAAGAAACTGAGGCTTAGAAGGATTAAGAAACTGTGCAACTGTTACAAGTTAAGTGGCAGAAATGAGACCTGAATTTGAATCTTTGTCTTTTTTCTTTAAAAGATTTTATTTATTTATTTTTAGAGAGGGAAGGAGGAGAGAGAGAGAGAGAGAGAGAGAGAGAGAGAAACATCAATGTGCGGTTGCTGGGGGTTATGGCCTGCAACCCAGGAATGAACCCTGGCTGGGAATCGAACCTGGAACACTTTGGTTCCCAGCCCACGCTCAATCCACTGAGCTACGCCAGCCAGTGAATCTTTGTCTTTAAGGTTCATGTTTTTTCTATTTCACATAATTGCTGCCTGAGGTTTGTGTTGGAACACTAAATTATTTCAGGAAAATTAAGACCATCGCTTTTTGTCTTGACAAAGACAAAAACCAATTCTACCCTGAATTTCTGAAGGCCCTAGAGTATCATTTTTTTATTTTATCTATGTCACCATATTGGGTTTGGGGCAATGGGTTAACCAAGGTCTCCAGTGAGCCAACCCTTTCCCCTGTCTGGGCGTCTCTCCTCACCATTAGACAACTTTCTCACACCCTGAAGCCCATTTTGAGTTAGGGCTTCCAATCTATGTAGAAACAATCCTGTCACCTCACACTAGACATTAATGAAGTCAACGCCAAATGTTCTGGAATCAAGTTTATTTACAGAAGGAAAACTGAATACCATGTCTTATAGACCAAATACATTGGCATCGACATTAAAAACAACATAATGCGTGTTATGAATTGTGCTTTATGTTTTACATTTACTTTTAAGCTTAAATTAATTGATCTACTATAGTTTGAAAATGAAAAACAACCACTTAAGTAATGTTGAATACAGTCATAACATTTGCATAGTCTGTACAGGCATGCCCCAGAGACCTTATGGATTTGGTGCCAGACCAGCACAATAAAAGGAATACTGCAATAAAATAAGTCACACAAATATTTGATTTCCCAGTGCATATAAAAGTTATGTTTATACTATACTGTAGTCTATTAAGTATGCAATAACATTATGTATAAAAGCACATACATACCTTAATTAAAAAATACTTTATTGCTAAAAATGCTAACCACCATCTAAACCTTCAGTGAGTTGTATTCTTTTTGCTGGTGGAAGTAACAAACCTTTAATTTATATAAAAATGCAGTATCTGCAAAGTGCCATAATGCAAGGCATAGTCAAATGATGCCAGGCTCTCTACAGTCTATGTGGCCTTGGGCTCAATCCAACCCACTATCTAATCTAGTACATCAAGTTCCACTGGGACACAGCTACCTACACCTATTTCTTCAGTCTTCTGTGGTGATCGTGGTGACACATGGCAGACTCGGGTAGTTCTGACAAACACAGTATGGCTGACAAAGCTGAACATATTTACTCTTTGACCCCTTTCAGTAAAGGTTTGCTGACTCCTGGTCTGCAACAACAGGAGACACCTCAATCTTTCCTTTCTAATTAGATTCTACGCCTGGCGTTTCATCCTGCCTATTTTAAGAGAAACTGTGAAATACTTGTCTTATGTGATAGCATCTAAATTTTCCCAGGCATTTCTTCATCACAAAATACATGTATAGTTAGTTCTACAGGGAAATTATATATTTTTTTAACAAAGGGGAAATATTTCTTTAACGTGCTCATTAAAACTCTGTGATGTAGTTATCTCCATTTTAGAAAGAAAATACATTTCAGCATAAAGACAATGTATATTTACTTAACTTTAAAAGTCTGGGTGCCCATTGTAATGTCAGGTTCTGAGCTCGGTAATAGGGACGGAAAGGGAGTAAGGGAGATGGAATCCCTAAAGCAATTAAACTAGTGTGGCCCTGGCATAAAAACAGACACACAAACCCATGGAACAGAACTGGGAGCTCAGAAATAAAGTCTCACATATATGGTCAACCAATACTTGGCAAGGGGGCCCAGAACACTCACTGGGAAAAGTGTTTTGTTTTTTATTTTTTAATAAATATGAGGGGGCAAAACTGGATAAGCACATGCATAAGAATTAACTGGATCCCTATGTACTCCACTTATAAAAATTAACTTGAAATGGATTAAAAACTTAAATGTAAGACCTGAAAGGGTAAAACTCCTAGAAGAAAACATAGGGAGAAATCTCCTTGGCATTGACATTGGTGATAATTTTTTGTATATGACCAAAAGCACAAGCAACAAAGAATAACTAATCAGTGGAATTACATCATACTAAAAGGCTTCTGTACAGCAAAAGAAAATTCAACAAAATGAAAAGGGAACTCACTGCATGGGAGGAAATATTTTAAAATCATGTATCTAACTAGGGGTAAACATCCAGAACACAAAGAACTCATACCACTCAATAGTTAAAAACAAAAACAAAACAAAATCTGATTTCAGAACGGGTAGAGAAAGTGAATAAACATCTTTCCAGAGAAGACATACAGATGGCCAACAGGCACATGAAAAGATGCTCAGCATCACTAATCATCAGGGAAATGAAAATCAAAACCACAGTGAGATACCACTTCGCACCTGTCAGAATGGTTCCCATCAGAAAGACAGGAGATGACAAGTGTTGGTGAGGATGTGAAAATGTCACTTTTGTGCACTGTTGGTGGGATGTAAATCAGTGCAGCCACTATGGAAACATTATGGAGGTTCCTCAAAAAAATAAAAATAGAACTACCGTATGACTTAGTAATACCACTTCTGGGTATATTTCCAAAGGAAATGAAAAAAAATTAGATCTCAAAGAGACATCTGCACTCATGTTCATTGCAGCATTGTTCACAACAGCCCAGATGTGGAAACCACCTAAGTGTCTGTAAGCAGAAAAATGGATAAAGTAGATGTGTTATATAGACAATGATACTACATACGAGGTCTGTCTGGAAAAAGTCCAGTCATTGTTAATATAACAAGAACAGTATAGGTGACATCAATGCAACCTGGCAGCCAAGGAGAGTGGACTAGAATGCACATGCATGAACAATGACAACCTCACTGTACTAGTCTGTGGGGGTAGTAGACACTGTTGAGTGAGCATGTGTCCTGTGTGATCATCAAGTTCAAAATGACTGAGTGAGTAGAGTAATGAATTTGCATCAAATGTTGCATTAAGCTTGAACATTCCTCTTTGGAAACTGTTTGGATGATCCAGAAGGCCCCCAGCTATGGACAACTGGTGATTGGCAGCTTTATCACGAGAACACACTTGCTCACTCATGTATCATGTTCCGTGCAAAGTTTTTTGGTGAAACACAAAATCATCCAGGTGACTCAGCCCCTCTACAACCCAGATTTAGTGCCCTGTGACTTCTGGCTTTTCCCCCAAACTAAAATTACTTTCAAAAGAGAAGAAAGTTAAGACCATCAATGAGATTCCGGAAAATATGACAGAACAGCTGATGACAATTGGAGGAACTGTATGAGGTCCCAAGGTGCCTACTTTGAAGGGGACTGGGGCATCATTGTTCTATGTACAATGTTTCTTGTATCTTCTTCAATAAATGTCTCCATTTTTCCTATTACATGGCTGGATACCTTCTGGGCAAACCTCATATGTATACGCATAGGATGGGATATTATTCAGTCATGATAAAAACATCTTGCCATGTTTAATAACATGAAAAAACTATAAAACTTGAAGGTATTATGCTAAGTGTAGTAGATCCTAGATAAAATACATTGTGATATCACTTATCTGTGGAATCTAAAACAATAATTTATAATAAAAAATATAGAGCCCAGGGGCTGAAGGCTGTGCAAAATGGGGAGACATTGGTCAAAGGGTACAAACTTCCAGTTACAAAAGGTACAAGGTCTGGAAATATAATGTGCAGCATGGTGATTATAACTGTATTTTATACTTTGAAGTTGTTACGAGAACAGATCTTAGCTTGACATGATGGAGGTGTTAGCTATCACTGTGGTGGTAATGATTTTTCACTACATAAGTATATCAAATCAACACGATGTATGCCTTAAAACTACACAATGTTATATGTCAATTATATCTCCATGAAACTGGAAAAAAATTCTTACCCTTGGAGAGCTCAGCCTGGATTATATAACTAAGTCATGCACTTAATAAATAACAGCGTCAGGTCTCACACTTAGGTCTGAGCACTTCCAAAGCTCTTTTTACATTAAACTTGTGCTTTCCCAACTGAGAAATGTGCAGCCCCACCCCCAACACTCCCTGTGTAGCTCGAGCCAAGGATATACAAAGGTACAGAATTACACGGCTTTGATTTTACTAGACGGTATATAGTTTTAAACACATTTTTATATTAAAATGAGCCTGGCTCTTTTAAGAAAGAGAATGCAAATTTCAAATGAATATTTAAGATAAAAGACGTTCCGTAAATTAAGGCTTGCGGTGCCCAGCCCCTAAGGATGGCAAATTGTCTCTGGAATACTCTTTTGGTAAGAAGAAAAAAGAAAGAAAAATAAGTCTTTGGGGGAAAATGCACAAAAGGAAACTTCATAATAGCTAAGATTTAAACTGAAAGAAGAAAAGAGAAAGTTTGAAGGGGAAGAGAGTCCTCAGAAGCTAACTTGAAAATGACTTTCCCAGTGTCATCGGTCAACCTGCCACGGAGTAGCCTAATTAAGACATCTGCTAAGAGTTACCAATTGAAGGAGGTCTCACTGTCACACCACTTTAATTGACATGCTGTGATTTCGTTCCAGATTAACTTCATAAGTGGTCCTCCTAATAGAAAGATCACTTAAATTAAAAGTGGGCTGTAAATGGGGATTTGTGATGTTAATAGGCCAGTGTAATCTCTCTGTGTCATTTACATACATTTTCATTTTTCCCAATGCATATTTGCATATATAGGAGGATGTCACTGAGGGTGTCAGGGGCAGTATTAGTATGCTAATGAGCATGCAACTGGCACAGTGTCCGGAGTCATTTCTTTGACCTCCCGTCAGCACTAATTTTGGAGCTGCCTTTGAGTCACCAGTATGAGTAACATAAAACCCATGTTCCAGAAAAAGCATGAGTTCAGCTTATTCACCCAGATGCAATAAATCTTTGAAAGACTGAATGGAATTGAAGCAAAGAGACTTTATAACATTAGAAGAGTTGCTTAGTACTTGAACAATACAGTGTGTCAGTAATGCTAAAAAACTCTGAGAATATTGGCTCAACGTGGTAGCCCATCTACCCTCCTCAAGGTGGTGGCTCAGGGCAACGTGCCTGCCAATCTGGGGAAGCCAAGGAAGAGGCCAGCTCAACCAGGACTCAGGAGAGAGACTTCAAGAAACTAGGCTGACCTATTTCCCCAGGTCAGAAATGTTTAAGAAATTTAGGGTAGACTCTCTGTCCAAGAGGAAAGGAACTCACACATATCATTATTTTATTGTTGTTTTAATACCAGCACCATCACCTCCATGCCTAGCAGCTATCCGTCAGTGAAAAACTTTAGACATTTTGAGTTAACTTATTTAATATTTTCAATGACACACAGATAGAAAAATTGTGAGCAGTTAAGAAATTTAATGAGGACATATACATAGCAAAAGGGAGATGAAGGTTTCTGTGATCGCCAAGTGCATTCTCCCTTTCCATTACTGCCTGCCGTGGAAACGAAGGGACAAGGAGGGAGAGGTAAGAAAATGGATGGCCTGGGCTGTTCAATCTAAGTCGAGAAGAGTCTTAACAGTCATGCCTTGAGAAAGCCAAGGGTTGAGATGTTCTTTGTCGTTCCTTACCCTCTAGATGAAAGATCTGGTGTAGAAAGAAGGTGCTGTGCTTAGAGAGGAGCTTGAGCGCCCTGGAGGAAAACAGCCCTGAGGAGGAGTACCTGCCGTTCATTTTCGGGCTCTGTGGCAGCTGGGCTACCAGCTTTGCCAGGTCTGGGAGATGTGTCAATGAGCCATTTACATGACTCTTTACAAAGTTAAGCCTATTATTTGGTCCTTTTACTGGCTTTTATAAAAGCCCTTGACAGACACAGTAGGAATACACAATAATTGTCCACATGCTGGGTGCCTTCTCAAAAATGAAAAGGTGGTCTGAAAAACTTCACAGCTGAAAAGTAGTGGGTTTGTTCACAGTACAATATACAGATATCTTACACAATTGTACACCTGAAACCTATTTAATTTTATTAAAGAATGCCACCCCAATAAATTCAATAAAATTAAAAACACACTCAATAAAAAAAAAGTAGTGGATCTGACACTGAGAAATGCTAGGTATTACAGGAAAACGGGGCATGGTGTGTTTCATACTGTCCCGGGGTTCCCTGAGACTGGCCAGGAGGCGCCAGTTACAATGGAGAGCTGGCCCGGGTGGGGGCCACACACTCTTCCACCAGGAACCATGAGCCCCTTATTTCAGAACAGCTTGTTTCTGGGATGTCAGGAAGCCAGCCTCCTGGCAAAGGAGCTGAGATGGATCATCTCACGGGAGCAACGCGTGATGAGATTGGGAGGGGGGAGGTCATCAGACTGGGGTCAGACCTCTCCAGAAGCGAAGGGAAAGGCACAAAGGGGGAGACTGGAGGAGACTAGGCCCGTGGTTCTCAAGCTGGGCACTTTTACCTCTTGTAGAGGACTTCGGGAATTTTCTGGAGACATTTTTGATTGTGAGACAAGGTAAGGGTGGCATGTTATAGACAGAAGCTGGGGATGTTGCTAAATATCCTACAATGCACAGGACAGACCCCCTTCCACAATAAAGAATAACCTGGTCCCAAATATCAGCAGTGTTGAAGGTAAGAAACCCTAGTCTAAGAATACGGGGAACCAAGGGGAGAGGTCAAATTTGGCAGTGGATTCTTGTGTGCTGCCCAGACTGAGATCATGGATGTAGTGAGTTTATTTTTCACCTTAAGGAATGGAAACTCAGAGAGAGAAAGCAGCGGTGCCCGAAGCCACAGAGCTATTGCTGGATGAGCTAGAATTAAAATCTGGTCTCTTGACCATGGCCTGGAGCATTTCCTTGTACCTACACTGTCCTAGTGAAGTTTGTATATGGAACAGTGGTGCAGATAACCTGGTCAAGATGCCAGACTTGGCTTTTATTTCTGATTTTGCCCAGTGTTGAACATTTTTTGCTTCTACTTAATCTAACAGCTGACAGTGCCTTCCTTTCCCTTGAGAAGTGGGGTTCTGGACAAAAATGGCAGAAGGGAAAGGGGACTAACATGTACTCAACAGCTTCTGGAAGCCAAAACTGTTAGAGGAGCTTGACTGTGTTTGTCTCATTTATTTTCACAATAAGCCCAGGAGGTAGGTATTATTGGCTCTGTTTGGAAATGATAAAGCAGGTTCAGAAGGGTTTAGTCAGGTACCCCAGGTCTCACAGTTGGTTATTTTTGCTCAGTTCATAACTTTCCAAAGCTGATATTCTGCATCTACAAAAATGTATGTTCCACAAAGGCAAGGATTGTCAAAATATGTTTGCTCATTGATTGTTTTTCCTAAGTGCCTACAAACTGATAGCGCATAGTAGGTACTCAATAAAAATTGGTTGCATCAGTGAATTAATACCACGGAACCACATAGGCCTTAAGACTGGAAGTCTAGAGATTTTTGAGTTCAATGAAATATAAAACATCAAAGAAAAATCTGCTTCTTTTAAATCTTGGAATCCAGCAGCTTCCAAAACATCTGCGAAGGAGCAGAGAACTTAAAACACCTCTTCCAAAGTTGTCTGATGCCAAGCGTTGAAGCATACCAAGTGACAGCAGTGTACTAAGCTATCAGAGAAAGTGTGGGTGTTCAGCTGTTACATTCTTTAGAGGATCTTCAAACAAAAGCTGTAGTTAGGAGAGAAAAAGCATTACTAGCTCATGGATCGTTGCAGCACACAGGGCCCCAGAATGAGGTGTCTCCTGTGTGAGAGGAGCTGACGGTGGGAGTTGGGAAAGTTGGGGTGGTATGGCTCATCTCTTTGTACCTGCGCTCATTCGCATGTTAATGAGCTCCCTTTCATCTATTGCTTCCCAAGTCACTGCAGCTTGCTCAGAAATACAGCTCTCTTATCCCTGCATCCCCAGAACTTGGCCGATACAGGCACCTAATAAATTCTTGTTAAGTGAAACAATGATTGTTTTTCCATAGAAATGGTATTTCTCGTGGTTGAAGCATGCATCTTAGGTATTGCAATTTCTGTGACCTTCATCTCCCCACCCCCAAATCGAGGCAGGATGTAACTAATTTTCACTACTTTTTTTTAGTTTATAACATCCTGTTGACACTTAACCTCATATTATTTCCTAACAGTCATCGGAGATGTTATATCCAGGTTATAAGTGAATCAAAGGAGGCTCAGAAGTTTGAGGAATCTTTCTGAGGCTACTCAGCCAGGAAGTTGTAATGTTAGGATGTAAACTCTTTCTACCGAGCTCCAGATGGGACTGGTTCTGTGCAGTAAAGGACTGACCTTGCCCAAAGAAAGGTCTTGGCCCTTGACTGGCTCCTGGGAGATGACCTTCAAGCCCTTGGAATGTTCTCTCTGTTTACTTGGAGGCCTTGGGCCACCCTGGGCAGTCTATGCTAATGCTAACAGTGGGACTCTATGGCCATGCAGTGTGAGCTGGACCTTTTGAAGGAGCTGAAGACTAATGTCTTCCATGTGGGCAGCCAGTCATGTCCACGTGACCAACTCCTAAAAAAATTCCTACAAAAAGGGCTCAGATGACGTTCCTTGGCTGACAACACTCCAGGCGTGTTGCCATGCATTGTTACTGGGAGAAGTAAGCTCTGTCTATGCGTACAGTGGGAAGCTTGCACCTGCAGCTTTCCTGGCTCCTGCCCTGTGTGCTTCTTCTTGTTTCCGACTTTAATCCGTATCCTTTTGCTTGAATATGCCGTAACAATAGTTTTCCTGGGTTACGCGCGTCTTAGTGAGTTACTGAACCCCAGGGTGATCTTAGGACTTGTTGGGAACCGCCCTGGCTGGTATCAGAAGCTGAAACCCCCGCCTAGGCTAAGGCTAAGGGAACGCCCTTGGAACTGTAAGCCAGCAAGGAGACAAAAGCTTATCTCCCTGGCAGGAATGCTGCTTCTGCTGCTTTATTCATGACTGAACCCCCAAAAAGCTTGGTCGGTTAGCCAAAGACGGGTAAGATTCCCCAAGGGGGGAAACGACCTAAGACAGGCACGATCACTTTGGGAGGCCCCCCAAAAGAAGGACTTGGGGGGCTGCAGCAAAAGGGGGTGATGGACCCTCGCTCCTTGACTTTGACATAGCCTGAGTTCTCAGTGTCTGGGAAAAAACCTTGTCTCTTGGTTGCCTTAGTTCCCTTGCTCCACCTAAGCCTGAAACAATGACAGGGTGGTGCAGCTCGGTACTGAGAAGTGCGGATTCCCCAGGGTGATCAGGCCTAAGAAAGAACATGTAAATTACTGTGAAACCTTCTTTGTTTAGAATGCTCTCAGTTGAATGAGAAGGGTCTTAGGAGGAAGTTATTTTGTTCCTCAGTCTTACAGCTCTTTGACCCCCGACTCAATAGACCGGCAGAGTTCTTTGTTTTCTATGATTCCTTACTTCCCCCTAATGAGTACTGTACTTTACCTGAATTATTATGCAGAATGTGCCCAATGAAAGCAGGTATGGACGGTAAATCAGCGCGCTCCCCACTAGGGGGGGTGGCCATTTCGTCCCTACTTCCCCACAGAAACTAGTTTGTCTCTGTGCATGTGTTGTTTTTTCTCGCGTGTTTATCATCGAGCCATCCACAGCGTTCCGTGGTCACTGCTGGCCAGTGACCCACGCGCAACAGGACTTTTTGAACTCCCAAGTTCCTACAGTTTCTCTCTGAAATTCCGTGGTGGGTCAACAAGAAGGACGGATTAATAAGGAGGGGACATTGCTGTCCAAAGGCCAAAGTAGACAAGACTGAGGGACTGCAGACTGTGATCATGTGAGATCACTTTTTAAGAGGAACCAGAGCTTGGGCCCAGTGGCCAGCCACATCCAGCTCCTTTTCTTTGTCCCACTGGTAGCAGAGTACCACCTGAGAGACCTTCCCGCCATGTGTTCCTGAGAATCAGTCCTAATGCATCAGACCTAAGATGCTTCCTGTTGTGGCACATGCTGGAAGAGCGAAGAGAGTTTCTGACAAATGAACAATCTTGCAGTATTTCCCTCTCTTACCCTCCCTCCCCTCTCCTCCTTTCCCTGTCTTCTAGCTTTCTCTTCTCCTCAGCTCTTCCTGCCTCCACCTCTCATTGCTATGTGCCTGGTGTTGTGGCAGCTTCCTCAAAGACAAAAAGCACAGCAGAGGCAGCAATGTGGGTGATTGGTTCTGAGTTCAATTTCCTGGCTGTGGCTCTTACCTCTTCTACCTTCATGCTCTCAGTCCCTTCCCAGGTGGGGCCAGGACTAAGGTAAATGGAAGTGAGGCACTCTGGTCCCAGCCCCGCCTCTTTCCAATGCTTTATCAGGAACACGGGGTTCAATACCTACCTTCTGAGATTATGAGAATTGGAGTTCATCCATCCCTCATGCTCAGCCTTTTCTAACACAGAGTAAGCACTATCAAAGTGCTAGCTATTCATTTGTTGATGCTTTCTTCCCACAAAGAGGTCTCCATTGTCTTAAGAGAAGATACGCAATTGACTAAGATGCAGGAAAGAAATGCTTAGCTCAATCTAAGGTGTACGGACTCTACTATGATGCATGTAGGGTAGTTTCACAGGTCTGGGATGGTGCTTCCATATCTCCCAGGGGAACTTGGCTCTCTCTCTATGACATGGTTGAATTTTCTCCAGAAATTGAATTCCTTGGTCATCCATCTGCTATCCCCCTGGTAATGTGACACGACACAACCTTACATCAAAAATTTGCAGATGCTGAAGACAGGACTGCCTAGGATTCCTACGGCCTGGAGAGCAGTGTAATTCTTCAGGATGACATTGGGAGCCTTTCCTGGTCTGAATCAGGGCAGTGGTTTTTAACCTTGGCTTCACATTAGCATCACCAAGAGACTTTTTACAAAGTCTTGATGCCCGGATCTACCTCCATCAATTCTTATTTAATATTCTTGGTGGATGCTGGCTTGGTAGTCCCTGTAAGCTCTTCAGGGGTTCTAACCTGTGCAGGTGTTTGGTAAAGATACCTTGCAGCTTCATCATGTGTTGGTGCCCTCCCCCAGACACTATGCCTTTTCCTGTCTGCCCACTTTGCCTCTGTCGGCCCCACTACCTGGTGGGCACTCCCTTCTTTGACTGCCTGGTGAGCACCAATTCACCCTTTATGACCTGACCCAAGGGTGATCTTCTTGAACGTTTCTAGGCATCTTGATGCCAGGCAGAGGTCATTCCAGCTTTCTCTGTGTTCCCATAACACTTTCTAGACTATCAGTTTGTCCCCTTGAGAGTCAGGACCTTGTCTCTGTCACCCTTGTCTCCATGACATCTGGTGGAGTCAGAGCCTGATGCCCTTGGTGAATATTTTGTTGGATTAAATTGAGACATTAAAAACTGCTATCATGTCATTGAGGCTGAAATCTCTATTCCTTTTAATGTTAGTCTCTTTGTCTTGCTGCTTCTGTTACTGCTTGGCATACCAATGTGCCTCATTTGTGCAAACACAACATCCCAACTGGAGTGTTGAAGTATTTTGCTAATTGCAGGGTTGCTTGTGGCCATAACGTGCTGTTTCTTGATATCTAGTCACAGTTGAAAACTAAGGGTACAAGAGCTACAGTTAGTAGTCTGGTCTGTACCAAGTCTGAGCATAATTACATGCTAAAATGTCTCTGGGCATTCCACAGGTGGAAATAAAACCCCAGAAGAGACATACCATCTTGTACTCCATTTTAATGTTGCACACCTTTGGATTTTTAATTAAGGACAACACCCATATTCTAATTATAATGCCACACTTTGTTTCTGTTTATAGCAAATTTCCACCACAGTGTAGTACTAGGGTTAGAGACGGATGTTGAAGAATTGAGTGGGCCAGGAAGCAGGAGAATGATTTCACAGGAATCAGCAGGTGTGTACTGACAGCTGTGTTGCTGCTTAGGACAGTGGCTTAGGTGGTTGCTATGAGTGGTATCCATTCTGGTCACTCATTGCCTGGACCTTTCCAGTTGTATTTTTGCTGCTATTCCGGTCAGGACTTTGGAGGATCCATTAGATACACAAGAAGACTAGGAAAATGTGTAAATCAACAGAGTGGTTAAGCTCTTTCTGGGAAATTAAAGAGAGGTTTTGTGGGTCATATAGAGTGTAGGCAGCAGTCACTGTGTTGCCCATGACTTGGTGGAGGGCAGGAAGATAAGAAACCAAAGTGCAAGGAATGGAGGTAGGGCCATTGCTGAGCATACCTGAGAGATGACTGTGGGCCTGAGTCTGAGTGGGTCTATTAGCTAACATTTTCCTTTCTTTCTGTAATACAGTCAAACCAGGTAAAGCTCTTTCTCTCTTAGGTAGCAGTATAAGCAGCCAACTCTATCAAGTCAAGCTGTATGGACTCTTTATTGCTCTGCCATCTTCAACATGTAGTTTCTACCTCATAATCTAAGATGGCTGCTGTTGCTCCCACTATCACATTCACATTCCACCCAATGGGAAGTTGAGAAGAGAAAGGAAAAATTTCTGTGTTAAAGACCAGACCCAGAAGTTACAACTCAGCACTTCCACTCACATACTATTGACTAGAATATAGTCACATGTCTACACTTAGCTTCAAGGAAAATCAGGAAACAAACTCTAGCTAGATGGCCTTGTGCCCAGCTAAAATTTTTGCTATTTGGGAGAACGGGAAAATAGATACTGAGAAAATAATCAGCCATCTTTGTTTCATAAGAGACATTTTTTCTGGCTACTGCCCAAACTCAGCCAAACACAGGGAAGTTGCAGAAGTGCTGGGAGGGTGAATTCAGAGGAGACATATCTCAATGTTTTAAATGTCATCTCGGAACAAGAAATCAATGGCTGAGGTTAAACGTATTAGCACTCAAGGTTGCCTAGAAAATCTCAGCGTCTAAAAACAACACTTCTTTTTGGATGCATATGTCATTCAATGTTTAATGTTAATTTAACTTCTTAATATAGATTTTTGATAAGAACCTTTGCCCAGTATTCCCAGGAGAACTAAGAGTATAGTGTTTATGGGGACAAATGCAAGCAGGAGGACAAAGGTTGTAAATTTTCATCAAATTAATTACCTCGAAGAAGATATAAAAATTGCATGAGCAGAGGTGGTTTATGTATAAAGAACAGTTTCTATTTTAAAAAGGGTGTCATGATTTTATGTGTGTGTTAATGGTGTAGGTATATATGTGATGTACATGAGTGCATACCGATATACTTAATGTAATCTTTAGTGTAAAAAGTGTTATTTTCATTTTATAGAAAGTTGGTGATTTGTCTTGGGCCTGATGCAATAATAAATAAAACCGTGGAAGAGGGAGGTGTCTTGACAGAGAGTGCAGGCAATTTCCTGTGAGAGGGATGTGAACATGGGCAGCTAGAGAATGGACTAGGGTGGTTTTTAAAACAGTTCTGGAAAATTCTTTGACCTTTCTCTCATTGAGGGGTGAAGTCTGATTCCTCTCTTCTTGAGTATAGGCTGGACTTAGTGACACTGTTCCAGTGACTAGAATGTGGGGGCAGTGACCCTCTGTGACTTCCGATGTTAGACCATAAAATACTGTGTGGTCTCTGCCCGGCTGTCTCTCGGGACCCAGCTGCCATGCTGTGAGGAAGCCCAAGTGACATGCAGAGGCTTGGGTGTGTGCTTTGTCCACATTCACCTTTCGTGTTCTCTGTTTTCTCTCTCCGGCTCAAAAGAAAACTGATTCTAAGTTCTCGGAAAGGATCAGAGATACTAGGCGAGAGTTTTTCATCTTCCCAACCCAAAGACAAGATACACTGGGGTTCTTTTGTAAAAGACAACACAGCTGTTGTTCTAGCTAGTGGCCAAGCCAGCTGTGCTCCAGTCACTGTCCCTGGTCTCAAAGACTTCTCTTACAGAAGCTTCGAGATACTGGCCTGAAACTTTCTATCCTTTCAGGGAGGACAGGGCTGCATATAATTAGGTGTGTGAAATGCTGTTAGTAATGCTGTTAGGTGTGTGTAATGCTTTAGGCCAGTTTCTCCCATCCTTTTTAATCATTTCACATATGTCATAGTTTTCTAACCTGCTCATAATCTGCTCATTTCCACTTCAGGATATATATATTTTAAAGATTTTATTTATTTATTTTTAGAGAGAAAGTGAGGGGGGGGAAGAGAGGGTGAGAAACATTGATGTGTGAGAGAAACATCCATCCATTGCCCCTCCTATGCGCCTTGACTGGGGACTAAACCTGTGACCCAGGCATGCGCCCTACCCAAATTGAACCGGCGACCATTTGCTGGATGATGTCCAAGCAACTGAACCAC
Organism: Phyllostomus hastatus; assembly: GCF_019186645.2. Taxonomy (NCBI): domain Eukaryota; kingdom Metazoa; phylum Chordata; class Mammalia; order Chiroptera; family Phyllostomidae; genus Phyllostomus; species Phyllostomus hastatus. The sequence continues at coordinate 6,347,581 of NW_025333709.1, forward strand.
ACTGGTCAGGGCTCCACTCTAAGATATTGTGTGCTGAGGTCTCTCTTAAAAATCTGTGTATATCACTCCAAACATTTGGCATGTAGCATGTGCTTAACTAAGTGTTCAACCAATTAAAATGAAGTCTGATCAGCAAAGGGAAAAAACAGGACTGACACTTTTTTTTCACTTTAGATACTTCTATTAATGCTCTCTCAAATTTAATAAATAATTTAAATCTGATATATTACTTCTGGTATGTTGACTGTACATTTGCAGATTTTTAAAAAAATAACAGCTAATTGCTTTGTATGCCCCGATCTTTAGTTGCATAGAAGATGGATTTTTAAATCATTTTTCTTGTTATTTATTCATTGAACATGCACTTTGTGCCTGAGACTAAGTTGATGTCTTTGTATGCATGATATTGTTTTATCCTCTGCGATAGAAGAATAGACAAGAATTATTTTTCCTTCTCAGCATTCATTTTTCCTTCTTTGGTGGAAGTACCTTTTTTCCCCTTTGGGTTAATTCTGTTTCCTCATTGTTTATGGACATGTACATGGTGGAGTTATTCATTAGGTTCTTTACAAAACCTCTCTTCCCCGTCCCGCGCCAACACTGGCCCAGGAGGCGAACACTCCGTTGAAGCTGAGGCAGTCCGACTGTTCTGTGGAACTGAAACTCCAGCGGAGCCTCACATGGAAGGCAGACACCAGGGTGCCAGCGACCAGCCTCTGTGTCCCAAAAATGTGTCCGTTAAGTTTTGAAACCACATCTTAGACTTCATCTTCACTACATTTTAAGCACATTGAGCAAATTCCAGCTAGGGTAGGTATTAAAATATTTGTGGAAAGAACAAATGAATGAATGCTCAGGGTATCCCTGATTTATGTATTACCTAAAGCCTGGTGATTCCAATCTTTCTTTGATTCTCTGAGCAACCAGAACACTTTCATTAAATTGAACAGAATCAATTTCCCCTGTTTACAGCCAGGGTACCCTAAGTCATACAAGTAAAAGTTCTTGATCTACTTTTTGACAATGCATTGCCTTCAAATAAAAAAGCAGGAGTAAGCATGCCTGTATTTACTATTTGTTAGAGCTTTTGTATCACTTCTTCCTGTCATGCTTATCCTCATTTGTCTATCTCTGTTATATTTTCCATAATTGTATCTTATCACACATGAATGTTACCTACTAAATCATCCTCAGAGTATCAAAGTCATCATAAAAAATAGAAAAGAAAATTCCACTGGGTCCCCAGATGGTGTTATTCTGGAAGCACCATGCTCTACTCAACATTTTTCAGTGGAGGGGGGGTTAAAAGGTATTTGAGTTTGCTACTTCTACCCTCGAGATAAAGATGAAAACCAAACCAAACAAAAGCAGAGTGCTGATGTACCAGAAGATGATCTCATTAACCATTAAATGAATAATCCAGTACAAATTCTAAGTATGAAACCTACATTGGGGCTCAGTCTGGTGCAGGTAGGGGACAGAAACAACTGGGAAATTGAGGTGATTGTAGAGAGGGTTCTGGTGCAGGGAGCTGGGTGCTGTCTGAGGAGGGGATCCTAAGAAGTCATCTGTCCACTTGGCCTAAAGAAGGTTTGAACTCAAACTATGTTAAAAATTCTGGCAATGATCAGCCCCACTACCAAATGCCTCTCCAGCCAGACTGGACTCTTCAGTATCTGCAAATATATATATTCATAATTTATTCATGCTGTGATCTCCTTCTGAAATGGTTTACTTCATATTTTCTCTTTCTTTTCATCTTTCAAATTCCAACAAAAAAATTGACTTCATGGTTCCCCTATTCTCTGGTCTCTAAGAAGAAATGCCAAATAATTCAAGGCACTGGACAAACGCTTTGGGTTCAGACCCGTGTGATTGTGAGCCCATGTTCTGCTGCTTTTCCAGCTATGGATACATCGCTTAACCTTCCTGAGCCTCAGTCGACCCTTCCCTAAAATGGGGATGATGTTGATGATGGTAATGATACTTTACAGGTAGTGGTTAGAATTAGACAGAAGATGTGTCTAGCAGTTGCCACAGCCTAGGACATTGACAATTGATAGCTTTTATATCAGTACTTTGGTCCACTGTAATGTCAGTCCTCAAGATTCCTTTAATGACATGTCAGATGCAGCCATTGACATCTAGCCTTTGACAAGCTGACCTCTCTTCTCCATTTCTATTCTCTACCTCAAGTCATAGATGTAGTCATACCTTTGTATATCTTAATTTTCCAGCTCCTGGAAGGCAGAGATTACGCTCTATAGCTCTTGTGTAAAGTTGCTTAATGTCAGTCAAACACATAAAAATTATTTTAGCTAGACTATCGGTATATTTTAGAGGTATAGAAGGTAAATTGTAACCCATTTTCATGATTTTTATTTTACTTCTATAGAGCACTTTCTATGACATTTGATTAAAATATTATATGTACAAACATCACCTCATTTGATTTTGTCTATTCCCCTAAATGGCAGATACTATTGACATTTGTAATTAGTTATTGAATCGAGACTCTGAGAGGCAACATGACTTACCCAAGGCAACCCATCTTGGATTGTGGGAAATGGGCACTTGAACCTGTGTCTAACCCTTCCTGTGCTGAGCTGACTCCACTGAGAATGTTCTAGAAGATAATGAATGCGAAAATCCTTCACAGATTGCAAAGTGGAATATGAATGTAGGGGATTATTGCTATTATTTCTGGGGCAGGCAAGCTATAACCTCTTGTGGGATCATCTATCAACCAGGAAATCCTGTTGCTGTTCACTGAATTGTACCCCTGTGACCCAAAAGATAATGTATTTCCCAGTGTACTTAACTTAATACTGTGGGCTGACCTGTACCTTGAACTGAGCTGGGTGAGTAATATTTAAATGCTGAGCCTGACAGCTTATAACCCAAGGCAGCTCACTTTCCCCTGTGGCAAGCTGCCAAGCCAAGGAGGGAAGAACAGTGGAATGTGGGATTGAATAAGATTAGGGTCGGGTGGTGTTCCTCCAAAAACAACCCATGGCTGAGATTTATTTTTGATGTCTTCATGAAAGGCACATCTTTGTTCATTTTGATTATTAAGTGTGCTCCTCGGCCACCTCCCACAGCCACCCTTGGATTGCCAATTTCAGCCGCCCTCACACTGGGTCAGAACCATTCCATGTTGATTTAAAAACCCAGTGGGGGATCATCTGACTGGAGTTTGACATTGTGGTTCAATAGCCTGCTGATCTGCCAAGGGCCTGCAAAAAGGAAAATGCTTGCTGGACACTTCTGCAGGTCAGAGTCAGTGGGGAGGGGATGGGTGGGGTGTTCTTGCCCACATCTCTTAATTCTGTGCTGAGAATACAATGGAATCATAGTGTAAGGAGTATATTTAAAGTAGAGGAAAGTTGAGACATTAATACAAAGACCTTAATTTTATTATTTAAAATTGCTTTTTAAAAAAGTTTTCAATTACCGTTGACATTCAACGCTATATTAGTTTCAGGTGTGCAGCATAGTGGTTAGTCATTTATATAACTTATGAAGTGATCACTCCAATAAGCAAAGACTCTAATTTTATAGATAAGGGTATGGAGATGCAAAAGGGTGATAAATTTACCAAGTGATTTGATACTTAAATTCATCAAATTTTGATGAATTTTTCATCTACAGCAGTTAGATGAGGCATTTCTTATCCCAATTGTTCACTCTTTTAACCTTATCATGCTGCCAGCTATCAGGAGTGACATCTGTCCAAGTCAAGAATAACCAGAATGACCAGAGTTGAGAATGTCATTTCCTCTTTGTACTGTACTAACAATCAGTCCATCAACAAACAGGCAAGAGCTCCCCTTTGCACCTGACACAGATTCCAGAGCTGTGAGGGAGACTTGAATGTTCTCAGTGATATGCTGACTTCAAATGATGTTCAGACAGTGGGAAACCACATGCGAGATTGTTGAATAAGGACCTTACATATATTCTTATGTAGTACAACACCCTGTGGAATTTAGGGATCAAATTTGGATCATTGCTTTCTATTATTTAAGGTTGACACAAAACAAAAAATAATGATCTATGAGTATCTAGATCTTTGGATTGAGTTTGAAGGTGATAATTGATCATAGCCCCTCCTTTTCAGATTTTTAAGAATATATTTGAATTCAATTGAAAAATAGCCTCAGGAGCCAGAGGATGATTAAAAAGTCAACTTTACTGCAGATGAAACTTTAATTGGACAACACAGCTCGATTCAAATGGTTGGAATGAACTGAGCTAACCAATGCAAGGCCTGGATAGATCATATCTCGTATGGCAGGATGTAGGAAATAGAGCAAGTGTGACCCAGAGGAGGGTGGAGGTAAAGTTAGAACTAGGGATCAGGGAAGAGAGAGAGAGAGAGGAGAGGGACAGAGACCTATTGCCTTATTTCTCTACTAAGAGAATTCTTGCCTCCTGGTGAGAGAGGCTAGAAGTCAATGGAGACGATGAATCTTAATACTTCAGTTATTTATTTATTTACCTATTACAACTAAAATAACTTTTTGTTATATTTTATTGATTATGCTCTTACAATTGTCCCATTTTTCCCCTTCTTACCCCCATCCACCCAGCACCACACACTCCTTCAGGCAGTCCCCACACCGCTGTTCATGTCCATGGACCATGTGTATGAGTTCTTTTGCTGCTCCATTTTCTTGTACATCTTGGGGATGTACTTCCCATCCCCATAGCTATTCAGTAACTACCTATTTGTACTTTTTAATCCCCTCACCTCTTTACCCATTCCCCTATACCCCCCTCCCATCTGGCAACCATCAAAATCATCTCCATATCTATGATTCTGTCTCTGTTCTTTTTTGCTTAGTTTCTTTCTTAGATTCAGTTTTTGATAGATAGGTATTTATTTCCATTTTATTGTTCATAGGTTTGATCTTCTTTTTCTTAAATAACTCCCTTTAACATTTCATATGATAATGATTTGGTGATGATGAACTCCTTCAGTGTTTTCTTATCTGGGAAGCTCTGTATCTGCCTTTCAATTCCAAATAATAGCTTTGCTAGGTAGAGCAATCTTGGCTGCAGGTCCCTGATTTTTATGACTTTGACTATTTCTTGCCAGTCCTTTCAAGCCTGAAAGTTTCTTTTGAGAAATCAGCTGACAGTATTATGGTAATTCTCCTGTAGGTAACTAACTGCTTTTCTCTTGATGCTTCTAAGATTCTCTCTTTATCAAGTAAAAGAGAAAATTGTACTGCAACAGCAACTAAAATAAAATTTAAATCTCTCTTTATCTTTAGTCTTTGGTATTTTAATTATGATGTGTCTTGGAGTGAGCCTGTTTGCATGCATCTTGTTTGGGACTCTGTGCTTCCTTGACTTGCATGTCTGTTTCCTTCCCCAAATGAAGGAGGTTTTCTTTCATTACTTTCCAACTAGATTTCCCATTTCTTGCTCTTTTCTTTCTGGCACCCCTGTGATGTGAATGTTAGAATGCTTGAAATTGTCCCAGAGGCTGTTTACATTATCATTTTTTTTTGTTCATGTTGTTCTGATTGGTTGTTTTTTGCTTTCTTAAGTTCTAAATCATTGATTTGATTCTTGGATTCATCCACTCTACTGTTGTTTCCCTATAAATTGTTCTTTATTTCAATTAGTGTATCCTTTATTTCTGACTGGATCTTTTTTACGCTGTTGAGGTCCTCACTAAGTTCTTTGAGCATCTTATAATCAGTGTTTTGAATGCTGCATCACATAGATTGCTTATGTCCATTTTGTTTAGTTATTTTTCTGGAGTTCTGATCTGTTCTTTCATTTGGGCCATGTTTCTTCATCTCCTCATTTTGGCAGCCTCCTGTGTTTGTTTCTATGTATTAGATAGAGCTGCTTTAACTCCATGTCTTGGTAGTGTGGCCTAATGGAGTAGGTGTCCTGTAGGGTCCAGTGGCACAGCCTCCCCTATCACCTAAGCTAGGTACTCGAGGTGTGCCCTTTGTGTGGGCTGAGTACATGCTCCTCTTATGGTTGAGCCTTGTTTGCTGTTGGCAGGTCAATGGGAGGGATTTATCCAGGCCAGTCAGCTGCAGGGACTGCTGTGACCTCTGACCACCAACCTCTGCCCTGTGTGGAGGATCAGCTGTGCAGGAGCAGGGTAGTGGTGCTGCAACATGGTCTGTAGTTGTGCACTGGATGCACAGGCTCTGGGTTTTTCTGGGTGGTGCAGGCCAAGTCAGCCCCCACCTGTGTTCTGCCCAGGGCTACCCTGCATGAGCTATAAAGCAATCTGAGATGGCTGCTACTTTTCTGGGTTTGGAGATTCCCAGGTGAAGCCAAGCTGTGAATCTAGGCTGGCTGCTGCTAATGCCTGACTTTGGGCCATTTAGCAAGAAGTATGGGGGCTGGCTGCTTACTAAGGCCAGCTGTTGCTTGTTTGATAAGATTTAGGACGTTGTAAAGCATGAGCTAAGACCAGCCATTCATATGGAAAAGTCATGGTTAACAGTTTGTGTGGGTCCATAAGTTGGGTGGGATGGAGTCTCAGAGGATCTCCAGAGGAATCAGTGTTACCCCAGTTGATGGAGTCTCAGATAGAGCACCTGCCTGCTAGCTCTGTGGTTCTTTGGAGGAGGAGTCAGAAAAGGGGCAATGGCCTTTGCTCTACTTTCTGTCTAGGAAAAAGCTATTCCCCAGCTCTCACCTTGATGCTAGACACTTCAGTTTCTTAGTATATGCCACTGGTGCTTTTCAAACTGCTACCCCAGTGCTGGAGCTCAGAAGGAGTGAGTCTGAGTAAGTCTGTGTGTGGATTTTTTAAGGGGAACTGCTTGGGACTCCAGAACTTTCTTCCACTGACTCAATCCCCACTGTTTTTTGCAGGCAGAACTTATGGGGACTTATCTTCCTGCCACTAGAACTCTGGGTTGGGGGCCCTGGTGTCGGGCCGAGAGTCCTCACTTCTAAGATATCCCTCCTGAATGTTTATCCACCCCATGTGGATGTGGAACCAGCCCATCCCATGTCTCCATGCATCCTTCCAGTCTGGATGGATGTGGTTTCTTTAATTCTGCAGTTGTCAGAATTCTATTCAACTCAGTTGCTGATGGCTCTGAATGATGGTTGTTCTATATTTTAGTTGGAATTTTGATGTGGTTGTGTGGTAAGGTGAGCCGTGTTTACCACTGATGCTGCCATCTTGACCAGAAGTCTAAATCTGACTATTGTAAATGCCAAGGAACAATCATGCAGAGAGAAATAAAAGATTCTCCTATACCTTAAAGAAATATGAGTGAGTACAAGGAAAATGAAGGCCATTGAGGAGCTGGTGGAATCCACATTGCAGAAATGGGTAGACTACATAGGCTTCTCAGTTTTTTTTTAAAAAGTTACCTTTAATTGTAGCAAAATACACATAATGTGCAATTTACCAACTTAACCATGTTAAGTGTACTGTTCACTAGTGTTAAGCATATTTCCATTGTTCTGTAACCAATCTTCAGAACATTTTCATCTTGCCAAATTAAAATTATATACCCATTAAACACAAACTCCCCATTTTCCCATTTCCTCAGACCTTGGTAACTACCATTCTACTTTCTGTCTTTCTGTATTTAACTACTCCCGGCATCTCATGTAAGTAAAATCATATAATATTCGTTTTTTGGCATGATTGGTTTATTCCACTTAACACAATGCCCCCAAGTTATACATGTTCTAGCATGTATCCACATTTCCTTCCTTTTGAAGGTTGTATAATAGTCCATTGTATAAATAGAGCAGATTTTGTTTATTTAATCATTCATATACAGATACTTGGGTTGCGTCCATCTTTTGGCTTTTTAAAATAATGCTGCCATGAATATGGGAATGCAAATAATCTCTTTGAGATCTTGCTTTTAATTCTTTGTCATATAGCCAGAAGTGGAAACACCAAATTAATTTTGACACAGGAAAGCTTGATGCTGCTAAGATAAACAGAAGTCGGAGATTAGAGATCTACAGATGAAAAGGATATATAGAGCAAGGATGTCTTCTGGGGTTGGTAGGATTAAGGAGTGGCCCTCCCAGGGGGTGAGACACAGTACTAAGGTTTTAAGCAGCAACAAGAAAGAATTACAGGGCGGGCAGTGAGGTCCTCATCTTAGCGTAGCCTCCGGAGATCATCGGAAGAACCTTAGGCTTGGGGGAATGTGAGAGTCAGAAGGAGAGAGCTTCCTGACTCTCCTTAGGTGCAAAAGGACAAAAATGGGGTGAGGACTCAGTTTGTACCCAGGAGTGTGTTTTATTCTTAATTCTTATTTAGAATGGATTATACATTTGCTTGTAGGTAATAGGTAGGGATAAAGGATATATAAGATCTTTTATTTAATATGTTACAAAGAGAGGAGGAGCCAAGTCATATATGGTTCACATTGAACCTGAGTCCACCACACATGCGTTAGAAGTGAGACATCCCTGCCCTAACCCCAACATGGAACAGGATCACAGTGACCTAAAGAGGAGACCTGGTCCAAGCAAGGGTTTTGCTTATTTCCACAAGGCTAGTCACACACTCTTATTCTAATTCTATTTTGGGAAAATGGCCGGCAATAATACTCACCATTTGTTTAGCTCGGTAGTTCTCAACCAGTGACGTTTTTGCATCCCAACCCTAGGGGACATTTGGCAAGGTCTGGGGATATTTTTAGCTGTCACAACTGGGACACCACTAAACATCCTACAATGCCCCCACAACAAAGAATTTTCTAGCCACAAAAGTCAATAGTGCTGAGGTTGACAAATGGGATTTGCTAGGTCTCTTTCTCAAAGTATAGTTTAATTTTATGCTCACAAATACATGCTAAGATACTTATTCCTGTTTTATTTCATTGAATAGGAATGCGAGAAGCCAGACTGAACAGTTAACTGACTGCCCGGAGATTCAGTACTAAGATTGGGTGTCCTAACTCCTAAGACCATTTCCCTTTGTTCACACCTGAAAGGGTCAGATAAGAAGCAGTCTCTGATGGTCGCAGTTACCATTTAAGAAGCTGAAAGAGCAATGAGCCTTTATCTAGTGTCCGCTCTCTGCAAGGTTTAGCTCTATTTGTAATCCTTATCACATTACCAGCTCTTCGCTGGAGTTGGGTGTGTGGCAGCTCAAAAAACTAAGTAGTTTGCAAAAGGTCACATTCAAACCTTGGTTTATGTTAAATTTGACTCTTCCCCTTAAAGCCCACTGCTCCTTTAATAGAATATGTGTGCTTAAAAATAATTAGTTCAAAAGCTTTAATAATATGCTAATATCTAGACACTTGCAGGCTCTACTCATTCACTCAAAAATTTTTTTTGATGCTCTATATCACACATGGTGCTGGCAGATGGACAGATGCTAATTCCCTGGATGCTCTCAGGCCAGTTGGGTGAAGAGGGACCAAGTGTTAACACTGACCCATGCATGTGCATGCACCTGTGTGTGTGTGAAGACAGATTCTTCGTGTTTTCACGACCAGGGATTTTTTGTTTGTTTTGCTCAAATGTTAATCTGTAAACTTAAAAAAGTTATTAAAGTTGTTGGGGTGATATTGGTTAATAAGATTACATAGGTTTCACGGGTACAATTCTGTAATACATCACATGTATGTTGCATTATGTATTCACCACCCAAAGTCAAATCTCCTTCTCTCACCGTGTATTTGACCTTCACCCTTTTCCACTGCCTCCAACCCTCTTTCTCTCTGGTAACCAGATTGTTGTCTGTGTCTGAGTTTTTGTTTGTTTGTCTCATTTGTTTACTTGTTGCTTTCAGTTTTATATCCCACATTTGAGTGCAATTAGCCATGATTCTCTCAAGAAACATCCATGTTGCTGCAAATGGTGTTATTTCATCTTTTCTTATGGCTGAGTAGTATTCTTTACGGTGACCAAGACATGGAAACAAGTGAAGTGTCCTTTGATAGGTGACTTGATAAAGAGGAGGTGGAAGGTATATACCCCAGGCATTTTGACCCGAGTCTGTGAGGATGGGCAAGGGGCACATCTGTGCGATGTGCCTTATCAAAGGGCAGAGGTGCCACTGCTGGACACAGCTGTGTGCCTGTACCTGTTTCTGAGCCTGCGTGCTTTCCCTGAGGGGGGCAGCAGAGAAGGGGGGTTAATCATGTGAGCTCCGAAGTCTCATATGCCTGGGGTCAAATCTCCCTTCCACCACTCACTATCCATGTAGATTTGAACAAATGGCTTGACGTGGCTGTGTCTCAGCTTCCTCGCCTGCACCACAGAGATGCCCAGGGTGGGGCTGCACCAGGGAGGGGAGGGGAAGCCTGAGTGAAGTGACATAAAGAGGAGCAGAGTCCTCTCCATTATGAGGTAACCTGCACGGATCCTGTGGGCATGGAGGGGAGGTTCCACTGGACAGTGCCACCCTCGGCAGCAGCTGCACTCTCCTGGCCAGCTTTGGGGCGTGAGGGGGAAAGTAAAGTGTCCATGGGAGCTTCAAGGACAGCAGAGGCGTTGGACAGGGGGAGGCTTAGTCACCCTCTCCGGACCGCTGGGAGTGTAGGGGAGACACTTAAAGGCCTACCTATCTTTCAGCCTGGTGAGTGAGCCAGGAAAATAGTGGTGTCCATTTTTAGCCTCAGGGCAGAAGAACCACAGGAAACACGGACCACAGAAGTTATGGCTCAATAAAAGCCAAGAGTACAATTTAAGAGACACCCAGTGCCATAAATCGACCCGAGACTATTTCAGAAGCCTCAGAATAACAGTGATAGGAAATGTATCCAAAGACTGAATCTCAGCTTCATCACTTACCAGTGTCATGTTTGGAGAGTCTCCAGATTCTTCTGAGCCTCAGTTTCCTCCTCTGTAAATCAGAGAAAATACTATTTCACATGGTGGCTGTGGATCTTCAATATAATCCAGCCAACAAAAACACTTTGCAAACTGTCAAGTCCTGCACGGGTCTGAGAAGTTGTGATGTTATTCCCAAGCAGCCAGCGATGCTGTGGCCTGTAGTCAGTGAAAGGAAATTCTGGTTCACGTTCTGTGTGGTAGTACCTTGGAGCCTCACCTACTCACTCATCAAACACTTTAAAATATAGAGGCACCTAGAGTGGCAGACACAGAAAAGTCTATCATACAATTCAAAGCATCGTCCTCTCTGCAGCTCATTGGAAAAGGGGGAGCATGCCTTTTATTAAACTCACTTAATTCAAGAGGGACAAAGAGAGTTGCAAATGAGAAATGCAAATCTAAGAAGATACCCAGCAACGTGCCTGGCTTTAATCATTGCTCAGATAAGAAAATCTAGTCTTTATTTCCTCTCCTCTTCACATTCACTCACATTCATGCTCATGATAGTTTTAAGGTTATATTTTTAGGGTTCCTGGTTTCAAATAAATATCATGGTGTCAAAGATCCATCTCAGACCTGACCTATCCTATCCTATCCTATCCTATCCACTTCATCTTTGTGTCTATTTCCTTCATCACATTCATCATTATTTGAAATTATCTTAATGTTTCATTTATGTGTATGGTTGATTACACGTTTTTCTCAGGTGATAAACTCCTTGGGGGCAGGTCTTATTACCTCAATATCTCCAATGCCTAGCTCAGTGTCTGACTCATAACAGAAACTCAATAACTATTTCATAAATGAGTGAATGAACCCCTAAATCCCAGAGACAATGGTCACAGGGCCACTGTTTGCAAGAAGTGGCAGCTGGGACAGAGATGGAGGCAGCAGCAGGGGGAAGCGGCAGAGTAACCAGGACAGAAGGGGTTGACAGTCTGACTTTCTAGGACCAGCAGAGTGGTGGTGAGGGACTTGGCAGGGGACCCCTTCATGGTGGACAGCAGAGGCTCCTGCCTAGGGCCCCCGGTGGCACCACCACAGGCTTTCAGGACCAGCACACACAGAGGTCAAGAGCATCAAAAGCTCTAACAAGCAGAACATGAGCTGATGCCTGAGGTGGGGCTGCAAGGTTGCCAAGCAAATGAGAAAGAGATGGACAGATGCTGGGGGCTGCTCAACGGCCAGTCTGGGAGGAAATGACAACATTTATGAAGTCCTTTTCTAGAGTGACACCCTGGGAAACCACTGCCATTCAGAGAATAGGAAAAAACCTTAAAACACAAATAAAACCCTTAGCTCCAAAGTTCCTTAAAACATCTAACATTTACCACGCACTTCTGTGTTCATGAAGCAGGCATTGGGATGAGCACTTCAGCAACATTATCTCATTTAGCCCTTCCAACAGGAGCTTCTTTGTTCCCATTTTATGTTCAGAAAAGCTGAGGTTCGGAAAGTGGGACTGACTCGCCAGGCTAACAACTAGTAGTGGAGCTGGGATTGGAGAACAGTCCGTCTGACTCCATATTTGGTGTTTTTAAGCTATCATTGGCAACTGCATGTGAATTTTCTGACTTTTTAGGACAACTTTTTAGAACCCTGTAAAAATACTGGAGCTCTCAAGGTTCTGTCTGGAGACCACATGTATTATTTTCTCACTCCCCACAGTTCCCAGGGCGTGTTCTCAGTCATTTTCTCTGTGCCAGTCCTGCCTCCATGAGCCTCACCTTCAGAGCTCTGTGCCCCACTCCCTGCCAACACCTTTAGCTGGCTGTCTGATGGAAGCTTCCACACCACATGTCCGTACCTGAATTCACCATTCCCTCCCCAAACGATCTTTCTCTCACTGATTCCTTGTCCTACTTAAATGACACACTCGTACAGCCGGCTGCTCCAGAGAGAAATCTGGAAATTATCCCTAACACCTCCATCCCTCACCTTGTCTTTCTTCTTAGTCTCACTCCAATATATGGAATCCATCCCTGTTGACACAGCCTCAGTTTATTATTATTGATGGTTGCAGCTGTTTTGAACTGGTCTTACCTCGGTATTGCCTTGCACAAATCTACTTTACTCAATATTACAGGAAGTAATTTAAAATTAATACTAAAATGACAACCTTGTCCTATTACTCTTTTATCATCTCTTTCTACTCTGAATTCCTATAGCCTATCAGGTCTTGGCAGTATTGCCCCATTTTACAGTTTTTAAAATGCCACCTGTGAGTATCCTATTTCTCCTCTTCTTTCTTTCCTCCCTCACGTTTTGTCTTTATTGCTTCCATGACTTTTCTTTAGCTCTTTCTTATTCTAGGCTCTGAAACCAACATTATGAAAAGGTTGACAATCCAAAAAATATCTTCACATACATTATCTCATTTAATCCTCACAACACTGTTGACAAGCAGGTAGACTTATCGCCATCCTAAAAGGGGGGACACGGTCTCAAATAGGTCAAGTGTGTTGCCCAAACTCACAGAACCAGGGAGTGTCATGACTTACACCTGTCCCTCAGCTCTCAAGTCCTATCCTTGTCCTGCTCCGCAGAACTGCACTTTGAAGGCAGGTGTCTCTGCAGCTGCTTTTACCATCCCAACCCCTTATAATCCATTGTCAACACATAGCGATCTTTGACTCAATGCAATCAGGGTAAGGAGTGTTCAATCAAATGCTGGTGGGGGCACAAGCACCTGGTGTAATAGACAGGTATCTACTGGTCGCAAACATTCAGTGTGACCTGGGAATGAGTCAGGGTATTTTTCCCAGTGACAGACAGGCTTCCATTGTCTTGGGTACTTGGCTGAGTGTAAGGCAGTGACCAGAGTTTCTCCTGTAGCTGTTGGTGACTTTGGCTGACTCACTAGACTGTGGACACTACACAAGGAAACAGTGCTCCTCGTTTTTCTTTGTGCCTTTACCACCCAACACAGATCTGGTTGTTCAATAGATAGCTATCTGTTATATGAATCAAGGCTTGGGAATTTAGAGATGGAGGGAACTTAGGGAGCATCCTTCTGGTCACACACTCCCAAACTCCGGGTGTCTGTGCAATCGACATGCACGATAGATCTGTGTAATAGTTTGCACATGTTTTGCGACATTTGAATCAGGCTCGTATTCTCATTTACTGCTTATTTACTTTTTATTATTTGTTTAGTATCCTCACCATCTCTAATTTTATGGGAAAAGACACTCAAGCTTAATGTGAGCAGGAGACACGCCCCAGCTTGGGAATTCCTGTCAGAGCTGAATTTGAACATAAGCACTGGGGCCCCAGATTCTGGGGTGCACAGTCGACCCTTTCTGCCTTCATTGTTAAGGCTCTTTCTGCTTTTTGAGCATAGGAGCTGTGCTGTAAGGAGTCTGTGGATGGGGAGAAAATGAGACGCCTGCAGCCATCCGTGAGGTGAATGCAAGAAGCCCTGTGGGGAACACTGCTTCGTGCTTCCTGGAGAAGAGGAGCAGCTCACAGGAGGGAGAAATTAGAGGAATCTCTGGAGAGCTGAGCTGGGGAGGATGGTGGTACCCAGGGCAGAAAGAGAAGCCAGGAAGGTTTCTCTCTGAACTGAGCTGACAATGCTCACTCACCATGCATGTCAAGTCTACATTTTGGGAGGAAAAGATTTAATGCCCTCTTAAAACTCGACTCTCTTTCTTTCCAAAATTAAGGTCAGCAGGGGAGAGAAGTGGCATCTGAGATGCTAATGAAAGAGAGCCCAGGTGACTGCAGAAGCAATTTAAAGATTTGCCCGGATTTGTTTTGGCCCCAGTGGCTCTGCCTTCTACTTGCAATTCCTCCTCTGCCGTCTGGATGGGGAGATAAATACATTTTTTAAAAGTCCAACATCCAGGCACTTTTGAAACTAGGGAAAGCGGAACCTGGGAGGCTTAAAATATTAATCATGTATCCAGGCTTGCCAGAGAAAAGAAGATGGCATTCTGCAGGTGTAATGCAGGGAAAAAATCCCCTCCAGGAACGACTGATATGGAGGCGGATTTCACTCATGTGTGCACCAGACACAGACAGAAAGCTTGATTCATACTTAATGCAGACCTAGATTCAAAGGCCCCCTCCTTAAAGGGAAAGCTGCAGCCAGCAGCCTTCCTTCAGGACACTCCAAGACCTCATTAAACTATCATTAAACAGCCAACAGGCTCTGCTACGGCAATAGGCTGAGTCCAGAAATACAGATGAAAGAAAGGCTTTAGGAATGTTGGATTAGAAAACAAAGTTCAGACATCCAGAGGCAGGAGTGTATAGCAGGATTCCTGCATCCTTAGCCCAGAGCCTGGGAGAGGACTTACCCATTGTTTGCCCCCAGGGCTCCCTCCCAAGCCAGGCCTACTTCCTCTGTTTATGTGGGTTTCTTATCACAGGCTCCAGAGATTCAGTTTTCTTCTGATCTTCTTCAAAATGGCCACCACCGTGCACTCAAAATTAGTTCAGGTCTATTTATCTCCCTGTTTTGGTGCTGCCAAGCATAAGCTCAAAGGACCTTTTTTTGAATTAAGGATTCTAATGCTACTTTCTACAAGAAGAAGGGTGGAAAGAGTAAGAATCCCAACAGGAAGGAAGCAACTAAGGTTCTAGAATGTTAGAATTTTTCAAGCTGGGTTCTTGATCTTTAGATCCTGTCTCCCTTCTGGGGGTGCTCCCAAGGACTCAACGTTCTGTTTTAGTTCCTGAAGTTGAACATAATCTCGTGCTTCTTCACTCCTGAAACGTGCCCCTTATTCTCTAAGTAGAATAGGAAGCTTGCTGTTCCTTGGCCTTGCTCACAACCTGTTTCAAACCTATATGCCACTATTTGCTTTAAATGTTGTATCTGAAACCCAGATTTGTCTTTTCAAGAAGCTTTCCTTTCTCTACCTGCATGGCTCTGCCCCTGTGGAAAACCACATGTAAGCACCTGCCATGAGTAAGCCCCGGGGAAAGTGCTTACCTTTATCTCAGAACAATTCTATTCCTCAGGACTGGAACTGTGATCCCCAGGACCTAACGTGAAGTTTGGCACACAGTAGGTGCCACTTTTATAAGAATAAGTGGATTATGTCTTTGTATAACATCTAAGTCTTCTTGTGACTACACATAACTTGGCTTGGTAGAAGCAGCATTAGGTTTGGGGACTGAGGTTTGAACTGTCATCTACTAGCTGAGTGGCAGGGAAGATTTCCTTAACTTTCTGAGCTTCAGTTTTCTTGCTTATAAAGTCAATAACACCTACCTTCCCGTTTATTTTATTTTATTTTTTTTAGAAACCTCTTTTCCCTAATAAAAGTATTTCCAGAACAAAGAAGGAGTTAATTTTTTTTTTTGGCTGGGATACTCCTAGAAACTCTAGCTAATTGTGAAAGTTCTGAGGCCAGCCTTGGTCTTTTTTAAAGGTTTATTTTATTCTCACTCCAAAGAATGGGGAGGGAGAGAGAGAAAGAATCATCAATGTGAGAGAGAAACATTGATCCCCTGCCCCTTGCATGCATCCTAACTGGGGAGTGAGACCACAGCCTGGGCATGTGCCCTGACTGATTATCAAACTGGGGGTTTTTCAGTCGCAGGATGATACTCCAACCAACTGAGTCATGCTGGCCAGGGCCAGCACTGGTCTTAAGTTGAAGTCAAAGAAGAGACTACAGGGCGGTGGGTGTTATTCCTAGAAACTGGACAATAGTTGGGAGGGTGACATCCCCCTGGTGTTCACCATCACAGGATTGATCTTGCACTGGGCAAGATCAGAGTCCTGATTTGTCTGAATGCTGAGTGAGGGTAGAGAAGGGTACACGAGACGCCAGTTCATTTGTAACGGGTATGAAGCTCTTCACTCTCTCAGAGTGCTTGCACCACCATCCATTTTTGGACTTCAGATTATTCAAATTGACTCAGGATTCACTCACTGGATGGTTTCACTGGGTCAGCTCCTTATGCAGACTCTCCGGATCCTTTAGAGAAGGATGGCTTTACTTCTCTAGCCCCAAACTTGACCACAGATGCTATGAACTTTGTTCCCAAGATAGGTTCTTAGGGCCATTCTTCTCCAAACCCCACGTCCTCAGAGGTACAACGCTAGAACATGGACTACCCTCATCCCTCTCTCAGTCTCAAAGTATCCACGAGAAGTCCAACCACATTTTCCTCCCAGCTCTGTCTCCCCGAAAACATTCTGGAATAGCAAAATGCACACACGCACACACACACACATCTTCCATTCTTTACATTTCTCCAGATGGTGCACATTGAACATTGGGAGGGGCTCAGAAGCTGGTAACTAAAAATACCTCATCCTTTCCTCTCTTTACATCCTGATGTAAAGATCCACACACCTGTCTCTCCCATTCCTATCAGAGTGCTCATGAAAGACTTTTTTCTACAGTCCTAAAGGTACAAACACACAAATACAAAGGCACAAGTTAAATACTCAATGGACTATTTGTGCTATATATCGATCAACAGTGAGAAATGTAATTGGAATAGGAAGACAGAAAGTTCAGGTGCACATTTTTAATTCTTTCTTTTCCTTGTAGACCTGTGTGAAAAGCCAAGTCATAATGAGAAACTTGCTTGGTGAGACTGCTATTAGGGCAAAGAATATTTGCTGGATTTGGGAGTATAGGGACATCTGAGGATCTCCATTTTCCATTTGGAGTGGTTGTTTTGCCAAATCGGAATGGAACAGAGTTATTTTCTCAAAGATCCGTGATTTTGTAAACCACAGTTGGTAAGATCAAGATCTCAAAAATGTTGAGCTGGGAAAAGAAACTAAAAATTTTACTAAATGCAGATAAAGGACTGAGTGAATAAATGTTCTAGAAGATACTCACTTGCTTTAGCAAGCCAGATTCATGACAATAAAACCCTGCTCCAATAAATAAGCTTCTTCTGGATGATTTTCTCCTGGTTCAGGATATATTGCTGCAGCATTGCCATCTGTGAGACTAGATATTTTACCAGCTTTATGTTGTGCACTGTGTCTCTCTCTTTCAACTTTTTAAAGCAGCTCTTCCTGGCATGATATTTGCTTGGTTTTGCACTTGATTTTTTTGGCATTGTTTTTATGGGTGTCAGGACAATGTCTGACCATTCCACAAATTATGCTTATGTTGTTGGGTCCTGGCTCTCTGTTGAATGGACTTTAGATTGGATGGTGAGAAAAGACTTCCCTGTGGAGTTAAATTTAAGCAATTAAGTGAGGGAGGGAGCCACACAATATTAGGGAGAAGAGAATCCTCAGCCAAGAAAACAACCATTGTATAAGTAGCAAGAAGGCCAGGGTGAAGGTGAGAGCGGACTGAGTGGGGGGTGGGGCTGAGATGTGCTAGGACTAAGTCATGTAGGGTCTCATGAGTCATGTGAAAGATTTGGGGGGTTTTTTCCTCAAGGTGATCAGCATCCATGACATTTCAATTTACTGGACGAGCTGCATGACCTTGGAAATGGCCTGACTCACACTTCACCTATTGCCTCTGTGGTTCTCTTTTTATATGTTCCCATTCCGATCAGTTTCCTTCTGACAAAAACAATTTTTCTGTAGATACTTTAATATTTTCATTGAGGTTAGCCCCCATCCTGCTGGCCTGGGGCCCACTCTGTTTTGGGAAGTGACTTTGCATATCTCATATTAACTGTACTGACTTTCTGGTTTAACTCATAGAAGATCAATTTCTGTGCCACATTTCCTACCTCTTAGGGAGCATATAACCTTCCTACCGGTGTACCAAAAACATCACCATGCTCACAGGTGCTTTAGGGATGCAAGCCAACAACAAGAGCATCAAAAGGTTTAGAAAGAATGCTGTTTGGAGTCGAGGTGTGTTGGGAGCTCTAAAAACAGAAGCCAGACGGAAAACACTCAGCATTCTCGGAGAGGGAGAGTTAGAAATAAACACTTACGTCATCCCTTCCCTCTCCTGCACTGATGCGGTCCAGACAGATGATGGCCCAGCATTCTGTATTTGTCTGGTTTCCTCATTAATTCTCCTCTCATTTCTGCTTTTATTATCTACAATGACAACTGCACACTATCCCTAGGCAGCTTCTAAACTCATCTGTCATTAGAGCAATAAAGGCTCACAACTTTCTGCACAGTAAACAAATTAAACAGCGCCTTGGTATCTAAACCTCTTGATAAACTATCACTGTCATTGTTATGATTACTATTGTAATCATAACAAACTTTTGCAAACCTACTGTGTGCCAAGCATAGTTAGTTGCTATGCATACAATATTTCATTTAATCTTTTTAACACCATTTTCCAGCTCAGGTTCATTGGTCTGGTACACAGAAGAGGAAATGAGACTCACAGTGCTGAAGTACTTGCCCTTCGTCAAAGTCAAATGAGTAGTCAACTCAAAGGCCCATCTACTCTCTAAGTCAGCCCTGCAGACCCATACATCCCGTGGTACTTCGGGCTTCCCTGCGACCACAGACTGTTCTTGACATTGCTCTCAGACATTCTTCCTCGCTGAGGTACATGCATGCTCACCATTGCTTGCTCTCCTCAGGGCATGTCTTCAAAATCTTGAGGGGATCCAGCTTCCCTTGTGTCACTCAAATGCCTAGGCTGTCATTGCTGGCGGGGAACTGGAAGAGTATTTTTTATGGAGGTGTTTAATCTTGAATTCCTACATGGCAGAGTACAAGCCAGTTTTAATATGCAAAGCTCTCTAGTTAAATTACAATACTGCTGTTTGTTTTATAGTACTGAAATATCAAGTTAAACATTAGTATTTGATAATTACAATTTGTCTAATAGATGAAACATTTATAAGATTGGGTTCATCCTGGGGTAAGTGGAGAAGAAAGAATTTATAAATAAGGTTGTTGGTGAAAACTTGCAGAAAAATCACCAGTTTGGTCTTGCATTCTTTCTTACAGATGACTAAATAGGTGTCCATCGAGAGAAATAGTGAACACAGATTAAGCTACTCTGGTTTGGAAGAGACTTTAAAGCTTACACTGTCCAACTCTGATACATTTCTAGTAGGTGCTAGAGCTATCATTGATGGAGAACGTATTGCTACCCTAGGCACTCTCTTTCAACTGAATAGCATGGACTGTTTGAAGTTTCCACTTTTCTGTTGTGCCTGCCCTTCAGTGCAAGTCCTGCGGAGCACCACACAATGGCTGTATCACTCTGGTAAATGATGGCCTTCATACATGGGGATATGACAGTTGTGGACTCACTGCTAGGTATGCTAACACCAGCCAAGGGATCATGGCCTCCTTGGCTCTGCATGCAGACCATTATGGAAAGTCAATTGTTTTTACTTAAAAAGGGCCCATATGGCATTTTGTCATTTGACCTTTTGTTCCCTGCTCTAGCCACATGCCTTAAAATTGCAGATATACTCAACCATCTGACCTTTTGCTTACATTCAATGCTCCTTCTTTCTAGAATATTCTATTTCCCACTCTCTTCCTAAGACTTACTTCATCTGGAAAACTTCCCCTGACCTCAAAGGACTAAGTAAGACCCTATAATGCCTACTTCCAATACACCTTGAGTGTTTCCTTGACTTTAACATTTAATTGTAATTAACCATTTTTTCTTTTTCTCTTAATCAGTACTTTTGGATTCTAGTAGAATACCCTAGTGATATTCTACTCTATAAACCCCAAGGCCTAGCACTTGATTGAAACACACAATGTGAGTGCACTGTGAAATGAATGAATTCTTCAAAAGCCATATCTCAACCTCTTCCCTCATTTTCTCATATAAAGCTCTGCGTAATATCATATGGGCCCTTCCTGCATCTCATCCAAGTCCATTTGCCAGTTCCTCAGGTGATTTTCTCTCCTCTTTGCGGCGACGGGAAAATGGGGAGTTGAGAAGGAAGGGAGTAGGATGAGGGAGAGGGTGAGAGAGGAGTGACCACAGAAGACAGAACACATCAGGGTCAAAACCTTCACTTTACAGGTGAGAAAGCTGAGTCTCTGAGAGAAACACGACTTACCGAAGTTATCGTTTGCTCTCTTCTGGCCTTGTGCCTTTCCTGTCTGTTATAAATTTTGCTGCGTGTGTGTCTTTAACAAACAAACCAAAAAGCCTCCCTCCTTTTCAAACATGACAGCTTCATCATCAGGATGAAGGGGTCATCGGTTGAAATTAAAAAAAAAGTCCTGATTAAATAACCCCAACTCTCGCTCAGAACAGTGACTCATGCTAATTTTGCGGACGGCGTGCTTTCCTCTGGTGTTTCTCATCCGATGTGTTCTCTGTTTTCCAAGATTGCACAAGGGTAATGATGAATTCCATAACTGCATCCCAATTTCCTGAGGCCCAAAATAATCACTGTTCTGTTTTCCATGGGAGATGGAGACATTTACTAGGAGTTTTACATTCTTTGTATATTTACTTTAAAAACAGTAGACAACCATGGCAGGTGAGGTTTGCACATGGTAGTTCTAATCAGATGTCCATCCAGAAAGCAATTAACTTTAGGCAAGTATCTTCTCTGCGAGGACCCCAAGGTTTCCTCCAGGGTTTGTTTACTCTCAGCTTTCTCTGAACAGGCACTGCCTTTGCCTCCTGCTCTGGTCCAGATTGCAAAGGGAGTATGAACAGCATGTCCCATGGGTAAGGATGTGCTCACAGTTTGGTGACTCAGAGCAGTGCAGCAAGAAGCCTTTCTCCTGCCTATCCTCCGGCCACCTCAACCTCAGTCCCCTCAGAATCGTTCCTCTCATCTTTCAGAAATACTTAGGGCCTCACCAGGTTCTTCAGTGGCATCTGGCCCACTGCCTTGGCTTTTTTTTTTTTAATCACTCTTATTAGGAAATCCAAGGAGGAAAAATAAAAAATCTGTGTTTAGAAGTCATATGGACACGAGTTCAAACCCTGGATTGGCCACTTCCTCGCTACGTAGCTGTGGGTGAGCTGCAGCCTCTTCTGAGTCTCAGTTTCTCGCCTGTGACTGGATTGTTACAGGACTGCTGAGATGATTGTTGAATGCTCCAGGAAAAACACTCAGTTCGGTGGCCCTTCCTAGAAGTTTCTTAGCTGAGTATTCATATTCAGCTCTATCTCTAGCCTGTCTCTTTTTGCTAAAAGAAAGCTGGGATAGAGTTTGGCTAGTGAATTCGTTTTCTGAGGTGGTTGTATCCACATCCTACAAGATGGGTATTTTGAAACACCAGGCATCGTCTCACACAGTTCTGGAGGCCAGAAGCCCTAAACTGAGGTGATGTCAGGGCCGCGCTTCCCTCTGAAACCTGTAGGGGAATGTCCTTCCTTGCCTCGCCTCCCCCTAGGTTCTGGTGGTTTGCCAGCCATCTTCGGCATTCCTTGGTTGGCAGCTACATCATCACATCATCTGCTCTTATTAACACATGAAGTCCCTCTGTGTCTGTCTTCACATAACAGTCTTCCTAGAAGGACTTTAGTCACATTGAATTAGGGGTTTTATGCTACGGGAATCTGACTTCATCTTCACTAATTACATCTGCAACAATCCTGTTTCTGAATAAGGTTACACTCTAAGATGCTATAATTTGGACTGCTGTTTTGATTAGATTAGGTTCATTTGAAAAATCTAATCTTAGAATTGCAGTCTTAGAGCTAAAAGGAAATATGTTATTTCCTTCACATTTTTCTCTTCATTTCCCATTTTCCTGTCTTCTTTCTTTATTCTAAGCCTTCCAGCCACCATTCTTGCCATATCTATCTAATCCATTATTCACCCAGGAGCTGGGTTCTCTTTCTATCACTCTCCCCTTTCTTAAACAGTCAGGTGCCCATGTAAGTCATCTTTTTTTTTCATATAAGACAAAGGTCAAATTCCTCAACTTAGCACAGATTGTCTTTCAGTGTCTGACCCCCACCTCCCTTGGTTTGTTCCAAGTAGTCCCAGGTTTAGCCCTGAGATTTTTGCATCCTGAGAACCCCTCAGTCCTGGACATCTCCTTATGGCTTTAGACCAGGGGTGTCAAACTCATTTTCACCAGGGGGCCACATCAGCCTCATGGTTGCCTTCAAAGGGCTGAAATAATTTTAGGACTGTATAAATATAACTACTCCTTAACAGTTAAGGAGTTGAAATTACATTTGGACCTTTGAAGGCAACTGCAAGACTGATGTGGCCCCTGGTGAAAATGAGTTCGACACCCTTGCTTTAGACACTCTCTAGCAGTTAACAGATTTAATTCTGTCTTGATAATTGTGTATTATTACTTTGGCATTACCTGTTTACTCATGAGGCTCTACTATTGCTAAGTGATATGCTTCTTAAGGATTTTAGATCCAGATGAGTCTGGGTTTGAACTTCAACTCTGCTAACCTTTGTCATTGCATATCTTATTAAGCATCCATTTCCTCCAAAGCAAAAGGGGCCCACAATGATATCTCCTCCATCTGCAGCAAGGGTAAATTAGATAATATGAGGGAAACACCTGGAGAGTGGCTGATACACATGAGATGGTGCATAAATGGTAGATGGTACTTCACTGGTAGGTATGTCTGTATATTCTCGAATCCCTGGGTTCAGTAATTGCTTTTGAAGGAAAGCTCAAGGCTAAAAACTCAAATCTCTTGACCCATGACCTTTCTGTCCTGTCATTTTCTCTCTCTGACTTAAAAATGAATCTGTTCTTTCAGAGGTTAGTCTTACTAAGAACTTGGCTCAATGCCCTGTTTTTCTCAAGTAATGTGGAATACGACAGATGCATTTCTTATGGACCTTTTACTACTGGGATTTTCCATGTGTCAATAATTTTTTACCCTCCAGTGATTTTGAGTGTGTTGAATCCAGCAACTGGTTCTTGAAGGGAAAATAAAAAACTGAAAAGACCTTGAACCTTTTCTTGTGCTCCAATTCTTATGAATTCAAAACATAAACTCACTCACAGTCGGTATATTATCATCAACTGAATGGAGGGTCACTTAAAGCCTTTTCCTCCATATCAGCCCCCTAAAAGAATCAGTAGTATTTTATTTAACCTGATGGCACTGGAGTTACATGCATGAGGAAGCTGAGAATGAGTGAGGGGGGTGCCCCACCCTGGAGAGGAGCAGGGAAAAATCCTAACTGTGGTCAAAAGGACATCACGGGTTTCTTGGTTTTCTCTAAGATCTTTATTGTGGAGGCCACCGGTTCTTTTTATCTAGTGGATATTTGATGTCATGATGAGATTAATAATTCAGAGAGTCTGGGCAGTACTTTTCCACTGAGGACTCTGTGCAGAGCAGAGCAGAAGTGCTGGCGAAAGCCAGAGGGCTCCTGACAAGGTCGGATGCTTTATGCTTCCGCAAGTGTTCCAAATCCCCAGTAACCCCTTCCTTGCTGTGCCCGACACAGAGAGAGGCAAGGATTCTACAGGATTTTTAGCTTTCTGGACTTAAAACGAGTTCCATAAAATGGACCTCTTTAAGAGATTCCATGCCAACAACCACACTGGCAGAATGTAAATAAAATTTTAGTTATCAGTTCCAAACAGTGATTCAAAAGATGTTATAAAATTATATGTGATTAATTGCTATAGGTGATGAGAGAATTAGTGGTAGCCATGGGAAGAGGAGGCATGATTATTATTATTACTGCTGCTAGTGCTTATTTTGATTACTCTTATGGATCATTTTTAAGTTCCAGGGACTCGGCATTGCATACATGTTCTATCTTTTTTTAATTTCCAATGGTCTTTTTTAAAAAAAATCTTATTGTTGTTCAAGTACAGCTTTCTGCCCCCTTTGACCCCTTCCCACCACCCCAGTGCTCCCCACCTCCCTCTCCCATTTCCACCCCCTTGTTATTGTCCATGTGTTCTTTATGATTGTTCCTGTAAACTCTTCACCCTTTCCCCCCATTATCCCCTCCCCTCTCCTTTCTGACCACTGTCAGCCTGTACTCAATTTCAATGTCTTTGGCTTTCATACATGTTCTAATTCTGTGAGATAGATGTCTTTTTTTTCTTTTTTTTCATTTTTTTATTTTTTTTAAAAATTCATTTATTTATTTTTAGAGAGGGAAGGAAGGGAGAGAGAGAGAGAGAGAGAAACATCAATGTGTGGTTGCTGGGGGCTGTGGCCTGCAACCCAGGCATGTGCCCTGACTGGGAATCGAACCTGTGATGCTTTGGTTCGCAGCCCGCGCTCAGTCCCCTGAGCTATGCCAGCCAGGAAAAGAGATAGATGTCTTTATCCTCATCTTATAACGAATGAAACCGAAGCTCAGAAAATCAAGCAAGCTTTTCTAAGGCCATCAAGATGGTCAGAAGTAGAGCCAGTGTTTGACCCTGGGGTGGTTTTCTCTAGACACTGCCTTTACATGTGCTATAACACCTTCCAGTAATAATTAATAGTTAATGACCATGAAAAGGACTCAGAATTTTACAGAGACTTAAAAGTTTTCAAGACCATTTATATCTCCTTTCTCACTTCTCATAGCAACCCTGTGTGTGGACAGGTTGAGGGTTGCTATCTCCACTTGACAAATGCAGAGCTTGGACTGGAGCAAAGTAATATGATTCCCAAGGTCACCAGCCAACTGGTTAGTGGTAGAGATGTACCTGGAACCTAGGACTTCTGGTTCCATAACTGGAGCTTTGTGACCCATGCTTTAGAGGATCGAAGGGGCCACAGCAATAGTAGCTGCTCCTTTTATTCCAACTTGAGCCAAAGGCAATGAGACCAGAAACTAGTCAAACCTTGATATTCTCCTTTTGCTGATCTCTCCTATCAAACCTACGTCTTCCTGGCAGCAAGGTTCTCACTGACCAGACTTCCGATGGCAGTGATAAGAAGTGCCTTCTTCTCTTATTGTCCATTTTCAGACTCTGGCTGTCCAGCCTTCTGGTGATTCTAGGATCTTTCCAGTAACTTTTCAATGAATTTATTTTCCACTTTAATGGATCAGAGTCAGGCTCTGCTCCTTGCAGCTGAGAACCCTGATGGATACCTTATTTCCCTAGTAGGTGTGCAGAGCAGATGCACAGTGCTGTTACAGAGCCCATCTTCAAGTCACCTCGTTCTGCCCATTCCCCTTTATCATCCCATAGATTGTCAATGTATTGTCATAAGCCTATGTCTGTGATATAGTCTCTCCCATAAGTCAGCAGGGCAACTGCTTGGCTAGTTGTCTACTGAGCAGCCCAGCACCAAAGAATAGGCAAGAGTCACATGAGGTAACCATGCTATTCACTCAGTTTTTATTCAATGCAGGTTAATTCAAAGTAGAACATCAACATACATTAGTATCCTACTCACACTCTAACAATCTAAGAGAAATATAAAACACCCACACAGCAATCAATGGGGGATAATGAAGCCAAGTCCCAGAGTCTCAGTCTACAGATACAGGAGATGGCACAGCGGGCAAGGCAGTCTTCAGAGCCTTGTAAGGAAGACTCTCTGGAGCCAGGTGGGCAGCAAGGCAGACAAAGAGCACCAGGGCAGAGCCTCCGGTGGCTGATGCCAAGAGAGATCAGCGTGGCATGGAGCAGCACTCTGGTGTGTGGAGCTCGGCTGTCTCAGCAGTGGTCTGGAGCCTGCCTCAGTTACACCTTGAAAGTGGTGCTCTCTACCCTTCTGGGTCCTTTGTTAAGTGTCTTCGCATCCCTGATGCCAAGTGGGATATTTTCCCAGAAGCCTGCCTGTGGGTGTTCCCACTCTGCAGATGTGGCCCCTTGGATCACGTGTGTAGATAGATATTGGGTGTGTTTCCTTGTCAGATGTGTCTGGTGTGTCTTAGGTTGTTTCCCTCTTGCACAAAAGTGTCGTGGCTGACTGGCAGCCATCTCGGTTGACATGAGTGATTCCACTTTGTTTTATATACCTTATGCTCTCTTGACCAGACCAATGCCATTTTTATTGGTCCTGCTGTCCACAAGTGTCACCTACCATTTCCATACTTTTGCTAAAGCAGTATCTTAGCAGTGCTTTATTTAACTACTTTACGCCAGTAGTAAACATAGTTTTTGAGCCTCCCTAGAATGCTGGCTGTGGATTCACCCCAGGGAGGAGAGGCGAGCATGATGAACATGAAGAAGGCGGATAACAAGTGTTGGGGGAGCTTTGGCTGGTCTGCAGTTCCTTGGTCAATTCACTTAATTTCTTCCTTCCTTTTTTAAAATTATTTTCCCCACCTTCTATCCTCTTCTTTGTTTTTATTTTTCTGTTCACACCCTTTGGTCCTTTCTCTAAACAAGAGACAAATAAGGGTTATTTGGTTCTACTGGAATCTAAATATCAGTTTGACCTCCTTTTGCCCTGAACTTGTTTCCTCATGCTAGCACATATATCCTCTTCTTTAACCTCCTCAAGCCTTTTGGAAAGAAACATTAGGGTGTTCCTATTACAAGGGGGCGGGGAGAGAAACAGGTTTGGAGCTTGATGGGACTTGCATGAGTTACTTCTAAGCATCCCACTTTTCTTTCCCGTGAGCTTGCAAGCATCAACTCAGCACAACTCAGATGTGAGAACAACAAACTAGGACAGAGAAAGCTTTGGGGAGTGTGTGTTCTGCTACTTACCAACTGTGTGTCCTGAGCAAGTTATCCGAACTCTAAATCTTAGACAACCCCTCACGAGGACTGGAGCATGAAGATTGGACAACTAGTGGGAGGCAACTAGAATAGAGGCTCTTTCCTTGGAATGCATCTTCTACCCTCACTCAGTTTGCTCCCCGACAGCATACCTCCTGAGCTGCCCTTGGCAGGCATGGCATGTAGCTCCCTGTCCCAGTGTGGAGATGCCTGAGTCCTGGTGGGTTTGTGCCACCAGACAGATGGCCTCTTCATGTTAGGAAGGTATGCCATTAGAGCACCTACCTAGTTCTCTTTTTATGAAAGCTCAAATTACCTACTGCTATTTCCGACTGATCACACCTCCTCATACAAGAAGCTGGAGGACTCATAACAAAACTGGGTGGGAGTTAGAGTACACTTCATTTGTAATAGTGATCTTCAATTCTGCCTATCACCTACGAGGTCTGCGAAGTCATAGGCATACCGCTGCCACAGGATAATGATTCTTACATATGAAAGTCCTACTACAATGTAGGGCTTTCGGGTTGATCATGTGAACTCTGTGGTGTCAGATGCAGTTGGGGTCAATGCTGGGTTCTGCTGCTTACTCACTGGTGTCCTTGGACAGCTTACTTAACCATTTGATACCCCAGCTTCTTCTTACAAACTGAGGATAATATTTCTAGAACCTTTACCTTGGCGTGGTTGTGATGGTTAAAAGAGAAGATCCCTGTGAAGTCCTGTGGCCCAACACAGAGTGAGCATTCAATAAATATTCACTGTTATTATGTTTAGTGCCTTAGACACAGTAGTTGGTAGTGAATAGCAATATCGTTTCCCACTGCTTGGTGCTGAGTCTGTCATTGACGAGGGTGGTATGACACATGGGTAAGATGCTCGGGTATTTTTTCTTTCAGAGTAAAATTGGCAAATCTGTTGGCCTGAATCAGGCCTCTGTATTAGGAGGCTCAATGTAAGGAATAAGAGTTTTTTAATATGCTATCTTTGCTAAAAATATATAAAGTAACCATTGGGTTTTCAACCTAATACATATTAAGACATAGAGAGCTTTTGTTCTCTAATTTTTTTAAATTGAATTGCCATGTACTGTAGAGGTTGAAAGAGTGAGGAGAAGGCACAGGGGAAGTAAGGTGTCTGAGAGGTGGTTTACAGTATATTCAGAGGTGAGTTTTACTATTGATTTTAAAACTTACCAGCCCCCTGTGTGGCAGCTGTGTCTCCCTGGTTTGACTGCAAGTTCTTAATAAAGGTTCCAATGATTTTGACTGAACTCTGTGCTTTCTATATGCGCATAGGTGCCATAGAAAGTGTCCCTTTATGCTAGTTGTACTGGGCTATTAGCAGTCTTTCCCAGTTCATGCCTTTGAACCTTTGTACCCATTGTCTTCTTTCTTTGGAACCCAGTCCCTGCACTTGTCTGGCTGTATAATTCATTTCTCAAGTCCAAGCTAAATGTCACCACCTCTGGAAGGGAGCTGTTGTGTCCACAGGGGGCTTGTTATGGTTATCTTCTGGATACTTTTGGGATTCCTTGGATGGAGAGTAACTGCTCACTGAGACATCAGCTGGAGAACAGCAGGCATTCAGATAATTCTGACACAGCACAAACAACAACATTAATGCTACCTAGCAGACGAAAGGCCTCTGGATTGTTTGAAGCTATTCATGTGTCCAAATCATCTTGATCCCATCTCTAAAGATACAAGACCACTGATATTTTGAATGTCTTCTTATAAGAAAGGGACTGGCTTTCCAAGCAGAGGACTCAGGATTTGGATCTTGGTTCCTGCTACTTATTAGCTGTGTGAAAACTGAATCTCAGTTTTGTCATTTTTAAAAATGACTCTACTGATAGCTACCTTGACACATGATTAACTCTGATAACATAGGTCAATATCAAGCATGTCCCTGGGATCCAGAAGACACTCAATGAACAGTAGTTACCCAAAGTTATCTGTACTTGTATGCTATTCTGGGACTCCTTTCTAAGAAACCTCAGGCTACCTCCCATTATGCACAAAAAAACCTCTTTATACAAAATAGCCCTAAATGTGGCTCATCATAGAAACAGCCCATCTGCATGTGCTACTCCATCTCTCTGGAATTAATAACCATGAGAATTGCCAACCATGAGAATTACATTCCTGGAAAATGCTACCCTTGGTAAAGATTGTTGCAAGTGAAATCAAAGTATAGCAAAAAATATGAGTTTAAGGGATAAGCAATAAAAGTGGTATGACACATATTTTAAAAACAAATCAGTGTTATAGAAGGTCTCTAACTCCAAAACACAGCTGGTTTGTCAAGATTAATTTCTTGCCATTTCCTCTGCAAACACTGTCGTTATCATAATCATGTGGATGAGACTTAGAAAAGCAAAGTGTAAGGCCCATTACTAGCTTTATGTTCCTTCTTGACATCTATAGATGGTAATTTGGGTGAACAATTTAAAGAACTCCTTACCGTTATTTTAGTTATAAGCTTTCCAAGAAACCTACATTAGGTTTGGTTGTTCTTTTGTTAGTACCATGACCAAAGATGGCCACACTTTTGGAAGACACATGCAAGGAACAAGAGCAGAATGGAAATCAAAGTAGCATGCTCTTTTAAATTTTTTTTTATTTTGAACTAATTTTAGACTTAAAGAAAAGTTGCAAAATCAATATGAAGTTTTCCTTTCTATGGCTTACCTGCTTTCTCTAGAACTAACAGTAATAACATCTTACATAACTCTAGTCCAATTATCAAAACCAAGGATTAACATTGATACAATATTATAACCCAAATGACAAACGTATTTCAAAATTCATTAATTTTTCCTATAGCATTTTTCTCCTTTAAGACTTAATTTCTACATTAGTTCCTACATTGCGTTTACTTATTATACCTCCTTAGTGCTGCTAGTCTGCAACAGTTCCTCAGTCTGTCCTTACCTTTCATGACTTTGGCATTTCTAAACAGTATTGGTCAATTAGTTTGTAGAATGTGTCTCTGTTTGGCTTTGTGTAATGTATTCTTATCATTGGAGTTGTCATGTATTTTTGCTGAAAATGTCATAAAAATGCTGTGGTGTCCTCTGTACGTCATGTCAGGGGTTCATGATGGTTGTATATCTGTCACTGGTAGTGCTTACCTCAAGCACTCGGTTAAGTCAGTACCCATCAAGTTTTTTCACTGTAAAATTATCTTTTTGTTGTTGTTGTTGGAAAATGTCTTGGGTGAGATATTTTGACATGATGCAAATTCTGTTTCTTCTCAAATTCTCACCCTCTAACTTGTGGATCTTCTCTGCAATATATTTTACTGTGGTGTTTGCCTACTATGATTCTTATTTTTGTCTACATTTATCATTTGGAATTCTACTGTGAGGAAGAGCTCTATCTATCTATCTATCTATCTACCTATCTTTGATTCCATTATGTCAGTAAAACAAGGGGATGTTTGCAAAATTCCGTGGGTAAAATTTAATACTACTATTATTTATCTTGGAAAAGCAGCACTATTTTTACACTTGCTATGGCAGCATTGGAAAGAACATGGGACAAAATGATTAAAGGTTCAGGGTAAGCTCAAGGCCTAACCTAAGCCTTCTGCTCCATTACTCACTAAAATATTTATACCAGCATATTCCGGTCTGCTTGTGGATACTGAGATAGAGCACAGAGCATAAGAACATGAGAGAGAGAGACGGGGGGGAGAGAGAGAGAGAGAGAGAGAGAGAGAGAGAGAGAGAGAGAGAGAGAGAGAGAGAGAGAGACTACTGACTACCTGGGACCAGGAAATAGAGAGAACAGGCTCAGCCCTGACTAGCCGCTTACTGCCTAGGAGGCATCGGAGACCCTGTATGTTACCTTGGAGTAGTTGGAACAAGGAGTTATTTATTCAGCCTCAAAAAGACTGCTTAGACCTTCAGCAAAATTGGTAATATGTAAAAGTGAGCAAGAATTGAATTTTCTCTCATAAAATTTATCTGTCATCAAATGGACCTCTTGTAGGTTTTGTCCTCTTTCAAAGTATATGGAACATAGAGCTGACCAGCAACATTGACTGAATCTGTTTGTGAGCCTACAGAGAAGAGGGGAATTAAAGAAAATAAGGGACATGCAATGCTTAGGAAAGATATAAATCATGTGGAGTAATAAGAAGAGGAAAAAAAACACAATCCAAAATGCTGGCTTAGCAACCAGAAATTCAAATTCTAGTCCTGACTGTCCTTGGGGTATAGTTTCTTCATCTGAAAAATGACATTATTACTTCTATGGCCTCTGAAATCCCTCTCTTTCGTCTCTCACATCTTGCTCTATTCTGTCTAATGTGCGTGTTTAACATTGGTAAACTGGGTGGGTTGTTCTAATTGGCAAAGAACTCCTAGAGAGTTGAAGTCATTTTAGCCCCAGAGTCTATGAACTGAGATGTGCCCCAAAGAGGACCAGGGCAAGCCGGTGGCATTTATCACGCTTAGCAGGGCTCTGGGGATCCCTGAAGACAAACGCATGAAGCCATTCTGTGCTTGACGTTCCCTTGTCACTGTTTGCACTCAGTTGCTGTTGGGCACATATGCTCCAGAGTTTGGTTTCAAACCGAGCATATGGTAGCTTTGGAATAAAGTTTGAATTCTTGTTAAGATCCTTGGCTCGTGTGTCTACCCAGTTTTAGCAAATGACAGAAGAGAGAGTAGAACACGAAGACTATTCTAGTTAGTTAGGGGCATTATATAAGTGAAGTCTGCTTCTCTCCACCTGCTGAGGGGCTGACATTTAGTGTTCATCG
This sequence comes from Phyllostomus hastatus, assembly GCF_019186645.2. Taxonomy (NCBI): domain Eukaryota; kingdom Metazoa; phylum Chordata; class Mammalia; order Chiroptera; family Phyllostomidae; genus Phyllostomus; species Phyllostomus hastatus. The sequence continues at coordinate 6,379,631 of NW_025333709.1, forward strand.
GTGTTATTAATAACAGAAAGCTTGCATCCTGTTATTCCCTTTTCTTTGTATATGTCTGGTGTTGCATCTTCCTTTGTGCCCTTCTTCCTTTCCTTGTGTTTTCCTTCCTTCTTTCCAGCCTTCTTTTTATTTTGCTAATGAGTTCCTTGGGGCTAATCCGTGGCTGAAAGATAAAGAGAGAATTTTCTTTGAGGGAAATTTCTATTTATTGGAAAGCCTTTTTACAAAAGGGAGCGAGAGAGGCCATAGGCAGTGGCAGAGCCTGCTGTCGGCTGAGAGGCCGCCCCTCCTGGGACACCCTGTCCAGGTAAATGAGAGAGAGTTCATCCTACTCAGCGGAGCCCAAGTCCCCTGAGCTTTGCATTTGTGAAGTCTTCCATTTGGAAACTGGAGTCAGAAGAGACTTTGCAGATTTTTTATTTTTATTTATTTTGTTTTTTTTAATTTAATTTTTCTTTTTTATTTATTAAATTTACTGGAGTGATATTGGTTAATAAAATTATATTGGTTTCAGGTGTACAATTCTATAATACGTCATTTGTATATTTTATTGTGTGTTCATCACCCCAAGTCTAGTCTCCTTCTGTCACCATTTATCCCCCCTTTACCCTCTCCTGTCTCTTTCCAACCCCCTTTCCCTCTGGTAATCACTATACTTTTGTCTGGGTCTATGAGACTTTTTTTGTTTGTTTGTTTTGTTTTGTTTTGTTTTGTTTACTTAATCTTGACCTTACAGATTTTTTAGTTCAATGATTTTCTAAATTGTGCTTCAAGGTGTACTCAGCTATTGGCGGTACCTCTGTTATGGGAAAAACTCCCAGAAACTCTGTTCGTCTCACCAATGTAGTAAAGAATTACAGACCAGTGACTCTATTAGCATGCAAGCAGGGCTTTTTTGGTGATCTCTTCTCAGGCAAGAGAACAGGCCTACTTAAGGTGGGAGTGGGGGTGTGAGAGGAATAGGTTCAGGGCAAAGCAGGGTAAGGGAGGTGCAAGTAAGGGCGGCCAAAGGCTGGGGTGTCAAGCATAGAGGTGGTAAGAGCTGGGGTAGCAAGCATGCATGAGGCCAGAGGCCAGGTGGCCTTGTTCTGAGGACTTACATAGTTGGCTGAATGGGGGGAAGAAGTTGCATATTGATTGACAGGTAAAGGTGGTGCCAGGTTTCAGGTGGGGGGAAGAGCATGAATACTCAAATGTGTCAGTAGGCTTCTTCCTAGGGTACTATGGGACCTTTCTGGCCTTCCCAGCCTTTAGTTGAAAGCACAGTTTCAAAGGCTTTCTTTCCCAGAGAGTGGAGAAGGTTTGTAGGATTTCGAGGACTGCCCTCCTCCCCTGTTAGCACGGTGTTTCCTGTGGTGTTGGAATACCTGGCAAGTTTATGGACCAGGCCCAGTCCTGCTGAGTTAGCGGGTGAGACACGTCTCTCTCCTCCTCCCTGCCTTGGTTTGCTACCTATCCTACCTAACCCCTCAAGGTTGCTGAGCCCTTGAGGTGCCCTCAATAATCTCTGAGTCTCCCACTCCCACTTTAACTGAGGTCGTGTGTTAGTTCAGAGCACAGGTCATAGAGCTGGGCTTGCTGGGTGAGACGTTGGTTTGTAGCTATGAGATTTAAGACAAGTTATTGACCTCTGTGTGCTCCAGTTTCTTGTCTGTAAAGTGGGAGTAGTATTAATACTTGTCTCATAGGTTTGTGTGAGAATTAAATGAGTTAACATTTTAAAAGTGCTTAGTAGAGTGGAAGGCATTATGTAAGTGCTATGCAAGTCTACTTTGTTGTTATTACTAGTGTTTATGTCCTCATTACTAAAATTCTGCACGTCAGTTCAGCCAATAAAAAGATTCAGCCATTAAGAAAACACTGTACACACACACACACACACACACACACACATTTCTTTTTTCCAGAGAAATGCAACCTTACTATGTAGTCAGCTAAACTCTGCCTGAACACATGTGATGATAAAGAGCTATTTTGCCAACTCCTATGGCTCCCTGATTTGTTGGTAATATGCTCTTGTTAGTAAGATAAAATTTATTTCCTTGCAGCTTTCAACTGACTAGCACCTCTGGAATGGTGCTGAATTTGTCTCTTTTACTTCCATAGAATAGCTAGTCTTCCATCTGGACCCCAAATGAGCTCCACATTGTGGAGACCAGACAGGAGCTTCTCTCTTTGCTTACATACCTCCAATGACAGTGAGTTCACTACCTGTTGAGGCAGCTTGTCTGGTTGTTGGTCAACTCTGATGATTAGTAATTCTTCCTGCAGCCAAACTGACAGGCTTTTCCTTCTAATCACACCCACTGGTTTCCCTAGAAGTGCTTAAAATTCCAACTTCTCCCCTCCAAATGGGCTTTAAGATAATAAAAGAGAAGCATCACTCCTAGATAGGAAGCATCACTCCTGCAAGCCAATAGCTCTTTCAACTCTTCCTTAAGTGGAGAAATTTTTTCTTTTCTTTTTTTTAAATTCTTTTGTTTTCTTTCTTACTTGCTTTATTTTTATTCTTATTATTTTTAAACTTTTTTATTGTTGTTCAACTACAGTTGTCTTCATTTCCCCCCATTACTCTCCCCTGCCCTACCCACCCCCCACCTCCACATTCGATCCTCCCCCCTGTTGTCTTTGTCCTTGGGTCCTTATATGTTCCTTGACGTGATCTTTCCTCTTCTTTCCTGTGTTATCTCCCTCCCGCCTCCCCTCTGGTTACTGTCAGTTTGTTATTTATGTCAATGTTTCTGGTTCTATGTTGCTCTCTTGTTTGTTTTGCCGATTCGGTTCCACTTATAGGTGAGATCGTATGGTATTTGTCTTTCACTGCCTGGCTTATTTCACTTAGCATCGTGCTTTCCAGTCCATCCATGCTGTTGCAAAGGGTAGGAGCTCCTCTTAAGTGGAGAATTGCTTTAGGATTCATTATTTTCTCTGTCCAAATAAAGCCAATGTACTAATAATGACAAATTCTTTGTCTGATTGCCACCCCTGTGTTCTTGGTGCCCCCAGAATGCTTGTGTCACCGGAGCTGTCCAGCACATCCTTTCTCATTCATCTGCTCTGGTTCTCCCTTGTCCTGTGCACTATGGAGGAAGCGCTGGGCGGGGCACACCTCCTGCCACAGGCGAGTGCAGACGCCACCAGCATTGCAAGATCAATGCGGCCTATGTTCCTACCTCAGGGCATCAAAAACTCTGAGCGTCTTGTGGAGCCTCTTCTCCCCAGAATCATGTCAACATCATGTCTCCTAGACATGGAGGCAGTGATGCTGTGTCCTTGTGTCTCAGGTCTAAGTTGAGGCAGCCACCATCTTTTCATGGTTGAAACATATGCAGGGCCAGGGGACCAATAATTGCAAACGATACTTTATTTTGCCCTCACTCCCCACAAATGCATATGCAGAAATGTTTTTCCTTGGTTTGAGCATACAGGTGGCTTCCTGTTGCCCCACCCATCTGCACACGAATGCCTGGCCCCGTCTGAGCTCAAGCTGGGACTCCTCATACACAGGAAAAGTTTTCCAGGCCCATGAGCACCCCATTTCCTCACTTTCACTTGAATCAAACATCAAACACATGAATCACACGATGAAGCAAATACAGACATTGGGTCCAAACTGTGGTGGTGACTGGAAGTGTTCTAGAGGAGAACTTGGGTGAAGGTGGGTGGGCAGAGGTTTTTCCATGAGGGGGTGGAGTTTGATCTGAAGAGTGTTCACACAGCAAGTTGAAGAGCTGCAGTCTCTGTGTCTGTCTGGGATTCTGGCGTGTGTGTGTGTGTGTGTGTGTGTGTGTGCACATGCGCATGCGCGTGTGCTCAAGCTCAGTATCTCCTGGGATATACAGATAGAATATAATGCGATTGCTTTGGGGAATAATTAAAATAATTAGGTTTAAATTAAAACCATTGACTGGAAGGCTATTTTCTCACAATGATTTACTCTAATAGAAGGAAAAAAATCAATACTATTTACATAGTGCAATACCATTCAAATTGGTATGTTTAGTTAGCATTTATATCTTACTGGAGCTATCAGTAATTATTTATTTACCCATAATGGTCAAGCTGCAACCAGACAATCTAAAATGAAAATTAAAACCCTTGTTTTATCATTTTTCAATCACATTCACTGTTTTCTATAATTGGATTAGGTCAGGTTCTAGATCTTAGCTATTTAAAACCAAGTTTTGAACTTGTTTATGACTTAAAGTTTTCTTATCTCCAAATGTAACTATTTTTACATGTAAGATCTGCCTTCAAACCAATTCATTAATTCATCAAGTCATAGAGAAATATTTATTAAACACACAATATGGGCAGGTCAACAATACTAACTTCGCTAAAGAGTGCCAAACATGAATAAGATGTCATCTTTGCTCTAAAAAAAAATAGGTGGACAAGTTTGAGGGAAGCTTTCCTTGCACTGTACTCCCAGATGGAGTGTAATTAGCATGGGGATGGTGCCATAAACCGGGAGTAATGGGAGTAAGCAGGAGGGAGTCGCAATCTTTTAAGTAACTACTGAGAAGTCTTCAGCACAACATTTTCTGCAGGAGAAACACTAAGGACATTGCCTTTAAGGAACAAAGGAAGATCTGAGCCAAGACCTGAAAGATCGGAAGTTCAGCACTTATTGAAAAAGTAGCAGATACGCTTGTGTTGATGAAGAAGGGAGTGTTTTGGAAGGGCCTGGGCTGACTGTGTAGCTTTGTAGGCCATTAGAAGGCAGGCCTTGAGGAGTGTGTCTCCCGCCCTGACCCAGTGAAGGCACTCTGAGGAGTGTGAAGCACAGAGGGGGCATGACCAGAGCTCAGCGTCTGCACCCTCTCTTGCTTCTCTACTTCCGTGATGTTCATTCCAGTCCAGGTCACCCAGAACAATCCCATATCGCAGGCCCTCTAGAACCCTCACTGTGCAGATGAGCAAGCTGAGGCACAGAGCGACAGACCGAGTAATTAAACTAATGCTTTGTCTTAGAGATGGATGCTTTGGAGAGGACTCGACTTCTCCTCAGCAGCATCTAAGTCTGTTCTTTGGTTAGATCTCAAGCCTCCTGGGAGGGGGAAAGAGAAAAAAAGAGAAATAAACATTTTCAGGGGCTTTGCCAAGGGAAGAATATTTCCATGGAGAATATGTCTATGTCTGTATCTATGTCTATGTCTATGTCTGTGTCTGTGTCTGTGTCTGTGTCTATGTCTGTATCTATATCTATGCCTGTGTCTATGTCTATGTCTGTATCTATGTCTATGTCTATGACTATGTCTGTATCTGTCTATGTCTATGACTATGTCTGTATCTATATCTGCGTCTATGTCTATGTCTGTGTCTGTGTCTGTGTCTGTGTCTGTGTCTGTGTCTATGTCTGTATCTATGTCTATGTCTATGACTATGTCTGTATCTGTCTATGTCTATGTCTATGTCTGTGTCTGTGTCTGTGTCTGTGTCTGTGTCTGTGTCTATGTCTGTATCTATATCTATGCCTGTGTCTATGTCTATGTCTGTATCTATGTCTATGTCTATGACTATGTCTGTATCTGTCTATGTCTATGACTATGTCTGTATCTGTCTATGTCTATGACTATGTCTGTATCTATATCTGCGTCTATGTCTGTGTCTGTGTCTATGTCTGTATCTATATCTACGTCTGTGTCTATGTCTATGTCTGTCTGTGTCTATGTCTATGAGCATGTCTATGTCTATATTTATATCTATGCCTATGTCTGTGTCTGTGTCTGTGTCTATGTCTATGAGTATGTCTATATCTATATCTATGCCTATGTCTGTGTCTATGTCCGTGCCTGTGTCTGTATCTGTGTCTATGTCTATATCTATATCTATGTCTATGTCTATGTCTATATCTATGTCTGTATCTATGTCTATGTCTATATCTATATATATACACACATGTACATACATACAGGGTAGGGCAAAAGTAGGTTTACAGTTGTGAGTATGCAAGACACAGAGTTTATCTTGTACTCTTTACTAATTATTGTACTACATTCCATAGGAACAACTGTTAACCTGCCCTACCCTGAATATATATACATATTTTTTCCTCCTCACATAACCTTAATATGCTCCAACCTGTTTGTCTGTGTATATATATATATTTTTTTTCTTATTTAATCCTCACACAATCCTAAAGTGAATAGAACTTTCTTTGGTTGTGAGGTCAGGCCTGTGTTAGAGGTGAGGAAAAAGAAGAGAGGGAAAATAAGTGAGGGAAGAAATAATGTCAGTTTCTGTGTGCTGGCGCCTGGTGCTGAGACCTTCTGCACGCACTTTTCTCTGCAATTCTCACGGCCCTGGGAGATGGATGTAATGCTCACTCTTTTACAGATGGAGAAATTGAAGCTGAGGACAGTTATATAACTTAAAATGCACACACTTACTGAACACGCGGTATTCTAAGCACTTTTTGGACCTAACTATTAAATCCTTAATCTAGCTTTAGAGATGGGTAAATCATTATGCTATTTTTTAGATGAAAAAAAAAATGGAGCAGAAGGATCTAAGAAACTTGACTAATGTAAAATAAATAGTAAATGGATGAGCTGAATGTTAAACCCAAATGACCTGGCTTTATAGTACACATGCCTCATCACTATCCCATATTTGGCAAATATATAACAGTGGGCACAGAACTGATACATGATGAAATACCCCAAACCTAAAGCTCATGCACCTTCCACTATTCTAAGGAACTCAACCATTCTAAAGCAACTCAATTTAATTTAATTCAATTTGAAACATCTAATTTGCCTGGTTTATGCCAGACTTTGTGATAGGTGCCAGAGATACTCCAACACATACATTCACATGCATGTGAATACACATATACACACTTGCACATCCTGCTCTGAGTGAGGCTATCACTAAGCTGGTGGGAAAAAAATTCTGTGATGTTTATAATGTGAATCTAGTTACTTACGCCACTAGCTCAGAAGCCAGTGAGTGGGGCCAGTAGGAGACTAGAGATTAGGAGGGCAGCAAGGCAAAGGCTTTATTCTTCCTGCTTCCTCCCTGCTTCAGGGTGGTTTTGGCAGGGCTGTGTTATTCCATGGCTACAGCTCTGCAGGTGGACCTTCTGTTCCATACCCCCTCCTTCTGTCTCCTATAGGCCAAGGGGCTATTAAGAACTTTTGGCCAACATTAGACTCCAGGTGTATCAACAATCCTTTTGAATGTTCCCTTAAATTGACAAATATTTCTGTAACTAGTATAATCCTCAGAAAATCTCTTCCAGAATCCAGGCTGATGGTCCGGTTTCCTGTTAGGATCTTGATGGTCTCGCACAAATGCTGTTTTTTTTGTCACTTCCTAGATATGTGACCATTATTTGGGATCCCAAGTCATGTAAATATTCTATATATGATATCTCCACCTATAAAATAGAACTATAGGAGAGCATCACATCATTGAGCATCTGTGTATAGTGAGAACTTTATGCATATTAATTCATTTACTCTGTATATTAATTTTAAGAATATATCTTTTCATCATTGTATCCCCAAATCTATACAGGTACCTGGAACAGGGTAGACGTTCAGTGCGTGCTTATTGAGTGGATGACGTGGGCATGAGATTGGTATCATTATCTTACCTGGAAAGAAATTGATGCTGGGACACATCCAGCCACCAAATAAAGATCACAGAGCTAATAAATGGCATGGCTGAAAATGGAGGCTAGGTTTGTTCAATTTTGTGACCTTTGCTCTTTCCAGGAAATAATCTTGCTTATTCACTTAACCAACACTTACCAGGCTATTGTGAGAGATAAAGGCAATGAAAACATGTTATGAATCCTGAAATCTATTTAAACACACTATATCATCATTATCTTTATGAATATTTTTTAGAACCTCTTTTCCACTCTTCTGTCCAGGGTACCATGCAGCCATTAAATACAAACTCATTCTCAGGTGTTAACCAAACACAAATATAAAGGTGGGTTACTAGGGAAATGAAAAAGAAAATGAAATTAATTTGGGAGTTTTCTACTCATAATTTTATTAGTTGTATCTTTTCTCAGTTGTATCTTTCTAATAACATGGCTAACTAGGAAATAATTTTTCAAGTTTCAAAATGTAACATTAGGAGGAAGATTTATTATAAGAAAGTGTTTGGACTTTGGGTCTGGATGTGTCAGGAAGAAAATTCTGAGAGTATAAATTTAGAAAGAACTTAAACTTGGTTCTCTGATTCCACAAGTAAATGGAAGTCATGGAAGTCACGGGGAAATTGTTCCTGGGACCTTCAGTAAAAATTGAGGTTTTGAACCTTGGGACTCATTATTGACTGTTTCTATGATGAAACTTAGGTCTCCTGGGGAGCCTGCAAGATTGGCTGGACCCCAAAGGCAATGGGCTCTTCGATGAGGAAATGGTTGAAAGAGCTTTCCAGACATTATGTACAGCATGGTACCCATGCGATTTCCCCCCTCTGTGTTGCTTATATATCACTTTAGAAAGTTCAAAGTATGTTATGACACAAAAATAGTGATGAGTTCTTGGTGTGGAAGGCCCTTCCATTGCTTATCGGGGTCTAACCGTAGTGTTCTGTGGTTCCATAGTTTTGTAGATCTCAGATTCTATCACTATTTGCATAGTAGCCGAAACAAACCAAGCTCACAGATAGGAAACTGTCTAAATAATGAAACTGGTTTTAGCAAACACAAGCATTCAAATCAATGTACTTCTTCCAAATGGTGGTCCTGAGAAACTGAGGTCTTATCAGTGATGACATCTTTGTTGAAGTGCATTCAAATCAGAAATACATAAAGCCACAAAGGCATCCTGAAGATGATCAGAATCTTTCCCTGCAATTGTAAAATGAAAGACTTCAGAATCTGTTTTCTGGATCCAAATGTTATGATGTTTCTAAGGTCTCAGCCTTAGTAACTTTCCATCTCTTCTTTCCTTTGCACAACCCACAAAGATTTATTCAGCACTTACTAATGTGTTAGGCAGGAATCCCAGCACCGTGGCTGGAAGACAGATGTCACAGTCCAGGCCGAGGGAGTTCACAGGTTAGTGGAACAGACAAGTGACCGCTGATTATAAAGGATGAAAAAATGTGTGCAGAGAGGGTAAGTCCAAGGTGCTCTGGGAAACAGGAGGGAAGCATTAGTATTTTGGAAGGTTGTGGAAGTGTAAATAGAAAACTTTGAGGCTGAATTTTGAAGGATGCTCAGGAGTACTCCAGGTAGAAATATTCAAAAATCAAGAGCAGCATCAGCAAAGAAACCTGGGTGTGAGACGATGGTTTATTCATCGAGCAGGTTCCTTATGGCCAGAGCATAAGTCAGATACAGGAGTGCCAAGGGAAAATGCAAGAAATGCAGGTCAAGGGCATCATCATGCAATGGACACCCGTGAGATTCCTTAGATACCAATCAGACTACTGAGGGGTTATAGACAGTATTGCTTTTCTCTTTGCCTATGGTACAGCTTTGGGAAAGGCCTGCTACTGTCTCAGGTTTTATTTTCAACTGTCTATGATGGAAATTTAAGGCAACATCTTTTTGCTTTTTTGACTCCCTGAGCTTCTTAAAATCTGCTTTTGTTTTCCAGCTGCATCATCCCATTGAGTAATGGCTTTGGCTGTTTACTGACCACTCCTGGTGTCTCGTCCTTCACTTTCGTCTTCATGTTGAGAGTCACTATTATTAAAAGTAATTTTCCTTCACCCTCAGCCTTACCTTCAAATACTTACCCTAAGGTGCCAATGCTGGTTCAAATGGAATACGAGTTTGCTTTACCTCTCTGGGACCGGATGGTGTGAATGACTGACTTTCCTGTTGCTCAGATTCTCTGTTACCCTGGGCTTCAGCTCATTCTGTTTTCTTGTCCAGGCCTCCCAGTGTGCCTCAGAGGTCGAGTCATCTGGCCTAGTGCCCCAAGGATAGAGGCTTGACTTTAGGGAGTCCTTGGTAATGATTTGTTTTCACTTCCATACTAGCAATCAGGGCAGGTAACTTGAACTTGGGGTCAAGGGGTCAATCTCAGGTAGAGTTGTGAACTTGTCTGTTAACATTAATAATTGACAAATACCCACCCAAACCCCTCAGGTCATCTGAAAAATGAGAACAGAGAAAGCCTTGCATATCCTGTTTTGGGTAACCAATGGATTTCTTTTCTTTTCAAGGGAAGAAGAGTGGAAGGAGGCCCTTTACTCTCAAGTTCATAGATCTGCCAAACAGCCCACCAGATCTGTGCGGCTCATTTGAGTACCTGCTCACATTTTTGCTGGGCTGACCACAGTGCCTCCATCACCCTGTTGAACCAAGCAGTTGCTGCTGGTCTGAGGGTTTCTCCATTGTGAAATCCAGCAGTGCCAGGGATGTGGCTGTGCTTTTTAGGATGTACAATCTTGGGTGCCTCTTGGAAAGCTCCCTTAGCCCCACACTGACTTAGCAATCCATTAAGAAACATCTATACTTCGGTCAAAAGTCTTCATGTCATTACAACAGGCTTACTACGGGTTTTGCTGACATTTGCCAAGTGGCTCCTGCTTCTCACCAGGGAAACTGAAAGAAGCCCATAGAAATGGTTTCTATCTTGCCTTCTGTGTTAAATGGAGCGTCAGCCAATGCCTTATAGATATGCTCTATGGTCTGTTCTATTGGCCTGTGAACTCCTTAAGGACAAAGAATAGCTATGTCTTCATTCAAAAAGTATTTATTGAGCACCTACTATATGCCCTGAATCAGCCCTTTGGGCACTTTGCACAGGGAATGGCCCACAAGCAATGCTCAAAAACATAGCTAGCTGCATGCACGAAGGGCCCGCCCTTCTCGGGCATCCTCACTCTCCCAACTTATAATCATTGGCACCGTGCTCATTGTTTCTTATGCAGCTACAGTGGTCGAGCCTCAGACTTTATGGTGTTTATACCTGTGCATTGCTTCCTGTGCTCATTTTCGAAATGATCTTCAGATTTAAGGCATAAAAAGAAAAAAATATCCATGAATCATTAAAAAGAGAACCAGACGGAATGTGCTATTGTAGGAAATTAATGACCTGGATTTCCTTCCATCTGAATCTGAGGCCCTGTGGCATACCTGACGTACTTGCTTGTCATTCCTTTTAGCTTTAACCCTGGATCTTTATATTATTTCTGTATCTTTTCTTTCTCTGCTTCCAGATGCTGGGCACTGGCCCCACACTGGTTTGTTCTTGTCCCCATAACCTGCCTTACTCTATCCATATCTGCCTGGACCTGATGCCCCAGCCTGCCCACCCTGGCTTTGGTCTTGCTACATGGAGTGTCCAGTGAGCACCTACTACAGGCCTATTGCCTTTAGCTCCTACAAGCCTGGGTTGTGTTGTGCACCCAGACACCCTTTTCTTACTGCCTTGACTCATCTCTCCCTGCAACCCTCAGCCTGGATTTGAGACCTCTAAATTTTAGAACATGAATGCTTGAGGTTCCCTTGCTCTTTTGTCACATGGAACTGTGGGTAGTAACATTTTTTTCTGTTGCCTCTATACCAAGGTATGGACACAGGTCAGACAGGATTTGTATAGCCTCTTAGCCCTTGTCTTCATCTCCATGCCTGGTAGCTTTCTGTGGGACAGGAATTGCACTTGTCTGACCACGGGCTGGGCACGTCGGTTTTGAGTGCTAGACGGCACCGCTCTTTCCACATCTGTTTATCCACGACTCCACTCTGTCCATCTCTATGGGGTGTTAAAATGGATTGCTCTGATAGTTATGTCTAAAATCTCACCTATACAGGAAAAATCAAAGCGAAGTCATTAACAATAGACACATTTTAGGCAGGCCAGACACTGGACAAACTATAGTGTTCTGTCTAAACCAGTGGTTTGAGGAAAGGCTGGTACAGCTTCAGTTGGCCCATTGCTCCCCTCAAATGCATCACCCTGTGTTCTGGCTGCTTGAATGAACCTTTGTGCGCCACTGCTCCGAAGTATCTGTATCACCCTGATAACAAGACTTAAAAAATACTATAATGCAGGGAGTGTTCCAGATTTACTTCTTCAAGGGCATTTGCTTAAAGGAATAATGCAAATGGTTGCTATGAATGTTTAAGTCATGTCATACCTCCTTTCTAACTATAATTTAACCTATCTTTTTCAGGATTGCAGGAGGAAAGACTACCCTTAGCACCCCTTGGAGACCCCTAAGTATTAAAAAATTGATGAAAAATTGTATACATGTTAAAAATCTACATTTCACTTAACATAATAGCATTGAAATGTTTTATACTCTTCTATTTCTAAAATATGGATTTTCCCTTAATTTCAATAACAATACTTTTATCAAGCCATTAATCAACACAAATCAGCCATAAAAACATAGTTTAATGAATTGTCATTTTTAGAGTTTCAAGACAGTGAAAGAAGGAAAGAAAAAAGGAGTCCATAAAGATAACTTGGAAATGTTGTTTATTCATGTCTATATTTGTTGACTATGTCTCAGTCACTAGGGGAAGCACTAAAGATCCAGAAATAGAAGACCAGTCTTCACCTTCAGTGGTAGTCCTTAGTGATGGTTGTCAAACATTTCCAGGTGTACTCTTTCCAGGCACTTCCTGGCTGCGGTGTGCTTGGGTGGGTCACGTGACTAGTCCTGGTGACTGAATTGTGAGCACAAGTACTTTTATTACTCCCAGGCCAGAGCATTCCACTGTTAGTGTGACGCTCATTTCCTCTGCCTTGGTGACTGGCTGCACTGGAGACAGAGGCTCCTCCTCCTGAGTGTGGGTGGGATCTGTGTATACGATGGAGCATCACTGCTGTGATGACATTGCTAATGGCTCGACTTTGAGTTGCTCAAAACTAAAGTTACCCTGGTGAAGCCTGGTCTAATCAGGTGAGCCTTTCCAAAGAAAGGGAAGCACCAAGGAGGCAGTCTTATGCTGGCCTGGAAGAAAGCAAGTAAGATAATGGGGACATCAGTCATACAACTACAAAGAGCTGATTTCTGCCCCAAACTTGAGTAAACTTGGAAGGGAGACCTAAACCTTGCATGAGATTGCAGCCATGGTCAACACTTAAAATCTAGCCCTGCAAGATTTTAAGTAGAGTATTTAGTGAACCCATGCCCATAAGAAACTCTGAGATAGTCATTTTGTGCTGTTTTAACCTACTAAGTGTTTGGTAGTGTGTCACAGAGCAGTAAAACTCTAGTACAGTCATGAGAGGCATCCTAGGACTAAATCCTAGGACTAATACCTATGAGGGTGGGTTCTGAAGGAACCCACCATTAACAGACTTTTCACCACTAATAGACTTGCTGTAGAGTGATCCAGGTGAAAAATAATGGCATGGCAGATGTATCAGGATGAAGGAACAGCACATGTCCAGGTTTAGAAGCATGAGAGACTATGAAGCGCATTGGGATCTAAACACAACTCGGTTTATATAAATAGAGCTGGCAGTAAAAATATTTAGCCACCTGAAAACCCTACATTGTGGCAGTGTGGGTGCTCTGGGAGAAGATGCTGAGACATGGTTAGGTGTGCCAAAGGTGTATTAGGTGTTGGCTTGTGGCAGGAAGAGGTGGGAAGCAGGTTTGGGCAGGGGGCAATGTTGCCCCAAGGCCCAGGTCCAACAACGCTTTGGCCAATCCCACAGGAAGGCCTTGAGAAAATATCGCTTATCAGAAAAGTCCCCTTGAGCTGAAATGGCCAGGGCCTTCAACTCCATCTTGTTTATTTATTTGACATGAAAGAGCAAGACCTTGGCTTTCTGCAGCCAAAGCGAAGCCTGGACAGCATCTGCTGGCTGGCTTCCTTCTAGTGGAACAATAAATCCTTCACTAAGGAAGGATCTGAGTAGCCCATCTCTGCTTGCCACAAACCCCAACCAACTGGAACAAACCAACCAAAGGCAGGCATAGTGCAGGCTCAGGAGTTGCTCAGAAGATCTCGGAAATCACTGTGGTTAATGGATCTTGGGAAATGATGGGGGCTTTAAGGGGAATGAGGCAAGCAGTGGGTACACTCTGGGAGAGCAGTCCATGACTATTTAGCAAAATAGTACAGAGCGTTTTAATCTCCTGTCGACTGGTAGAACTGAACCAATGTATGTCACCTTAATATTGGCTCTGTGTGGAGATGAAGCCTAAGGAGCAAGCAAGGACCAGACAAAGAAAAGTTTATATTGTGATCAGAGGAGGCTCCACATTTCATATCATACCCACACTGAGTTGGAATGACCACTGTGTACCCTTTGTGCCATTAATAGACTTGTTGTTAAATGAAGAACTTACCCACATTGCAAGGATAGGCAACAGGGTCACCAAAAACTATTCAATATGAAAGCAGTAAAGTTTCAGGATGTAGTGCTTCTGAGCTTATGGTTGATTTTATTCTTTGCACAACGGTGCCTCATCGTTAACTGCATTCTCCTTTAAGCTGCTGCCTGCCAGGCCCATGATTTCACCAACCTCGGTCAGGAGCATCCCTCAGGTCCACAACATCAAAGCCACTCTGTCCCTTTTATGCCCTCATTTGTAAGGCTCATCCCAAGGCTCATCCATTTTCCATGACACAGTTTGTCATTAACAGATTCATAGTGCTCATTGCCCTGCAGTCCTTCGTCTGAGAACTACTCAAGTGCCCTGAAGCTCTTCTGGTTGCTGAATCAGAACTTGCCCATCAGTCACTGCTGGCACCACTTAACTGGGTCTAGTCTGCTCACTTGCCGAGAAGTGTCCGAGCCTTCATCCCAGGTAGAGTGGGGGCGCTCAGCCACCCTGGGAAACCTCACATCTACAGAACCATACGAAAGACAAAAGATAAGGTGCCATTAGGAAAGGTGGGCAGGAGCCCAGGGGTACTATCCACAATTTTATCTTCTGGGGTAAGGGGAAGAATATGCTGAATTATTATACAGAGAAAAGAATCTAAAAGATCAACTGGTCCACACTTCTCAATTTATATATAAGAACAAGTGGCCTAAAAATGGGACCAGCTTGTCCTAGGTCACCCAGTGTATTTGTGATGTTTGCCCAAGTAGTTTTGTCCACTTAGCAACCTCAGGGACAGTGAGAGTGGGAGATGCTGGCCCGCCACACAGTGCAAAGGAGGGAGAATGGAGAGAAGAGGGGATGAGAATGGAGGAAGGCAAAATAAGAAAGGGCAGAGGAAGATAATAGCCTAGAGCACCAGAGAGGCAGAAAAACAAAATAAAATTAGAGCAATTAAGTTGTATTTTAGATCTGCAAGAATTAAAAAAATACATTTTCTTTCTGTCTTGACGGTCAAGTCTGTAAGGATGGAAAAAAAGAGTTTTTACTCCATTGGAATACCAAAGCTGGAAGGAAACAAAGGGGAGTAAGTTTCAGGCTCAGACTGGATAAAGGATTGGCCAGATTAACACAGTGAGTTCAGCACGCTGGACTTACTTGGATGGTAGGGGCCTTGGCCCAGGTTCTGGTTTTTGGAGACACCTTCCGTAATTGTCCCCTGCCCCACCTCATGTAGACAGATGGCGTGGCAATCAAGATGACTCGCTGAAATGAGAGGGACCCGGGGCCGGACCCCAGTCCTGCACCACCCCAGCTGTGTGTTTTCTGACAAATGCCTGTACTCTTCTCTGTTCTGGATCGCTCATGTCTTTAGGGCCAGCCTTATCAGATATGCAGACATGCTGGCATTTAAAGGCCCAAGGTCAAATTCAATGCACATGTGGGAAGAAGTCCTGAGATCTGATTTAAAAACTGAGGCGAAGAAAAATGCACTGTAGCGATTGAACTTTCCTTCTTCATTGCAATCATATCCAAACAATGGATGTGGAATCCTAAATGGGGATGTCCTTTTTTTTCTCTTTGATTGTGACTTTGATTCACTGATTCTTTTCATGAAAACCTGGAGATGGCTTGCAAGTAAATCCACTGCTGTCAATCAACAACAATCAGAAGAGAAACCTGGCCTCAGCCATCCACTTTACTCAGGGTTGTGGGCTTTGTTCTGTACCTGTGTTTCCGTGGAAGGTGCGATGGGGGAGTGAAATGCTTAGATCTGGATTTTACAGCAGTGGCGTTGGTACAAGGGAATGGGGGCTGGGTGGGGAGGCTAGTTGGAGGTTCTGCAGATGGAGATTTCCCCCGTCTCATAGCCAGACAATTACAGCACCGTATTCCTCCTACCCGACCAAGGAAGGTGGGGCTGCCTGCAGAGGTTGGGCTGGAACCCTGCGGGCATTTGGATGCTGATAGATTCTGTTTTGTGAAGTGTGGTTGCTTTATACCCTCAGGTACCGAAGGTAGACTCTTTCAGTGTTGAGAAAGGCCCAGTTCACTCCTTTGAAGCTTCCTTTAAATTGAAAAAAAGTGAAGAGATGTGATAAATAGGGCTACCAAAATTGTACCTTATTTTAGATACTTATATAGGAATATTTAAGCTTTTTTAAAATTAAGCATTTCATAGGTCTAAGAGTACAAGGAAGACAGTTACATACTAAATCACTAAAATAGGCCGTGGCTGGCATAGCTCAGTGGATTGAGCACGGGCTGAGAACCCAAGTGCCTCAGGTTCGATTGATTCCCAGTCAGGGCACATGCCTGGGTTGCAGGCCATGACCCCCAGCAACCACACATTGATGTTTCTCTCACTCCCTCTTTCTCCCTGCCTTCCCTCTCTAAAAAATAAAATAAAATAAAATAAAAATCTTAAAAAATTTATTAAAAAATCACTGAAATAATAGTTCATAGTGTATTATGAGGGAGATACAAGTTTAAGATAAAATGATAAATATTGTTCTCCTGTTGGGCCTGTGTGAGTTACCTAAATAGCCCCTTCTAGAGTAGACAAAGGCCTTGGTGATGCTGAGGCCCAGGCCTAGTCTAAAGGACTCTTTTTGCCTCCCACCCCTTGCCTGGCCTACTCCTCATGCCTCCCAGTCATGGGTGGTAGGCTTTGATCCTGGCATGAGGAAAGGACCTGCTCCAACCAGCTAACTGACTTCCAGCTGGGGTTTGTCTAACTGGGCAGCGGTCAGTGTGACAAATCAGCTCATCAGATGAGCTCATACTTTACAGGTGTCCTACCTGCTAAATGTCACGATAAACGTAATGATAAACGTAATGATAAACGTTAGTAACCTGGTACTTGCTGCCTGGCTGACTCTTGACAGGACACTCCTTCTCCTGACCCCAACCATTCTCTGACGAACCGTCTATAAAAGAGATGCAATTAACATTTTACCTATCTAAAGGGGAGACGTCGATTGAATGACCCCTGGGAACCCCTTCTAGCTGTAAGGTCGAGGAGTCTGAGGACGGGAGAAGCAGCAAGTTGCAGAGAGTGTTTTTCACAGTGGGGTCCCCTGCCCTCCAGCATGGGGACCACTTGGGAACGCGTTGGAAATACACACTCCTGGGCACCAGCCCAGACGTCTTGAATCACGCACTCTGAGGTGAGGCCCCGCAGTCTGTGCTTTAACAAGCCCTCCAGGAGTTTGTGGAGCTTCAGAGTAGAACGTTGAGCCAAACCTCCTCCTTATGGGATGGCTGAGTCATTTCAACTCCCAGAGCCCCGGTTTCTCCATCCACAAAAATGGAATAATTCTACCTCTTCCAAATCATTGTCACAAGTTTTAAAGGCCCTAAAAAACACCTGACACTGTACATGCTAAGTAAACGTTGGCTGAATTCAAAGGACCAGAAAGGCTGGAGACTAAAAAAAAAATAAAATTAAAAGAATGAGAACCAAGTCTTCATTTTTTTCCTTATATAACATCTTTAGTATTATATAATTTGCAATTTGCATGCAAAACACCCCACCCTAGGGCATCATAGAAAGCTTGAAAAATCCAATATTATGCAGACAGCCAGAGATTCTGGCTGCCAAACCAGGCTTAAAAACCAATTTTCCCTCTTTAAGGAAGTGACATTTGTGCATTCGACACAGCAGCAATAAATTTAGGCTTTCTTACCACCCCCTGCTGTACATGAGGTTATTATTTTTATCAATAGCAAAGCTATTTCTTTGTGAGTGTTGGGAGTTGTTTTTGAATCTCTCCTTTGTCCATACTGCAGTTATCAGCAGAGTAAACAGCTCATTAGAAAAACAACAGCAACAACAAAAACCTGAAACCATTTTAATAGTAGAAATGTGATTAGAGCGTTTAATTAGACTCCAGATTGTACACTTTCCGTTAATAATTGGAAATACATTTCACGTCAATTAAAAAAGGATTAACAGTGAAGGCTTGGAAACGTGGACTTAGACGTCGCCTGCATTTTGAAGCTGTTATTAGCAGGCTATGCTGAAGAATGTGCTCGGGAACCAGCAAGCAATGCTGTTTATCCTTAGGAATTTCCCAGATATTTTGGAGGCCTCTTCATCCTCACGGGGGGAACACTGCTGACCTCTTGAGACTGCATAATGGACGGGCCTCTAAGCCCCAGGTGAGAGTTTAAATGGACTGAAAGGGACACTATTAGGTAGAATGAAAGATTGATCATATGGCTTCAACGCTATCCCTACTTCTGGGGGTCCAGCCCTCTAACTCCCTCTCCTCCCACCCCGCTAACATCCCAGAGTCAGAGTGTTTCCATCGAAATCTCTGGTACTCTAGTCAACTGTTCCCCAACCCTTCCCCCAAACCCCTCTGAGTTTTGGAGGTAGTGGTGTCGGTGAAGTCAGCAGTAAGCACTGTCCATGCCCGGTGGAGCTTGAAGATCATGAGAAGGGAAAGACACGCATCTGCCCAGGATTCACAGTCTGGCTTAACATGGAAGGCAAAGTTGTACATCCAGAAGTCAGGTAGGTGTTGTAATGAACATAGTAAAAGAGAGAGAGTGACTGGAGGGAAGGGACCAAGAACATGCCTGTATTCAATAAATATGGATTAAGAGCCTGCTAGCCAGGCACTGTTCTCTACGGACCTGAAAGATGAACTCATTTTCATTGGCCTCTGCATTAATGGCACTGTAGACCACCTAAAATGAGGTTAAGGAATTTAGTTCTTACCATTGACAAAAATCTTTCCATGGTTGAGCTCATTTGACCCTCATGAGAGGTAAGCAAGAAGTGTTATCCATATTTTAAAAAATGATGACGTTGAGATCCTCCAGGGAACAAATGTATAGAACCAGGAGGTTATCCCAGCTGTCCAGCTGTCAATTTTCATGGCCTTTTCATTTTACTCCGGGTGGTCACAGGGTGATTCAGCTTTTCCTGGGGTGCACGGAAGCCCTGTATGGAAACCTCATTTGTTGGCCGTATATTGTAAGGAAGAGAAATAAAATGGATTCAAACACGTAGCCCCTGCAGTCCAGAAAAGCAGAGATGGGTGAAGAGCTCATAGACTCCTTCAAGAGGACACATGAGCCAACACACACCTGCAGTAGGTGGACTCCTCACCAGATCGTGGGCCTCATATTTGAAGCAGATTCTTTCTTAGGAGCTCAGCCTGGAAGCAGGGCTGTTTCTGGGACAGGGAGGGATTGGTTCGGTGTCAGCACTGTTGAGCCCATTAAACTGAAACTGCAAACCCATGCGGTTGAAGTGTGAACACGCTCTCACTCTTGGCTCTACCATGGTTTCGGGAGGATGGCTGGCAGCCCCTGCTATTCCTGGCCATGGGGGACTCTCTCCTACACGAAATCTCCCGAGGAGCATCATGTTCTAGCACATTGTAAATGAAGGCAAGAGAGTATTTAACAGCATCCAGGACTCAGATAACTTTGTCTTTTGTGTATGAGCAGAGCATTGAAGGAGGAGAGAGGAGGAGAGAGATGGGAGGGAACGCCCCCCACCTCCACCCAATCTACCTGAGAGGGTGAAAATCTTGGTAATGGTAGTCATCTGAAAAGATTATAAAAATAACTCTGCATTCCCTTTCTTTCTCTCAGTGGTCATGTCTCTGGAATTCCTCTTGTTTTTTGTTTGTCTTATCTCTGAATCTCTGTCTCTCTCTGTGATTCTTTTTGGTGACTCCCTTTGCTTCCATCTCTTTCTGTCTTTTGGTTTCTGCCTTTTTTATCTTCCTTTCTGTTTCTGTATGTGTCTCTGCTTCTGTTTATCGCTCTCTGACTCTGTGATTCTCTGGCACAGATCTTCATCAGCTTCTTGGATCTCAGGATCTGCCAGTTTTGCCAGATGCTTCTGTGAAATATGCTGGGCGTGGAGAACAAGACCAATAAAATGGCATTGGTCCGGTCAAGAGAGCAAGAAGTATATAAAACAAAGTGGAGTCACTCATGTCAACCGAGATGGCTGCCAGTCAGCCATGACACTTTGGTTCAAGAAGGAAACTGTCTATGTCAGTCTAGCTACATCTGGTAAGGAGACTCACCTAGGTTATCTGCACATGTGACCAGAGCAGCAGTGTCTGCATAGCAGGACCACCCTCAGATAGGCTCCTGGGGAAATCCCCCACATAGTATCAGGGGTGCCAAGACACTCATCAAGAGACCCAGAAGGGTGGAGTGCACTATTCTCAAGGGTATAACTGATGCAGTTTCCAGACCACTGCTGAGACAGCTGATCTCCACACACCAGAGTCCTGCTCCATGCCATGCTGATCTCCCTTTGCATTGGCTGCTGGAGTCTCTGCCCTGCTGGACTGAGGACTTTTTCTGCTCCACTGCCCACCTGGTTCTTGAGATTCTTCCTTGCAAGATGCTGATGGCTCCTTTGCCCACCGTGCTGTCTCCCGGACCTGCAGACTGAGACTCTGGGACTTGGGTTCATTATTCCCCATTGATTGCTCTTTGTGTGTGTGTGTGATATTTCTCTTAGATTGTGTGAGTAGGATATTAATGTACGTTGATGTTCTACTTTGAGTGAACTTGCATTCAATAAAAGCTGAATGCATAGCATGGTTACCTTGTGTGACTCTTGTCTATTCCTTGGTGCCAGGCTGCTCAGCAGGCAGCTAGCCAAGCAGTTGCCCTGCTGACTTATAAGAAAGACTGTATTGCCAACATATGCTTGCAACACTGGGGCTGATTTTCCAGCTAAATAAATGTGCAGGCAAGAAGGACATTTCCCCAGGGGGCAGGGGTTTCAGTCAAGGCAGTTCTACAGTAAGGAGATATGTTGTTTTCATTTACGTGCGCTGTTAGGCTCTGCACTGGAAAACTACATCCTTAACGTAACACTAGCTGCAGTACTGAAAACACTGCCCCTTTCCGTATTATCATTGCAGGTGGATGGTGAGGAAATTGAGAGCCATGTTAAGCATACACAGTTTCTTGTGATGGAGCTGGGACTGGAATTCGCATTTTCTGTCTAAATCACTGCCATGCAGTCACAACAAATGGGTTTCTAATAAGGCAACTGGCCAGGATCACAAAAGGGTGGTAAGCGAGGGATAGAAGGAAGCATGCTTCTGTTCACGTGGAACTGATTATTTTTGTTATCACTGCTCTTCTGGTGTGAGTGGCTGTGCCTATAGACAATGAAGGAGCATGTGTGTGTGTAGGTAGGTGTGCATGCACACACCTGCTCGGCCTCTGTGTGAGTGGATGAAGGTGACTTGACTTAATTATATGCCTTATTCACTCAGAGAGAGGAAAATAGAAATTAACTTTTATTATTTCTCTAATTCTCACTCTTAGTGTGAATCTTCACAATGAAGTCTCTGAATCTAGGTGTTTTACCTCCAGTAGCCATAATTTTGGGGGCTTCCCCCCAACACCCCTAGTTAGAGCAATGTTCAAAAAATGGTCCTTGGCCAGCTACCATGTTTCAGAAAATGGCAACAATTGCCAGGACTGAGGCCACCACCTTTTCTCCCCACAAATGTGGCTTCATCCCCTGAAAAGGTGAGTGAAAAAAACACATAGCTTCCTTTGGTGGTAGCTTCAGATTGACCTTTCTTCTTATCCATTTGAACAATAGGTTTGAGGACACAGAAACCTGGGCCTCCTGAAGGTGTGTGGACACTGAAGAGTGTGGGTCTCCCACTGTTCACCCGACCACTTACACACTGCGCTGAGCCCATGCTAGACACTGGGAAAGGGCACACTGTCAGAGGAAGTGAGGTCTGGACTGGTCAGTTCACCCTGACTCTCCTCCAAACCCCCTGGGACCCCTTACGGCCATACCGCTACTCACTGTCTTTTCCCTGCCGGCAACACTTTCCTCATTTCAGTCTGGGTCTCTTATACTTAGTTGTTCTTTCCATCTCAATGAGTCTTTTCCTGGCAGGATTATTTTGTGGACCTTTTCTTAACCTCTCTGTGTCTCAGTTTTATGATTTGCAAAACTGACAAAACAGTAATACCTGGGTTTGGGTTGTTTAAGGATTCAATGAGTTAATACATGTTGATCTTCTAAGACAGTATCTGGAACACAGGAAGTGTTTTATAATTATAAATAATAGTTCTTTTTGATGCTATTGCTTATTTAGCAGAAGAATAAAAAGCAGAGAAATGGGAAGAAACAGAGAACTCCCCAGGGAGTCAGAGTTAACAAGTGCTATGGACTAAATTGTGCCTCCTTAAACTTTACTATTGAAGCCCCAACCCCCCAGTGTGATGTATTTAGAGATAAGGCTTTGGAAAGGTACTTAGATTTGCATGAGGTCATGAGGGTGGGGTCCTCATGCTGGGATTAGTGCCCTAGAAGACCAGAGAGCCTGCACTCCTTCTCTCTGTCATGTGAGGATAAAGCAAGAAGACAGCCATCTACCAGCTAGGAAGAGGGCTTTCAGCAGAATCTGGCCCTGCTAGCACCTTGATCCTGGACTTCCCAGCCTCCAGAACTAGGATAAATAAATGTCTGTTGATTAAGCCACCAGTCGACAGTATTTTGTTATAGCAGTCTGAGCTAAGAAAGCAGGGTAGGGGCCAGGTTTCTTGGCACCTCAGACTCTTCCTGAGGGCTGCTTATTATGGGGAATGTGTGTTTCTTTTGCTTTCCACATCACCCTCATTTATCCCACATTTTGGTGTTAGCCAGGAAGAGTGAGAACATAAAAACCAAACACATTCAGCTCTTCTACATATAATCTCCCTCAGCTCATACCTCAGAAACTGCACTTGAGTAAGGTGTGATGTAAGGACTTTCAAAGCTCAAGGTCATAGCTTTGTCCTCTTGCCCCTGGGGGTCCTGTGTGCTCATCATAACATTGAATCCCAGTGGGGCTTCTGGGCTTCCTTATCCCTGAGGCAGGTTGGGTAATCGGGCTGGGTAAGTCTTAATTAGTCTAGAAGGATTAGGTAAATTATCAAGACCTCAGTCAGAGGCTTTAGGATCCACCACCACACTCCTGGGAAACCTGGAGGGAAGAGAGTGAGGTCGGCATTGGGTGGTTGTAGAGCTATGAGAAAAGCAGTTTGTAGTTGCTTTTTGATAATTGACCCTTGTATGTATACAGCACCCTCGGCTGAGATGCCCAAATTCCGACCTCTTAAATAAGGTGACTGAGAGTTCCTCTACCTGTGGATGCAGAGTTCTGGATGGATCCACTAAGCTCTAGGGACCAGAGCAAACCACTTGTAGTTTCCAATTGAGACATAACTTTTTCTTGGTTCCTATCTGCCTACCACTTCTCTAGCTCTTATTCACCTTTCAGCTTAGACATTAATACTTCTGGATTTTTCCTGTGACCCTGTGAGACTAGGTTCTGTCCCTTTGCCTCCCCTCCCCCACCTTCTGTTTGCTCAGGACCCACTGCTTATGTGTGTGTCACAGGGATGGCACTTGTCTGTGTACTACCTGGCTGTCCACCGGGTCCTGAGCTCCATGAGTGCTGGGGCTGGTCTTGTAAATTGCTGAGCACTAACTGGCACCGAATACAGGGCCTGGTGCATCATAAGAGTTCAACAGTGCAATGATTATTTGTAGGTGAGATCTGAGAGTTGAGAAGAACCCAGGTCAGAGAAAATCTGAGGAGGCAAAGGGTTCAAGGCAATGAGAGAGAAGTGCAAAGGGTCTCAGGTGAATGCAAGTGGTATCTTGGGAGAGAAAAAGGAGGTTAAAACATGGAAAACCCAAGGTAAGGTGGAAAAAGAAGCTGAGAGAGAGAGAGAGAGAGAGAGAGAGAGAGAGAGATGAGAGGCTCTGGAAATTTTCTCCAGGGCAGTGGAGCAATCTGATTTTTGTTTTAAGAAGATCTTAAGAAGGCCACCTTGGCTCTGAGTAAAACTGATTGGAGAAGGACAGGGGTGGATGATGGGAGGCTGATGCAATTCTCTGTTTCTATTTGGAGACTTGGAATTGGTGTACTTTGAGTAATTTAAATAATATCAACCACAAAAATTTTTTTAATATCAAATGGTTTATTTTCAGTCACCTGTTTATGAGACATTTTTTTGAACACTGAAAAGCCCTTCAGTTGTTTTCTTTAAACCTGAAAATTATGGCATTTCATTACACATTTTTTCTCAGAGTAGGATGTAATTTTCTTTTATTACAAAACCAATATTAAAGAACCCAAAAAGAAGCAGATGAAAGAAAGAAAACAATTCACCTCTCCATCTCAGAAAAACCAAGGTGTTTTTATTTTTTTTTTTTAAGTTCTCTTACAGTCCCTGACCATGAACACAAGAAGTATGGTTCAAGGTGTAATGAAGATGGATTTATAGTGTATTGGATTCTGGTTCTCTCACATAATGGGTACCACAGGCTCTCCCACGTCTACACCAGTGTTTAGGTGCATGTCTGAGATGTAATCAGTGATACACGCCAAAATGTTAGCTTTCCTTCCATTCCTCCTCTCCCATCTATTTTCAGTATTGTGTTGGAATATGGTCACCATAGTGATTATTTCTAAAAACTGCAAGCCATTTTATTAAGTGAACAATTCCTCCAAAACTCCTCAACAACTCTTGTTTTCTGGTGTTTTGATAGTAGCCATTCACACAGGGCTGAGATAGTATCTCATTGTGGTTTGGGTTTGCGTTTCCCTGACGACCGATGATGTTGAGCATCTTTTCATGTGCTTAGTGGCTATTTGTATATCATCTTTGAACATACTTTAAAACTTTTACACGGTAATGAGTACTGAGTCAAATTATATTTTTTCAATCATATACAAGTTATTGCTTCATTCAAGTCAATTATATATATATAACCTTTTTCTATTGGATGATTGCTTTTGAATACATTTCTGTAGGATACATTTTTAATTTTGGAAGAGAAATCTTTCCCCCCCAAATATCTCGCAGTCTTAATATATGTCATAAGCAAAAATAAAGTCCACTTGCCCTTCTGCCTCTGAGAGGTAACTGTGGAGTTTCTCAGGGAAGCGGAAAAACTCTGCCTTAGGATAAATAAGAATTTTGTGTGAAAGACTGCAAATATTTTCTGAAATCTCCGTATGCTTCTCAACCTATTTTTTAAACATGTAAGTCATTTTCTTGGCTCCCGCAAAAGTATAAACAGTCAAGTTTCCCATCTACACTGCCAGCAGTAGGTATTGTAGCTTTAATAAATTTTGTGAATGAAGTAGGTATAGATGGCATCTTATTAGTGTTTAGATTGACCTATCTTAGGATGAGAGGAAATTTTATCACTTTAAAGAAAAATAAAAAGCTACAATATATTGGCACGTACTCGGTCCTAGGGTTGCGATTTTCAATGGGTGTGTCACGGGAATTTTCACAACATGAAATGCCTGACTATTTATCCAGTCAGGGGCACTGACCTCTTTTCCCTTAGATTGTCAAATTAAAAAAAAAATGACAATGGCTGACACAACAGTAGCCACTCAGTGTGAATGAATCAAAATTACAGCTACTTTTTTTGTCAGATTGGCTAAAAAAATCTAATATAGTTTTTGGTGTGTTGCAGAATTTCAGTAACAGCTTATGTGTGCCATGAGATGAAAAAAGTTGAAAATCGTTGTTCTGTGGAGTTAGTCATGGGTTGGGTATGAATTGTTATAATTCTCACCTTACCTTCCTTGTAAAGATATTGTTGTTGAATCTATTTTATGGATGGGGAAACGGAGTCCTAGAGAAACTGAATAACTTTCTCAAGGCCAGAGGGCAAAGGTGGAGCCAAGTTCGAAGCTCCGCCCGGCTGGAGCTCACGGCCAGCTGTCTGTCCTCTCGCAGCAAGTGGACATGCGATGCCTATTTATTCACGATGAACTTGATGTTCTTCTCACTGGTTTAAATTTTCTCCTGTTATGTAGTAGGTATGTATTTGTTTTCTTGGCATATTTAATGTAAATATTTTTCCCAAGCACTTTTAAAAGATCCATTCAGCAGGAAATATTTAAGCTAGGGAGCCATTTGTTGAGCTAAGTGGAGGTCTAATTTTATGAGTGCACTAGGGTGTGTGATGGAAAGAAGCAGAAGTAGACATTTTTACAATGTTTACTTATAAAACTTCCTCGGGCTTTCAAAAGTGAATGAAACAGAGGAAAATCTTGTAATAACTCCAATGGCTGAGCAGTCCCTGGTTGACTGCTGTAGGCCCTAATAAAAGGCCCCACAACTCACATTCCTCATGTCCTTTTCCTCTTACCTTCAAGGTGGGTGTAATAAATACTGTTTCCACAGATGAGGAAAATGAGTCTGAGATGTGAAATAACTTTCCTCACATCAGAGGGATTTTAAGTAGCAGAGAGGGATCACACGGATGTCTGGAGGAGGCCAAAACACATGCTCTTTCTGTGATATCGTATCAAAAGGAATCTAAAGAGGTGCTCGCTTAGAAGAAATTATAGGTTTGAGAAAGCTTCCAGTAAGCAAGATATATATCACTGAGATGAGAAGAGACTGGCTGGGAGGCTAGGTCTGCCCAGCATAGTGGCTGGTGATGGGAGGGAGGAAAGAGATTCAAAAGTCGTCCTTTTTTCTTTCCTTTCTTTCACCATCCCTCCTTTGCTCATTCCCTCTCTCCTGTCCTGTTGTCGGCTCACCCTTTACTTATCAGTTAAAAATACATGGAATGCATTGTGGTAGGCATGGAGGAAATGGATATGAATGGAGTGTGGTCCCTGCCATTCAGGAACATTCCTGCAAGAGGGAAAGGCACGTAAATAAATGAGTGTAAACAGTGCAATATTATTGAATAGTCTACATGCCCATAACACCACGAGAACGTAGGGTTTGCCAACTGATGGCCGATCACCAATTGTTTGTGGAGTGAACATGTCGTTCAGAGATGGGGCACCAGAAACGGAGTGGGAAGGGCGCATCCAAGAAAACTTCTTGGAGGGGAGATGAGACTTGAGCTGAGTATTTTTCGGAAGGATACACAGGAGTCAGTTTGCTGACGGGGGTGGGCTGTTTTCCGTGCCCAAGGATTCTTGAGTGTGAACATTTGGAGTTGTACAATAGACGTAAGTGCGTGAGAAACTGGTAGTAGTTTCAAAAGAGTGCTGTGAAAGGGAGAAACTGGAGCTGGGGTAAGGAAGACTGCAAAACACAGATTAAGATGAGGCTGAGTTTGCCAGTGTTTGGGAGAAATTTCCATCCTCAAGGAGAAACCTGGACTCTGGAGAGCTTATTATTTGTTTATTTATTTTTTAGCTCACTTCCTTTGTCATGCCTAAGAGTTTCTCTCAAGGATGCACATTCCTCTCCCGGCCAGTGCCCCCTGCTGTGTGAAAGGTCATCTGACCTCGGTCCTGCACCAATTGGAATTAGGGATTTATTGCAGTATCCAGGGGAAAACTGGTGAGGGGAAAGAAAAATAGCCTGTAGGCTCCTATGGGTAAGGTTTGCAAGGCTGGAGGGAAGAGAGTTGATTTGTGGCTCTGAAGGAGTCTCCTGGGAGAGTGAAAGCCCCCAGGGTCACACCTTGCTGTCCTTGTGTGGCTTTCACGAACTTGTCACCTGAAAAGTGGGGAGATCAGCTTTGACAGGTCGTTTCAGCTGTGGTCCTAATGTTCAACGGATATGTGAGGCTCAGCCAAGAGGCTTATGTCTGGTGTCTATTTTGTGAGAAATATACAGATTGTGATAGCTATAAATTGATGAGCCTTTCCCATATGTCAGCATTTGTGCCAAACTATAAGCATCCTAAGCACATTTAATTATCAGAATACCCTTGCAAGGTAGGAATTATTATCCTCATTTTATGAATGGGAAGAGGAAATTTCAGAAAGTTCAAGTGGCTCACCCTATAATGCACAGCCAACACTCAAGGTGGATTCCCTGGGCTTGTCCCACACTAGACTTCTCTCCATGTGGCATGTAGCCAAAAGTGACCTTTGATGTTTCCATCTTTAGCATTGACCCTTCCCTCTGCCTGGACTGCCCGTCACTGACTCCTCCTGGTGAAACCTGAGGTTCGTTTCAGACCTGCTCCAGCTGTTGCTTTCCTCCACGAGGACTTTCTTGACCCTCTTCCCTCATCCCCAAATCAGAGCCCTGCCTTCTCTCCTGTTCTGCTTGTACTTGGCATAACTGCTATTTTTGTCCTCATCCTGCCGTGATTCCTGGGTTTACCCACTGGGCTGTGAGCTCTTTGAAAGCATCTCTTGTTTGCATCTTCAGTATGTTCCAAAGCCTCAATGGGTATTTTATGAACAGCCAGGAAGAAGCATTTTGAATGCGTTAACTGGGAAAGTCACTTCAGCTCTTCACAACAACCTTCAGGTCTGAAAACTGAAAAATTGTGTCTTTTTCTTACGTTGCTTTTAAGTGTACAGTTCACATCAAGTGTATCCACATTGTTGTGCAACCATCATTACACTTCATTGCCAGAGCTCTTTTCATCGTGCAAAATAGGAACTCTATATCCATTAAATAATGATCCCCATTCCTCGCCTCCTCAGCCCTTGGTAACCACCCTTCTGCTTTCTATCTCTGTGATTTTGAATACTCTAAGTACTTCATAAAAATGAAATCATGCAGTGTTGGTCTTTCTGTGACAGGCTACTTCGCATAGTGTCCTCAAGGCTGATGTATGTTATAGCATGTATCAGAATTTCAGCTTTATATATGGCATATATGAGGTCTGCCTGGAAAAAAGTCCAGCCATTGTTAACATAATGAGAAAAGTGTGTGTGACATTGATATAATCTGGCAGCCAAGGAGAGTGGAGTGGAATATGCATGCACGAACAATAATGGCTTCACTGGGCTAGTCAGTGGAGGTGGTAGACGCTGTTGAGTGAGAACATGTACTGTGTGGCTGTCACATTCAAAATGACTGAGTGAGTAGAGCAATGAATCTGCATCAAATTTTTCATTAAGCTTGAACATTCCTCCACAGAAGCTCATTATTGAGATGATTCAGAAGGCTGCAGCTACAGGCAACTGGTGATTGGCAGCTTCATCACAACAATGCACCTGCTCGTGCATCATGTCTTATAAAGAGTTTTTTCCAGGTGACTCAGCTCCCCTACAGCCCAGAGCCTAAAACTTCTGGCTTTTCCCAAAACTAAAATCACCTTTGAAAGGGAACAGATTTCACACCATTGATGAGGTTCAGGAAAATATGACGGGGTAGCTAATGGCAATTGGGAGAACTGTGTGAGGTACAAATGTGTGTACTTTGAAGGGGACTGAGGCATCATTATCCTATGTATAATGTTTCTTGCATCTTCTTCACTCTCTAATTTTCATATTACATGGCAGGATACCTTCTGGACAGACCTCGTGTAACATATGTCATATACACACACATATGTCATCTGTTGCTGGACACTTGGGTTGCTTTCACTTTTTAGCTCTTATGGATAATGCTGCTATAAATTTGGGTGTACAAATGTCTTTTTGAGATCTGCTTTCAACTCTTTTGAGTATATACCCCAAAGTGGAATTACTGGTTAAATGATAACTCCATCTTTAATTTTTTTGTGGAACTACCTCTGTACCTCATTCATGTCTCCTCTTGAGACAGTGACAAGAGCACAGTCTTTAGATATTGAGAGATCTGGGTCTTAATCTTGCCCATCCACTACAATGTGTGTGACTTCTCTGTGTGCAATCTCCTGTAACTCTTTCAAAGGGGTGTGCAATCTCCTCTGACTCTTTTTCTCCTTCCTCAAAGGGGTGTTGTTAAGTTTAAATGAGCTAATGTGTTTGAAAGGACTTTGTGACCCACATCAGCTTTCTGTTGCTTTACTCGAATACTGCAATGTTTGTTTTCTTCTCTCCCTTCCTTATTCTTGAAAGGCTGCCAATTCTTAGAAGCATGTGAAGGGCTGCCAGTTTCTGGGAAGAGTGAAATCATTTAAGACCAATTTTAATAATATCTTCATGGTCAGATTATAGTACTTATTTGTTTTATCTTGCGACTTGCCTCTACTCTGAACAGCCCTCTGTCTTAGATAGTAACAGGAAAAGATTAGGTCACATCTTCTGGCTTAATTTTATCCTCAGGAACAAGTTATTTAGTTTCCTTGACCATAGTCTTTGAAAAGATTATCAAGAAAGGGACAATCCCATTTTTCAAAGAGCAACTTTCTTTAAAACAAAATTATTTTCCAATTACAGTTGACATACACTATTATATTAATTTTGAGTATACAACCTAGTAATTAGGCATTTATACCTTGTGAAATGATTACCCTGAAAAGTCCAGTGCCCATCTGACACCATATGTAGTTATTACAATATTATTGACTGTATTATTTATGGAAGAGCAACTTTTAAGATCAAAAGGAAAATAGATAAGTGATTGAAGGGCAAGAAATAGAAATAGATATTTGGGGATAAAAGTTAGATGCTGTGATCATCTTCTAATTATATTACCTTTCTTGGTTATAAATAAGGACACTTCTGTATAGATATGTCACCTCTATTCATATACCTTCTCCTGTGTGACAAAAAAATACTTGTTCTGTCTTTTGTTTTTCATCATTAGGTCTGGCCTTCGAAACACCACTTCAAATCTATAAAACCACTTCAGCTTGAGGATTTAGTTGAAATCGAGTGAGATGATAATATCAGTAAAATTTCTTTGAAAGACAATTAACGAAAAAGCACCAACACAGTCTGAGAAACACTGATGATGCAGAGGAGGGAGAAAATGAGCGGCGGAGTCATTGTCTGGAGTCTTTCTGATGGACAGTCTCACCCAGAGGATTGCAGAAAGGAAAGACAAGTGCTTTCCTTTCAAGCTGTCCATTGTCAAACCCTGAAGAAGCAAAACTTCTAGCTCTCAAAAGAATAAGAAGTAGGACAGTACGTTTGCAATGACTTATAAAGGGATTTATCATTTCTTTCTTTCCTAGCTCCCTTTGCCTGAACAAATGACATCATTCATATTCATTTAGTAGCTTGGGCCAAAAACCTGAGAGACATTATTGATTCTTCTTTTTCCGTCACCACCCACAACCAATTCTCCTCCAATCCAACACTGCTAGGACTGAGAGAGTCTGATTTGTCCTAATGAGAAGTATCCACCACCACTGGTGGGCCTCAGGCTGTCAAAGGGTGTATTCCAGACAGGACTAACCCAGCATACCAAGACTTGTTGAGCCTCTGTTGTGAAAAGACATTTCCTCTTTTCTATGATCTATTTCTTTATCACTCCCACTACATTTTTTTTTACATAACCCCATTTAATATTGGTAATAACCAATGTTGGATATGTATGGGTTCTGGGGTAAAACCACTGTTGGACAGATATCAACCCCCTTGACTTCAAGGCAGTCTTGGCATTTGAGTTTGAAAAATATCATTAAGAATGAGAATCAGCCTCTCTATTTCTCCACTGAAATGCATTAATCTTCATTTCGTCAGTTGTACTCTGCAGTGAGGAATCGTGTTTGGACCTGGATGCATACCTAAAGCTCATTCAAAGACAGCCTTGACTCTCATGTGTAAAAATCAGTTTGATTTCTTTCAATTATGTCATTGTCATGTGCTTTGTAATGGCTGACACCCATTTGTCCCCTCTCTGAAAAACGTAAGAATTCATTTCAGGCAATGAAATTCAATTTGTCTTGAAAGTAATTCTGTGAAAAACAATAATCTGTGCAGCACTCTAATCTCCTTCTTTAATGCTCTGTTGAGCCTGGGCAGTGTTATCGGGCATTGTCCTAGTATTATAAGAGGATAAGTAGAAAATGAATGCTTCTGGTAAGGCAACTATTAATGATAATGGAAAGTAATTAAAAGTCCAAAGTAGAACCTGGAGGGAATTTTCTCCAATCCAGAGAAAATCAAAATGATATTTTGGCTTAACTTGCTCTGATAGATGGTATTATTAACTCACAATTATTCATTCCTTCCATGCTCTTTGCTGAGTTTTCAGTCCTGGTTGGTCTGTTTGCCCAATTAGAATAAAACGGGGCATGGGATATCAGTGGATAATATAATATTTTTGCTCCTTATTTCTCTATGTACCAGGGGCCTTACCTCCTTAGGATGGTCAGGGTCCATGACCCATGCCAGCAAGGAAGTTCTTTCTTTGCCTGTGGTATACAAGCATTTGGAGACCAAGATGACAAGAGACTTTAGGTTGGGTGGAATATTTACTGTGTGTCCTGTTAAAGCTTTATACCTTTGGGTCAAGAAACTGGACACTTATGGAGCCAAGATTTGCAAGGAGAGGAAGCATTAATTCCTAGCTGGTCACTGGGTACTGATAAATACATGTACTGATAAATACGACCACTCCTTACACCCCTGGGCCACTGTATTCCACTGATTGAAGAACACAGCACCACATGCTGCTGATTTAAGGTATATGGCATATCTTTACAGGGTATCATCTCCAAGCTAATGCATTAGCTTCATCTTTAAGAAGCTAACCCATCATTGTATCAGGTTAGCAGCTTCTGCAAGAGGACTAAAGAATCATGTTCTCATTGTTACATGCCTTTTAAAGGAGGATCTTTGGTCTCAAATAAAGGTCACGTGTCAATATATCAGTCCCTCTGTGAACCTCCATGCAATCATGCAGCGTTTAAGTGAAAAATTACATTTCCTGCCATGATGTGTAATGCTGCTTCCAGTGAACAGAGTTCTCTCCTTGACACGTGGTTACACTTGCATGTCAGCCAGTGGTAACCTGTTTCTCTTCTCCTGATTCTTTCCTTTCACAAAATAACCCTTCCAAGGGCAGCATGCAGGGTGCTTGCTGCTGAAATGAAGTGTTTGGAGGAATGCTGGTATGGACAGCTAATTTACTCTGCTTTCCAGTGGAGGTGGGAGAAAAGTATCTGTTGCTGACCCTCATGTTAGCCACCTGGTTTGCCATCAGCAGAGCCCGTGGGGAACACAAGAAATTACAGGCTGTGTGTTACTGTGACACCACCAGGCTGTGGAGGCTGAGTAGCTCTGCCGGAAGCATCTGGAGAGCAGCTCAACGCCCTCGCTACAGCCGCTTTGTCGTTTATTTTGTGGTGTAAGTCTTCAGCCCTACTTATTTTATTGTTTAATAACTTCTTTTTTTGTTTGTTTGCTTTGCGAGAAACTCCCCCCCCAATGAGCTCAGAAAGGAAAAGTGCGGGGTTGATGGGAAATGACGCAGTAGATACGCACTTCCCCAGAAGGCGGATGAGGACCGTGAAACCTGCTCGAAACGGTTGTGACTTTTACCCCTCCACCAGGGTGGCAGGGGTGTCACTGACTGCAGACTCGGCCCAGACGTGAGGGATTAGCCCTTACCACTGCACCTGGTGTGCAACGTGGTTTCTCATTTAGATCAATTGAGTGCTGTTCTAAATTTATTTTACTCCTTTTTGATTTTATTTTATTGTGTATGTACGCCCCTCCCCACGAAAAGCATAGCTGCTCATGAGTTGACTCCATTAGAAGAAAACGACCTTTGTAAACAAGTAGCTAAGTGATATCATCTGATCTGTCAAATAAAACAAAAATCAAATAAGATTCTCCCAAGTATTGATCAATTGTTCATTTAGTAAATCAATGTAAAGCTTTGGAAAGTTTATTCTATCAAAGGTGACAAATCTGGCACTTTTAGAAATGCTACTGAAAATACAATTAAAAGAAAAGTTATGTGGGTGGTGACACCAGGAATATAAATATTGCTGGGAACATAGCATCAGGTATATGCGATGTCCTTGGTGAATTAAGAGATCCATGGATCAGCAATAAATATAGAATTGTCTTTGGGCACATAGAATCATAATTACAACCAAACGACATATTCTACTGCAATGGACTTCATGTTGTGTCCCCCCATCAAATTCACTGTTGAAATCCTACCCCCCAATGTGATGGCATTCCTATTGGTCCGATAATCAGGTCATGAAGGTATACCCGTCATGCATGGGATTAGTGTCCTTATAAAGAGGTAAAAAGGACCCTGAGGACTCCCTTGGCTTCCTGCCACCACGTCAACATGCAGAGAGAAGACGGCAGTTTGCAGCCTAGAAGAGGGTTCTACCCAGAACCTGACCGTGATCTTGGACTCTCAGCCTTCAGGACTGTGTGAAATAAATGTCTGTTGTTTATAAACCATTAAGTTTATGGTGTTTTTATTGCAGTCCAACTGACTGAGGCATCTACCAATCAAAATAAATGCTTTAGTTGTTGAGATTTACAAAAAAATAAATTTTATGTTGAGAGTAATCAGACTATAACTTTGCTTTGGGAACAATACTGATAACATATATAAGAAAGACTTCACCCTGGCTGGCGTAGCTCGGCGGATTGAGCGCAGGCTGTGAACCAAAGTGTCGCAGGTTCGATTCCCAGCCAGGGTACATGCCTGGGTTGCAGGCCATGACCCCCAGCAACCGCACATTCATGTTTCTCTCTCTCTCTTTCTATCTCCCTCCCTTCCCTCTCTAAAAATAAAATAAATAAAATCTTTAAAAAATTTTAAAAAAGACTTCAGCAACACAGTGAAAAGAGCTTTGCTCTTCATTGTTCATCAATAACAAAATTTTAGATGTTCAGCCTTTGAAAAAGATGCGCATCAACCCAAGTGCCCTAAGTGAGTTTGTTCACCCTTCAGTCAGTTCTGTTTCCCTCTTTCCTCTCCTAGTGTAACTCACTATACCGAGTGTCATTCTAAGAGTTATGGTTATTTTGTAAAACATGCCTCTTAAAGTTAGCCCACTGCCTTATTTATGCTGGGGTACTTGTACACAGCACTCAGGACTCTGTCTGATTTTCACCTTACCCGGTGATTTTGATACATAGTCTCTATACAAATACAAGTATTATGTGATAAGTTAATAACTTCATTAAACTGTTCTAAAAAATAGACAAGATTGAGCCCTGGCTGGTGCGGCTCAGTGGACTGAGAGCTGGCCTACAGACGGAAAGGTCGCTGGTTCGATTTCTAGTCAGGGCACATGCCCGGATCACAGATCAGATCTCCAGCTGGGGGCGTGAGAGGCATCTGGTGGATTCTATGTGTCTCTCCTTCTCTTTCTCCCTCCCTTCTCCTCTCTCTAATAATAAATAAATCTACAAAATGGCCAAGCTTGATATCAGACAGTGATTGAGTACAAGGCCCATGTGAATAAACAAGCTCCCTGGGTGTTTGTGTGAACTTCTGGGCGATAACTGTGAGAAATGGTGAGCTGGTGATGATGCACAAGGGCAGCAGAGGGGTGTCAAGGTCAAAGCCCAGACCATCCATGCAGTGGGAGGGCACTGTTCCTGAACAGTTGTGCCTGCCTAGGGTGTGGTGATAATTCTGAACTGAGGAGGCATTCATGGAAACAAACGAGGTCTCACAAGATGTGCGTCTTTGAAATGATGCTCCCTGGGTTTGCACCTTAGGATATTTGGTTTCATGGTAATTTAAACAAACAAACAAACGCTAAGACACAGCAATGACCGTCTGAAACGATGTGTGAGAGGAAAGAGCGTGCATGGGGTTTGTGTTTCACTTGTTGCCGTGCCGTTCACTAGCTGCGTGTGATTGATTGGGGGGGGAGTTGCATGGTGGCAGGAACACAGATTTGGGTGGTGGGAGGCCTGGCTGAGCTGTCTGAGTCAAGTTTGCCATTTACCATTATCTCTCTCTCTCTGGGAATAGTTTGCTCCAATCGTTTTTCAATACACACACACACACACACACACGCACCTATGCACACACACTACACAGTAGTTACACTGTTTACACTTGTGCATCTCCCTTAGTCACTTAATAAATATCTCCGTATTAGTCCACATAGACTTATCTCCTCCGATAATAGTGCAGAATTCCATTGTACGAATGAGCTAACCAATCATCTATGGACAGACATTAAAACTGTCTCCAGCTTTTCGCTGAAGCAGACATTGCGGGTGGTTCATTTTGTCACCTGTGTGCATGTATGTTTGTAAGGTGCTACAAATCATTTAGTAAACAGGAAAGTCCATTTCATCTTTGGAAGATATGGCACAATTACCCTCCAATGCTGCCACAGGTGTGGATTAAGTAGGCACTATCATACCCTGAAGGTGGGAATTTAAATTAGTGTGAAATTCCAGGAAGGACACTCTAAATTGTTTATACATCATAATTCCTTTCAACAAATTGCCTTCCGGAATTACTGATTTGTATATCTTCTAAACAGTTTACCTGGGACTGTCCTTTAGAAGGCAAAATAGCTTGAATACTTGGATGATGCTTTCTAAAGGGCTTTAATTTGTATTTATTTATTTGTATTAAATCTATTGGGGTGACATTGATTAATAACATTATATAACTTTCAAGTACACAGTTCTATAATACATCGTCTGTATGTTGCATTGCGTGCTTACCACCCAAAGTCTAGTCTCCTTCAGCCTCCGTCTTCTAAAGTGTTTTTTAAAGCTTTGTTTTTGTCTGGGTGCGTATCTACTTAGCTATGTCCTTTTTTCAACAATGCAGATAGAGCGGGACTTGGGGGTCCTTACTCAGCTCAGCATATATTGTTAATGAGCAAATTGGAAAGAATCTTCTGAATGAATCCACCCCCAGGCAGTTCTTCCTCATCTGGCTGCCTCACTCCAGTTATCGGTGGAAATGGGGACAGGCTTGCATTCCGGCACTTGGTCTAATCTGTCTCCTCAGTTCCTACAAAAGGTCATGTCCCTGCCCTTGGCTTGCTGGTGTTTCAGGCACACAGTTCAGTGTGCTACAGAAAGCACAGAGGAGCTGAACTCCAGTCATCTCCCCCGGAGAAGCTACACCAGCCTGATCTCTTCTCCAAGTTTACGCAAAGGTTAACTGATAGCAACGGTTTTCTAGAAGGATTGTTGGAGAGATGCCAGCCTACCCTTTTCTAGGTATTCTTAAATACATACCTGGATCATTCTATGTAATAGAACCTTGTAGAGAACCTTGTCCAAGACCTTGCCTGGGAAGGTATTTTTTCCACTGAATTTGATTTTGTTGTAATATTTGTTCAGAGTATTTTGATATGATAAATATCCTTCTGAAATTGTAGCAGTGTTTAGAATCACCATATTCATTGTATCACAAGATTTCTTTTTCTTTTTTTCTTTAATCAGAAATTTCTATAAGATCTTAGTGTCAAGGAACATTGCAATTCTCCCTGGCCATTGGCTTACTTTTGTTTTATGGATATTTCGAATCTTGTAACAGAGAAGGTTGCTGTTTTTGTGTTGCATGCTAGAAAGATTAGAGCTAAATCTGTGATTCATTCATGGTAGGTTTTACTCATGGAGTGGATTCTCCAAAGGCTCCACAAAGTTTGTTTCACAAACTTCACTTACAATAAAACCTGTTATGTTGTGAATGTTTATGAAAACCTGATTCATGAACCCCTCAGATACCCGGGGAGTGGGGGGTGGTATGGGAGAAGCAAGAAAGTGCACCAAAGATTTCAATCAGTCATGCTAAGATGGCAATATTTGTTCCAACCCCTTATTTCTCCTTTTTTTTTTTTTTGGATCCCTTATGGGTCAGCTCAGCACTCCTCAGGGTGGTCTGTGCCACCTTCTCAGGATTTCACAAGACTGTTTATTTCGGCCTTTAAAAAAATGTCTGTGTCTTTTTAAGACGAGGAGAGTGTTGGGGTCACCAGCTAATCTTTACTCAGAACCAACTGTAACAGAATCCAGTTTTCTTTCCATTTTTTTGTGCAAGCCATGTTATGCCTGTGTGATAAAAGTTATGCAAATGATCAGATTTTAACTTTTTTTCCTCTACCTTATAGACATTATTTTTATTGCTTTTGTACTGTCTGTTTTCTCCAAAATCAGTTCATTTTTTCCTAAAGAATAATAACTTGAGTAAACTAATATGGTTTTTGTTACTTTAACCACAATAGTTTTGTAAGCCATTGTAAAATGCTTTTTTGTGTGTGCTTTTAGTATCTTTACTTAGTCCCAGCCTTTGTTTGCAAACTGTTTTTATTCTTACTTGGAATGTTTGCAATTTTGTCAGCTCTTAAGATAGCTTATAAATTGCCCCAAAACATTTTTTTGGTGTTTGTGAGAATAAAGATAAGCACACAACCAATGTTTATTTGGTCCGTGGGAAGTCAGAATGTGATGAATAATATTTTCCAAAGATATATTAAATCGTTATTATAACAAAGTTAGTCTACATTTCTCACTCAAATTTTCTAGACATTCTATTAGGCTGCATCACTGTGTGTTCTGAGAATACATGATGAATCAAATTAAAATACAATTTTAAGTCCTTCAAGGATAATGTTTAAGTCTAAAGATGCACAATTACATTAGGTACTATTTTGGGCACTGTCAGTTAATCTTGTCTGGTTATATTTAGGACAGAATCAATTACTTGGGGAAAATATCATTACTGTGATGTTTGTATTAAGTATGTAGACATGCATTTTATCTTTATTCATGTGCTATATACTGATGGTAGGAAACTTTAGACCAGGTTGAAAGCAGCCCATAAACAGATGAAGGTCAATAAGGATTTCAGTTATAATCGTGCAAATTAAACCTGGCATTGAGGAACATGAAACAAAGAGAGGGGGCCATGGCCCTAGTGCAAGTTTTGAAATCTTCATCTGCAGTAGCACTATTGCAAGTAGCCTTGTAGATGAGTTTGAATGTTTATCATCAGTCGTTATTTGTAGCACCTAACAGTTTTTGGTGACAGGAGGCTCTACCAAGTGGAGAAAGGAGACAGTTAATGAATGCGTACCAGTCGCACTGATCACAGATCACTCGAATTCCCAGAGTGCCTTTGTAGCATGACTGATTATAAACTAGAAGTAGTCAATAAAATGATCAAGTTTTGTAGAGCAGAAACTTGGAAAAATAAAACAGAGTGACACCAAACAAAGCCATAACTCTGCCATAATGAAGCTTTTCCTCAAATGCCTGGGAAAAGCTGGTTACCTCAGTCTTTGCATGACAGAGTAAATTCATTTTACCCAGAGTATCTGAAACTCGTGATTGCATCTGTCTGATCACGTCTGTCTTCCCCACTGGTCTGAGTGCCATGATGGTGCCAGAGGCCCCTATTGCTGTTCTGCCCAGAGGCACTCAAATTCTTTTACCCCTTCTTGGTATCTCAGCCTCTGCTTCTGTGGGTTGTTGCTTCTAGGGACCTGCACCTGAGACCTTAGGTCCTTGGAGCTTGTTTGTGTGCAGCGGAGAGATCCTGTTGTCCCTGAGGGTACCTGGCCTCTTGGGGAGAGCCTGGTCAATGATTGACTTGCAAATGAAGGACCAGCTCCCTTGTTCTAAATTGGAATCTGCTTTGGAATTTCACTTTAGCTCCAGAGTTTTGCAGGATCAGGCTGGGGCCGTCTTCTGTGGGGGATTTTGCCTGGAATACATACATCTTGCTTGACTTCATCTTTTTCTCTTCTCTGTTTCTTCTATCCCCCTACTGGTTGCTCTTGGGGTGCTTTTTAAAAAAATCACAGGTCCGGGAATCCTCTCTCAAGGTCTGCTCCTGGAGAATCTGGCAATGGCGAACATTCTTTTATTCACTTTGGTTTTCCCAGGCACCTACGGGGCTTAGCCAATGCTCATGGAATAAATGAACAAGAGACTCAGATGTAGAAACTTGGCAAATAAATAAGTGTCTGCCTTTACTATGAGTATATACGACTTACACCAAATCCTGAGCTGGGTTCAAGATAAACAGTACGTTGAACAGAGGGGCATTGCTCTTGTTCTGGTCAGGGGGTCTGGCCCAATAGTCTAAGAAGGATGCTCCAGACAGGATTGTTAATAGTCAGGTGGCACTGGTTGCTTCTTCTCTCAGAGTGGAAGTCCTCTCTGGTTTGGCTGATGAATATGAGCAGATGAACCTTAACACAGAAGGGCCCTGAAGAAGTGATTTCTAAGAAGCAATGTCCTACACACATGCAGTAAGGAGATGAATGGGGAAGGGTCAGTTTATGCCCCCTTCTTGTCAAGGTTAGTTTTCTGTTTGATTCTCTTTAACGGCTCTACAGTCTTTGTGGGTTGAAGTTCAAGACCCTTAGCATGTCACTGAAGGTCCCAATAATGTAGAACTGTCCAACATATCCAGCATCATTTTCCATCGCTCCTTCCCCCATACTATCTAATGCGGGGTAGTTCCTACCTCTGTTACACTATTTCTCATCTCTCTCTTTGCTCATTCTCTTCCCCATTTCTAGAATGCGCTGCTAACAAAGCTGCCCTTAAGATCCGTCTTGTTTACAAGTTCCCTTCTGGATTAGGTGTCTTTGTCTCATTTCTTACAGCATCCGGTGCATACATTTATTATTGAACTTACACATTTTAAATATCAGTGGCTGTTTATGTGTCTTCCCCTGTAGATTGTGAGCCATTTAACATTGTATCTTATGTTTCCTTGGTATTCCCACTACCAACGCCTGGAACACAGAACACTCAATAAATGGTTAAATGAATGATTTAATCACACTGATATGGATATCTCTAATCTTGTAATTTTTCTAAATCTATTATAAATCAAGTTATACAACATTAAAACTTTTCATATCACATCAAAAGTTGGAAAGTGGCTGGGAAGAATAATATCAAGTGATCTGTAAAGAGTGTTTTGCAGTCTCCAGTGATTTGAAGAAAATTGGAATACACAAGAAGGAATACCCACCCTTACACAAGGTAGGTGCAGTATATTAACAGACTTTTCTCGCAGAATTTTCTATCTCAGAACTACCATTGGAACAGAAAGCAGACAGAAGTCAAGACTTAAATGGCAACAATGACAACAAGAGCAGGAAGGAGAGCCTAGTTGATCATCAAAACATAAGGTCCAGGGTGGATCGGAACTCGTGGCGGGTTTAATCCAACAGGAGAAATCAAATGTTACCTTGGACACTTGTGGGAATTAGAGTGCTGGTGACCTGAGCGATTCGGAAGAAGGCATGAGGAAGGATAGAGAAAAGGTTTTCTACACTATAGGGAATTATCCTATACATAATCATAGGGAAGGGAGAGCTATCCTAAAAGTTTGGCTCGAGTCCAAACTGAAGACATGCCCCTGTAGAGCTGGTTTGGAACACAGGCTCTGTGTGTGGTCTGGTGACTTAAAGGGTATAACGGGAGGGGATGGAACATATACAAATGAAAACAGCATTGATAGGATGATAGGCCAGTTGGAAGATTTGCATTGCTTTAAAAATTACTTCAATGTCATTTTAACATCACTTTAAAATTTATAAAGAAAAATTCTTTCTTCCATTGAGCCAAGACCCTTTCCCTCTCCCTGCTATTATCTTTCATTTCCTGACCTGCATTTTGCTCTTTGAAATTACACAGAAAAAAAATGAGTCAGTCAGCTTTCATTATTATATATGTACACTTATATATGATTCAGAGCCAGAGTTTATGCAGATTTTAAAAACTGGAATGGTCGAT
Organism: Phyllostomus hastatus; assembly: GCF_019186645.2. Lineage (NCBI taxonomy): Eukaryota > Metazoa > Chordata > Mammalia > Chiroptera > Phyllostomidae > Phyllostomus > Phyllostomus hastatus. Next base: position 6,421,186 of record NW_025333709.1, read on the forward strand.
AAGGTCATTTGTTGATGGCAGAGCCATGAGGTAGGAAAAGCCCGGATTCCTCAGGTCTCACATGCAGGAGAGTGTTGATCTGAACACGAAATAAACTTCCGTTGTGTTAAATCAATAAGATGTCAGGTTAATTTGTGACCACGGCACACGTGTCCTGTCCCAACTAAAATGAACCATGTATTAGTCCACTAATTAAATCTCAATATTACATCTACTAAGTTCTAACAGTAAAATTAGAAATCAATAACATAAATATAGTTTTAAAGCCCTAAAATTATCTAAAATAAGTAACATGCCACTAAATAATTTTGGACAATAAAGAAAATCATAAAAATTATAATACTTAGAAAAAAACTGGTAATAAAACAGCTCATGTCAGAAGTTTGGGAGTGCAGCTAATTCATATGTAAAACTTTTTATAGTATTAATGAGTTAAATTTATCAGATATATTGGCACATTAGGGGAGAGGTTGCATAATCAAAGTGGGGAGTTGTAGGAAAATACTGGAAAGGGAGGAATGTGTTTTTTCACTCTTTCTCTGTTATATCAGAATGTGCACAAACACTAGAGGAGGGTGTTTCCTTCCAACCAGTTGGTCGGTGATCGTGCTGTACCTGTTCAGGTGCTCACTTGCTTTGCCTCTACAGAGTTCACTTATCCAGCAAACATTTATGAAGATTCTGTTAGGTACCAGGCATCAGTGTATATTTTCTGCTCTAGACAGCTGCAGTATACGTGTGTTTTTATGTAAAGCAAGAATCAATAAACAAATAAAGAAGAACCTACCAGATAGCATTAAGCTCAGTGCAGAGAATTACTACCAGGCAAAGAGTGGTGGACAGGGAGACTTTACGTGGAGTGGTCAGGGTGGGTCTATCTGAGGAAGAAACATCTGAAGGAACACCTGAATGATGAGAAGGAACCATCTATGTGGAGGTAAGGGACAAGCATCCCAGGCTGATGGAACAGCTACAGTCCTGTGGTGGGAACAAGACCGATATTGGTGAAGTAGCATGGGGAACAGAGTGGGCAGTGCAGAGAGGAGAGAACAAATTGTCTAAGTTTTATGGACCATGGGAAAGCAGTGGAGACTATATAACAGGAAGCAAAACAAGAGTGAAATTATTTTTAGGCTGATAATTACCTTTGGTGCTCCCAAACCACAGAATGAATGGAAACTAACAGATAGCTCTTTTCGGTCCATAAGCAGATACGACTTGGTGTACTGGAGAACCAATGTGCAATACTCACTGTGATGATTAACTGCGCGTCCACCTGACTTGGATTTGGAGTGTCTAGATATTTGATTAAACGTTTTTCTGCATGTGTCTGGGAGGGCATTTCTAGGTAAGATAAACATATACATTGGTAGACTAAGCAGGTAGCTCTCCCCAACTTAGACGGGTCTCATCCAACAGACTGAAGGCCTGAACAGAAGAAAAAGGTTAAGTAAAGAAGGGTTCACTCTCTCTGCCTGTCTCTTTTTAAGCTGGGACATCAGATTTATCCTTCACTTGGACTGGAGCATACATCATTGGCTTTCCTGACACTCAGGTCTTTGAACTTGAAATAGAATTATGCCATTGTCCAAGATTTTACTGCTCATAGCAACATTTCATCTCATCTATCTCCCCAGTAAGGGAAACAAAAGAAAAAATAAACAAATTGGACTATATCACACTAAAAAGGTTTTGCACAACAAAGGAGACCATAAACAAAATGAAAAGACAACCCACAGAATGGGAGAACATAGTCACCAACACATCTGATAAGGGGTTAATATCCAAAATTTATAAAGAACATACAAAACTCAACACCAGAAAAAACAAACAATCCCATTAAAAAATGGGCAAAGGACCTGAAGAGATACTTCCCCAAGAGGACACAGAGATGGCCAATAAACATATGAAAAGATGCTCAATGTCACTCATCATCAGAGAAATGCAAATTAAAACCACAATGAGATATAACCTCACACCAGTCAGAATGGCTATCATCAATAAATCCACAAACAACATGTGCTGGTGAGGATGTGGAGAAAGGGGAACCCTTCTGCACTGTTTGTGGGATTGCTGACTGGTGCAGCCACTGTGGAAAGCAGTATATAGATAACTTAAAAATTAAAAATGGACTTGCCTTTTCACCCAGAGATCCCACTTCTGGGAATATATAGAAAGAAACCCAAAACACTGATCTGAAAGAACATAAGCACCCCCGTGTTCACTGCAGCATTATTTACAATCGCCAACATATGGAAGCAGCCCAAGTGTCCATCAGTAGATGCATGAATAAAACAACTATGGCATAGTTGCACAATGGGATACTACTTGGCGATAAAAAAAAAGAAAAGTTTACCTTTTGCAGTAGCATGGATAGACCTGGAGAACATCATGCTAAGTGAAGTAAGCCAGTCAGAGAGAGACAAATACCATATGATTTCACTCTTAGGTGGAATCCGATGAATAAACTGAGCAGGCAGAATAGAGACGGACTCAGATACAGAGCAAGATGCAGCGATTGGCGGGAGGAGATTAAGGGCTGGAGGAGTGGAACAAAGAAGGAGAAGGACATGGACAACAGTGTGGCGATTGCAGGAAGGAGGGGTGTGCAAGGGAATTAAATGATAATGGAAAAAAATACAATAAAAATAAAAACAGCTGGGAAAAAAGAACTATACCATTGTCTCTCCTGGGTCTCTAGCTCACAGATGGCAGATTGCGAGACTTCTCAACCTGCGTAACTATGTGAATCAAGTCGTTATAATAAATTTACGTATCTATTCATCCATCTACCCATCCATCTTATTCTGTTTCTCTGGAGCACCTCAACCACTCTCTTATTTTTCTAAAACACTGCTTTTCACAGTTACCACCATGTGCTCCTCTAAACTCTTTTCAACGTGTCCCCGAGTCTTTAAGTTATGACCCAATTACAACAGTCTAATTTTTATTTTGTTTTTGTAGCCCATGTTAATCTTCAGTGAATTCCTTAAATTCCCTGCATTTCTGTGTCTTCTTCCGTAAGCTGCGTCTAACTCTATGTGTCCTGCCTCTCCCATTACATGGTTGTGTGTCCTTGATTTTCCGGTCACACTTCTTTGGTCACGTTGTTAAGTTGCTGGTCTTCCTTCTACCATCTGGAGTTCCAGTCAGTGAAGAAATGCTGAGGTTTGGGTTTGCTTAGAGCCACACCGACTTTCTATCATATAACTTTATAACTCATGTATGAATTTAGGAAACAATCCCCAGGTACCTTTCTTCTTTTAAAAACTTTTATTTGTCCTAGTTGTGTCATATGGCTGTGGAAGAATCAGAGGATTACTGTCTCTTGCGTTTTCCCGTTTGATGATGATAGACGAAAACTTTTGTGCTTTAAGAACGGTTTTCCCAATGAAATATTCTTTTCTCTATTGCTTTTGACGTGTGCTGCTATCATCTCCCACTTTTTCTCTGTGTATAAACTGCTTATTTGATTTGACCTGGTTCTGAATTGATTCAGAAGGTTCTCTCTGCCTTTGGGAAGGGCATTGAATGAGACAATTATGCTAACATAGGCTGAAAGTTAAAACTGCATATTTTGTGAAAGCACAGATGGAACTGGAAAGTATTATGCTAAGGGAAATAAGCCAGTCAGAGGAAGAAAGTACCGTATGATTTTACTCACATGAACAAACTAATAAGCAAATGGGAACAGAATCATAGATACAGAGAATAGACTGACAGCTGTCAGAAGGGAAGAGGGTTGGGGAGCTGGGTGAAAAGATGAAGGGATTAAACAAAAAAAATAACAAATGAACGAAGAGCTCATAGACCCAGACAATGGTGTGGTGATTACCAGAGGGAAAAGAAGGTGAGGGCAAAGGAGGGGTAAATAGTGGGGGAAGGAGACTTGACTTGGGGTGGTGAACACACAGTATAATATATGAATGATTGTTACGGTATTGTACACCTGAGACTTATATGATTTTATTAACCAGTGTCATCCCAAGAAATTCAGTTTGCAAAGGCAAGCCAGAAAATGAGCTTGCAGTTAGTTCCCTCGGTTTCATGAGATTTGTCTTTGCTGTTTTTAAAGATTTTATTTATTTATTTTTAGAGAGGGGAAAGGAGGGAGAAAGAGAGGGAGAGAAATATTCATATGTGGTCGCCTCTCATAGGCCCCCTACTGGGGACCTGGTCTATAACCCAAGCAAGTTCCCTGAGTGGGAATCAAACCTGCAACCCTTTGGCTCACAGTCCGATGCTCAATCCACTGAGCCCCACCAGCCAGGACTTATGAGACTTTTCTAATGAAATGTGGTGTGTTTGCAGCTGGGGCTGGGGCAAAATCAAGAAAAATTAGGAGAAATTGACATTAGAAGCGCAGATGGGTGAAAAAATGAATTTTCATCAAGATGATCTATTAGAGGTGTTGTACAGGCAGGCAGAGGAGACCAACGACCCAAAACAAATCAATAAGAAAGATGCTTGATTTGTGTTTGCTTGTTTCAAAGTATGACCCATATTCATAATCTTTTTTTAAAGATTTTATTTATTTATTTTTAGAGAGGGAAGGGAGGGAGAAAGAGAGAGAGAGAGAGATCAATCTGCGGTTGCTGGGGGCCATGGTCTGCAACCCAGGCATGTGCCCTGACTGGGAATTGAACCTGCGATGCTTTAGTTCACAGCCCACGCTCAATCCACTGAGCTACACCAGCCAGGGCTTCATATTCATAATCTTTAATTAGAAATACATTTGCTTCTGGTTGGTTAGATACATTTTTCACATATTGTTATTCACTTATTATTTGTTTGCTTATTTATGCACTTATTTATTTATGTGGAGTTGGGGAGGTGGGCTATGGAGGTGGTTTGCTGCAAAACACTTGGTTCATCAGTTAGATTTTAATAAAAAGAGAGAAGACAAGCCCCGTGGAGTGAAGCTCTGACTAAAGGTGGAGTTCTTTGCAAAGGAGAAAAGTTAATCTTCAAGTTGAGGAGAGTGAGCAGCTCCATCGTTAACCGTTTGCCTCAAATAACCTTAGTTAACTTAGGCATCCAGATGGGAAAGCAGGTCTAGTGCACATCTTGCTCTTAACCTCAGATTCTCTCTATTTCCTAACTATTGGCTTCCTGTCTTCACTTTAATTGATCTCTGGAATTAATAAGTACTTATTTTTTTTAATGGGAAGAAAGAAGAAAGGAGAAAGAAACTGCAAACAGAATGTCCTTAATTTTTCTTTATAAACCAGGCTGAAAAGGCACTCCGATGGGGGAACTGTGCCAACTCATTTAGGAAAACTTGGGGTTTTACTGCTGATGAATCGTTAGGGTGCTTGTCTCACTGACAAGGAAAAAGTAGCTTGAGATAATTCATTTACCAGGCCTATTGCTGGTACCTATCACTTCCTTGCCTCTGGCTGATGTTAATAATATTAGCTTGGGAGGCGAAAGTTGGAGGGGGCAGTGGGGGAGAAGTTCCCTCTGATGTCACTTAGACTCTGGAATCAGCACAATTGTAGCCTATGGATGTATGCTTAGATTAAACCCCAGCCTATCAACCTTGATCTCATTCCCCGAAGAACTCACCTGTGAACAAAGCATAGTGAGGGACCTATGAAATGTACCAGACCATTGGTTCAGTTGGCTGTACCTGCCCATGGACCACGGACTACTGGAGAATAATTTATGTCGCCTTCTTGGTAGAGAAATAAAAATTATTATATTCCTAAATCCTGCAGGAAGAGCTAATCCGAAACTCAGCTGTTTTGATTATAATCTACTTTTCACTTGGTTTATGAGGAAACGAGTACGTTACTCTCTGACAGCATTTCCCCTTTGCCGTAGTGCTCGTCCTGAAAGTTCCTTCCGTCCTGTTTAGCTCAGTCACTGCGGAAAAGAATTGCATCCACATTAATTAACATTTTTGAAGTCTACTTTTAAAGAAAGACAAAAATGACATTTCTTTCATTGTTTTTCTACAAGATGTAACATTTTTGTTGGAATTTTATGTTTATTTATTTGTCCAGCTTTCCTGGAAAATTCACTGGCCCTGTCCTCTAAATCTTCTTCCTCTGTGAATTAAACTCACTCCAGAGTTTTCTGCTATTGAAGACTTTTGAAAGAATCTTTCTCGGCTCACGGCATTTCAGACCTTTTGTTCCTCTCGGCATTCTCAGCTCTGTTTGATACAAACGCTCGGCTTCTGAGGACAGGGGGGACTCGTAGCCTCAGAGCCCACGGAGCACACGCCTGCAGTTAAAAGCAAACATTTCCACTTCAGTCACAGCCAGTGGGTGTTTTAAGAAAGAAAAAAAATCTATTAAAATATAAATGTCAAACTCCTTGGGGTTTTGATCTATACCTTTCATGTTCCTGACAGAGCTCGGATCTTGATGAGGTGATAAGGATGTTTTGCTCCTAAATTGGGAAACGCACGGAGAATGTCCTGCTGGGCAGGGAGCAAGCACAGCCAGGCTCTGGGAGGAGCTGAAGCCAGCATGTCAAGGTGGGGGCAAGAGGAAGATGCGGATGCTCTTTGGGAATGTGGGTCAGGGCCAGGAACCAAAGAGCAAAGCAAAAAGGGTGAGTCTCGCCCTCCTCCCCACATTATTCAGCCTCTGACCATGGAAGAGGGAACCTTTACCTATGTTTTTTTTCCTTTTCTTTAGGCCGCCTGGGGCCTCCAACTCTTCTCACACAGGGGCAAGTTTGTTCATCAGGTTTTCCAGAATTGAGATTTATTCAACTTCCTTTGACTAGAGGGCAGGATGTCCTGCTTTAAAAATCACGTGGATTCACTTTGCTTCCCATTTGGACTTTTTGGCCACATTTACATTGGGTAAGACCTTAGCTCTAGTCCAGGCCAGGCATGAGTTGTCCTGCAGGCAGAAGCAAGCCTCCAGGTTTCTGTGTTCCAGCTCCTGGTCCCTCAGGTGGTGGCTTGTATCAGAGGGCTCAGAGTTCACCAAGCAGATCCAGACTTGGAGATGTGGGGATGGAGCTTCCAGGAGTCCTACATCAATGCCCAAGCCCATTCCCAAGCCTTGTGTAACTTGTCCCCAGATTCCTAGGTTGAGGTCCTGACCAGCAGTACCTCAAAATGTGACTATATATTGATATAGGGCCATTAAAGGGATAGGACAATTAAAATTAAGGTAAAGTGAGGTCACTAGGGTGAGCCCTAATCCAACCTGACCAATGTCCTGAAAAGGAGAGGAGACTACGATACAGGCATGCACAGAAGAAAGACCATATTGATAGGGGACTTAAGACCTGGAAAATCTTAGTTTAAGGTAAGTAGTTATAAGCCTAGTAAGTAATGTGTATGTTAAAGCTTTTGTTTCAGATCCTACAGATAAGGCCCATCCTGGCTCCTGGGAAAACAGCCGACCTCCTGGGGCACTGATAGAGAATTACCTCCTGGGGACAAGTTGAGGCATCCAGGCCATTGTGTTCCAGGGAGAGGTAGATGACCACCTGTCCCTGGGAACAGCTAACTGCCCAAGACAAGAATGCTGCAGTCTCTTTCACCTAATTCTCCCTGAAATTCAAACTCCCTCACCGCACCTTGTTTATTCCCTATTATAAAAAGTCTAGCCTGGAAAGAAAATGTAAGATGGTTCTTTTAGGGTGCGAACCTGTCCTCTTCTCAGATTGCTGGCCATCTGAACAAAGCTCCCGTAAAGATTCAATCACTGTCACCCTTATTGGGTTTGGTAGTAACAGGCAGCCAGTGTCTTTTTTAGATTCAATATGAGGACACAGGAAGAAGGTGGTCATCTGTAAGCCAAGGAGAGGAGGCTCTCAGAAGAAACCAACCCTGCCAGCACCTTAATCTTGCACTTCCAGCCTCCAGAACTATAATGAAATAGATTTCTGTTGTTTCAAAGTCACCCAGTCTGTGAGACCTTGTGGTGGCAGCCTGAGCAAACTTTGATTTTTGTTTCTATTTACTCTGGTAGCCTTGCAGTAAGTTGTGATGTTAAATACTTGTCCCTTTCTGAGGATGCTTGAGCTTATTACACCTTTTGTAGCAGGGAAACTTGGAAGAAGGGAAAAGGATGGGGTTGAGGCTCTAAAATTTTAGTTCAAACCCCACCTATCACCAGCTGTTGAAAATGACACAAGATCATGCAGAAATATCAGGGAAGGTCTGGAAACAGATACCAGGAAAGGAAGATGCCTAAGTTCACAGGAAATAGCTTAGCCTCGGAAGGGGATGGGTTACCTAAGCAACAGGTGGTAAATAGCTCTGATGGAGGATGGCTCCGAACAAAAGCACATGCCCTTTCTCCACCTGGATGCTGCCACAACTACCCTTGTGCCTCAGCTTTCCTGGGCACTGACCTCATGACCTCCCATGGAAGATGTGCTTTAACCATGAGCTCCTGCAATGGTTTGGCTCAGCACTCTCATGGCACTTTGCAGATTGCAATTATATCCCTCCCATACACAACAATATGACAGTAGAGAGTAATCAGAGGCTATAATTATGGACTAATTTATTTTGATGTCTCCTAGCAATTAAGTCCTTAATGAATGTTTGTCATATTAAACCGAGGAAAGCAGAGATGGACAGAGAACAGGTGCATATTAATGAAGAGAAGTAACTCTAAGGCAATTAAACCTTTTTTTTAAATCTAGAAGCTTCTTTAGAAGTAGTTAGTGTGTGGTACATAGAACTGCTGGCCCTAAGAACTACTCTTATCGGTTACCAAGCTTGTGTTTCTTAACAACCCAAGTGTTAAGAGACTGGAACAAACTGGTCTCCTATTTCCACAAAAAGTAATATGGTGACAAACTTGGGTTAAATTTCTTATTCGGTAACTTGCCAACTGAATCATTATGGACAAGATCCTGGCCTCTTCTGAGGTTTATTTACTTTTTCATAAAATGGAGGTGAGAATGAAATGAGAATATGTGTGTCGAGAGCCTGAATACACAAATGGACAATGAATGACCAGACCATATATGATTTCACTCGGACCCATAGCTTGCAGCAAATTGCCCAGGAAATGAATCCCTTCTGTGATAACTGGCCCAGGAAGCCGCTGTGCTGGAAGTCACATGTGTGGGAGGTCAGATTACTATCGTTAGTAACAATCCAGTAAGCCAAACAATAATCCCTGCAACAATCCACCCAAAATGGCCAGGACTTGATTAATAACTGAACAGTTTCCCTAGTTTTTATTCCTGCTGCTAACTCTGAACCAATAGGAGAAAGCCAAATATGGACCCCAACCTATCACATCAGGAGTCTTACTTCTATTACCCTGCCTACGGCTTCCCTGTGCCACAGTCTCCAATCAGCACAGACCTGAAGCCTTCCCTGTCTCACTGGAGAGATTAGTTCTCTGCCGGCCTTTGAGTCTCTGCCAGAACACAAGTGACAGTGATGGTGGCTGATCCCTTGCTAGAGCATGCTCTGAAGAAAGGTTTTCTTGTTCTTATTTGGATGGTTTTCATTTATTTCCACAATACAAATACCTCTAGAATGATGATTGGCTCAGAGTAGGTATCCAAGTTATGAGATTTTTTTCTGCCATGGTGACAAGGCAGAACAGGAATTTGAATATACAGAGTTTTTTTTTTTTCAAGACTCCTGTTTGGTTGCTTGTGCAGGATTAGCCACAGTGGGCAATTTTCAGAGTATCAGGTCAATTGAAATTCTTTCTATGAGTAGGATGGACACAAAAATTTCTTTATTTGATAAAAAATTAATTAGCTATATTTGGCTCAGAAATGTGCTTGGGTTATATAGTCACACTTCAAACTCAGATGTCCTTCATCATTGAAAGTGGAGTGATTTGAGGGCATCCATCAGCGTCTATATTGTAACCCAAAGTACGAGACAGGCCAGAATGCACAGAAAGAGTGACATGAGATTACCATTAGAAACACTCTGGTTAGACCTTGAATCTATGCCCCTGGACTTTATGTCTCTGGACAAGTTATTTAACTTCAATAGGTATCAATTCTCTCATCTTTAAAGTGGGGAAAACAAAGCAAAATGGGTGCTAAAGAGAATTAAATAAGATAATGAATTACAAAGTGCATAATCATTGTTCAATAAACAGTACTCTCCCTTTTCCATTTCCTTTCTTCAGAACAACATCAAGAAATGCATGAGGTAGCAAGGATCCCTCTAGGGCTAAAGAGAATTTTTATGTTATTTATTTTTGCCACCATTTTACCTTTTTTACATAAAAAAGTTGCACAACTTTGTTTTTTTTATCTTTTTCCTATCTTCTTTTTTTTTTGAGAAGATCAGAAAGATTTATCTTAACTGAGGGGATGTTAGAGGCAGGAGAGTGTATAAAGTATAGGCTTTGATTAATTCTTTTTGGCATCTCTGAAACTTATCAGACCATTGGTTCAGAGGACTGCACCTGCCCATGGACCACAGGGCTATTGGAGAATAATTTATGTCACGTTCTTGGTAGAGAAATAAAAATTACATTCCTAAATCCTGCAGGAGGTGCTAATCTGAAACTAAGCTGTTTTGGTTATTATCTACTTTTCACTTGGTTTATAAAGAAATGAATAAATTACTATATGACAATATTTCCCCTTTGCCAGTGTTTGTCCTGAAAGTTAACTCAGCCACAGGGGAAATGAATTGCTTTTTACATTAGCATTTTGAAGTCTACTTTTAAAGAAAGACAAAAATGACATTTCTTTAATTGTTTTACTACAAAATGTAACATTTTGTTAGAATTTTAAGTGTTTATTTATTTGTCAGGCTTTCCTGGGAGATTCATTGGAATGAGAAACTAAGAGATTGCTATAAATTCTCCAAACATGCACATAATATTTAAGAGTTAAAGAATTGTAAACATTCGTTATTGCAATATTCTGAATATTATTTTTCAAAGGAAATTCTTTAAAAGTATAGTAGAGTCTTAATTGTAATAATAAACTTCACAAACATAATGAATGAACATCAACATGATTCCCTCCCCTCCCCTCCCCTCCCCTCCCCACCCCTCCTCCTCTCCTCCCCTCCCCTCCCCTCCCCTCCCCTCCCCACCCCTCCCCTTTCCTCTCCTCATGCTCCCCTTCTGTCTCCTTCCCTCCATTTCCATCCCCTCTCCCATTTCCTCCTTTTGAAAAATTGCAGTGAGTGGGGAATGTATAAATAATGTTATATGCCTCCCCCAGGCAACTGTGCTTCATTTACAAAGTTGAGAGAAGTAAGAACCTAGGAAACTATTTATTTGATTTATCAAAAAAGGATGGCTGTTGCCAAAGGGGTTTCACTTTGCATTTCATAGAACAAGTCTAATAACAAACCCCTATGAACTCTATGAGGTCACATGAATGTGAAAACTGGAGGCAACAGAGCTCCTATGCCTCACCATCCGAGGCAAGTTTTCTGCCTCAGAAAAATCAAAGGGGCTCCAGACTCAAGCAGGGCCCATGTGCTCACCTGGAAGGAGGTGGTAGCTCCGAGAACCCTGTTGTTTATCATGCAAAATAATCCTTTTACAGGGATGCCCCACGTGGCATAAGAATACTTTTAGTCATTCTGGCTCCAAGTCTTCTGCTCTGGGCAATTTTTCTTTAACAATGAGGAACTTGAACCTAGGTCATCTCCATCCCACCTTGCATTGGTGAGCTATCAACTTTAATCATCTCAGTAATCTGTATCATTAATTTTTGCTGACTAATAAAAATAATTCTGGAAAGAAAGTTCTCTTGGAAACTGACTGGGCTACAAGTGTGAGTTAGTGACAACTAAAATATTAAGCCAAAGTGGATGACAAAATACGGGTAATGGAATTATGTCTGACAGCAAAGTTTACTTGACATTTAACATTTAGATTTTTCCCAGCACTTCCATTTGTACATGCATAACTGGAATAGAAAACTAAAAAAGGTGTGGGATAAAATAAGTTTAAAACTCCCCACAGCTCAATAGCTTCAAACCAAAATTAGCTCTTTAGTAAACTGAAATAATCTGCTAGCATGCATCTCTCCTGGCCTGTGAGCTATTTAAGGTCATAATCTCTGACTGCTTATCATTGTTTTCCTAATGACCAATGACGTGATATGAAATTTTGCATTAGGTTCACATGAAATAGTAGTCCTTTGGGAATAAGCCCATCATCTATTCATTTTAGTGATTTTATAGTGCAGATGATTGGTTAGATGTTCTAGCATTCTCATGTATGAGCATCCTCATGTATGAGACTATAAGTAATATATTCTATACCTTGCTTGTATATTTCATTAAAAGTGTGATTTATACAATCCTTTTTAAAAAATTTTGTTTTGTTGTGTTAAGAACATTAACTTGAGATCTACCTCTTAAAACTTTTAAGTGCACAGTACAATAGTGTTAACTGTAGGTATAATGTTATACAGATGATTTCTAGAACTCATCTTGCTTAACTGAAACTTTATAACTATTGATTAGTAATTCCCCAATCCCCCTCCTTGGCACCCTTTCCAAACACCATTGCACTCTGGTTTTATAGAGGTGGCCCTCTCTATCGAAGAAAAAACTTATAATAGGAAGGTTAGTGGATGAACTGCAGACTCTTTTGTTGCAGTCGGTTATGGGACCAGAAGTGGCCATTGTCATCTCTGTCTGCTAAGATCCGTTGTAAATCCCTCTCACCCTCATAATCTCCTCTGCTGGTCTGGGTGGCTTACTTGTGTGTATGACCAAAACCCTCATTCATCAGTGGTCATTCCCTTCTCGAACCAGGATTGCTGCTTCTTTGATCACAGCCACCATGTATCAAAGGAGTAGCAAGAGGTGCCCAAGTGGGTCTCCCAAAGTCAACAAGAGATCCTTCTTCTTATGTCATGGAACAGTAGTTCTCTTCCTTCTGGTCAGGGTTGATTATCTGTGGCAAGATGGAGACTCATTTTTCCCAGATGAGCCCTGGACACAAGGAACCCAAAGTACACAAGGGCCAATAGTAGCTTGGAGTTCGTTGTAATCCTTGTACCTCTGGAGAGGAGGACTTCTAATGCTGCATATCCGAGAGGTATGGATCAAGTACCTCTGCTCTCAGTGAGTCATAGGAGATGGTGATATGGGGAACCACCCCTGATTCCACCTCTTTTTTTATAGATCCATGTGTTCTTCCTAATGGGGTCACAAGCCATATTAAAGGTCTCTGATTCAATGTGTGTACTGAAAACAGGAGGTTGGCATCCTGTCCTCATAGTGTGCAGTCTCCAAGCTGGTGCATGAGTTATGCCTTTAGTACACTATTTCGGCACTATCAGGCCACCAGCTTACAAGGTCTGTCTGGAAAAAATCCAGCCGTTGTTAATATAATGAGAACAGTTTGCATGATATCTACATAACCTGGCAGCCAAGGGCAGTGGACTGGAATGGGCATCTGTGAACAGTGACGACTTCACTATACTAGTCAGTGTGGGTGGTAGATGCTGTTGAGTGAGCAGGTGTACTGTGAGGTCACTGCATTCAAAATGACCAAATAGAGCAACAAATCTGCATCATCAGATTTTGCATGAACCTTGAACATGCCCCTGTGGAAACTATTTGGGTGATTCAGAAGAACACAGCTATGGGCAACTGGCGACTGGCAACTTTATCATGGCAAAGTGGCTACTCATGCATCATGTCTCGTGCAGAGTTTTTCTGTGAAACATCAAATCACCCAGGTGACTCAGCCCTAGTTCAGCCCAGATTATGCACCCTGCGAAGACATCTGGCTTTTCTGACAACTAAAATCACCTTTAAAAGGGAAGAGATTCCAGACCATCAGTGAAATGCAGGAAAATACGACAGGGCAGCTGATGGAGACTGGGAGAACTGTGTGAGATCCCAAGGTGCCTACTTTGAAGGGGGTAGAGGCATCATCGTCCTATGTACAGAGTTTCTTGTATCGTGCATCTTTTTTGATGAATTTCTCCATTTTTCTTGTTACATGGCTCTAAACCTTCTGGACAGACCTGGTGTGAGTGACACAACCAGCAGATCCCATGATCCTGGGCCCACTCCCATATCTCTTTCACTGCAGAAATAGCCTGGGTAGATGCCACCTTGTATGAGATTTTATGTCCATAAATCAGATATTTTATGATTTAAATAGTACTGAAAAATATAATGACCACACTTTCTCATTTTTCTAATTTTAATATTAGATACAATGTATTGTATATATGCTATAAAACATGTCTTGATCAGAGAACATCGTTATTCATCCTCACAATGGAAGTATTATAATGAAAATATTAAGAATAGAAAGACTTAATCTTCAGGCATAAATCTTCCTCATAGTCACAGTTTGACTTCAGGAAAGTTACTTAACACTCTGAGCCTCAGTTTTCTTATTTATTTATTTATTTATTTATTTATTTATTTATTTATTTATTTTTGTGAGGCTTTACCTCTCATATACCCAGGACTAGGCTCACATTTTAGCCTTGGCTGAGAAGTTAAGGACTTGGGCCCCCACTCCCAGCTTTGATTCTTACTAGCTTTTGATCTTGGGAAAAACCACCTTTATCTAACCGCAGCAACCTTGAGCTCATTAATTTCTAAGGTCCTTTCCAGCTTCAAGATTTTATGACTTTCTTTGATAGGCAATTTCTTAAAATTTTCCCCTAGGGTGAGAGATTTCATTATTACAATTGTGTGTTTGGTTTGTCAAACTCACCTTTCTGATTCTCACCTTGTATTCAAAATGTGTCCAAAGCACATGTTTGGTCCAAATGGATTCTGAAACACCAGTTTCTTAGCTGGATACCAGGAAGCTTGTTTTTTCATATCAGTGACAAATGTCTCCTACATGCAGGAAACAGGCTGTTCAGGACTCTGATCTCAGTAGAACAAGGTTGAATATATACCCTCTAACACCTTAGGTTGGAGTTGTCAGCCAGGAGATGGACTTTACCTTAAAATTAAGGCTACTCTAATTCAGAGTAATGGTGTGCCTAACTTATCCATCTTGGTAGACTTGTTCGATTCCCTGCAGATGTTTCTTGTTCCAGTTTCCAGAAACGCTGCTGATGATTTATTTGTTGAAATGCATGACCACTCACTTGTTTTTCTGCTGATGATTGATTTATTACAATCCATTATGCACAGGAACCGTCATTATTTTACTCTTACATTATTTTTGCCTTTATTTGCTGTTAGCAGGTACACAGTAGACAAGTTAGAAAACAGATCTCCATGATGATGGATGCGTGGTTGTGTGTCTGGATTTGTGCAAAGTCAAAGGACCCATGTTTCCTACCTATAGTGTTGTGGTTTGTGTCTCTTCCTGGACCTCCTTGCAGGCACTGGGACATAGAGGTGAAATATGGGGATCACCTGTCCTACTTCCTGGGTTCACAGTTGAAGCCTTCAGTTTTTAGCCATGGACTCACAACAAATGTTTGCATAAGATTCACTTTGTGCCAGGCATGCTTCCAAGCACTTAACCTGTATTATTCAATGCACTCGTCAACTCAATGTGCTCTTTTCATGTGTGCTCATTTAATGCACTTGTGAACTCTGTGAGGTAAGTACTATTATCATTCTCACTTTATGGATAAGAAAACGGAGTCATGGAGCTTAAATAGTTGTCCTAAAGTCACACAGAAGAAAAATAATTGAAATCAGGTCTTTTGACGCCCAGATCCAGGCTCTTAACCATTGTTCCAAGATGCATACAATGTAAGAATGGAAGACATCTTAGATTTATGAATTCCAAGACTCCCTTCTGTTTACCTTATTCTTTTTTTACATACCTTTTCTCATCTTATAGGCTTCTCTAAGTACAAGCTTTTGTTTCATTTGTGTTTTTGTGCAAAATATGTCCATGTCCATGTACACACACACACACACACACACACACACACACACACACATTCTACACTTGCCAGTTGCGGTTCTGAGTACACAGACAGCATATCCTTCCAAACACTTAGCAGCTTAACACAACACGTATTTATTATTTTACAGTTTCTGTGGGTTAGGAGTCTGGGAATGGCCAAGAGTCCCCTGCCCCAGGGTCTCATCAGCTTGCAATCAAGATGTCGGGCCAGCTTGTGTTTTCATCTGGAGAGTTTCCTGGGGAAGAATTTGTTTCAGATTGATTTCCTTGAGGCGGTCTTACTGAAAGCCTGATTCTCACTGGCTGTCGGATGGAGGCCACTCTCAACTCCTAAAGGCTGCCTCTGATCCCTGCCATGGGGTCCCTCCAGAGTTGGAAACATGGCTGCTTGCTTCTCCAAGACCAGCAGGTGAATCTACGTACTTCCAGTTTCCTAAAGCAGAATCTTAGATAACAAAACATAATCACAAGAATAACATTCACCATCTTTGCCATTGTCCATTGATCATAAGCAAGCCACAGGTATTGATAAAATTATAGACAATATGCAAGGGCATGACTTTGAGGGTCTTGGAGAGTATGTCTGCTAGACTGGTTTTCACTAAGTAGTCAAATTGTTATTTGCTTAGTAGTCAAGGAATCCAGGAAGTGAGAATGAGATGATAATAATGGCCAAAGTCTTCAAGTTATGGAGTTTGAAGCATTCTTATTCCTGTTATTGTCAAATGTACTCATCCAGATGGTTTTTTCTCTAAAGGAGACATGACATATCCAGCTCTTATTTTGTGTTAAAACTCCCAATTATACTATTAGATGTATGCTCTTAGACTAGTGCCTTAAACTTGCGAAGCTGTTACTTTCTATTCAAAGGGAGTCATATTACCCCCTTCACTGATTCTTGAGTGAGTGTGCTAAATGCCTCGCATGTCATAGATGCTTTATCAGTCTTATTTCTACTTCTCTTCATGTCTTGTCTTTGTGATGAACATTCCTCCTCTATTGGATCATTTCACAAACAGAATTTTTCACTTGGTGAAGTTTAAGTTTTCCCAGGGACAATCAAGTTTCAGTCATTCAGTTTCTCCAAGTCTCCATCTGAGACTCCCTAAATCTCCTGGGAAACCTGGCTGTTGAGACTGTGTTACTTGTAGAGATGGCCTCATCTTCTGCAATTTCCCAACTTTAATATCAAAAGATGACCTAAACACTTGGATGGTGACATAACTGTTGTCCCTCTGTACAGGGTAAACTAGTTTTAACTGTCTGTGTGTCTCTGTGCCTAATACACTTTGCAAATATTTGCTTCTGTACTCCTCACACATTCATGAAAAGGCAGATTTAAATAAAGGTATTTATTCTAAGCTTCTTCCTTCTGGAGAAATGTAATGATTTTTTACTTTGGTTCTTTGACACTAAACACCTTCCCTTACTTAATACTCAGGGTCATAAAACCTGAATTATTCTTAGGCTACTTCATATTTGGAGTATACAGAGATTAGGGAAATTTTCCTGTACTTTTTTTTTTGTAAATCAGTGGTAGAATAGATGATGGATTTGACCCTGAGGATCTGAGGTTAAATAAAAACATCATTATGTGTGTGTGAAGCACTTTGTATTCATCTCTGGATAAGGTAAGCAAGAGGCTTGTGAAGGCCCTGGAAGCAAGCCTGAGACCATTTGGGAATGGAATCCCACATTCCTAGAACTTGGAATGTGGTCTACAGGAGAACCCACACAACCAGGATTGGGACACTGATTTCCTTAAGGTCATTTACTTGTGTTCATATTCCTGATATTTTCTCCACCTGAGAGGTTTATATCTGGGACAAGACAACTTCCCACCCTCGCTCTGCTGAATCATGTGCTAGTAATCTCACCCACCTGCTCGACCCAATGCTTTCAAGTACAGAGATGGATGGCTATCTGTTGCCCTTCCCTTCCTTGGGTTGAGGAATCTGCTTTCCCAGAGCTCAATTCTCTCCTGCTTGTAGGAGACATTCATTTCCTTTTTTTGGTTTGGGCATCATACTTCTTGAGTGAGGCACTTATTGTATCCTCCTGACCCCTGATTTTGTTAATGCTCCACTGACCTATTCTCTGTCCCTGTACTAAATGGGTACAACCCACAAGCTAATCTACTTTACACAGAGAAAGAACAAATAATGTTTATTCTCATTGACAATTGTTTCAGGGAGTTACACTTTCTCACTAAAACAGATTCTTTCTTTTGAGCACAGTTTGAGTTGTACTTTTTCTGTTTAAGACAAAACAAAAAGTTTATGTTTCTTAATTGTTCACTATATTTTCCACTGCCTCCCTGAACACTTCTTTGAATTGTAAACTATCTTCTCTCCTAGAATTGGATTTTTTCTTTTAAGAATGTTTAAAATAACCCCTTTTCATGGCACATTCATCAAATTGTGTCCTCCCTAAAGGTTAAAATTGACTACACAATTCATTTTTGAGAAGTTCATTTTAAGTTCTCCTAGAGTGGACAAATCTTCTATAATGAACTTGAAACCATATACATATCACACACCTACTCCCAGTCTAGCTGGTGATTTCTTATTTATGGTCCCATGTTCCCTCTCAGCTCTGAATTCTAAACATATGCTGCTCCTTTCTCTTAAATATCTTCTCTCTGGCCTATCCTACCATCTTTAGTTGATTAACCCCCTGCATTGTTGGTTCCAGTTTAGATTCTACTTCATCTTCCCCCACCAACCCTAGGAGTGAACCCAACACTCCCCCCATTCCTTCCATGTATTCCAGGGTTTGCTGTATTTAGTGCAACAGAATGGACAGATCTGCCCTGCGAATTTCTGGCCTTTGGCCTTATTTGTCTAACAGACTGTGAATTCCCTTAAAGTAGAGACTGTGGATCATTCACTCAGTCTCCTCCATTCTTTCAATAGAGTTTTATCGAATGAATGAATGCATTCCCATCATACAGACAAAACAATGAGAATGAGAAAGTCTAGTGATCTTCTCATCATCACATGGTTGTAAAAAGTCAGGGCAAGATATAAATCTATATTTAATGGTTACAGAGTTAGATTTTCTACTGCAACATGCTATCCATGTTTTATTTATGTATTGGTTATGGACTGGATATCTCCATCCCCCTCAAATTTGTGTATTGAGGCCTAATTCCCAATGTGTTAGTATTAGAAGATGGGGTCTTTGGGAGGTGATTAGGTCATGAAGCTTTTGCCCACCCCTACCTTATACTATTGTGAGTTCACAGGGAGAAGATGGCCATCTATGAGCCAGAACATGGCCATCTATGAACTGAATTTGCCCATGCCTTGATCTTGGGCTTTTAGCCTCCAGAAATGTGAGAAACGCATTTTTGTTGTTTGTAAGCCACCCAATCTATAATATTCTCTTACATAAAGCAGCCTGAATAGACTAAAACATTATTGTTGCATAATAAACAATCACGAAATATAGTGGCTGAAAATAGCCATTTATTTGTCTTATAATTTTGTGGGTCAAGTGGTTGGGAAAGACCAGGCGAAGCAGCTCATCTCTCCCCCACATGGCACCAGATGGGAAAGTTAACACTGGAGGATTCACTTCCAGCATAATGTCTTACTTTCGTGCTTGTTGCCTTGAAGCTCCTTGAGTGCCTTTCTCTCCCTCATTCTCCAGGTCTTCTCCAAGTGACTTGTGTTTATCAGAACAGGATAGTGTCTCTTTCAATTGCAATGACTCTGAAGCGGTAGCACTGGCCAGTTAAATGCTACGCTCAGACCTTGCATGGTGTCATTTCTGCTATATTCTCTTGGTCAAAGCAGCCATTGGACTCATTCAAATGAAAAGGGTTGGAATAATAGATTCTACTTTTTGATGGGGGTGTGGCAAAAGTTGTTGCAGAAGAACATGTGGAAGAGAGAACACTGTTGCATGCAATTTGGGAGTGATAATCTACCAGAAACTGTGCAGGAATAGCTGAAGGTATGAAAAGAAGGAGCCTTCCTTTGCTCACTTGATACATTTTCTTCATATACCTACTGTCATGCATGCATTAGACAAGCGACCAAAACACACTTCCTGCTCTCCAGGTGCTAACATTCTGGCAGGAAAGGCAAAAAAGTGGTTTATCAGTCCATTTCTGTTGTGTAACTAACCACTTCAGAATTTGGTAGCTTAAAAACAGCTGTTCCTTTGGTTCAGGGTTCTGTGAATTGGTCATTTAGATGGGGTTTTGCTGGGCTTTGCTTCTAGTTTTGGTTGTGCTCACTCGTAAGTCAAAGGTTTGATTTGGTCAAGTGGGTGGCTTTGTCAATCTTGTCTGTGCTTTCTCAGTTTTGAGGGTGGGGATTGGCTACCTGAGGGCTAGATCTAAGATAACCTTGGCTGGGGCATCTGGGCTCTACTCCATCTTGTCCCGCATTTGCCAGCAAGATGGTTTAACTTCTTTTCATAGCAGAAACAGAAGTCCAGAAGAGCAAGAGGACCGGTGCAAGTCTGTTGAGGCATAGACCTGGACCTGACACTGAGTCACTTCTGTTGTATTCTATTGGACAAAGCAAGTCACAAGACCAGCTGAGATTCAAAATGTTAAGAGATAGACGTTTAAGTATTGGTGGTTGAAGGTGCAGAGTTACAACGTGAAAAACAGCAATACAGAATGACCATTATTTTTGGCCACTATACAAACCACCTGTTAAAGGGGACAAACAAGGTTAATACAATGTGCCAAGTGTGGTGGTATATGAGGTGCAAAGGAAAGATACCTTACAAGCCTGGGCATCCAGAAGGGATGGGGTGTGGGAAATACCATGATAAGGGGTCAGGGAAAGTTTCACTTAGGTGTGGATCCTGAGGATGGGTGGGCTTCTGAGCCTGTATGGAGAACAGAGGTAAATGTTCCTTTCCAAAAGTGGTCCTGCCTTGAAGATTGCAAGGTGTTCAAAACCTTTATCTCGTGTTTCTGATCAGGTGTCAGGGGATATCCAGGCAAGCTGCATGGCCACCCTGCAATACCAGCTAAGAAAACCAAAGAAACAGTGATCCTGGAGACCAATGATCTCAGTCTTTCTATTCCATAGATTTGATAAATGAGAATGAGAGAAGTTTGCCCTTGTGAATTTGTCTGTGAGGGCTGCTGTAACAAAATACTGTAGACCCAGTAGCTTGAAAAACAGACTTATTTTCTAACAGTTGTGGAGGCTAGAAGCCCAAGATCAAAGTCTCAGCAAGTCTTGTTTCTTATGAGGCCTCTCTCCTTGGCTTATGGATGGATGCCTTCAGGCTGTGTCCTCACACAGCCTTTCCTCTGTGCTTCTTTTTGTCCTAATGTTCTCTTTATAATGACACCTGTTGGATTGGGTGAAGGATCCCCTACAGGACCTCATTTCAAGTTAATTATCTCTCTAAAGACCTGATCTCCAAATGTAGTTACATTTGTGGACCACAACATAAAAATATTTTTGCGGTGGCGGGGGCAGGTAAAATTTATCCAACATCTTCATGGTTATATGATCAGAGTTGAATCTGGAAGCTCAAGCATTTCTCCATAAAACATGTAGAGCGATGATTTTTTAGCTGAAAATTGTTTCCCTCCTGTTTCCCAGATGACTGTTGTTCCTGAAAAGGATGCTTGTATCTAGTTGAATCTCTCGTCATGTATTCTGCACATCTCTTTCCTTGGGGATGCCTCCAAAGTCAATAAAAAGAGAGAAAATTCAGACAGAGCCCAGAGGTAACAGACAACCCGGTGCACAAACAAACTTGTTAGCCGTTGGCACATGTGTGGGATATTATCTTTAAATTAGTTGGGGAAAATTAATATTGCTCACTTGCTATGCTCACCGGTATTGTCTGATTTGAGAATCAGCAGGGCCAGAGCCACTGTAGATAATATTTTTTAATTAAAAGCGAAATAACTTCTTGAGATTAATCTGCTTCTTTGGGGACTTAATGCGGTCTCATAAAATAGAGGCATTTGCTGGTTCATAGAGAGACATCCTCCCCCTCAGGCAGCTCAAGAAGAGAGTATGAGAGGAAGCTGCCAGAACAAGACAAGCCAGGAGGTAAGAGGGCAGACTCTAAAGAGAAGACACTGGGATCCCAGCTGGAGCAGGTTTCTTGGCATGACAGTCTTCTCCCAATGTTCAAGAGAGCAGGTGTAGGTAGCAGAAAGTCTTGGTTGAAAGTCCAGGATCTGCCGCCTATTTGACAACCTAGCAGAATGCCTGACACTCAGTTTTCTCACCTGGAAAATGGGGCTAGATAACCATTTATCTCAAAAGTAGCAGGTAAGCAAAAAGAGCTCTGAGCTTTGGAGCCAGATTTCCTGGTTTTGAACTTGGAAGACTTCACTGTCTTGTGATTTTAAGCCTGTTATTTCCTTCTGTGGAAGAGGGGTAAAAGGGCCTGTCCCCCAGGGATTCTGTGAGGACTAAATAAGTTTAAACACATCAAGTGTGGAGACTGAACCGGCTAAAGATAGCCAATCTAAATGTCCCTTTGAGAGGCAAGAGAAAGCATTGGTTATTAGCGGAAGCGACACTGCCAGGCACTCAGTTGTGACTTCTCAAGCAGACTTAAGCTAGCTCTGACTTCCAGGTGCATCCAGCTTTGACCTATAAGGAACCATTTCATACGTACATTCTTATCACTGGGAAAGTTCCTAGATCCCTAATAGTTTTACTTATCCTTCAAGCTCCAAATCGAGCTGCCTGTCTTTTCAAAGAGAAGCCAGAAACACCCTTAAATAATGACAAATCATGGTATATCCCTTGTCAAAATACTCAAAAAAACATTTGGAAGAAAGTACAAAATAGCATTTTTGTTTGGGTATTCTCAAAGCAGATTCTGAGACAAGGACTTACATTCAAATGGGGCACTGGGATGAAAGGAAAGGGAGAAAGTCAAGAGCATGCCCCGATGCATAAATTCATAGATGATCCCTGTGGACATTTAGGTTTAATGACTCTCAAACACTCTGAGAAACCTTGTAGAATATGCCTCAGAATTGTCTTACCTAAGGATAAGTCTAGGCATTTTCTGACACATGTCCCTTCCTCATTGAATGAGGTTAGTCCCTGAATACATTAAACTTTTGGCACACGAAAGCTTCCCTGAGTGTGTGTCAAGCACATCCCTTGGTATGAGACAAAGCCATCAAGCAGCCGAGTGGTGAGAAGCAGGCCCTTAGGGTTAGATCCTGTCAACATGAATAGTTGGTCTACCTGTGGCTGGATGTAAACACAGAATTGGGGCAATCACCCACAGTGTCCTCATGGCTGCAAGGAGTTACACTCAGCCCTCATGTCCTTCTTCCCTTCCCTTTGCTCACTCCACTTGAGCAACATACTCTTGACCAAAAATGCCAGATAACCCCTCATATCAGGCTTGCCTTTGTTTCCAAGGGCTGCTGCATTGCCAACATTGCCACGTACCCCAGGCTGGGGAACTAAACAACATAAATCCAGGTTCTAGAACCTGGAAATCTGAGACCAAATTGTCAGTGGGGTTGGCTCCTTCAGATGCCTCTCTCCTTGGTTCATAGATGGCTTTTTTTCTCTCTATGCCTTTACCTGGCCTTCCTTCTGGGAATGTCTATCTCCTAATATCCTCTTATAAGGACACCATTCAGAATGGGTCAGGGTGCACCCTACTGACTTAATTTTAACTCAATTACATCTTCAATACCAAGTTTCCAGTGAGTCACAGTCTGAGGTACTGCAGTTACCAAAGGTATCAAAGACCCCTTTTTCTAATACCATTGTACTGGGCGTTAGGACTTTGTCATATGAATTTGGGGGGACACAAACAGTCAGTCAATGGCAAGAAGCTCCTTTGGAAATGTGCTTGCTACAGGTGTTTGGGGACTTTTCTTTCCTTTCCAGAGGAACAAATCTCATCTGTACAGGGTGTTTGAGAAGCAAATGCTTTCTCTCTTTTTCTTTCAAATCCCATTTTGCTTGTGTGAGGAAGTAGACTTCCCAAGTGGCACGGGCAAGCTAGACTATCAGCCTGCAGAATAACTGAATTGCACTGGCTAAATAAATAGAAGATACCTACTCATTCTTTTATGATCATATTGTAGGCATGTTCAACAAAAACAATTTTTCATAGTGACTTTCTTCCTGAAACAGAGGTTTCCCTTCTTATAGTTCAGAGTTTCACAAGGAGGAAGAGAACAAGATCTTGTCCATGCTGCATTTGGGTGACCATCGCCATTGTTTCTCAGGTGAGGCCAAGCCAATGGATCAGGAAACAGGTGATAAACAGGAGAAAGGTAGGCTGAGGTGTGGTGCTTCTCTAGAATCCACAGCAGCTGTCAACGGAGGCAGACTGCAGGCAGAGAGGATTACATATCTTCCTCTATTTTTTCAACATAATTCCATAACTGGCAAAATTTAGAGATATTATTTCAGTTGAATTTATATGCTTAGATTGGGGAATGAGTTTTTCTTAAGATCTAATTTTCATTTGTGCCCTTAAGTCAACAGATACGATGATTGAAGAGAGATTTGGGACTATAGCTGAATTCCTGTGAATCATGTTTTGAACACAGCTGATATGGTGGGATGGTTTGCCACCTGATGTCTTGTCTGTTGAGTGGGCATGAAGACTCGGGAATCATGAGCTCAGTTTAGTGTTGTCTAAAGCTGTACTTTGTTGAAGGGACTCTCCTGAGCCCTAGGACTTTATGAGTGGCTCACACATCTGTTTTGAAGAAGTTCATGGTCCTGAGAAGAAGATGAAAATGTCAGGGAGACACAATGCTAGGGACTTATGGCAGGAGACAGGATCTAATCAGTATGAGGGACCAGGAGGGCTTCCCTGAGAAATGATGCCAAACTGAGTCTAAAGGATCATTAGGAGCTATGCAAAAGCACCACAGATAGAGATGGCAAGTAGGCACAGCCAGGAAGGGGCTCCAGGCTGGTGGGGGAGAGAGGGGGTAATGCAGAGGAGCTGTGGCCATGGTGGAGAGGTAATAATTCTCACCTCTTTCAATATCATTATAAAGCTTGGAAATTACATAGAGAAATTCAAGTTGTAAAATGATTCATCTGACATCTTGAGTGGAGGATGTGTTGGAAGGGAAGAGACCATAAACAAGTGAGCTCAGTTGAATGTTACTAAGATCTTAATGGGGTCAGAGGTCAAAGGGATGGAGAAGAAAGGGACAGATTGACTTATATTCCTGAAGTAGCATCAGCTCATCCTTAGCTCAGGAAGAATTGGTGGATCTATTTCCTGCTCCAAGATTTAGGAAGAGGAAACCAAGGACAGAAGCAGACACACAACTCTGATGTAACTAAGGAAAAAGATACAAATCCTGGTTCTCTAAGGCAACTCTGAGACCTTTAGCATGAGTTGATCAAAGGGTCCAAACAGTTGGTCTCTAGAGATGATATTGCTAAGAAATTACATGAACTGTCTGGTCCTTAGAGGAGCTGATTCCTGCCCCCTCCACCCCGCCAAAGGTGAGAATAATGACAGACAAGCCACACCCCGTAAGACACTCTAATGCAGAGCCTTCTGGGAGATTAAGACAGATTAGCTCCTGCAGAGAGGCTTCTTGAAAGCAAGAGGGGAGTAGCAAGTGGGACCTGTAGCTACTTCTCAGAAAAGCAAAACATTCCTAAACATGGTACAGATGCCAAAGATGGAGGGATGAAGTCCACCAGGTGGACCAATGTGTTTTCATGTGGAAGAGCATGGGATGTTAACCACAGTCCTGGGATCAAAGCTAGGCTGTGACACACGGTGTGTCCAGAACCTCATTCTTTCTTTGTTATATTCAGGTCTGTCATGGGCTCATTTGTGTCCCCTCTCAAAATTCATGTGTTGAAGCCTCACCTGCAGCATCACAAAATGTGAAGATAGAGTCCTTTCAATGATTGCTGAAAGGTGGATTATCAGTAATGGCATTCTCCAATAGATGTAGGTGGAGGTTATTATAACTTGATTCCTCTAGACACCTAATAGGATCTTTGGATCAAAGTGCTCTCCTGAGTAGATATCTATTATATTGCTTATTTACTCTTTTGTTTCTTCAAC
The DNA here is from genome assembly GCF_019186645.2 of Phyllostomus hastatus. Classification (NCBI taxonomy): domain Eukaryota; kingdom Metazoa; phylum Chordata; class Mammalia; order Chiroptera; family Phyllostomidae; genus Phyllostomus; species Phyllostomus hastatus. The sequence continues at coordinate 6,447,003 of NW_025333709.1, forward strand.
AAGCATTCACTGACATCTAAGTCTCTAGGGACTGTAGGCACAAAGGTGATTCAAATAAGGTCTTTGTCGTGGGGAAGCTTATAGTTCAGTGAAGGATTTGGCAATTCATGTTGCCTATGGTCCCTTTTGCACAAAACAGGGTTGAGAAGTTTCAACAGAGACTTCATGGCCACATGATTTTGTCCTTTATGGAAAAATGTTTGTCAACCACTGGGCATTGGAAAGTAAATCATTGGGGGACAGCTAGGAACAGTCTCTCAAATCTTTCCTTTCCTTTCAGTAAACTCTTACTCACCTTGATTTGTCACTTCCAGTATCAGCACTTTTGATTAGGTTTCTTTGGATTAATCCAGGTTTCATAGATGCATGTGCCTTTCTTTCATAATTCAGTTTATGGTTTACATAATTATTCATTCTCTTGGTGATTATATGATCAGTGTTTGTTTTCTCCACTAATGCAGCCCTGATTATGTTACCAGCACTATTTTAAGCACTTCACACGTATTACTCATGTAATTCTCCCAACAATCCCACAAAGTAAGTACTATTACTATTTCTATTTCACTGATGAGAAACTAAAACATGTAGAGATTAAATAACCTGCCCAAGGTCACTGGGAAATAAGTGATGGATTTGAGCCTTAAACCATCTGGTTCTAGAGCCAGCACCTAGAAGGCTGAATGCACCATGTGGTTATTCAACAGAAGTTTTCTCAGTGGAAGATGAATGATACAGCACTCTAAGTTAATTCCCAAGTTATTCTAGGGAAATCAAGTAAGTATGGTTGGTGCAGGCAGAAAAGAATGTGAGCAGCTACAGCTATATGTTGACTTGATCAAAGGAAACTATGCACATGACCTTCACAGTTTTAATTTGACTCACAGCCTTATAATAAGAAACAGGAGAGCTGATGCCTTTTCTTTTCCACTGTTATTTGCTGTAGCTGAGGACGAGTCCTTCTGCCACCCTGTGTGCCATTCCTGAGCTAAGGTCATGCCTGTCCACTTGTCCTTCCCATTTTTTCTGATCTGTGCCTTTGCAATCATCTGCTCAAAGCAATTCCCTCCCCCACAACTCCATTTTTTTCTCCCCCAGAATCTATCAAGCTTCTGGAAGCATAAAAGCAGTGAAGTCATTACCTGACTGAACTTGAACTCTAAACCTCAGGAGATTCACCCATCATTGAGCTGCAAAGCTCCCTGGGCCTCCAGCTGCAGAAATTTTGTGAAGTCAGCACAGTGTGCCCACGGGGGCACCATATTTTATTTTTCAATCAAGCATAGTACTGTCAAGTATTGCTTAAGTGGCTCGGTATCAGCACTTTTTCCCAAATAACTTATGAGCTTGATTGCATGAAGTTTCCCTGTGTGAAAATGTGTCAGTTATCGAGATTTTCCAAGGTCCCCGTTTTCTTATTCTGAGTGACTTCAGGAGTTTCCTCCAATGGTGATCCCCTGGGGCCTATTGGGCTGGCGGTCAGCCTGCATGTTTTAGCTGTAAATACACTCTTGTGACTCAGGTTTGAAGCATCTGGAATCAACCCCCAGGGTGAGGCTGGGGGTCAGGGTGACCTCAGGTGCTCGATGAGTAGTGTGCAGGGCTCCTCACATGCAGGTTGTCAGTGAATTCTGTGCTGCTCTCAGACTGACCAGTGTGTGGTGCCGGCTGCTTGGGGTCAGGTGACATTTCCCGGAAGGTCGTTACTCTGGCTCGCTTTTCAAAAGGGTGCTGCTTTACCAGGAAGTTCCTTACTCTTACCATGAGCACCTCACATGTCAAGGAATCTGATTTTGGCAGTGAGAATTTCTTTTCTTCCAGGAGCCCAGTTCTTTGCATTGAGACAGCAGTGACCTGAACATCTGCATAAACCGATTCCATGCATCGTCCATCACAGTTGGACAGACCCTGAACTTGGAAGCTTTGGACTCAGTTCTTGGCAGACAAAATGTGATGTGTAACTGTCCCAAGACCATAGTCTGTGACGTGAGGGGGACTTTGTGTCCCCTTTGAGGCCCTAGGCTTTATCTGTCACTCATTCAGAAGCATATACACTTATAGTAACAACAGCACAACCCCCTCCAAACCCTCGTTACTTTTATTTGAAGTCGAAAGCAATGAGAGTTTTAGCTCTAACCATCTCTTGGCTCTTTGGCACAGATCTGAGCCCCAGGATTTCAGGGGAGGGCCAGATAAAAGTGTTACACTTGATAAACTAATATTCCACATGCATGATTGTTATTATATGTGAGTCGGTCATCAACTGTAAAACACTGTACACACCTGAGGCATTACTATTTAGATTATATCTGTAATTATTACTTAGATGACTATTATATTATTTAGATAGGTATCCTAGTCTTGTAAATAATAGGAATGTATAGGCTACATAGAAAAAAAGGCTATTTAAGTATAATAATGAATCTTAATTATTTCTTTCTATCTCCCCTAGGGCCAGGCCAAAAAACAAGTTTCCAGTCATCATTTACAATATTTCTTTAGTGCCCTCGGTACACTGGAGCTTTACCCTGGTTCTCGTCTAACCTCATGAGATTAAGTTCCATCAGGGCAGGGGTGATGTCTAACATGTTCACTGTTGTAGCAGAGAATAGGTGTTTGCTATACACCTACAGAATGAGTGCCTAGATGAAACATGACTGTGTACAGTTGTCACAGAATCTGCTTCTCTAGAGGTTTGTAAAGAAAGACAGAGTTTCAGCCACGTGATGAGCTTTAGTCTCCCTCAAAGTGTCCTCAGGACTTCACAGTCAATACATGACTCTTTTCTAATCTAAATGAATAGCTAAATGCTTAGCACAACACTTCACCCAACCTTGGGAGGTGGTGTTTTAAAATACAGGTTTGATTATTATTCAGGTATGATGGGGCCAACAGAGGAGGACATGGCCGCCGGTGAGAAGATAGTTTGCTACTCACAGTTCTTAAGCGGAGGGGGCACATCACACCACGGGAGCCACCCCCAGGTAGGTCAGGAAGCAGATGGACTGAGAGGAAAGTGGGCCAGAGCCTGCATTATGGCTTCCGTGGAACAGGCAGGGCAGAACTCTCAAAAGAGCTAGCTAATTTGAATAAATTCAGGGAACTCTGGGGAACCAAGGCCGTCTGTGGCTGCCTGATATTTGGCCCTGGGGCGATGAGGGCTGGAAGACAGAGGCCTAGGTGTGAGCTTCTGAGAGGTAGAAGAGGTGGTTGGGGTATGAACACTGGGCTACTTGGTTTGCACATGAAAGTAATACTGCCGCTCAAGCCTTCTACTCTCTCTAGGAACTTTCCAGGGTCATCAGGGCCCCAAGATGTAAAATCATAAACCAAAGCTCAAAAAATAAAAAGGCATGATTAATACAGGGAGATACTTATTCATATTTCTCCATAGAGGAAAATGCAGTTACTAAAAGTTAAGTGGCTTGATGAAGCTAGACAGAAAGAAAATAGCTGGAAAGAAGAAAACTAGTGAAATTCAGACTGGTGGTCATTCCAATCCACCATGGGCTGCCTCTGTCAGCAAGTCATCAGGAACTTTGCTTCATATCAAGAACCTTTTTGCCCAAGAACTATTCAATGAAGGACTCTCTTTAGTTGCAAGGCAGAAAACCCGAACTTGAGTTAATTGAAACAAATAGCCATCTGCTGATCTCTGTATTGGGAAGGGCAGGGGCAGGGATGTAGGTGACTATAATGGGAATTCTCTCTCCTACTCGCGCTGGCTTCTCTCTGCATCTGCTTCAATCTTTCCTGCTGCAGACTCTCTTTCCCCATAAAGCTGGAATCACCTGGAAGTTTCAAGAAGTTTCTCTCATTTTCTCCACCTGAAAGCAAAGAAAACTTTCCTTACTATATGAGGACTACAATTGGTCTAACCTGGGGCCATTCCATGGACTGACTCAAAGCACTATTATTATCCCATCTTGGGTCATGTGACAATTTGGGGGCAGAAGGAAGGAATGGAAGGGATATCTATCAACAGAATAAGTAACTAAGGGGGTGGTGGTCAGAATAAAATATTGGATGTTCATCAAAGGAATAGTTGGTAAAATTCAAAGTGTGATTCTCAGCTGCTCATCGTCATCAAGATCTTGGATGATTTATTGGTTAATCTGGGGCATATTTACCAGAAGATATCCCTAGGGCATTCCAGTAGTCGTAAAATAAATATGAAGAAAAATTATTTTGTTTTATACACAATGGAAAGGTAAAGTTAAAAAATCAGCAGAACTCTGAGTGGAGGCTGAATTCTGTTTCAATTAACACAGAAAACACAGTGGAGTGTAAGAGGTCTGTAGCTCATGGGAAGCAGGTTTCCTTGGGCAATGCAGCCATGGCAGTCTGGATTTGGGGACACCAAACTGAGCCTCACAGAGCCACACAGTCTTCTTTTTAAAGATTTTATTTATTTATTTTTAGAGAGGGAAGGGAGGGATATATATAGACAGAGAAACATCAATGTGCGGTTGCTGGGGGTCATGGACTGCAACCCAGGCATGTACCCTGACTGGGAATCAAATCTGCAACACTTTGGTTCACAGCCCATGCTCAATCCACTGAGCTACACCAGCCAGGGCTCACAAAGTCTTTAAACAAGGAGAATTAGGCTTCTGAGATTGTCTTTAGTTGTTGGTCAGTGCTGAACAAGAGAAGATCAGTTCCTTCGTCCAACTGTAGGCTCCTCCTCAACCTTGATGTTTTCTGAGAGTTAAATGAACTTTCTGCAATGGTAGGCAATCAGGATAAATGCAATCTTTGCTTCATTTGGCATCAAAGAGTTACCACTTGACAGGGCCAAAATGACGCTGTGATTTTTGTATTTCTGCCTCTACCAAAAATAAGTAATTGTCTCAGATAGTAACCCCTCCCCACTGTCTCCCAAATCCACCTGTGATTTGCTTTTGTAGTTTTAGCTCAAGGTTTCAACAAGGTTGTTTCAAGTTTGGAACTCAAGGTGGGGCATGGTGGGCTTTGACTAGAACCTCCCTATCTGAGATCCTTATTCCTATTCCCTTAAATGTCAGTAAAGGAATCTGTAAAGGTGTGCTAACCACTAAATACATGACAAAGTCATCTAGGAATCAGATGTTATCCAACACCAAAGTTAAAATGGTCAATGCACATAGTGGTTGCCTCAGCTTATGGTTGGAATTCCCTCAATTTCTAGGTAGGGATAAGCTTCCAGGAGATCAGGATTATGAAAGGTAAGGACACATACCATTGACTGATAGAATTAGTAATCAAGAAATTATTACCTAAAATATGCATTTTGTGTAATAAGAAAAATCTTTCAAAATATGAATCTCACTGCAAGATTTATATTTGAAAAATAATATTTGAAAGTACTTGAAAGGAAAAATATTCAAAATCATTAGACAAAGTTGTAGGCTCAGGCTGTGGTGGTGGTGGTAATGATAGTGATGTAGGTGGCATGTATTTAGGGCTTAGCACAGCTGGAATCGCTGTGTCTCTGTGGGAATAGAGGAAATCATTTTCATGACTCTCTTGGGGCCTTGAGATCAGAAAGTGAGAGCAGGATAGAAAGGGGTTTAATGGAAAGATCCCAGGGTTATATGGGGAAAAGAGTTGGATTGAATGCCACACCCCAGTTAAAATATGGGAAACCAGTGGAAGAAGTGCATGAGAGAACTGGCTGTGTTTTTTCCTGAAGGATCAGAGAGTCACCTAGAATTCAATGCAGTGAAGCTTCAGAAATTCATCATGTCCAGCTCACTCAGTTTTCAGAGGAGAAATCTAAGGTCTGGGGTGGAGGAGGTGGGGAAGTGAAACAACCTGCCTGCAATCAGGGCTCATAGCACAGGTGAGAAGCTAATCAAGAGCAAACTTGTAACTCCTGAGTGAGTGATATCTTCACCATCTTTACCATCACACACTTAGGGAGGCTTATCTTTTCTGAAATACAGGAGTCCCCCCTTCTCTGTAGGGTATGTATTTCAAGACCCCCAGCGGATACCCAAAGCTGCAGATATATTACCAAACCCTATATAAACTGTGTTTTTTTTACTTATACATACATACCTATGATAATGTTTAGTTTATAAATTATACACAGTAATAAATGAACACTATTAACTAAAAACAAAATAAAACAGTCATAAAAACATACTATAATAAACATTATGTGAATGTGATCTCTTTCTAAAAATATCTTATACTGTACTCACCCTTCCTCTGGTGATGATGACATGAGGTTATAAGATGCCTATGTGATGACGTGAGGGGAGGTGATGTGACGTAGGCATTGTGACGTAGAGTTAGGCTATTATTGACCTTTGACAGTATGTCAGAAGGAGGATCATCTGTTTAGAGCAATGATCTTGGAGAGTACCTGATGACCATGGGTTAGTACATGAAGACTAGGGTGGAGTGTTTTCCTGAAGACTTCACAAAGTTCAAGTTCAATATCATTCAAGACTATTCTTTTTTTTTTTAAGATTTTATTCATCCATTTTTAGGGAGGGAAGGAGGGGAGAGAGAGAGAGAGAGACAGAGAGAGAGAGAGAAAGAGAGAGAAACATCAATGTGCGGTTGCTGGGGGTTATGGCCTGCAACCCAGGAATGTACCCTGGCTGGGAATCAAACCTGGGACACTTTGGTTCCCAGCCCGCGCTCAATCCACTGAGCTACGCCAGCCAAGACTCATCCAAGACTATTCTTGACTAAAGATGGCTGACATGAAGAAGTTGGTAAATATTCACCATTGGATATTGCTGGCATCAGCTGGCATTTCTCTGGCCACCAGGCACTACAACATAACTACTTTCTGAAGATGCACTGTGATACAATGAAAGCACTTGGGTTTGGAATCTATCAAAATGCATATCGAGTATTGGCCCAAACATATAATAGCTCAATGGCCCAAAGGGAAAGGCTCACCTTTCTTGAATCTCCCTTTTCTATCTGTGTGATGGAGTAATAAGGTAAGTCTCAGAAGGGTGCTGTGAGGATTTAGCAGATGGTATGTAAGGCATCAAGACCAACACCTGTCCATTGGGGTTAGCACACTTTTTCTAGACTCCATCATTACACACTTGCAGTTGTCTTAAAATATTTTTTCATCCCATTGAATAGTATCTCCTTACTTAACTTCCATTTCTACCAGTGGAGCCTGGATATGACATTTATTTTCTCTGCTACACAGTAGAGCTGTTATTTCTGCCTCAAACTCTCATACAGACTCTTTATGTCAATGGGGTGTAACAACTGATATTTGACCATGTCTGAGAATTAACAGTGAAGCCCTTTTACTTTGTATTTCTGGTGGTGACAGGTACTTAATAAATACAAAGGAGTGTTACATTCTATTACAGAGATGAATACTGGTTGGTAGGTACAAATGCATTTCTCCAGGTTGAGAATAGCAATGCAATGCATTTTAAAAAGATCAATCATCTTGTCATTATGGTCTTCTTTGGCTTCAAACCAGTTTATTGGATTCCTTTAGTCTCAAGTAACAATAAAATAAATTGCCTTTTGTATTGAAAGGGAAAATATCGTGTTTGAGACAGGATTGAGATTTTATGGCCAAGATAAAAATGAGGCCATTGAAAATATAGGTTTCTTATTAATGGGCCAGTGAATCATATATGGATAAGTTCTATTCCTCCTTCACAAGTTGAAGCCTAATGTCATTCTCTGTTTGATATTTCAGGGTGAAGGCTCAGCATTTTAATTCAAATAGTTCTTGCGTTTTAGAGTTAAACAGATTAAAACATTTCATCTAGTCCAATGTCTTCGACATACATATTCGAGTTTACCCCTTGAAACATCTTCTTCCATGTACAAGTCATCAGGCCAAAGAGATCCTCCTCTAACTTGATCCACCAGTCCCCATTGCAGACTCATGAAGCTTTATAACTAGTCTGCAGTTTGTTGTGATCTGGCCATACCTCTTGTGCAGCAGAAGAGACAGAGAAGTCAATAACTGTTCAAGGTCACATGGAAATTTACCTGCTGATCTGGGAGCAAGAGTCTGCTAGTCAACAACTTTTCTAGATTATCTCATTTCCTCCCACAATGTGCTGAGAGGCCCTGTGCTGTGAAATACGAACACATGAAGCAGAGAAGTAAAATATTGTCCTCCTTCTGGGAGAAGCTATGATCTTAGAAGACAAGATGTCTTAGGAGACAAGATTGTCTCCAAGTACAAAAAAACTGAGACTAATATCCTGTGTTCCCTCCCTCATTCCCTATTTAGACATCCATCTTCCATGCACTCAGAGATCCCTCATCTCAGCTCCAGCCTTTATCTCCCAGAATTATAGTTGTTGAGCTAACTTTTCTGTTTATCATTTGTTTTTATATTTTTTCCATTTGGCAAGTCAGTGCCTCACGCTTTTCAATCTGTAAGCTTCAGGATATGAAGCTGCTAAAAATACAGAAATGTCAGAAATTCAGAATGCTCTGAGGAGAAAGAAATGAAGAAGTGGCTTATACAACTTGGTGTGTTCTAACATGCCTTTCTCACCCTGGCCTCTGCCTGCCCTTTCCTTCTCTCTTAAATTTGCGATGACATTTTAATTAAAAAGTTGATAACAATCAAATATACATAATAAGTCCAAGAACATTTAACATTCGTAGACAAAGGCTGAATTTTTACTCAGATGGAACCTCCCAGATTGCATGATTCATTTGTGGGAGTCATAGGTGGGAGTTGCTGGGGAAGAGAATCTTATAAGAAAATGAGGAGTGAAGTTACCCTTTTCAAAGAATAAGGAGAGTTGCAGCTGAAGTAAGGGAGAGCCTGCCCCTCATCTCAGCAAGTGCCCTAGGAGTGCCACAAAAGGGTGAGGCTAGAGTCAGTGACATTGGTAGAAATCATCCTTCTCTGGGGATAACAGGAGCTATTAGACCCAGTTCCAGCACTGGCTTGATTTTGTTGGGATAAACCAACAGTATCGGTCTTGAGCATGTGCTAGCAAGACTGACCTATGTAATAATAGCCACAGCAGCAGGAGCAGAAACTGCAGAAGAGAGGGTTGCCAATGGAACCAATCAGGAAGGATGGATCTTGGTACCCAGAGCTGTGGCAGGAAACTAGTAAGACCCTGAGGAAGAAATTTTCAGTAAACATGCAGGATTTAATAGAGAAAAGTAGGCAACGTGTCAGGAAGGTGCCTGCAACAATAGGAGAGATTTTGCTTCAGGGAGTGAGGGAGGACTCAGAGTGGAATGTATGTTTGTTATCCTTGTGATTGGCACCCACTCCCTTGGGCATCTCTAGAGCTTATGTGTCTGTAGACTCAAGAGTCTCATAGGAGAGGGTGGGAGTGAGAAAAGAGGATGAGACAGAAAGAAGGAAAGGTGGATCATTGTGTGGAACTTCCCATCTGCAGAACACTGTGACTGGTTAAAACAAAACAGCAACAAGCAATGTCTCCCACGTCTCTGTTTTAGGCTCTGTGCTAGACACAGGGGACACTGACACAGTGGGGCAAAGCCACATGAATCTGTGCACATCTGTTTCTTGGCTCTTGTTGTATTACAATTGTCTAGTTGCCCATCTTTCAAAAGAGACTGAGTCCCTCTAAGGTAAGGGCCTGTCTCTTGCACCTTTTATAACCTCTTTTCTTTTCTTGCTGTTCAGAAATCTGTGGGGTTGAAGGACAAGCATTGTCTTCACGACTTTGCAAACAAAGGGACTGTATACTTTCGGTAGACTCAGTGACTTCCTCCAAATCACTCAGCTAGTTAGTGGCAAAACTGGGACTTCAACTTAACCTGCTCAGTTCTGTGTTCTGCCACTTGTGACACGACAAGGACAAGGTAAGTGGTGTCACATTGTCCTACAGGTGACTAGCCAGTTAGGACATCAGGTCAGGGGTCAGGAGCTGAATTAGAAAGGTCTAAATACCTTGAGGATCCTTGGTGAAGTTGAAGTTTATGACGGCTTTTAAGAAACGGGCATAAATTTGGGAAGAAGAGTGTTGGGGGCATGCTGAGAAGGTGGTGCAACATACAGAAAGGGACAGGTGAAGGGACAGCCTCAGGAGTGTGAATCTGCCAGGCAGGTTTTGAGAATTATTTTGCCGTCTCTAAATGATCATGCAGGGACGAGTGGGTGGGATGTGGGGCCAGGTGCCAGAACGACTCACCACAACCAGCCAACCCCACAGTTTAGAGTTCACCAAATGAAACCATACACAGGATCTGATTCAAACATCAAGGCACTCTTTGATGTTTGAATAATAGTAACAACAATATACCAATAATATAGCAATATATCAATACCAATACCAATAATAATAATAATGATAACAATAACAATATTGTTATCATTATTATTATTTTAAGGTCAGGAAAGTGTAAGTTTCAGAATAGAGATTTTGTTCATGGTCATGTTCCAAGGTCAACTAGTAGAGAGACAGTAGGCATGAGACTATAGACGTGAAAACTGTTAAGCTTGTTTACCATACCACATATGATTTCTTGTTTTCTCATCTTGGACAAAACCTGAGCTTAACTCTCTCTCACAAACATTGGTAATAGTGACATCCTCCATACTCATGGCATTGTTTGCAAAACAGATACCGACAGTGAACGTGGAAGTGCTTGTAAAATCCAGTATAATGCACAGAACTAGAGGGCATTAATATGTTTCCACTTCTGCTCAGGACCTTCAAACTTACTCTGTGGAGGCTCCATTTTTATTGAATTTATTGGGGTTACATTGGTTAATAAAATTACATAGGTATAAGGTACACAGTCCTATCATATATCATCTGTATATTGTATTGTGTGTTCACCACCCCATGTCACGTCTCTCTCCACCGCCATGTATCCCCCCTTTACTCTCTCTCATGGAGGCACAGCTTTTCTCTGCAGGAAATGTGAGGCTGGTGAAATGCATGAGCTGAGCCTGCATCCCCCATTAGCACGGTGCGTCCTCCGTTCCAGCACAGGAGGCTCTGGCTGATTGCGGGCTGCTCTCATTCTGAAATGTCAGAATGTCAATGTGAAAAGTCGGATATCTTGGGCCAGGCTCCTCTTTTGGCAGGGAAGGGCATGCAGGTTGGCAGCGACGAAATGCAACGTGCCCAAGGTCACGCAGATGGTTAATGGAAAAGCCATTTCTAATAAACCATGTGTGTTTTTCTTTTTGAGACCTTTAGCCTCTCTTTAGGACTTTTCTGTACACATCACTGTATTCAAACAAAGAAAAAAATGGATACTCACACCCCTGTTTTAAACTCTTAACTTTTTGTCTCGTGATTCAGGTTTAGGTACAGGCAGGGGGTGGTGGGAGAGAACACTGATTAATCATATCATCTCTTGGGAGACTATAAGAATGTTTTTTTTGTTTTGTTAGTATCAGCAGTTTTTAAATGTAACAGGCTTCTCGCTGCTTCCATGGAAGGAGAAAACTAGGGAGAGTTAAAGGAGAAAAGAAGTGAGAGTCAAGAAGCTGATGGCGTAAAGGAATAGGTTAACACAATAACAGCAATAATAAATAAAATCTGTTGAACACCTAGTGTGTGTCTTAGAGTGTGCTTTACATCAGCTTCACTAATCCTTGTCAAAACCCTATGAGGCAGTTATTATTATCATCTTTACAGAATAGGCTTAGCCTGGGTGAGGTTGACCTTGGGTAGCATCACAAAGCCATAAAAGAAAAAAGCAGGATTTGAACTTGCCAGTGGCAGAGCTTTGATGCCTGGGTATTATGCTATACTGAGGTCAAGAAAGAGGGAAACTGCTGTTGAGATGTCAGAATTTTCAGATAATCAAGACATCCACGATGTTAGTCTCTGCTAGGGGCAGAGGTGGCCTTGTTGAAGATGATCCAGAGGCCCCCATGTGTCACCATCTTTCATTTGATAAGCACTCATCTGTGGGTTCAAGGTTTTAAGCAAGAGAAATACAGCTACCACCTGTGTTTGACTTTTCTTAGTCGTTGGCTTTTTGTTACCTATGGCAGGAATTCTAAGATTACCCCAATGACCTTCCTCCTTGTTTAGTCTCCTCTCCTTTGAATTCGGGTGGAACCTACAAATATGAGGAATGTGAGGTTAGAAAGTGGGGAGAGCTGATACTGACTCCTCCTAACATTCTTGGCCGTGGAAAAGGGGGAAAGAAAAGAGTGGTGGTTGTGATGGGGGACTCAAGAGTCAGAAAAATTTTAGTTCAGGGTAAATAGTTAATAAGCCTAAGTAGGTAATGCATATGTTAAAGCTATTGTTTTAGGAACTGCAGGTATGGTCCAGCAGTCCCAGGAGAGACAGCCGACCTGCTGGGGCACAGCTGGATACATCCCAGCTGTTGTGTCCCAGGGAGAGACAGATGCCCTCCCACCCGCACTGGTAGAGCTAACTGCCCAGGGCGATAATGCTGCAATTTCTTAATCTAATTTCTCTGAATTTCAAAACTCTTCACTGCATTTTTTTCTCTGTTATAAAAAGGCTGGCTTGGAAGGAAATGTAAGACAGTCCGTTAGGGTGTGAACCCACCACTCAGATCACCGGCCTTCTGAATAAAGCGCCCGTGAAGATTCAAGCTATGTCTGTTTGTTGGGTTTGGTATGTGACAGGCAGCTGTCACAAACGCTGGCTCTTCTGGTTTCAGTTGGAAGGGTGGATACCGGATACAGGATGTATCTAGGGATACAGAAGGCAGAAGAACCTCGATGCCTAATGCAGATGAGTAGTGGAGAGCATGGGCTGAGAGTAAAGAAGAGACTTTTCATGAACCAAAGCTTGACTACTTTACCTGCTTTCTTACCATTAAGTCTGATTGAGACTGGGGAGACTCTCATTCAACCAAAATAATGAGACTTTGCCAGACACTTAGCCTTGTTATAAAATCTGCAGGATGAACGTTGATGTGTATATTCCTATCTTTCTTCTCATTAGCCTCTAGTATAACCTTAACTCGGGGATAATTGCCTTGTAGACATTCAGCTTCTCAGTACTGTTCTCTTTCTCCTGAGCATGTCAGGTTGCTCCCCATTCTCCCCTTTCATTGAGGCATGGTGTATGATTTGCTTGGGCCAATGAAATGTCAGTGTTTCGCTCCTGGGAGAAACTTTAGAGCCAGTTTTCACAATTGCTATGTCACTTCACCCCTACTACCATCCCTTGCAATGGTTTAGAGAGGGCTGCTCTGATGGTTTGGGCTTTGGGGTGGGAACAGTGCAGAGCAGTCTTCAGCTAACCTGTGGCGGGCATTTGCTGTGAAGGAAAAACAGGTTCCTGTCGTTTCAACCTGTTGAAATTTGGGGATTGTTTGTTACTGCAGTATAGTCTCAATCATACTGACATATTATACACATGTGAATGGTTTGGGGCTCCCCATTAGTGAGACATCTCCAGACTGGTTGAAGGACACCATGCCAAGGGCAAAGGGCCTTGAAAAGGACAGCAACAAAGCAGAAATATAATGAGAAAAGCAGTAGCAGTAATAACAACTGTAGGACACACCCTCACTCTGGTAATCCATGGCAATTACGGTCACAGAGAGGGTTGTACCGGCTTTTCCAAGAAGTCACTGTTCTCTAACAACAAGGACTGTCTACCCCCATTTCCTGTATCATTTCTCTGCAGTGTGTCCTTGGGATGGAAGAACACTCCATCGGCTGGGCTTTTGATGCTTGCCCTCACTCCCTCTGCCCTGAAGGGAAGTTGAATTATAAAATAGGGCTGGCCTTCTCTTGGGCCGTCATGCAACAATGGCATCTGGAATATGTCTTGGGGCTTTGGGAAATGTTTTCAATTCAGCATTCTGTGATCATTGTCCAAAGATTTTTGATAGTCCTTTAGGAGTCACTGAATGCAACAGGAAAAAGAAAAGAAGAAAGAAAGCAAGAAACAACCTTGCATTTGGATGTCTCAGACTAACTACTAAACAAGCAAATGTTGAGAAAATAATTGGGGGACTCAGTAAGGATAATGACTATAATTATGATTATATATCATATGTAATATTAGTAATTAGTGTAGTCATATATATTCACAGATATTAGGGCTCAGAGTCATTTATTAGAAGACTACCTGGGTGTCTGATGAACTGGATTTAACTCCAGCTCATCAGAAACCAGCCAGGGGATCTTGGGCAAGTAGCTTAGCTTTCTTTACATTTCTCCCTCTCATAGAAGTTTGCATTCTAGAGAGCTGACATCTGAGGGTTTACTCTTACAATGGAAGGCCCTTCTTTCCACTTCTGGTCCATTAAAGTGAGCCTTCTTAAGGGTGTTTCCTAGACATTTCCAAGAAATCCTGCTAAAGGAAGAGGTGAGAGAGAGGCTACTTCAGTGGGTTTCTCTGGCCACAGCCCAAAGTGACCCTTTGTGTATCAGTTACCCATTGCTTTATTTTAAAATGCACCAAAACAAACCTTTATTGTCTCATAGTTTTTGTGGGGCAAAATCCATGTAGAGCTTAGCTGGGGTCATCAGGGCTGTCATAATCAATGGGTCAGCCAGGGTTTCAAACATCTCAAGACTCACATGTGGAAGACACGCTTCCCAACTTATTCATATAGTTATCACAGGGGTCTGTTCCTTGGGGGGAGTATGCCTGAGGACTTCAGTTCCTTGCTGGCCCTTCCATACCATGTAGACATCTCAGTAAGGAAGCTGACAACATGACGACTGGCTTCATCAGAGTAATTAAGTGAGGAGAGATGGAGAGACGGGGAGACAGAGGAAGATAGCCGCGGTTGTTGTGTAATCTAATCTCAGAAATTTCACCCCATCTCTGTTGCTGTATTCTATTTTTTAAAGAAGTCAGGAGGTCCAGTCTACATTCAAGGGGAGAGGATTACATAAGAAGGTAAATACCAGGAGGTGGAGATCACTGAGAATCATCTTAGAAGTCTGCTTATTACATGTCACAAGCCAGATATGTCCTTGGAGCATGTTTTATCTTTAAAATGTATGCGTATTTGTACTTTATACTAAATTACATCTATGTTTAATTTAATAGAAGGGTAATATATTGAATTACTTATTATCAGAAAACATAACTTCTCCAGAAACATGTACCTTGTTCATCCCTCAACTATCGGTGTGCCAGCTTACAGGCATGAATTCTGATTGGAGGAACATGGCCTTGGGTCATTTTCTCCTATTTTATATTCTAATTTTATCATTTGTATAGCGAAGGAAACTTAGGCCAGAAAGGGCAGTGACCTGCTCAAAGTCACCACTCCTTAAGGAAATTACAGAGTAGGGGCTAGATCCTGGGGGTCTGGGTTTAGGGTCCAGGTTAATTTATTTCAGACCTTGCTTTACTTGGGTCTCTAGTATATATACCATTATTTATCACCTGCTGCCCTCAGCATGCTCAGTCATTGTCTGGAGCATGGCTTCTTCTCCCTGATTCTGTGAGGTCTTAAACTCAGGAGCCAAGTCCCATTATTTTGGACACATTGCTAGTTACCTAAGATGTGCACAGAGTCCGTTGCATGTGTTCTTTTTTCTTATTGTGGCAAGTCTTGATCATGAGGTTCCTGTTATCCAGCAGAAAACATTCTTCTTATTATAGTCCCTTGTATAGATTTCATACTCTCCTCCCATGGCCTCACCTAGGGCCTCAGCTTTGCTGTCCTGATTTACGGGAACAAGCTCCAGACAAATCCCGTGACACCAAGTTTTTTCTGTTTCAGAACCTTCTCCTCCCTGTAGCCTGGGTAGGGTTCTTAAAGTAGATCTCATTCCCATTTTTCCCAAGTGGGTAAAATTCCCAATTCCTTCGTTCAGCCAGGGAGGGTCTTCATTTAAGTGCACGGCTTCATCCCATTCCTCCATTTGGCATGAATGGCACACCTCGAACATCCCTGAAGAAGCAGAGCAGTGTTCGGCTTTCATGCCTATATCCGTGCTGTATCCCCAGGTCTGAGTCACCTTTCCTTAGGCCTCTTCTCTCCCTTGTTCATCCATCAAGATGTGTCTCAAGCATCATGATTTCGGAAGCATTTTCTGTG
This sequence comes from Phyllostomus hastatus, assembly GCF_019186645.2. Taxonomy (NCBI): domain Eukaryota; kingdom Metazoa; phylum Chordata; class Mammalia; order Chiroptera; family Phyllostomidae; genus Phyllostomus; species Phyllostomus hastatus. The sequence continues at coordinate 6,462,942 of NW_025333709.1, forward strand.
ACCCTTCTCTCCCAGACTGAGTTTCTGAGCATTTCTCTGTGCTCGCCCTCAGCCTACCATTCCACCTTGTAGCCTCCTTCTCACACCACAGTGTGTGCCCTCAACCACAGGAGTCTCAACAAAAAACACCACAATGAGCTTTTTAAATATCATTTATCGAGTTATCATATGCCTCCAACACTGTTGAGCATAGTAGACACTATCCTGTTTTTCTTACAAAACCTGTAGGGCCTGAGTGTGTATGAGCTTTATGAGGAGAGGGACATGAAACGCCAGGTTGCAGCCAGTGCAAGGAAGAGCTGCAAGGCAGTCTGGGTCTGTCTCACGTTCTCTTACTTAATGAATAAGTCTGAGCTTTAGTTCAGGCCAATTATCAGATAAAACTGCATCAGCATGACCTTTAGGATCTTGTCTCCACAATAATCTTGGGCATTCCCTTGTGATTGATCAAATTTGTGCTACATTTCTGAAACCCAGAAGCTTTTCCTTTTCCTATTTAAATTTGAGGAGTAATTTGAACTGACCCCAGAAGGATAGGCACTAGCACCATAGTACAAATATCACACAGAGCTCTTCTCCTGCCTGTCTCTAGAAAGCCTTTATAATTGCCTTTGAAATCCTTAGCAACCTGGTATCTACATCTGAATTTGGGGTTCCAGTTGTTTTTAATAGTGGTTCTCAAACATTAGCATGGACCTGTAGTGCTTGTTAGAATGCAGATTACTGAACCCAGGGTTTCAAATTCCATAGTCGGAGATGGGGTCTGAAAATGTGCTTGTCTCACATGTTCCTACGTGATGCCGCTGCCATTGGTCCACAGACCATGGATCATCTATTGCAAACAAGAGGGAGCTCAATGCCACGGTCCATCCCACAGGAGCTGGCTTAGCTGCTGCTTGGTCACAACCACTCTCCAGGCCCTCATCCAGGCTGGCTTGTTTTCTTAGAAATTGAGAGTGAATTTTAAATCACTTGCAGATAATTCTATTAATTGCTTCATACTTTTGTTATCTAAATGTGGGTATTTTTACTTCTTCAATGAGAAAATAAATATTCTTACTGCTAACTCTAATGTACCTGGGGCATCTATTAAAACACCCTAAGTGAAAAAGCCCTGCCTGTACGTGAGCTTCTGAAAAATTCCATTTCATTCTCTGTTCTTCATTCTCTGTTCACCCTTCTCTATTCACTTACCCTCTATTAATAAAGAGGGTTTCTCTCTAAGGTGGATGTTTTGGTTTGCTTCCTTACAGCCTTGTTGAAGTTCTTCCACTATCAATTGGACACTTTAATTCCCAACTTATCAGCCTCTCCTCCTTTCCCTTGCCCTCTTCAGCATGTAGACATGCTCAAGTTTCTCCTGTATTTAAAATAAAATCCTGAAGATGCTCTTCTTTGCCACTTCAACTGCAAGACTGAAGACAAATTTTGACAATGAGGTTCTCCAGAGCCCATGAGTTGTTGACATTTTTGAGGGGATGCACAGTTACTGAGAGGAGTGCCATTGCTTTCAGACATAGCAACATTGACCTCCTTCTTTTGGGAAGAATGAGAAAAAGGGCCAGTTTAGCAAATGGTGGGGGAAATAGAATGAAGCATGTTATTGTTCACATAATTTATGGTTATCCACAGAACATGCTTAAAGATATTGACACGGGCTTCAAGAAAAGAATAAGGTCTATCTATGTTCACTTTCCCTTTGCAGGACTATTCAAGAAAAAGTCTCTCTTGCATAAATTTAAAATTAGTTTCAAAAACAAACAAACAAAAATGCATTTGTGAGGTTTGCTTGAATCCCGGCATTGCTTGTGCACTTTATAGGCATAGATCCATAAGACACTGACTGAAGGAAATGTAAAGGCATGTGAGCTAACACTCAGGGGCTTCCATCCAGTGAGCCACATCCATTGTTCTTCCCCATCTCCCTCCCCTCTTACTTAGGTTATCAGAAAGAGTCGACGACACACTGTGTCCAGTTCTTGATGGCCAGTGTTGAATGGGCTGTGATATAGTTTCTCCCCACAAAAGCAGCACTGACAGCCTTGGGACAGTTCAGAAAGAATTCCTTAAATTTCAGACTTACTAGGTTTATGTCAACCCCTCATTTTACCTAATTGACCTATCCCATTCGACACATTGACTATTCTCACTTTCAGAAAAACAATTGTTTTCTGGTTTCTTTGCCTTTTCTCTTTTGACCTTGATCCTGGTTCTTCTGTCTGGCCTCAGACTTTGTGGCCTGCTTCTCCCTCATGCCTGTCATTCAAATGTTTGTATTTCACTGGATTTTTTCCCTGGTTACTCATTGCTCTGTATGAACGTCTTGGACAAACTTTTGTGGCTTTCACTCCATCAATAAACTTCCTCCCACTCCTGATGACTCTCTAGGTCAATGGTTTACCCTAAGATACATTTTGAAATGTTGTGAAATATTTCTGATATCATGATGAGAGGGGAAGGGAGGTACTGGCATTCCAAAGCCAGGGACCGGGGTGGGGCGGCTAGATATCCTACAATGCATTGGATGGTTCTTTCCACACAATAAAGAATTGTTCTATAATTTTCATGATTTTCAAAGTCCATTCTGACATTTAAGTAAGTAAAAAACCTGACTCTAAGTGTGTGGACCCAGAATGTGTGTCATTTTACATTAGATTCCAAAGCATTTTGTTATTTTTATTATATTTTGGATATCCAGGAATTCAATAAATGTGCACATTCAATAAATGTGCAAATTAATAAACAATCATACTTTTCATGTTTCAGGACTTTACTATGAATAGTTGATGAGATCATCATTTTGAAAAAATGCATTAATGATAGCAATATTATTTATGTGATTTGAGTCTCCAATGTAACACACCCACATTAGTGTGCATTCAAAAGGATTCTACTTATTTATATCAGTGGGTCTCTTTATCCCTCATTTCATGATGCCAGTAGGAAAAAAAATCAATATTCAGCTAGAAATTATATTAACAGTTTCCTTCTCCTCAGCCTATTATCCTTGCCTCTTCCTCACACAACTGGCTCTGGACAAGAGAGGAAAGGAGATGCATAATAAAAATTAATAAGTATTAGAGACACCTAAATACTATTCATTAATTACCAGGCAAAGTATGCTAGCTTGTTTTAACAAGCTGGTATAATTTAACTCGATCTTCACACTAACTCTAAACATAGTCATTATTGTTCTCCCCACTTTATAGTTGTACACAATGCAGAGATTAAGTAAGTCTCAAGGGACAATGGTTGGTAGATGTAGATCTGTCCATGTCTGTAAGTCATCACACTCCCCTGGTTCTCAGAAAAAGCAGCATCACTGGGAAGGAGCTGAGAGTATGGAGGATTAGTGAGCATAGGGAGGAGGGCAAATGTCAGCATTCAAGAAAGTCCTAGAGCGATAACACATCGCACAAAGGAAGGTCTATAAGATGAACTTATTTCAACTGCAGGTGGACATGTACATAGAGGGCCAGGGTGTTACTAATAATTACCATGTAAAGCTAGAGTCCAGCTGGGCGGAGCTTCTCGCCACATAGCTAAGAGCTTGGTCTCAGAAAAAACGTACCCAGCGTTTTGTTTCACATCCTCACGGATTCTCTGCAGCTCCTTCTCCTCAGTCCTCATGTTGAATCCTTTGTGTTGCACTATCCCCAATTCTGCCCACGGCTTAGCTCCTCTCTCCTAGCTCCTAGTGATTGATAACTTGGTTATGAATTCATCAAGTTTGGTTTTTCTTTTAGGTGTTGCCTTCTAGAGTCCAAAAGTCTGTCCTTCTCATTCCAGATTTCCAGGATCTCAGTCAAGGTGCAGATCTCTTGACTTCCCTTTAACTGGGTTAGGCAAAGAACACCACCAGAATTTCTTCTACATGGAACAGAATGAGAAATGCTGGAGTGAGTGTCTCTCAAGATTTTTTCTTGCTCTAATAATGAACACTTTATGTTTTTTTTCAGTTTGCAAATGGTGCCATAACTTAATTTAATAGTGTTTGTGACAATATGTAATAAATACCATCAAAAGTATAAGTCATTCTGGGTGTGTTAGCTCATTAAAATGAATGCTTGCTAGATTCTCGAGCAAGCTTTGGAAACGTGGTGCTAACTCATGTAAATTGCCATGACAAATGTGCTGCAGGACCAATAAAGTGCGTCCTGATTCATTAATAGTCAGATCCAACATCTCCCTGTTGGTTCCTGAGAAAAGTCGAGTGGAGATCGATGAAAGAGAAGTCGCTGCCGGAATTCTGCCAGCCTTCAGGCATTCTGATTAGCGCGTGTGGTTTGGCGGCTGTCTTTTGCGACGCTGTGCACCTGCGATATGGCCCTCGTGTATTTGATCCTGCAAGCCCGAGAAGGCTTTCGAGCTCAGCACGTTCCTCCTGCCAACGCCTGATGTGGAGTCTTTGGATTTAGGCAGACTCCCCAGCCTCCCCCTGGCTCAAAACAAGCTCAGAGGGGGGCTGCCAGATTAAGCTCAGAGCAGGTGAGTGGCAATGGAGTCAGTCCAAACAGTAAACAAGCATATCTCCTGTCTCAGAAGCGTACTGGAGCCACAAGCATAAATATGCAATAAAACTGCTCTGAGGGGAGGCAAGCTCATGTTTTAGAATGCATTTATGTCCCACGCAGCCTCTGAGATTCCGGGCACAGTCCAGGTTGTGGCTGATGGGGTTTTTCCAGGAAGAAAGCCACCTCTCCCATTACTTAGTAAAAATACGATTTAGAACTGCAGGAATGACTTTGCAAGAGGTTAGAAACATTACATTATACCTTTGTTATTATTTTTGCCCTAAAACTTTGTTGTTTGATTTTACTTTGCACAAACAGTTTCAGGAACAAAAGATTGAACGACTCGTTCAACCCAATCATGTTGTCCAGGGAAAACCACATCTCCAAGACCTCAGTTGTCTGCGGATGGGCTTTTACCTTTTAATGCTTTTACGGTTTACAAAATTAACTTTCTTTATTGCACCTAACATGGATGTTGACTAAGTCTGATAACAGTTTAAAGTTTAAGACATAAGCTTATGAGCATTTTCAGATTGTTCTTATGAAAAAAACAAATGACGAAAAGGCATATTGCCCAGCTTACAAGTGAGGAATATTGTGCTCGGGGTAGCTAAGGAAAGTGCCCACTATCACTGAGGGAGCAGGTAGTAGACGGGGCACTAACCCACGGCTTCTTCTTCTCAGTCTTGTGCTCAGGTCATTCCATTAAAGTGCCTTTTGGCAAGGAAAGGAGTTTCCTCTTTCCTTTGGTGCTTCCACTTCCTGCATTTCCACCTCTTCCTGGGAGTAGACTTTGATGAGCAGAGTCTGTTCACTTTGATGCCAGCTTATCTCATTCTGTCTTTGGAGACGTCAGTCAGGTATATACCGGATGAGAGTCAATGGGCGGCCAACATTGCTCCCTCTTTGGTTCAGAATTTGCTACACAGCTGGGGGGATAAAGGGAGCTTAAGATTGAGGTAGTCAAGATATTTCATGGAGTGCCCACTATGTTTCAGGTATTAGAATTTTGGGAGTAAACAGGCTTTTATGAATATATATATATATATATATATATCCATCCATCCTTCATCCATTTCCCTATTCTATTTTTTATTCATCCATCCTACTGTTCATCCCACTATCCATTCTACTATTCATCTATCCATTTATCCAATCATTTAAATTAGTTTAATAATTGCTAAATCATAGGTTGTAGGGCTCCCTCCGCAGAAAGAAAATAAAGGAGGATCAAAGTAAACCTCAAAAAAAAAGCAAGACAAATAAACCCTCCTGGGCTAAATATATTCAAATTTAGACTAAGAGTTATCTTCTCTTAATTTTCTTAAAGATTTTATTTATTTATTTTTAGAGAGGGAAGGGAGGGGGAGAGAGAGAGAGAGAGAGAGAAACATCAATGTGTGGTTGCTGGGGGTCATGGCCTGCAGCCCAGGCATGTACCCTGGCTGGGAATTGAATCTGCGACACTTAGGTTCGCAGCCAGCGCTCAATCCACTGAGCTATGCCAGCCAGGGCTATCTTCTCTTAATTTTTTTTTATTAATTTAGAAAGAAAGAGGAAGGGGGAAAGAGAGAGATAGAGATACAAATAGAAAAAGAGAGAGAGAGAGGGAGAGAGAGAAACATGAATTTGTTGTTCCATTTATTCATGTATTCTTTGGTTGGTTCCTATATGTGCCCTGATCAGGGATCAAACCAACAACCTTGGCATATAGAGATGACCCTGCAACCAAATGAGCTAACCAGCCAAGACCAAGACCATGACTTTTCTTCATGAAAGTATATTGCCCCCACTCATATTTTCTCCATTGAGTAGGGGCCAACTACTCATATACTGTATCCATAGCATATATTGATTTTGACAAGTGAACACAGGTAGAATTACTTGGCATATTAGACTGCTTTCCTTACATTATTATATTTTATATTTCATGCCAATGAATACAACTTCTCAAAGATTTCTTTCCTTTGCTCCTGAAGATGTAGCATCTCAGATAAAAAGAAATACTTCAACAGTCTTTTTGAAAACTTTCTTAGATGCAGATCTACTGCCATTTCTACTGCCATTTCTGCCATTTCATGACACAGCACTCAGCCTGTACTAGTATACCTATTCAGCATAATGGAAGGCTTAACAAAAATAAAATATGCCTCATAAAATGTAGGTGTAAAATCAATCACAGTAAGCCAAGTATAAAGAAGAAAGCACTCCACCAAAATTTGTTGGCAATGGTTTTATTTATTTTATTTTTATTAGACTTATACTTCACTCTCACCACTTCAATTTCTTATTAAACGATTGCATTAAAAATAAGTCTTTATGCAAATGTCCTGGTTAAGCAAGGGATAGGCATAATTGTGAATTCATTGTTGTAAAAATGAAATATTTACAAAAAATCTAGGAGACAACTAGGAGGTCTAATGTTACTGGGTTCTGACTAAACATCAGGCAAGAAGTGCATATGCATGATTAATTTATTATCTTCATAACAGTTATTTAAGTTAAGCATCACTGTTATCCACCTTACAGTTCAGCAGCTTGGGCAAGTGTAAATCACATCACCCATCCAAGGGAACTGAGATAGTCAGTGGCAGAGGAGGACTAAAACCAGCTTGTCTGACTCTCACAGTTGCTATTCTCATTAAGGAATCTTAGAAGCATCAAAACTCACTCTTTACCTAATATGAAAAAATGAAAGCTTCCATTTCCCCTTTCTGCTTGTTTCTTTCTTCAGCCAAGAAAGAAACATTTAGGGTTTGGCTAAAACAGAGTAGACTTCAAAGTAAGCCACCTGCTTTCCTGTATCTAGAAAAGTGTTAAAAACAGTCATTTTGAGGAATGCGTTAAATAAGAGATTTGATGTGAGCCTCAACATGCCATCTGGAGGGACAAATTGAAAAGAACAAAAATGATTTCTTGGCTACAATAGTAGCCCATTCACACTTAGGTTAAGGTGACAAGGGATTACAGAAGGCAGGCAAAGTCTGGTTGAGAATACAGGTCAATATGTCCAAGGATGGGGACCAGGCCTGGAGGTTTGCCCCAGACCAACCAGCAGGGGGTGGGCTCTCGACTTTGTGCAGAAAAGATTTCACAACATGAAACCAGGTGATTTAAGGGCACATTTATTGAAGCTGGGGACAAAGAAACAAAGGACGGCTTAAGGGCAAAAGAAGCAACAGGAGAAAGCCTGGGTGAACTGCTTTGGCTCCTTGGAAATGTCAGAAAAAAGGGAGCCTCGGAGACAGGTTCCGAGGGTAAGTCTGGGACAAGCTGTCACTGCCCACTGCTCCTTCTTGTGGGGATCCTTAGAGTTCAGGAGAAAGAAAGTCAAGAGTTCATGCTCAAGAAAAGGCATGGGCATGCTCCAGAGAGAGCCCATGACAGGAACCTTTGTTTTGAGGATTTTTATATCTCCTCTACAGGCTGGGAATCCTAGAAGAGCATCTTAACAGAACATCCATTAGTGTTCCAGGTGCGTCCTTCAATATGTTGATTTACCAAAATGAGCATGTAGGGGAGTTTAGGATCATTCTCTAGTCAGCTTCACTGCTTTACTTTTATCTTGGGTCTGTCTGGCTTTAATCGGGTTTTTGGTATTCTCCCCCGCCCCCCCACCCACTCCCCCATGACTTCTCCCTAGGTTTGGCTGGCACAAATGGTACTGATTGGGTCTCTGTGACCTATCTTTCCAGCCAGAGTGATTTAAGCTGTGTTCTCTGGTTAGGGAGGAGAGGTGTGAACCGTTTTCTCTCAAGTGTCCTTGCTTAAGGAAGATTAGGTCTTGCTATCCACTGGCTGGCTGTAAGTTGTTCAAATTGTTTGGCCTTATTTAATGATCTTGTGTCTATTTTCCAATTCTACTTGTAGCAATTGGAAACAAGCTAGTAACAAGCTAGGAAAATTCACCTCTAAAATTCCTAGCTTGTTACTATCCTGCCTAAGACTAAAAAAGTTATAGAAAAGAAGGGGGAATGAATCTAACTTCAGAGTGTTTGTTTTAACATAACCCTGAAGACAATAGCAAAATAAATGGTCATAAATAAGCAAACAATAAACGAACCTCACTTTTCTCAGCAGGCAGTGGGCAGAGCCCTATCCCACGGGTGCTTGACTCCCACATCAGGTCCTGTTCTCCACTACGACATGATCATCACTACCAGCTTTTCCTGAGCCAAGGGGCAGGCTATGGAAGGCCACCACACACCCAGGAACAGCCAACTTCCTAACAGGGTACCATCCAGTTTCAGTCACAAGGAGATTTTAAGCAATTCATCAAAGCACGGTATACATACATACAGTGACCAAAAACAAGTGGAGAAGTTAGGGTGAGGAATCAAATGATAAGTGACTTAGCAAATATGAAAACAGGGATAGATAGCAGGTATTCAAACTCAAAAGTAAGCACACAATCCAGACTCACTGAGGGTAAATGAGGATAAGAGGCTATAAGAAACAAGAAGGGGCTCCTGGAGGAAGCCATTTGCAAATGACCTCTGGCTTGGTCCCCCTGAGGGTCCCTCTTCAGCTCATAAGGAAGCAGGTCACAAAGTCTCATATCATATACTATGGGCCAAAGTCATTCCCAGCAATCCCAATTCCAATAGCCAGTTCTTCCCTCCTCACTCATCTGACCGACCTAGAGGGATGGTCAGTAGGAGGCCAAGTTCATTCATCTCGAAGGTGCTACAAAACATAGAGTGCCCACTGATGAAGAACAGGTGAACTTACCTTTCTATAAGGAATCAGAGCTTTTGGTCTGAACAACATAAGCTGAGTTCAGTTATTAGGGGAGAACGTACAGTGAAGGAGAATATTTATGAAATGATTGTGAATCCCAGAGATGTACTAGTGAACTCAGTTTCTTTTATCCCAAACACTGGGGAAGTTAGAGCTCTGAATTTTGTGAGTTTAGTTCATTGCAGGTTTTAGTGGAGGGAATGATTAAGACTGAATTTTCTGAATGTTTGGACCTATTTATTTGGGGAAAAAAGTTGAAATAATTTTGTTTACTGCATTTAGATGGATGACTAAATTAGGAAAAAATTTGGAGGAGGTTTTTTAACCTGCCTTTTTTTTGGGGGTGGGTGATAAGGAGTTTAGGGAATCTGATGACTTTGCACAACCTCAGTCTTTAAATCTTCCATCTCATTTTTACATCGCCATGGCACAGAGACAAATTTGCCAACTTGATGCTGTGCAATGACAACATGTATTTCAACTCTGATTCGTTTGAGGAGCTGCAGGCACTTAGGAGCAAACTGGACATGTGGATGGAGCAGATGGAGACTTGGGGAAGCACCTAAACCCCATTGCTAAACTGCCCTGAAGTCGCTGGAACCCCAGCTGTCAGAGAATTGTAAAGCTACTCAGGGGAAATGAAAACCCAGTTTCAGAAACAACTCATAGGTCTGATGGCCGTGAATCACATCTTACGTGTTTGTGTCGGCTCTAGACTCCAACCCTCAGCCTTTGGACTCCAACTGTCCGGATGTCTCTCCTTCATTTAGCGTCTGCCTTGTTTTTGAGGCTGAAGTTCCAGAAAATTGCATTGGACCAGAAACCAAAGATGGCTGCCAAGAAGCTGGCATAGCACGGGAATTTGGGAGATATGTACAAAAATCCCAGAAATACCCAACAATTTGTGGTTATGTGAACACATCCTGGACTGTGGGGTGTGCTGGGCTCTGTGAGAATGTATCCCCTTTCATGGAATGACTGGAACTGGGACGTGGAGCCCCCTTCCGTAATACAGGCTTAGAATTAACGTGGAGAGGATGTCTCACAAAATCTGTCACTTTCAACAATTGGATCTTGATTGACTATCGAAATTACTACTCAGCCTCCAGCAGCACACTTTTTTAAAGAATAACATTGATTAGGTTTATTTAGAACTTGTACGAGTGTGACAAAATTCATTGGTTTAAATAGCAAAGAGCTTAATACTGTCCATTGTTATGGATCAAAATTTCATGAAAATTTTTAATCAAAAGAGCTACCACTGAAAAAAGAAAGCCCATTTGTGGTAAATTGCTGTGATCTGGTTGAACAGCCAGTGCATCTGACCATCACTGCTGAAGAAGTTACAATGGTGACTGCTCCTATCTAAATTTGTACATATTGCCACCTGTTGAGGGCCTTTGGGCTGCCCAAAATGTTGCAGTACTTCCTCTGAGCTCTGAAATTGCTTTATTTTTTCTTTCATTTGTCTTTATTTGCTTTTATCTTGGAAAGATCTCTGTCTTTTTTTAATCTAATTTAGTTTCTATTTCCTTAGTCAGAGACTTGACAAAATTTATTTGGTTTTCTAATATCACTTTCTAGTTAAAAACACAGGCCATCCCAAGGCCAACCTGAGAATCTTAGTCACTGTGTTGCCATGGAAATGTGTCATGCTAGTGTAGAAGAACAACCTGATGTTATAGATGGCTTCATTGTTTTACCTACAATGGTGCCAACAGAGTGAGCTATAGCATCTTATATAATCCAAACATCATTCTTCTTCTCTTTGCAAGTTGGAGAAGCCATTGCTCACATTTCATCTCTGGCCCCTGGTGAGATTTAAATTACACAAGGAGGAAAAATTTATTACTCCAAATGATGAAGATTGTTGGAGGTAAGAAGTGATCATTCAGATTCACCATTAATGACAGTCAGAACTTAGACACAGGGAGATGAAATTCTAAGCCCCTGATGTGTTCTGAAATGTTAAATAACTTCCTTTCACCCACTGGTGCCTTTCTATAAGGGTCCAGGTGCATAAATGAGGAATAAAGAAATGGAAATCTTTTAAAACGAGCATATGCCTGCACTGGAGAAGAAAAAAAACAAAACAACGAAGCAAGAGATACATTCTAATGAACACAGGAAACAAACCAGAAGGTGAATTATTATTTATTATTTATTATTTATTATTTATTATTTACTGCTGAGGTTTGCTGACCATTTCGTCAAAGCTATCACAGATTTAAGTACAGATATATGATTTTCTAAGTGGGAGAGGTACATAAGACGGGTAGATACTTTGAAAATGTCGTGTGAAACTCAAGAGCTCAGAGCTTGAAACTGATAACTATGTTCTACCTCAACCACTGCAGTTAACCTGTTTTGAAGCCCAGTGACTTACTGGAAGAATGCACATCCTTCACGGAGCTGTTCAACACTCGACTCATGCGCACAGTATGGGCGCAGGTGGCACGAGGTAGAAGCCTCGTCTCTGGCTCACTTTTCTCACGTTGCTGCTGATCCAGCTCTTGAGGTCATCCATTTTTTTAAGAGATCACCTCAATTCCCTGCATCCAACAGCTTAACATATTGGGTCAGGGCTCTGATTTACTTAGATCTGTGTTAGATATCTACTCCTGGATGAATTACTGAGGCCACCTTAGGACAAAGATGTTTACTGCAATGTTACATTTTCGTGGTAACCTGGGGGTGAAAAGTGGTCTCTCCAGAAACCTGACACGAGAGGCAACGCTTTGGGGAGCATACACTCCTGTACATCGTGTAATTGAAGGTGATCTCCCCTCTTTTCTGGTTGTTACTAAGATCAGTGCACACTTGCCTCCTGCATCTAGAAAACTACGCTGGAGGCCGTGGTGTGACGTTTGTGTCATCTGTAAAGTTCCTGGAGTGGGAGCCCTGCCTCTCTCGTTCACCGTTCAATATCCCCACCCAGACCAGAGGCTGGCACTGGGGAGCCTCAGCGAACGTATTTTGAATGCATAAAGAAGTAAACTGCTGGCTGTATTATATTTTTCTACTATAGTCTTCTTTTTTTATTTCTTTGCTTACTAGTGTTTTCTCCTGTTGTCCTGTGTATCATTTTGAAAACCACCTCAACTCAAAAGGACAAGACAGGGAACTGTTGGCATTTCAGGTGACCATAAATAAGATGCCTCCTCGCATCCCGAGTTTAGAATCACTGAGAGTGAGATGCCGGAGGAAGTCTGGCAGGGAGCAAGACTTTAGGTTTACAGACAAATTACCTTGTTCACGTTCCACCTCTGAATGTTGCAGGCTCGTCGGCTTAGCCGTTGCCTCAGACGGGTAACCGCAGGCGTGCCTGGAAAGGGCAGAGCAGGGCCTTCTCCATTTCTTCCCGTGGGTTCCCCATTCTGACAACTCACTCCTGTTCTCCTGGAAGCAGTGCGAGTCAGGGGAAAGATCAACACTGTTGTGTAGCACAAGCTCCTTTTTACGGAGACCAAGGCTTACAGGGATGGAAATGACTCCCTAACAGGTTTAAAGAAAGAAATGGAGGAGATAGAAAATCTGCTGTAAAAAAAATAATAAGACAAAACCAGGCTTTGATCTTGCTATTCTTTTGAGGTAGCTGCATAAATGATAAACCTCTTCTTTCTCAGCCTCCCCAACCCCTGCCGATTTCACTCCATTTCAGTAGCTACTTTCTTCTCTATTTTGGCTCTGTGTTCTCAGGCTCTTAATATCCTTGCTCTTTTCCTGGTATCAGTGACATTTAAAAATTATAATGAATTTGGCAAAGCTATGAAATCTATCATTTCCAATTCAAGCATCCATTATCCTAATGCAGCCATAATTCTAAAAAGTTCCAAGACCACTGGGTTAAGAGAAAGTTTGAGGCTGTCGCTAGGAATCCATCCTGTGGCTGTGAGAATCCCTAAGTCCTTTTCCTCTGTTCTGACATCCACAGAGGGAGAGTGGCTATGAAATGACGATTATGTCAACTCAGTCAACAGATATCCATTGACTTCCTACCACGTGTAGGACATTTTACCTCAACTAGAGTAAAATCAAGATTGAGTCATATGAATGTTTTCAAAAAGATACTTCAGAGCACAAGGTAAGACCATCCAAAGATGGCCAGGACCTGCTGCCTGGTGACCCACATATGAGGATGCAGAAGGAAACTAAAAATGCTTACTGTCTTGTACAAAAATTTCACCTGTTGCAAAATAACTGAACAGGAGCATGGGCTAAAACTTATGAGATATGGACAAGACCCATAAATGACTTCAGTAGTTTGTAAACTCTAAATAGTTAATTAAAGATTTTTCCTGATAGGTGGAAGGGAATTTATATATGAGTCAATCAAGAACATGAACAAACATCCAATGAATACTATTCTGTCACAGGCTTTTAAAGTCCATAAAAACACATCTTTCCTAAGTACCAGGGGGAGTTAAAATAAAGCATTAGTTAGGCAAGAAATGAAAACAACTGCATGTTATGTATAAAAGGACCAGATGATAGGCATGTGTTCTACTGTAAATTTTGCTTGGAATTTTTTCCTGAAAATATAAACACAAATCTCATAAATTAAAATTTTCATAATTTTAATAAAAATAAAGTTTATCTTTAAAAGCTGACATTGAGTGGTAAATTCTTCAAGATTCAGCAGTCCACACCTGGAAACCGGGTATTAAAGCAAGACCTAAGGGCTCTTAGAAAATGCAGGCAATAACGTCAACTGACCTCTAGAGGGCTCCCTATAAACCAGATCTGTCCCTGAAGTGATAGCAGACATCACAGAGGGAACTTTTTTTTTTTTAAGTTGTTTACACAGATTAAAAGACTTTTACTTGGAGAGACTCATGCCTAACTTGCTTTAATAAATGACACAAGAATTTTCACCAGCCTTCAGGCATTGTTCTTTATGTTCCAAATTTTAATTCTGGTTGTTTGGTGTCTCTACAGTGTGCTCCAGGCTACCCGTTGACCTTGAACCCAGCACCAAACACCACGCCAGGTACAGAAGCAGGTGACCAAGAAATGCGTGTTGATTTGAATTAATCCTCTCTTTTAGTTCAAATGGTGTTTAGAAAATACTATCTGCACTGGATGAAGCTGACAATAATTTTAATATTCTATATTTTTTTGTAGCTTCTAATAAACACACACTTTCTTGCACATTAACTTACTGAAACCTTAAAATATTAGCAAATCAGGTTGTATTATCATTTACATAGTTGAGATGATGAAATCTAAGGGACTTGATGTAAGAAAGGTGAAGATTCAAATTTAGCTCTTTCTTTTTTTAAAGATTTTATTTATTTATTTTTAGAGAGGGAAGGGAGGGAGAAAGAGAGGGAGAAACATCAATGTGCAGTTGCTGGGGGTCATGGCCTGCAACCCAGGTATGTACCCTGACTGGGAATCGAACCGGGACACTTTGGTTCACAGCCTGCGTTCAATCCACTGAGCTACACCAGCCAGGGCTAGCTCTTTCAATTTCTATTTCAGTGACCTAGTCATTGACTTATTGATGCTTCTGGTCATCCAGATAAGGAAGTGACCAATTGGTCACCTTTCTAAAGCCCCTTAGTGGACAGAATCACAGAACCTTGGAGAGGGAGAGAAGGCATCAGATATGATATTAGCTAACTGCTCATAACGTTGGAAAGCTGGTTGATTTATGAGGGGACCTAGGTAGGGGGGCCTCCAGATACCAGCTCCTGGAAAGACGAAGAGCCTCCTGTCAAATTCTTCAACTGAACCGGTGCCAGGAGCAGACATCATAGCCAGAAAGGAGAGCCATTTTCTTAGTCGACACACCAAGATACTTCAACATACTGCTAGGGTGGTTCCCAAGTCAGGAGGTACCAGGACAGAACTGAGTATCAAGTTTACATGAGAAGCCATCATGGATGAACGCAAGAGGAAGTGGTCAAGGTGGGATCTGGTGGGCATGGACTTGACCCCAGGTGACTGGGTTAAACTGCAATGTCCTAGTCAATTTCCCCCATGCTGTTTTAATAGTAATGACACAGTGTTCAGTACAGGAAGAGGAAGGAGAGAGAGAAAGCATTAATCTAATAAAAACATCAATTTCTTCCTACTCATCAGCTGAGATCTGGCAGGAAACTTGGGGAATCATGACCCAGAGAAATGTACGCCTTCAAAAGTGGCATATCTCTCTATATGGTAATGAGCTCAGACTGGTGGGGCTGTTTCTAGACAAAGCCCTGAGAAGGATGGGGGGTATTAGGGCTGAAATGGGCAAAAGATGGCGGAGAAGAGAGGATGAATCCCTGATAGTAAGCGATGCCTACTGTGCGATTTTCCCATGGGTTCAGCCTCCAAAGCATTCATTGGAGGGACAACAGAGCACTGCAGTGAAGAGCCTGGATTGTCTGAACCTAACTCTCTCTGTCACTCACCAGCTCTGTGCTTTGAAAAAACATTGTGATATTATCCTCATTGAGTGAATGTATAGTACCTGCTTCATGGGTCGTTATGAAAAAAAGTTCACGCTTAAACTAGGACATCTTAAACTTTACAAAGTCTTGGTTTAAATTTCAAAATATTTATATAATATATGTGATTCATTGAGACTGGCAACCCCCAATAAGTTTAGTTATTTTTATGGGAGAGAGACAGGGTGAATGAAAGCAATCTGGGAAAATGTGGTTACTTGTGCCAGCAGGAAACCACACTGGACACCACACTCTTAGGGTCTGGATATCTTTCTCTTTAGGGTCTACAAGAAACACCTGTGCATTTTAGCATGACTTAACACTTTACAATAAATTAGTGAATTTGCTACCCCTATCTCTTATTTACATTTACCTCTCCAGATTACTGTCCCAAAGAAAGGCTAGCACATGTTCTAATTTATCTATCAGTTCAATAAATAGTTACTGAGCATCCCCTGCACCATGGATCGTTCTGTGCATTGAGATTCTGTAGACAGAATCTCCTGCCCTCCGGACGCCTCTACTTTAATGGGGCTCACTTGCATAGTCTGTCATGTTCATTTTTGCATTTCCTGGCTATTGTGGAATCATTGGAGGGTGGGGAAGGGGTTTCAGTTTTCCTCCGTCTGTGTGGCGACTCTAAGCCTTTTCAAACATTTGTTTCCTTTGGGTGTTTTTTGGGAAAGCTGAGCTCCATCCTGGTCCCTGCTACCCGTTCAGCTGCCAGCAAGGGACACGTAGGAGGGAGTCCAGATCTCCACGTCCATCTGTGAGCTGGGCACAGGACCCCGCCGTCCCCCAGCTGGGGCCTGGTCACACTCCCACTGAGTCCCGCTCTGCGTTTCTGGTGCCCCGCCCTGAAAGCCCCCACACAGCCTTTCGTACCACAGATTGGGGCTGCACTTCCGCAGACCCCCTCAAACCGGTCTGCACCCTGCCCCCTAGTCGCTCTCTCAAAATGACCGTCTTCTTGAGCTCCCTGTGGGCTGTGGGTGGAATCTTCTGTTCCCAGCCATGCCTTTCTCCGGTGGCCGCTGCGACGAGCCGCATCTGGCACCCTGGCAAACCCTAATGAAGGTCTGTCAGATGAATCAGGCTGCTGTGCAAGGCGGTCTGAGGGGGCTGTGGATAAGCACTTTATATTTTAATACATTAATATTTAATGTTTAAGACAGATGTAACTTGAATAAATAGATGGGCGATTTTTTTTTTAAGTTTAAAAACCAACCAGTGTAACAGTGGTGCAACACTGACCAAAGTTAGGGAAACCCTGACCCAGTGGCTGATAACACAAGGCTGTTGTGTGATCTGGCTGTGCCTCAGCCCCGGTTCAGATGCAAACCAGCTGAGTGCCCTTGGGACGCTGGGAAAGGGGCTTTCTGGACTTCAGTTTGCATATTTCAAAACTGGGCTAATTATAGCACCTACCTCCTAGGGTTGTTGTGGTGTGTAAATGAAATGGAAAATGTGTAATCCATGAAATGCTACACCTTGAAGCAGACACCTGTGAATGTTCAGTGAACTGTGGTTATTATTAATCAGTATTATAATAACATAACTATCACCTTGTCAACTCTTATTTCTTATTCTAAGCACCATTGAGTGGAGGGCCCAGGTTGCTGCTTTGTTCCTGAGGAAGTGCATGAGAGTTGGGGCAGGCCCAGGGCTGTGCAGGTGGACCCCACCTGTGGACATGCTGGGAGGAACCTGGGACGTGGAGGCAGAGCACTGCACAAGACCAAGGAGAAACTGAGGCCTGTTCAGACATCCTGTGGCTTAGCTAATGAGCTGTCTCCTAGTCAGTGGGATGAGAAGACTGAAACCACTTCTGATACCGACAATATTTTTTAAAGATTTTATTTATTTATTTTTAGAGAGGGAAGGGAGGGAGAAAGAGAGAGAGAAACATCAATGTGCGGTTGCTGGGGGTCATCGCCTGCTACCCAGGCATGTACCCTGGCCGGGAATCGAACCTGAGACACTTTGGTTCACAGCTTGCACTCAATCCACTGAGCTATGCCAGCCATGGTGATACCGACAACATTTTAATTGATAAACTTCATCCTTTAAATAAATGACCCAGCTTTCCTGAATCTTGCTTAGACAAGTGCTTAATCCATATTCAATGATCAGAAGCAGAAATTCTGCAGAACAATAAGAATGCACATAAATAAGATGAAGTTTTGTTTAATCATAAAACCTGAAGTTGGTTAGTCATTCCATGGCAATCGAGCCTGATCTAAACAAGGCAATGCATATACAACATATAAGCTTTTCTCTTCTAAAAATACCTCATTGCCATTCACAGGAACAGTTAGATATAGATATTTTGTTTTTATGGCCTTTATTTCTGAAACATAAAAGGTTTTATGTTTCTAATCCCTGGACAATTTTTCATGGTATTTCTGTTTATTCCGCATTCTGCTTTCAAGCCATGTTTGGGGGGGGAAAAAACTGCAATGATTTCAGGAAAGCCTAAAGTGTTTTTCAATTACCCTGAGTGAGTTCTGGGAGACTCAGGCGGGCATCATTCAGCTCCTCTGAACTTAGACAATTGCTCAGCGTGACAGCAGTTACTCTGGTTGGGATTTTACCCTCTCGGTTGCTTTTGAATTCTCTGTGGTTGCTCTCATTTCCTTTTGCATTTCTATTGTTTATTGCAGTGAGTTTCAATGGCGTTTACCTAGACTGATTTTGTAGCAATAAAGAGTTGTTTGCTTGAAGTTTTCCAATATCAGAGTTTCATTATGCAGACAAGGAACCACCTAGTAGTCACTTTCAATGACTTCAGGGTGGCTTTGGACGAGGGACCCTGAGGAAATGAAACTGGGGGGTACATTTCATGCACATTCCTCCACAGGCAGGGCGACTTCGTGGGTGTGTGGCCAGTACAGTCACAAAGGTCTCCACATTTAGAAGAGCTCTGTCCTTCATTTAATACTCTACTGTCACCATGAAATGCTTAATCATTTTTTAACAATCCTTTATGGCTTTTAAAGTCATGGACTGCCCCAACACCAAGCTTGATGCCACATGATACTCCATCTGGCTTGGAACGTCACTGCCTCCTTCTTCCCTTGCTGATGATCCCTGCAGAGCTCCTGGGTCATTCTCCACACAACTTTCTCTCCCTTCTCCAGGCAGATGTAGCCACTCAGTGTCTTTGTGTTTCCATGGCAACTTGTGCACACTTCTGGAATTGCACTTTTGATTCTGTACTACATGTGCACATGTGACTTGCTTTCTGTTTCAACCTTGAACTCCAGGGCAGGGATCAGGTCTGAGCTGATCCTTTCGTTCCTCTGGAAAAGTTCCTGATACTCGGTGGTGCTCCCTCAATGCGTGATAATGCGGAAAGTTTCAACAAACATTCATTCACACATTGCTCCTGTGCACGGTTCTCTCTTCATGAGGCACAACTCCGCCTCCCTTCCTAGTGCATTCAGAACCCCATTCATCTTGTAATGCCCAACTTAAAGGAATCTTCTTCTGGGGAGCCTTCCTTGAATGTAAAAGGAAGAGGGAATCACTTCCTTCTCTGAGCTCTCTCAGCACTTACCACATTGAATTGTGAGTGTTCGAAACTGCTTCCCTCACTTGACTGAGTGCTCCTTGAAGCTCATGTTCTATTTAACTTTGTGTCTCAAACTCTCGTGTGATAATCAGAACGAAAGAAAGAATCACAACAATGAAGAAAGAAACAGATAAGTACAAAGGAAGCAAATAAGAAAAGAAAAAGAAATAAGTCATACAGCTGCATACCCAAACGATGACATGATAGATGAAAATTCCAAGCGGGCCGTTCAGTTTTATTATCTGACATGGCACGGGCTGCTTAAGCATCTTCTTATTTATCCTGCAGGGAGCAGAAGAGGAACAGGAGAACCCTAAGCTACCTGACTTTTTAGCACAGACTTGAATTGTCTGGTTGTATCAGTTTCATGGATCCATCTAAACTAGAACCCACACTTTCTTTTCCAGGTAGAGAACAGAAGTTTTAAACGTTAAGGTAAAAAAGTAGCTCCCTTAAAGTCTCACACGTATACCGACTGTATATTCGTGATGCCTGTTGAAGATCAGTTGACTGGGCGTGTGTGGGTTTATTTGTAGGCTCTGCTGTGGTCCATTGGTCCGTGTGTCTGTCTTTATGCCGGTATCACATCCTCTGGATTACTGTGGTTTTTAATACATTTCAAAACCAGGAATCGTGCTGCCCCTTACTTTGTTCTTCTTGCTCAAAATCCCTTTGGCTATTCAGGATCTTTTGAGGTTCCCTAAGAAGTATAGGGGTGTTTTTTTCTGTTTCTTTAAAAAAATGCCATGAAAGTATATTTTTACAGCATCATTTCACATACTTCCTCCGATAACCTGTTTAGTGGACACCGCTATCGTCATTTTTTCTGGTAGGAAACGGAACTTGGAACAGCAGTGTAATGTGGCTGATAAGCAGGATTAGAAGGAAACAAATGCTGTTCTGTCCCCAACGCACATTTTTGTGTTTTTGGCTGGGAGGTGGGATGGGGTGTTACTCTCACTAATAGGTTGAACTCATTGCATTTTAAAAATTCAGAGGGCAAAAACCCATTCTCGGGTAATGAGTGCCAACTAATTCCAAAAATAATCTTTTACAAGTCTCTGCTTGCTAGAGAGTGTTAACTGTTTAGTAGCAGTCATTTTTAACAAGCCCATAACATTGCCATTACATGAATTATACATGGCTTATAAAATGATTATTTAGGCAGTGGAAAATTAAATCTGTCAGTGTTTTCCAAATCTGAGCTAGGACATTCATCAGAAGAACTGTTAAATTTTTAATCAACTGTACCGCGGTTGATGTAGCTATAAGCCTAAATTGCTCTTTCTCTGTCATTCCCCTTGCTGCAGAATATAGTGCGAAATTACCAGCTCTATGATGCTAATTGATTTTTTTTTCTTGCAGAGATTTAAGACAGAGCGACATGCCATCCGGCATTGAAATGAAAAAGTTGCATGAGCTTCCAAGACACACTTCATGTAGACAGAGTGGTGACTTAATATTTTAAACGTTTTAGATTTTCCTCCGTCTGATTCAGCCCCTTAGACTGCAGTGAACCTCAGACTGAGATCGCACTCTATATATTCAGACCCAAACATTAAAATTAAGCAATTATGCAGTGTGTTAAAAGACAGCAAGTGTTATGAAAACAATAGTGTAACAAAGGAGGACTTCCACCTGTATTTCAACAGTACAGCCTAATGAAAGAGTGGAGTCTCCAAATGCACAGGAAGAGCTAAAGCTTCATATGAATGGGGAACTCCTGTGGCCGTAAAGTGATGTAGACAGTGTCTCACTTTCTTTATAAACCCCCCCTTTTAAGTACACTTTACATTCTTCTGATTGACAATCAAGGGAAACTCCTTTATTAGTAGCACCTTTCCAACTTTTCTCTACATCCGTTTAAAAAAGTATCTTCATGGGTAAATAGAGGCAAACAGAGGGAGGCAGGGCTGTGAGAACCCTTATTTCTCAGCCAGCAACCCTGTGTCAGGAGCACAGCTGGGAGCTGGGGTCCAGAGGTCCAGCACCTGCCCCAGGCCTCAGCTGGCATCACGGTGTGGGTTTCTGCCCAGCTGCAGCCCTCCCTGGCTTTCTCAGGCATGACTTACCATTGGCAGTAATGGGGTTTTCTAGACCAGTGTTATCAGACTTCAATGTGCATGCAACTCACCTGGGGATCTTGTTGAAATGCAGATTCTGATGCAGCTGGTCTCCAGGGCAACTTGAAATTCTGCACTTCTGAACACACTCTCAGGCGATGTTCCCAGAGCCACACACTGAGAAGCAAAGGTCTGTGGTAAACATCCGGAACGGGTTCATCTCAGATGGGAATCACGGCAGCCGTCCCGGGTCTGGACCACCATTTCACAGTGGGTACGTGTGACTTCCAGCAGGCACGCCTCAGCAGGAGCGTGTGTGGACAGAGGGTGTGCCCAGAGTGGATGCGGTAGACTGTGGCAGAGGTGGCATGGGGGGCGGGCAAGGGCATTAGATGTGTCTGCACATTGCTCTGGGGGAGGCTTGTGTTTACATCAGGAAGCAGACACATAGGCGATCACTTCCATGCCCCCTTCCGATGTGCTCTGGTGTGGGGCTCTGCCTACTGGGAGGAAGGGGTACCTTTCATCATCCTCATGATGGCGTCACCATACGAGACAGGGATACACTTGATCAAGGCTCCTCATAGTCCGTTCCCAACATTTTTGTTCTGATCATAGACTGGAGATAAACCTTCACTGTTTCCCTAACATACTCTGTACTTAGAAACCTCTGTACATTGCAGTTGCTCTTTCCTCTAACTGGAATGTTCTTCTGTTACCTGCCTGGTGAGACCTGGTTCATCTTTCCAGCTAGAACTCCAATAAGAAGCATGCTGTGTCCTCTGCGAGGCCACTCCCCCTCAGGCAGAAGGCATGCTCCCTGCAGGAGCCTGGTTGCTGTGGTAGCGTCTTCACGGTTCTTCCTGCTTCTGTTCTCCCCGGTTCCACTCACCCGCCCACCACAACCCATCCTGAAGTCTGAAAAATGTAAATCAGAGTGTAACCGCCCACCCCCCCAGCACCTGTTGGCCCACAAGTAGCCACTCAAACAGATTAACAAAAGTCAGCTTCCCTGTCTTGATCTACCAGGGCCCATGTGACATGTCTCTCTCTGCCTGCTCTGGGACCCCTTTCCAGAGTGGGATCTGCTCCTGTACAGAGACCTGGGTTCCACTGTCTCCCAGCCCAGCCATGAGCTGCTCTTCTCCCTCAAGAGCTTCCCTGGCCTGGCCTTGGCCTTGGCCTCTCCTCGCTACAGCCTCAGCTCATTCCACCAAACCTAAAGCCAAGTGGCCACGGGCTCTCTCTGTCTTGTCCTGTATTACTGTTGCCACAGCCTTCATGGGGACCTGCTGTTGCTACCAGCATTCCTAGTCCCATGAGAGGGGACTCTGCCCAATGTCCAAACAACATTTGGTGCTGAGAAGACTTTCAGTAAATAGAGTTTGAATCCATAAACATCGAGAATATTTTTTAAAACATGGCATCCCCTTTAGACAGACAGATCTGGGCTTGAGAACCAGCTCTGTCCTGTGCAAACCAGCTCCATACAGCCTCAAAGCCTCAGCTTTCTGTGGTGTGAGATGGGAATAACAACAGTCTTACCCCTCAGAGCTGCCGCGGAAAGTAAAATGTGGTAAGGCACAGAACGTGTAGCAGCACAACATGGCATCAGGCGTGAGCACGGGCAACACAGCCGTGGTTTTCATTGCTACCAACAGCCCTTGACACAGGAAGATCAGCCGGGGCTGGTGGGAGCCAGGCAGAGTGGGAACTCACGTGAGAACCACAGCCTTCTCTCCTAGCTGCGGGAGACGGCCCAAGAGGGGAGTGTTTACATGGCGAATCAGCTTGAAAGTTAGTAATTACCTGATTAATGGCCATCCCACAAAGGGCTTCTGTTCCGGGATGACGGGTTTAAGTGTATCTGGACTCAAGGGGAAGATTCCAACCTGCTGCTATGTGAATAGGGAAATATTTAAATTTGGATGTATGGAGCGGGGAGGTAATTATGTGTGTGGCAAACATATGGCAGAGGCTATATTTCTCCCGCTGAAAGAAACAAGTCCAAATATGTAGCATACACACATTCTCCTTCCTATAAATACACAGATTGGGCGATGCTGCAGCAACATTTTGTTAAGTACCAGACTCCTGGAGAAATCGCTCGAAGCACGTTATCAGAGGAGCAGATGGTGGTGTCCCTCCTGGTCTGAAGGTATTTCTGGCTGTCATGCGGTTATTCTATAAATAAACCCCACGGAGAGGCAGTGGAAGGTAAGCAATCGGTATTCTCTGGCTTCACAAAAGAAAGTGCTGGGGGGGAAAAATGAAAGAACGGCTATTTTGAAAATGACTATCACAGACACTGAGGGCAAGAAGGGGCCTTGAGAAACCGTTAGGGCCAAAGCATGTCTTTCTAGGTGAGACTCCGTTCCATTAGATTCAGCTTGTCTTTTGAAGCCCTTCTGAGGATGACTCCAAGATTCAATCATAACATCTGCGGCATCGTTCAAAAATCCTGACCTCCAGGACTCTCCCTGAGCTGCTTCCTCCCCTTGCACGTTCCTCTGAGACTTGGATCGGGTCACGCAGTGCATCATCTGGTCACGTGTTTCTGCTGGTTCTGCTCTGGCCTGTGGTGGGGACCTCGGAAAGGAGGTACCGTTCACCAGGTACCAACTGTTTCCCAGGCAATTTGCATTTAATATGTTTGTTTTGTTCCTTGTGACTGTTCTAGTAGGCATGTTTATTATTTTAATTTTACAATTGAAGCTTTGAAGTCCACGATATGAACTATTCAATCCAGATCACAAAGGTAGAAATTGGGAATAATAAGGGGCCTGCCCCAGGTTCTCTGCCTCTTTGTTACTTCGTCAGAGCTGTGCAGCGATCTGACCTTTTCTTTCTAGTTCTTTGTGTTTGTGCCCAGGTCCAAAGGGACAACCACTTATTCTCCAAAGCAGAACAAAAAAACTTAGCCATGAATGGGCAAGGAATAGCTGTAGAATATCCTTCCTTTCATTCATTCATTCATTCATTCATTCACCCATTCATTCATTCACCCATTCATTCATTCATTCATTCACTCAATCACTGACTCACTCGCTCACTTACTCGTTTATTATTCTTTGACATGATAACGAGAGTGGAGGACCTACAGAATGCTTGCTGAAGCCAGAAACCTCCCATCATTCTTCAGATGTCTCTGTCTTCATTTAATCTTGTTTAGTTACTTGGGCTTCTGAACTAGAGCTGAAGTCCTGTAAAACAGAGAAATTACCTCCTGTAGAGCTGGTCATGACGATAACAAACGGCTAGATGTCTTGTCATCATTAGTACTTTCCTTTTGTGCAAAGAATAAGGTTGGGGGGAGGGGTCTTTTCACATGACAACCCCGCCCCCACCCCACTTTCCATTGGAAAGCAACATACGTCTATTTTCTAAATTCCTAGGGCTGGATCTGTAGGAGTTTCTTAGTGTAAGCTCTGTTGGTCTCACTCATGGGTGTGTGCTCAGAACCAGAATGGGAGTGGGGCTCGTCCCGAGCCGGTGATTAGCGGGCTTTGGTTGAATTCACGTATCGATAAATGGAAACCAAAAGCAATGTAACTTCTTTTTTTTTTTTTCAGAAAATTATCTACTCATTTTGATTTTTATAAAAGAGATCTTTTTCATTCTGAAATATGAACTCTATCCTTATTATTTGCTTTGTGAATGTTTGCTGGCCCTGTCATTCCCATTTGCTCTGCAGACAGGGGCTCTGGGAGGAGAAGGGGATGAGGACCCTTCCCGAGAGAAGGAGTCCCAGGTGCCAGGGACGAAGCCCTCTGGGTCCAGGGCTTCCTTGTCTGTAAATTGCACAAGTTGAATCACTCATGCCTAATTTTTTCTAACATTCTTAAGAAATGCCCTCTTTTTCCTACTAAAACAATCTATATTCATGGTAGAAAAATAAGAAACTGCAGGAAAAATAACTCTTCTGAAATGACAACCTTTGTATTTCTACATGCTCAATTTTTTGTCCTTTGTCCTTGAATTTAAAAAAAATCCTTACATATTAGAAATCTTAAAACTTTGTAAAGGATACACATTACAAATATTTTCTTCAAATTTTTCAGCTGTCTTTTGGTTTTGTATATGGTGTTTTATGTTGTTTTTTTACCAATTTTTCTGTAGTCCACTTTATCAATCTTTTCTTTATTGCCTCTGGAGCCTGAGTCATAGTTTTGAAGTTAAAGAGAAATTCACCCATGTAGTATATGTATGGTTCCATTTTTTCATATTTAGATTCTTAGTTCATTTGGAATTTATTCCTGTATATGGTGTGAGATAGGAATCTAATTTTATTTCTTTCCAAATGACTACCCAATTCTTCCAGTTCCATATATTTAAAAATCCATCTTTGCTTGGAGTTTGTCTTAATCACTGTGTTCTGAGACATCGACTTTCTGCTCTAGACTTTTTATTATGAATAGAACTGAGATTTTAAATTTCACCTTTGTGTTTGCCCGAAGAATACTGTTATAGTACACAGCTTTTATATTTTGATGGCCAACAAACTGTTGTTTCTCCTTAATGTGTCACATAAATTGTAGCTTACCAAAATGGAATGCTGTCAGATACCACAGCCTTTTCTATACAACACAGCCTGATACTTTGTGACTAAGATGTGGTGTTAGGCTTTGTGTCTCGAACAGCCTTTTGCAAAACTTCTCTGCTGTTCATAGTGGATGTTGCAATGTCTACTCTCATACTAGGAAGCCAAGGGCCATTCTTGTATAATAACTTTTACCACACTTTCCCACCAAACAGTAGCCCATAGGTTGTAGACAATGAGTAAAAGATATCTTTTTCTTTTATTTTTAGAGAGGGAAGGGAGGGAGATAGAGAGAGAGAGAGAAACATCAATGTGCGGTTGCTGGGGGTTATGGCCTGCAACCCAGGCATGTACCCTGGCTGGGAATTGAACCTGCAACACTTTGGTTTGCAGCCCACGCTCAATCCACTGAGCTATGCCAGCCAAGGCTAAAAGAGATCTTATCTACCTTGTTAATGACTGTATCTTTAGGGTCTAGTACAGTGCCTCACATATAGTAGGCAGTAAATTAAATCTTTGTTTAATGACTATGAGAATGAAACAATAAAAAATGAGTGGTGTACTATTTTTAAATCATTTCAAATCTAGTGTCAGAGCAGCTATAATACCAGGTTATAAGACAAGAAACACCCATTTATTAAAAATATTTAAATTAAAAAATTAATACTTATGCATGCATGTTTCCACAATAAATCAGTTATCTGTGGCTGTTTCTCTGTGGAGCATGTATTGCACCAGGACATTTCACTTCTGTTAGCTCACTTAATTTTTATTAGAACCCCATGGAGTCGATATTATTAGCATGCTTAACAGTGGGTGAGGAAAAGGGAAATTCAGAGAGTTTCAAAGATTTACAGAAAATGAGTCAACTACCAAATCAAACCAGGTCTCTGGGCTTCAAATCCACTCATCTTTAGCAGCAATGTTTTGGGAAGTGTTAGGATTTTGTTTTCCTATAAATTCAGAAGCTAGGAGAGGTAACGATGGTCATCACAATTCATGACCGCCCCTTGCACTGGCTGATGTGTGATAATCACACATTTGATAATACCATTTGCTGGTATTTACAAACTATTTCTTAATAAGGTGTCAGAAATTTGCCATGCCTCACATTATTATTAACATTCCTTGATCTGTATCAGGTAATAAATAATTCAGGCTGAATTTGGCAAGAGCAAATGTTTGTCCTTTCCTACTTTCTGTTGCCCTGGGAGGAAATTATTCTCTCTCTTTGATTGTTTACTGAACAAAAATGCATTTACATTGTTTTCTAAGCCAGCTGTGTGGTCTGGTATGCTTTTCCCCATTGATTCTATGAATAAATTGTGCAAAACCTACTTGCTCCAGTAGCAGGAGATCCTGCTAAGAAAATGTTCAGTTAGACTGGTATGATAAAGCACAGTAATCTGACATCTGGGTCAGATTTAAGAAATCAATTTTCCCCTGCTTCAAAGGAAAATTTTTTTTTATCTGAAAGAGAAACTGCCATGTACAGCTTGGAAAATGAAAATCTTCATTCAGAAGCACTCTGGGTTTTCTGATGGGTCCAGTCGTGTTTAATACTATGTAAAGGTAGGTCAAAGGCAGTTTCCAATAAATGAAGATAACATTTTCTTAGTCAGGGCTTACTGAGCCCATTCTCACAACAACATGGAAAAAAATACTGTGCATTTGTGTAAAGCATTTTATTGTTGGCACAATGTGGTCCTGCATTTGAAGGCAGCTGTGGTGCAGAGAGAAGAAGACTGGAAGTTGGATTTGTAGACAGATCTCTTCGGTTCAGTTCCCAACCAAATAACTCGGTCACTTGACTGAACCAAGTATCTTACCCTCTGAGTCTGTAAAATATCGACATTTCAATGAGATTTGCCTACAAAAGCTTTCTATATGATCTAAAACACTGTGCAAATGTAATACTTTTTTATTCCTATCATTTCTCTTGTGTTTTTTCTTTCTGCTGACTTTGTAAGGTGCAAAGTCAGTAGAAGTAGGTGAACATAGTAACACCTACACAGAGCCTTACTTGAGACGTGACCCGAGTGAGCCTTCTGGCCCACCCTGCCAAGTTTGATGAGGAAGAAGCAGCCATTGGACAGTAAGAGAGCTCAGGTCGCCCTGGCCAGTCCTTCAACAATTTTTAAGGCATCCCTTTCTGTGACAACTCCACTTCTGGGTGCTGGGCAAGTGTTCAAAGGGACCAAATTTAGCCAGCTTACCACAATGGTGGTGCTGTACATGGTTCAGGAACTATCACCAAAGTAAATCCTAATCCCCCCTGCAAGGCACTCACAGTTCATTGGAAAGGAAAGTTTCATACACAACAAAATGATCGTTGCTGATTTGACCCATCTAACAGTCTTCTGGAACAACGGACTGTGTATGTGTTTTGTTTTTCAGGTTCTTGGCTGAAGTTTCATTTGATTTAATTTGCTGTAAGATCAAATTCTCTCCTGAGTTTTTCTTCCCCTATACCTAGGGGCAAAGAATTATGGGATCACCTTTATTTTCTTATAACAGAGAGAGAGAGATAAAGCAAAGTTAAATTATCTGTTCAGTTGTGGTCCACTGTTGGGGGTGTTAGTCTTCTGCTGTCACTGTTGTCACCCTCACTACCTTCTGTGTCCCTGAGGTACAGCCAGTGGCATTTATTTCATGGTTGCAGCTCTCTGGGTTACTCTCACATGCCCACCATGGTTGTAAAGCACAAGAGCCTTGTGGGAGTAGCTGCTAAGAGGGCGTTGCCTGTCTTTTGCCTGTGAACAGACTTCTAGACGTCTCCAATATGGCAGCCACTCAGGCTAGAGCACTGGCAATGAGGCCGGTCCAACGTGAGGTGCCTTGTAAGTGGAAAACACAGCCCTGATTTAAAAAATTTAACACATAAAAAAGAATATGAAATATTTCATCAGTAATCTGTATATTAATTATTTCTTGAGATGATAATATTTTGTATATATTAGGTTAAATAAAATATAGCATTAAAATTATTCTTTTTTACTTTTTTAAGTATGGCACTTAAAAATTACAATTACATATGTGAATTACATTATATTTCTACTGGATTTTGCAAATTTAATCTTTGATGTTTTCCAGTGATTTGCCAAACTACTTCTTTCTCCATGATAATTCCCCTTTGTGGTCTTTGTTCAGACCATCCTAATTCATCAGAGACATTCTCAAGTATTGGCCCCTGAAAGAGAAAGGGGTTGGACTCAAGATCCCTTTCTTCCTGGAGGTTTCTTTGAGGTTTCTTCTCTACTATGTACATTTACTGACCTTGCCTCAGTGTTCGCTGGCTGTGCATGTCAAAGGGAGTTTGAAGCATTTACCTGTTTTCAGTTCGAGGAATTTAGAATTCCTCTAGTGATTCAGAGAGGAGACCAGGAGACAAGTTGGTGCCTCCACCCAGACTGGAGTGAAGCTGGTAGTGCCTAAAGGGCATAATTTATAATGCAACATGACAAGCCACTTCATTTGTTTAATTCTTACCATCTGTAAAGTGGGTGTAGCGTTCCCTGCCTATTTGGGTGGTTGGGAGATCATATAGCATTGGGAACCCCCCCCCAAAAAAAAAACCAGGAGATGAACTGATCAAGTGTGTTTAGATGGTGTCCTCTGCACATCAGCTCATCTCAGAGAGAAAAACAAAGAGAGTCAGCTGATGGGGTAGAAATCAGCAGAGAGGAGGCCCCAGAAGGCCAAGATATGTGTGAGAGCCTCAGGCATAACCTGTGCATGGTGTGTCCAAGCGCTGAAACATGCTTACTACCCCAAGGGTCAAAACAACCGCTTTGGCGATCCCACAGCCAGACCACCATCCTCCAAGAAAGCATTTTCCCTGTAACAAAATCCCTAAGTCTTTAGGAAAAACTTAGTGTGGATTATAGCAAACATAATCAGTAAATCTTTCTCAGCAAGGATTGTGAAGCACCACTGGGGTGAATTTTAAATATGGTTTTATTAACATATCCCTTCGCACAGCTCAGAAGAATGAGGTACATGCAATGAGGTACTCAGAATCCAACTTGAATGTGGAAGGTTGAAACCTGGAGTCTTTTTCACTGTGAGTGCAAAATATATGCACAGTGGTAACCCGTGGGACTCAAAGTCACTGCCCAGGAGGACTTCTGGGCTGGTCCGGTGATTCTCTGAAGAAATTGCTCTGAAAAATGGTAGGCTACTTTTCAGTGTAAGAAGAGACATTGGTACTGTATACCTCCTCCCTAACTGCAAAGTATTGAGACATTAAAAAGGGGTGCTAATCATGAACAGGAATGAGAATACGGAAGGGGGCTGGACTTTATTACAGTTTGGCTGTGTATACCAGGAGACATGGAATGTGAGGTCTACCCTGCGTGGGTATTGAACATTGGGATGGGTGATGGGGGGGGCAGGTCAAAACCCTGGGCTGAGGTGATCGCGGTGCTCAAGGTGAATAAAGGCCCTTCTGCTCAGAACAATCTGCTCTTCCACGGAAGCCTCTTTTAAACATTGTATGCGGGAAACGTATTTATTCGTTTTACGTTGACTGGTAGTAGAGCACGCGATAAAAACTACCCGCAGACAATGTGTCAAACAGAGTCATCAGGTGAAATCTGTGAGTAGCAACCCTAAAATTAAACTGAAAATAAGTTCACAAGCAGAGGTGTTAAAAACCTCTATTTATAATAGCTTTATTCATAGTAGAAAAAACAAATAAATATTTACCAGCAAGTTAATGGACACAAAAGTGTGGCATAGTCATTCAGTGGACTACAATAAGCTATAAAAAATAATAAAGTACTGAAAAATGTAGGAACATGGATGAATCTAAAAAAACTTACATTTGTGCAAAAGAAGCCAGAAAATTAGGTATTATATTATTCTATTTATATAAGGTTTTAGAGTAGCAGAAACTGAAATGTGGTGACAAGTGTCGGAACAGTAGTTGGCTCTTTGGGGTCAAGTTTGACTGGAATGTGCCACTTGCAGGGAGTTCCTGGGATGATGAAACTATTCTGCTTCCTCGCTGGGCAATTGTTCTCATACGTGCACACATTTGTCAAAACTCATCAAAATGTATATACCATATGCATTTCATCGTGTAAAATTATACTCCCATTCTTTAAAAGGTAGAAGGAAAACATTTTCCAATTTTAAATGTACTCTCTTTATATCACAGCCATTGTGAGTCTATCGGTTGAATTTGACTTCAAGATTTATCTTCTCATCTCCATGGCTTTTGATGAAATTTTTGTTTCTTCACTGTTTTCCCAAGAAATGGGAAAAATAGCCTAAACATGAGTGGGCTTTTCTAAGCAGACAAAGAGTTTGCCTTAAAGAAGAAAGAACAATTCTCCCATTAGCTATCCAGCTTCAGAGGCTGTTTTAGTATGATTGATCTATAATGGTTCCCTTAGCAACTGGCAACTAATATCTGTTATAGAATGTGCAGTTTGAGAAAAAAATCTTGGATTATTCTGGTCATTTTTTCCAAAGGGGAAATGCATTTTTCATTTCAAACAGAATAAAGGTTAAGATAACATAGTTTTAAAATAGAGAGATAGCCCTGGCCAGTGTGGCTCAGTTGGTTGGAGTATTGTCCCATAACGGAAGGGTTGCAGGTTCAATTCTCAGTCAGGGCACATGGGAGGTTGTGGGTTCGGTCCCTGGTTTTAGCATGTATGATTCCCCAGTCTGGGAGTGTAGGGAAGGCAACCAATCAATGCTTCTCTCTCATGTTAATGTTTCTCTCTCTCCCTTCCTCTCCCTCTTCCTCTCTCTCTAAAAACAATGAAAAAAAAATGTCCATGAATGAGGATTAAAAAGAGAGAGAGAGAGAGATAGACTGGTTTCAACACATACATTCCTACTTCCTTAAGACTCGGTCAGCACTGGCTCATGTGTGTAGATTAATCACATTTGAATAAGGTGCATGATGACTAAGTCAATCTGGATGTGGGCCATCAAAAGTAAATTATGTGCCATACACTTTACGAGTTTTCAGATTCTAAGAAATGTAAGCCATCTTTTCTCAGTTTGTATAAAAGTGGTCTCAAATAAACACCAAAGGAACATGGGGATTCTAATAATATTAATTAACAATAAAACTTAGGCTTCAGTTTCCTAATCTTCACAGGTCTTCTTCTTTTTGACTTGTAGCTATAAGATGATGATGATGATGATGATGGTGATGGTGATGATGATGGTGAGAATGGTGCTAATGGTGGTAATGGTGGTAATGTTGGTGATGCAAGGGCTTATGGGGGTGTTAGCTGTCAAGGAGAACATGGGTAGCAAATTTATAACCCACAATAATTTCACATTGGAAATTTCACCTTGTGCTTGGAGTTTTCTCCATTCTCCATTCATATTATACTATAACATCAAGACCATGTTCTGTGCCTAATTTACAAGGCCAATCAATCTTGTTTCCTATAGGTCCTATAAAGGCAGCCTTCCCAGTATCACATGATCAATATACGCTTATTCTTACAATAGGAGGCTTCTACCTGGCATGAAAAAGCAAGCTCCTGATTATAAAGGAACTATGTATTATCTTTATATGTATTTTCTTTCTCTTTTCCAATGTTAATTGAGTTCATCAAAGTATGAGACACCATATTCGACAGATACAAAAGGGCACATTCATTAAATAATTCTGATGCATTTATATATATATGAAATGAATAGATAGATATGACATGGTTACAGAAAAACTATGAAATCCTGAGCAACAAAACTTGCTAAAATAGCTATACTATTGAACATTCATTCTCCAAAGTTCAAAAGACTGCCGTAAAGGTTTTTATTTTAAGAGCAATCATTGAAAGAACCAACTGACCTTGCTACTCTCTGTCTCAAGTCAGAAAATAAACAGTAAAAGTGTATCTTAGTGGTTTGCAAGTGATTCAGAACAGGATGCTCAGCTATCAGAAAGCCATCGATCGGGCTGGAGGAAATGAGTTGGCTGCAGCATGAGATACAAGCCAATGCCCAGGACCGGGAGGTCAGGGAAGGATGCCAAGTGCACTGGGTTTTTTGACAGAAATCCAAGCTCAGTTCTAGAGGTCTGCTTTTATTTAGAATCTAGGTTTTCCAGTTTTTGCTGGTCTTACCCTGATATTCAATATTGGTCATTCAATCTTTGAAGCTTTCAAGATTCTTGATATTGGTATAAAATATTCCTTGAATATAGTCTTTTCTTATTGTTGTTCAAGTATAGTTGTCTCCATTTCCCCACACTGCTCCCCCCTGCCCTACCCATCCCCACCTCCCACCTCCCTGAAACTCATGTTTTTAGGTTAAAATTCATTTCTTGCTCTTAGGCTGAATATCCTTCACTATTATAAATAATAATAGTATATAATACTATATAATAATCAACACTATTCAGAGACTATTTTCAGAAATAATTCTTACACTGAAAAATAGGCAAGAGTATTTTCCAAGAGTATTACTCAGAAGAATAATTAATGGTTCAAGACTAACACATCCATTAGCCACTCTCACCAGACTGCTTCAAACAAAGTGTACTGGGAAGGGTCGTGGTTGAATGGGAAACCAGCAGACATTAGTTCTATTTTTGACTTGACTTCTGTGTGACCTTGAGCAATTCACTCAATTTTTCTGCAGTTCCGTTTACTCAGGTTTCACAAAATTGCAATGATAATACCGGGATGTTGTGGAGAGTCATCAGATTAGCAAGATGCTTTGGACTCCTGAGACATACTAATGTAGAAACAGAGGGTATCTAAGACTTGCCTCACAGTAATACGTCTTATACTGTATGACTGTATTCTCCCTTTTTCCTTTTGTTACCGCTTTAAAGCCCCATGAATTATTCTTTTCAAACACTGTATTGTTCTATTTGAATTGTTGCTTGGTTACAAATGATGGGATAAACGTATATTCTGCTGAAATCATTTCAATGCAACACAAGAAAGATTGATGGGGTACTTACAGAGAGTAAGTTATTAGTTTGATGATAATCCATAATTTCCTTAATATTAAAAGGGTCTCCTGGCTTCTGTCTCCTTTTTCTAACCCTATCGAGTCTAAAGTCGTTTTAGTAACACCGCCTCATATTTGCCGGGTGATTACTAGCTGCCAGGCATTCTGCTGAACACTTTGTTTGCATTTTCTCATTTAGTTCTCACAAGCCCATGAGGGATGTTTTATTTGTGTCCTCATTTTACAGACCAGAAAACTGAGTGATGATTCGCAAAAAATCAAAGTCACTCAAGCTGTCAGGAACATCACTGTCATTCAACCTTGGGCCTCGTAGCTTCTTGCCACTAACTTACACCTTCCCCAAATGTGTGATTGCCAAACATGAGCGAACGTTTGAATAGGTGCCATGCTTGTTAAAGACGCAGCTTCCCGAGACCCACATCAGACAGCCCTGAGGCTATGGCTTGTTTATTGCACGTTAGAGACACATCCACGAATTGACAAGTGCCGTGGACTCCGGACTGAGGGTCAGAGTGAACATTTAATGGGAAGCCCAAGCCATGCCTCCTATTTCCAGGGTGAGACTAGTAGTTGGGTCTTATGATACACAGTTATTGGGTGATTAAGCAAGTGTGACTACAGATGGACAAGGTGCAACTATGCTTATATATACCAAGAGCAAGCGTTTCTTTAGGGACTGCTTAACCACAACCCAGCTCTTAACTTCCGTTAGCCAGTGACTGCTATGGCCGACTGCAGTAAGAGCCACTTTAAGTCAGGGCTCCTTAACCTCGGCATGGTTGGCGTTTTGGGATAGATGATTTGCATGTGTGGAGGTTGGAGATGGTTCTGCACATTGTGAAACGTTCAGCAGTACCCATGAGCTCTAATGACTAATAGTGAGCACCCTGCCCTCCCTAGTTGTGAACATGAAACATGTCAAATGTCCCTTGAGGAGAAAGTCACCGTTGCTGGAGAACCACTGATCTAGATTATATCGGGTGACTCAAGACATGGAGGAGATCCTGTTGTGGAAGTCTATTTTCCCCATAACACTGCCTATTTAAAAGTATCTGTAAAGAATCCAGAGTTCTTACAAGGCCTGCTTTTTGTTTTTAAACACCTATATTCTGTTAGAGAAAGTACCATGTTTGCATATATGACAACAGTCTAAAGCATTGATGGCTATAAAACAAAGGTTCTCAGGGCTCTGCGGACCCAATGTCAGGGGACCACTGCAGACACCTGGAGAAGCCCTGCATTTAGGGGCTGGCATGGAAACAACCCAACCAAGAAGAGAGAGACCAGTCAGAAGAGAGAGCTGAGAACCAGTTTGGGAAAGTTGCGGAGGCCCAGTGACGGGTTTGAGCGACAGGAGTCTGCCGACAGGGCCACGTGCTGCGCAGGGGAGGGAGGGGGGAATGTGGGACAGGCAGAGGCCCGAGGGGCAGGGGGACAGCCTCCCTGCCTGTGACTGGGGCACTCGGAGCTGAGGGCCAGTAGGCAGATGGCGGCGAGTGAGAAATGATGGAAGACGAGAAAGTGAGGACAGGAGGGAAAACCACTTTGGGAAAGCGTTGTTTAAAAAAAAATGAAAGTGAGTGCCTCAGGATAAGGCAGAAGAAAGGGACATGTCAGCTGATGTGTTCACAGAAGTTTTCCAGAATGAGACAGGCTGGGTTAGAACAGAATAAAAGTGTAAAAAGCTATGTGGCTTCAGTAATTGAAGGGCCTTTGAAGATTCCGCACCACACAGAGGGACACAGCAAGAGGTAATCAGCCGGGACTCTGGTTTTGATTGTTTTAAAAGCACTGGGGGGAAAAAAAAACAGCCACAAAGATGGATTTCTTCTTTTTGGCTGGCACTTCCTTGAGAAATCATAGGTATAAGAGGCCTTTCTCTTAAATTTTGTAAGAGCCAGATGGTTCTTTAAAACATTGACCTTTCTCAGGCCTGCAGTTCATGCTTGGCTCAAAAAAGTTTATCAACTGCCTCTCTGGAACAAAACAAAGCAAACTACACCAAAACACTCAGATGTGTAGTGTGTGCCGATTTCAGTGGTGCAAATATTCCCCATCACTCTCATTTAGAAAAAATAAATGTATTAGGGTGACGTTTGTTGGTAACATTGTGTAGGTTTCAAGCGTACAGCTCTATGACACACGATCTGTGTGTTGTATTGTGTGCCCATCACCTGAGGCCAAGTCTTCTGTCACCGCACACTCAACCCCCGGGTCTACCCTTTGCTACCCCCAACCTCCTCCTTTTGCACTAGTAACCACCATACTGTTGTCTGCGTCTACGGGGTTTTTTTATTTGTTTGTTCTTCTCATTTGTTCAGTTGTTGCTTTCAGTTTTCTATCCCACATTTGAGTGAAATCATGTGGTTCTGAACTCTTTCTCCCTGACTCACTTCGTCTAGCATGACATTCTCAAGGCCCATCCATGCTGTCCCAAGTGAAAGAGTTTCCTCCCTCCTGACGGCTGAGTGGTAACTCACAGTGTGTATGCGCCACGTCTTCTTTATCCAATAGCCTATCAGAGGCCACTTTGGTTGTTTCCATGTCGCGTGGTCACCGTGCATAACTGCTCATTTTTAGATGCCATCAAAAGCCATTGAACAGGGATTGGGACGAAGTGGTGTACTCCATGGCTCTCGCTCGCCAGTGGGAGCCCATATGAACTGGCTTCAGCGCACGGGTGTGGCCTCAGCCCCTTCTGGGTCATGCTTCCTGGAAGGCTGTCTTCTGGCACGCATGTATTGACTACAGTATTTGGGCCGAACTACAGCTTTCAAGCGAATGAGTGTCTCTTCAAGTGCCCACTTGTCTCAAGGTAATCGTTTCCGTCATTGTGACTTTCTGTGTGCAGCTCCACTTAGCAGGTACAGGAATGCTATACTCGGCAAGCACAATAAGAACTTGAAACTTGTAGGACAAACGTGATTCACCAGAGATCTCTAGAACAACAAAAAATAAACTATTAGGAGAAAAGTGGTGGAAATAATGACTCATGCAAGTAGAATTCCAACTGGTAGCTTTGGCGGGTTGGTTATTCGGAAAAGACCTTCATTTCCTACGTTTGGCCAGACCGCAGCGACTGAGCTCACCTGCGTTGTCTCCAGGAGCAGCAGTGTGACAGGCAGAGGCTCTCCCGGCCCTGCGGACAGCCTGCAATCTTGACAAGGGCTTCAGAGAGAACAGTTTCTATTCCCTGAGCAGGGTCGTGGAGACAGCCGAACACAGGGCTGCATTCACTGTGCCTACAAGTTCTCACGTTTACTTCCACTGAAGTCACACCAAGGCTTGGGACCGAGATATTGCAGAAATCTTCTGATATATGGAGAGTGTGGTCTGGGGAAAAAGCTTCATGTGCCTGTGTCTTTGGTTGCTTGTTCATTGCAGGGATTCCAGGAGTGAACCTGCTTTGTCCACCACTGTTGTGAATTTAAGATCCACGTGGCTACATGCATATCACCCAATTACCCACTCAAACA
Organism: Phyllostomus hastatus; assembly: GCF_019186645.2. Taxonomy (NCBI): domain Eukaryota; kingdom Metazoa; phylum Chordata; class Mammalia; order Chiroptera; family Phyllostomidae; genus Phyllostomus; species Phyllostomus hastatus. The sequence goes on from NW_025333709.1 coordinate 6,500,239, forward strand.
TTGTGTAATTTTTTTAAGTAATCTATTTCCATGTTGTCAAAATATGTAAAAAATAACAGTAAATGATGGAGGAGAAAAACAACTAAAACCAAGAGACACCTGTGTAATTTTGTCTTTTCCTTCCCTAGCTTTTTTTTTTCCTATTAGTTTTCTACTGTATCATCTATCCCCAAGGTGTTTTGAACAGTGAGGGGTGCTTGTCGTTTACATCCTACTTGTGAAAAGAAGTATTAGTGGGCAGATGCTGGTGAGAGAGATAAACTTGTCAGCATATCCCACTTTTCACCTTTTCTGGCCCCATTACAGAAGTGCAGAGAGGCTGGTGTAAAAAGTCAGAACACTTAATTCTTTCATTTGGACTCTTGGAAGGTGTGTGGGTTGGAGAGCTCCCTGGGAAACAGAGCAGACCTTTTTGTTTGCTAATAACTGGATGATGTTGAATTACCTCATTAGGCCCATGCAGGTTTAATGATGCTTTACTGAGGGAAGGTCCCTGCAGAGGACAAAAAATTGTTTTCCTTGAGAATTTCTAAGGCATTTGTAACCTCTTCTCTATTAGTGCCTCATTTGTTTTTGAGCTTCTTTTAATAGCGCAGGCCTTTTCTTAAATGTTCGCAGTTTCAGTCTGGGAGTCTTTGTGGATCTTTCTCACTGGGGAGCTGACGTCCAGTTCTCACTGTATTTTCATCTGTTTATCCCCTTAGAGCCCCTGTCCCCGTGACCAACGATGGTGATGATCTCCAGCATTTTCACGATCTACCTGGCCTTTTCACAGAGGTTTGCTCAGTCCATCCCCACATCACTGGGAAGGTAGGAGGAGAGGGTTTTAGTGGGGAGGGTAATAGGAGGGGATTTGGAGGAGCAACACTGCATAGTGTTTTGGAGGTCAAGGGCAGTCAGCTCTTATCATGAACTTTTTTCTCAACATTGTGCTCTGCTTTCCTCTCCTCTTTTGTTTATCAGAGAAGAATCCACTATCTCTTTAGACAATATCCTTTTCCCATAGAAGGTTTTAGGGTTGCCTGTTGTAGCTGTGTTTGAATGGGACAAAGCTGGAATTATTTTATGCGTCATCTATGAGATTATTTCCTTTGTGTCTTAGTGCTCCCCTTACTGTTGATGCTGGACGATGGGTCACGTATTTATGACTCAGAGAGCATCTCTGGTGCCGGGATGATCCATGTGGCCTAATGCTTCTGAGGACTGGTCCACCCAAAAGCTCAGACAAGGGGTCACCAGATCCATCCTTTGGGGAAAATATGCCTCTGAATCTGAGTTGGAAGTCACATCCTGAATTTTCTGCTGTCAGCAGTAAGCAAATGTGCTGCTACGGTATTAGGACTAGAGTGGGCTGAGACAGAATTGGATTAGGAAACAAATTTTAATGGACAATGGGATTTATACATTTTTTATAAAATAAAATAAATTACTTTCTCCCTCGGGTGGAGTCAGGGACATTTCAGCCTTTATCCCCTTGATCTATGCAGGCATCAGGATGTCCATATTTTTTCCTATTATGATACAAGACATTCACTGTCTTACCATAGACAGATCTAGGAAGACTTTGCTGAAAGTTGTGTGTGCCAGGGGCCTGGGAGGGTGCTGAGGGATTCAGGTAACAGTAATGATGTTATTATCCCACCTCAAATGAGCCTCACAGCGGTTCAGAGCTAAGATAGAATTTCAATCCAATTTTTCTGATATCAAGCTTTCTAACTCTAAATCTAATTTTCAGCCCTCTCTGTTGCTGGTGCCACCTGCATACAGAGTGTTCAATAAAGGTCTGTGGAACTGGATTGAATGGAACTGGAGGCCAAAGGGAGTTTTAGGTCTCCCTCCCAATAAAGACAATTTTCTCGGGCCCGGGTCCCCAGCTTTCTCTTCCGCCTCTGAGTTCATTTGATAAGAGACTTGATTTGGGCTTGTTTTAGCAGATAAGTTCAGTTAATATTTGTTTTAGGAAAGTGGGATTAGTGAAGATAGGCGGGGAATGAATTATACATCCTCTGAGCAGCCGAAGGTCGTTAGGAAAATGTGCAGCTGCCAGGGATTTCTAAGTGAGGCGAGCTCCGAGAGGGCTGGAGGCGATTTCCAAATGTTCTGGTTTACATTTATCGGGGTCACTTTGGAAGCGGTGAACTGGGACAATTAAGTTCTTAATTCGAATGGAAGAGAACTTTTTAAAAGAGAACATGGCACGTCTCTCTGTAAATATGGAGAAGGCGATTCTGCAGGCTGGGAGGATCACGGGAGGGGAGCTTCCTTATTTCGTTGAGTCACTGTGTGTGTGAGAAGTCAAGAAGGAGGTAGGAAGAACCAGCTCAACGGGCAAAACAGCCCCTGTCAAGAGCAGCTGTTCGAATGCAGAGTCCACAAAGTGTTGCCATCGCAGGCAGCATTTGGAACCATGTGGGCAATGAACATTTTAGAGGAACAGACGATCTCCAGGGGAATGGAACTTGAGGTTTAGACTGGGCTGTAAGAATAGCTAATAGGGCATTTTTCATCCCGCGGCCCCATGTACCAGGCATTTTGTGTGAATTAGCACATTAAATCCTCCCAACGACCCTATGTTCCGGGGACGATTGTACAAAATTTACAGATGGGGAAAAACTAAAAACCTTTCTTTTCTTTGCCCAGTTCAGAAGCCCAAAGTGGAGGATCCAGATGCAAACTCAGTTAGCATGGAACTGTTTTGTCTCAGAGTACCCTCAGCTTCTTTGGAAAGGAACCCCAGGGAGCCAGCGTGCATGTTGTCCGAGAGGTCCTAGAGGGAGATGAATTTGAAGCCCTAACATTGGGAGTTTTATGGATTTCCAGAGTCCTTTTCTATCTCAGGAAAAACAATGTGTTGAAACTATCCATCCCTCATCAGCTGATGGGGCTGAGATTAAGGATCACCTCCTTTCTCTACTTAGGATTGACCTATACAAAAACCGCACGCATGGACAGGTGGGTAGGGTCTACCAGGTGTTCCAGTGAGAGAATGCTGGTGAAAAAAAAAAGCAGCAGAAGGAAGATGGTCTGGGTGTCACTTATTATGTATCCTGTTGGTTCTGTTTCTCTGGAGGAGCCTGACAATACAGCTTGGGATACTGAAGTATAGAAATAGGATCTTTAGAGGCACCCAGGGGAGAAGATGGAGTAATTTCCAACTGGTCCAGGGCTCCTTCTGTGTAGCTGTTCACTTCCCGCTGCCTCCCAATAATCAATGCTATTCTATAACTACAGAAGAAGGGACTGCAGATCTGAGGGCTTCACAAAATCAGGTGAGACCTGTACTTGGCAGCTAAACTCTGCCCAGGGAGAAAGATGGGCCCTGCCAATGTCCAAGGGCAGAGAGTGGTCTACCGTTTATTCAGCACTTACGGAGCATCGAGCAGGCTCACATGTGTTACCTTTTTTAATCCTCACAAAATATGCCTCTGTTTGCATTTTCAGATGAGGACACTGAGGTTCAGGGGCATAATATAAGCAGGGTCACAGAGCTGGTAAATGAATGAGGCCACTTCCTCCTAAATCCAGAGCTCGCATTCTCACCATGAGCTCACTCCCTAGAACTGAGCCCAAGAATGGATGGAATGCACGCCCAGACCCCTTTACAAAACTCCTAGTGGGAGAGAGCCTGAGGGGCCTGAGGCTGTGTGAGACGGTGGGCTTCTGCTTAGGACCCTGAATCCAGTCTCACATCCATCCTGTCTGTCCCTCTTTATCACCGGCTCCATATGCCTATGTGGTACACATGAGGCTGGGAAGATGCCAGGTCCTGGCGGGCAGCGTTTGCTTTACAGCCAAGCACACCTGCTCCCTGCAGCTTGCCAGACCCTTTAGCTACTGGCTGCTGGATGATTATCTGTCTCCCTTCAGACCCCATGCCTCCTGCATTTCCTTTGCATGGAATAAATAGCATCTCTCTCTCTCTCTCCTCTCTCTCCCCACCCCACCCTCTCTCTCTCCACCCATCTCCTCTATTTCTCTCTCCCTCTACCATTTCCTTTCCTCTTTCTTTTTGGTTGGACTTCGTTCTCATTTTACAAAGATAAAAAAATCAAAACCTCTTCTGAATGCTTTTGCTGACACTTGAAATCAAGGCCCATTTCATTTAAAAGCCCGATGCCTTTGGCCTCCCCTTCTTCATCCTTTATTTGGTACCCCTTCCAATCACTACCCACCCATTTTCCTTTGTTGCTTTTCCTTTCTGCAGGATTTTTACCAAGCTGTAAACACAGGTGTTTGTTCTGACTGATACTGGGCTGTTTGTTATGCAAATAGGATTTCACTTTTGACATGATTTTAATTTGATGGATGTTCTGGTTGTTTGTCATGCCAGCAAGATCTTGCTGGTAGAACATTTTTATCCACCTCTGGTAACTCCCACATTCCCACAGTCACTCGAGTCATTTAGTCTTGTTACATGGACTCAGGATTTAGGTGAATTAAAACCACTTTGATTATTTTCATTAAATCCATCATCTGTAACATTTTCTCATAGCCATATGAATGCATCTTTATCATGGATTTTTTCAATGGTTAAATATAGTAATGGTTTTTCAATTTTTTAAATATCTATATACCATACACATGTACCCATGTACATCTGTATGCACAAATGTTTATACATACCTACAATGCTATATTCTTGAGATTACTTTTTATTTATATGCATAAAAATAATGACTTCTTTTTTCATTAAAAAGCAAGAGCTCTTACTGGTATAGCTCAGTTTGTTTGACATTGTCTTGCAAAATGGAAGGTCACCACGATGATTCCCAGTCAGGAGACATGCCTGGGTTGTGGGTTTGGTCCCTGGTCAGGGCACACAGGAGAGGCAATCAATTGATTTTCCTGTCTCACATCAGTGTTTCTCTCCTCCTCTTTCTTCAAAAAATAAATAAATGCATATTAAATACAAACCAACAAAAAGCAAAACAAGAGCTCTAGATCCTGGTGCTGAGTTTCAGATGCTGAGTGAAGCATCCGCAGTGAAAATCTGAACACCATGTGCCTGTACGGGAAGGTGCAAGGAGTCCGTAAGCAGATGTAGTGCAGGGTGCAGTTGGCCTATGGGTGTGCAGAGGGCGTTAGTGTTTGGCCCCAGGGGGAAAAAGAGGAGGGCCTCATTATTCTCAGGTAAGCCCACTTAAAGTGAATCTACGAAAATGAAAATACATATTTTGGGGGAAATAATCAAAGCAAGTTTGGGATAATGTATGATAAATGAAACTGACAATTATGATAAGTTCTTCCTGTGTTATATTGAAAAACCTAAGCTACAAATGCAATCAGGATCTAACTCTTCAATTGAACACAGAATGGATCAAGTTGGTTTCATCGTTTTGAAGGTAGGTGCTTTTCATTATACATGTATGTATGTGATCAGGATAAAATATTCTTTACTTTCCAACAGTTTTCATACCATAACCTTGAAGAAAGTGCTGTTTTAAAAAGTATTTAGTACTTTCATCATGCTTCTAAAAGCCCTTCTTAATCTTTTGATAATCAAATTAGTCTCTCTTGAAATACTTTAAGGTTATCTTTATAGTTTGTCCTTTTTCCCATTGTTGACTGATTAAGCTCTGCCACCTTCTCACCCATCTCTGGTTTTACGGAAGAATTGGGGCCTCCTCTCAGATTACTCTTTTTTCCACGATGCTCATGATGACAAATTTTGTACAACATTGAAAAAGAGAGATGACCGTGAGTGTCCTCCTTTTGTTTAATTTTATTGGGAAAGGTTTTAATGGCTCACCATCTGTTCTGATGCTTAAGTTTCTGAAATTCACCCCTTATCAATGTCAAGAGTTTATTCTAGTCGTAGTTTGCAAAGTTGTTAATAATTAAAGGATACTGTATTTAGTTACATCAAATAATTTTTTATTCCTTTTTGTTAAAATTTGGGGGTGACACTGGTGAAATGATACAGGTTTCACGTGCCCAGTTCTACAACCCGTCCCCTGTACACTGTATTGTGTTCATCACTCCAAGTGAAGTCTCTGTCCATCACCACTTATCCACCCTTCACCCTCCTCCATTTCCCTGTAAACCCCTCCCCCCAGAAATCACCACACTGTTGTCCATGCTCATCAGTTCTTTCTCTTTTTCTCTTCTTCGTTCAACCCTACACTACTCCCACCCAGCCTGTCCTCCATCTGTGAGTCTATCTCTACTTCGTTTGTTAGTTCATTTTGTTCATCAGATTCCATATACGAGTGAAATCATATGGTACTTCTATTTTTCTGAATGGCTTATACACGCTTAATATTTTGTATTGTATTCCTCGAGCTGGAAGCCATCTCAAAACAACAGATGCATTTATAGCCCCTGACAATCACTGAGAGTCTAAACAACCGAGACACTGATACAGTATATCAGGGTGAATGCCAGTGTTAAAAGGAAGATAAATAAGAGTAGTGACTCATTTTATATGTAGTTATTTCATTAGTAAACATTTTTAAAATTGTTTTGACTTTTGCTTTCCTTGAAACTATGTAACTGTGGGGAAAAAACAGGCAGAACTGAATAAATTGTGAGATCTTTGGTCAAGAATCACATCTAAGGGCTGCTTGGTGGTTTGGCAGCAAGAGGAAAGGGAGTGTTCAAAATCCAAAGACACGGGAAATACACCAGAAAGCAGGAAGGCAGGGTAAATGTCTTATTGCACAGACCCCGGGGTGAGGCTGACATTTTCTGAACTTGGTTTCTGCTGGGGGCTGATGTAGAAATGCTGGACACCCTGGGATTATACGGATAGAGGTTAGCATGCAGGAGGTGTTCGTCAGGGGACCTGTCAGGGTCTACACTGGTGGCAGGGAAAGGGAGGATGCAGGACTGAGCAGAGGGAGGTGACAAGTTGCAACACCATCTTGTCAGAAGCCTCAGCCAAACTTCTGAGGCTGGGATGACCCTTCAGAGTTGTCCCGCCTTGAGGGTGAAGGATCCAGTGATGCCCGCACAGTGAGTGGTCAGGCCCAGGAAGGTGATGTGAGCTTGGGCAGGTGTCCTCTTTGGTGGAGGTGGTCTCTATAGAGTGCTAGTGGGTGAGGCTGTCTGCCAGGGAGACTGGGATGATAATAACTTACATGTATTAAAAGTTTATGCCCTGGCTGGCATAGCTCAGTGGATTGAGCGCGGGCTGCAAACCAAAGCATCGCAGGTTTGATTCCCAGTCAGGGCACATGCCTGGGTTGCAGGGCACAGCCCCCAGCAAACGCACATTGATGTTTCTCTCTCTCTCTCTCTTTCTTCCTCCCTTCCCTCTCTAAAAATAAATAAATAAAATCTTAAAAAAAGTTTACTATTTACTGTGTGTGTATAGTTACTATTTAAGGTACTTCATTTGAATTGTTATTGTTCAATCATTTATTTTGTATTTTATTTTTTCCATTACCATTTATACCCCTTCTACCCTCTTCCACCTCGACCCACTCTCCTCTCCCCACAATCACCACACTGCTGTCCACGTCCACGAGCTCCTTTTCTTTATTTTGTTCAACCCCTCCAGATCCTGCCCAACCCTCTCCCTCCCAGGAGCTGTCATCCTGCTCTCCAACTATGAATCTATCTCTGTTTTGCTTGTTAGTTGAGTTTGTTCATTCGATTCCACATATAAGCGAAATCATATGGTATCTGTCTTTCTCTGACTGGCTTATTCCACTTAGCATAATGTTTTCCAGGTCCATGCCTGTTGTTATAAAGAGTAAAATTTTCTTCTTTTTTTACGGCCAAGTAGTATTCTCCTGTGTAAATGTACCATAGATATTGTATCCACTAATCTACAGATGGACCTTTTGGATGCTTCCAAATCTTGGCTATTGTAAACAATGCTACAATGAACATAGAGGTGCATATGTTCTTTCAAATTAGTGTTTCAGGGTTCCTTGGACAAATTCTCAGAGAAAATAACTTATAACAAACTTATATAAAAGATGCTATTTTACCTTCACTTTAAAGATGATAAAGTTGAAGCTTAACTAATAAATGGAATAACCCTAAGCCTGCTGTTTATAGTCCAATGCTCTTCCCAAATCATCCCCATTTATGAAACAGCTCCCGGGAAAGAATCGTTAGTCACCAAAGAACACCACATGAGCTATGCTCCCAGTTACAGGTTCCTCATCCGGCACATTGTGGTACCATTCTTCCTTTTTTAAGTGTGCCTTGCAAAGCACATTTCTCCTCTATTATAGTTTCCTATAAGAAAGAGATACTTATTGCTCCATATTACGGAGAGAAACATGCGATTCACTTTTCCATTCATTTACTGTGTCAAAAAGTAGATCATCAGCATTATCATAAGGCAGTAAAAGTGTGAAGTTTGGGGAGAGTCAGCAATGAACAAGTCAGACAAAGTAGCTTCCTTTACAAGTTTATGGTCCAACTACTTACAGAGTTTAGCTGACTGCCAAGGTGATAGTTGCAGCAATAGGCACAAGTGGGGCTGGCACTTAGACCCTTGTGCTCCAGAATGCCCGTGCTTGCCCCTAGGCCTCCTGAATTTCGGGTCTTTATTACCACCTCCCCTCACCTGTCCACAAAAGGAGAGTGGCTCTTGGGAAAGCTGCCTTGGTCCCTCCAGTGCCCACACAGAGGGCCTTCCAAGGCAAGGTCACCTACCCGTCAGGTCTTCTGATTAAATGCTTGCATCTCACACCTTCATGCTTGGTGCATATCTGCTTAGTGAGTTTCATTGTCAGCCACCAAAATCAACAGAGGAAGAAAGAACTTCAGTGGGAAATAAATAGCTTCATCTGTAGTGAGCCTGGAAACATATGGTTTGGATTTTGAGAAGGTGATTTCAATGCAATGCCTGCCCCCAGGCAGGAACATGAACCAAAATACTTTCAGCACTTCTATTCTCCCGTGGGTGCTGTCTCTCCTTCCGAAAGCAGCGCATCCACTGAAGGGGGGAACAACCCAAGGATGAATGTCGGTGATACAGATGTTTAGGAAGATTTGAAGTAAGTTAACACTGAATTGCTGTCTACAGAAAGGATTTCCGCAGCATTACTGTGCTTGGTGGGCTCCCCGTAATGAAGGCTCTTCTCCTTTCCTGTTTGAAGTTCTCCTGGCTGATGGAAGTTAAGTGGCTCCATCAATAGTTTTTGGAATCTCTACGAATACAGTTCAGTTATGACAATTGTATAAGTCTTTCCTCTTCAACTTCCTGAGCTAAATATACAAAAACTATCAATACTTACACAGCAAATGCAGGCATATAGGTACCCTGGGCCAGGAAGATGGGAAGCTACCACTAAATCTAAAACGTGGTATAATCGTGGCTCCGCCATCATTTATGAATACCTAGTTTTAATGCTTTATATACGTGATTTCCACAGAAACTAAACATTTTTCTTTACACAAATGATTTTCACAGATACTAAGCATTTTTAGAACAATGGTATAAGGATGAGTGATGCCATTCCTGAGTTTGCCATTATGTGCAAGGGATTCTGTAAGGCACTCCATTTTGTTTACTCTCCTACACCTGAAATGAGATTCAAGTTACTCAAAAACATGCAGATTTTAGAGGCAGAATCAGAGCTGGAGCCTGGGTTGAATGTGACTAAAGATTGCTTCATTCCCTCATTCCACTGGCTCACCATAATCCCTATCAGTGCGCAGATAGTTGAAGCATTGTCTATGCATCTTTGTCACCCCAGTCCTCTGAGCACGGGATGGGTCTCTCCAAGGCTGGGTGGTCACAACCATTGCTTGGGCTCCTACCTCTGTCAGGCATTGGACTTGACACTGGGAAGGGAAAGATAAAACAGATACGGATTCTACCTGCAGGAGTTTATAATTTTTAAGGAAATAGCACTTTACCCATGATGAGGGCTATGCCAAAAAATATGTACATATTCTTTTATATGGTTTGTGAGTATGCTATGGGATTTTATCATCCCAACAATATTGCAAGGAAGATAAGAGCAGATATTATCCAAGTTTTTGGAGTTGGGTTTCCTCATTTGTCAAATGGATTTCCAGTTGACACAGTATCTGATACAGGATTGTCAAGTGCTGGTCTAAGTAGCAGACCTTACTTCTGGTCCTATGTAATCTCATGCATACCCTATGCAATTGCTATCATGAAGTTAAATATACAATGCAAAGAGTAGCTAAAGTGATTATGGGAGTTGGAGCAAAGTTAAGGAAGGAAGGCAATGAAGAAAAACTATAAAATTTTGTAGCAGGTCTTTTATGCATGGAGCATTTTGCTTATTTCAGTTTTTCAGGGAGAAAGAGATTACATGGAGAAGAAGTTTCATAGCTAGAAAATGATACAGCCAGCAATGAAATTCAAGCCCTTTTTAACCCCCAAACCTGGGTTCATTTTACTACACAACAAACCCAGACCCAGAGAAGGGCGTGCAGCAGAAGAGGAGATTACCTCTGTGGCTCGGGGAGTCCTGCAGTGTCAGCTCTTAGGACAAAGACTACATTCCTCTTTTCTTCCTAAGTGCATGTCATTGTACAGATTGATGGCAGGCAGCAGTGAAAATCAAGGGATTAGCTTTATGTAATTATGAAAGCTTTGGTCTTTTTCTTTTCGGTTCTGCTAATATCATGGATAATTGGATCTGACTCTGGATAGATAAACAATAAAGACAACTGTTCTAGCAGAGATGACTAATATTCTGTTGCTAAATATAAATGTTAACAAAGAAAACCACTTCCTTTCATTTGGAGGATCAGTGCTTGCTACATGAAAGCTTTGGCACAATTCAAAGTAGCGGTTTATTTATAGGTAAAAATGGAGTGCTGACAAAAGGAAAGCACAAAAGTTGCGCTGGTCTCTAGTTTTATTCCGAATCTCTCTGTCTCTGTTCTTTCTGGGCACATTGAAGAACAGAACTTCTAATGCCTTTGAAGTGAAGTAGAGATGCTATATGAGTATTTCTGACCAGTGGATTGTGAGCAAAGGTGACAAGGAGCAAGATTTGATCACTAAAATGAGAGCTTCCAGTTCTCTCATTCTCCTTGGTGTGTCGACTGGCAATGTTCGAGAGCTTGCTAGTCCAACAGCCCTAGTTTCTGAATGATCCTAATGAAAAAAGCCTCCACCTACACCCTCTGTCCTTGCTGACCTTCAGGGGATGTGTAGTATAAACAAGAAGTGCATGTTTTTTATTTTAAATATTGAGCCTTTGGGGTCATTTTTTCTTGCAACTAAGCCTACACTAGCCTGACTCATACAAGAATATTCATGGGACACACTTAGTAAAAGTGTTGGTATTTCTTTTCTAAAATCTTTTTTAATATCAGCCTTTCTTGGGAATTATTAAAACTGGTTCTCGAACTCAAAAAGCAATTCCTGAAGAAAGGGAGCATTTCCCTTTTTATTTTTTTAGATCATCTCTATATCTATTTCTGACACAGCAGGTTTAGAAATAGAATAATAAACCTAAAGGCATTATTTGAACATATTTGGTCTTGGACTTTGTATTCTGTCTGGATGGGGATAAACTTGGGATAAAAATCTGTGCTTCTACTGTTTGTGGAAAGCATGCTAGTCAAAGGTGCCACATAACACATGCTCAATTTAAGATTTTTATTTCGAATGGAATCACCTGGGCTAGAAGCCACATAAATCAATGGAATTACCATGTACTCCTGAGTTTCAAATATCATTGAGTAACTTTCTTTATTCCGGATTCTGCCATCCTTGGACACACTGATGTTAGCTTCACCATTTTTATAAAAATAGACTACAAAGTGATGGTTTTATAGGATTGAAAACCAATCGTTCAAAATAGAAAAAAAGTTACATAAAACAAGAACTCCAAACAGTTCGACACAAAAATTTAAAAATACAAGAAAACATTGTATTCTTATCATTGACATCTCATAAAAAAAGAAAAAATGCTTTGTCTTCAACAATTTCTGTCTATGCAAAAAATCATATCTGTATATCTTTATATCTATATATATCTCAACTACTTATCTGTTAATAAACAGAGGTAGTAGCTAGCACATATTGAAAACTTAGACTGAGGCACCTCTGAGAAATGAAATACTAAGGTAATGACTCACAGTAGAAACAATTCTTTAAAAAGAAACCTTGGCAAACTTCAGGATTTGAAAATAACTTTCCTCAGATCGAGGACAGCAATATTCAAGACTGATGGAAAACTCAAAAAATCTGTTAAGGTTATCTGTTCAGCGCCATTTATTTGCAGACAGTTTCAGATGGATAATTCCTTGGAATGCACAACCACGTATATAAATAGCTATATAAACTCTCTGTCTCTCTGTTTCTCTCTCTCTCTCCCTTTCACTCTCTCCCTGTCTCTCCTTTTCTCTAACCTTTTCTAGCTCTTGACTTTTTATTTTATATGTAGTATCCCTTGTTTTAAATTTCTATTTATTACTTAAAGACATCTATTATGTTTATTATTATAAACTTCTTTATTCTAACTTTTTATTTAATAATCTTTGTTACCCTATTATATTTTTATACATGAACTTAATGCCATCTTGCATACAAAATGCACACAAGTATACTTCTAAATACTTTATAATCATTTTTCTTTATATGTTGAATGCTTTTAATGTCTTTGCACTTACTTTTGAATCTTTACCCTTTTGCTAATGTTATCTATAAGTAATCGGTTATAAGATCTTGGCTGCAAATGAAAAACATTAGATCTGGAATGTCAATTTCCTTTTCTAGCTACTATGTGCATTTTGAGCCATCCTATTGTGCTTTTTGGCTCATGTTGAGTTTTCAATCATCGGAAAATTATTTTCTCTCTCATTTGAAAAATATAGTACCCAATTCATAAAGTTATTTAATTTAAACATGTGGGTTTAGAAAACATAAGGATTCAATAAGTGTTGCTTATAATAACCATTATCTTCCTTCCCGCATTCTTCTTATCATCTGTAATCTCTACATTATTAGCATTTTCCATATTATTTAGGTTCTGAGAGAGAGAGAGAGATTCTTCGCAGAGTAGTCCTCCCTAATCACCCTCTGTTTTCTACCATTTATGATCTCCCCTGTTACCTCTCTAGGAAATTCTGGGAGAATCTGGACCCAAGTTGTTTCCGAAGGTTCATAAACTGTCAGCACCATGGAGAGCACCACGGACGGCATCCCTGCAGCAACACTTGGTTGTGTTGCCTCAATTCACTTGACTCATCCCATTTGTCTTCTCTCTTTACTCAGTCCTTTATATCCCCTCACACAAATTCCCTCACGTTTGCCTCATCGGGACCGCAAAATAAAGTTTAATGTCATCTCTAATCACTTTAATTGTACTTGTTTGGTTTTACTCTTTATATTCTATCATTTTAAAACACTTATTTTGTTGGATCATGACTTGTCAGATAAAAAATTATGTATAATTTTTGGTCAAAACATCAAATAAGTGGGTATTGATAAATTTTATTTAGTTCAAATAATAGATGTTACAGAGCCCTTAACTTGTGTTGAGTTCTAAGTAGACACAGAGGGAGGGGGAGAGAGAGTGGGGAGAAAGGGGGGGAGAAGGAGGGGGAGGAGGAAGAAGAAGGAGGAGGAGGAGGAGGAGGAGGAGAGGATGAAGGGGAAAAGGAGAAGTAGAGAAAGGGAGGAAGCCAAGGAGAGATGGAAGGAAACAAAGAGAGGGGGAAAAATAAAAGATACAGTCTTCACTAACAGCAGAAACCTTTATTATAAAGAAAAGATTGATATATGTGGAATTATCTATTATATGGATAATATGTGATTAGTGCTATGAGAAAAACAATGACATTGCTAAATTAGAATCCTTTGTAATTGCATAAAATTTTAAAACTTGCATATTATTTTCACATATGCTTAAAACTTAATTTTATAATGCTTGTAAGATCTCTGTAAGATCAGTATCTCAGACAAAATACCCTATTCTAGAAAAAAGATTTGGTTCTCAAATCTAAGTCTTACTATCTATATTTCCCAGTAAATTCCTTCTTTTTATTATGCCTCAATTCTATGAGATTTTATTGATATTTTAGCATCATTTTTTTGGCTTTTTAATTTAAGATCAACAGTGTCCCCTGCCCCAAACAGGAGAATAGTATTGACCTCAGTTTGTGAACATTTGCGTAAGTAATAAAGTCTGTGTTAAAAAACAACCAACCAACCAAACAAACAAACTGTTTACTTTCCAAGACCACATAATTTAATAAACACATTTTTAATTTGAGTCTACAGTGTGCCAGGAACTCCAATAAGCACAAAAATACTGAGTAGGACAAGATAAAGCTCCTCATCTTTTACAGCTGAAATAAATGTGAGAGGACAAATAATATTATCTATCTTCTATTACAGGAGGAGGCACAGAGCATGCATCAGGACAGACATAGCAGAAATCATAATTCAAAACAGATGGCGTTGTGCACTTGTATAACCCTGAGACTGACTAGCTTTTGCATTTTTTTGTCACAGGGACCTCACTTATCTCAGCCCAGTCCTGACGCTGGTGACAGTGATGCCAATTCTGCTGTATTGCCGCCTGGAATATACGCGTCTATGAATCATCCAAAAAGGTAGGTAACGGGGGTGCTATCTCAGCCTGCAGAAAGGCAGAGAAAGCCTCCTTGTAGAAATGTTATGAGGAGGCAGCCAACTGAGGAGACAGGAAGCATTCTGGGTAGAGAGACCAGCTCGTGGTCAGGCTAGAGACCATGAGAAAGTGGGCATGCTGAGGGATGAGAAAAGATGGGGAGAAGAAAGGAAGGTGAAAATGGGGTGAAGGGGCTTCTTCTCACATTACCTTCCTTTCTCCTGTGATGACCCACCCTAAGCCCTGTCTCTGCCTCCGAACTCATTCACCTTCCTGACTCAAACACAGAAACTCATTCAGATCATGAGTCACCCGAGAATCAGCCGTCTGATTCTTTTGCCCTAAGTGAGTTTGAAAGATACTTCTGCATGGCTTTCTAGATCTGGGGTCTCAAACATACCCCCGCGTGACAGTTTTCCCTTTTGTCTGTATTTCCTGATTGACGAATCTCCCTCTCTGCCAGACAGTAGACTTCCAGAGTCCTATTAAATCAGCAGTGCCCACTGAGTCTGGGCCTATGAGCGTTTAATAAGAGACAGGACAGCGGCTTGGAGGACACAGACACCTGGTAGGCACCGACTCCCATTTCTTAGGTTCTGATTCTGCATTTGGGTGGTTGAAGAAAGAGCCCAGTTCATCTCTTCAGGTTTCTTCATTTAGTGGAATAAAAAGTGAACTCTGTGCCATGTGCTTTTTCTTCCTAAACAAGCATTACCCGGTTTTATAAAAATCCGCGAATGCCATTAAAATGCAAAATATGAGCTCTCAGCCATGCACCCAGAGAGCTCTCATTCTCCAGCTCACGCTGCAGGCTGAGTGGAAGGCAGAGGTGGTGATGGCGTCTCGGCCTCCCCCTCCCAGGCTGAGCTCCTTCCAGTTCTGGCACATGGCCTCTCACTAGCTTGCTTGATTCGGCAACAGTTTAAAAGGCCAGATTAAATTCTGGAAGTGTTTTCAAATTTTTTTTCCTAAGCATTAACAAGACAGTTCAAGTTTCAGAGCACTAGAATCACATATTAAATTAACTCTGGTTTCCTCATTTATTAATATGATCTTATATTTATGTGTGAAGTGCCCTGAAACTACCGGGCATGAGCTAACGGCAGGGACTGCAGTGAAGAGTAAGTGAAGGTGGGTCTTCATCTCCCTACTTCTAAAGAGCTTTGAGTCCTGAGACTTGTGAATCCTAGAAAACACAAGTCACATTTATCATGTGACACTTGCTGCGGTGAGTATGATTCTGGAGATCACTGAAGGCAAAGGTCACGGGATAAAGGGGAGCCTGTCCTAATGTAGAAATAAAGAAATAAAGGGAAGGCTCTCTGAGAAGAGGGCCAGATAAGGTAAGAGTGGGGATCTATCAAAATCAAATTTTAAGACTAAAACTCTAAGGCTCTACCAAAATTAATCATATGTGCTTAGAAGAGGGTTCTAAAGAAATAGACTTTACTCAATCTCTTCCTTCCTGGAAGTTCAAAGTCAATTGAGACACATACATATGAGTCAAATAGGGATGAAAACAGCTTCATTGTTGGTTAAGGGCGATTAGAGAATGTGGCTTTGACTTGCAGTCTAATCAGGCTTTCTGTTCTTTCCCCTTAAGTTCCAGCTTTAGGAAGAATAAGGTTCACAGATCAGCTCTTTGCCCAGCCTGCTGTATGGAGGTCATGATCTGCTCATTTCCACGGACCCAGAGAGGCTGAAAGTGGACACAGAGGGGAGCCCCTGATCTGCCTTTGGAAGGCATCCCTGGACCCTTCGTCATGTGAACCTTCAATGTGGATGAAGGGCTGGAGGAAAGAAAACCCTATTCTCTGGGCTCACTAGGGGGAAAAAAAGCCCAAAAGAAGCTGCTCCAGGCAGTCAGACAAATCACTCCTCCTCTTGTAGAGAGGACTCTGAGGCAGAAAAAGAGAAAATGCTTCTACCTGATACTTTTTAGAGGGCCAGCGCTTCTAACCATGGCATGCCAGGACCAGACGGAGAGGGAGGTCATGAGTCTCCCAAACAGATAATCGTGTGCTCTGGAAACTGTTAGAAATCTTCATTCACTGGAGATAAAAGGCCACTCCTTGCACTCTCTGCAGTCATTTTCACTCTTTCATTTAACAAATACTTCCACACCTCCTAGAATACAGAAGACCCATTGTAAGCATAGAGATACAAAGGTAAGGAAGATCCAGACCATTGCTGTACGGGGCTCACATAACGTGGGGAGAGAATAGACAGGGGTGATGTTTATTGCAGTGAAAGAAGATCTTCAAGGAAGACGCAACATGGTCTTTTGTTTAGGAAATAATAATAATCCAGAAGGGATAGAGAATAGAAACTAGTTAGCCCCATTCTGAAGCTAGTTTAATCTCATGGGGGTGGGGTGAGCAGCGTAGGTTATTTGTGGGGTCTTGATCCAAACAACCTGGGTGCAAATTCCAGCATTATCCATCAAATTCCACCTTTACTAAGTAGAGCACCCTGGGTAACGCAGTAACTTAATTCGTTTTTTTGCTCAATTTGAATTTTAAAAAAAGTAATATTAAGTTTTTTTCATAAGACTGTTCAAACATCAAATGTGGTAGGACATATAAGGCATTTGGCGAAGATCTTGTATATCACATGCACTCAATGCTGCAGGATTTTTTAAAATAAGTGAATAAAATGGAAGAGAAGCTCAGAATAAGTTTCATTCACTCTCTTACAATGAAAACAGACCATTGCATGCAGGCACTTGGCCTGAAGCTCAAGTTCGATTCACTCCCTTACAATGATAACGGGCCATTGCTTGCCTACATGCTCTGCTCCTCTGTATTTGACATTCTTACATTGTGGTGTCTTCCTTCCCGTGATGATTACTATGAAAAGGCAGGTTTGATGGATTTGGATTTAGGGACAGTGAGGCAAGGGAAAGCTCAGGCTGAGGCACCTTGTTCCTTAGAGAGTTTTGGGGAAGGTCGACTCCCAAGGCCCAGAGCAAGGGAAGAAACAGAGGCCCATTCATTCACTCTTTTTGATCAGTGATTATATCTTAATTTAGTAAAGATTACAATGTCGCATTGATTTCATGTGACTTTTCAGGTTGGAAATTTGATGAGAGTAACCTTTTTCTCATTTTCATTGTTTTGATTAATCATTAAACTTTCTTTACATTAA
The DNA here is from genome assembly GCF_019186645.2 of Phyllostomus hastatus. Classification (NCBI taxonomy): domain Eukaryota; kingdom Metazoa; phylum Chordata; class Mammalia; order Chiroptera; family Phyllostomidae; genus Phyllostomus; species Phyllostomus hastatus. The sequence continues at coordinate 6,517,914 of NW_025333709.1, forward strand.
GAATTTATAATGTAATAGTCACTAATTTTATGTAATTTATATCAAATGAAGTTTATTCACTTTTATTATTTCTAGTCCTATTTTTTGTCATTTTTATTGTAGTTTTTCATTACCATTTAGTCCCCTTACACTCCCCTCCCCCGGAACCCCCACACTGTGGTGCACGTCCACGAGTCCTTTTCCTTTTTGCGCAGTCCCTCCCCCCTTGCTCTCACCCCCTCACCTGGATCCTGCTCCCTGTGAGTCTGTCTCTGTTTTGCTTGTTAGTTCAGTCTGTTCATTAGATTCCACATATGAGTGAGATCATGTGGTGTTTGTCTTTCTCTGACTGGCTTATTTCACTCAGCATAATGTTCTCCGGGTCCATCCATGTTATCCCAAAGGGTAAAACTTTCTTCTTTTTTCACAGTTGGGCAGTATTTCCTTGTGTAAACATCCCATGGTTGTTTTATCCACTAATCTACTGATGGACACTTGGGCTGTTTCCATATCTTGGTCTTTGTAAATAACACACTATTTTTGATTTTTTTTTCTTTTTTCCTTTATTTTCAACTTCTCCTCTGTGCTAAATTTTCATCTTTTTGGATTGTATCACAATTTCAATTTGTACACATTCTAAATGATTTAAAAGGTTGAAAAGTAAAATATAATAAATTCAAAGTCTACAAAATTTTAATTAATGTTCATCAAAATGTAAATTAAATGTAAAAAACAAAAGATGAAAATTATTTTTGTTTATTTTTCAGTTTTTTTAAATATTCAAAAAAACTTAAAATTGAAATAAAATTTCTGATTATGTTACTAATGTTAAAATAGAAAAAATACATTTAAATTATTTACATAAAGCTGAAATATTTATTTGATTATTTGCAAGTTTATTTAAATCTTACTCTTTTTTAGCAATACTATTTATTATTCTGGTAAGTAACGTTCATTTGAGTTGCCAATGTAAAGAATCAGTATCATGCCTCATAGCTATTATATCTACAAACAAACATGTAAAATGGTCAGAGCATGATGAATTACTTGATGTGGGAGAATATTCCTATATTCCTTAGCTGGGCCAGGGAACTGATGTGAAAAACTCACCAGCTCGTCTACCTCTGGAACAAGGAGATAAAACATGAACACAAAGCAAAAGAATAGATGCTTTGTGTTACGTTGTCACGCTCAAATCTACTGCATTTGTACTGTCTGCAAAGAAGGATCACAAGTTAATTAATTCTCCTCTTGCGTAAGTTGCTCCTACAGCTGAAGTCCTGCAGCCTCTGTGTCTGACATTGGCCGTAGCACACCTGTAAACCACCTGGTGTTCACATGCATTCACCTTTTGTTTGGGGGGCTCAGGGCAAAAGATGTGGAGAGGCATTTTCCTGGGGCTTGAGCACTTACAGGAGTGGAGGTTCAGGGGTCACGCCGTATCAGAACTGAGTGCTGGAGGCCAAGCCACAAAGGTGACGGTATACTCTTTAATAAATGCATTTTCTAATCTGTCTACAATATGCAGCTGCTTCCAAAACAAGGGGCTCAGATGGAGGCCCTTGTTGGCTAGCTTCAAGGGTAGTGAGTGCTACACAGGGATAGGTTGGGTTGTGGCCACACTCAAGATGAAATTAAAGATGAGCACTTAGGTCCAGGAAGTAAGGAAGAAACGCTGTTGGTAGCCCAAGTGGCCCCAGGGATGTTTGAGAAGAATATCAAAAACCCATGTCTTTGTGACCGCACCTAACTACAGATTCTGGTTCAAATAATGCAATAGAAGTTACCCTCCCCCAAACACACACACACACACACACACACACACACACACACACACACACACTCTGCAGTAGTTGCCGACTTGCCTTGCCTGTGAACGGAGTACATACACTCTGCTGTATAAACGGCAGGAGATGATGCCTTACTCCCTTGCACTCTGACTTCAGTGAAACATACAAGTACCTGCGAAAAGCCCGTCCCATGTCAATCACTCACATCCCCTTGGCGACTGCTTGAGCCTGCAGTTTCTCAGAATCACTGTATTTTAGAGACCTTCGGTTTTCAGATTTTGAGGCTGATCTGCCTAGTCATTAAGGTAAAGCTTGGAATTGCTGAACAATGCACACAGCACTTGCCTCCTGCCACCAACAACTCCACAGTCAGATTTTTCTGGCGGCCCCCAGGGAGGAAACTAGCCCGGCTCTGGGCCCAGAGGTCCTTCGCTCGGGCCTGCCGTCTGTGTGCCTTCCAGCTGGAGGGGCCACTCCTACCCCTTCATGGTCGGTGGTCAGTCAGAGAAGACATCTTCTAACCAGGACTCTTCTAATAATTTATCACTGAAAAATTATTTATTTACTACGCTCTTCCTATGCATCCAGCACATTTCTTATGGCCCGTGAACAAACCGAACCCCTGTTCTCGCTGGAGCTACTTTCTGTTGCAACAGTAGATAGCGGGAATTCTCAGTATCCGTCCAGAACACGCCAGCTAATCAGAAAAATAGAGAAGGGGGGAGGATACGACGTGCTGAGTGACACTTGCTATTTGGGTCGGTTGTGCAGGGAAGGTCTTCCTGCTAAGGTGGTACTAAAGCAGAGACCTGAAGGAAGTGGACTGGAGAGGTTATGCATGCACCTGGAGCAAGGACACTGGGCAGGGAGCACTGAGAGTAAAAGGACAGGGATGTGCTGGGGTCTGTCAGAGGAGCAACCTGGGGTGGCAGAGGAAGGGCGAGCAGGGGGCGGGCGGTGGGGACTAATGTCTGAGAGGTCAGGGCCCAGGTCAGTGTGAAGACTCTGCTTTCACTGGGAGTGAGGTGGCAGTTTGCTGGGGTATGGGGCGGTTTATTGATTGAATGGATTTCTCTGGCTGCTGCATGAAGAGGCCCCGAGGAGCAGGGGTGGAAGCAGAAGGAGCCGGAGAGATGCCACTGCCACAACCTCATAGACAAAAGATGGTAAAAACAGACACCACTTGGCTTTCACCACAGGTGAGGGTCTAAGCATCCTTCAGAGTCCTTCGCATGTGTGTTAATTTACAGGTACTCACAATAGCTTTATGAGGTAGATGGCAATACTCTTATCTATTTTGCGGGTGAGAAAATTGAGGCACACGGAGTTTAAATAATTGACCCAAGGACGCACAGATCATTGATGAGTTGGGCAGAGGTCATGGCCTTAGGGACGGATGGACACAGATGTACCCTGAAGGTGGAGGCAACAGGATGTGCTGATGGAATAGTTTTAATATGTCAAAAGACTAGACTTCCCATTTGCCAAACAGAACATTTTGCTGGCTTCAGGGCTAAGCTGTTTAGGTAAATTACCTCATGCAACTTTCACAAGTACTTCATAAATTAGCTACTACTGTTCTCTGCAGCTTCTAATTGTGGGAATCGAGACTTAGAGAATTTGAAGGATTTATTCACGGTTATCGCCGGCAGGCACCTGAAGTGTGCAAGCCTCCGTGGGTTATGAGCTCCTTGACTGGACTTCCTTGCTCTTTTCCGTGCTTGCCCGTCCATCCTTACGTTTATGCAGCACCTTTTGCATCAGTCCCTCGTCTCTGGCTCTACACTTGTCCTTGGAACTTGAGAGCACATCGAAGCACTTGGCTTTAGATGTTACTTTCTGCGAGGACCTTTCTCTGGCCCTTTCTTTCCTCTTTTAGTCCTTAGTCTGTATTTCCTACATCATATTAGATCATATCACAAATCATAAGACATGTACCCTATCATACCGAGTTATATGCATTATGGTCTGGATTGTGTTTTCTCAAATTCATATTTAGAAGCTCTTACTCCAGATATGATGGCATTTATCTAGGAGGCCTTTCGAACATAATTAAGTTTAGTTAAAGTCTTGAGAGTGGGCCCCATAGTGGGATTAGTGGCCTTATAAAAAGAGACACCAGGGAACTCTCTCTCCCTCCACCGGATGATAACACCCGAGAAGGCAGCCATCTGCAAGTCAGCCACCCTGTTGACATCCTGACCTTGAACTTTCAACCCCCGTAATTCTGATCAAATAAATTTCTGTTATTAAAAACACACAACCTATGCTATTTTGTTGTGGCAGGCTGTGGTGTCTAAAGCAATATGTATCATATACAACACATAATGTACATATGTTATATATCATACATGCATGTTATATGCATGTCTACACAATGTATGATATTATCTCTTTTCTCCTAGCCCGTTTGTTGTTTTGTCAGTCTGCTTCATCCTTTATCTCCAGAAACTTCGATATCACCCGGCACAGAGTGTTAGCTAGCCATACAGTCATATTTGGTAGATACATAAATAAATAAGTGCATCTAATTCCAGCCACACCGAATAACCACCACCGTCAATCAAAGGGCTCCTCGGCTTGGCTTCGGTCTGCCTGGCCAACGTCTCCAGGGAGGCTTCCTCTGGGTCCAGTGGGAGACCCGACCCATTAGCTCCTCACCCCCTCCGTTCAGCCCATCAGCGTTTCCTGAGCGAAGCCCAGGTCTGCAGCTCCCTTCCCCCGGGACGCTGGGCAAGCCATTTCCTACCCTCCTGCTTTCGCTGTCTCATCAACGCCGGGCGCAACCCAGCCTTGTGACCAAAGCAGGGTCTAAAGATCACCCTCTGAAACAAAGTGGCAACTGCTGAGAGTAGCAGAAATCAGAAAAACACCGCCAAGTCAATCAGTCATTCTTCCTGGGAACCAAGCGCTCATTCTCTGTGTCCAGAGCTGCTGCTGGTGGGGACAGAGAGGACAGGGACTGCCCACCGTGGCTGAGTTCCAAGGCTGGGAAGCGGGTCAATCCCAAACCTGGGTTTTATCCCCTCTCCCAACAGGCTGCTGGTGCAGAGGCGCCGCTGATCGATTTGTGGTGCCCAAGTGCTTGCCCCTTTCCGAGGGGCGGTGCCCCGAATATTTAACAAGGCAGATGATCGTCCCAAATGGGGGTCGGATTGAGTTGGGTGGTCTGGGTCAGCCACAGCCTGGACTGTAAAACTGAAAAGAGAGGACGGACAATTTTTATTGATTTGGGGCCCATTTTTTTCTTGCTTTATTTGCCACTTGAAATCCATGTACTTTGCTCCCAGCAGCTTCCTGTCTGGATAACAGAAAACACTTTCCTTAAGTGGTTAACTTGACAGGATTTCATTTGTCCCTGGGCCGCCAGGAGCCACTTGTAACTCCTCTACATTCACATGTCTGGGTACCTGGGCACGATTCATGTGTTCATTAACCCATTCGTTCACCCATTTAGCCAGCTTTGATTCAGTTCCTACTGTGTGCATGGAAAAAAAGATGAGTGAAAATGTTTCTGCTCTGAGCAAGCTCCCCGTCTAATAGACCAGGCATGGAAGGCGGGACACATTGTAATGTAACGTGTGATGTGTTTTGATGAGTGACATGCAGAGCCCTCGGGAAAGAATGGCCACAGCTCGAGCCTGGCTTTCGATTGGCTGTCAGAGAGGGTATTTCCACATTTGTGTCTCTGTTTCTTGGCCACTGTTTGTATCTCAATATTCAATATTTAAGTAAACAAATCACTGAATATCTTGGGGATTTTTTTCTCTCAAATCAGCCAGTGAGACCAGGTTTTAACAAGTTCCCTGGCATTTGTGCAAAAGTATCTATCTTCTAGGTGTCATCCAGCCCTTTTTTCCCTCTAGCAAGTAATTCTTCAGAGCAGCTAAGAGACTTGCTTTGGAGTCAGATAGCTAGAATTCAAATTCTGTATTCATTTTTCACGGTCTCTATCCCATAAGAAAACTGTTTAAAATCCATAAGCCTAAAATTCCTGTCTGTAAGACAGTGTTTGCATAGGAACACCTTCATAAGGTGCTTGGAAAAAACAATTTAATTAATAGTATCTATGAGGGCAGAAAAATATCAGAAGCTCCATGAAAACCTATTGCACTTGTAAGAGAAGACCACTGGAATATGTAAAATATGCTAGCTAAAATACAGAAGTAGGTCAATGGTTCTCAGGCACAGATTTCCTCCAGAAGGGACACTGAGCATCAGCAGGGGACACATGGGGTTTCCACAGTTCAGGGAGTGGGGCGCTGGTGACCTGGGAGGTGGCAGCCACTGATATGACAACCGTTCTACAAGGCACAGGACAGCCTGCAGGCAAAACTGTCACTTGGCCCAAAATGTTAATAGAGTTTAGGTCGAGAACCCTGAATTAGCTAAAGGCATCTGTTTATGCCTTTAACCGCAGACGTGCTAGAATCAAGAGCTCCTTTGCATAATTGACAAATATTCATTCCTTAATTCAGTCATTTTTTTTATTTAATAAAGATAGAGCGCATCCTCCTGACCCTTCCCCGGGTGCTCGGGGAAACCAGGCCGCAGCCTGCGCAGGAATGAGTCGTGGCCACCGGGCTGAGAGGAAGGATTGAAACAGTAACTCTGATTATTTCGAGGACAAAATGAAGACCTAGAGTCGAAGCAGTTCCATGAATGTGGATGTGACGAAAGGCCAGTTAGGAACAGGGGTCCTATGCTCATCGCGATCTCGGGGAGCTGGTGTGAAGCTTCTATGACTTGACTACGTGCTCGTGCGACCAGCCCAGGACTCAGCTGTCCCTTCATACCCTACGTTCGGCCACGACGAACCCTCCCCATCCCCACTTCTCCAATGCGCCGTGGATGTGGCTCTCACTGGTGTCTCCACCCCGTCCCACTGCATTGGAGTGAAGTGCTTTATAAGACGCGGCATCTGGACCACACTCCCTGACTCGTCACCAGAGAAAATCCGTAACAGCATCTTGACTCTATCACATCCCGAGTGGGCATCCAGCCTGTCTGTCCCTGAGCGCTGGGTTATGCCATCTGACCTGCTGACTGCTGTTCCCGTGCTGTGAGCCACCTAAGAACAGGACCCTTGTCACCCGTCATCTTTGTTCCTCAGCGGCCGGACAGGGTTCTGGCATGAACTGGATGCTCTGTAAATATTGGTTGAATAAATGAAAGTTATTAAAAACCATTCAGGCTTCTAAAATTGTGTCTTTTGCAAGCTACAAAGAACCTGTCTGGCCGGGAAGACCAGGTGAAAAAACAATGAACTAAACGGATGTGTCTTCATATTTACTGTGCGCTCACACACCGACGGGTGTCTGAACGTCGCTGCTGATGCAGCATCCTGCCACTGCCCCCAAAGAAGGGGACAATTCCCTGTGAAAATTGGGACAAATGTAGTTGAACAACAATAAAAATACGTATAAACAAATACATAATTAAGTAAAATACAATAAAACAAACAAAAAAGGAAAGTCGTATCCGTGACGTTCAAGATCATTAAAAGATGCCTGTGTAAAATCTTTGAGACTGGAATTAAATACCAAACAAAACCAACAAAAAAAGCAGACGTGGAATCGTAACTGGAAAAGCCGGTGTTTGTGCTGCCTGTCACCTACCAGACCGGATACGCAGAGACAAGGACTGTGGACCTTTACAGGTGCTTTATTCAGATCTGTGCCCTAACAGACCATCTCACGCTCCATTTTAAAATGGGCTTTTTTTAAAGGAGAAGAAGTATAGATAAGGGGTTTGGAATGCAGGGAAAAGTTCATTGTGTTTGAAAAGCTGCAGCATTCTCGCCCGGGGCGCTGGTCTGTAGCTGTGCCCTGGGCGGTGGTCCTCTCACTCTGGAGCATAATTGCTCAGCTCCCACCTTGAACTGCTCTGCAGGCCTCCTGAGGCACAGGGGTGGAACTGCTTCTGGTCTCCTGGAGTCAGGGTGGGTCACACCTTCAGTTCCTGGGGCAACAGTTTTGACAGGCATGGATTCCTAAGCTTATTGGTTATTACTTAAACTAAGATTTCCAACTTTCGAGTCCCCCATCAGAACTAGATTCCAGAAGCCTCCGTAGTTTTTGGCACTGCCAGAAGCATTGCAATGTTATGGTGGCCACCACATGTCGAGTCCTGGTTCCCATGACTGTGCACCACATGTGTTCATACAAGGTGGGTAGTAAAAGCTCCTGTGAACTGTAAGCAAACAGACTGACCATGATAGTGGAAGACGGGAAACAAAGTTATCCTGAGAGTTGAAGAAGGGAGGAAACTTCACCTACGATTTAGCCTCTATAAGCCTTGCATTTGTAGAGCGGGAATAGGAAAACCTCCCTTGAAAGGTCACTATAAGGTTTAAAGCAAACAATGCAGGTGAACAAAACTCCTGTGTAAGGGGTGGAGGTGGCTCAGGGCCTGACTGCTTGCGTTAACCATTTCCTTTGTTTGCTGGGTTCTGGCACCTTGACCTCAGGGGCTTTGTTGTCTGTGGAAGGACTGGCTTCCCCAGGGCTAGCCAGCTCCTAGCAAAAGCAAACCTCTTGCCCAAGGAACAGGCTTTTTCAGGTGCAAACTAACTATTTAGAGTCAAACCACACCTACTTCCTTTCTGGAGCTCTTCTCCTTTGGGCCACTGCCTGGGACCAGACAAGTAGCCAGGCATCAGAGACCACCCCTATGCACCAACGCTGCTGAAAGGATTCAGACAAACTATTCAGGCCTAACTCCGCTTGCCCTGCCTTACCTGCTATTCCCTGCAGAAAACCCAATGAAGATTCTTGTCTGCAGTTTTCCCTTCTCCACTGCCTCCTGACCAAACTCAGTGCTTCCCCCGTGGCACCCCCTCCCGTGGCACCCCCTCCCGTGGCATGGCGTGGCCCCTTCTCTTGGGATCTGTGAGCATAAAAATATCTTTTTAATGGCAGTTGTCTCATAACCTGTTGACGTTACCATGCCTGAATGCTGCTCAGTGCCTCTGCCTGTCCACACCCACTGCGACGGAACCATCGTGAGCTCAGTCTGAAACCACAAAGGGCGCGTGACGTACCAGGCAGAAGCCAGAACCTGCAGCAGGCCCAGCAAATGGGGGAGATTTTTGTCTTCCTTGCTTTTTTTTTCTCCCGACTGGCCTGAATCGCTGTGGCTAATGGAATCTATTTCTTTTCACCTTTCTCTTCATGCATGCTATTATTCCCAATGGGCTTCTTACAGACAGGGCAAGATATCTTGCTATAAAGTCATTTTTTTCCTACAACTCTGCATGTGCCAATGTGAAACGTAAAGCACCTGTTCCAGAGGCACGCTGCTCACTTCGGCGACGTCCTGCTAGCCCGAGTGGTCCCGATGGAGGCCGCTTCTGAAAACAGCTCATTCCACGCAAGCTGACAGTCCAATTGTACAGTCCAGAGGGGACACTACAATGAGGTGCTGGCGGGACTTAGGGAACAAACAGTTAGCTTTGTTGACCTTTTCTTATCAGCTGTTTCCCTCCCGTCCCTGGTACATAGCATTTTAGAAAAATCATTCATTCACTGTAATAAGTCATGCTTCCACCCCAGGCACTGTGCCAGTCCAAAGGACTCGGATACAAATGAACTGCCGTTGCCATTCAGACTGGCCAAGTGAATAGCTGTGCACATGGATTCGCCTCTATTCAATCCTCAAGTACTAAGACCAGGATTTGGTATTGGAGAGTGAGACCACCTATGTGGTCACCCCCTGTCCAGTGAGCGGAGCAGGAAAGTGCACACGGCGTTAGATAGGAGGTCGGAGATAAGCGTCAGGAGAAAAATGAAAATGAAATAACACGGATATTTGGGAAAAAAAAAAGGTGCATCTTTAGCTGGGAGGCCTGGGTTACCAAGAGAAATGAGACTTCATGAGAAGTCTCGTGGAACGACTTCCATAAGATGGAACGACTGATTGAAAGTCAAAAACTGGAGAGAAAAGGTTTCTGGAACAACAAAAAGTAAACAAGTAAAAAGACAGTGGAATGGTTTGAACGGCGTCCCTCTCTCCCCAAGTCCGGCTGCTGCAGGCCCGGTCTCCAGCAGGAGCCCGTCTGGGGGCAGGATCTTTACAGAAGGAAACGAGGTCAAGTGAGGTCACTGGCATGAACCCTGATCCCGAATGACTGCACCTTCATACACAGAGGAAAACTGGATGTCTGTCTGAATCCTGACTTTACAAAGTCAGCTGTAAAAGACAAATAAAAGCATTCCCTGTTATTTCCCTGACCAAGTCAGTGCCACTCATTTATTTCATCCTCCTGTTCACATTTGATACGTGACCTCTATTCTAATTAAAACCACCTACCTTTTGGCAAATTAGTATGTACGAGACTTGAGCACGCAGACCACTCTAAGGTACATAACGTCAGAAATTTTATCTGTTTTGTTCATCGCTCTGTCCTCACAGCCTAGGCTATCTGGAACTTAATAGGTACTCAGTTAATAGTTGTTGAATGAGTGAACAAATGACTCATATTTAGCTAAGTATAGAGTTGGGATTTGTCCCATGTTTTCTGACTTACCACTTAGCATCACTGTCACCTCACCGATATGATATGTGTTTTTGATATTCTGTCCCATACACCTTTGACCCAGTTGAGTTCACACATCAAACACAGTTTCCAGCGTGCCCTCAACTTCCTACCTAACCACCCATTTTTTCTCCCCCCCCGCCTGAAGGTTTTCTTCTGTGGGAAAGCAGGCACAACCCAGACGTGCATAGCCCCAGGAGTGCCCCAGGAGCGGCCCTCCGCTACTTGGGGAGTGGGAGGCAGTGGAGACACTTTTCAGGCTTTTCCATCTTCTGCTGGTGGCTCAGAGGATCCCAGGGGAGCATGAACCCAGTTGTCCACAAGAGTTACCTGTGTAGGAAAGCGTTAGGGAAGCTTATAATAATCATACTTGTGCCTTATCCCTGCAACTTGTATGATCACAAATTTCTGCAGTGGAAAGGCAAAGCTGCTCCAAAATCTTTATGTACCTCTAAGCCTCACAGTCCTTGGGAAGTAGGGTCATTATTCTTGTTTTCAATATGAGGTAACTGAAGCCCGGAGAGGTTAGCTAATTGGTTCAGTAAAAGACTGGCTCACAGTGCAGTGGCCAGGATGTCCACCCAGCTTTGCCAAAACACAGGAGTCGTCTGCTCTCAGCTACAAAGGGGCACATTCCTGCAATTCCAGGCTGAGGGAGTTAAGAGAGTTAAAGACCTTCTGGGTTCAGGAGTTGATTTGGGAACCTCAGTTTCATCCACTTCATTATTAGCAAGCACCTTCGTTTTCAGCATTCCGGTGCTTGCACTGAAGAGAAGATTTATGTCCTCGAAATCACTGCTTCTGTCTTTTCACCATTTCTATTACATTTTTAAAGGGCAAGATGATGGAACACAAAAAAAATTTTGAGGAAAAGAAATGGAGAAAGGTAAAAATCAAGCATTTTCAATTTCAAACCTCAAAGCTATTTTGAAGATAAACGGCATACCAAAGAGATAGAGTTAATCTTGGGCTTCAGACAGGCCCCAGGTGGGGTTTGCCACTCGCTTGTTTACTTACTTGATTTTGGCCTGGCAGACACACACGCCGTCAGACACATTCTTAACTCTGTGATCATCTCCTTGCCGTGACCACGTGTGCCCTCTTGTTGTTCTAGAGTAATAGTAAACAAGTGAAGAAAATACTAGCACGGTGGCCAGGGACCCTGTTGTAGAAGATGGGAAGCGACGAAGAGGGAGAAGGTCAGAGTGAGTCTGGGGGACAATTTCCTCCAGGGGCAGACCCACGACTTCCTGGAGTCTGAATAAATGACACCGAGGTTGTGGAGGCTGGATTGCAGCCACATCAATGCTTCGAAGCATTTGTTAGTCATATCGAGACTCTTTTGGACCAGGAAGCACGTGTCATCCGCATTTTACACATAAAAATGTGAGGTGCAGAGAGGGTAAGTGACTTTCCAAAATTCACTCCGTCTGTAAGTTGCAGGGCTGGGCTCCCAACCAACGCAGTGTTTTTCTTGAGCCTGGTCTTAACTGCTATACAATGCTGCTTAGCACCCTGTGTGAGCTCAAACACATTAGCCCATATTAGCGATATTTATCTGCAATCAACTAGGGAGCCTCAGTTGCTAATGTAAAAGAGACATTCTCAACTTCCATTGTTTTCTCTTTAATGACATGAAACAGATGGATGCCAATTACCACACTGTGTGTTCTCTGTCATTCCCCCCTTGTACTTCCAATCCCTTTTTCAAGATCTTCTCTTTATTATTTCAGCAAAAGAACCACTGTCCTAGTGATTCCACAGAATAGAGGCATGTTTGGAGTGGATATTTCTAACCCTTCTTTCAGAGTCTATTGTTAGTCTGATTATTTGTCCAAAGGACTGGTGCATTTATGGCATGTTTAGGGCAGAGTACTGAGATGGCAATGACAACTCTCAGGAGTTACTGTGCCTTGTGGTTCTTAGAATTTTCCAAAGTTCACAAAACCTGGTGATGGGATTCTCGGTGGTAGCAGTTTTTCTTAATTATTGGAGGATTTGCATTAATGACATGACTCTCCAGCTGTTGAGGAAATGTACACTTTCCAGTGTTCCCTTTCAGTGCCCTTGTACCAGCTCTAGAACTAAGCTCTCACTCCCAGAGAGCCACGGTCCACCCGCACCATCATTGCATCGTTGCTTGGCAACAGCAGTTCTTGTTCCACTTGCGAGATGGGAAAGAGACAAATGGATAACCAAGAAAACCCCAGCCTTGTAATTTCTCACACCATTGTGGAAAGGCACAAAGTGAGCACTCGGCCTTAATGCTATCTCAAAATTGCAGCCTGAAGATATTTTTGTTACGAGAAAGGAACTATTAGTATCCACCACACTTAAAATTAAGGGCCCTGTTAGCTCTTAACGCTGTAATAGTTTAGGTCGTGCTCTTTGTTTATAAACCTGATTACATTGCTAACTACTAGGGAGATACTAGTGGTGAATGATCTGATAGTTAACCTGCAGGTAAACTGATGTAAAGAAATTAATCAATCACTCACTCATGCAAACTTCAGGGAGGACTTATTAGGAACACCAATAGCTATCATTTAACGAGTACTTCTGATGTGTGCAGCTTCATGCTAAATGTTCTATACATCACCTGGTTGAACGCTTATGACGCTCTTGTGAGATAGGATTTATTATTCTTGCCTTAGAGTTAAGGAAATGACTGCTCAAGCAGGTTGAATAAATTGCTCAGTGTCATGCAGAGTGTCAGACTGGAACCTAGGGCTGTTTGACTCCACAGTCCCTTAACCTCTAAGATCATTTGTCTGCTCACTTGCTACGCAGCCACCCCTGTGCCAGTCTCTGAGATGTTTTACAGCGCCAGCCATTCCGAAAGTTCTTACCGTGCATCTACCACACAAAAGCGCAGAGCTGATGGACTGAGGCTGACTGTCTGTTTTATTAATTCTGTTTCTCTCCTTTAACTTCTATCTCCCTTCTTTGACGGTTAGGAAGTTAGGTGGAGAGAGAGTTCAAATACTGACTCTGCAGCATGTAAGATTATATGAACATCGGTGAATCAAGTTGTAGTGCCCACAATTATCAGCCCTTAATTACTTTGCTGGTTGTATTTCTGATGAACTGTGAAGGATTTGAGATCATTTTTCTTTGCAAGCTAACAAGCAACTTTGCCACACAGGTGCTGGCAGAAGAAATGAGACCCCTGGGTCAATAGCAAGAGACTTTATTACTCATGGGACAGTAGACAATGTGAGCTTCATGCTCAAATCAGTCTTCCTTATCTCCAAGTCCCATGAAGTGATGTGAACAGTCACACATAGATGTTAGACACTCACTGAGCCTGCACCCCAGATGAGGAACTGTAAGCTTAGGAAACCCCAGTCTTTTAAAAGGCCTAATTGCAAGTGTGCCCAACATTTGCCCCAGAGGAAGACACTGTCTTCAGCATGCTACCCAGGAAAAAAACTTCTCTGTGCTGTGGAGGGAGACAGTGTATCTTCCAAGGATGTTTGCTATGCAAACATTCTTAAAAAGTTAATCCAGAGCAATGGCTGATAGGAGACATGCAGAAATGTGAGATATTCATGGGGAATTATCTCCCAACAGTATTATCAAACTATCAAAATTGTCTGGGTAGTGTCTGCCATAGAGAACCAAAATGTGTTTCTTGAATAAATGAATGAGTGAGTGAATGAATGAATTCAGATAATTGACTGATACCAGGATCCAAATGAAGGAGGTTGAGAAATGGCAAAATAGAAAATTATGTACTTGAGAATCAAAAATATCTCGATTTCATAGTTGATTCCATAGCTGGTTCCAAAGTTTTCATCTGTGGAAGCTTGGACATGTTACATCACTTCCATGAGTCTCATGTTTTTTATATGTAAAGTGGAAATCATAATAAAAGCAATTCAGAGCTATGGTAAAAATTACATGAAACACTGTGTGTGTGTGTGTGTGTGTGTGTAGATATATAAATATTACCTGCCACACAGAATGCAAATAATATATTTTATGAACTCTTAATATATTATGTTAATGTATTATAAGCAATACATTATTATGAAAATTACATAAGACTCCCTGTGTGTAGATATATACATATGACCTGTCACATGGAAAGCAAGCACTATATTATTATGTAATATATTAAAATATATTCATATTATTGTTACTAAAAATAAGTGCAAGCAAAGTTAGGCAGACAGAAGCGGGGAGGCACAGGATGTCTCGTGAACCCCAAGTGCAAGATGGCTTCCAGCTCCCAAGAAAGATGAGAAAGGGACTAGGTGAACAAGGGAATCCTTTTCGCTTCTCATTACTGTTTTATTTTCTTTCCTTTCTTTGTCTCGTTAGTGTGACCAATTGTTTCTTTTCTTATTCCTTTAGGTTGTCTTTCTCTGCCCCTGGCACACAGAGCAGAAGATGCGGCCACCCCCCCACAACGGAGACTTTATGTCGGACCCAGCCAAACGAAAAGACACTTTGTTTCTAATTCTAATATCCCAGGGAAGAGATCCTCCGTGGTGGTTCCTGCGGTCAGATGCCCACCTTGAGTCAACTTGCCGTGGCCGGGGGACACTGGGAGCGGGTGCAGATGGAAAACCGGCTCTGTGGGCCCACTCCTCTGGAAGCGCAGAAGGGGCAGAACACTTTTAAAGAGGGGTAGACAGAAAACTCCAACACAGTGCTACTAATTTTATTATCATACCATGATTTGGGTTTCTTACACTTAAAACCAAAGAGTCTTCACTAATGTATAGAATTAATCATGAAGAGCCAGATCATACAGCCAGCTGGAGAACCTGTCTCACCTTGACTTAAGAGCAATCAGAAACCACGGAATGGCTTTGCTCAGCCAGGATCCCAGGCAAACTTCGGGAATGACATCCTGGCTATAGGACAGAGGCTGAAAGGGAGAAGACAGGAGGCAAGAAAGACAGATATTGTGGGTGAGGGGTCATGGTAACCTGGACCAACACAGTGGCAGCAGTAAGAAGACAAGTGGTGGGACTTCCACATTGGTGAAACTGGAAGGTAGTTTCAGCATGGCTTGGTGATCGATTGGCGTGAGATAAAAGGAGAGAAAAGGGAGATGAGGATGATGCCCAGTTTCCTTCTGTAGTAACAGACAAGTGCAGAGAACGCATCCCCTGTAGTGAGAAATCCAAAGGAGGAGGTTTGGGTTGGGGACGGATGCATCGACTTACAGGGGCGTGGATGGTAACATACAAATAGAGATGACCAGCGGCAAGGTTAAATCTCAGACGTGCCTATTGATACCCAGAAAGTGAAGATCAAGATACGCAAAGTACACAGAGTGTAAGAAAGTTGAGGAGAAAAAAAGCCAAAAGAGTTATGGAGGGATTGGGGTTCTATAAAGCACTATGAACACAGTAACAAAATTTAGGGGACTGATTTGCCTCTTATTTCTATTGCCTTGTAACTATAAAAACACCTGTGAAAATTCAAACTGAAGCACAAAGTTAGAGCGAAGGCGGTCAGCATAAGTAAACAACTGATAAGCATTAACTCCAGGGAATCTTTTTGGTGAGGGAGTGTTGGTTTGACCTACCAGGACCTCTGGCACGGAGACCTGCGTTGGCGACAGCAGGCTTTTCCATACGGCCACTTATTATGTCCAGCATGCATTACCTCCTATGCCTTCAGTGAACAGGACGGACTATTCTGAGAGTGCCCTGCCTTGCCCTGCTTGTTGGGGGCAAAGCTTCTACCTTCCTTGCGCTGGTCTGCATTTGCTATTGTGCCAACAGAATGCGGTACGGACCATGAGGCTACAGGCTAATGTCTGGCTCACTGATCGCACAGGCTTTATTTGCTAAAATGAATCGTCACAACAGACTGCATTGTACAGGGAGCTGCAAGAGCGTTGCTCACAGAAGCACGCGAAGAGCTCAGGGGGAGGGCTGAGGGTGGTCCCGTGGGGACAGCTATGTTAGGGGTGTGACAGGGACCATGGCTGCAGCCCCACAACCCCAAAAAAGTGCTGCAGCGTTCAAGGCCCATGTGATGCTTTCTAGAACATACTTATTTCTGGGTAAAGCCGCATGGAGCTCAGTTAATATTCCAATAGTTTGAAAGAACGAATAAAATAAATAAACGAAGTAAAAATTGTTTTCTCTCTTGATGCAGCCTAATTCTTATGAAAACACGCTGGGGAGAAGAGAGGCTGAAGCTACATGCCTAGCAAGGTCATGAAACTGTCTTGCTTTTTTATCTCTTTGGAATCCAGCGTTGACTCGTTTTAAAAAAATGACACAAGTTTAGCCAGAGTAAAACTTCATAGGATTTTTGCAGGTAAAAGGAAGACAAATACCATATGATCTCACCTTTAACAGGAACCTAATCAACAAAACAAACAAACAAGCAAAATATAACCAAAGACACTGAACTAGAGAACAGACTGACAGAGTTCAGAGGGGAGAGAGGAGGGAATTTCAGGGGAATTTCAGGGGTAAAGGGGCAGGGTTTACAGGAACGAGTATAAAGGACACATGGACAAAAACTAGGGGTGGGTGGAAATGGGAGGGAGGTGGGTGGGCTGGGATAGGAGTAAAAGATAAAGAATTATGCTTGAACAATAATTAAAATAAAATTATTTAAAAAAGAAAATGTTTTGGGAAGTGATTGCTCTGTTAGTTTTCAGTTGCATAATCCTAATGGAGTTATTCAAATAATTTATTTTTCTTTCTCTTCATAATCAAGATGTTATTAACACATGCCTTGGGTTGATTTCTAGTAACTACCGAGACATGCCAGACATAAAGGCTCGCTATATGTTAGCTATGGATATTACTAGTTTTCCTTTATAAATGAAAGAATGGAACTCTGGCTAGTGTGGCTTAGTGGACTGAGTGCCAGTCTGTTAAACCAAAGGGTCGCCAGTTCAATCCCCAGTCAGGGCGCATGCCTGGGTTGCAGGCCAGGGCCCCAGTAGATGGTGCATGAGAGGCAACCCCATGTTGATGTTTCTCTCCCTCTCTTTCTCCCTCCCTTCCCCTCTCTCTATAAATAAATAATTAAACTCTAAAAAAAATAAATGAAAGAATGGAAATTTAGAGCATTTAAGAAATGTTTTCAGCTCTTACAAGTAGTAAATGTTAAGCCTTAGTGTCAGATCAAGCAGAGGCCTTTCCAGCACAATGCGGTGTCCTTCTAGATTTCAGGCAAGGCCGCATGCCAAGGCCCTAGCTTGTTTGCCTCAGGGAGACGAGGGGTGTTCCGAGCACCATGGCCAGTCCCTGCCCATCTCAGTCTCCTTGGAGCGTTCACTCATCCTTTGTTTATCAAGTATGGAAACAGGTGCGCGACATTAATGAACAGCACGTACAAATTCAGTTCAGAGGCATCGGGGGGGAATAGTTTGTTTCTCAGCTACAGGAAAAGCAGTTTGAACACTGGCAGAGGCTTCTAGGTGTGGGCGCGAGCATGGAAATGAGTGACGACACACTGCCTAGCTCACGTTCCCCAAACCGGGCAGTCACTCGGTTCAAGTGCAGAGAAAATGTTCCATTGGCCTTTAACCTGAGGGCCATGACTGTTCACGACACGTATGGAAAGGGTAATTTTTGAAGTAAATTTTGGTCTCTGCTGGGCAATGGGGAAAACGTCACCCATTAGAACCCAAGGGAGATCATTCCTCACGGGGAGAAGTGCAGATTGTCTCTCTTAATTTGCTGGGCTTGTGCAGGGAGGGACTCCGATCGCACGATGTTTAAGCAGGTCGGTTTGGTGGGAAGAGCATCCAGGTGGATACATAGACATCTGGATCTTAAACTTGGTTCTCTAAATTGTGTAACCGTGGGCAAACCATATTTACTATTTACTCTGTGCACTTCAGTTTCATTTTGCATGAAATGAAGTATCTGGACTTGGTTGGAGGATTTCAAACTTCTTCCTCACAAATTTTATACTTGTTATTTATTAAGTGACACTAACGAATATAAAATTAATTGAGTTTACATTGCTATTCATTAGGTATAAGTAAAAAAGTCTGCTTGGACTTTTGGTCACAGTGAAATAACCCATGTTATTGAATTGATTATTTTGCAATCAATCTGGTCAAGTTCAAAGCAGTTCCATGTTCAGATGGCCCAAGAGTCCTTAGGGTGTGTAAACAGAATCCTTGTGCAGTGACCACCTCTTCCTCACAGGATAGGGCCTGCCCAAGTGCCTGGCATTAAGATTTTGGGTGCCAGGCATCCAATCAAAAGACATCCACCTCAAATAAACATCGCCCACAGGAGGTTATGCCCATTTGCAAACAGCCAATAAGAAAGCAGGTTACACTTGTGCATAAAGATCCCTTTTTAGGAAACCCTGGGTAACCTAGATAACGGACCACTTGAGAGACCCCACTTCTCCCCTTCCCTCACCCTAATTCCCACTCTCATGCTTCAAATTAGCCAATAAAGAGTGAACCTGTTTAAACCTAAGATGCCCCACCCTCAGTCTCTAATAAAGGCAGGGCCCTGGACCCCAGCTGTCCTTCTCTCTCTACCCCTGACCTCACCATGTGCCCGTCAGGATGCTGTGTACCTTACAGGACCTGTGAATCATACATCTTGTTCCTCAGAGCCCCCGATCATTGTTGCTGAAGCTCACCCTGCAATTATAACAAGAACTGTAAGGTCTGGTCTAGACACAACATTGGCGCTAGGGGAGAATGGCTGCTCGGGCCGCTACAAGGAACACAGGCCCTGGGGAGTGCCTCAGGTGCCCCTAGCCAGAGCCTCACTGTCATAGACTGGGAGACACACACACCTGTTTCTATACTTCTCAGCGCACCTGCTGTCCCTGTCCCTTCACCCACCGTTCCACAATAACCCTGGCTTCCTTTCACTTCTTCAGTCATCGAGCCCTTCCTTGTCATAAGACTCCATTTACACTGTGTTCTCTGGGTGACGGCTCTTCCTTCAGCTTTGGTTCAAATGCCACCTCCTCAGAGAAGCCTCTGTGACCCCATTTTCCAAGATGATTTTCCCCTGCTAATTTCTGTTGCTTAACTCAGCTTTTCCTCCTCTTTATTATCTTTATGACAACTCGTATCTATGAATGTCTCTGTCGACTTACTTCTATGTTGTCTGTCTTTCCCATTTGTGTAAAACATCCTAAAAGATAGCACCACCATTGTTCTTTTTTAACCTGTTTACTATAACCATCATGGTACCTGGCATAGCACTAATAATAACTATTCGTTGGATAGATAAGGACTTTAACATTAAGGTCGTTGTAAGACATGGAAAGTAGTCTGGGTGTTGTGTCTTCGAAATTTATGCACTTCTAAGAATTTTTTTAAAGATTTATTTATTTATTTTTAGAGAGGGAAGGGAGGGAGAAAGAGAGAGAGAAAAATCAATGTGCGGTTGGTGGGGGCCATGGCCTGCAACCCAGGCATGTGCCCTGGCTGGGAATCGAACCTGCGATGCTTTGGTTCGCAGCCCGTGCTCAATCCACTGAGCTACGCCAGCCAGGGGTCACTTCTAAGAATTTAAGGAAGCCATGGAATTAGTTGGCCCAAAGGTCCATTGAACCTCAAATAATCTAAGACAGAATTCTTCAACCTACTTATTATTGGCACTTTGAACCAGGTGATCCATTGTCATGGAGGCTGTCCTGTGTATTGTAAGATGTTCAGCAGCATCTCTGACTTCTACCCATTGAATGAAAATAACAAACTTAGTCGAATTTCCCTGGGGCACAAAATTGCCCCTTGGTTGAGAACTACTGAACTAAGATGACAAATTAAAGCACACATGTTAAAAGTTACGTTAATTTTGAATGCGGAGACCCTTTCTCTTTGCCCATTGTTATAAACAGATCTCATTAACAACAAAATGTTTAATAATGTTTTAAGAATGTCCCTTAACGTGTCATGCAGGTGAGGGAGTTTTTCGGAGGAGTTGTAATAAGAATGATAGGAGCTTTCTTTGATGGAAGAAGAAGAGGACTTTATTGAAAGGCTGTGAGGAAATTCTAGGATTGACAAGAAGTTTGGAGAACAAGGGATATTACGAAGCTCAGAACAAGGAAGGTAAGGCCCCAGAAACCAGCAAATCTATCCCCAGTGTGAGTTGGCCAGGTACTGACCTGTTGCCCAGGACAGCCTGATGTCTCAGCTTAGCCCCTCCTGTGGTCTTCGTGGGTATTGTTATCCTTGAATGGAGACTGCTTCCACCACTGCCACGGCCACTGCCACAGAATGCATTCTCTGAGGCTGCTGCTTCTCTGTGTTCCATCTTCTCAATGCAGAATTGTCTTGAGTGCCTTCGATTAGCTGAGACACGTGCCAAGATGCAAGAGTGGCTGGAAGAGCCTGATATGGACTTTTGACTTCTCAGGTGACAGGCAGGTTCAATTTTTGACCACAACCATGTGGTGGCAAATGCACTAAGTACAGGAAAGGGGTTTAGATGCCAGAAGTTCCAAAGCAATTAATATACACTCACTCATCAAGGGCTACACTATGGCAATGACCACACATGTCCACCATGGAATGGAGCCAGGTGCGGATTCGTCTCATCTGTTGGAGGAGTAAACCTTTTACGTGCCGTGGTGTATTCAGCCCTCTCCTCAAGAGGCACTTCATGGTCTTTCCCTCTGGGGACCGGGTGCCACACACTGAGCTCCAGTGTCCCATTTCCTTTCCTCCTCTTGGCAATCTGGGCAGACACGGTGTGATACCACGTGTGTGAGTGTCCAGGAAGCCTCGGATGTGCACAGCAGGGCCCATTTCCTTGATGGTATCCCCCAAGGGGCATGGAAATGGCTCCTGAACATGGACAGGCACACGGCGTTCCAGCTACCGAAGTGCAGCCGTGTTTGCCGGGTTTGGAATTTGACCTCATTGAATTTCAATGCGCCGACGTGTCCTCTGTGCCCCAGGCTGCGTGATGAACGGGCAGAACCTTCGTGTATAATTCATGCTCCAGTAGCTCCTCAGTTCAGATGGAACAGCTCCCGCTTTGCTAGAGTGGAAAACAGATTATACGCTGCAAACACATTTGTTCTACAAATGTTTGCTGTACTTAGAGAAGCAGTTATCCATCATTTTCTTCATTCCCTTCTAGAGTCAACTTGGCTCTCTTTGAACATTCCTTAGTCAAATAGGTCCAGTGAATGTTCGAGTTGGAGAGGACAAGAGGACTGGGCTTTGTGTGAATGGAATGGGGACCTTGCTTTTCTGTGCCTCATTCTTCACTTGTAATACATTAACCACAGTTTATTCGGAATTAGCGAGGTGGTGTTGGAGTAAACTGTTAACCCATAATAGCTAACTTCTCACTCACATAGCATGTCTGACAGGCTTTTCCAAGGAGTCTGCTCCACATAATTCAAAGTCACAGATGTCTCTATATGGTTTTATATAACCACAGGGGGCTGGTGCCAAGCCAGAGTGGACAGGGATATAAAGACTTTCTAAAGAAAATGAGGCCTGAGATAAGACTGCAAGAATGAGGAGAGATTAGCTAGAGTTTGCTTAACTTTCCTTAAGCAGAGTACAAGAGCAAGAAAAAATGGGGTGTGTGCAGAACACTAATACTGCTAATCCTGATGACAGAGATGCAAAAAGATGAGAGGTTAGACAAGGAAGGGGTCAAGTTACAGATAGTCCAAATCACCTTAAATTGTGTAAACTTATATACAATGGGGTGTCTTTGAAGGGGTTTCAACTGAACTAAGAAATGGTCAGAGTGTTGCTTCTGAGAACTCAGTTTGGCTATAGTGCAGACAATGGATTTAGCTGGGAAGGATCTGGTGGAAAGCAGGTTTACAGGAGGATTTTCCTAATCCAGGGTGGAGAAACAAGTAAGAGATGGAAAGGTGAAGAAAGATACAAGTATTTGGAAGGACAAAGGTAGGCCATACATAGTGATCGATGGGGTAGAGGGTGGTAAGGCAAAAGGAACTGGGCGTCTGGGTTATAAGTCAGATAGCTGTTTGGGTCATTGCCCTGAGATATGGAGTACAGGAGGGTGAACGGTCTTGGGGAGTCATGAATTCAGAGTTGGACTAGTTGAGTTTGTGAAGACGTTTGATGATGATATTGAGCAGGCAGTTTGGCCCAAAGTTTTGTAACTCAAGGAAGAAATTTAGGATTAATATCTATTTCAGAAGGCATCAACATACGGGTGGCAAGGGAAATCTTAAATATGAATAAATAATCCTTTCAGCAGTATGAATACTGGGGGAATCAGCAGCTCAAGGATAAAAGTCCAGGGAGCACCTCCACTTTAAGGGGTGGATAGTGGAATGTGAAGTAGACAATTAGCAAGGAGATGGAAAGAGACACTCACAGAGGTGGGAAGACAGCTAAGAGTTTAATGGGTCCTGGACATCAAGGAGGGAGATTGTTTAAAGGACACAGGTCATCCAATGGTGTGAAACACAGCAGAATAATCCAAGAAAGGAAAGGCAGAAGCGTCACCTTTAGATTTCATAGTCATCATGTAATTGATCACTTAGGTTTCATCAATGGCAGTGCACTGAATCACCGAATATTTATGAAGGAGCTACCGTGTATCAGACTCACAGTCAACCAAAGAGCTCTAGTCATGTCCTTGCAGAGCGTGAAGTTAAGGCATAAACAGTCCCACATGAAAGTATAAACTCAATTTTAATAAATTTCTGAAGACAAAGATGCAAACATGAGATGTTAGTGTGTATTATTATTCCAAGATGGCATCCTAAAGGGTAAAAAAGGAGACTGAACTCTGCTTATAGGTGGAATACAATCTGAGTGTCAAGAAAGAGTTTTGGACTGAAAAATACTTCAACAAGGTTGCTAAAGAAACAAACGACACAGAAGTGAAGAGATAGGAAAGAGAGGCAATGATGAACAGATCAAAGTCTGGAAGAAGCAATGGAGTGCAATACTTCCTATATAGGATGTGGTATACATAAGGGTCGGTGGGGGAGGGGGGCGTGCTCCTCTGAAAGAGAGAGCAACACGCTGACAAGGAGAGTGAAAAATGTGTCTGGTGAGGTTGATGTTCTTCGTGAAGTAGGAATCAAGTCTATCTCATAATACTGGGGAAGACGGCAATTAAGTAAAATGAGTTTTTAGGAAAATATAAAAATGAGTAGCTATTAAAAAGCGAGGAGGCTCTTTTTTTAAATAAGCAGAGAGGTTGTAGATGCACACAGGCTAACCGTGTTTTGTGATCTCTGACTTAGAGACAAGGTAATGTGTTCATCACATCGGGGCTTACAGTAAGGCAATGTAAGCCGGCACCGTTTATTGTTGAGTTGGGGACTAAGTGTTCAGGTGAATGAGAGGTGGATAGAAGTAATGTAAGATACATCCAGGCTTGGCCTCTAAATATCCTACCTGGCTCTTTAGCCCTTGGGAAACACAGGTTCTAGACACTGGGTCCCAGAGTCATCAAGTAAAAGAGAGCCACCGAGGAAAGCTACAATTACTCAGGTTACCTGTGGTGTGAGTGAGAAATCAATTCTTTTTTAGTTTAAATCCCTGAGATTTCTTGGTATGTTTGTTATGGTCACATAATCTAGTTGACCCTGACAATTATAACCACTATTGAGAGATTATATTAATTTATTCATGATATATTTATCAAATGATGATTATTATTATTATCTATTGCTTTGTAGTTTTTTATTTGTTTTTTAATCAGAAATGTGTTTAACAAGACACTGTTATGCTTGTAACTTGTATGGCTTTTTTAAAATATACTTTAAAGTTTTATTGTTGTTCAAGTACAGTTTTCTGCCTTTCCCCCAACCCCCACGCCCCGCCCGACCTCAACCATCCCCACCTCTCTCCCCTAATTCTACCCCCCCTTGGTTTTGTCCATGTGTCCTTTATAGCTGTTCCTGCAAACTCTTCACCCTTTTTGAATGTCTTGACTTATTTTTGAAGCATAGAATTTAGGCCAAGATAGCACATCTTAAAAGCGTAATTTGTCCTATTGACAAGATTCTACAACCGCTTGGACCCATTTCCCAACCTATTTCTTTGCTTTCAAGATCAAATTTCTGCTCCCTACATGTTCCTCAGGGCACAGGGCTCCTCGAAGAAGCAGGTATCGATTGGCAAAGACAAAAAGAAAAATACCTCTATTTCTTACAATAAATAACTATATCTTCCAATCATTTCTGACAGAATAGAACATGTAATATGAGGCCTTTCAGAATCCCAGAGTCCAAGATTATAGAGCTCAGAGGCCATCCACTTTAGCTCTTATTTTCTCTACATGCAGGGATCTCCTTTCCCTCGGTCTTCCCTCTCTGCCTAAAACCTTCAGAATTCTCCACCCTCCCTGCTCCACAGTTGGCATTTCTCTGCTGTGTTTAGTGGGTATAAAAGCACATTGCCAGGCATATAACAGCACAGCTTGGGATCAGACAAATGAGTTTTTGGTATCTGTTTCTGATAAATGTTTCCTCTGTGATTTTGAAGACATTCCTAAAAATAAGAGCCTCTAATCTCTATAAACGTGGGGTAATTATTTAACATCTTCATACCTTCATTTTCTTACCTATGGAATAGGAGTGAAAATTACATTCAATAATACATGTAACACACTTTATCCAGATTTTGATATGTAGCGTTAAAGATGAATTATGATTAACAAAAGCTAATTATCATCTAAGAGTACCTAATACATGCTGGTCATGGTTTTTTTTTTCTTTTTCAGTTCTCTCTCTCACTCCTAAAAGGGTGCTGTCAAACAAAACCTTTTTTGATGTTGGAAATGTATATCTGTACACCACCAGCACATGTTGCTATTGAACACTTCAAATGCGGGCAGTCCAACTGAAGAATTGGTTTTTAATACTTAATTTGAACTAATTTAAAGTTCAAGAGCCACATGTTGTTAGTGACTACTATATTGGCCAACACAACCTTAGAAAAACCATCAAACCAGGTATACATCATCTTACTTTTATAAAATAGAAAATAGTGTCTGGAATGTTAGGTAAGTTGTTTAGGGTAATTCAGCTAACAGATACATGAAGTAGGATATTAATCTATCTGTTTCTTGGTCATTTTTTTTCTTTTTAGCCTGTTGCTTCTGAGAATATTAACATTTACAGATCATTAGTTTCCTCATGTGCGTCACATTTGATTTTATATTAAGTAGTTTTCCTTCCCTGAGACTATAACCATGCAATATAGAAAAAAATGTATGAAGTTGCTTAGTTCAACTTCTGTCTCTCTAACTCAGGGATATTCTTTGAATTTCTGCATAGGTGACTTCCCAAACCTTTCCCAAATACTACCAGTGTCTGGTGGATTGTAACCTCACAGTGTTACCTGTGCTGTTACTAGAACATGTTTTCTTATCCTGCATTAAACTCCAACCAAATTCCATGAGTTTTGAGAGGGGTGGTTGAAATCAGATGAAGCCACTAAAACAGTGTCTTCTCTGCTCATTAAGGTCATTGTCCCACTATCAAATGCATGCAAATGCCCATCTTGCATTGTAGACTTTGGGGACATACAATGGAAAGAGGTGATGAATGCAGTGCGGTCAAATCCTGGCCAGACAATCCAGGAAATTTGTCACAATGGTTTGTGTTAATACTAGGACATTTTGTCAGGGCAGAATTCACTCACTCATACGAATGTTCCCGTTATAACTAACACATTTAGAAGAAAACAGAGTCACAAACTAATATGAATAGAGAGTAAGGTAGTGAGCAGAGAAGCAGGGTAAGGGTGGAAGATGATTGTATAGCTGATCAAATATGAGAACCAGCACATTCTGCTTTACAGACAAAAGTACCGCTTTCTCTTAATTTGGAGGGTGCAGCTTCTACCATGCTGTGCGGGAGACCACTGAGGAGGCACAGTTTTTCAAGGGGAAGAGTTCAGGCACTGAAGTCAGAAAATTCAGCTCTGCCTGGCACTGCTAGGCTTTCGTGCTTAGTTCTTTCTTCATAGCAGCTATTTCGAACCTTCCTGGTTCTTCTTAAGTTCTGGAGCTTTGCCATCTTAATTCCTCACACTTACCAGGTGCTATTTTTTTCTCTGTATTAAAGAGAGATTGGAATCTCTTGAAGCTACTCCAAGTTCTTCCAGTGTCTATAGATAAACTTACAAATTCCCTCTCCCAGGCTTTCCTTTTGTTAAAATGATCATGCTTAGCTCTTTCTTCATAAGAATAACCCCTCCTGCCTCCTCAGGGTTCTCACTGTCTTGCTGTGACGTCTTCTCCCCTGGATCTTTGATATCTCCCTTTTTATAGACACATTCCCCCAGATTTTGAACCCGCTCAAGTCTCTCTTATTTGAAACACACACGTACACACACACATCTGGAAACTTTCAACCACTCATCTTCCTCCAGGTCTCACTCTACTTCTCACTTTGGCACATCAGTCTCCTCACATGTATTGCCCAACCTGCCTGCTTCTGTGTCCGAATTTCACACTCATTCTTCAACCCAATGCACATTACATTTAACACCACCATTCTTTTGGAACTGTTATCACTAAAGTCATCAAATGCCAGCATTCCTTGAAAAAAGAAATTCTTTTACTATTTAATCATATTTATTGTTATTTTATTACAGTTGTCCCAATTTTCCCCCTTGGCCCTCCTCCGACCATCCCATCCCCCGCTCCCACAATCAATTCCCACTCTGTTGTCTGTGTCTGTGGATCATTGGTACATGTTCTTTGTCTAGTCCCTTCCCCATCTTTGCACCATTATCTCCCCGCCCCCAACCCCTCTGATCACTCTCGGTCTGTTCCATGTTTCTAGGCCTGTGCTTCTATTTTATTTATTACTTTATTTTGTTCATTGGATTCCTCTTCTAGGTGAGATCACATGGTGTTTGTCTTCCACTGACTAGGTTATTTCACTTAGCATAGTATTCTCCCTTCTACTCTGCAAACTGTAAATACACCACAGTTTTCTGATCCACTCATTTACTGATGGGCACTTAGGCTGTTTCCAGCACTTGGCTATTGTAAATAACACTGCTGTGAACACTGGGGTGCATAGGTTCTTTTGAATTGGTGATTCAGGGTTCTTAGGGTATAATCCCAGCAGTGGAATTGCTGGGTCAAAGGGCAGCTCCACTCTTAGTTTTTTGAGAAAATTCCATACCCTTTTCCACAGTGGCTGCACCAGTCTGCATTCCCACCAACAGTAGAAACACAAGAGAAGCCCCTGGCTTGGGGCCCGACATCAGTGCTCTGTCCTTGAGCTCTGTATGTATGGACAGTCCCAAGCACTCCAAACTATTTGTGAGCAAATAACACTAAAGCAAAGGAGAGGAGAGGGAAGATGAGTGTGGGCATTCTGTTTCCACTCCCTGGTGAATGACTCCCAGATTTGGGGGTCATCCTTTAAAGATCCTGGGTAAGCCTTTGTGGCAAGAATCCAATGACTTTTGACCTGTTATTAAAGTGGCTCTGTTTGTCCCCATAAATGAGTTTTCCCCTAATACAGGGGTGCATGTTTTAGCATATTCTATTGTCCTCTCTACCAGATGCTTTAATGTCTCCAGACAAATTTGTAAATCAGAAGTCTGCTTATTTCCTAGCATGCAAAGCTCCACAGACAGATGATCACCAGAATTAGTGGGGTGGTCACCCTCTAATCCTGTATACAGGTGTTGAACTACTACATTGTACACCTGAAATGAATATAACCAGTATAAGACTGTATATCAAATATACTTGAATAAAAATTAAATTAAAAACAAAAACCCACCACAGTTTAGCATACAAATTCTTTTCAATCTAACCCTAACTCCACTTTTACAGCTTTATATTCTGACTCTCCCCTCTCCCGCCATCATTTATGATCTTGCCACATACAGACAAAACACAATTCTCAGTGAGTGTCTGGCTTTTTGCTTCTCCCTCTAAGGTCTCGGTATATGCTATGTTCTCTTTTTGGAAGACAATTTCTCTCCACGTGATGGGTTTCAATGCAGAAAAGACTGCAGAAAACATTCTCTCTGCCAACTCCCTCCACCTTCACTCTAACACAGCTGGGTCAGGAGCTCTCTCCTTTGTCCCCATCCATGACAAGTACAAAGTACATCACACTTGGAACTTACCTCCTCGACAACAGATTATTTGCATGTTTATGTACTCTGTGTCAAGAGCTTTTTGCCTTAGCTGTTTCTTCTACTTGAATGATATTACTCCAGATACTCCGTATGGCTGCCTCCTCACCATTCGTCAATTGTTAATATTACGGTATTTTACAATTTCATACAAGGTAGACCTGCCTGATCTGCAGATACTCCTGACCACTCTCTCTCACATTACCTTACTTTACCTGTATGTGACATTGTCTAATTTATTTGGCTACCAATTGATTGTCTCCCTACAACCAGAAATAAAGGGCCTTGAGAGCAGGGATTGCCAGTTTTATTTATTTCTGCGCCTCCAGCACCTTGACCATGACTAATGTATAGTAACTGCTCAATAAACATATGTTGACTGCCTGTCATCCTCACTAGACAGTGAACCTTTAGAGTGAAAGCTGTGCCTTTGCATGCTCAGCACCTACCACAACGTCTGGCACATGTTACGTGCTAAAATATATGTTAATCAAAGGCATGACATTTTTAATTAGCCAATCAAGAACTGGTTATTCATTGGGAGGTCAAGAAGACACACAGTTCTGTGGGGTATAATCACTGGGGAGAGTGTCCTCCGGAGACTGGCTGGAAGACAGCGAGGAACTGATTCAGGCACCAATAAAAGGAAACCCATGCATTGCACACAGAACAAGTTCAACATATGTTTGTAACATGGACTTAACAAAAAGTGTTTTACACTTCAACACTAATTCACTTTTTTTAAAAAAAATACCGTTTGAAACCTGCCATAGAATCACCTGCTGCTTCATTCAAATGGGGGATGAGTTGCTGCGGGACAGGTGTCTGACAACACGCTAATAGCCAAGTCTATTGAAGGCACAATGTTGACTTTCAGGAGCGCTTTCCTTTTCTTCCTCGCCCTACCCCCGCTTCACAAAAAGAATGCCACTCTCCTGAGAGGATTACAATAGCAGCCCACAAATGAATCCTCTTCCTTTGAGACAAACTAACTGTAGGGGAAAAGATAATTACTTAGTGCCTTTATCTCCAAATTATTTGTAATAGAATCTGAAATCACACCACAAGGTCTTTCATGAGGATGTCATAAATTAAGATGCATTGGCGTATCTGGTGCATCTGTTCCATTCTCTGGCCCTTTGTCTTCTGCAAAGAGCACACCAACCTCAGTACCCAGCAGACAGCCTTTACGCAAATGATGTCGTGGTCTATAGCATTAATATTCAGTGATTGTCTGTCATAGACACCTTACTGTACATCTGTTATGCAAATGTATGTTAATTCCGACTCCCTGACAGCTGCCTAGCTTCCCTCCCTAAAATGATCTTTTCCATTTTGAAGTTTGCAATCTGTTCCCAAAAATGTTATTCCAACAATTAGCTGAAATTGCTAAACAAAAATTGTACATGTTCCGTCTAAAATAGAAGGTAGCATTTAAAAATAGAGGGTGAACCTTGTTCCCATGTTGCTTATTTTCTATGTGCTTCCGCACAGGGTAAGATAAACAGTAATCTCTGCACAGCTTGGCTTGGGGCAAGTGACAGGTTTGCCTATCCCGATCCTAGGAGTTCGACAAGATTGGATGGTATCACCAGTCCTGTCATTAAGGGACTTTGTCCTTAAAGATGTTTTTAGTGATGCACAGAGCTTCTCTCTATGTCTGAAACAGCTTTGTTTTCCCCACCAAAATAATTAGTATCAAGCACTTGGATATCACCAAATGGCAACACAGAGTGTCAATAAAGTGAGTGATGAATGATTGTGGAAGGAGACCTAAAAGAACATCCCATGAGACACAGAACACTGTAGACCATCTTCGTACATGTTGGTGATGTTCAGTGGAGGATGCTTCCACATGTCCTATCTCTGTTCATTTGCAGGAATAGGTGAAGGGCTTTGGAACAGCAATAGAACTATCCATTAGGACCTATACAGGTATTGTGGTGTTTGATAAATTACAATAAACATTTAGTGAACAAATGAGCGCTTGTATCTGACCTGCAGTGGGCTAGTCACCATGCTGGCTGTATGAGTTAAATCTTAACCACATTCTTGTGGGATGAGTACCATAGACAGCCCATTTTAACAGTAGGGATCAAAGTGAGGAGGGACTTCTGCAAATGCACAGAGCTGCTGTGACTCTCACCCAGTGTTTATTTCCAGGTTTTTCTACTGAGAAGAGCACTGCAAACTGGAGAACCATAGACTGAGTGCCGTGAAGAAGTCACAAGTTTCTGCTTTAACGGGGTTTCTGACTCTGACCTCTATTTCTGACTCTGGATATCTGATGCTTGGCCTTCTGGGAAATCTAAAGCCTAACTAAGAGAAATGGACTTTAATCTGCTCTGGTCCAGCCATCCTGAGGACTCAGTTTGTTCGAGGATATTAACAAGTGGAATTCCTCTCTTACCATGGAAGAGTCCATCTCTAATACGATGGTGCTAACCCAGGTGACTCTCAAGGTTCTACTCTAGTCTAACATTGTTTCTTTGTAATTTATTTCTGCATTAGTAATAGGACAATGAATGAGTTAAATATATTAAAAATATCTTGGATACATGATATATTACCTTCACTAATTTTCAATGACTCTATGATTAAGATGGTTATGGTAACACAAACATTCATTAGTTTTCACAGGAGTCTTTTTTTATTATTACTTTAAGAGATTCCAAGGTTTTCAAATGTTATAGTTTCATTTTATTTGCACTTGAGTCCAATAAACTTGATCTTAGATTCCATAATAAGTTACATTTTCTCATTTAAATGCTATAATTGAATAGGATAGGAAGGCAGAATTGTATAAATTATTCTGAGGGAACAAACACAGCTTTATGTCATTTTATTTACATGCTAATGTATTTTTAAGGTAACATGTATACACAACTCATTATAAGGCACTATCTAGTTAAGTTCTAGTGTTGTATATATGAAAACAGGGACATAACGTAGTAAAATATTTTGTCTGACTTCACATAGTTAGTAAGCAGGATAGCTGAGATTTGACCTTATACTGAATCTCTTTTTATATTACAAATCCATATACTATCCTGATTATTATTAAAAAAGTAGAAAATTATAATAAATTGTCAAATATGTTCTCTGAATATTAGGTGGAATAATATATGTGTGTATGTGTGTGTTTGCTGTCTTAACCCAGCGTAGGAGTCCTGGTTAGAAGCTGGTCTGTTCTCCTGACTGAGCAGGCAGTTAGGACCCTCGTCCTCCCCTTTTAGCAGGATCTCACACTTCAGGCCACGACACGCCTGCCTTAATTTTCCCAGGGCCAGCTACTGGGCGGCCAAAGACAGCCCATACCCCAGCACCTGCAGAAATTGTTTACACTGGTCAAGTCTAAAACTTCTTGCTGTGTCTTGCCCATTGCTTCCTGCAGAAACCACAGTAAAAAATGCTGACTCACGGTTCCTCTCTCCCTGCCTTGAGTGCCCCCGGTGCATCCCCATGTGGCCCTGCTTGTCTTGCTGTGTTCTCTCCTGGGAATGCACAATAAAACTGTAAAACTTTTTTTAAAAGATTTTATTTATTTATTTTTAGAGAGGGAAGGGAGGGAGGTAGAGAGAAACATCAATGTGCAGTTGCTGGGGGTCGTGACCTGCAACCCAGACATGTACCCTAACTGGGAATCAAACACTTTGGTTCACAGCCCGCACTCAATCCACTGAGCTATGCCAGCCAGGGATTAAACTTTAGAACTTTTAACTGGTCTCTCTTGACCTACATCCGTCCTCATCATACCTCACTCAAGGTAATCAGGTTAAAATAGCGTGTGAGAATGTCTAGGGATAAGAATCACCTGACTTGATTCAGTCAAAAGCTCTGAAAGGTTGCTGCATCTGGTTAATGACCAGTGAAGAGCGTTATACTCTGAGGCTTGTGTTGCTTATTGAGCTTCTCTGTAAAAAGTTGGCAATAATTTTCAACTCATAAAAGTTGGGTTGAGGTTCCAGTAAAAGGACATATACTACAAAAGCTTAGCACAATGCTTGACTCATATTAGGGTCTTAAAAAGCATGCCTAAAGCAAGAAGAGTGGCAGAGGGGAATACAATTTGTCTCAAAATTTAGAAGTAAGTATATTTTTAAAGGTAACTCATTCCACAAAACTGTTAAGATTTAACTCATGTGACCAGCATAGTGACTGGTCAGATACCATGCTTATTTGTTCTTAGTAGGTTTTCACTGAATGTTTAATGTAACTTATCAATGTATACATAACATATATAATATATATTGATAAGTTATATATATAAATATGTTGATAGGTTGTCTTAACATTTACATACATACATACTGACAAAAGTAGGTTTGCAGTTGTTAGTATGGAAAATAATATTGATACAGTGATTAATAAATAATAGTACAGGAATAAACTCTGTGTTTTGCATTAACACAACTGTAAAATTACTTTTGACCTACCCTATACACACATATGTACATATAAAGAAATGTACATATCTGTGTACATATTTGTGTGTATATTTCTGTTTGCTACTTTACAACAAACTTTTCTATTTATTATCTCCTTTGTTACCCCAAACTCCCTGCTGATGTAAGAAGAACTCCAATGAAGTTTATTTTAAAAACAGGAAAACTGAGGTATAAGATAATTAATTGTGTTTTCTGAGATATCTTGCTTCAACTTAAAAAAAATATTGCTCAGTGGAAAGCTTCGTGGCCATCGATCTAAGCCAAGGTGCATTTCTGGTGGAAGTAAGCAGTGCTGGTTAGTAGGTGCAACTCTGCAGCAGTTAAGAAAACAAGGCAAGGATCTCATTTGTGCATTTCTATGAGAAATCAATCCTTCCTCCTTTCCCCTTCGCAACAATCCATGACACTGAATGATATTTATCATTTCTACCTTTTATTCTGTTTTGTATTGAATAAATTATTTCACAGTACATTTCTCCTGTGATCTTTCCTGTTAAGGATTTGGAGTGGTATTTTGTTGTCTTACCATTTAATCCCTATTCTCTAGGGTTCTGACCAGGGCTGTTATATAAACCATAAACTGTCAGCTAAGAAACAAAGTGTATAGTACTCACAGCTGGGCTTTTATTTCATGACTGGAGGACCCATATTTAATGGAGTATAAGAATCAGGTT
Organism: Phyllostomus hastatus; assembly: GCF_019186645.2. NCBI lineage: Eukaryota > Metazoa > Chordata > Mammalia > Chiroptera > Phyllostomidae > Phyllostomus > Phyllostomus hastatus. The sequence goes on from NW_025333709.1 coordinate 6,551,381, forward strand.
TGCAGTTGGAGTCTATTTGCTTATACCAAGTCCTCAATGGATAGAGAAGGCTCAGCCCCATCAGGGGCCACAGAGATCTGCCCCCACCAGAGGAAAAACCTAGCCAAGTCAACTGACAATGAGCAAGGATGATGACCACATGCAGACATGGATGTTTCAGGCCCACCAGTAAAACATGCTCCCTTAATATTCTACACTTACCAATTAGCACCTTCGCTTCCCTTGGGAGAAGCTGCTAATGGAAGGGTGCAGAGGCCACAGCACGAGGCAAGGATCAGAAGCCTCCCTCCAGGAGAGATTCGGGGAATACTCTCTGTTCCCTTTGTTCACAAGAAACTTCGGAGACAGGCATGGTAGAAATTATTATCTACACTTTTTATAGGTAAAGGAAATTTAAACCCAGAGCGATTTTATGACTTGGTTAGAATATTCCTATTGTGAAGAGCCACAGCCAAGCCTCAAAGCCAATTTTTCTGACTTCTGCTTTGCAGGTTCTTTCCACTCCCCAGATGGTGTCTGTGGGCTTGGCTCTCACCTTCAAGCTTCACCGCCCCCGGATGATGGACGGAATTTGCTCTGGGCATCTGAGCCCAAGCGGAGGTGCAGGTGCCAAACTCACTGTGCACTTTCCATCTACTCTTTGCTACAGTTCAATAAAGCAACCCCCCAACACCTGCCCAGTGAGCTGCCTACGTTGAGATTATGATTCATCCCAGAGACAAGGGACAACACGGGAAGCTGCTCTCAGAAGACAAGATCCCTGTGCACGCAGCTGACACGGCCTCCTGGCTGACTCTGGTGTCATGATGGAGTCCTCAGAATGAGAGGGCAGCTGGGGAAAGGACACCGAGTGGAAGTGCAGCCACACCCAAACTCAGCAGTAAGTCTATCCCCACTGTGGATTTGACCTCCATCCCTCTTCTTTAGTGGCACTTTTGCAGCCTTTCGTGGTTTGGAATTTTACACTGCAGTCGGCAGCCTCTTATATGATCCCACTGAAGTCAGTCATTGGTTGGCTAATCAGAAAGGTAAGTTAAATTGTAGAGTCGAAAGCAATGATGCATGACTCCCTTAAATATTTTACTTGAATTGATAACAGAATAATGTCTACCCATTCAGCAATGTTTCAATGTAAAGGCAAGATCTGTGATTTTGATACAGGTCTTCTGATTGGATCGCTACGTTAAATATCCTGTGTAAACCTCGTTCCTAATGAATTTGTTATGACTTCCAGCTTCATTTTCCTTAAAGTGAATTCAAATTTAAAGACATATTTGAGGTAATGGAAATGCAGACTCTTTCTAGATTAAAACTATTTCTTCTCCACTAGTTTATTGAGTCTTGCCACAATTTAATCTGATATGACTTAGCACTATTCATTCTATGCAAAGCATTAGATTAAATTGGTTTTTATAGGAAAGACAGAACAAATAAGTTCCAGTGAGAGGAAGGTGGAGTAGGTTTTATGTCTTTGGTACGGTTGGGTTCATCCCTTTCCAGCAGAATGTGTTTCATCAAAATGCTGTATCTCACTGAATCTTAGTTTCTGGTGACTAGGACAATGATGAGAAACTACCTTGCAAACTATTATGCAGTTTCAAGGAGTTGATGCTTGTGAAAGGTTTAAAAAATGATTACAGAATGTGGGATAAAAGGAGGATGTTACAGGAAGCAATGAGTGGGGCATAAGAATGACTATTCCTTTCTGCAGGATTTCCTCTGGCCACCAGAGACCGGAGCTACAGGCATGGAGACACTAAATAGCCACTTCATAAAGTGATGCTGAATACAAACGAGTGTTGCAGAAGGTGAGTGCCTGAGGCTTCACTAACAGCAAACCTGGGACCAGTGGACAGAGTGAGGTCAGGGTATCCTGTTAGGAGCCAGTTTCCTTCATGTAGCATATACTGGAAGAAGAGCTAGTATCGTAAATTGAGAAAAATCTGTAGTGACTTCCTGAAAGAGAGGAAAGGAAGTCCCTTGACTTGACCAGAGTCAAGAAACATAGTCATGAAACAGGTAGATATGGCCGAGTTTTAGGGACTGACGGATGGTACTTCAGGCAATAATAAAAAGCCAAACAAAGAGATGGTAGTATACATCTTCTCACAGAGAGTGATTAAACACAGCTCAGCTAAGACAATGCTCCTGAGAAGTTTTTTCCACCTTCATTCTTTCTGAGCAAAGTCAGCTTTGAGTTAATCTATGTATCCCCAGCTCTCCATGGGGTGTAAACAGACATGAGTTTGACTCAAAGGGCTGTTTGTTTTTCCAACACAAGAGATTTCTGTGGAGAACAAAATGAATTCAGGAACACGTATAGAATGGGGGGGTGTCATTGGCATTTTAGTGTTTTCATGTAACTTAGCAAGAGCCTAGCTAATTCCATTTTTTTCTAAAAAGCAGAGCTCGGTATAAAGGAGGTAAAATAAATGTGTGAGGAAAAATCCAGCATTCTCTCTTGTTGTATAGTTGGAGGGAATCTATAAACAAGAAGGTGAACATCCCCAGATCCACGCACCAACCATGTGTCTTACCCTCTGATCCAGCATGTGCAGGTTCTTGATTTATAAGATCACTATTCAAGGAAGTTTTCAGAAAGATGTGTTCGGAGATTGTTCCCAAAGGTCCCAGGTCTGGGGAACTGAGTCATTTTTATGTATCAAATTTATCAATAGTTTTAAGTAAGCCACAGCAGGAACTCACCCAAGAGTCTATGGAAAATTGTGAAATTAATAGAACTCATCTCTGGAGCCTTCAGCCTCCATGTTTCATTTTTTTTTTCCTGCCACTCTCATGCCACCTTCCATGTCCCTAGAAGCCCTCTCAACTTTTTCCCTCCTAAAAAACTGAGTTTTCATAAAAATAAATATTTTGATGACCTTGCTAATTTTTTCCTTTTTTAAAGGCTATTTTTGACTGTGACATCAAAGGTATTTTGGGGAAGGCATTTTTTCAAGAGAAGGCAGAAGGTCATCCCAGAGCTCCTAATATCATAGTGTTTCCCACCAGCTCTTCTTAAATGGTACTTGTGGTTTGCTTTGGCACAATGCAGGTATTTAAAATTACACAATTAATGAACAATATGCACAGCTAGGTGTGTGCTCAAAGGTTATTACCAGGGACTTGAGAACAGATACTATGCCGATATTCACAAGAATAGCTGTATGACTAATTACTTTCTCTGTTACTCATACATGCATCATTTCTGCCAAACCTTTCCCAAAATATACTCTGCAGATAATCAATAGATATTAGTAAATATTACTAGATCGTCTTTACCCTTGGAGGACAGGTCTTTGTTACAACAAAAGTTGACCATGTTTCACAATGATTACTCTTCCCTTACTCTTGACAAGACAACTTGGGAATTTTTTCTCAGGTCTTCTTTGTTCAGCCATCTTGGGATTCCTGGAGGTTAAATCCAGGAAATTGTGTGTCTCTCCTTAAGCCTGTTATCCCAAAGAGATTCTCTCTCATGCTAATCTGCACTCAGCCTCTAGCAATTAGTTAAAAACACTATTTAAATTTCTTTACCAGTTATGGCTCCATGGCTTTCTGCTCTAGGTAAGTAGATCTCAGCTGTGAGTTTCTGGATGGGTCATCTGTCTAGATTTTAGGATAGTAGTATGTCAGGTGACTTCAGTTCAATGACAGGTTCAACAAATGTCATTGATAGTTTGTTTTGCTATGTCTTGCTGTAAAGGTGGAAGTCACAATTTCCAAAGTTTGTTACATGTTGGAATTGAAACCAAAAGTGATTTCTATAGTTTCTTGATAATATTTTCAATGAATATAGAATTCAGATCTGACTTTTTCTCTTTCAGCATGCTCAATATTTCATTCCATTGTTTTCCTGCTTACATGATTTCTGATGAAAGTCTGCTGTAATTCTTATGAATGTTTCTCTCTGTAATGTCTATTTTTTTTCTGGCTATCTTCAAGATTTTCTCTTTGTGGATTTCAGCAATATGATTATGATAGAACTAGGTGTAGTTGTATTAGTACTTATCATGTTTTATGTTCTCAGACCTTAGATCTGTGGTTAGTGTCTGCTAATAATTTTGGGAATTTCACAGTCATTATTTCTTTAAATTTGTCTTTTATTCTCCACCTGTTATTTCAGTTCCATATGTTAGACTATTTTATATTGTACCTCATTTCTCTGATGTTCTGCTCTATTTTTTTCCTTAATAGTTTTCTTTTTGTATTTCAATTTGGTTAATTTCTGTTCATTTCTTTTAAGCTCATGTCTTCTTTACTTGATTGTATTCGGTCTACTGGCAAGTCCATTAGAAGCATTCTCCATATCTGTTACTGTGATTTTGGTATTTTATTTTAAATATCACAATTTTATTTTTATTCATATTACTTTCATTTCTGATGGCATTACATATCTGACCTTCTATTTTGTCCTCTATTTTTTTGTAATACAGGCTTTAACGTGCAAATCATAGTTATTTAAAAATTTTTGTCTAATAATTTCAACATCTGTGAATATACAAGTCTAGTTTCAATGTTTACTTGTCTCTTCAGACTATGTTTAGTCAGCTTCTGTCTATGCTTCAAAGTTGTTTTTTCTTTTTTTTATCAAAAGAATAGTGTATTGTGTAAGGCAGTAGGTACTGACACAAAAATTTTTATGCTTGGAGATAAAATTCCTTTTCTTCTCCTGTTTTTTAAGAGAGTGTGTTGTGCTAACATACTCAGGAGTCGAACTAGGTTTGGAGTTTTCTCTTACCTTGTTTTTGACTCTCTTCATAAGCTCCTGAGTCTTTCTTTTTCTGTGCTCCCAGAGAATTTCTGTCTCCTGAAGCTCCCTCTCCTGTGTTCTAATATTTGTTTTACTTAATGCTTGCCAGTGTGTGGGAAAATGTCCTGGGGAATACTCTGGTGTTTTAATTACACCTTAGTATTCAGCTCTGTGAACCTGAACCTTGAAAGTGTGATCTTTTCCAGTGTCCTCTCCCTTCTCCCAATGTAATACTGTCTTGCATTTCTTTTTCCTGATTTCCCAGGGATGGGGTTTTGTTTTCTGTTCCTTTCCCCCAATGGAATTTCCACCAATGCCTTCAGGCTAAAGTTTGGTTACTTTGCTTTATGCAGGTCAAGTGTATTGTTTCATAGGGGAGAGTGGCTACAGGACTGGACAGAATGTCAGCAGTAACTCCTGTGCCTCTCCCCTTCCCAGTCCATGGTGAAAGCTTTCTTGGATTCTCTCCACATCTTCATTGTGAGAAGCTGGTGAAACAGCTGGAGAGAGTGTATAAATAGCTTTATGTTTGTGGCTCAGAGCAGCTTCACACTCCCACAAATCTATACTTAGTCTTTAGAATTCATTAAAAATGTTTAGTTGATTCTTCTTATCAGTGCATATGGCATTCAGTAACAATGTCCCAAGCAAGTAAAGGCCTAAGTCCTGTTTTTCATTACTAATATCTGTCTCTCTCCATATTTTAGGTTATTTTTTTTGTGACAGTAGCTCTCTGATAAAACAAATGCACAAACAAATACACTTGCTTGCTGAGCAGTTTCCTTATCTTAAGGGTGGAAAAGATGCTTGTTCTAGTTATCACTGACCAATTGCTGGCCATTCACTTTTGACTTTACATTTTGACTTTTCTTTATTCAATCTGCCATGGTTTACTCCTTTTCCCATATAATGATTAGCAGGTTCCCTAATTCAGACCCTTGATTGCCTATGTGCCTCACTTTATCCCCAAAGCAGAGTACAGACATCCAGGTTTTCTAAAAATCTATTCTCTTTTTGGCATTCTATTCTTTATGTGATATTGCCATTGCTTATATTGCCATCTGGGTTACAAATTTATAATTCCATAAATTTTGTATACCTATTATCTCACAGGAGTCAATGCAAAGCACAGTACAGAAACAATAAATTAAGTTGACACAGTTCTTACCCCTGAGGAGGCCACATTCTAATCAATAATATAATGTATACATACACCTGACACAAAACTTACCATGTAAAGTTTGAACGAGAGAAACAGAGTGTTTTAGGAACCCAGTTTTATATGTGGATAACAAAATGTGTGCATTAAAAATATGCATGCAGTTTGTATTTTAAGTAAATATATAACAAATATATTAATGTAAATATAATAATATAGAATACTATGTATTTACTTTAAATTGTTTTCTGTCATTTTACATATATGATCATGTGGCTATGATTTTTTTTTCTGTAATTTGTTTCATGTAGGGTTTTAGTGAGAATATTTGAGACACCATTAGTAGACAAATCTGAGCCAGAAACAAATCAAACTCTGCATGCTTACAGCAGTCATTTTGAAACATCCCTGTGATCTGAGAAACTCAAAAAACATTGGACTTTGAAAGACTGGTTTGAAATTATACTCCAGAATTTTGATATTTTTGAGAATGCAAGTGAGATGGGAGGAAGGAGGATGGGCAGTATATTGGTAATTTTTAATAGCTAAGCAAAGTCTTGATTTTCTTAAAAAAAAAAACAACCCTTTTTTCAAATAGGGAAGGACATTTCTGTTAGTCTAGTTGATATTGGAGAGACTATTCCTGGGAAGGCACTCTTGAGCCACGTTAGAAATATTGTTGGCAATAAGAATGATGCAGCGATTACTGCTAAGGTGTAGAGATTCACAGAGACATGTATTTCCAACAGGATGCCCTGCACACAACTACTAGACATTCACAGAATAAGGCTTCTTCCTGGGAACACATCTTATCTTCAGAGTAATGGTTATATTTGGGGAAAGGGAGAAAATGGGCTCAGGGAGAACAAAAAAAAAGCAATAACTACACATATTGATGTTAATTAAAAGGTCTAAATTAAGCTTATCAGAATTATCACATGTTAAATTTCTTTGTTGGGTACATTATCATATTATCCTGTACAGTTCTCTGCATGTTTGAAATATTTTAAATACAACTATGAAGAACCCAGAGCTACTTCAAGTTTCTGATCCCACTTGTACGTGGAGCACTGGTTTTCTGGTGAGCTGCGAATTAGCATGAAGAAAATATAGGCTTGCACAAACATTCCTGTGTTCAAACACAGAGGAGCATGATTATATTGAATACCCATTCAAACTGGCCAAAACTACAAATCCTATCGGCCATGAGGTGGCCGCATGGGGCAGGAGCAGATGGAGCAGTAGTTCGGCATGGCTTTCCTCAGTCCTCAGAACCCCTGGAGGCTTCTCAAGGCTGTCTGTGTCACTCTCTCTGCAAAGGTGGGTATCACAGGGTGCGTAAAGTTCATTTCTTACTAAAGCATTGTCCTTTTTACACATGACCTTTTAGCATGATTCTAGAAGTTATTCCAATAACACTGAATGTGCTTTTTTTTTTTTTTTTGAAAAGAAATGTTCTCTGATGCTGAGTCTTTGTCTTTCTAGAACCAAGCTCTGGGTCTGCAAGGTTATATACTTCTTCAGAAGAGAGCACTGTGCCACTGTCCCAGGAGAACTGTACCATCAAGTCTTTCAAGCCCTTTCACAGCCTTTTAAGCTGAAGGTTAGCAGGGGACGTGGTAGACTCTTTCAGAGGAATTTTGAATCCCTATGTCGTTTCGTAGAAACATAAAAACAATACAGATCTTTAAACATAATGTACATATGGCATGATTCTAGTCTGTCAAAAACTGTGTTTTGGTAGAAGACTAGGAAGATATCTGAATGAACACATTACAGCTATTATATCTCCATGGTGACTTTATCAACATATTTTCATTGCTCATTTTGTATTTTTAAAATTATTAAAGAATCTTATGTTTTATAATAAAAACTATATTATTATATAGAAATGTATAAATAATGTAGATATTTAACATAATATAAAGACTTTATTAAAACAGAAAAATCTCTGTATTACTTATATGGCCTATAAGTGTATAGAATTTAATAAAATAGGAACTAAATGTCTTGTCATAATTTGCTTTTAAGTTTAAGGAAGGCATTGGCATTAGAAATATCTATTGTGCCTATTTCATTGTGATAAGCAATGGCAAGTTTTACATTTAAGCCTTGTCTTTTTAGTTTCTTTTTGTTTTTTGTTTTTTTGTTTTTTCCAGAATGGCAGTATTTGAAAAAATCAGCACTCATGATCTCCTTTGTCTTCAAGACCATATTCTACAAAACCGACTTCTTTTTGAAGACCTAGGAGGATGCAGTGATGTGGATGACGCTGAGAGGCGGGAGGAAGACGGTGACCATTGCCACCATGCATGAGCACCATCTGGATGGGACTGGGCTCCTCTGTAGACCACAGCCCTTCAGTCACCCCTCATCACAGATCCAGACCGGACAGATGTCTAATACAAACAGCCACCTGGAAGCATAACTCTGCCCAAACCCAGCTGAGCTTTCGTTCTCTGGTATTCTGATAACCAGGGGCTCTTCTCCTGATGTTGACTTCTGAATTCCCTGACTTACGATTATTCTTAGGGGCTGTCAGCCAAGGCTCCAGTGACTTCCAAAAACCGGTATCATTGGATGCATTCAAGTCTTTCCTGAGCTCCCCGTTTCACTGTTCATTGCTTTTCCAATTCTTTCTCCAAACCACATTTATTTCCAGGCACTCTCCTCCATTCATTCTTAAATCTCAGTATTTAAACTCCTGAGTGTATTTACATTGAAATGGAGTGCTGAAGCCTTTTGGTATTTGAAAAAGCATTTGAGGTTTTTAATGAACTTTTCAAAGATTCTTGAATTGATGCTTTGCCAAGAATAGGACTACTCGAAACAACAGGAGGTTTGGGTTCAATTTCAAACTACCCGGGCACCGATCCAGGGCAAACTGGAGCCTTCAAAAATCTGCAGGTGTTCCCTTGCCCCTTAGCCTCACACTCAAGGGCTTTGTTGATGGGACTCTGCCTCCCTTGTCAAGCTCATCTCTAACCCTACAGAAGACCCCTGGGCCTGCCTGCTCTTCCCCAGATGACATTTCCATGATCTGTGTCTTGCCTGTTACTTTCCCCTTTGCCTGGGACTTCTTTCCCATTTTTGTCAACTGCCATTCCAAAATCCATGGGCTAAGTTTAAAATCAACCTCATCGTGAAACTTTATTTTGCCTGTGGAAGATTTGGAAAAAGTACATACATTAGTTCCCCAAATGCTTGATTTGATTTTTTACATGATCCCTCAGAAGCCATAGAACTAAGGAAACTGTAATACAATTCTATCTTCATAAGAGAAAGCTTGCGACTTCTTTCACACATGTCTTCTGTGTAAACAAAGTCATGTTTATGAAGCTCTTGAGGTGTAATCGGTGTATCTGTAACTCTGGAAGTTAGGAAACTTATCTACTCTCTCTACCCCAGAAGTCGTATCTGAGTCACAGGTGTAGTAATAAGCATTCCTGAAGATACTGTGAGGGGGATTAATTGAGGAAATCTGTGTAGAATCTTAGAATACCATTTAGCAAAATTTCATTATATTTATTAACAAATATTCTCTTCTCTTCTCCATGCTTATTTGAATTAGCTCTGTATAGAAGTTCAGGCACCTGTGCAGTTTCTTTGCCTTCTCCAAACATTATCTATTACTTAATAACAGGGACCATATTCTCACAAGGCCAAAGACCGTGGTACATATAAACTTTTAATACATTATATACATAATGCAATCAAATGAAACCTAAGAAAAACATGTTTTGGTCTATTTTTTATGGCTCCATGCTTGCTATTGTCTCAAAACTTCAACAAATAAAACCACTAAAGAATGTGAACAACAAAGTTTGACACTGAAATGAAAATTTATACAGGAGAATACTACTCGGCCATAAAAAAGAAGGAAATCTCATCTTTTGGGACAGCATTGATGGACCTGGAGAGTATTATGCTAAGCCAGCCAGAGAAAGACAAGTATGATTTCATTCATATGTGGAATATCATAAACAAAGTGGAAACAGAGTCATGGATACAGAGTACAGACTGACAGTTGTCAGAAGGGAGCGGTGGGGCTGGGTGAAAAAGCGAAGGGATTAAAGAAAGAAAAAAAAGCTCCTAGGCACAGACAACAGTACGGCGATTACCAGAGGGAAAGGAGGCTATCGGGGAAAGAGGAAGGAGGTAAAGGAAGATAAACAGTAATGGAAGGAAACTTGACTTGAGGTTGTAAACACAATGCAATATACAAATGATGTGTCGTAGAGTTATATGCCTGACACCTATATAATTTTATTAACCAATGCCACCCTGATACATTTTTAAAGATCACAATCACCTATCTCCTACTCCACTACTTCTTTTCAAAAATGGAAAAAGTCCCCCACATATCATGCTGCTTTCTTTAACTTTTGACTGCTTTATTTTTGTTTGGAAAACAGACCACAATAGTGTGTGTGTTATTGACAGATGACTCCCCCCCCAATTTAGATGAAAGAACTGAAATATTGGTATTTGATTGAGCATACTGAGCTGTTCCCAGCAAAGACTTTTGATCTTGAGTAGACCTGCCAGGACTCTGTATTCCAGATTGATAGATGATATCACATTTTCAGCATCACATTTTCATTATTTTTTGTTCTCCTGTTCTATGTGCCAAACCACCATTAAATCACAGATACTAAATGTTGAATAAATTGAAACATCTATGAATTAGAAATGAGTTCTTTTCCTTTTTATTCACTTTCTCATCCAATGCTACATTTTTCATCATTCATCTGGTCTTCTCAATCTCTCATTAAATCTTTATTTTGATTTTTCTTTAGGTTCCTCACATGTTGAAGGAGATGGCAACAAAATGGCTTTGAGCTTTGAGCCAGAAAACCTGGTCTCGGTCTGATGTGCTGTCCGCTTTCTTTGTGACCTTGAGGTCAGGTCCTGTTTTCCTCACCTTTCAAAAAACACAATGTGCCACTTTGTCCCTAAATTCCTTGCAACTCTATTATTTCTGATTTTTTTAATCTAAAGATTTGCCCCTTTAGGACACTATTCTGAAAAAATGAATCTTTTCCTGACTTTTTATAAAATATTGGCAAGTAATTTAATTAAGTCTCTGTCTTTATTTTATGCCCAGGATTGTTTTAAAGATGAAATAACTAATAAGCATTATATATCTTAGCATAATCTTCCTTCTCTTCAGATTCTTCTTTTGTTTTACCTCCTCCTCTTTCTTTTTACCATCCTTGTTTTTATTCTTTCTTATTCCAAAACCCTCTTTGATTCTTCCATTATTTCATATCAAGTTTAATTCATTAGTAAGATTTTTCATAAATTTATTCAATAGGTTATATAGCCACAATGGGCCAGACACTGGGTTATTTTGTTGTTTTGGAAGGCCCAATAAATAAAGTTGTCATTCTCTGCCTGACCTTGAAATTAGTTGAGAAATAGGTTAAAGAAACTGAGAGATGAAGACCAAAACATCTTGATAAAGCTGTTAGATCTTACTTTTAGCCTATTAGCCAAGTGACCAAAAGGGAAAGTAATATTTCCACACACCCTTTCCAATTCATCCATCAGCTGAGCCCTCTCTCTGCTGCTGGGGAGACAGGAAGTGTGAGAGAAGAGTTGGGGTGGGGACAGGATGTTACTCACACAGGTCCTGCCCCAGAGCAACATGGGCAGTGGCAGGGGGTGGGGGGGCGGCATGTCTAGTGTTGACTACCACAAGGGACTGGAGCCATGGCAGTAAATAAAAGAGCCAGAACATCACTCTTATGGAGTTAACAGGTTTTTGAAGATAGAGGGTGAAATATAGTTAGAATGTGCCAGTATGTAATATAGAAATAAAGCACGCCATAGGAATGTAAGAAAGGGAAGCTTACCTCCTCAGGGGAATCAAAGAAAGCTTGTCTAAGAAGTATCACATAATCGGAGGTCTGATGATTGGAATGAACAGGACAAAGAGCTAGCTGATGAGATGAGAAGAGTGTTCCAAGCCATAGGAAAAGCACAAGGAATTTTGTGGCCCATTCGGAGAGCTGAAGTATGACCAGAGACTGGATGATGAAGGTGAATGGCACTAGAAGAGGTGAAAGAGCAGGAGAGGCAGAGCCCAGATCTTGTAAGTTAGAACTTAGGTTACACCATAATGACAAGGAGAGGGCACTGAAGGATTTTCAGCATCTGTTAAACACCCATATGAAGATGTCCATTTAACAGCTGAGTCTGGACATCTGAAGAGAAGAATGCATGGCATATTTAAACCGGAAAATCATTGGCAAATACATTATTACTGACTCTCGGGAAATGAATATAATTGCCTACTGAGGACACATTGTGAGACCAGAGCAGAGTCTGTGAATGACCTCTGAGAATCTCCGACGTTTAATGAATGACTGGGTAGGGAGAGCTGGAGGGCTGGGTTCACATCAGGAGCCAGAGAACAGAGTGCCCGGAGAGAGAGAGAGCCTCACTGCCGGATGCTGCCGAAACGTCCAGTAGGAGGAGGACTGAAAACACTACGCAAAGCCGCCTTAACCTGCATCCGTTTTTCTTCTAGTCCACAACAGGAAAGAAAGAGATACAGTTTTCCTCCTTTTCCTACATCTCATTTCTTCATTGTTCATTTATAGATTTCTCCTAAAATATTTTGGGTAAACATTTTGTATCACAAACATTCTTAAACCCAGGCCAAGTCTGGCTTCCCCACACCCACAGCTCTTTGAAATTATTTGGTTGATGTCACCAGTGACAGATATTAGGTGAGTTTGTGAATTAGTGATAGAAATTTCCAATATTTTCAGTTTAAAGTACAAGAAAGTGATACCTATTAAGAGTGAGAAGATAGTGGAGGCATCTGACTTTTCAAGGATTGGAAGAGCAGGGTAACTAGAAATACACATTAAGATATTTCTGGGCAGGGTTTAAATTCTAACGGAGATTAAGTTCAATTATTTCACAGTGTTGAGACTCATCTGGTTGGAGGCTCCATGGATTGCACAAAGGTGAGAATTGGGGGAGTTCAATTCTATGTAGATGAGTGGAACTAGATTTTTGGTGGTGATCATGATGTAGCAAATACAGATCCTGCTTTATAACACTGTGCACCTGAAACTTGTATAAATTTATAAACCAATGTTACCTCAATAGAAATAAATTTTAAAAAGATAAAGCATTGGAATTTACCCATCTTCAGAATTTTTCAACTAGATATATAATAAATAAGTGAAATGCCAGAAGCGTACATGTGAAGTTTAGTGCAGACATGGGTATAAAAAGAGGGGTTTTAAAATACAACCTGGATACAGTCATAGTAAATGTAGTTTCTTGTAGGTTTGAAGACATCGATATTCTGATGAGGTAAAAAGTTACATGTAGATTAGCAGGTGCACTGTAAGGTGAGTAGATTTTTAAAAATTTTTTTATTTTATTTTAATTGTTGTTCAAGTACAGTTTTCTGCCTTTTACCCCCATCCCAGCCCACCCCCCCAGCCCTCCCCACCTCCCCCGTTTCCACCAGGTGAGCGGATTTTGAAGAGGAAGTGTGGGATCTGTATCTGCAGGCTCAGAGGCAGAGCAGTTCCCAAGTGTACGTACCATGTTGTTGGATGGCCCTGGGAGATGATAGTTAAGAAGGAATGGAAGGCAGGATGAGACAGAGGTGTATGAAGGAACATTCACATTAATATTCTTCTATGCCCTTTAGTTGTAGAGCAGCATGTGCGTTAGGTGAAATATTGCAAAGACTTCAATGAGTAGAAACATATATCTTTCCCCACGTTCCTCTCTCCATCATGTGTTAGTAAATCCTGTTTCTCTCCGTGGAGACGGCTCTGATTGGAGGGCTAGGGGTGCCTGTCTCATCAAATATATGTCAGGAAGAGGGAAACAGCTTTGGTTATTGTCATGAAGATGGTGGTACTTCTCTCATCACCATTGCAGCAGACAAATTCGATATCCTTGTCCCTGAATTCTGGTCTCTCACCTTAGCAATGGGCACTTCAAGGGATGTTTTCCAAAGGGTGAATTAGGGTGAATGTAGCTGATGGCAACATGTTTAAGGTGAGTGGGTGAGACCACAGGGGCAAGGCAGAGTACCATGGATTCTGTCAGACAGTCTTGCAGAGCACACTGGTGGGGCAGTAGGTAAGATTTACCTTGTATTCTCCCTTAGGATAGAGAATGCTGGTAGCTGAGAGCATGAGTAAGGAAACCCAGTGAAGTCCCAAGTGCATCTCTTTACTGATAGGTATATCCAGCTAATATCTTAGTTTCGGGCTTGTGTGGTAGGGGCGAATGTAATTATAATTAATTAATTAATTGGTTAGACAAATAAAATATAGTTAAAGAGAACCATGCAAGATTTAATGATAATAAGTGCCCTATGAACCAAAAATTATGATAAGTCAATCACGTAAACTTGATCTCTAAAAATATAAATAATTAAAAAGAAGCTGTTCTTCACCTGCAACACTGGCACAAAGCCAACACATGGGGGATGTTTATGCAGTGATAATGAACTTGCAGGTGTATTTTAAGCACAATGCAGATGAGTGTGCATAGTATGCATGCATAATATATAACATTTACATAAAAATGGTGGAAAAAGGAAATAAAGACATGGTTAGATATTTATAAAATATTTCAGAAAAAATAAAGATACTTAAAGAATTAGGCAACACTGATTACCTCCATCTGGCCATCTCCTTTGAATATTGAAATACGTGGATATTACTGGATTAACTATAGAAGACATAAAACATGGTCAGTCAAGAGAGAGAAATCTCCATCAGCTTTATGTATTGCAGAGGTTTTCTTCTCTTCATCTTTCATACTTTTTTATTCTTTCCTTTTCCTTTCCTTGTTCTTTCTTTCTCCTGTTTTCTTTTGTCCTGTCTTCCCCTCTCCCACTTTCCTTCTTCCTCCATTTCTCTTCATTACTTTCCAACTTCATAGCTGACAGATTATGAGGCGTTACGGAAACTTGGGCTATAGCCTAATTGCCCCGATTTTAAGGAGTTATTTTTTGGAAGCTTTGCTGAGGTGTACCTGCTGAGACCTCTGCAGCTGCCATTCTCTCCAGGTCATTGCCATCTCCCTGGCACTCTTTCGACACTGGTCATTTGGAGAGCTGGCCTCAGTCCCCTTATTGCATAATCTCTCTTTTGATCCTCTTTCCCCTTTTCTAACAAGTTTTTTTTCTTCCCTAAATATCCCCTTTGGTTCTCCACAACACTTTCTCCCCTTACAATCTTTTCTGTTTTAATACCCAGAATTGTTCTTAGTACTAGGCAGTCCAAACTTCTTGCAAATTTCTAGTCTGAAACTAAGATGGTCTATGTATATGTAATGTTTTCACCCTCAGATTAGACAGGGGAGCTGTTAGGAAACCAGTTATCTACTGGAAGCCTCCTCTGCTCCAGATCATGTGTTATGCAACGGAGTGACAGAGACCAAGAGGACACGGACCTTGACTTCACTGAGAGTGTGACACGAGAGTGTGCAGAGGAAGGGGCAGTAAGCAGATGTGAGCGTGCAGGATCCTATAAATGCAGCAGTGGGAAACCCACTGTATAATGGGGGCGGGGCAGAGGAAGCTGCGATAGCACTGCATGGGGGCATCAGAAAAGGCTTCGCAGAAGAGAAGACCTGTCATTTGGATACTTGAGCATGAATAAATGTAGAGATGGGGGAAAGAATCCTAGGCAGAGGGTCTCACATGTGCAACAGCACAGAGATACATTTGGGGTTGGGGGTGGGGAATTTAAGGTTTTAAATATGGATGCTATTTAAAACATCTGTCACTCACATCTGCCACTTTTAATGTAAAGATCTCAGTGCCATTTTTAATTTAATTTCTTTGTTTTAACTTTTTGTCTTCTTTTCTGTCTCCACCATGGCACCATTTTTTTCTCTTCGGGCAACTCCTAAAATTCAAAATTCCTCGGTAGCTCTGATGAAGGTGATTCAATGATGTCTTTATGTCACAAAGGCACATTTTGCTTATGTCCCCAAATATGCCTATTAAGGTGAGCTTTTTATGTAAAAGAATTTTTCCCCACTGAGAAAATCCTGAAATTTGCCTCAAAAGCTGTGAGTTTGTTCTCTCTTACATTTCTTTTCACTGGTGTGACCTTCTTTAGTCTTCACGTACCATCCCTTTCTACTACAGGTACAGATGTGTAAATAAATGTATTTGGGGGGAAAATATTGAACACTGTCAGTGGATAACCACCTCGAAATTGCATTTATTTTAGTCTTACAGTTCCATCCACAAAGTTGAGCTTTGGTGCCTGTGGGTGAACCTAAGACCCCACTGTTCATCAAGTCAGTGTAAAAATAGACTTATAAGTCACACACTGCCTTGTGAGCCACAGCACTGTCAAGCCAGTGTGACTCACCTGTCATGTTTAATACACCAGATTGGGATAGTTCTGTCCTTTGGTCTCTTGCTGTTGCAAGTAAGGACTGCAGTAACATTATCATTGTAAAGTTGTGTTTGTATCTTAGGGAAAGGTCAGCCTTCTTCACCCTATTCACTTGTGTCCTTGGTCTTCCTGCCTTTGGGTCCTCGGGACACAAGATAAGTGCTCCTCAAGGACAACTATGATTTTCCCATTTCTGAATTCAAGAACTTTCCATAACTTTCCCACTGAACATGAAGCTTGAAGACTGGACATCATCCTTTGTCTCCTTCACCCAAGATGTGACCCTGGGCAAGTCACTTAGAGTTCTATACAATGAAGATATTCCCTGAGGAATCGACAGGCTTGTTATGAAGATCTACTTTCAAACTAGGTTAAATAACTTGTAAACTTTAGTATGATGTTTAGTGTACATTGTAATTCTTTTTTTTGTATAGGCCACCACTCAACTCTCTAGTCTGTTGTTCAAAGCCTCAGTTAGGTTTCTAGCTATATCTTTAACTTTTTATCTTCTTATATCCAACAGAAACGTTTTTGTGCAGAGGGCAGAGCACTGGCAACTGTCATTTATAGTAATGTATCACAACAGATCCTGTCATTCAGAAGCTATATGAATCGAGCATCCATCTCAGTATTATGAACTTGCTTACTCTTATAAACATACCTAACTTCCAGTGTTATCTCTCAAATTGTACAACATAGTTATAAATAATAAAATGTAACAGGAAACTAAAATATGCTTTGCGTCTAGATTTTAGAGGGTTCCATCATGCCTAGCTAAGTCTTGGATGTATAACTTCTTCAGTGCAATGCATCTAAAGCAAGAATTCACTCTTTCCTTTCCAAGTCACTATTATAGTCTCAGTTTCAGCAAATAATCTCAGTCCTAACACTAGAAACATGTATGGTGTTTTCCAGTCTTCCCACTCTTCCCTCTCCTTCCTCACATCGTGTCAGTCACCAGATCCTGTTGCTTCTGCTGACGAAATTTTGAAATGCCCCCATTCCCTTCTGTTACTCTTTTTTATTTAGATCTTCAATTTTTTTTTCTGGATCACTGCCTCAACCTCCTGTCTGGTCTTTTCCATTTAGATTTCTCTTCATTGTGTTATTCCACCCGTTGCCTAGTTACCAGAGTGAGTCTACTCAAATGGAATTCTAAAATGACTTTTTCTTGCTTTAAGGCATACTATGCTTCAAGCATGAGTCCGGGACCAAACTGTCTGAGGCAGACTCACAGTTTTTATCTCTGTGACCTCAGTGGGATTATCTCCCAGTTGCTCAGTTTCTTCACGTGGTGGCCATGAGGATGCACCTCTCGGATATTTGGCTGCAGGGAACGTGGATGGACTACTGGTCCCAGATGTTGCACTCTGAACTGTACCCCAACATTCATGCAGTGGCTGGGCATCTCACAGGTTCTGCCCAGCAATGACAGAAAACAGCAGAGCTACTAAAGCAGACCCCTTCCTGGGACATAGGACTCTTCTGACAACTTGTCAGTCTTTGGCCTGAGGACTTCCCAGTGACTGTGTCAACATCCTTGGACTCATTTTAGTTTTAAACTCTTTCACTCAATATTCCTTCCTTCTGTCTTACCTTCTCACATCATTGGTAAAATAGGTGTAATAATAATACTATTTTATAGGATTACTATGAGGATTAAACATTATATAGATATGAAACAAGTCAGTTTGTAACACCTATCTGGTGCATAGAATAGTTTTCTACTATAATCATTATTAATTTGCTACTCATCCAACATAACATAATCTGTCATGGAGATGTACATATGTATATCCTCTTCCACAAAAACCCCTTTCATTCCAAACCATGTAAAATAATACTTATCCTTGAGGGTCCAACCTTGAAATTATTATCTATGCAATGCCCTTTTTTTAAAACTCAGCTGCCTTTTTTCCGTTTTTGTTTTTTTCTGTTAGAGCTCTATGTACTTCACTGTTCTACCACTTAAATTAGTACTAATTTAAGCCACTAATGATATATTTACCTGCTCCATTTATGAGCCACTAATGATGTATTTACCTGTTGTTAGAGTTGGAGCCTACATGCTATAATGAACTATACTTTGTCACGCCTGTGTTTGGTGTCTGTAGTGCTTTGCAGAATATCTGGCACACTTTAGAGGTTAACGTAGGTTTTGGTATTGAGTAAAAAAATGCTTGTCCGTATGTATTATGTTGATTTGTTAGCAATACAAGAACCTAAGAAGCCACGATATTACTCACACTGGGGCATCTGAACTTCCTTTGCTTGACTAGAATCTGTAACACTTGGAACTTCTTAAATTTTTCAGTATCAACCAAGTTAAATAGCTTGTCCTTGGTTCTAGTGTGAAGGCACCCCTAATGAAAAATACATGCTATTCTTTCATAAATCTTGTTGTCCTTCTACAGGCTATAACAGGCTGTAATTCGAAGCCAAAGTCAAGAAGACAGTACCGAAAATTTAATGTTACTCTTAGTTTCATATTTTTATCTTGATTTTTCAACAAGGGATTTAATGAACAAAGCCTTGAGCAGCTAAGGCTGAGGCAGCATAGTTTCTTTACATTTGTCCAAATCTGTGCCCCATATTCCTGTCCGGCTGATCCTATTTTTAGTCTGCATATTCACAGACCTAATTATACCTTCTTATATCAGCATTAGTGGATGAGTACTGATACTTAAAATAAAAGTTTCCATTTTTGTTTATTCATTAAACACCTATTTGCTGAGTGCCCACCAGGCACAGTTCTAAGCACTCAATAAACAGTAATACCAAAACAGACTACAATAAGCCAAACACCCAAACTAATACTGGTTTCCTACATGGAACTCATGCACTGGTGGGGAGAGGCAGACAATGAATAAAATAAGTGAACAGTGTGCAATGATAATTAGTACTATGGACAAAAGTAGAAAAGAAAAAGAGGAAAGGAATACATATCTTAAGGGTCCAGGATATGTAATAATTTCAAAATACAGTGATGAAGGCAAGCCTCATTGAAAAGAGGACATTTAACAAATACCTGAAATAGTTAAATAAGTGAACCAGTAGGTGTCTTGGGGATAACACACCAGACAGAACGAAGATCAGATGCTGAGTCTCTGAAATGGAAACATATGTGGGATATTCCAGTAACATCACAAAGCCATGGTTGTTGGAACAGGAATATCTAACAGGAGAACGTGGTAGGAGCTGAGGTCAGAGAGACAACAAAGGGTTAAACTGAAGACGAGCTAAGGAATCTACATTGTGCCTCGAATGAGATGAGGAGACACCAGAGGTTTCTGAATATATTTTCAAAGGTTTCTGAGTACACACCTATAATCAAAGACCTTTATGTGATACTGTGTCCTCAGTAGGAATGACACGTGGGTCTAGAAACCAAAGGGTGAAAACAGGTGTGGCGCTCTAAGCATCACCCCCAATGATCCACTTGGAGAATGTGAGCTTCTTATTCCCGCAACTGTATGCTGTGCATTGGTACCACTTCCGAGCCCCAAAGGGGGAACACTTCCGGAATGGGACTAAACAGAGTTGCACTCGTATGTTGAGCTATGGCTGTGCCTGGGCACTTTAGGTTTCTTGTATCCAAGGACTAGCAGGCAAGAGACACTGTCTTTATAGAGATCGTTGACCTTGGTCATGAGGATGAAGTAGGTCATGTAGGTCATGTAGGTCATGAAGTAGGTCAGTAGGTCTTCTTTTACACAATGGAGCTAAGTAGGAATATGTCTGGTATCTGGGTGATTCATTACCCAATGGTGATGGTAAATGAATAAGAGCAGAAACTCTGGCCAGGCAAGAGCCTAGTAACCAGAGGCTCATATCCCCCTGAGGATGGTCTGTGTCTTACCATGAGGCAAACCTACAAGACCAGCAGAGGTGGTAGCGGTAGGTAAAGATGATATAGGTTGGATAGTAGAGAACAGGGATGATGATGAGTATCAGGCATGGCTCTGAGACTAACTGCTGTGGTCCGAGTTGTAGCTTATCTCTCTCATACTCTTCTTTCAAGTTACCTCTCAAGAGCCCTGGGCAGGGTATTCCTCACATAAATATGGAAATGTGGATATGAGTGACATAAGGAATGGACTTCGGAAAACACAGCGATGCACCATCCAGCTATCTCTTCAATGAAGGACCTGTCACCTGAGCTTCTGGACATGCTGTGAGTAGACAGACTTCAGTGTCAGAGCCTTCAGGTCTGGCCCGAAGGGATCCATCTTGCTCAAAGTCATGTTCTTCCCAGTAAACCTACATTAAATGGCTGACTGAGGTGTGAGGGCAAAGGTGCCGCTATTTCAGTTCAGTGTGAGACAGCTCTAACAGGCAATTCTTCCCTAGGGCTCCCTGTGGGCTGAGTCGGGTTTCCCCAGCCAGTGCCTCTGCTATATGTCTCCCTCTCCCTGATCCTGTTTGCTTCCCCTTCATTCTTCAGGTGCTGGCCACAAGGACGCTCTGTAATACATGTTCTGCTTGATAAACTTTGAGTCTGTTTCTCAAGGAACCCTAGCTGTGACAGACAGTATGGGACTTCTGTTCCACAAGTGGTTCTTTTATTTTGCTGAACGCTCAGATTGTTTTCAGTGTTTTAATCCTAGAAGTGAATGGCTGAATTGGGGCTGCAGATAGCCCACCTGGTCCAGTCTAAAATAGCTGGAAAATGTGGGACCCTCTGGCACTAATTTTTGAGGGAAAGGTCAGAATGAAAAATAGGAGACCAAAGAAGGAGAGGTAACGCAGGCAATGGTACGAGGCTGGGACTGCAAGGTACAGAACAAGCCGCTGATAAATTTGTAGTGGGCTGGCCCAAGGAAAGGGTGTTAGTCACAAAGACGTCTGACATGCAATTTTGCACTATTTGTTTAATCTTATGTAAATTGTCCCTTTGTCTTTCATATCCAGTAAAGTCTGTCCTATAAAGAAGGTTTTCATGGTAAACTTTTTTTTTGAAAAGTGTTATATCTGGATTAATAAAGCATAGGACAGTTAGCAAGCTGATGCATTAATGCATCACGTTTATTGAAGTCAGGAGCTCAGAGCTCTTGGTGATCGTGGTGACAGGCACCCCAGTGAAGGTGCTGGGATTTAATCTTATCTAAATCTTAAACAGTATTGGGATTATATCTGTTTATTTGTTTGTTTTATCCTCTAGATTATACTTCATTATAGTCAGGGACAGTGCCCGTCAGGCAACGCAATGTCACGTTCCTAATGTTTGTAGAACAAACACATCTGAGCATAAATGAATATACAAGTATTTCGTTGTACAGACATCTGCCTTGTCCCTCTAACCTTTCCTTATTGACACCTTCCATTTCTTGAGCATGCGATGGGAAAACAGGAAACTGATTTGAAAAAGAGAAGATAGTATTTTCTAGATATTAGAAAGAACAAGAAAGCTATCCAAGTAGAGAACAGCATCTTGAATATGGTAAGCGCTCTGTCCCCGAGGTGCTCAAACACAGGGGAAATCGCCATTTGGAGGAATATGGTATTTCGATTCAAACACCGAGTAAAATTTGGACCAGAATAGATGGTCTTTAAGGGCTATTCATTTGTGAGAATTTGCAGTTTTATGATCCCATAGTATGATGTTTGTTGCGTTATCAAATAATCCAAAGTTTTCCTGTGGCAAGGAAAGTGTTTTGAACAGAGATAAATTCATTCCTCCTTCATCTCTCCACACAAAGTTATACTTGGCCAGATGCTTCTCCTTTTCATTTTCTATTTAGGTGGTATTTTCAAATATAGAAAACAATTTTGTAAACTCCCTGCCATTTCTGTTCTGCTTGGGCCCTGCAGAGGCCTGAGTAATTTATGGAAAAACAGCACCTGTGTTTTTACCAGGAACGGTTTTCACAACATTGATGAATTTCAAATGAAGGGCATCTACCTCATCACAGTTAAATGAAAAGAAAATTCTCTCTCCGTTTCCAGAAATTGATTGCAGAATCCACTCAAAAACTCTTTTCTTGTCCCATAAAAACACTAAACCAGATGTAAACATTTCATACCAGGCTCTACCTTTTGGGCAAAAGGTAGGTTCAATGTTATCAGAGGAAAAAATTCTAGGGTTCAAGTTTTCTGAGGATTTATCCAACTAGGTTGACTTATTAATGCAACAACATTTGGTGAGGTACTCATTCACTCATTAAACAACTGTTCATTCATTTAGTGCCTGTTACATCCAAAATCATCATAGTAAACATCTATTTTACTGGGGGTGCATGTAGACTTTTAGTTCACCATGGAAGTTGAAATACGTGAGTTTATCTCTGCTTTTATCTAAATTGGGGGTCGACTAACTACGGTCTGTGGACTGACCACCAGCTTGTTTAAAGAAAACATTATTGGACTACAGCCACGACCGCCCATTTACATACTGGTTTGCGGTGCTGGTCATTATTATGTTTGATTTCGTTTTTTTCTTTGTGCTTAATTTTGGACAGTTTTTAGTGTTAAGGCCTCATGTTCAGTAATTTTTCCTTCTGCAATGTTTCATCTGCTCTGGATGCTATTGATTGATTGATTGTTTTCACTTCACACACATTTTTTCCATCTCTTGAACTTAAACTTGGACGTTTGCACATCTCCCATGTCTCCACGGAACTGATTTAGTGCCCTTCTCTGTAGGGTCCTTCTGCTTGTTTTAGCATCTCATCGTTTGGGGGTCATTTTAGTTCGATTGGGCTTGTATCTTCCTTTTGGGTTGTATTTTCTTGCTTTTCTGCATTCCCGGTAAATTTCAACTAGGCACCAAGAATTGCAAATTTAATTTTATTGGGTAATGCGTATTTTTGTATTCCTGTGAAGACATTGGACATAAAACAAGAAAAGATAATGATCCTTGTAAGACACAAACAAGGTGAAGCCGAGCAGAAGTGATGGACTTCGTTATCTGAAAAGAGCTTGGATGCCACGCAAGGGTCTGGAGCATTCTTTAGTCCAAGGTTTCCTGTCTCATGTACCAGAATGTTGACAGTCGCCACTGGCCACAAAAAAAATGTATCTGTTAAGGTCAAGTTAAAGGAGGTCATCATCACCAAGTGCTTATTATATGAAATGTTAAAGGGACTTATCTAAGAAAAAGAAGATAAAAAACACGTACAGTAAAATGACAGCAAATGCACAATTATTCACAACCACAGCTAAAACAAAAACAAACTAAGCAAACCACTAGAACAGAAACAGAACCACAGAAATGGAGATCACATGGAAGGTTAGCAAGAGGGGAGTGGGAGGAGGAGAGAGGGGGAGAAGGTACAGAAAATAAGTGGCATAGATTATAGGTAGAAAATAGGGGGAGGGCAAGAATAGTATGGAAAATGTAGAAGCTAAAGAACTTATAAGTATGACACATGGACATGAACTAAAGGAGGGGAATGTGGGTGGGAGAGGGTGTGCAGGGTGGAGGGGAGTGAAGGAGGGAAAATGGGACAACTGTAATAGCATAGTCAATAAAATATATTTAAAAATAAAAAATGTATCTGTTTATCTCTCAGTGTCATACTGATACTATCATTTTTTCTTTCTTTTTTCTTAATATTTTATTATATTTTACTTTATTTATATTGTTTTAGAGAGAGGGGAAAAGAGGGAGAAAGACAGAGAGAGAAACATCAGTGTGTGGTTGCTTCTCACACACCCCCTATTTGGGACCTGGCCCACAACCCAGACATGTGCCCCCACCAGGAATTGAACCTGTGACCCTTTGGTTCAGCGGCTGGCACTCAATCCACTGAGCTACACCAGCCAGGGCCCGATATTATCATTTTTTAAAAAAGAAAAATGGAATGAAAAAGTTAGGAAAGAACTTTCTTAGACCTTACAATTCCAAAGATGGTTTTTTAGACAAGCATCAGAAACATGACTGGTTATATAAAGAGTACACTTGATACATATATTCGAAAGTTGCTACGAGAGTAGATCTTAAAATCCTCATTATAAGAAAACAAATTTGTAACTATGTGTGGTGACAGATGTTAACTAGACTTATTTCTGATGGTCATTTCATAGTACATATGTATACTGAGCCATTATATTGTATACCAGACACTAATACTATGTTACGTGCCAATTATATCTCAATACCAGTTAATCAATCAAAGAACCAATCATACTTGTAGTGGGGTGAAAGAGGGATTTGAGGGGGAAAGAAAGATGAAGGTAGGGGGAAAAGTTAAAAAGATTACAAAATGCCCAAAAGATCATTTTTAGACTTCTGGATAGATGGTCAGAAAAGTAAAAACCTTAGAAATGTCTCTTTTTTTTCAAAAAATTTTCATAAAGAATTCAATCCACATTATGTTATTTTTGAGGTGTGTAGACAGACAATGCACCCAAAGGAATAGCACATGAAGGTAAATAGCCAAGAAGGGTTCATTGAGCTACTTAAAACCCTGCAAATGATGATCCTTAAGATAGCTAGCCCTTGGAGAGCTAGATTTGCTTCATTTTAAAATTCTTAGCGGTTGTGCAGAGATATGCAAGTTCATTATCACCTCTAATAGCTTCTAATTAAACTGCTTTAGTAAAACTGTGGAATTTTAAAAAACACCAATGCACAGTAACACCTGTTATGTATTTTCATATATTATGCACAGAGAATACTGAAGCTGTACACACGTGCTCTGCGGCACACTGTCCCACCTCAGGTGCAGGCACTAGACCAACCCCTAACCCCTCTGGAAGGGACCTCTGGGACTAGAGATTGTTTGGCATGTACCGAGCGCCCTGTTTCTGGCAAGATGCAAACAGGGTACCCAGAGGTTCTGGATGACTGTCTAAGTGTCTGGACAACAGAACCTCCACACCAATGAAAAATATATACATTAAAGAAATAGAAACAAGAAAAAAAAGAAAACCTCCAAAACTTCTTCAATCCATGTTTTGGTGTTTCTGATAATCTGGGCAGATATTTAAAGCCATCATAAAAAAAACCATAATACCATGTTATGTTTGCCCATGGTCTTACAACTTAAAATGCAAGTCCATGTGATTTACTGAGTCAATTACCGATAAATTATTGAGTCCCTATGATACACCTGACATTGTGTCCCATTCTGGGATACAAAGATGAGGCTGATGATCTCACAAAGCTCAGACTCCAGTGGAGAAGAAAGAGACCTGAGTAAAATGGACTAAACACGGTCATCGGACCATTGCACTTGGTGTTCCCAGCAGTCTTCAGGCGGCATGGGGAGTGTTCACCACAGTGTGAACTGCAGGGACACCGGCAGCGTCAGGGTTCGGCCAGTGTCCTAAAGTCTGTAAGTAGCTAAACCTGGGCCAGGACTCAGTTATTGGGGGTCCTCCTCTGGTTCCCTTTCCTCTGCAACCCCATGTTCATCAGGATGTTGTCCTGCCTCTCTGCAGAAGTTTCAAGAACACAATCCCTATGCTCAGATTCACGAGGGACAGAGCCACTGTCATTTCCCATCGAGAGAACTCGAAAGAATGGCTAATACTCCCTATGGTTTGCTTCCTGCTCTAAAACTATTGTAATCCAGACCAAAGGGCAGCTACAACTCTGTGCCCTTGATGAAACCAGTAACTGGTGATCAGGAGATAAGACTGCACATCATTGCTACCACCAACGACACAAAGGAAGTGGAAACACAGGCATGGTGAGGATTCTGGGGGGGTCTTGAAAGGCCTCTGGAGGGCATAAGTGAAGAGGACCACGCTGGTGTCTTTAGGAAAATGCCCTGCTTCCAAAGAAAGGGAAGAAAAATAAGTTCTAGTGCATGGTATTTTTCTGAAATGAATTAGCCCTGGGCATGAGTAAGGTTTACTGCTTTTCCTGGCTGTGCTGTCTTCATTTTTGTTTCTGGATGAAATTCAGAAGATGAAGAAGCAGATATTCTTGGCCCTCTGTGGACAGGATTCTTGCACAGCATGAATCCTGTGCAACCGTGATAAATGTTCAAAATAACATTTACTGAGCACTTCCATTATTCCGCATCTGGTGCCCATTGCTTTCATGTGCCAATGCCTATATCTGTATTTACACACATCCTGTGTGTATGTGTGTGTATATACATTCATACATGGAAATCATAGAGGACAAGTTAAGGTTATATATACACACACCCATATTTACTATTTATCATATGACATAGCAATCTAAGAAAAATATTACTCATAATATATCCAAAAGTTTGCAATTTGTTCTGCTTTATAGTAGAGAAAAATGAAACAGTTAGACAATTGTGATAAAAATAGCTGACTATTACATATAGGGATCTGTATAACGGGCTTAGTTCTAAACATTTGTTTTTTGTATACAAACTCATTTTTTCATTAAAAAAATCACAGGAATACAAAAGAAACTATGAAGTAGATACTATTAAAATCATACCAAATTTTAAAGCGAAGAAATGCAGGGACAAAGAAGTTGACCTGCTCGAGCTCTCACAATTAATAAGTGTCTGGGGAGAGGCTTCCAAATCAGAAAGCCCAGCTCCCGAGCACAGATGTCACCCTGTGCTGGGAGTAGGGTTCCTTGCTCAGCGTATTAGGTTCCTACTGCTGCTGTAACAAATGATCACAAGCTCAGTGGCCTAAACCAATGAGAAGTGTTCTCTGGAGGTCAAAAGTCTGAATGGTCTCAGGCTAAAATCGAGGCGTCAGCAAGGCTGGATTTCTTTCTGGAGGCTCCAGGGGAGAACCCATTTTCTTACGTTTCTACCTTCTAGAGATTGCTTTTATTGTTGAGCAGTGACCTTCCATTTATTTTCAAACCAGCGGTGGCCAGTGGAGTCTTTCTCATGTTGAATCCCTGGGCACTAAATTTCTATCCATTTTCTTTCACCTGGTCATTATATCAGGGCCATCTGGATAATCCAGGATAATTCTTCCATCTCAAGATTTTTAACTTAATCACATCTAAAAAGTCCCATTTGCTATGTGAGCTATCATACTGATGGATTCTGGGCATTAAGACACACATGTCCGTGGGGCACCATCATTCTGCCTGTTTCCCCAACTATCTGACTTTAGTAGTTTTAAGACAATATTTGTCAATATATTTCAAAATTTAAAATGTGTGTATTTTAATTCATCCATTTCATTTCTGGGGATTTAGCCTGCAGAAATATTTAACACATGTTCATAATGATATTTACCAAGAAGTTAATTGCAGCATTAACTGCATGTTTACACATTTACTATTTATCTACCTCTGCTAAATTGTAAATTCCTAAGGGAATGAATTTTGCTAGATCATTGTTTTATCTGAAGCTCCTTGGATGGTGCCTGAATGTACTAGGAACATAACAAATAAATATTTGCAGAATGAGTAAATGAGCGAATGCAGTCATTAAAAATAATGAAGAATAACTAAGTACACTGAGATAAAAAATGTCTAAGATGGATTGTTATTTGAATAAAAGGGTAAGATGAATGTGCAAATACATTATTTCTTGAATAACAATTTATAATGTAGTATGTTTTATCTTTCTATTGTATATGTATGCATATATGTACACATGTCTGTGCACAAACACACACACAGATGCCTATGTATTATTGCAACTTACACAAAAGCGTCATGAAAAATAAATACTACAGTAATATTAGCTGTGGTTTATTTTTCACTTTGTGCTGTGGTTGAGTTAAATAATATTTATACTGTAACTGAAACTTTTCTTAATTTTATCATAAAAAAAAATCACCATGTTATATAACATGTCCATTCCTAACTATATAACCAAAAGAAATGAATAAACATACTCACAAAGAGAATTTTGCAAAATTGTCTTAGGCCTGCTAGTCATAACTAAAAGATGGAAAGAACCCAAATGTCCATAAATAGGGAAATGGATAAACACACTGTAGAATATTTAACCAATGGAAAACCGATAAAAAACAAGTCACTAATACATATAATAATATAAATAATTCTCAAAAATATGTTATGTAAAAGAAGACAGACACAAAAGATTACCTATTTTATAATGCCATTTGTATAAACTTCGAGAACAAACAGAACTGATCAATGATGATGGAACTCAGAATAATGATTGCTTCTTGGGAGAATTAAATGAAAAGGCAGACAGGAACTTTTGGACTACATTGTTCTATATTCTAACCAGGCAGGATTACTCTGGTGCACACATTTGCAAAAAAATGCATTAAGCTGCACAATTATGTTTTAGGGCAGGTAAATTATGCCTTAATAAATTACTGTGAGCATTTAAAAAATTGCTATGGCATGCAAATTCAGCCTTACTGATTTTCTCATTTCAGTATTTATGAACAAAATAGTCAACAATCTGCACTTCTCTTTTTGCCTTGCATTTATCCTACTGGGTTCGCATTGTGGTCCCTTTATCCTCCTCATGAAGAAAGAGAGCAACTTGTGATGATCCATAAGCAAATTCTTTCATGTACATAAAACTTGCAGGAAGTCTCTGGAATTATACAAGTTTGAGCAAGAGAGCATTTTGGTCTAATGTATGCAGTTCAACATAACACAATGCCTTATGTCTAGGGAGTATATTAGCAAAAATTACTTGTTATTACAAAGCACTAGGACTTCAAGAAATTCTTTATAATTCACCAAAATGGTAACAGAGAATGCTACATTTTGTTGTTGCTGCTGCATTTTCCAGAAACCACACACCTTACATTGAATGAATCTATAATTGTTGGACAATTTCTTTTTTCCAGCTGAACAGCACTTTTGAGATTGTGTTTTCCTGAGAGGTGGTGAAAAGAAAATTGGAAATATCACATATCCGCTGACATGGCATAGAAGAGTCCTTTCTTTTGCATTTTTCCTTTTACCTCTGAATAAAGGGAAACAGCTCTTTACAGACCAAAATGCTTCCTTTGGGTTCTCTCCTCTGAATGGAAACCATTTATTCCATAATTTGAGGCAACGTGTCTTAGAAATAAAGGCTGAGGCCAGAGGTAGTTGTTTTGTTATTTTGTGAATGTGAGGAGTCTATTGACTCCTCATATAAATATTAATGTGTATCTTTAAAACACTAACTATTCTACTTTTATATTCTCTTAGTATATTACCCCTTTTGAAGAGAAATATTTGAAGGAAATAGCTCCCTCTTTTTTTCCTGTTTTATCTCCAATAGGAGAATTTCCATTTAGTTGAATTTTTGCCCCACAGGCCATTGATATATGAAGCTTCTCTCAACCTAAAGGAGAACCATATCATGTTGTCAACATCTTTGTGGGTTTAGTATTAGACTTATTGTCAAAATGGCAAGCCTCACTTATGACCTTGTGCCTAGCAGGCATTTCTTCCTTTTCTCATTGTTTGGGAGCCTAGTTTTATTAGACCCAGCGAAGTCAATGAAAGTTTAACGAAAGCCAGGGTCTGGGCACAGAAACAATCCTTCCGTTTTAATTAGTTCCTAAGATGTCTTTCTTTATTTCAGGAAAAGCTCAATGCCCTTTAATGCAAATGGAAACCTCATAATGAACTTATTGGGAAATCTCCTTGTGGAAGTATCTATTAGTTCATATAATTTGGGAATCTTACTCCTTTTTTTTCCCCTTTCAACTACTAAGTCATTATCACTCATGACCAACTTCCTCATGAATTCTTGTTCTCATGGACTCTTTTCTTCTTGAAATAGGTTATGTACAATTTGTGTGTTTATTTGTATTAGTTTATGATTCTGTATTTTATTATATTTATAACGATCTATGTAATACATTGTTATAAAATGTGGAGAGGGAAGTAATTATTTTGTTTAAGAAGTGTAGGGAAATCACAAAACACCTCAGAAGAAGCTAAGAGAGAAAAATGATGAATCATGAATTGCATATAAATAAGTAAAATTGGAAAAAAATTTAAAATGACTTCGAGAAATGAGAGAATATATGGGGCCACAGAAACATAATTTTGTGGACATGGATTTGAATTTGTAGAGTAAGTTGATATTGTTAGCAAACTATAAACTACCGGTATTCAAAAAGAAGAAATGTGAATAGTCTAAAAAGGTAGGTGAAAATATTCCAATTAAAAGAGAATTACACTCTAATTCTTCATTAAATTTTCATTTGACCTTAAAATAAAAGATACTTCCAAGGTTTGTTCGAGGTTCTAAATGGCTTGATATCAAAACTTCAGAAACATAATACTAAGATTGAAACACACATTAATTTTAACTGTGTAAATATGAATGTTAAAACTTGAAAAAATAATACATGGAATCCCAAAAAGTATCAGAAGAATAATGTATTCTTACCAAGGTTATAGAAACATCCAGTATCAGAAAATCTATGCTATAATTCATTATGGCAAATAGTATCAAAGAAGAAAAAAAGATAGGACTCTATTAATAAAGCAGACATTATTGGCACAAAAAAACTCCACACAAGTTAGAAATAGTGAACATCAAATTAAATCAGGACACGCTCAAAGGTACTCTCATCAGGTAGTCATAGGACAGAGATGTCAGATATTACATGGTTTTGGAGGCTTTAGCTAATGCAATAAAAGTAGATAAAGACTACCAGTATAAATGTCAGGAAGTAAAACAACTTTCATTTGAATATTGTCTGATTGAAGACTTTAGAAAGGAAATAAAGGGGGAAGGGAGGGAGGGAGGGAGGGAGAGAGGGAGGAAGGAAGGAAGGAAGGAAGGAAGGAAGGAAGGAAGGAAGGAAGGAAGGAAGGAAGGAGGGAAGGAAGGAGGGAGAGAAAAGCCCTTGGAAAACAAAATCAAGTACTAGAATTAATAAAGTAAGTTGGCAAGCATACATAATTATTTTACCCTATACTAGTAATATCCAGTTAGAAAAATAAAATGAAAAAAATACCATTTCCAATAAACATAACCTACAAGCACCAAAGAGTAAATTTAACGAGAAAATTACACCATCTATGAAAACAACCGAAATATTTTTGTTGGACATAAAATAAGAGCTGAACTAATGGAGAGAAACTATTTGTTCCTCTATACGAATGACTAGTATCATATAAATGCCAATCATTCCAAAAAATAATGAACATAAGCAATTTTAATTGGAATGCTATTTTATGTTGATTACAACAATTTTAAAATAAATATCTTAAAATGAGAAAAAGACAAAGTAGTCTACTAAAGACAGCATTTTTTCTTTCCCAGATATTAGAACTGTGTATAAAGCCACACAATTAAAACCATATGGATATGAGAATAACCAGATCAGTCAAAGAAAAAGAATATATAAAGTTCAGAAATGGATGGGGACTGGTATTTAATATATGTTAAAATAGCATTTCAGTTCTATGGAAAGATAATATTTTTTTAACAAATAGTACAAGTATAACTAATTAGTCATATGGAAGGAAACACAATTAAGAGTATACAAAACATCCCAAATAGGTTAATATTTAAATATTTTAAAAATCTAAAGTATTAGAAGAGAAGCTTGGAGAATATTTATAAACCTTTCAGTGAAAGAAATGTTTTAAGAAATTAAAGAAATTCAGAATACATCAAAAACAAATTTTACTATAATGAATTTATGTATTTTAAAAGGCTGAAGCCTTAAAACAACATTTGAAATATGTTAAGAGTTGTTCTTAATCTGCAAATCGCACCTTGAAACCAATAAGAATTATACTAATAATT
Organism: Phyllostomus hastatus; assembly: GCF_019186645.2. Classification (NCBI taxonomy): domain Eukaryota; kingdom Metazoa; phylum Chordata; class Mammalia; order Chiroptera; family Phyllostomidae; genus Phyllostomus; species Phyllostomus hastatus. The sequence continues at coordinate 6,583,292 of NW_025333709.1, forward strand.
TAATAAAAATCTGAGTAACATATTTAAAAAGGTAGTTCTCAGAAGAGGAAAAGCCAGTCATCAACAAACATAAAAAGCTAGTCAACCTCTCTTGTCACATAAGAAACTACAGTTTAAATCAAATCACCCAGAATAGGTGAGGATGTGAAGAAACAGGCCATCCTGTCTCCATTGGCTAGAGTGTGAATTGTTTACATTAGGAAAATAAAAGCTTTTTGTAAACTGAAAACAAGTTCCATTTTAAATTAATCCTGCCATACTGGGTGAATTTCCTATTCTATTAAATAATCTATAAATTCTAGAAAGTTGTGCAAGCGTTTGACAACTTCTTATTTTTTTTAAGCAAGCAACCAAATAAATGTGTTTCAAATAAGACAGGAAAACAACGGACTTTCAAACGCATCCAAAGCCTTGCAAGAACCACGTAAATACACGTTGTCAGTAGTTGTGATTAGGACAAAAGCTGAGGCAAGACGTCCTTATGGGGCTGGGGAGCCAAGCCAGGCTTCTCACCTGAGACTTCAGCCCGGACCTGCGACGTGCACGCGCACCTAGAAGGAGCGGAGTTCTGGGCGTCAGAAAGCGCTGAATGGGAGACTCGCGTCTGCCCGCTCCACGGGGAAAAATAATCGTGGCTTCTATCTCACATCAGCATTTAAAGCTTAAGAGTAGATGATGTGCACATATAAAATATGCATATATCATATACATTTAGATATACCTAATCTCATGAATGATACTATTCCACACACACTACACGGAGACACAGTTCTACGGGCTTTATGAATATTAATTTTTTAACTCTTCCTGGGAATACCCTATGAGGTACTTTTGTCATCTCTACTCTACAAATGAGGAAACTGAGGCACGACAATAGAAAAGAATTTGCCCAAGGCCCGTGGCCACCAAAACCCAAAGCTGGACTTTGGTGCCGGATTATACCCTTAAACAGTACACTGTGTTGCTTGACTTGCTGGGCTTATAGCTGCTTTCTTTATAACCAGTTTAGCAAATAGCTTTCAATTAATTACAACTAGCAACACAGCAGCTTCCTAATGGACACAAATCAACATTCACTGCCTTCTGCAGAAACCACAATCTGAAAAGACTTAGGGTTTCTACTTAGAGAAATATTTTATCATCTACTCTCTGTTCGCTCATTGAGATTTTATTCTCTTTGTAAGCTACCCCAACTTTCATAGTCAGAGTAGTTTTTCCCCTTTTGAGGGAAAACCTGCTAAATGTTAAATTTATCTTTTCCCCACCTGTAAATTCCAAACCGTGCCATCCGGGTTGAAGGTATTACTGTCAAGCCATTCTGAGGGCTTCTGTGAGCTTCCGCTTACTACTGCTTTCCTCCAGCACAAGGGCACCTGGGGTGTTTGATGGAAAAGCAGAATGATAGCCCTGGCTGGCGTAGCTCAGTGGATTGAGCGCGGGCTGTGAACCAAAGTGTCGCAGGTTCGATTCCCAGTCAGGGCACATGCCTGGGTTGCAGGCCACAGCCCCCAGCAACTGCACATTGATGTTTCTCTCTCTCTCTCTCTTTCTCCCTCCCTTCCCTCTCTGAAAATAAATAAAATCTTTAAAATGCAAATAAAAAAAAGAAAAACAGAATGAAGCTCACGTGGCTTTCTAAAACACAAAGGTGGCAGGAGAGCAGGCCGAGCCTCAGCCCCAGGTTTTTTGTCTGTTTCTTTCTTTTCATTCAATTCATTAACTCACCACTGCATGGAGCATGTGATTTGTTTGCAGAAATGTGGTTTGCAAAGTCCTTCAGGAGCACCCCTTTTCAGAGGCAGGAGGCAGAACCGTGGAGACACTTTCAGTAACTCAAGAAGCAAATAACCAGGCAAATAACCAGCTTACAGCTCATTGCTGCCCTTCCTCCCCTGTTTGGCGAATTTTCTACTCATTAGTCACTTTCTCCTGAGGATAAATAAGATCAGAAGGAAGATCAAGCTGAAATCAGTCAATTACATCTACTTGTCAGCAGCGGAAAGGGAGGGGTGAAGTCCTGGTGGGCGAGGATTCAGAGACAACTTGAAGGATTATCTGTGAATTTCAATTACCCTCGTCCTTCCTCTGTCTATTAGCATGAATAATTGAGATCTAGGAAACATAAGTGCTGGAACTTGATGGTATCTTAAGAATAATCTTGCCCAATCTTTTTTGTTTATAGATGAAGGACTGCAGGCGTAGGACCAGAAGATCATTTGTCTGCTCAATGACAGGCTGCCCGCTAAGGGCAGACCTGGTGACCCCAGATATTTACCTTCTTCTACCTTGTAGTTTCACCCAAAACAACAATAACAATAGCGCCCCCCCTTCAAGCAAATTTCATGTTAGTAACCGTACTATTTCACTTAAAATAACCCATGGGTTACTTTATTTTATTATAGGTAAAGTCTAAAAAAGGGCAGGGTCTGTTGGGAAAATTCCCAGGCATCAGAAGGCCTTGGTCTGATCATGTCTTATTGCTCTAGTAGCTTTGTGATCTCGGGCAAATGCCCTTAACTTCTTTGTGCTTTTGTTTTCTCACTGACAAGATAGGGAGCATTATTTCTGTCTTGACTATCTCTCCGGGTTTTGGAGCGAGCCAGAGAATGTAAACATAATAACAAATTAGTGGTGATAGTGGGGAGCTGTTCATATGCCAGAAAGAATGCTAAATACTCAACATCCGTCATCTCTTAATCCTCATGACAGCTTTATGACTCGGGTGATGTTGAGGATTTAGAAACCAAAGTTCCGACAGGTTAAATAACATGTTCGAGATCACACAGATAATCACATGGGAAGTAATGTATTAACTCTAAGGTAGATCATAATTTCTGCTGTGTGTGTGTGTGTGTGAGAGAGAGAGAGAGAGAGAGAGAGAGAGAGAGATCTCCCTCCCTCCGTGCAAAGACGAGTTGTGTTCACTACTGGGGACCCTACACTCACCTTGCATTCTACATTCTGGTTGACGAAAGCGAAGGCAGCACTTTGAGAAGCTGTTGAGGATGTGCCTTCTCAAGAGAAATGAGTCAGGATAGAGTGTGGATGATCCGTGAGGCTAAGCTGATACTTTTGGACTTTAGTCTGAGGAGACAGCTAACTGTGGAAGAATTTTGGGAAGAGGGATCTTGTCCAAGGTACCGTTTATGAAAGATCAATTAGCTATCAGAACCTAAGATGGATGGACCAGTGGGAGTAATATAAATATATAAATATTGTTTTTGAAAGCCTTGAACAGTGTCAGAACCCTTGCAGGATTCTTTGTCTGCCTTTGACACATTTTCATGTGAGACTTTAGAGAAGAGAGGAAAGGAAGCTGGGGTGGAATTTTCTTGTCTAAGTAACTATTTGTCAATAGCATTTTTCTAGGAAATGATTCACATGCTATAAAATGTTAGAAATGGGAAAGATGTTAAAAATAAAGCTCCACGATCAACTGTAATTGTGAGATGGGGTTTTTAAATGATGCCTCCCCATGTTACCCAGCCTGACTCTTAAACTCACAGCCAGAAGCACTTTCGGGAAGAGCTCAGCTTTGTAACAGGATTTAAGATTGCTCACTCCCATCCTAGATTCATTCATTCAGGCATTCCCCCACCAACTTCATTGAGTTCCAGTTGCTGTCAGGCACTGTGCTAGGAGTGGAAACTTCTAAGGGTAAGGAAGACACAGTCTCTGCCTCCAAAGGAAGGGAGGGAGAAAGAGAGAGAGAGAGAAACATCACTGTGCGGTGGCTGGCGGTCGTGGCCTGCAACTTAGGCATGTATCCTGACTGGGAATCGAACCTGTGATGCTTTGGTTCGCAGCCCGCGCTCAATCCACTGAGCTACGCCAGCCAGGGCTACATCTACTTTCAAGTTACAGTATGAAAGTTGAGTATTGTGACAGGTATAACCTGTGTAGCCCTTCACAGAAAATTTGCAGACCCCTGCTCTAGAGGTCCATCTATCCTAGGAGCTCTCACACCCAGGCTACCCAGTAGAATCATCTAAGGAGCTTTTCAAACATACTGATGCTTAATCTATCCAGAAAGATCCAAATTCAATGGGAGGATGGGATGTGGTATTTCTTTTGTTTGTACTAAGGTGATGTGCCCTTAGGATGCCAATGTACAATCTGAGTAGAGAAAGACTCTTCCAGAGAGAGTGATGTCTTGGATGAGACTTGATGTAAGAAGAGTATGTACCCATCACAGAGAAAGGGGGTGGTGTTTTCTGGAGAGAGAGAGAGAGAGAGAGAGAGAGAGAGAGAGAGAGAGAGAGAGAGGGAGAGGAGAACACATGCAAAGATCTGGAGCAGAGGGAATCTACAGCCTGTCTGGAGAACTTCAGTTAGCTTCAGAGAGGGAAGCTGGCCAGGAGGTGGCTGGGCGGAGGATAAAAACATGGGCCAGACCATGAGAGTTCTTGTAAATCTTGTTAAGAACTGTTGAGGTTTATCTTAAAGAGAAAAGCATGGACTGTGTGTGAGTAACGGGTTTTAAGCAGGGAGAGGAACATGGTTGAATTCACGTTATAATAATGTCAGTAGCTGTATGTATGGGGTCCAGATCGCAGGTAAGCGGGGAGGGCAGGGGCAGCTGGGCAGCAGTAGTGGAATGTTGTAAGGAAGTGAGGGGGTGGGGAGTGGAGGAGCGAAGAGGCCGGTGAAGGACTCCATTACAACCCTCCATCATTCGTGCAAGCCCGGATTCAGAAGACAGTACCCTGACCCCGACTGCACTCTTTGTACCTGTCAAGTGGGCCTGCCACGGTTCACCCGCTCCCTCTGCTCCCTGACCCTGTCTGGGCAAGTCTCACTCCCATGCTCCATGCTGAGCTGCTCGAGGGGCTGTCCAAGTTCCTGGCCACCTTGTCCCTTTCTTCCTGTCTCTGCATACCCAGCAGAGCACTTTTGCACGTAGGAGGCGCTGAAGAGAAATCCGTTAAACAACAAGCCTCTGTTTTCAAGTGAGGAAAGTGAGAGGCACACTGACGCCTGGCCGCCAGCCGTAGAGCGTGGGGCAGCACCAGTGTGGCCTGACTCGGGCCTCCGAGACGTCTCCCGGGTGGGGTGCGAAGCTGCCTACTTTCGTTGACGCGCAGGTCAGAAGGCCTGGGCTCTGATCCAGCCTCTGCCGCCTCCCCTGCCACCACCCCTTCTACCCTTGTGTCTTGAGAAGAACTCCCAGGGGGCTGTGCATTTAAACTGGACAGGGCCCGTGTCAGCAGGGCGTCAAGACACCTGGCACTCACGGATGCTCACCTCTCACTGGGAGCAACTTAGCAATAATTCTCAGCAAGTGCCTTTTATTCCGTTTTTTCCTTCTTTCTGTGCTACCCCTTCTTTTCTGATATCGCCATTTACGTTTGTACCTTAGGAACAAGATCCAAGCTGAAGAACTCCTTTTTGTCTTATTGAGTATTTCACATCCTGCTTTCTATTGACAGTGAATCCAACAGGCTTGCGTTTGAACAAATAATTGGACTTGTCTCCTATGAGCTCTAATTTCCTGGCACTAAAGCCTGGTACTAAAGCATGAAGAAAACAGAATCATTTGGGCTATGTTTAGAGAAAGGAGCTGGATTGCCTCTCTCTCTCTCTCTCTTCTTTTATTTTTCTTTTCCTTGGGAAGATCTTAAAACACAGTAAACTTTGGTTAGTTCAACTGAGGCCATGCAATTTTTTTTCTCTGGCGGCTGCTTAATTTAGAGTGATTCAAAAGGCAGGGGGGACAATAATGCGAAGTTCATGCTGTTAGGAACGATCCCTCTGCTTGAAGACACATGTAGCCGCAGAAGGCTGAGCAGATCACAGTAGCTTAAGGCGCTGGGAGATGAAAGGGATGGCTTTGCCGACCAGAACCCCAGAGACTGCTGGCCGCCTGCACACACCCACCTGACCGCTTTCATTAACTGTTCTCTCTTTCTCCCTCCTTCCCTCCCTCCCTCCCTCCCTCCCTCCCTCCCTCCCTCCCTCCCTCCCTTCCTTCCTTCCTTCCTTCCTTCCTTCCTTCCTTCCTTCCTTCTTTTCTTCTCCCTCCCTTCCTTTAAAAATAATTTATTGGTAAAACACATGAATGTATGGCAGGAGAAGGAAATGGGAGATGGGAAGATGTATGGATTCAAACCTCACGGACACAGCTACCATTTCACACACTTGGTGCATGAAGCTAACAGATCCAGTTCTTCTCCGGGATTCTGACACCAACCATCATTGAAACAAAATGCCTGTGTGAACGCAGGATGATACGTGGTGTCGTGGAGAGAATCAACACCCTGAATCTGCGAACAGACGTGGGTGCACAGACTGACTCTGACACTTCAGTATCTGTAGACATTGGACTTGGCTTTCTGTGGATGATAATCCTACAGATTCCAATGGGTAATAAACCCTAACTTGGGGATTTGGGAAAGATTAAATAGCATCATAAGGATTAAGTGCCAAATGTAGTTACTGTATCAATGGGTGCTGAACAGCCTAGTTCCCTTATAGTTTTCATTCGTTGCTGCATAACCTCAGGAAACTCTTTTAAACACTCCCTTGGAATCTCAACGTCAAAAAGGGCTAAGAATGTGCACATGATAAGACATTGAAAAGGGTTAAATTAGGTAACATATTGAATTGCTCATAATTTGTAAGGTGCTGCATACATGTGATGCATGGAGTTGTTACAGACTTTGTCAGTCTACATAACTGATGTCAGTCACCAACAGAAAAGCACCCTTGTGGACAGACTATGCATTATATGCCAAACACTGTGCTAGGAAATTTTAAAAATATGCATGTTCTTTAATTATTACAACCACCATGTGCAGGACGTAAGATCATTTTTATTGAATGGAAAGTGAACCCGGGTCATTAGTTCTGGGTTAGCTGGCAGCCGACATTTATCCTGCGCTTATGGCATGCTGGCCCCTGCTGTAAAGGCGTTAGTGTGTTAGTTTATGTATTGTTCTCACCAACCCTGCGGCACAAGTACCGTGATCCCCACAGACTAGGAGACTGAAGCACAGAGTTTCTCAGTCACTAGTCCAAGGGGGACGGATAAACCAGTAAGTGATAAAATAGGAATGCAGGTGTTCTGACTGTAAAGCCTGAAGTCTTTTCCATAATATTGTATGACAAAGGGCTCAACTGGTTACAAGAGTTTGTTCCTTGTGCTCATAGCCACTCTTTTCACTTGAAATTAACTCATGAGAATATTTCCTAAGATACAATATTATTTCTATTCATTGCATTGTTTCCAAAGACAACAAATACATTATTCAAATAAATCCTGTTGAGAAAAATAGTCCTGTAACCATGGAGAGCACCAATTTGCCACCATTAGTAAATATTGATCTTTTTTATTGAATTTATTGGGATGACATTGGTTATTAGAATTATATAGGCTCCGGGTGTACAGTTCTATGATACATCATCTGTGTATGGTATTGTGTGCTCCCCACTCCAAAGCAAAGCTCCTTCTATCACCAATGATCCCTGCTTTGCCCTCTTCTATCTCCCCCTGGCCTCCTTTCCCCTGTGCAATCACCATACTATTGTCTGTGCTTATGAGTTTTTTTTTCTTTGCTTAATCCCTTGACCTTATCACCCAGCCACCAAACCCCTTCCCCTCTGACAGCTGTTGATTTGCTCTCCATATCTATGAATCTGTTTCTATTTTGTTTGTCAGTTTATTTTGTTCATTAGGTTCCACATATGCGTGAGATAATAGGATACTTGTCTTTCTCTAACTGGCTCATTTCACTCAGCATAATGTTCTCTGGGTCCATCCATGCTGTTGCGAAAGGTGAGATTTCCTTCTTTTTTTATGGCTGAGTTGGGTTCCATTGTGTAAATATACCACAGCTTTCTTCTTCACTCATCTAAGGGTGGACACTTGGGTTGCTTGCAGATCTTGGCTATTGTAAATAGTGCTGCGATAAACATAGAAGTGCATATTTTCTTTCAAATAAGAGTTTTGGCTTTCTTTGGACATATTCCCAGTGGTGGAATTGCTGGGTCATAAGGCAGTTCTATTTTTAATTTTTTGAGGTAACTCCATGCTGGTCTCCACAGTGGCTGCAGTGCTCTGCATTCCCACCAACAGTGCTCGAGCGTTCCCTTCTCTCTACATTCTTGCCAGCATTTGATATACCACATTAACAGAATGAATAATAAAAACCACGTGATAAAAACCATATCAATAGATGCAGAGAAAGCATTTGACAAAATCCAGCACCCATTTCTGATAAAAAAAAAAACAAACCTCTCGGCAAACTGGGAATAGAGGAAACACACCTCCATGTAACAAAGGCCAGGTATGACAAACCCGGAGCCCATGTCATACTCAAAGGGCAAAGTCGTGTTTCCTAGAAGTGTTTCCTTTAAGATCAGGAACAAGACCGGAATGTCTGCTTTCATCACTCTCATTTTAGCTTAGTACTGGAAGTCCCAGCCACATTCATTAGACAAGAAGAAATGACACACACTCAAATTGGAAAGGGAGAAGTAACACTGTCACTATTTGCAGATGAGATGATCCTGTGGGTAAAGAACGCTAAAGATTTCACCAAAAACCTATTAGAACGGATAAATTCAGCAAGATAAAAAAAATCCAGAAACCTGTTGTGGTTTTAGTTACCAGTAATGAACTATCAGAAAGGGAAACTAAGAAAACAATCTCATTCACAACTGCTTCAAAAGGAATATGACATCACTCTTAAATTGCATCTGTCATCTGGGTGTGTTCACTTATGTATCTATTTATTAACATATATGTACTCCCATAAAGCTCATCTACAGTTGCATGATTTCTCTCTTCAGGACGCAGTCACCAAAAGACCTTCTGGTCCAAACTCCAGAAATAATAGAAAAGTGACGTTGAATCACCCCTGCCGTGGGCTTGCACTCACAGTCTCTGAGAGTCCCTAAAGTGCTAGGAGCCCAGAGAGCTAGAGCTTTCTTGCCCTCTTTCTCCACTTGTACTTCCCAATATACATTGTGCTTTTTCAGCAAGTACCCCCTAGCCCTTAAATTAATCTTATCTCTGTCGTCTCTACCCAGCCTCTCATCAACACCATAGCTGCTAAAGAAGCAGTATGACATAAATAAAGCAAGAGCAAGTGATGACAAAAAGTTGTGAAAACACAAGAAATGTTTACCTCTGATGCGTTCATGTGTGTGCGTGTGTTGTACGTGTACATAGACTTTATACACATATGCAATGTATATGCATACAGAAGCAAATTCATATACATATGCTATTAAGAATTAGTGTCACTTATAAGAAGATAATATATATATGTCATAAACATTTAGTAGAATAAAAACCAAGGTCTTATGATATCAATAATTCATGTCATGTAACTAGAGCATACTCTCCATTTCCTGAAACTACACTCAGTTTACCAGTTTCCTCTGTCGCATCTGGGTTGTTCCTGGGCTGGAAAGGTCTGAGGATCATTTCTGTGTGCTTTCTGACAGGGGGAGCCCACAAAAGCAACAAGCCTGCTCCTCAGCCGGATGAAAACCTCAGTCTCTCACCGGCAGTAAATAGGGAGGCCAGGGCTGTCTAAGTGGGAAATCCTGTGTCAGCAAAGGATTACATAAAGCCAGTGGGACATAGTTCACTCTGCTTTTCTCTTTTAGCTACCTCTCCCCCTTTTCCTAGAACAGATTTTCCTTGGGCTTTGAAAGATGCTAATGGAGCGTTATTAGTCCAGGAAGCAAATCGCCCTGGAGAATCGTAATGACTTCTCTGCAGGGTGACATCAAGCCAGACCATTTAAGAATAATGGGGTTTTAGTTCCTGTAGAGAGTCGGATTTGGGAGATAAATAGCAAGCGAAAGTCCCATGACATGTGAGAGAGAAAAGAAAGACAAGCTTTTGGGCTTCTTTGGTTGCTGAAGTCATGTGTGGGGCCACCCCAAACATCTCCTCACATGTGAGATTTGAGGATGGAAATGAAATGTTTAATGCCAGCTTAAGCTTTTTCCTCAGGCTGCTCTCCCACTGGCTGTGGGACATAAAAGACTCCACAGAAAACAAACAAACAAAATAGTTCTCTTTAAACTGAATGCCTTTCTTCTCACAGCCATTGTTTCTAGAAATCTTTAAACTGGCTGTGTTTTCTACTTTAATAAAACAAAGGCAAAAAGTTCAAGTTAGAGAAGGATTATTTAGTATCCAAGATGTGATTATCTTTAAACCATTAGGAAAATCACATTTGAAATTCTTAAGACTCTCTTAATATGACCTATCAAACAAGGGACACACTAGTGCATGCAGCCTTTAGGACATAGTAACAGAGAGTGAAGACTGGTGCACATTTAAGGATCATATCTCCATGGGAATTCTAAGATGGAAAGGTGCTGAGTTAATGCCTTTGTTCATATAGTCAAGAACAAGCTAAAGATGTCAGATCAATGGTCCAGATCCTAGAGGAAAAGAGAGTCAGACAGATGGTGGGGAGGGGAGGGAAGGGGAGAGAGAGAGAGAGAAAAGAGAGAAGAAGAAGAGGAGGGGGAGAGGAAGGGGGAGGAAGAAAAGGAGAAGAAAAGAAAAGAGGAGGAGGGGTGGAAAAAGGGAAAGAGAGAGAGAATGAACAAAAGGCTTTGAAATAAGACAGACCTGGGTTGATAGCTAAGACACTGCATCTTGTCCATGTTTGGCGTGAGTAGCAGAGATCTTTGAAGTCCCACAGACCACACCTGCAACTCCTTGTAATGTACTAACTGCATGATCTTGTCAAGTCGCAGAACATCTTTGATGTACCATGTTTAATCTGTCAATCTTGAGAATCTATATGAGGATTTAAAAAGATGATGTTTAATATAGCATTTGGCATATGTTAATAAATAATGAGATCTGACATAGACACTCAGCTTTCTTTAATGGAATGAATATTATTAAACCTTTTGATATCCATAAATAACTTCCATCCCCCCACATATAAAAGTATGTGATGTTAGGATTTAACTCTATGTCTGTTTGACTTCAAAGTTCAAGTTCTTCTCAGAAGATGCTTCTACAGGTGCTGAGTTTGAGTCCCAGACACATAATCTTTACTTTCTGATCTTTGCAAGTATTTCAATTTTGTGGAATCATTTGTTTATCTGTAAATAGGAATAACAAAGGTAAAGTGTCTATCTTTGTTGAAAAAGACTTGATAAATCTGTCAGATTTTATCTTCTGATAGTCTTCCATTTTGCTAAGCTTCCATGTTGACCATCACTTCTGATAATAAATTTCATCCTAAAACAATAACAAAATAAAATATTAACATACAGAAAGGAAAATACAATAGATCCCTATAACAGCAACATCTAGATTTCACATTTTTAAAAATATTTTATTTATTTATTTTTAGAGAGGGAAGGGAGGGAGATAGAGAGAGAGAAACATCAATGTGCGCTTGCTGGGGGTGATGGCCTGCAACCCAGGCATGTACCCTGGTTGGGAATCGAACCTGCGACACTTTGGTTCGCAGCCCACACTCAGTCCACTGAGCTATGCCAGCCAGGGCTCTAGATTTCACATTTTAATGAAGTCAGCATTATTGACTGTGAACACACTGGGGACTAGGGATGTGGCTGGGAATCAAACAGACAAATAAACCTGCCCTTCTGGGGCTGGTATTTGACTGGCACATATTAATGTTCTATATTTGCTTCAGGTATTTTTAAAGAAATGATATCTTACAGATATAGCTGGATTCACTTTTCTATACCGCGTTCTCTCCTTCCACCCCTGAGAGCCTCTTGAAGGAGTAGATAGAGGTGCATACCTGATTTTGAGTCATGGGGGTCAAGCCCAATCCCCCCTCATGGACCTTGGTAGGCTTTCTTTCTTTCACATTGACTTTCTAAGACAAGCAAACAACCAGGCATGTTGCAAACAAAGCTCCAGGACTTCAGGAACTGCCCCTCTGGAGTTCTAAGAATCAAAGGAAAGGATTCATATGAGAGATTTTACGAACAGTAAAGTATTCCCCAAATGCTATTGGTTACTTCTTAGGTGCTACCACACATTACTAGGACCATACCTCACGGGAGAGCCTCAGTATTTTCTCTACTATCAGGGACACCTTGACCAGCTCTCAGGAAGCTCTCTAGCTCCCCACCAGAGGCCACAGCCAGAAGTCCTCGGCTCCTCGTACGGCATCTGGCCTCAAGTGGAGCATATGTCTCAGGGCAGAGCGGGGAATCTGGCTTTCCAGGAGCTGTCCAAAGGTGTCAGGTGATGCAAGCCAGAGTGCTAATGGGAGTCAGGGCTAAATTCTCTGAGAGGCAGACTTTACCAGTGTGGGACAGGAAACAGAAGGGGACTGGAGGATGAATTCTGGTTTGACTCGTGGCTTCCGTGCGTGTCTGAGGCACAGACCTTCTGCATGCTGTCTGGGCGTGCAGTGTTCCTTGTGCTGAGTGCTGGCTGCGTTGCCTCTTGGAGTGGGGCCAGCTGGTATTTGTTTCCCATCCTTCCCTGCTTCTCTCTGTACGCCCCGTGGTTACACCTCCTAAAGGAAATATCAGCGTGCTTGCTTCACCTCAGGCTTCTCCTAGGAAATCTGGGCCGATCATTCTCTTCCCCCACATCCTTTTCTTCATTTCCCTCATTGAAAATGCCTGCAAAGTGGAAGAGAGTCGATGAAGGTCTCAAAACCACTCAGATGAGAGCACCGAATATTCCCAGATACCCACACATGCCTGATGATGGTGTTTCCAATAGGCTAGTATGCTGGAAAGTGCAATTAGGGTATCCCCACCTGAAAAAAAAGAGTAAACTGAGGAAGGAATAATAAAAAGGAACCAAGAAATATAACTTCACCCTCTCTTGCTCATATTCTACTCAAAGGGAAGAATGTGTGGCGAATGGGGTGCACTAAAGTGAAGGGGTGAACATTTCTTGTTTTCTCTTTCATTAATGCACTGGCTTCTGTTTATAATTGTCCTTGGTGAATACTATTAAAGATTGTCTCTTGCTTTACTTTTTTTCTCTCCAGCTGCCCTTGCCTTAGTTCTGGTAGCCAATGGTTTTCTCCCGCACTGTTACAACAGCTTCCAAAATCATTTCCTTCTCTCTCCTGGCCAGGACCTCCTCCACACTGCAGCCAGGGTGTACTGGTCAGCTCAGACTGACATAACAAAATACCACAAATTGGGGGCTTAAACAACATATATTTATTTCTCATAGTTCTGGAGGCTGAGAATTTCAAGATCAATATGCTGGCTAGTTCGATGCCTGGTGAGGACGCTCTTTCTGGCTTGTAGACAACCACCTTCTATCTGTTTGCTCACATGGGCTTTTTGGGGGGCATATTTGGAGAGAGGAAACTCACTAGTGTGTCCTCTTCTGAAGACACTGATCACATTGGATCAGAGCTCTACCCTTATGAATGCATTTAACCATCATGCCTTCCATAGACGCCCTTTCTCCAAATATAGCCACACAGAGAGTTAGAACTTCAATATAAGAATTTCAGGTGGACATTTAGTTCATTACATTTTATCCATGGGCTCCCCCAAAATTCATGTCCTTTTTACATGCAGAATACATCTATTCCCCCCCAGCAGCCCCCAAAGTTTTAAATCATTTCCTTACCAGTTCTAAATTCTGAAGTGCAAAGTCCCATCTAAATATCACTAAATGCGGCATGCGTGAGACTCCAAGTAGGATTCTACCTGAAACAAAATTTCTCTTCAGTTATGATCCTGTGAAACCAGGCAAGTTATGTGCTTCCAAAATACAACACTGTGCCTGAGATAAAACATTCTAAGAGGCAGAAACTAAAAAAAGAAAGGAATAAAGTGTCCAAGCAAATTCAAAACCTATCGGCAAATTCTAGTAGGTCTTTTTTTAAATTAATTAATTTATTTTTAGAGAGGGAAGGGAGGGAGATAGAGAGAGAGAGAGAAACATCAATGTGTGGTTCCTGGGGGTGATGGCCTGCAACCCAGGCATGTGCCCTGACTGGGAATCGAACCTGCAACACTTTGGTTTGCAGCCTGCGCTCAATCCACTGAGCTATGCCAGCCAGTGCCAAATTCTAGTAGGTCTTAAGGTTTCAGAATAATCCTCTTTGGTTTGATGTTTGGCCCTCCAGGACCACTGAGATGGCAGCATCACCTCTACAGCTTGTGCGGGTGCCCTCACCTCTGTCATGGAGGGTTGGCCAAGCCCCGATGACAATGAGTGGCTCTGTCCCTTAGGCACTGGGCAGTAGCATCCTGACCCTCAAAACCAAAGAGGCTTTGCCCTTTGAAACCAGAGAGGAACTGTTAGTGTAGGTAGTTAGATATGAATAAGGGAAGAGAGCAAGGGAATCAGGCCTTAGTAAGCCTAATCACCTGGGGAGCATCAGCCTGCTTGCTTTGCCAAAAAGTTATAGTTACATGCACTGCCCAGACAGCCACAAGTCCATCCCCTGCGATCACTGAGGGAAGAGACAGAACAGTAAGGAGGGAAGCAAACACATGCACGGGAGAAGTCAACATGGTGCAGGGGAAGGTGCCAAAACGGCAACGGACAGGGTTCATTGGTTAGGAGGTGGACCCATCGCATGCCTCTGAAACCTGGGGAAGTCCACTGGTTATTTTGGAAAAGCTCCTGGGCATTTCCAAGCCCAAGATAATATACTGCGAGGGATCAAAGTCTTTCTCTCCCTCGCCCAGGAATGCATGCAACCGTGCAGGTCTACTAGCTGTGTGGGCGTGTGGCAGACTTCATGGTTTCCAAAGGACTAGGTCGTAATATGAACCAGAAACTCTGGGCTCTGGCCTTTGTTTGGGCCTTAGTGAAGACAAAATTGGACTTTTTCCATGGTGGAACAGAGAGAGATGGGGAACTGATAACCCAGGGGCATCCCTCTATTTCCACCCAAATAAGTCTTACCACACCACAGCCTCCCATGCACAGGCCTGTGAAATGCTTCTCTCATGATCCTGTGAGAGAACCCCACTTCCACCGGCAATACTCTCACCACGTTTAACAGAAATGTTTTAGTTTGTCATCTTTAATGAGCTTCAGATGACTTTTCAAAGAAACAACTTTTTTTACAATTATATATACTAGTGTAGATAACATTTTACTAAATAACTTGCGATTGAACATATGTAATTAGCATGAAGTACAATTGTCATGAACCGTTTAGGGAACAAATATATACAACACTTAAGGGATTAGAAATACAAGTTGGTAGCTACAAAATAGTCATGAAGTGTGAAGAAGCACAGAAAATATTGTCAACAATATTGTAATAACTATGCAAGGTGCCAGGTAGGTATCTGAAATATCATGGGAGATGCTTTGTAATGTAGATAATTGTCTAACCACTATACTGTGTATGTGAAATTAATAGTTTACATTCAGTACAAACTATAATTTAAAAATAAAATAAAAAAGAAGCACACAACTCAAGTGACTGAAGCACAGTAATATGATGTATTAGACAGTTGTCTAATTGAGCCAAGAAATTCGTGTCGTAGATGGGCATAGGAAACCAGGAGGAAGCAAACACATTTAATTCAGATAAATGTATAACTCATTCTCCCGCCCCGATCCAATCAGGCAATTACAAAACTGGGCCAGGATTTCCTCCCACATTTTGTACATAAAACACAATTCTGCCACCAGCTGCTCACCAACATTTTGTTTTCTCCTCAACAGACAACAAAATGACAAAACAGATCAGCAGAGGGTGATCTGCCAGCATAACCAATGAGATGCAACCCCCCTCCCACCAGCCTGTCATCAGGAAGCCGTTTTCTGTTTCTAAAATAAGCCCTCTGAAATCACTGCCTTCCTGCATCTGTGCTTCTACCTCGGAAAGGGAGATGCTCTCCCAGCTCGCAGGTGGCTGGGTGTGTGGAAGGAAGGGGACTGAGCGGGCGGGCATGTGTCAGTGTGAAGGGCAAGAGGGCAGTTATCCAGGCTCAGAGAGTAGAGGTTTCCATACTTTCCATACTCACAGCACAAGAGTGTTTAGTTCTTAGGTATCAGGAGTGTTTAGGAATACGATTGCCTGTCCTGGGAATCCACCTTTTGTTACATCCGTTGCTGTACTTTATTCTTCAATCTTATTCATGTTCCTTCTGACCTGACATCATCCTGTCTGTCTTGCCCCTCACCTCCAATACTCAATAAGAGCTTACCAAGCATAAGATGCTTTACATGCAGGAAAGGGGGTTAGGAAGGTGATGGTATTTCAAACCCAAACTGGCAGTAGCTGCTTCTGTCCTTCAGGGAGGAGGCACAATAGTGAAAACACAAATGTTACTAGCCATTCCCTTGACAGAGATGGGGCAGAGATGGGGATGGGGCAGAAGGAAAGGAAAGGAAATGTGGAATCTCTGCCAGATCTACATGCTTCTGAAGGACAAGGCCAGGGCAAAATGGTCCATCACATCCCAGAGCATACTAATGAGAGAAAGAATTAAGCTCTTTTAAAAATTTATTTCAATGTTTTAAGTTAACAATGGGGGTGAAGATGGTTAATAAGATCATATAGGTCTCAAGTGTATAATTCTGTGATATATCATCTGTATACTGCATAGTGTGCCCACCAGCCAGAGTGAAATCTTCTCTCATCATCATATATTTGACCCCGTTTACTCTTTACTAATACTTCACTCCCCCTTTCCTTTGGTAACACCGTACTCTTATCTGTGTCCATGAGATATGTACCATGGAACACTACTCTGCCACAAGAAAAGATGAAATACTTCCATTTGTGATATATGGATGGATTTAAGAATATCATACTAACTTCCGGCCAAGATGGAGGCATAGGTAGACACACTGTGCCTCCTTGAACAACCAAAATAAGGACAACAACAATTTAGAAACAGAAAACAACCAGTGCTGACAGAATATTGAACTGTATGGAAATCCAACAACCAAGGAGTTAAAGAAGAAACATTCATCCAGACCGGTAGGAGGGGCAGAGTTGGGTGGCCGAGCAGAAAGAGGTCAAGGCAAAGCAGCGGCTGGTGGACCCAGACAGGCGGCAGATTGTGGAGGGGTGCGGTGCACAAGGCGTCTGGTGGACCAGGTGGTCCCATATTTGCATTTGCATGCAGATAAACCAGGTGAAACTGGGGAGTAAGACAGACCTTGCAACCTAGGGTCCCAGTGCAGAGAAATAAAGCCTCAAAACACTGATTGAAAACACCTGTGGAGGGTTGCACTTCCAGGAGAGACTCCCAGCCTCACAGGAGAGTTCACTGGAGAGACCCACAGGGTCCTAGAATGTACACAAACCCACCCACGGGGGAATCAGCACCAGAAAGGCCCAGTTTGCTTGGGGGAAGTGGCAGAAGGGACTGAAATCTGGCAGAGAGCAGAGCAAGCACCATTGGTCCCTCCTGAACTCCTCCCCCACATGCAGCATCACAACCCAGTGACTGGGTTGCCCCACTAAGATTTTGCTCCTTACTACATAACAGGCATGCTGACACACAAAAAAAATGGCCCAAATGAAATAACAGATCAAAGTTCCAGAACAAATACAACTAAGGGACGAAGAGATAGCCAACCTATCAGATACACAGTTCAAAACACTGGTAATCAGGATGCTCACAGAACTGGTTGAATTTGGTCACAAATTAGAGGAAAAAATGAAGGCTACACTAAGTGAAATAAAGGAAAATGTACAGGGAACCAATAGTGATGGGAAGGAAACTGGGACTCACATCAATGGAGTGGACCAGAAGGAAGAAACAAACATCCAATCAGAAAAGAATGAAGAAACAAGAATTCAAAAAAAATGAGGAGAGGCTTAGGAACCTCCAGGACATCTTTAAATGTTCCAACATCTGAATTATAGGGGTACCAGAAGGAGAAGAGGAAGAGCAACAAGTGGAAAACTTATTTGAACAAATAATAAAGGAGAACTTCCCCATTCTGGCAAAGGAAATAGACTTCCAGGAAGTCCAGGAAGCCCAGAGAGTCCCAAAGAAGTTGGACCCAAGGAGGAACACAACAAGGCACATCATAATTACATTATTCAAGATTAAAGATAAGAAGAGAATCTTAAAAGCAGCAAGAGAAAAGGAGACAGTTACCTACAAAGGAGTGTTCATAAGACTGTCAGCTGATTTCTCAAAAAAGACCTTACAGGCAAAAAGGAGCTGGAAAGAAGTATTCCAAATCATGAAAGGCAAGGACCTACATCCAAGACTGCTCTATCCAACAAAGCTTTCATTTAGAATGGAAGGGCTGATAAAGCGCTTCCCTGATAAAGTCAAGTTAAAGGAGTTCATCATCACCAAGCCCTTATTATATGAAATGTTAAAGGGACCAATCTAAGAAAAAGAAGATAAAAACATGTACAGTAAAATGACAGCAAACTCACAATTATTAACAACCACACCTAAAACAAAAAACAAAAACAAACTAAGCAAACAACTAGAAGAGGAACAGAACCACAGAAATGGAGAACACATGGAGGGTTAGCAACAGGGGGGTGGGAGGAGGAGAGAGGGGGAAAAGGTACAGAAAATAAGTAGCGTAGATGGTAGGTAGAAAATAGACAGGGGAGGGTAAGAATAGTATGGGAAATGTAGAAGCCAAAGAACTTATAAGTATGACACATGGGCATGAACTAAAGGGGGGGAAATGTGGGTGGGGGAGCAGGGTGGAGGGAAGTGAAGGGGGGAAATGGGACAACTGTAATAAATAAAATACATTTTTAAAAAAGAATATCATACTAAGCAAAATAGGTTATGAAGAGCCAGATGTCTCCACACTCAATGCCCACTGTGATACTGGCTGATGAATCCCTCTTTCTTGCCAAATTTTCAGTAGGGAAGGCCTTATAAAAGTCATTTGAGTCGTTTTATAACTACTGAAGTGCAGAATCAGACCTGCATTTTCTACCTAGGGAACTTAAACATAGAGCAAGGTAAGCACACTGAAGATGGTGAAAAGACACACAAGTGGAAGCCTTCTGGAAGAGTGATGAACTTGAGAAGTGCAGCATCCTAAGAATTTGCAGACATTGGCTAGGAGGAAGAGCCTCAGACTTCCTACACATCATGAAATGGCGTGTTGGAAGCCAATTGTTTTATTAAGATTGTAAAAGATGAGATCACTGTAGCTGACACTAGGATTACATAAATTTGAAACACCTAATTCATTTCACAGATAATTTTCTAAGGTAAAATTGTATGTGACTTCTTTTTTAAAAGACAGTTAAATGAACCAAAAATGGTATTATTAAGATAAATGATGACATACACATAAGATGGAGTGTCATTAAAATGTAGGAAGGACATTATTGTGATCTTCCCCAAGTTGCCTTCGGGCTTGGCCGAGCAGGTGTGTGGACGGGCCCTGTCAGGGCAACTGCCCAGGTTTGACTGCCCCATGTGGAGTCCTTGCCTCACTGCATCAGAACAGCTGTCAGCTCAGCCAGAGCTGGCTGGAGGTGGTGAGCAAGCTCCCAGGGTCCTCCTTGAATATTTGGGCTAGGTAGGGAAGGCCTTGAACTGAGAAAACTCATAGATACTGAGCTGGAACAGTTTGTGCAGCCCTTACTATATAAAAATGTGTATTGTAAAACAATACAATGTATTAAAAATACTTCTTATTAATAGTGGGCTTTGAAATGATTTTATTTTTTCTTTTGGTTACTCTGTAGTCTTTTTATGTGATTATTTATTTCTATATATTTTTAAAGATTTTATTTATTTAGTTTTAGAAGGAAGAAAGGAATGGAGAAAGAGAGGGAGAGAAACATCAATGTGTGGTTGTCTCTTGTGTGCCCCCTACTAGGGTCCTGGCCTGCAACCCAGGCATGTGCCCTGTCTGGGAATCAAACTAGGGACCCTTTGGTTGACAGGCTGGCACTCAATCCATTGAGCCACAACAGCCAGGGCTATTTACTTCTATGCTTTAAAAAGTATAAATATATGTTAGTTTGGGTGCAGTTTGGGGACTCTGACGTCTAACAAGTGACCATTGGACTCTGGGGGATCTAGACATATGATGGGGTGGTGGAGTGACATCAGTGTACATGTCCCCATTGTCTGCTCATCATTTTTGGCGTTTGTCAAATAGAGACAAGTATCCAAACCCTTCTGAAAGCATTGTTATTCCAAGACAGACAGATCTGCTGCCAGAAAATCACAGTTGCATTTCCATTTCTGCAAAGAGAAAAGAAATTATGCAATGAAGTGTTCGGGTTGGGCATACCAAAGGAAGCCCAGCAAATGAATTATGGGCCATTCTCCATGATACAATACAGCATGAATCTCCTGGAACACACAGACTTCAGCACTACTTGTGAGTTATACGGTCACTTGCAACTCAAGAAATAAATAGTTTCATTCCTATGTCTATATTATTGCACTCTCTTCTTTATATAGCTGGCCAGTTTAGCTATAAAATTTGACAGTCAATACATTTCTAAAGATTATATGGCTTCCAAGATTTGATTTGAACACATATTTAGCATTCCCCTTCTCTTTTCAGGTAGAGTCAAAGAAAATATCCCTCATATTTAAAAAATGGACACCCAAATTAAACCAAATTGCTGAAAACTCATCAACCTATTCACCCATCCATTCATTTATTTACCCATCCATCTATCCACCTACCCATTTATTTCTCTATCCATCCATCCATTGAGGAATACTTCTGATAATGAATTCCACCTCTTCCATTTACTTATAATATAACCTAAGGCACTTTAGGTAACCCATTTGAAATGGTGGGAATGATAACTCCTATGTCACATAATGTTAGAATATACTGAGTGCTTTCAATCATTCCTCTTTTCTAGCTAGTTGAAGGAGAAACTGTAGAAGCTACAATTTAGAAGCCCCCCAAAAATCTAGAATGTTTCAGTGGAGTGTTTCCATCTTTTTTAGGACACCCGAAGAGAAGTGATTGTCTAGGTGAGTCCTGAGTGGAATGTCCCCAAAGCTTCAGGACAGCCTGGAGCGTCATGTCCCGGTAGCTCACTCAGGTGTATTGAGAATACTCTTTCCCTAGGTAGGGCCCTGCACTTGCGAGGCTGTGCTAAATCACTTCAACTCTCTGCTGCGTTTCCCATCTCACAGAGAGATGAGTCAGACTTTTTTTTCCAGCGATAAACATATCCAACGCTACTCTTCAATTTTACTGGCAATTTGGCTGCAAATAACAACACTACAAAGTATAGTTACACCTGACATGACTTGATACCACATATATCCCGACATGCTCAGATTGCAGGAGATTTTTAAAAATTGCTTTTATTTGTAAGGTGCTCCTAGGAGAAGTCCTGTCTCCTGTTACCCAAAGTAATTTGAATCCCTACAGCTAACAGGTTCCTCGTGACCCTCTTTGCCACCACCTGGATTCTGCTGATCATGGTGTTGATTGAGTGATTTCCAGTCAATCTGCCAAAGTAAATGACCACCAATTAATTCTACTCATGAATATTTGAACCCAAGGATTCATTTGGGGGGTTTGGGGGTTTGGTGACCAGTATTGGATTTCTGTGGAAATCATCAGGAACCCTGTGACTCTGGTTATGCCAGACAGTTCAATTCCTGGACTTTTCAGTGGTGCAACGACTCCTTGCCCCGGCTGCAAACTCTGGAGCCTGCATTGTGCATGCCCGGGTCTCCCTGCGGTGCCAACTGAATGGAGGCCGTGCCCTCCCTCCACCCCTGTTCTGAGCCTGCTGAGGGGGAGACACTGCCCTGCGGCATCCCGGCCACTCTGATTTCACAACGATAGGGTAGAGTAGACTCCCTGCAGCTACTCATATACACCTGCCACTAACGTTTCCTTAACAAAAGCCACCGTGTCCAATAAGGTTTTATGTTTGTACCAAAGAATGGTTTTCTTTGCTGTTATTCTTTTTTTGTTGAATTCATTATTTTACTTTTTTCCAGTGTTTAATGCAGTGTCAAAAACAGCAATTAGGGCATATATTCACCATCTGTTTAATTGTTTGGTTTTTTCTCTAAAATGACATTTTTTTTCTATTCATAATTTATGATTCAAATTTGTCACTAGCTTCTCTCTGGATAGTG
Organism: Phyllostomus hastatus; assembly: GCF_019186645.2. NCBI lineage: Eukaryota > Metazoa > Chordata > Mammalia > Chiroptera > Phyllostomidae > Phyllostomus > Phyllostomus hastatus. Next base: position 6,605,282 of record NW_025333709.1, read on the forward strand.
AGTTTGATGTTTAATTTTATAGGTGACCTTGGCTGGGACATGGGGCCCAGATGTGTGTGGTCAGACATCATTGTGCATGTTTTCGTGAGGCCACCTTTGAATGCAATTATCCTTTAAATCAGCTGACTTCGAGATAAGCAGATTAACCTCTATAATGTTGGTGGGCCTCGTCCAATCAGTTGAAGGCCTGAACAGGAAAAAATAAAGGCTGACCTCCCCCCCCCACACACACACACACACAGAGCAAGAAGATATTCTGCCAATAAATGACCTTCAGACTTAAGCAACAACAAGGGCTTTTCCCGGATCTCTGCCAGCCTACAGATTTTGGACTTGTTAGCCTCCATAATCATGTGAGCCAATTCTTAAAGTAAATCTCTCTGTCTCTCTTTCTATGCACACACACATACACACTACATTCTGATTCTTTGGAAAACACCTACTAATACAGTTTATTCTAGTATAGTTGTTCAGTCCACCCAAAGGTAGATATCATGTAGAGTTGTGGAATCAACATGCTGGGATTGTAGTGCATCTGAGCCATTGCACTCTCTCCGAAGTGCTAAATACAACAAAATGCACTTTGGAATCAGAGAGACATGGTTTGAACTTTGGCATTCAGTTGTGACCTTGAGCGGGCTGGTCTCTCTGAGGCCCACTTCCCACATTTGTAAGATGGGGTTGATAACAGTTCTCACCACATAGGTTGTGATAAAGATTAAATGAGTTGGTAGGTGTCATACCCTTGGAGCTTAGCACCCATTAAGCACCCAGTAAATGTGAACTATACAAAATGAGATTACTGTAAGGAATAGAAAAGTCTCCCATCTACTGGATGCATGCTGGATGGATGGCACAGTGCTGAGAGCTGTACATACATTTTATTCATTTTCATAACAACTCTGTGAGACAGCTGCTATCACTGTCTTCATTTTCCAGTGGAGGTAATCAGAAAAGTGATGCAACTCAACCAAGTTTACCCTGTTGATAGGTTCTCAGTCTGTGTCTTAGCCAACTCAGGCTACCATCACAAAACACCATAGACTGGGTGGCTTCACAACAGACGTTTATTTCCTATACTCCTGGGGGCCAGGAAGTTTAAGATCAAAGTGCCAGCCAGTTCAGTTCCTGGTGAGAGTCCGATTCCTGGCTTGTGGACTGATGTTTTCTCACTATGTTTCCAAAGGGCAAAAAGAGAGAAACAGATCTGGTCTTTTTCTCTTTATGGAAATGCTAATCCCATCGTGGGAGCCTTACGGGCTGGACCTCACCCAAATCTCATCACTTCTCAAAGGCCCCAGCTTCAAATCCCATCACATTGGGGGTTAGGGCTTCAACACAGGGATTTTGGGTAGACAAAATCATTCAGTCCATAAAAGTCTGCCTGCAGAATGTACACTCTTAACAACTATGTTATAGTCATTGAAAATACATCACAGCACACATGGAAAATGCTTTTCAAAGAAATGTTTAAAAGTCAGCATCATGTATGCACTGCAGTTAAAAAAAATCTGTTAAAAGCACGCACAAGAAAAAAGAAAATGGAGACATTAAAAAGAAAAAGAAGAGAGATTACTCAAGTTTATTCAGGTATTCGAATTTCTTTTTTTTTCCTTTTTGGTCTATAATTAAGATTTGCGGTAATAGTGTATTACTGCCATAATATAAAAATACATTTCATTGTAATAACTTTATTGGTCCTAGCACACAAATTTCCTCACAGAAGACAGTGTTTATTAAGTAAGTAAATGAATGAGGACGTGCTGTATTTCTGTGGAATATTTTATTATCATGTGCTTCCTGAGGTGTTGTCTCTGAAAGGAAAGGAGGGCCCACACTCCCCACATCTGGTAAACCAGATGACTGAGCAGCAGTAAGGATTTTTTTTTTTTTTTTGACAGAGGCAAGTTCATATTCTGGGCAGTTTTGAAAACACAACATGGGCCCTAGGTTTCTGATGGATCAATGGGACGATGCTTTTCTCAGATTCTTTCTACTCTCAGGAACCAGGAAAAGAGAGAAAAGCGGGAGAGGAGGGAATTGTATGAGCTCTGAGGGGCTTACCCAGATCCTAATGGCAGAATCTGGCACTCGGGCATTTGTAAAGTTGGAAACCTCACAGGCCAGCGAGGTTGGACGGTGTTAAGAGAGACATAAGGCATGAGTGAGCAAGGACACTCAGAAGGGCTCTGCACAGAACCCTGCTACACCCCCACTTTCAGCATCTGTGCTTTTTAAGACATGAGAACTGGGGATGGGCCTTGGACTTGGTGGTTCAGGCAGTTGAGGAGGGGTAGGGAGCCCGGGTCTACATAACCCCAACTTTCTGCTCTGTCCTTCGCTGTAGGGGAGCGTTGTTCAGAATTGGAGTCACAGCATCTGAATTCTAGGTCTAATCCTAGAACAAATTAGAGATAAAAATGCTGGGCAAAGAACTTGACCGTCAAAACAACATCAGCTAGTCACTAGGAAGAACCACTTCTCCACCACAGGATGTTTTTGAGGATTAGAAAGATGTCTTGGGGTGGAAATAATTCTGTGATTTTCTTAATTCATTTAATGACTCCTCTGACCTGACTGACCCTACAGAGAGTTGGGTAGTTTATGTAGCTGTTGGGTTTGACATATTGTGTGAGTTTTCATGGGCTTTATTAAAGACATATTCTTGTGTTTATGTGTTGCTTCCCCAGGTCCTGCTGGGAGAGCTGTATAATGTTGAGGATCATAAAATCTGGAGAACTCTAATGTATATTTAGCTCAAGTTTCAGATAAGAGGGTGTGGACACCCACTGATATGCCATTTTCTCTTTCTCTCTCTGGACACAGGCACATGTGGTCAGGTTTTTCTCTTCATTTATTAAAACTATCTTTGACAATGACATTTAACAGAGGTGTATTCAGTAAATGCTGTGTGTCAGTATTCAAAGCATATACTTCTCTGCCAAGGACAAAGGTGGGAGAAAAGGAGGCTTGATTGTCCGCTTAGATCAGTGATTTGAAGGATGGTTTTCAGTAACCTTGTGTGGGGTTATAGCTCTCTTCAGGGAAACTGGGCATGAGATGATATAAAGCAAAAAATTCTAGAGTGAAAAAAAAACGCCCCAAAACTGGGGGATGAAAAAGGACATGCAAAAATAAATGAACATCCCAGACTTGGGTTCAAAACCTAGCACTGCTCTTTGTTTGGGGGCAAAAGCATACATACTTCTCTGAATTTGTTTCCTTAGCTGTTAAATGAGGGCAGCGATATATCCCTCACAAGGATTAAATAGAATAAATGAGTCTTAAAATTGTGTCTGGCATTTTAACCACCTGCAAAAACAGACATCGTTTTAATGAAGTGCACATGTTGATACTGTGTTTACTGTGCTGTCTTGTTGCCACAAGCTGTTGGTGGCAATCACGACCCTCGCCGATGAAGTCAATTCCCATCTCATGCTCCCAGTGGCTGACAAGGTGACAGCTGTGATTTTCAAACTTCTCAGATGGTAGGTTCGGAGCTGCTGGTTTATTTTGCAATATTTTGTCCAACATTAAGTATCAGCAAAGAATCTTCCCCAAAGATCTCTGAGTGATCCGCTCCTGGCATAATGATTCATAGCTGCAGGTTTGAGCCTGATGACTTAGTGAGATGAGATTATGGCTGCTCTGTAAGGAAATATTATCTGTAATGTGACTCCTGAGCCAGGAAACCATTTAATACCCCAGAGCTCATAGTTGCTGAGCTTGAGCACCAGACTGTGTTTAGAAGGTATTCCCTCCTCCTTTTTTAATGGGCCTTTATTGCAGAGGCAGAAGGCCTATTAACCCAGGACCCAGAGCCCGCTACTGTAAATTCACCATAAAATCCTGTTGACATTGGTTGACTGTCAGGGACATAAAACTGTCAGTGGCCACATTTTAAATTAAAAGGACATTTACTCTGTGCATGTCAGTGTATGCACAGTATAGCTCATGTGTGGGAATCATCACAATCTCAGACATAGCGGTGACCTGTCTTCCTTCCTATGGTGAGCTGTGGATTTGAGGTCCAAGGAAAGGTCCCAGTCCTCTTGGGTGTTAATACTGCAGAAGGAGAACATATGCTCTGGTTTGTTCCAATACTGGTTTGGCTCTGCAATAGTTTTTCAGAGTGCATTGGAATTATCATTTAATTAATTTATTTACTTCTCCCACTGGCCATTTGATGGCCTCAGCTGTGTCTTTTACTTGTTATAATTTTTAGAATCTAGAGTAGAGCCTTTTATACAGGTGATATTCTGAAAATATCTCTGCCCATGACCTCAGTACTTAGGACAATTAAGTTGAGTGTGCTTCTATGCCTACACCACTTTCTGTCCTTGAGAAACTTAGCTAACAGATATTTTGGAATGGGTGCACTGAGCATCTTTCTCCTGGTGCCTGACACCAAACAATCCAGCTCTGGCTGAAGCAGACACCACATTCAAGACGAGGCCTTATCAATGTGCTTCCACCCCTTACCAAAGACTGTTCTCTGACAGAATGAAATCTCTCCCCAGCAGCCTGTCCCTCCTATTCCCATCAGATGACTTTCTTGGCAAAGACAGATGTGCCCTACTAAGGACCCTATACCAAAGGCTGATTTCCCAAACATCAGGGGAAATTCCTTTACCCACGCATTTGAGACTCTTTACTTCATCCCTCCCATCCAGTTCTGATGTGTTTTGGGGTACGGACGCACACAATGAGACAGGCCTGTAGCTTCACCGAGGCTGTGCTAGCTATCAGTTTTAGGGAGTTACACAACCACTGGTTTGACTCTATGCTCTGCCACATTCTAACCATGTAACCTTGGAGAGATTAGGGAATCTCAGTGAGCCTCAGTCTCTTCATCTGTAAAATAGGCATAAATGCTACCCTCAGAGTTGTGGTAAGGGTTAAATGAGATACTGAACACACAGTGTGTTAGGGATCATGGTAGAAAATAAATGCTAATTCTCTCAGAACTGTCCTCCTATACTAGTTCTTCAATTCCACCTGAAATAATTTTCCCATGATCTCTTACTGTCCAAGTCCCACTTTCCTTCAGTGAAAGTTTAGACACACAAAAGTGTTTGTAGTTTGTAAAGTGGTTTTGGGGTACATGGTGCTATTTGATCTGTACCCACTCTGTGAGGTAGGTGACAGAGGCATTGCCACCACAGAGGAGACACAGGAGGATGCTGAGCCCCCAAAAGATAAGGGCCTTTGTGGTGTGATAATGCCTTAAGCTTCAGCACTACATGCAAAGGCCTGTATGTGTTTATGAATCAAAATTCTTCACTTTTCAAGGCTCAGAGTATTAGAGCAAGGCCCACATTTCAACACAATTGGTTGACCTTTTTGCTGTCTTTCCACATCCCTGTGCAAGAACCCATCTTTTTTTTTTTATTGGATCCAACTCTTCACCTGTAGATAAGCTCCCTCAAAAGTGTTCAAAATCTTCTATGGCTAGGTTTAATGGTATTAACTGTCAATCTTCAATGACTTTTATTTTTAAAGGAGACAGTAGAAGATCTACAATCTCAAACTCCAAATGTCAAATAGTGTCATCATCATCTTTTGCGGTGTCATGGAAACAGAGAAATCTAAATGTAGAGTGAGAACGTCAGATGCATGGCCACTGAAGGACTTTGCTGGCTTCTCAAAGAAACACACCTACTTTACCCTCTTGTAAGGTTTTCTCCTTTTTACAGTTAAATGAATATCACTGATAAGATCCTGTGATTTTAGAGAATCACATATCCTCATAGTTAAACATTTTGAGCATACATTTCTAATATATGCATGCTTATCTGTTTATAAATTATGTATATGGTCTAAAATACTAAATTCTTGTGTGTTATGATAGTGGGTGTTAAACAGAGGGGATAAAGATGACATAAAGTGAAATGTTTTTGGAATTGTGATGACATTATAGCAGTCATATAAAACTTGGGCTTCTTACATATCTTTTCTGTTTCTCATCACTAAATGGGATTATAATATAGAGTAATTTTGTATATTCATTTTACAAGCTATCCATATAATTTATGGGATGTCTATAAACATAGAATTGTAAAAGTATAATACAATGTATAGAATGATATATTTATATGATAATGTGCACACCCCACTATTAACTTTGCATTTCACCTTAAATGAGTTTTATCCTGCAGGATATTAGCTGATGCTAATGACTGTGGGCATGAAACTTTATTAAACGCTCTCCCAAATAATTTCAAGGTTTGTTTGTCTTTGTCTTGCAGTGCATACTGTTTATTTAGGTTGCATTATTTTAATTCATTAATGTGACCGCCTAAGACCTTGGAGCAGGACTCCCAGGTATGCCCATTCCTTGTTCACAGGTGCTGGTGTCACTGGCATTATTTCAGTCAGTCATTTCTTGGTAGAAACCCTGCTAAACTACTTGTTTATTCTCTGAGTGTTGGCATAGTTGACATGAGATCATGCAACCTGTAGATATAATTGCCCAGGAACACACACACCACCGTGCATTATAACACACACTGTGGACACTGCTGGCTGCCCCTCCATATCTGTGCTTGCCAGTTAAAAAAAAATACAAGTTTTGGCTGGGTGAGAAGATTCCATATCCTGGTCTTCCATGCAGATAATGGGATCATTTTACTAGGCTCTGGTTAAAGGAATACAAGCAAATTGATCAGTGTAAGTCACATAGAAAAGGAACGTGCCCTCCTATTCCCTTTTCACCACTTTCTGCACAAGCCGAAGCAGCCACCCTGGCTCACCACAGGTAATCACCTTCGTGCTCAGCATGGCAGGGTCACACCAGTGTAAGCTCATCACAGGGCTGTTGTTTCAATGCCGCCAAGCTCATACAACTTGTGATAATCAAACAATTATGTTTGTTTCCTTCTACTTTTTCTTATTATATGTATCGATCTTAACCTAGGGCAGACATGACCCTCTTTAAGGTAAGGCTATTCTGTACATCCAGCTGTTTGTATGAACCAATTGTTCTTAAAACATGGCTCCTGAAATTAGAATCATCTGGGAATTTGTTGGAAATCCAAATTCTCAGCCTCCACCCCAGACTTGCTGAATCAGAGACTTGAGGGTGGGCCCCAGAAATTGGTGTTTTAAGAAACCCCCCAGGGGATAGAAAGTCCAGCTTAGGTATGAAAATCATGACTGTGCCAATCACCCCTGATCTTTAAGAGCTTAAGGAGCAGCAGCTTTCTGAGCGAGGCTTAGAGCTGGGAGGTAGAGAGATGAGGGAACTTGACATTGATTTAGACAGGAAGTACTGTGGGCCTCATTCAAAAAAGGGTATTAAGATGCTGCCCCCAACGAAGGACAGGATGTGTCCCACAAACGATTTAACAGCACTTCCGCTCCTCATCATAGAGAGATGGCCGATCATGGGAGGGACAGGGTTGACTCCTTCCCGAAGGGACTGAGTGTGTCATTGGGATGGCAGAGGTGGGAGAGCTGGGATGCTTGTTGGGCTGACTGTTGGGCTGCACAAGGAAGCAGCCTGAGCACAAACATGTAGCATGAACAGAACTGGCTAAGCTAGTGGCCCTTAAAGGATGAAATATTGGCAGGGAGGATACCAATAGGTTTGTGGGGCAGGGGGAGATACTATGAGCAAATTAATTTGACAATTGTGGAGCTCAAGAGAGTTAAACATTTTCTCTACTGCAGTACTTTTTAGATCCTTTAATATGCTAATGAGCATTTTAAATCATCAGGAAGGGGTTACAGTAGGTAGCATCACCTAGTTATTTAAGCAATTCACCTCAGGGCAATTGACTGATCAAATCGTTTTGAAGCACATTTTGGGAATAGTGTCTTAGGGACAACATGTACACACTCGAACTCCTGAGTTTTGAGTAGAAAGAAGAAATTGGGTGGAGTGAAGACTGAGCTCAAATAGGGGGATTTCTCGGTAATTTCTGTACATATTGGTGTTCAGAGCTCACCTTTGTGATGTGATAAGGGTGTAGTGCATGTCATTCTCAGATCCTACAGGGTGATCGTGAGTCACTGGATTTTCGTGATGGGTGTGTTCTCAGCTGGATTCTCTTGACTCTTTCCGCTTCTGGTGTAGTGCATTGTTTATCCCATGCGAAAAGTGCCAGGAACTAGGCTGGTTGCAGTGAGTAAAATATGGCATCAAGCATTTCTTTGAAACAGATAAGGCTTAAAAGAGGAAATTGCTGAGATAAAAATTCCAGGTAGCTCAGTTGCATCTGGTTCAGGATGTAATCCATTACTAAGGGTATTAAGACAATCTTGGCCAAAATTAGCCATCGGATCAGAGAATGGCAAAAACAAATGTGGCCAAAATGGAATGCAGGCCCACAAAGAAACCTGGGTACAGATGGGAAGCCAAAACAGAAGCCTAGGGGGGAAATGGCAGAGGTCTCCTGGGAAAATGACGGTGGTTTGAGGGCACATATGCTCAGCCAAGGCACCCAGAGACATGGGGATGGATGCACAACTAGCTGCAGTGGACCACACCATTGGGTGCCTCAGCCATCTCTTTTCTGGGGAAAATAAAACTTTAGGGCGGAGAACAAGCACAAAATTCAAAGTCATTAGTTTGATTTTTTTCAAATATTACCATTATGGTCCATGTAAAGGTGTCTTGCATAAAAATGTGATAAATAAATACCAGCTAATATTATTGCTAATATTATTTTAAATCCCATACACAGGTGAGTCCACGGAAGTTTCCACCCAGGTCTAATGAAGATTAGCTGAGAGACAGTGATGGAGGCTGCATGAGTAGGTGACAAGTCTTGAGGAATGCTGCTGAGAGGAAAGTTCAGGTCACTCAGGAGTTTTATAATTTTCCTAAGGCCCCCTGTTTACATTAGGTGTGTCTGGGACCATTCCTGTCTTCTGCATTTTCTTTCCACTCTGTGGAGCAGGGACTAGGGTAGGATGTGGCTAAGAAGCCAATCATCTCAGACATAGAATTTAAGGAATGCTAAAGTAATTTAGTAATCAAAATAACATCATATGCAATATTTTTAAAAGTTAAAAGTAATGCAAAAGTTCTGGGATAAATAGAATCTCAACAATTTAATTAAAGACTTGATATACTAACCAGCACTGAAGCCTGAAGCAAAAAGAAAAATCAGAAATGCTAATCTTGTCTTGATTTAAAATGTTGACATTTTGCTCATTATGGATACTTGGGCCTAATTTCTGATTTTTCAAATATCACATTAAAACATGATTTATCTTGATTACTAATTTTTGGCATCTCCTTATAGTTTTCACCCAAGATGTGTGCCTTACTTCACCCTTGTTCAGTCTTTTCACTAAATCCCTTTTCCACTATAATTATATGAACTCTTGCCCCTAAGTAATCATGTTGGGTTTAACCAAGTCTCATTAAAAAAAAAAAAAAAGCACTTTCAATCTTTAAGCCATGGAGAGCAAAGCAGAAGGAAAGAAAAGAATGAAACTTCCCATGCACTTTTTTTTTTAGAACACTCCAAGTAAGATTTTGGGACAGTGGATTATATCATTTCTTGAGCTTTCAGGGAGCTAGATAGCAGGGTGCTGTTCTTCATCAAAAGAAGAGAAGAAAATGCAGCTCTTCTTAGTATCTTGCTTTTGGAGAAGTGTAGTAAAAACATAACGGCCGTGATTGATCTCTTCCTACATTCACTGCTGTGAACTGAATTATGCAGCCTCATAAGCTGTAACAGAGTTATAAATTAACTGCTGGAGCCACAAGGTGATTCATTTAAAGTCTATAATCTTTGAGCTGTGCTGTTGGAGGACTCTGGGGCTGCAGGACAGGGTTCTGCTTTTCAGCTCTAATGTGGGGGACCTGAAAAGTGGGGAAAAAGTATAAGAAGCAGAAAGTAATTCCAGGTCCCCTTGTAATGGAAATTACTTACAATGATTGTTAGCTCCACACTTAACCACTGCCTAAGGCTGAAGTTCCTATTCACTGGCCATGCTAATGACCTCTGCTCAACAGTGACTCTGAGAATGAATATGGTGCCCTGGCAAGCTGGTTTACTTGGGAACATGACTCAGAAGCAAAGATTAGAATCGGTTGCCCTCCTTGGCCCAGGCAGCGACACAGAGAATAAAGGGAACTTGAAAGAGGCCACAGAGGACTGAATTCTCAGTTACTTTTTGGAACACTCTTGTATAGTTTCACGCGTGTGTATGTGTTTATTTATTCAGAACACATTTGCTGAAAGCTTGCTCTCATCAAGACGCTGTGCCGCATGCTAAGTACATGATGCTCAGCAAAGGTCCACAAAAGCCTTGCCTTCACAAAGCCTATGTGATCTATTAGGAAAGGTGATGATATTACAATAATCACAAACAGGAGAAGAAAAATGGTAAAACACAGGCGCAATAGAGAAAGGCATACAATGTCATGAGGTGTTATGCACTCCTGATGGAGGCCAAAGCACCAGGAAATGTTTCTCAGTAGTGCTATCTGAATGACATACATGACAAGGAGATGGGAGAAAGTGGGGTCTTTTCTGGGCAAAAAGATTAGCATGTACCTACCATGGTGCCTGAGATCAGGCACCCTTAAGGCAAGCTACTTGCTTAATGTTATACCATTTCAGAAAGAAGGAAAGTAAACTCAGTGAGATTAGATACTCCTCTGATGTTCGGTTAGTAAGTGGTACAGATCTCTTTCAATCCTTCGTTTGCTTCATTCAAAAGCCAGTGCTTTATCATGATTCTCCTTGTAAATGGGCCATGAGGAAATGTTCTGGGTAAGGGAGCTGGAATCACTGTTGGCTACTAAGAATGAGGAATTCCACCTCTAGGCCTTATTATTTATAACTGAACTTCTGTGAAAATCCACAGGGAAATCCCTGCCTCCCTAGATGATACCCCAACACCCAAGAAAGTTGGCATTCTGAACCTCCCTCTCCTACCCTACAGGGCAATGGTGAAATAAGAATATGTTTTTCTAGCACCTCATGCTAACACCAACAGTGCTGGGTATCAAATTAGAAGTGTGCTTTGCGGCTCAAAATAACCTCCACTTGCATTACACTCTGGCTTCAAACCCGTTACTGGGTCTGCATCTCTGCTCTGTCTACTGCTCCGAGGTGTTTCTGGGCTTGTCTCCTGGGATTTACCTGTGGGTCGAATGCACATTCCTGTATCCAAATCACACATATAACCCTGAATCTATTTTTTTAGATCCTTTTTGAGATCTGTTGAACTCCCCACATAATGAGTAGTGAATACTTTCGTACTGAAATACTTTGTTAATAGGGTTCCCACTAGACATGTAAAGCAAGTGTTGAGGAAAATTGCTCTGTGTAAACAGAAAAGTGGTAGGTTAGTATAGTATGGTGGGGTAGAAATGTGTTAGCTTTAAAGCCAGACATACATGGCCTAAAATTCTAGGCTTGTCTTTCCTTCCTTTTTCCTTCCTCTCTTCCTTCTTTCCTCCTTTCTTTCCTTCCTTCCTTCCTTCCTTCCTCTCTTACTTCTTTCCTCCTTTCTTTCCTTCCTTCTTTCTTTCCTCTTTATTCAACCCTATTTTACTCCAGGTGCTATCATAGGCACTGGAGATACAGGAGGAAATTAAAGAGATAAAAATCTCTGCTTTCATGAAGCTTATATGCAGATGCAGAGATAGAAAACAAACAAGTGTGTTTTGTGTGCATAACATGTATCAATGAGATGGTGAGGCAGAGACGCTTTGCCACCATGATATAATCTTGTAACTCCACAACACTGGTACTATTACTCTCCTCAATGTACAGAGGAGGGGGAAATAAAGGCCCCAAAGGTCACATGGATGAAGCAATAATGTCCCTTAGAATGCCAAGACAGTCAGGGAGCCCCTCACCAAGAAGGCAATGTTTCAGCAAGGTCCTGAAGGATGTAGAGAGACATCCACGTAGCTTTTGAGGGGAGCAAAGAAGAATATTCTTTGGAAAGAAAGACGGGCAGAAGGACATCAACGGACGGGATTCCAGAACGAGCAAAAAGGTCACTTTTTATTGTCCTTTCATAATTCAGTCTCCTTGCTAATGAGTTCTCATTAATGGCATAAAAATATCTCTTTTGGATGATGTCTTTTATTAACTGTAGAAATTAAATTAAATGTGCTCATTAATGTCATTGCGAGTCTGAAGATATTTCTTGTACTAAATTCGGGTGGATCCGGGACACAAGGTGCGTGCATTTAGGACAAATGAAGGTAAGGGGCAACATCAGTCTCCAGACCCCCAAACTACATGATAATTTATCTTGTGAATGATGTAATATATAATTCATAAGACTAATTTAGTTCAGGTCTGGAACCCAGCCATCAGTTGTACAACTTTATGTAGGACACAGGAGGCATACTAGATCCTACTCAGAGAAGGGGTTTTAAAAAACATGGAATTCACTGGCTGCCTGGTTCAGTGTTATGTCACTAGTGTCCAGCACATTGTCCAACACATAGTGGGGACACAATAGGTACAATCCACGGAATGAAAGGCACTTGAAGTCTGTTCATGTGGGAGGAATCAAATGTGTGGAGAAAACTGTCTTTGGTAAGATTCAGAGAAATATGGTAATGACCTTCGAGTGTCCTAAGTGCTATCCTTTGGGAAGTGGATTACTTGTGTCAGTCAAATTTACTCAAGAAATGTTTTAAAAGATGTGATAAACACTATGTGATAAACACTATGGTTGGTAATTATATATATGTATGTATACATATATACACACATATATATACATATATATATATTTTGTTCTAATATATAATATGCACTTATATTTTATTCAACTATGTATAAATAAATATATATATTTATAACATTATATCTATTTCACCAACCACAGTGTTTGTAATATGGAATTCAAACATTTGAATCTTGAAATTTTATTCATATATATTTAAACAAAAAATGTTTTTTAATAAAAAGTATTCTTTGCTCTCTAGAGATAGTGAAAAGTGTGTTAGACCTTGCCTGGTTTCAGCTAGCAGAACCAAGGCTAATGAGTAGATGTTATAGAAAATGAGGTATTGACTATATGAAAAAATAAATGTTGTCATTGTTTTTTTGACCTCAGGGTTTTCTGCAGCTTTGTAGCTAATCCCGTGAAGGTGGTTTTGCCTTTCAAAATAGACAGCCAAGACATGTGGCTGGCAGTGCCCACCCAGAAATGTTGCCATTTTTTATGACCTTCAATTTACCTAGAAAGTTCATCATGGCCATCTTCTTTCTTCAAACTAATCACCTCTCATCAAATCACTACTTCTCCTTCAAGACTCAATTTAATGGTCTTGTGTTCTACAAAGCCTTTCCTGACTTTCCAGGAAAAGTGTCAAGGAAGATTTCATAGTATTTTACACACTTCCCTTAGAATACACCCTTTTGTGTCATAATTGTTTGCATGTGTGTTTCTCTTACCAGCCACAGCTTCTGGACTCCGGCTATACCTCCTGAGCAGGTTAAGGTGCTGTTCAAAATGGTGCTCAGTAACGCATCTACTGCCTGAATGAATGACTGAAGGAATGGCTGCTGGAAAGAGACACTGATGGAAAGTTGAAAAGAGGGTGTTTGTAGAGTGGGGAGGGGCACAGGTTACTGGTTTCATGTCTTCTTAGTCATACACGGCCACGTTGGCCTTTGTTCTGTGTTCTTTTTCTCACACACTCATCACAGGGCTAGTTGGATTCTACAGGAGAGGACCACAAAATGGCATGACTATCGTATGGTATGACTACTCTGAGGCATGAGTCCCTTGCAGACCCCTCTTTGGAGACAAGTTAATAAAATTTTGTCATCTGTAATTGAGATAATTGTACCAAGTTCTTTGAGTGTACCTTTTCTTACTCCGAAGTTTATTTTGATTAAATTATTCATAGGATTATGATACTTTTTACTTTATTCATATCTTTACTTTGATTTTGTATAGATGACCTGCTTTTTCTCCATTTTAGTTAAAGTAATATTTAGTCCTTGAGTCAGCAAATTTATTTTGTAAAGGGTCAGATAGATGATCATAAATAAATATATGAAACTTCGTAGGCCATAGCATCTATGGTGCAATCTCTCAGCTTTGCACCTATAGCACAAAAGCAGCTATAAACAATATATAAATGAATGAACGTGCTGTATTCCAATAAAACTTTATGTACAAAACATGTGGAGGGCTGCATCTGGCCCCCAGGCTGTAGTTTCCAATCTCTGAGTTAATACAACATGTAGCGGCTTCTACTCAAATGCCAAGAGATGTGTTTTTGTACCTGTCACCAGCACAATAACAAAATCTTCTGAGAAGGAAAACTTCCCCAACGCCAAATGATGACAGTTCACTTTCTGTAAATATGACTTTCATATACAAAAATCTAAACAGTTGCAAGCACTGAAGATAATGGATAGTTTGAGCTGAGCAGCACTATAAATAACAGGATAATGGGAGCATTATTTCACATACACCATTCCTCCAGCTTTTCTATTTCTAACTTATCTTCCACAAGATGTGAGGATAGAACCAAAGTGTTATCTGAAAGTGACATGATTGTGGACGTGTTACCGACTACCATGGAGAGTTGACGATGGCTTCTGAGCAACTAGGAGCCCCAGATTTTGAGGGGATATAGAAGAGTTATTTTTATATGGACCAGGAGCTCTATTAGAAGTCAATTTTAATGAAAATGTACATTTGTTTTCTTCAGGTTTTAATGTTGAAATAGGTCCAGATTCTGGGCCAGGAGGAAGGTGGATTGAACCCACCAACAGCACAAGGTCGGTGTGAGATCTTTCCCAGGTGCATACCGCCTGGAGGCTGACGGTCTGAAGGATTTTGGTATTTCTTCTCCCTTTTGTGTCTCCTGAGTAGGCCCTGTGGACTCGGAGGTGAACAACCTTCAGTGTAAGCCTATGATTTTCTGGGAACCTTTGCAAGGTCAGGAGTATTTTGTGATGTAGAGTAGCTATAGGTACATAAAGAAATCCATACTTTCCTAAAAAATGGTCCTGTAACCTGATATATTGAATACTTAGGGTGATATGGTGATTGTTCTAAATCTTTTTAATATGGAGTTAAAGGAATAGATTATCAGATTTGGGAGAAACTGAATTAGCAATCTCCATTTGTTTATTGTTAAACATAATGTCTAATGCTATTTCTCTGTTTACATTTTTCATCTTTCTAAGTGGTCATGTCTGTCTGATCCCCCCGATCCTGTGTGTAGGAAGTCTCAGGCTTTGAAGCCTACAAATAGCACACAGGAAAATAACAGAACAAAGCCAAACAAAGCATAAAAGAATGAAAAGATTCTACAACACTAGAAAACATAGACAAATCACACTAGTCCTCACCATCGCAGAGAACACGAGCAAGGGGAGGGAAATGTAGATGTGGAGAGCTCAGGCCTCATCATGCGGGGGGGAGGGCAGCCACCACTTTGTTCAGCCAGTTGTGCCTACCGCTGACCCAGTGATTCCATTTCCTCTGAGTGTGAGAAAGAAGCTGTGCCTTCCTGCATTGACATAGAAGCTTCAAGCTTTTTAATTGATATTTTAAAAAGCAACTCGTGGGTCGAATATTACATGTATGTACACGACCGTCATTTTCGGACCTCTGTTGCAGCTCCATGAAGAAAAGCATCTCATCTGTGTTTTGTGTCTTAGTTTGTTTTCCTGCGGCATCACTGCAATTGTTATAGTGAGCGGAACGTGGAAGACGCTCAGTAAGTACTTGTTGAGTGAATAAACAAACAAGGGAATTGCGATTGGGAAAGGACACCTGCCTAAAGCTTGATCTTAAGTCGAGTCGGAATACTAATTTCTGTACCTGTTAGCAGATATTTCATAACAAAACATGGGCATTTATAACAACAACCAATTATTTGTTCACAATTCTGCAAATCAGGTATGGGTCAGTTTACGTTAGCTCCATGTGGTATTTGATGGGATCATCAATGAATTTGTCATCGGGGGCAGGTTGCCCTCACTCACCTGTCTGGGGCCATCAGCTGCATCCACGTGGCCTCCCCAGCACAACAGGACTTGATGTGGTGACGGGGTGCCGAAACGGCGCATCCCGAGTGCACAGGTACTGACTGAGTCCATGTGGGAGGGGACAGTATGTAGATACCTGGAAATGTGATTAACTGGGGATAATTAACATATCAATCCACGATAGTATACAGGGTTATTTAAATATATATATATTATATATATAATATATATTGCTATGTACACAATAAATGGGGGTTTTTAAGGAACTAGGATCACAATCTCTCCCTGTGCCAGATAGAAACAGAACTTTGATGTTAGCTCCCTTTCTTCCTGAGACGACCCAACTCCAGTGGCCAGAAAACAGTATTTGGTGTACGTGCTTCTCTCCTCCAAACACAGTGTGAACGCTTGTCTTCCTGTTCAGGTTGTCATATGACACTAAGCTTTGTCGTGATGCTGGTGTCAGTGTTGTTTTTCATTCAGTCCAAGACACTGTCCTCCATGCAAGGAAATAAGACCTCCAACTCATCGTACAGAGGTCACTGAACGGGCATCAGATGGTAATGACTCATTACTGACCTCATCACGGAGGGTTTGAACCAATGAACTACAGGTGAAGGGTTCTCTATCCCATTAGTGTGGGGACGTTTCACTCGTCCTGGAGAAGACTCGAGGTCTAAAGAGCATTTGTCACTTCATATCAGCCACATTAAATACATGTACTTCTTTGTTTTTAGTAGAATAGCAAAAGGGATCCTATTAAGTGCTACCTTTCCCCAGAATATTGAAGAATATGCCAGAGCATGGGGGTTCTGAAAGGCAACGATACCAATCGTCACATTTTTAAGTCTTGTCAATTATGCAACACAGGCTGATTGATTGCACTGAACACTAATAATACATAAATATGAATTCCTGGCTCACATCCTCAGTTGTATGGAATCTATAGTTACATAAAGAGGCATCCGTAGAGAGGAAGGAAACTGTTCTGGATTTGGATTCTGTTAGAGGTTTCTTCAGTAGGTCACTGACCTTGATTAATTAATTTCACTTTTTTAAAAGATTTTATTTATTTATTTTTAGAGAGGGAAGGGAGGGAGATAGAGAGAGAAACAGAAACATGTGCGGTTGCTGGGGGCCATGGCCTGCAACCCAGGCATGTGCCCTGACTGGGAATCAAACCTGCGACACTTTGGGTCGCAGCCCGCGCTCAATCCACTGAGCTACGCCAGCCAGCGCTAATTTCACTTTTTGAGAACACTGGTTTCTTTACCTGCAAAAGGATATGTATTGAATGCCTATCATATTTTTCATGCATTCTATATAAATGTTCACAATATTCCTATAAGAATAGTAGTTTTATTTCTATTTCTGCCTGAAAGGTAAATAAATGGATGCTTAGAAATATTTAAAATTCAATGGGATAGCATTCAGCTAATAAGTAGCAAAGCTAGTATTTAAAACAAGACTTGATCTGGCTCTGCTGCCTGTCTGTGGTTCATTATACCACCATGTCACTGTCCTGCTGGTTGCAGATCTTTCTAAGGTATTACTATGTCTGACTTAGTCTCATCAGCTCTGAAACTTATTCTGTGGTCAGCACGAATGGCTATACCTGCTCTGGCTCTGTCTCGGAATTATTGTATAAAAAAGGTAATAGGATGAGAGATTTCTCATTTCGTTTTAGTACCCCAATGTTAGCCAGTTTAGGCTAGATAATGCTCCAGCGACATTACTCCCTTCCCCATAATCTCAGTGTCTTAACACTACACAAGTTGATTTTCTTGCTGACATTACATGATTCACACGCATTGATGATAGCTTCTGATTCAAAAATTGCAAAAGCTCCTCCATCTCATAATTGTCCATGGAGAATCCACAGCTTTCTCAGTTGGAGAAAGTGTAAGTACAGAAAGTGCAAGTGTAGAGAACAGTGCAAGTACTTTCCTAGGCCTCTTCCTAGAAGAGACACATGCCATTTATCATCATATGGCATTAGCTAAAACAATTCTCATGTTCTAACCAGCTGCAGCATAGACTGAAAGTATAATCTTCAGTATGCCTAGAAGGGGAAAAGCAATAAATGCTGGTCAATGTTAGTTATGCTAACCCTCCAAAGGCCCAAAGTGTAACAAAGCAAAAATTGCATTTTCTTGCTACTTTCTTATAAAGCTAGCAACATGGTTGGGGTTGTGTCTTGGTCTTCCCTGGTCTTCTCTGGCTTAAGGTAGTGTTTCTCAATCCTGATGAAGTACTGGAGTGCTCTACGTGGGGACATTACGCTGCCCACTGGCTTCCTGTTTAATTTGATTTCTCTTCCTTCCCGGGTAAGGTGTCCTGGAAAGAGAACCCTGCTCTGTGTACCCATATCACTACCTACCTCTCTTACAAACTGGAGCCCCTTCTGTACACCATGTGTCTTTACCCTGCATTGTGATTGGAGATCTCAGCAACAGAGGTCTCTGTCCCTTTGAACATCATGGGGGACTATATCAATTAAGATTCTTTGGTTGAAGGTGACAGGTTACAAGGCTGGTTTTTTTTAATGGTATGTGTTAGTTGACAATAACTGAAGGCTAGGTGGCTTCAAGTGTGGTTGGTTAAAGGCGCTTGAATAGTGTCATTCAGGATTTGTTACTTTCTCTCCATTTCTTAGCTTTATTTCCTTTTGAGGTTGCATGATGATAGCCAGCGATACTTAGGGCTATGTGCTTCTGAGTTCTCTCCCATGGGGAAATAGTGAAACTTCTCAGGTCGCTCCTGCGAAGACCCTAAAGTTAATTCTCTTTGCATGACACATGTCATGTTCTAAGAAAGATACCTTCTTGGCATACGAGCCTACCTGCTCATCCTTTGACCTTCGTCTTCCTCTACAATGGTAGCTGCGAGACAAAATTGTTCTCTGCATGCATTGGATACAGAAAACGGGCACTCAGCATCTATTTCCACCTCCTTCTACTGTGTGTTCCTTTTAATCCCCCAGACTGGAAAAGTAAAAACTACACTGCCAAAACACCCTCCGAGCTGGCATTCTAAATGCAAACCGGAGTTTTAGCAGTTTTATGTACATGCCTAACATTTGTGAGGCAGAAATTAGAGACTAATCTGCTGCTGCTCCAAGCTGCTTTCTGAAGATGCTTTTCCCTATCGCCACAGCATCTTTGTTTTCCCGCTCTGGAGCTACCAAGGCAGATCTGCAACAGGAGGCAGGAAGCAGCCAGACTTCACAACCTGATGCCCATGACCAGGTTTTGGGGGATGTCAGAAGGCAATAGTCATGATGTAATGGTCACTGATGCTGGTTTTCTGACCCCTGGCATGGTAACTGGGGTGATGTGTGCTTTAACTTACAGTTACGATGCGCACATGCAAATTCTACGCGGGCCGTATATAATGTCTGTATGGACACAAGGAACAGCAAACACACTAAAAAAATGACTCTGTAAGAAAGGACAGTGTTTCCTCCTGTGGCATAGAGAGTAAAACATAAGCTTAGAACATTTATGCACAACCCATGGACACGGACAACAATATGGCAATTAGCTTGGGGAAGGGAGAAGGAACAGCTGGGTGTAAAAGCATACAAAATAAAAATAAAATAAAATAATCACGTACATTTAAAAATATTCAAGTTCAAATCCTAGTTCCACACTAAGTTGTATAAATGTGATCAAGTGATTGAAGTATTATCCATTATAGTGTGCTTTTTTGTATAATGGATATAGCACTATATATGTTGGAAAGTTGTAGAAAAGATTAAATAAAACAATTCATGCAATACACTGACTTCTCTAACAGCTGAAACACACTTACTTGCACCCTCCTGTCCAGCTGCCGCTATGCTTCTACCCGCTCCTCTGAGGCCAGGTGCCGATCTCAGCTGGGAGGCAGGGCTGGTCCTTGCTGCTCTGGGCCCCGCCCCCGCCCCCCCCCCCCCATTGTGCAGGTGTCCGCCTTCGTCTTTAGTCCCATCTTAATACTTTCCCAAGGCTAGAATGTCATTTGAACAGTGTTTGAGGTTTTTTTTTTCCTACAAGCACTCATGAAATCAGAAATGCCTTTCTTTCATGTGACCTTTTCAGGAACGCAATCACTGAGAGGTGTTCGATTCATAAATTCGGACGCTCCCATGATGTGGAGCTATTGCCTTCCCCTCAGGGAGTGGTGCACTGCTCTCTGTCCTTTATCTCAGAAGGATGACCTGCTTCTCCTCATGATTTGAGAGCACATGGCCTTGCTCTTTCTGAGAATAATTCTTCCCTGTTCAGTTCATCTCCAGCTCTTAGCTTTGGGTGAGGCCATCACGTTTTGTTGCCTTTCACTATTTGGAAGTTTCTTGCTATTTCAATTTATTTGAACCTATTTAAACCACAGTAAAAAGTAAGTCTCTTCCATATAAATTTAATTCCAATTACTCTGACTCCTTTGCTAGCTTACAGTTATAATTTAAAGCTTTTTTTCAAAATGGCATCTTTAAAAGGTGATCATTCAATCAACAGCTGGAGAAACAGGGATCATTAAAGGGAGAAACAATTAACGTTATTTTTCATGCAACCTAACTATTCCCTGTGTATTCAGGACACCAGCAGTGCTGTTTGATGCTTTGCAGCATCCCTTTCTTACTACATGGCTAAGGATTCAATTGATTTGTTCATTTATTCAATAAATAGTTACTATGCATCTACTATCTTCCAGCCCCCATGCTAAGTTTTGGGGACAAAAATGTAAGTAAGACATGGTCTTACCTTTGTCCTCTCCTCTTGTAACCAGGTTAGATGTAAGAAAACGGAGGAAAGAATGACAGAAGGAGAAATAGAAGTTATGCAGCTATAAAGAATGGAAAAGGAAGAAGAAATGATAAAAGAATAAGAAGAGAGTTAAAGGGGATTTAAGAGGCAGAGAAGAAAAAAATGACTGAAAGTCATGGTAGTAAAAAAAAGATATAAAAACTTAAAAATGTGGTGGTATTGAAATTTATATACTGCTACTTTAATTTTCTGTATTTTCTATAACTCAAGTAACTTGGTAATAAGTTCTCCAGTTCAATTTATGTCAGCAAAAAATTTTAATCTTGGCATTTTAAGGTTATCTGTCTCTTCCCATTTAAATCATAGATTCTCTTCAGATTAATGCAGTCTATTCTTGACTTCTTCTACTTCTTTTCTTCTCCCTTCCATCCTCCTAGTAGGAAGATTCTGTGACGTCATGGATAAAGCTCACTAGGCCTGAATCCCTGTATCTGGGCCCCTGCGGCTTCTGCAGGTGATGTAAGTGGTCTCGTGTGTCCCAGAAATGGCCTCCAGCCTCGGCGTTCACTGTGGTAGAAAGGATAACAGCCTCTGAAAGATGTTCACATCCTAACCCCTAGAACTTGTGCCTGTGTTACTCTATACAAAAGGCATTTTAGGCTGCAGATGGAATTAAGGAAGCTGATCAGTTGACCTTCAGATGGGAGATTGTCCTCAGTTATTTGGGTAAGCTTAGTATGATCACAAGGGCCCTTCAAATGGAAGAGTGAGGAGAGAAGATTATGTGATTATGAAAGGATTATAAATGTGATGCCACGGTGCTGGCTTGGACCATGGAGGAAGGTCACCATAAAGCAAGAACCATGGGAGGCACCTACCAGATGAAAAGGGCAAGGGGAACAAGGCAGGGAAACTGGAAAGGGAACCTCAGACGTATCCCTGTCCCATCAAGTACCAAGTCGACTGTTCTGAGGCTGTTCTAGGGGAGAGCAGGGTGTCCTACAGAGTGTATCCCAGAGCATTCCCACAGGAGACAGGGCAGCATACTCCTCTCCTTTCAGATGCTTTCCCAAAGTAAGTTCTCCTGACACCTTGAAAGAGACTCTGAGCTTAGAGCTGGTGGGTCCGTCCCCAGTCCGCAGCACCTCGCCCCGTCTGTGTGTCCCACACTCTGCAAACACACCCAGGTGTGGGGTCACTCTTTTGTGTGAAGGGGGCAGTTAGCACTTCTCTTCCCTCTCCTGGTCTGTGGCTCACGGTAAGACTCTATGCCAGACTGTGGCTCTTGGCCTTTAGAAGAAAGCTTTTGAATTTAGGAAACTGCTGTTTCTAACAAAGAGTCTGACTCTTCCAAGCAAAAGCTTTGGCTTGCACAGTGTTGGTTCTTAAATGCATTTTGAGAGCCTGTTTTTAAAAGAAAAACATGAAATACCATTACTATTTTCTCATCTTGGTTTTCTGCTTCCCCTGAAGCAGCAGTCACCTCAGTTTCAACGGATGGGGGCTGAGCAGCAGTGAGACTTACTAAGGCTAAAAGTCACCCTTGGTTGTATTTTAAAATATGACAGTGCTACAAAAGGAAAAAGAAAGAGAGAGTGAACAAGGAGGAGAAACAAAGAGAAGCACAAAGTAAAGGAAATGAAGGGAAAACAGAAGGGAAGAGGGGATGAGTCAACCATACTTCAGCTCACTTGGAGAAAACAAAGAATAAACAAAATTAATCTTCCTGAAGTTTCTTTGCAGAGCAGCTCACTGTGCTCTGAAAGTGATGGGCCCTCACCCGCACCTGGGACACCTCTATTCTCCTGAAATAGACTCCTATGCATCTTAAGGGTTTCTGCTCCTTAGTCCCCCTGTCCTTTCTCACAGAGCTGCTTGTCCCCCGAGACTCAGTTCCCTCCTATGGCTAGGAAAGACCTTCCCACTTCATTCTGTTCCGTGACCTGAGCCAGGCAGCCCACCTGAGCATCTCCCAGTCCCTGCACTTGTCATGGTTCTACAATAGTCTGTTAACACCTACCTTGTAACTCAGGTTTTCCACCCACAGATGGAGTTATGTTGGAGACAGCATTCCCTGCTTGTAAACGAGCCTGCTGTAGCCCACACTGTCACAGGTAACCGCACTACTCATGTCCCAAACGTGTGTGAGCATTCCCCATGTAACAGCAGGTTTCACACTGCTTTCCATCCTGGCTGAAAAACTCGGCCTCGACACACTCAGCCAGACGCCCACTCTCTCATTCCAATCACTCCCGGTAAAAGGGTTAAAAAACAAAAGAAACAAACAAACAAAAAACCTGAATTGAAAAACGGTTACCAAGCAATCCCCAGATAATAGCACTGCAGAGTTAAGAGGACAAAGGGATTAACTAGACCCATCAGTTTCTTCTATGCCAAAGAGAACTGCACAGTCTCGTTCTCCTTTTCTCCCTTCTGCAGTTCCACTAACTTCGCACAGCTTTCCCCCAAGCATGCACATGCATGCACACTCCACATATACACACATACTCACACATGTAAGCCAACTCTCTGACACTCTATTACCTACCACTCCTTTTTTTTTCTCTTGGTGAAATAGATAAGGAAATGTGCACGTCTATCTTCTTTCCCCTTGGCTAAAGCTTCGCCTTTATCCCCCTGCCCCTTTTCTGTTTCCTGTTTCTGCATTTCCTTCTCCTCAGACCCTAATGCATGCCTGGGACTCCCGTGAACAGGGAAGTACGTGTGGTCACACTGTGTTTCCTAAGTGACTGGAGGCTGACATTTTGAGACCTGCAGCAGTATAGTAAACTTTTACCCTGGGGATGGAGGGAGTTCTATACATATTCTATAAACAGAGGAGGATATTGGTCAAATTTGAGTTTTATAAAACTTTGTCTGCTGGAAGGGTTTTGAAATAGGGTGAGGATGTTATGAGAGTCGGGGAGACCGAGGTTGAAACAAGAATGATGATGACCTGCCCTGGCTGGTGTGGGCCAATGGATTGAGTGCCAGCCTGTGAACCACAGGGCTGTAGGTTGGATTCCCAGTCAGGGCACATCCCTGGGTTGTGGGCCAGGTTCCCAGTAAGGGACGCATGAGAGGCAACCACATGCTGATGTTTCTCTCCCTTTCTTTCTCCCTCTCTTCCCTTCTCTCTAAAAATAAATAAATAAAATCTTTAAAAAGTGATGATGACCTGTCTCCAGTGTGGAGAGTGGCTGCAGGGAGATGATGCTAGTTTAGGGCTGGGGTTAGGGGTTACAATACAGATGCTTATCTCTGTGCCACCACAGTGACAAGGTCAGACAAGGTCAGTGTGCCAGCACAGACAGTGTGTAATTGTAAGCGTGAGGAACTTGCTGTAAGTGCTAAGTGTTCCTAGGACTTAAGTAGACTGGCTTTCTAGGATAATGTCTACAAGGCTGAAAATTAGGTGTGTATATTTGATGAATCTGTACGGGGGAGAGGACTATAATGGATTGTGAATTCAGATTTTCAATCTGGCTTTGAAGAGTTTTATTTTTTTTCTTACATCTGACTCAAACTGATGAGGGGGCTCACATGTTGGAAAAATCTTAGCTTCAGATAATAGCTAATAAGTTTAGCAATCAATGTATGTAAAAAGCTATTGTTTCAGGCACTGAAGGCCTGAGGGACCCTGACTCCAGGAGACCATAAGCAGTCCCATCTTTGTGCCCCCGGAGGACTGCAGGCCATCAAGATGGTATCTGAGCCATTGTGCTCCAGGGTGAGCTGACTACCGCCCAGGACACAGATGGAGACCACTGTCAAGAGCCCAGATAAAAAACACCACCCAGGACACAGATGAAAGAATGCTGCAGCCTTTTATCTGATTAACTTTTCCCCTGAATTCCAATCCCCTTACAGACACCTTTCTTCTCCTTCTAAAAAGGGTTGGTTGAAAATGGAATTTTAAGGCAGTCTGTTAGAGTACAAACCTACTGTTTTCTCAGATCACCGGCCATCTGAATAAAGTGCTCGTAAAGATTCAACCCCTGCCTCTGCGTATTGGGCCTGGTAAGTGACAGGCAGCAGGAGCACAAGCTTTTCTGGTTTCAAAACTATTACATTAAAGCTGAAAGCATCTCATCAGTGTGTGGAGAATGAGCTCCCTGAGAATTATGGGACATTCTTAGGCAAAATTTCTCAAGATCAACTAAATGTGCACAGTAACTTTATGAGACAGAAGACACAGATACAAGAAAAGTGAAGGTCTTCCTATGTAAGGATCATAGAGACAATGGTTGACATAAACGTTCTCATCCAGCTCACAGGCGGACGGCCCCCGTTTCACTTCAGATGCTGGGCTGCTGCGATGTTTCAGCAGGGAACCAGAGAAGAGGCATTTTACCTCCTGCGTGATAAGGCAGGTACTTCCCAGCAACCTTCGGCCTGAATGACGACTTCGGTCTGCATGTGACAGGAAAGAACTTCACTCATCATCGAGAATAGGAAATGTTTAGGGAAGATACAGAGGAGGAGTTCTCTATCTCTCAAAGCTCTCTATGTTGCACAGGTTTACACAACAACCATGAGGGACACAAGTAGAATGATAGATCCTGAGGTTAGGTTTGTGCAGTAAAATTAGTAAAACTCTGGACTTCACAGAGAGCAGTCTGTGAAACGGCAGACAGGACACCAAGAACTCTGACTGCAACGTGACTTAGAACCTGTCTGGGGAAAGAAGAGAAGTTCTCAGACGAGGTGTTACTCCTAAGACCCCTGGCTAATGTCCCCAGTGGCTGGGTAAGAAGGGGCCCGAAGTTAGCCAGAGCTCCCCAAATATAGTTACTCAGGTAGAAGAAAAGGGGCCCCACATTAACCTGACAAGCTCAGGGGAGGCCGGTGAGGCAGCCTTACAAGCTCAGAGACCTCAAGTCACCATACAGGATGGTCTAAAGTAAAACCTACTAATTAAAAGCAGCTCAAGGCGGGTAGTCATGTCCTAGACCAGTATTTTTCCCTAACAAAAGTCAGTCTTTACCTTAACGAAGCCTGCCTGTTGTCTTTTTGCATCTATGATAACAGAACTGTGGAATGTCAAGGTAACTTCCCCTTTCCCCCCCAAACACCTCGGGAATAAACTGAGACCACAAATCCCCTCATTGTTATTGTTAGCATGGTCATTGTTAACTGTTAACTACCCTTTACGCACCAATGTAAAAGAAGTATGTGTTTACCATTTTACCTTTTATCTAATCCAAGAGGTTTCCCTACTTTGCTTTTTCCTGCCCCACCTAATCTGTCATCAATGGACTTCATGTAACCCCTTGTGCCTCCTCCTTTGATTCTAGCATATAAAATAAGGTGCTAAACTGCCATTCTCCAGAGTTTCTCAATCCGCTGAGATATTTCTTCCCAGCCATTATCATTAGTTTGGCTCAAATAAACTCACCAAAAACTGTCTACAAGGTTTGAATGCTTCTTATTCTGACATACACATGCAGTACTTACATATTATCTGAGACATGTGAACTTAGAAAGTGTGACTTCTGTATCTTGGCATTATTAACATTGCTCACATATACGTGGGCTTCAGCACCATGTCAGAACAAGGGCATTAGAAGTAGTGGGCTAGCCCGCCGCTCTGGCAAGAGCCCATCATGCATATTTCTTTCCAACTTTATGTGGAGAGAAGTCACATGAGCAGCTCGAAAATGGTCATGGAAGAAGCATTGCCCTATTGAAATCTGCAAGCCGTGTGAATTGGGGCCTTTTTTCAGTGCCAGTTGTTAAACATTTACCAGCCTACTGATGTTTCTCAACACAGCAGCCTCTCTGGATCCCTTACACACAGAGCAAAGCCCAGTCGAATGCGTGTCTACTGAATAGATGGACAGGAAAGAGGAGGTCAGGAGATTCACAAGAATAAAGAGAAACATTAAAGAAAATGTTTTAAGGAGAAAAACCTAAGTTTTGAGGCACACGTAGGAGAAGGTATATTTGGGAATTGAAGGGGAGAAAGAAAGCTTGGCTCAGACTAACGAAAAACTCATGGAGTTAGAAGTGTAACAGGGTGCAGTCGGTACCCACCCCCCACCACCCGAAGAAAGATTTGTAATGGGGTCCAGAGCTCAGGGTGTCCAGGGAATATTAAAAATATACAGATGTCCTCACCCCCACAAGTCTGAACTGGGGAATGGGACAGATGGAGCAGGGCCATTGAGAGTTATTTTGCATATCAACAGTTTTGCAAATAACTGCAAGGATGATCATTTAACATATCTATAACTTTGTACTGGTTTCACAGCTATGTTAAGTAATAGCTGTGGCCAAGCTTTGAACCAGGGAGATGAGAATGACTTAGACCCAGAACATAACTGGGAGGCAACTCCTGCTGGTTACAGCACCTGGGTTAGAGCTTGGATATAGTTAGCTCCATGCCATGGGGCCACGCCTGTCCGGACTTACTGTGGCAGTCTGGGAAAACTGGAAAGATACCGGCATGCTGGCAGGTGTAGCCAATTGTGGGAGGGGTTGGTAATGAGGATGCAGAGAAAGATTACCACAGGGATTTAAACCCAGGTGCAGCAGTCATGTGAGGGGAACCATGCAGTTTTGGGGCTCCCTTCACCACACGGTTTAGGAAGCAGGAAAGTAAGATGTAGCAGCGATGCAGAGCTCTCTCTTAGCAGCTCGGAAGAAGGCAGAAGAGACATTGTGGGAAGGAAAGGGGTGAAAGGACTCTCGCTGGTGGGCCATGAGAAGGTGCCATGTGGGTTTGGATTAAGAACTAGAGATCCCGGCAACACAGCTGATGGTGCTGGGAACTGCGGGTGGCCTGCCAGCCGAGCCTGCATTACTGGGGAGAACTGAGGGGCTTCCTGAGCCACAGACTTCTATTTCTTTTCCTGAGGTACAGTACTCTTGACTGGGCAAAGGAGGGCAGGAAGGACCGTGTTTTTGGTGTTTTAAAGCATTTGGGGATTTTAACAAAGACATTAAGTCATTACTCTAAGTCTATATAACTTTTGAATAAATAGTCCCTTTCCTTTTCACCAAACTCTGGCATTGAGAGCCATAATTCCCTGGTGGCGGGCAAGGCAAGCACAATACAGGGAGGGGGGAGGGCGGGGTCCATTTGGTAACAGTATCTTGTCCCCACTCCCATGGGTCCCTTCTGTAACAGAAGGATCATAAAAGAGTGAAAAATCACTTGAGAACGGAATGCATGCGGACAACATCAGTAAATGAAGACCGATGTTTCAGTGATGGAAAAATCCTCAGCACTAGTCAATGTCTTAGACCGGCACAGATGAACAGACAGGAAGTTCCAGGAGAAGTCCCGACTTGAGGATAATGCTCTCA
Organism: Phyllostomus hastatus; assembly: GCF_019186645.2. Classification (NCBI taxonomy): domain Eukaryota; kingdom Metazoa; phylum Chordata; class Mammalia; order Chiroptera; family Phyllostomidae; genus Phyllostomus; species Phyllostomus hastatus. Next base: position 6,633,288 of record NW_025333709.1, read on the forward strand.
GCCACCAGCCGGTTTCTGTACAATCATTTCTCTCACAGAGGTGGGCAAGTCTGTGTACATCTTGCTGTGTTTGGACATATACATATCCCCATGAAACCATCACCATAATCAAGGTTCCAGACCTGTCCATCACCTGCACAACATTTTGGTGTTCTTTTATGTGTGTGTGTTAAGAAATCCTACAATGAAATTTATCTTTCGAATGTATTTTAAGGTACGCAATATTGTATGACTAACTATAGGTACTATGTTGTGCAGCATGTCTCTAGAACTTACCCACCTGGCACATCTGAAACTTCATACACATTAAGCAAAAACTTCCCACCTCCTCCTTCCCTCAGCCGCTGGCAACCATCACTCTGTTCTGCTTCCATGAGTGATTGTTTTAGGTACCTCATGTAATCAGAATCGTGCAGTGCTCATTCTTCTGGGTTGGCGTGTTTCACTCAGCCCAATATCCTCTGGGTTCATCCATGTGAATTCTGCCGCAATGAACACAGGGTGCAGATATCTCTGCTAGATCCTGATTTCGATTCTTTTGAAGAAATCTTTTTCTGAGAAAATAAACATAAAGACCAACTTTAGAAGCCTTCTGTTCCAGATTTAGGAGTCACAGAGTAACTTGGTGCTCTTGGTAACTCTGTCTGAGTCTTGTGAGTTATTAAGACCCAGTGAGCAATCTTTCTTATTTTCCAGGTTTCCAGGTAAGCCACTCTGAGGACCATTTGCAGACACTAATGGCTGAGCTGTAGCCACTCTGAAACATGCGACTGGGTAGAAGCATGCTCTTGCTAGTCGGGCGTTTCAGTCAAGGACTGTGGATACCACACTGGCTTCTGCTAAACTCTTAAAGAAAATGGTGCACAAGCGCATTTCCACAAGTGTGCACATGGTGAAATCTTTAGGGTTGAGGGCGAAAAGAGCTATTTCAATGGCGCTATAGCATGAAAACACTAGATATTTTTATCACACTCCTGTTGTAGACAATGGAGAAAAATAAAGATCAAAAGGTAACTTCACTGGAGTTATTTACGAAATTGGGGTCCCCTGAACCCTCCCAACCACCAGTTCTGATTCTGTCCTTTATACCTGGAACAAGGCACAGTGAAATAAACTGAATGGTGTTTAATGGTGCTAAGACTCATAATTATCTGAATCTTAGCATCCACTCCACATCCTAGCTGCTGACACTATAGACATTTTATTACTTTGCTGAACATTAGTTCCCTGGTTTATAGCATAAAATGGGGGAATAACAGGGTTTCTTTAACAATATTGCCCAAGAATTAAATAATATCAATAGGCAGAGTGCTTATAGAGTCTATAGCATGTGATGAAAACTTAGTGTGTCCTAATTATTATGTTTGTTGCTGTAAGATAAGGTGATGGAGATGATGATGTGGTGATGATTTTAGTTTATCTTAAGTTTTAGATAATGATGTTTTAATGTTTTGACAATTGGAAAGGGTTTTAAAAATACATATCTTCAATCCATGTAAGATCGCCAGAGATAATGTGTTTTTGATTTGTTTCAACTGATGTGCGACAATCTTGACACGAAGCCATTAGCTTTGCTCTTAAGAAGTACTACAGTCTGATGAATAGTTCATGATTTTTAACCAGGTCCTCTCTGTCATTGGACCCAGGTGAAGTTTTATGGAAGGGGTTGACACACAGAGTTGCAATAAAATCCAACAAGTGTCACCTGATAATTAAACAGATCAATCACTTTGACCACCAGTGCAGTTGACCACTATGACCACAGAGCATTAAGACCTAGCAATTCAAGATTAAAAGTCAGCAAAGTCATAGAAATCAGCATCCGTCAATGTCTCAAAGAAGACTCACTTAGCTGGGCATTATGACCCTCCCTAACTGTTCTGGAGTGTAGTTGGCTGCTACCTGCTCTTCATAATCTGCGGGAAGTTGCCACCGGAAAGCAGATGCAAATCTCCAAAGGAACCAAAGAAACTGATGAATGTCTTGTGATGGCAACTTTCTTGGGGCTGGCATTCATGCCCTATACCTGGCCTTCCTTCTTTCCACATTCTGCCAGCTCCAATCCATTCTCCACACAGAGGCTTGAGCAGTCTTTGAAAAATGTGGCTGTTTTTTGTTATTAACTTGCTTAAAGCCGTCTGATGAACTTCCATCCTGCTTGAAAGTAAATCCAAATCTTTTACGTTGGCCTTCAAAGCCCAGCTGGATCTATCTCTGCTCACCTCTCCAGACTCATCTCAGACCTCCCTACCCTTATCTCTGGCCCCCAGACACAGATCACTGTTTCGGAGCCTCAGACACAACTCTCCCTTTTCTACCGTCAAACCTTTGCCATAGATGTTCTGCCTCTTTGTGTGACTGGCTCCTGCGTATCCTTCAGATCCCAGCTGAAATGTCATCCTCTCAGTGAGCCTCAGTGCACTGTCCCCCTGGTATTTTTTCTTTTTATTTCCTTGCTTCACAGCAACATCTTAAAAAGACTTTTTCAAACATCTGTTTGTTTATTCCCTGTTTATGACAGCTCAAAGAAAAAGGGACTTGGTCTGTTCTGTTTGTTGTGATAGTAGATAACTTAAAAATTAGCAATCATTAGCCTGAATGCCATAGTTGAAATGCATTGACCATTTACAGTGGGGCAGGTTCTAAGCTAAGCACCATTAATAGATGTCCTCATTTATTTCTCACGCCAAACCCATGAAGACATTAATATCACACCTACTTATTAATGAGGAGACTGAACCAAAGAGTGCTTATTATGTATTTAATTTGAGATCACAGAGCCAGTGATAATAGAATTTAGAATCTTAATGTTTACTTTGAGAATAAATGAGTGAATGCAAGGTTTTCGACCGTATCTGACCATCTGACCCTGTCTCTCTAGGTCTTTGAGATTTTGCTCAAGCATTAGTCACTCAGTGTGACTCTTCGACTCAGTCTGAATCAGCACCTCTATTTGATCTTGTCACCATGAATTCATTTCCAATTGAGCATTTGTCACACTGTTTTGATACTGAATATTTGCCTGTCTCCCCAGAACATCTAGGATTCCTTTGTGGTGGGGACTGCTTCTTTTATTCTTATTTTTCTCTATTCATCCTCCACACAATAAAGAAATGCTAAGCATGTATTCTACCTAGATTTTGTTTTGGAGACTGAGAATATGACTTGAACACAACAGATAAACTCCCTACCTTATGGAGCTTGTCATTTGTGAGGAAGAGAGGCAGACGTCAGTGAAATAAAACATTTAATGCATAAAATTACTTTAGAAGTGATACATTTTATAAAAACAGTAATAAAAAACCAGTAGAATGGCATAAAGAGAGGCCAGAACAGAAGTGCTACTGTAGACAGTAGATAGGTTGATCCCAGAGGGCCTCTCTGAAGAAGTGACATTTGAGCTAAGACTCACAGATGCATGGAACTGAGGGAAAAGTGTTCCCATAAGAGGACACAGGGTAGAAGTCCAAAGTTGAGAATGAGCTAGGCCTGTTCCAAAATCAAAAAGCAGATACACTAAACCCAGCTTGTGATTTACCCTAGATCTGTTCAGCCTCACTGGTCCCTGGGTATGATTTCATTAATTTATGTGTCAGCTTGACTAAGCCATAAGATACTCAGTTATCTGATTAAACATTAGTTCTGGGTATTTCTATAAGGGTATTTCCAGAATAGATTAGCAGTTAAATTAGGGGACTGAGAATAGATGTGGGTGGGCATCACCCAATCCATTGAGGGTCTGAATAGTCTAAAAACACAGAGGAAGTTTGAATTTGCTTCCTGCCAGTCTGCTTGAGCTGGGATATTGATCTTCTCTCACCCTCAGGGCTCCTGTTTTTCAGACTGTTCAACCTGGCCTGGGATCTACACCATCAGCACTCTGGCTTTTAGGCCTCCAAAACATACCCCTTTCCTTCCTGAGGACAAAAATGACAGATTCTGGGACTTGTTATCACCCATAAGAGTGTGAGCCAGCACCTGATAATAAACCTCCTGGACCTGTTGGTTCTGCTTCTCTGGAGAACCTCAATGGATACATCAAGCTTGATGCATATCTGTGGCCAGCTCGATCATTCACCATCTCGATTTGCTTGCCTTCCTTCCCCATCTCATCTCCCATGTTTTCCTTACTCTTGCTTCCCTGAATGGCACACTCAAGTGAAGTCCTTCTGCAAAGGATTTTGCCTGACTCTCTTTTCTGAGGAGATGGAGCTAGGATAGAAAGCCAGTAAGGCAGGAACATAGTGAAAGAGGGTACAAGAGGCAGGAGATGAAGCTAAAAATGTGGATAAATTGGATGCTATAGAGTCTTCAGGACGTGGCCAGTGGATTTAGACTTTATTCCAATTGCAATCCATGGGAAGAGGGATTACATGATCTTTACATATTTTTAAAATTTTCGCTTTGGTCACTCTGAATAATAGTCATTCATTAACAGAGTTCATTCTGTGCACTAGGCACTCAAAACATGCATGTCCTCAACAATAGGTTTTGCTTTCTCAGTTTGGGTCAAACTGTCTCATACACGGACCTACCCATTAATAAATGTTTATGGTCATGGCTCAAACAGCATATATGTAATTTTATTTCACTTAATAGATTTTTCTTTCATTTTGCAAACTTTCTTCTCTCTTATAATGCTCCCTCCATTCTCTCTCTCTCTCTCTCTTTGTAATTGAGCACCATTTTTATTGAGTTTAGGTTAAAATCCTGCACTGTTAACAAAAGTTCAATATAAGTTATTTAAGAGATGATTTGGTATGAGTTAGCATTTCTGAAATTGTTCTACAGCTGAATTGAAAAAAGGGATGTTCTTTTTGTCAAGTAATTAAACCGACTGTTTTGTGGGCTAGTCTCTTACATTACCTCTGCTCATATGCATTGTGAAGCAGAATTGTGGCCACTTGTAATGGGAAAGCTAAGAAATTAAGCCTTTCCACATAAGCCTCCTAGCGTTCTTTTTCCATGGAAGGTAATTGTCGTGCAGGAAATTGTCAATCTCACATGAGGGTATTGTTAATCTTCTATGAGAGCCAGGGATCTGCCCTGAGATGGTGGGGGCGGGAAGGGTGACCAGCAAACATTTAGAAGGCAGGACACAAATCGCCCCTCCCCCACAAAGGCTGTAAGCTTTCCCATATCCTTGGTGAAGCCTTTTACACATTGTCAGAGCCAAAGCAGAAAGAAGGAGCCATTTTGTAAACTTTATACCATTATGTTCCTTAGCTGAAGGTTCATAAGACCCTGAATCGTCCTGATACATTCTACCCTGTATATCCTTCCGTCTGACCAAACCCTCTCTCACCCTCGTTCAGCACTGAGAACTGAGGCAGGCGGAAAGAAATGGGCTCTCCATTAGAAACGGTGGTGCCTGGAAACATAGCCTGGGCCTTTGACCAAAGTTAATGAAAGCCAGTTCTGAGTGGGAGCCAAAAGTCAGTCTCCAAAGAGACCGGAAGCAAATCCCAAGACCAAAGCCTTAACAAGAGGAATGTAAATATAAGAAGGAGAGGAGAGATAAGAGCCAGGGATGACACGAATCCAAATAAGCTTAGGCTGGGACTCCCGGTGGTGAGTGGGCGTGATGGCTTTGATCATTTTTGAGGCACTCAGGTCTTGCCTGTGTGCGTCTGGGCTCATGGTGTGTGCATTGTTGGGCTGAAACGAATTGAAGGTTTCTGTTTATTCATCTTTACAGGGCTAGATCCAATGCGCTCTAATTCTTCATTTTATATTTCTCTAACTGTGTATGGCTATAGCTCTCCACCAGTAATCCATGTATCACAACACAGAGGTGCAAGTAATACCACCCATCACTGTAACCTTAAATGAACTTGGTGTGACTCTAGTCTAGGTAGTATTCTTATTTTATGAGGTATTATTTACACTAAATTGAGTAGAATGAAAGTGTCATTATTAATATTCCCATCTAAATTCTTTTTCCTTTTTAGACTGTGTACAAAATATGTTGGCGTTCATGCCAGATCAGTAAAAAAATCCTAAATATAGACATCTGGATATGTATGTGAAAATAGGAAAAATAAAAGGGTTAGTTACACCTTAATTATTTTAATGAAGATGATACAGTGATCAAATTTATTCTTGTACTTTAAGTAAGTGTCAAGAGGATTAATTCATTGATTAGTGGACAAACTTGTCAAAAAGAGTTAGATAAAATAAGAAAGTTAGTTTATTGGACGTAATATGAGCAATTATAGAAACAGCAATCATTGATGTATTCTGTGAATAAGGCAATGATGTAGTAATTGCACAGATATTTTCTCTAATCTCTCATTCTGCAAGATAAATATAAGACTCACTTAAGATACAAGAAAATCAAATCTCACCTACAGCTGTGGACAGAAATGGGAGAACAAATGCTACAACTTCCTAGGTTTCAGTGGGACAATTCTGAGAACTTCTACAAGATTCCCAGATAGCTCATGTGGGGTCGTGTTCAGCTCAACACCCCAGCCTTTACTGATTGCTCATCTCTTGTCTTGCTTGCTCTCTCCCTGTCAGTTCCACAGGATGCCCCCTTATCATGGTTAATTCTATGTGTCAAATTGCCTGGACCATTGGGTATCCAGATAGTTAAACATTTCTGGGTGTGTCTGTGAGGGATGCTGCCTGAGATTAATGTTTGAATGGGTAACACTGAGTAAAGCAGGTTGTCTTCCCCGATGTGGGCGGGCCTCATCAAGTCTGTTGACGGCCTGAGTAAAACAAAAAGCTGAACGAAAACAAATTCTCTCTCTGCCTGACCGTCTTCAAGCGGGGACATCCGTTCCTTGTGTCTCCAGCTTACTGACCTCAGACCTTGGGCTTCTCAGTCCACATAATCACTTGAACCAGGTCAGTTTCTTGCAGCAAATCTCTCTCTATTATCTATCTATCTATCTATCTATCTGTCTATCTGTCTGTCTGTCTGTCTGTCCGTCTATCTATCCATCCATCCATCCTCCCACTGGTTCTATTTCTCTGGGCAACCCAGAGAAATATGCCTCCAAAATTAAAAACCTATACGCAAATCATTGTGTTTGCTTTCGGGAGACCTAGAACCAACATAGGTGAGTTGATTTTTAAGCCATTTCCATCGGATCAATTTTGATGATTTTCCCCCTCTAGAAAAGTTTATAGAACTTCTCCCATGTGCCAGGCACTATGTTGGGGGCAGGGGCATGTGACATGGTCCTGCCCTCAAACATATGGACTGACAGGAAGTGCAGACATGGAAATGGGTGATTGAAGTGCAAAGTGGTGAGGGCCAGATGGAGGAGAAGCATCCCTGTATCCTGGCCTCATCCCTCCCTCCCTGGATCAGCAGCCATGTTTGGGTGCAGCTCCGTTTGTTGACTTTCCGGTCATGCTTCCTCAGTGCGGCACCCTTCCCTGGCACTTGGCACAGACTCCCAGACAAGACCTCCCCCTTAATGATATTTCTGGGCCTGTGCGCGGATGCAATGACAGCTAGGAAGAATTTCCCATCCTAGAAAGGTCAAGGAATGACGTAATCTACAGGGTCGCTGCTGAAACACAGGTTTTAACTTTTCAGTTTCACTGAAAAAGTCTTCAGCTCCTGCACCCTGCCCAGGACTGGGGGTGGTGGGTGATGGGGGTGGAATTCCTTTCAGGAGGCCCCCGTGCCAGACTCCCCACCTGCCTAGCCAGCCTCTGCCTATGCTGCATTAGGTGCTCTGTGCCTGGGTGAATAGGCCAGCCAAAGCCTGGTTAAAAGCGGCAACCCTAGAGCCCTCACTACAGCAAACACAAAAAAGCGGAGCCCGGGCATGCCAGTGGATGTCTTCCTGAATACCGTGGACCCAGAGAAAAGGATTCACCTGCTGGGACCCCAGCCTCAGTTGGGCAGCAAACCCCTTTCCTTTCGGCTCTTTCGTAAGCTAAGTACCTGCTCTGGGCCAGACACTGCACTGGCGCGGAGGGTCTCTGGCCGTAGGGAGACTCAGCCACTGTCCTGAGGCGCCCTCAGCCCCGCAGGGAAGTCGGATAGGCACGGGGTTGCGGTGCATCACAGCCTTCCCCTGTGAACAGTTTCCTGGGAAGGTAGTGGGTGCAGTGGTTTAGGGCGAGGGTCAGGCATGCCCGTGTTTGGATCCCAGCTGCCCCCACTTACCAGCTTCCGAATGCGGAGAAGTGACTTAACCTCTGTGAGCTTCCCATTCCTCTCCTGAAAATGGGACAAAAGCTTAATAAGAGAGGTTTCTCTTATCCCCATGTGCCCCACCCCCAAGAAATTGTAATTATGTGACACGATAGAGGTGCTGACTACCCTTACAATGGCAATCACATGGCAGCATATGAATGTACCACTTCAGTGTGTTGGACACCTTAAGCTTACACACCATTGTAGGTCAAATATATTTCAATACATTTTTTAATAAGAAAATAAGAATAGGACCACAGCGTATCTATACTTTGTAGAAGTGGGGACAACCTGTGTGAGGGGCCTGCACGGGGGGGAGGGTTCAACAGGAGGGGGTGTTGCTGTTGCCATTTCCAGCCCTCCCCACCTGCAGGGTCCAGAGTCCTTCTCTGCGTCCTTGCCTGGGTGCCGTCACTGGGCCTCTGACGCTCGGTTCTGCCATCTCAATGCCAGACTGTCCCCTTCAACAGAAATTAACTCAGTCATTCAAACCACCCCGAGCCTCAGTTTCGCAGTTGTAAAATGAGAATAAAGCAATACTACTGGGTCTACTAATATCATTGAATTGTTGAGTGCCAAGAGAGACCATGGCTGTGACATGACTTTGGAAACTGAGTCCCTCTAAGTGGCTGTTCATGCTCCACATAAAAAAAAAAAAAACAACACTCAAGAGAAAAGCGCCAAGGGCATTTTCCTGGGTTGCAGGTACAGCGGTGCCCTCTTATCTGAGTGATGCCTATGTTTGGTGTGCCTTATATACTTTGTTTTAAAACATTATTGTCTGTATTTTAAAAGCAACACATCCTTGTAGTATTTCATTTAAAACACAAGACAAAAGATGGGGGGAAAAACAAAGGCACCTTTTATCCCACTTGACACATTTCATCTTGTCAACTGCCTTGTATATTTCTGCCCATTGTCTCTGCATGTTTTGATTGACCTGGCTGGGTTTTCAATATGAATGATGCTCTACTTGTCCACCCAGAAGAACTAGAAGCGAGGATAGTGAGGACAGGGGAGAGTGAATTCAGAGAAGGGAAGTGGGTGAAGCATGACTGATAAATTCTATCTGAGTCTCTGACCTAGATCTGAAAGAAGAAACTCCAAAGGGGAGAAATGAATGTTTTCCCTCCTCAGTGTGTTTGCAAACAAATAGGATCAGGGCTCTCGGGCTCCCAGCTCAAGTGTCTAACTAATCACTTCACCAGGCACACACTCAGTGGCCCGGAGCAGAGGACTGGGACGAAAAGGGAGGCTGCCAGTGCTGGAGAAGAGTATGTGTGTGCGCATGTGTGTGCGCATGTGTGTGCTGGGTGATTTTTTTTTCTGGGACTTCAGGAGAGCACAGTGAGGAATTCACAGTGGACCTCAGGGATAAGAGAGAAAGAATATTCATCTGCAAGGAGATTCAGGAGAAAAAAATAAAAGCAAAGCAAGAAAGATCCCTGGGGCTGCTTAGAAAAGGATTCAAAGCAGAGAACTTCTGGAGGAGAGTTTGGCTCCTGGGGCCTTGGGAGTCCGTGAACTTGAATGTCCCTGCCTTCTCCTTGGTTCGGGGGCCTTAACCTGAGTTTGTAGAAATTCCCCGGGCCTGAAACCAAGGCAACATAGGAGAAGCTGTGGTTTGGTCACCCACAGAAACTGCAGATCTTTTCCTCACATTATAGTTGTTCAAAAGTTAAAATTGTAAAATGTCACTGCAGTTATAGGGCAGGACTTATTAAATCCGCCACTGCATCATAATATATAATATATTAATGAAGATACACATACATGACTATGTCACAGTTTTGTTATTTTTAGTGCTTTGATGACTGGCATTCAATGTAGTTTGTTTTACTTCTAATTCTTTTATTATACTTAATGCAGTGAAGGTATTATTCTTGGGAAGAGTCAAAAAAATAAATCAGAGTTCAAAAGGGACCCATGGCATAAAAGGTGAGGAACCCTTACTTCAGTGAGTACAGGAGAACTACAGGGATGCCCACAGGCGCTTGCAGAGGCAGAGGAGAGTAGGTGCTTTTGGCTACAGGAAATGGAACTCCAGACTCTGATTTAGCAACAGGAGTGCGTACTATCTCAAATGACTTTACGTCCAGAGGTAGGTAGGGCTGGCTTCAGGGTGGGTGAGTTCAGTGGATCACAAATGACCTCAGTGGCCCAGGTTCTACTGGTGTCCCCACTCTGTCACCACATTGTCAACCTGGTGACAAGCTAATTCCCTCACAGTTAGGATTTGGCTGCAGGAGCAAACAGCTACTTATACCATCTTTGTTTATACCTGATGTGGGACAGAGAAACCCCCATTCTGTTTTCTCTTTCAAGTGAGAAAAAAATGTTCAAATCTCCAGCAAGTTCTCCTGATGACTCACTGGCTGGAATTTGGTTACAAGTCTACCCATCCATCAGTCAGGAATGAACAAGAATGGTGCGATAAGCAGAGATGGCTTGGGCTAATATTAGAAGAACTCCCCTGCTCCAGCACCCTCTAGGTCTAGAGTCAATTCCTAAAATTGCACAGAGTGGCTACACAACGTGGGGAGAGGAATGAATTTTGGGTGGTCCACCATGGTGTCCATGGGCTTTGCAATCATTGCGATCACAGCCTACTGATGAATGTGTTGGAAGTGTGGGTTCAGTCGTTTCAGTCTCTGCTACGATTCTTAGCATTCTACTAAGAGTCTTTGCATGCAGAAGCACCAGCAGGGGCAATGAATGCATGAGCAGGAAGCTAGGTGTGGACTCAGGGGAAGCAATACGTGGTACTCTTCTCAGAGAAATAGTCAAAGTTCATGGAGTTTTCCGGTGGGTTAGGGGTAAGCAGAGGCATTGAACACCCAAACAGCAAGGCCGCGGAGCAGGGTCTGCGACAGCTCAAGTCCCAGGACAACTGCCTCCAACTCACAGCAGGCCCCTTCCTTTTTTCTCCAGTGTACCTTACAAATAGTCATCGCATTTTATGTGCATGCCAAGCCAAAGGCAAGGAAGCACTGGCTTCTTGCACTCGGTCTCACCAAAAGGCCAAGAGGAAATCGCACTGGCTTATTCATTGGGAACAAGGATTTAGAGCAGGATGGCTTGGTTCAAAGTTGAGCTCCACCAGCTGCGTGTTTTCCCTGTACTTCTGGTTCCTCATTTGTAAAATGGCAATGACAATGACAATGATCTTCTCACAGGGTCATGGTGGGTGTAAGTGAATCATTACATGGCAACTATGTTCTTAAAGCACCTGGCATGTATAATGCACTAAGTGAATCGTGCTGTTTTGTTTTGTTTTTAAATGTCTTCTAGCATCCTCCTTCTTCTCACTAGAAGACTAAAGCCAAGCTGGACCTGCTCTTTCAGAAATGCCTCTACTCTGAGTTCACGTTTTATGAGTTCAACAGGTATTTTCACAACACGTGCAAAACCTATGAGGTAGCTCAACCCAGGCCTCTCAGTTGGTGGGGATGGGCAGTCGTGGCGTCAGGCGTGTAAATTATTGGGAGTTTAAGGCTGAACCTAAGACCATGATCTGTACTCTTGTACACACATGCAAATATACGCACCAAAAATAAAGCAAACATGGAACCCAAACCCACCGCCAACAACAGGGCAGCACAAATAATTATGACCAAGCTGATTGTCAGGACCTCGCGGCCAGTGGGGTATGGAAGAGGTTGCGTGACAATATCTGAAGCTGAGTATAGAACATCGTCCTTCTCCCTGCCCCAGCCCCCCACACCACAAACTACACCAGGTGATTCCTCCACTAGCTGGGGGACTCTCACACACCCTCAGGGGCAGACACACCCACGTCCCCCCTCCCTAGCTCCCGGGTCAGGTTCTCCCCAGTCACCTGTGTTTCCTTCTTAGTATCCCTGCTGCTGCTACCTCCCCTAGAAAACCTTCCAAGGATACTTGGCCTCAAAGCTGCAAAGCTGTGGAGGGTACAATAGCACCGCATTCCCTCATGACCCCCGTGTGACAGAGAAAGCCCTTCCTCCACATTTTGTGTCGCCTTTTGTTGCCTGGGCTCTGGGGAGACACAGCTTATCTCTGAGCATCATCAGGTCTGAAGGGCCCCTTTAGATTCTGTCTGCTTGCCCGGTATCTCTAAGGGAACAGACAGCACTCTGCATTTCTGTGTCACTCTCCAGGCTGTACACATCATGCACACCCACAGATCCCACACTTATTCCTGAGAGCAAAATTCATCATCGATGACTGAGTGAGTGGCCTGGCCCCTCACACCAATATCCACATTGTCCCAGCCTTCACTGTTCTTCCTGTTCACGGCTGAGATATAGGTAACCACCCACTCAGGCAGAGAGGCAGGAAGGCACGATGGCAGTTGGAGGAAAAATTCAGAATGCAATTGCATCAGAAATTGATGCAAGACAAGCAGTCACGGGAGGAACCATACTGTTTTCCTGCTAGGTGTGCTGGGGGCATGGAGAATAAATTGGTACGTGTTGACGGATTAATGATGGCGGCATCTGCTGGGAACAGGTGGTGCCTACAGCGGCCACGGCCATGAAGATGCTCCTGGAATGAGAAAACCCACCCTCCCACTACCACCCAACACACACTTGGGATTCCACTTCCTATCTCCTCTTTACCGCCTGTGAGATTAGGATGCTGCATGTAATCCAAAAAGGAATGGGCTGCCTGTGGTACTGACGTTGACATGCATTGTCTCTTTAATTCAGTCTTTCTTGGTTCCTCTGTTTCCCTGTGTTATGAGTGCTTTCATATGAGACCAGAGAGAAGGGTTAGCCTGTTCTGTGGAGCGCATATTTCTCAGATCATAAAAGAAATGTCAGGTAACATGGTGTTTTCTAAAGCTAATAGCCCGGGGTGCTTGGGCCAGGTGACGGCGGTAGTGCCACTGAATGCACGTATGGAACCCCGTGGACTTCAGCAGATGGCTGTGTTATGGCCTGGTAGATGCTGAAAAGCGACAATGGCAGTTCAGAACCCTTCTCTTCCCTTCTCCCTGGAAGGTAAGCTGCCCAAAGGGTAAGAAAAAAAATCCCTGAAGACTATCACTTGATATAGATTCTGGGTTTACTCTGATATATAATTAAATGGGGAAACAAGTATCCCATCTGTTTATCGAGACTTTAAGGGAAGTAATGAGGTTACTCAAAACTTTGGACTCAACTGAGAAGTGGTCCAATGCACAAAATATTTGTATCCTCCCAAATCTGTCCCTAACACAAGGATGACACTCCCCATTTTTTGTGTGTATATCCCAGCATCACCTATAGCCCTGGGGCCCCCACTGCAGATGTCCATCACAGGGTCTCTGTCCTCCTGGACATGCTGTCTGTCCTGGTGGTTAGTGCCTTAGCCTCACCTGACTTTGGGGCAGTGGGTGAGAGGACGAACATCTGCACTCACGAAGATGTACAGAAATGTTGCTTTATCCTCTCACCTCTAAAATATATAGGAAATGTTAATAGCTCACATTTACTGAACATGCATTCTACGCAGCTGCTTTCCCAAGCATTCTGCAAGTGTTCACTCATGTAATCCTTCTCCTGGAAACGGAGTGAAGACAAATTCACTCCATTGTGTGAAGCTGCGCACAGTGTGGAGCTTTATCCTTCACACTGTGTCCTCACATTGACCAAGCTCACTGAGGGATGCGAGTACTTAGGGTGTGGCACGGCACGTCACCCACGCTCTGGAAATGCTCCTACCAGGACTGCGGCAGCTCCGCGTTTGGTTGTCTTATTAGTTCGCTAGAGCCACCGTAGCAAAGTATAGGACTCCCTTGTCATCTGCAGTGTTACTTTTCAGGGTTTCCGTTATCTGTGATCAATGGCAGTGTGAAAATATTCAATGGAAAATTTCAGGAAAAAACAACTCATAGGTTTTAAGTGGTGCAGCATCCTGAGCAGTGTGAAGAAACCTTGCACTGTCCTGCTGTGCCTGCCAGGATGTGAGTCACCTTTTGTCTACTGTACCTGTGCTGCAGACATTAGTCACTTAGTAGCCTTGATGCTGGAAGGTCCGTAGTGGCCTAACTCTATTACACGACTCCTACCTCACTCATCTCTCTTCGTCGCATCACGTGGGCAAAGTATCACCTTAGAGCTCCATCACAAGAGGAAGGGTGGGTGCAGTAAGATATTTTGAGAGAGACCACATTCACTTAACTCTTATTAGAATATATTATTATAACTGCTCTATTTTATTATTAGTTATTTTTGTTAACCTTTCATTGCACCTAATTTATAAAGTGAACTTCATCATAGGTGTGTATGTATAGGACAGAACAAGACATATAGGGTTTGGTTCTTTCTGTGGTTTCATGCATCCACTGGGGGTCTTCAAATATATCTTTCACGGGGAAGCTGGGGGGGCTACTGTACCATAGGCTGGGTGGCTTAAGCAACAGACGTTTATTTTCTCATAGTTCCGGAGGCTGGGACTTTGAGGTTGAAGTAGCAGCAGAGTTGGCTTCTTCTGGTGCCTCCATCTCCTTGGCATGTGGATGGCTTTATCCTTCACATTGTGTCCTCCCATTGTCATCCCTCTGCGTGTGTCTGTGTCCAGATCGCCTCTTCTTGGAAGGACAGCAGTCGTTATGGAATTAAGGCCCACCCTGGTGGCCTCATTTTAACTTTAAAGGGCTTATCTGCAAATATAGTCGCATTCTGACGTCCTGGAGTCAGGACTTCAGCATATACGGATTCAGGGGCACACAGTTCAGCCCCCGTAACAGTTACAGTATTTGCCTTGTCTTTCAAATTCCATTGTGAAACTCCGGAGCTGACTTAACAATGAAAGTTCAGTGAACGCTGAGAACGAAACTAATAGAAGGATAAAGAAAAGGACTATAGAAAATAACTTACAACAGCAGCTGGATGGCGACTGGTTTAGCATCGCCCGGTCACCTTCCAGCGGGCTGCAAAGGCTGGCTACCTAGGATCTGGGCATCTGCCACCACCTTCTTTTCTTCAGGTAAGAGGATCCTCAGGTGTTCTTAGTTCCAGGGACAGTCCTATTTAGATCCCAATCCCTAAAGCCACAGAGGAGAAAAGAAGTGATACTTCCTCATGTATTCTAAGGCCATCTTCTCCGGTTATGGTTTGTGGCTCAGGATATGGACTTTCAGAGAAGGATGGGGAGGGTGAGTGTCCATTGGATTCCTGAAAACCCCGTCCTCATGGGCTGTGCTATTTGGCTCTAGAAGTGCAATCGTAGTCAAACTCAACAGGCCATTTGGATACTCGGATTAAAAGGCCTTGTCAATGTGAAACATGCTCCAAAATTTACTTTCTATTCAATTATGTTCTGTCAGCTTGTTTTAGGTTATTTTTTCTATTTTCTACATGTGATTTCTTCAAGCCGATTTTCCTGTCCGTGGCCATGTTTTCAGTTTAGTTGATTTAATTTTGTGGGCATTGCCACTGTTATTTCAATTATGACTCTTAACTGTTCACTTATCTGGACTATTATGTTTTCTTTTTTTCTGATCTATTCTCACTCTTTACCCACCTTCTGTTACATTGTCAGTTTTTTTCTTTTGATTGCTAAGATTTGTCATTTGAGATTTTTTTAAAAGATTTTAATTATTTTTTAGAGAGGGAAGGGAGAGAGAAAGAGAGAGAGAGAGACAGAGAGAGACAGAGAGAGAGACAGAGAGACAGAGAGACATCAATGTACGGTTGCTGGGGGCCATGGCCTGCAACCCAGGCATGTACCCTGACTGGGAATCGAACCTGCAATGCCTGGTTCACAGCCCGAACTCAATCCACTGAGCTATGCCAGCCAGGGCTCATTTGAGATTTTTATTCAGAGAAACCATACTTGTATGTGATTCTAGTGTCTGATAAAATTTAGCTGTTTTTTTTTCTTATATTCCTTTCATCGACATTGTTATTACTTTAATTTTAAAATGCATGCACAAGTCCTGAACCAGGTCTTTTTTTATTACACGTGTTTAAAGCTTGGACAGGACGGCTCCTCTGAGTCAGTTATTCGTCTCCAGCAAGTAGAGGAAGCTGGCCTAAGGCGGAGGTCTGGGCAAGTCAACACCTTACATTCTGATTAATGGTCTCAGTTGTTCTTAAATCAATGTCCTCTGGCCTGGGGACAAGTATTGCCATAGTTTAAGTATTCAAGGAGTTTTAGGACTTCCATTCAAGTTCTGGAAGTTTCAGGTTCTCTGTGTTATCTGCTTGTCTTTCCTATTCCAGGTTGCCCTTAAGTGGCAGCTTCAGTGATATTATTGCTGATAAAGTTGGTGTGTATTCCTGCTTTTTCCTTCTGCTCCATTTCCCAAGCTGCTCTGTGGCCTCCGTAAGGATACTTTTGCTTCTATCCAGCTGACCCTCTTACACACCACCATCATTTATGTTCATGAAAGGGTCACTGGCTGGGTCTTTCACCACAAGGATTATTAGCTTAAAGAACTACATACATCTATCCTTGCTTTGTCTTCATTTTAAATACTTTATTTCTGACTTTTTTTTTTACATTTTGTGATTTGTTGTGGCTAACCATCCCTCCTTGGGTTATTGAAGGTAGGATTTTATTATTGTTTTTATTATTTCTTAAATTATTTTTATGGGTTTCCAGAGAGTGGAGTGGATACAACTTTTTAATTATCCTAACTGTTATTGATTTGAATATATAAACATATCAAACCAATACAGTGTTTTGTATACCTTAAACCTATACAATGTCTTATGTCAAATATCTCAAAAAAGGAAAGAATCTGCTAGATTTAAGAGGTACTGTGGTATTCTGAACAATGGTGAATTCATAGTAAGAATAACCTCAAAGGTTATACTTAGAGAGATGTACAAAAAGAAAAACAACAACACTTATTTCAAGTTCTTCCCTTATTTCTTCAGTATTGTTATACATTGAAATGAGCTGTATAAATGTCTATATTGTTCTAAAGAGGTCTTTCATACTAGATTGTATGTGTGATTGCCTCTCACGCACCCCCTAATGGGGACCTGGCCTGCAACTGAGGCAAGTGCCCTGACTGGGAATCGAATCAACAACTCTTTGTTTCATAGGCCAGCACTCAATCTACTGAGCTACACCAGCCAGGCCTGCCACACTAGAGTGCATAGAATAAATTCATGAACTGTGTGGTGAGAGATACAAGATGAAGGTCACTGTTAGTATCTTATGGGAGTAGGTATTAGGTAGTCTCAGCTTTATGTCTCAAAATGCTGAGGCAGGATTGTAGGCTTGGGGGAGGCAAGAGTAAAAAAAGATATCCAGACAAGGATACTCAGGAACCCAGGCACAGAAAATAAAGTAGAAGGTGAAGGAGGGCTTACTACAGAAGCTAGTTAATGGGGTTGTGATTTCATAACATCCATCCACTCAAAGGCAGTGAGAAAATATTTTTAAATTAAATTTATTGGGGTGACATTGGTTAATAAAATTATACAGGTTTCAAGTGTACAATTCTATGATTCATAATTTTTATATCGCATTGTGTGCCCATTGCCCAAGGTCATATTGATTTTATTTAGTATTTATTTATTTTTTAAAAATGCTAATATGTATATTATAGAACATGTAGAAAGTAAAGAAAATTAGGGAAGAAGTTTGTTTGTAATCCAAAGACACACCATTATCATTTAAAAGTGTTTCTTTCTAGTCTTTTCCCAGATAATAATGTTATTTTGTAACATTGGTGTATATAACTATGATTATACTTGTGAAATAAGATGCAAAGCAGGGGTCCCCGAAAATAGCAAATTTCCCACAAACTTTGGTTGGGGGAAGGGAATAATGATGATATGGCTTAAGATACTTTGCATGTCTATGGCAAGTCGATAGCTAGTTAATACCTGTAAAAGGGGCAAAAGGGGTAAGTGGCTCCAAGGGCATTCAGTGATTCATGACATAGCTCAGGGAGGTGAATTCCTTCCCCGGAAGCCTCTGTGTCATAGGAATTATTGCCCTGACTAAAGATGGAAGCCAAAATAAGGTAAAAGATGTGAAGGGACTGGCAAATGTAACAAGTTGCAGGAGGAGTTGGACATGAGTCCACATAGGAAGCTCTGGATCAGCATTTAAAATAAGGGCAAACACAGAGACAAAAGGGTTGGTCTACCATGAGTGCCAAGAAAGTAGAGACTCAGGCATGCTGCTGGTAGTGAAGGAGGAGCTACGTCTGCTCTTCTGAGCAGGCAGCCATGAGGAAGGAGCCTTGAGGGATTCAGCCATGAGAGGAAAAGCAGCAAACAGCTGTGTAGTTTGTAGTCATGATTCTAGCATGAGGGCTGGTGTACTAAGGAAGGAGACGTGTGGCCTGGGGTAGTGAGGAAAGAGCTGAAGTAAGAAAGAACAGACCTGCTGGGAAGCCTGCTTGAAGAAGATTCAGCAAAGCTGATGGAGCTGTGTGGGAACCTACCAAACCGAGCACAGATTTGTGGAAGATACCTGGAATGCTGAACTGTGACCATGGACTTCTGCTCCTCTGAAGGATGTACGAAGAAGTCACTCTCTTGGGATATGTGCTCCCCAGTCTCCATGATGGTCCAGTGTAACATGGAACGTGTTTTTTTTGGATTACATAGAGGCTGAGGACAATGTGACCCAGATTCTGAAGGAGAGAGCTGCTACAAGAGGATGGCAGTCAGAGGGGCCGGAGGACTGTTTGTGCAGCCAGCTTAAGAACAGATAGGGATATGGGGGACTTTTGGGCATACTTTTGGCTTATAGCCTAGTAGGGAGCAAAGGAAGTGCTGGGTTTTGTGGGAGAATGGGGCTCGGAGTAGGAGTGCTCCCAGCCCCCACAAGGTTGGAATCCTATAAATAAAAACCTGTTTTCTTCAACACTAACTGTTGGGTCATGCATCAAGGAGCCACATGAACGAGTCCTAGTTTGTTTGGTTACACTTGTGTGCTAGTTTTTCTCATTTAACATCGTAATTTAAGCATTTTGTGAAATTATTCTCTACTCTGCACAAACATCCATTTTAATGACTGAATAATATTATATTGAAGTGCATTAACCCAATTTTATATGACTATTTCCATCTTAGGATTTCTATATTTCTGTTCATAATATTAAGTAATGACTATGATCTCTACTTAAAGCTATATTTGTTCCATATCTCATAATATTTTCCTAGGAGAGATTCCCAGGTGTGAAATTACTAAGAACAAGGGTAATGAACATGTTAGGCATTTTGACACATCTAGTGAAGTTGATTTGGAGAGAGGGTATACCACCGAATGCCATTACCATGTCAAGATGCAAGTCCCAACACATGTCTGCAGCAGTTACTGTGTAAGACCAGAGGCTGCTAGACTTTGTTCATAAAAATCACATAAAAAAACTTATTGTACCCGGGCTCCAGGGATCATTTATAAATATTCTAATTCTGTGGGTCTGACATCTACATGTATTCTAAAAAATACACCTTGAAAATACCATTTTGAGATATCATTGGGGATGCCTTTTTTTTGTAGAGTTTATGTGGCTAATGAGATGTCATAAATCCAGAAATTTCCAGTCTTCAATAAAATATGACAACTATATAATTCTGACAACTTTATCTTGTGTATCACACTTAACTTTTCTGAATAAGCTTCATTTCATGACAACAAAATACGAATACTTCTCTCATTTTTACATTCTTAGCCAAGCAAAAAAGCTAGTGAAGTCAGGTTGTCAAAAGCCACAAATTTTTGGTAAATCAATTTTTATACGGGGAAAAAAGTGAATCATGAGGCATGTGAGATTTTGACCTGCTCTGCATCTGGAAATCATCCACTTGAGATTATTCCTCCTGTTCTCCTCCCAGTTCACTGGGGTACTAGGAGGAGAAGGGACCATGTTTCTAGTTAACTGCATGAATCCTCCTCTTGCTACACTATGAAATGATTTCTTGTGCTTTATTGCCTTGGCCTTGGTTTGCTGATGCAGGGGAAACATAGACCTCAGCAGCCTTATTAAGGTTCATCCTGGCAATTTTGAATCTAAGGCCCAGGGTCACACGTTACTCCATTGGATAATGAAGCTCTTAAAGCTTGGGAGCTGTCTATGGTCCTGTCTGTACTGAAGGAGAATGAAGCTGGCAAGGCAAGAATAGGAAGCAGGTTTAGGAGACAAAGAAGCAGCTCTAACAGCATGTAAGTTTCTGTATTCTAGATGTTTCCTTGGTCTACTTGCTCCATGCCCCTTCCATAGCTTAACTATTCTGTAAGGTACTCAAAAATGCATGAATAACTTTCTTTTTTTTATATAAGCTAATTTGAGTTGGGCTTCTATCATGTGCAGGTATAATAACCTTAATTTATGCACCCACACAGCAATGTGTGCTCCCTGAATCTGCTAACAACACCTCTGGGCTCTGTAGGAGAAGAGAGTGGTGTGGGTAGCAGGTGGTTTTTGTTAGTAAGGCATGTGAGAGTGTATAAAGAGCTAAACTTTTAAAAAATATGCTTTTAAATTTTTTTAAACAGTTAATATTTTATTTTTAAAATTGTATTAAGTTTATTGGGGTGACCTTGGTCAATAAAATTATGTAGATTTCAAGTTTACAATTCTATAATATATCATCTGTATATTGCATAAACAACCTCTTAAATGTCCAGCTTGGGGTGAGTCATTAACCTCTCTAAGCTGCGGTCTCCTCTATGCACAAAATCGGAATATTTGTCTCACATTAATTATGGGGCTTCAGTGAAATTTTACATGGAAGTGCTTAAGACTCTTCATAAGACTTGCGCATAGTCAGTACTCTGTGTTTCCTGCCCTGGGTTACAGGCAGAGCATCTTCCTGTGGAATGATAGCTTTGAAAGCTGTACTTCCTTAGGTTCTGTAAACTGCCTTATCTGACATCTCTGAAACCAAAAGTCTTGTATTTCTTCTGTCCTTTCATAAGTGGGACAAGGAGTTTTTGGAGTGAAGGGTAGAGTGATCCAAGTTTTGAAATGATTTTGGAAGAGTTTCCCAATAACTGTTTCCTTTGGCTGTGACTCCCTCAGTCAAGTCAGTCTCCTCCACAGATGAGCATGATTACAGGTAAACCTAAGAAAAAGACTCTCCAGTCTCATGCTGCATTGTAATTTCAAATCATTTCCTATGCATTATGTCACCAGGCAGGATAGAGACACCTGAGGCATACTGTGGGTGAACAGAAAAACCCGGTCTGCATTAAGTAACCTTGCTTTAGGACCAGAAATGAAGCTAAAGATAAAAAGTGATGGCTCTTTCTGATATTCAATAATCGCGGTGTCATGGAAGACAGATTTGATACTGTATGTTCTGGTTAATCTAATGTTTCACATAATTGTGCATTCTGCCTGTACTGACAATAGATTAAACTTTTTGAAAAAAGGAAACATAAACAAATGTAATAAGGAACTGTTGGTTCTGGCGTTCAGAGATGCTTTTCCAAACACCAATTCATATCATGATATAAATTAGAAAGTCAGCGGGGTGTGGTGATTAAAAGTGAAAGCTGTGAAGTTGTCCTGCCTGTTTTAAAGTCCTGGCTCTGGAGCACACCATGAAAAATTGCTTCACTGCTGTGTGTCTCGGTTTCCTCATTCCTAATGCAAGGAGCAATAATGCCTGCTTCACAGGGTTCTTAGGAGCACAAAGAATGTGATCAACCGGTAGCCTTTACAAGATGGCCTGGCACACAGCAGGAGCTCAATAATTTTTCAATGCTGGAAGATGGGGCAATTCAGGATAGAAAGGAGGCTCTCCCTCAGGGTCAGAAGTGCGTGGCCCTGGGTTGCTGATTACCCTTCCTTGGAACCTTCCTCAGTTCCGTTATTTCAAGGGTGAGGAAGAGTCACAGGTCTAGATATTGTACTGGCAATAAAGGAGGAAAAAGCAAGATGAGAAAGATAAAGGAATTCCTTCTATTTCTACCATCTTTTTTTTTCCAAAAAAAGCTCTCTGGCCCCAGGTGGAGCATTTAGCCTCTCTAGTCCTACAAGTGGGAGCTCTGCAGCCAAGTGCTATAACTTAGATTTGATTTCAGAGGAATTCATTCAATCCCTATCTCCTTAAGAATGAATAACCAAGTAGCCCACCAAAAAGTCTGGAAAATCTTCTTGGCTTATCTCTTACTCATTCTGATGTGTAACTTCATTTGAGTCAACTCATTCACATTAATTGTTCTCAGATATTAGTTAGCAGGACTGATTAGTGGGCAGATTTAATGACCTAAAATGAGACAGTTAAAATTCAGTTTTTTGGAGCTAGATATAACCTAAATGACTCATGTACTTCTTGGAAAAATCTCATTACTCCATGCTAATCAACTTTATTAATGTAAGTACCCATTTTAGTGTTGTCTACATGATCTCACTTCGTAAGGAGCTAGGAGTGCTAAGTCTACCATGGAAGTCTTTTCCACACGCCATGATGCCTATCTCCAAGGACTCAAGACCACAAAAATCTGTGTAAATCCGATTTATCAAGCTAATGGCAATTGGACATACTTGAGAATTTTCACCTTCAATTCATGTTTTAGAGGAAAAAATTACATTACATTTATTTTCTAATTTAGCTTTTCATGAAAAATCCATTTGCAATTACTTTGTTCATTTTTTTAGAAAATTATTTTGTTTATAGATATACAGCACTCTTTACTGGAAAACATATTATGGAATATAAATTTTCAATAAAATTATTTCCCTTGAAAAACAAGTTAGAAGATCACTTTTCCTTATGCCATGGCTTTATCAGGAGGATAAGCTTGCATGTTTTCAGTTCCTGATAAAATATTTATGAAGGGAAGAGATTCCCTTATCTATTAAATTATATACTCTAATTCAGCACATGCTTTATCTTCTGGAACACAAGTTTAATTGGCAAATACGAGAGCCTGGGCAATTCTCGCAAGATTACTTCAGATTAAGATCTCTGAAGTTTTGCTTTTAAGCCAAACTCTGCAAGAAGAAAAAATAAATCTGCTCTAACTTCCTAAAATGTTTTGATATTTTTGCAAATTGGATAACAAAGGTTTTATTTAAATTAATGCAAATTTTAAAACCCTTGACATTTTCCCTTAACCGGGCATTAAATGAAAAAAATCCAAGAAGCAGGTGTTGACTTTTATGCAACCACCATCAAATTAGCTTCTTATTTTTCCTTTCTTAAGTTTCTAGCACACCCTGAACCCACTTTACAGTCTAGAGAAATAGGTTATTGATCCAGCAGCACATAAAACCAACTGTGCTTTTGCCCTGAAGTAGAATGTTTGGCAGATGTTTCTGTGGCTGTATGAGGAGCATCCTAAGAGGTCGTCAAGGATACTGGGAACAAGGACAGCGGTAAATCAAATCCTTCCCCCTCTATCTCTCTCCTGGCCACCTGCACCTACGAGATGTGAAATAATGACAACTGAAACTTTGCTGAGAATGCTAGGAGTGCCAAGAGGGCTCACATTGACCACAGAGCCTGTAAAACTCCAACCTTGAGTTTAATAAGGTGGGAGGAGCGGAGGGAAGAGAAGTCTCACCAAGTTAAGAGTCTATGGAATTCATTACTGGAAAGCTCCCCCGTGTGAAGTTTATAGACTTGTGATTTGATGCCTGGTGCCTTTAAGCACCTGAGTTTTCTTTTCATTTCTTTTTGTTTTTATGGTACTGCCAATTTTGTTTTTATGTTTAATATTTCAAATCAAAGACTTTAATTTATTCAACTTTCTGCCTTGCTTCATAATTGAAGATCAAGGTGGGAATGCTTTCTTATTCAGGGAAATATCCTTGAAAACTTCCAAGTACTCTTTTTCATCCTGGTCCTTGAAGATTTGGGGAGACCAGCAGTCTGTTCCAAGGAGGAGATATTTGCTTTGGACTGATATCTTGTACCACGTCATGCTTTGTTCAGCCTCAGAAACCCACTCTACCTTCTCTCAAACATTAGAGTCCCTCCAAAATCCAATCTCTAAGATCCTGACCGTGTTTTTCTACTCCTTTTCAGTTAAGCTCCCAATGTACTTTATGGATGCAGCTTTGTAATACTTCCATCATCGGGTGCCATAATTATTTGAGAGGCAGTCTTAGGTGGTGGGTGAGATTTGGAATTTGTATCAAAGCAGACCCGCTCATGCCATGAGGATCACAACAACCCCCGTTAAGTTGGTGTTTCTTATCCACCCTTTAATAGTGTGGAGGCATGACGGTCATGGAGTAATAATGCCACAAGCTCCATGGGTTTTTGAGAACTAATGAAGACTCATCATAAAGCACCACATACAATACACATTAGTTGAATGCTCACTGTTAGCTGAGCTCTTTTTTTAAAAAGATTTATTTATTTATTTTTAGAGAGGGAAGGGAGGGAGAAAGAGAGAGAGAGAAACATCAATGTGCGGTTGCTGGGGGCCCATGGCCTGCAACCCAGGTATATGCCCTGGCTGGGAATCAAACCTGCGATGCTTTGGTTCGCAGCCCACACTCAACCCACTGAGCTACGCCAGCCAGGGCAGCTGAACTCTTGTTTATCTTTTCAGTAACCAAAAGTTCCTCCAGACCAAAGAGAGCATCTTCAATCTTCTATATATACTATTCAGCCCAGAAGAGCACTTTGCATATAATTCACACTCAAAAAAGAGTTAAGTGGATAAATGACTGACACCAAATCCCACTCCCAAGTGCTTTCCCGACTGCCTGATGCAGGAACTCAACACCTGTGCCTATTCTGCACACACAGCATCTTCTCCATCTGGCGTTCTACCCATCCTTTCAGGCCCATCGCTCCTAGCTCAGCTGCCCTAACACTTCCACCTCCATGACTGTTTTTATCTCTGGACTTCACAGCCCTTTGTCTACTGTCCATTGTAGACCTGTTTGTTTTCAAAGGAAAGGTGTAGCATTCCCCGACTCAGAAGTCTTCACTACGTCATCCTTGTCATCAGGAGGGAGTCCACAATTCTCCCTCTGAAGAAAGGTTTGCTCCATCTTTGGGCCACTACGGTCCTCCTCCCTTGCTGTGTTGCCTATCACGGGGTTCCAATACTTTTCTATTTTTAAAAACTCAAATGCTTTTCTCCCTTTTTTCTGTAGTACTTACACAGAATTTTAATTGCTGACTAATTTCCTTCACACTGCCATCACAGTAAGAACTGATTTTTGTTTCCCATGGCAAACCCCAGCGCCTGGCACACAAAAAGGGAGTTTTTCAAAAGATGACTGCATAAACAATTGGCGTGCCTCTGGAATGCCATTTCCTTTACACAACATACTCGTCTACCCTGTGTTCCTAAGATAAATATTAATGTTTAAAACTTTGTTCAGTCTTCACCTTCAATGCTGAGATTTCTTGACAATGCCCAGAGGAAATGACTCATGCTCTCAATCTGTGCAATTTAATTACATGTTTTTCCCTGAATTATATGTCTTTATGTGGGTGTCTTGCTCCTACCAGGAAATGAGCTCCTGGTGGGCAGTGACAATATCAAATACCCACTGTGGTCCTGCCACCTCAAGAGGTGTGGGACCTAAGAGATGCTCAACCAGTGTGTTGATTCATTGCTTTGATTTCCAAATAGTGGCAGGTTTCTTATTCATACAACAAACAAACCTCCAGCAATTTCAGGGCACCGTAGAGGTTAATTTGATCATCTTTTAGATTCAAGCTATTGTTGAGCAATTCACGAAAATGTGTTGATTAACAAGCCACCAAACTGGAAGAGATTGCTATCGGCGAAAGTGTTGTTGAGGAGTGGATTTTACAGCCTGGTGGCCTAGAAGGAATGCGTGTGGAATATCTGAGGAAGACAGGAAGTCTTTGAAAATGAGGGTGGCAACATGACAAGTGTTAAAAATGCGCTCGGCTTTGTTTTGAAAGATTAAAGTACAAAAGGGAACGGCCGCTGAGCAGAACCCATGCCACTTTAAGATGCTAGCAGCATGGTGCTGGGCTTCAAAGTATTCCATGGGGAAAATCACGAGTGGGAAATGCCCTGGACTGGGCGAAGGGAGTTTCTAAGGCAGTGCCGTGCAGCGCTGTCACACCCGGGTGTGCCACTGAGAAGCTGTGTGATCTTCCAGCAAGTTTTCTGACCCCTCTGGGCTCCAACTTCTTCATTTGTGACGTAAGACATTAAGGCTATTGATAGTTTTCAAATATGTATTTAGACTAGAGCCGTGTGTGAACTTCAATGGAGAAAATGACTGACATGGCATTGTTGTGAGAGGTGCTGGAATGGGGTCTGGAAACCCTGCCAGACCTGCTTCCCCCATGAAGCACCCCTAAGAAATCTAAGGACACCTCGGATTATAGTTTGCAAACCAGTTTTCCACATTAAGTCAAGGTCACGTGTACGCCTAACACTGTAAAATTTTGTGATTCCATAATTCAATGCCACATTTCCATAACAATCATTGTAACAATAATAATAACTATACACACATGCATCCCTATATACATACAAGTATCTCACAGTTTACAGAATTACTTGTATTCATTACTGCCTTTAGTTTTAATTTTTCCAGGGCAGATGGCATGACAGGGACTTGCATTCATTTCACAAAAGAAGATGCAGCAACGGATTGGAGGTCAACACGATGGCTCTTCTGGGGCTTCTGATAGGCATGAAGTGGATGGCAACTTTTGAGAGTCACATAATATTAAGCACCTAAGATATATAGACGCTGGGAATACGATAAAAGAAGAGTACCTGATGTTAAAATATTTATGATCTAATGGGACATACATACATGTAGTCAAATTTCAACCTAACAGTTGTTTTACGACACAGCTCTGCCCAAGGTGCCACAAATAGAAAGAAAGGGGACATGTAGCAGAGTGTGGGTTTAAGGAGTTGCCTTCTGGAGGAGACACTGACTGGCTTGAGTGCCAGAGAATAAAGAAAGTGATTTTAAGTAGAGCAAACACCATAAGCAAAAACACTGAGTCGGAAAGAGCATGACAGCATGAGAGTGTAAGATGCTAGAAGAAGGACAGAAGTGGAGACTGGAGCATGAGGTAGAGACCGGATGTTGGGATCCAAGATTACACACTACGGATAAGGGTCAGGGTTTTTATTGCCAAGTGAAAAGGTCAGATTTTTATTTTGGAAAGGTTACCTTGTCTCCAATGTGCAGAAGGGATTGGAGTTGGAACAATGCTGGAGGTGAGCAGACAAAACTGGGAAGTGATGGCGATAACCCAGGAGCGAAATGATAAGGAACTAGTTTAAAGCGATGATTGATGATTGTTCCTTAAGTCAAATAAAACAAACAGACACAAACCCCATGTGGTGACTCAAAGTGGTAGAACAGTCGTAGTCGCTTGTACTTCTTTCACATCTCCTGGTATGTAGGCTCCTGCCTACCTCTCAGCCTCTCCCGTCTTACCTAGCTCTTCATCTCTCCACTGTAGGCCCAGGTGCAGCATGGAGGTATCTGTGTGTATAGGTAGGAAATTAAGTGATCTGGGGACGAGGATGACTTCAAGAAGATCAGTGGCTGAACGACTTAAACAGAACATTACAGAAAAAGAAAGAAATAGCTTATAAATATAAGGGCAATATTGAATCTTACCAGTGTAACACAAATGAAAAGTAAAGAAACAATGGAAAAATGCATCCATGTCAAATTGTATAGTTGTGTTAAAAGTCTACTGTCCCACCCTGACTGACATGGCTCGGTGGGTTGGGCGTGGTCTCGGAAACTGAAAGGTCATAGGTTTCATTCCCTGTCAGGCTACATGGGTGAGTTTCGGGCCAGGTACCCCATTGTTGGGGGCAAGCGAGGGGCTTGGGGAGACAGGGAGGGATATTAGTGCAATAGTTATGGAAAATAATTATCTATCTATTATCTGTCTATCTAACTAGAGAGAGAGAGACTTTTAAGTAGTTACACATTTTGAGCCATTCATTTCATTATTAGGAATCTATCCTACTGAAATTCTACAGATGCAATAAATATTATTCACAACAATACATTCCACTACCATTTACAGTGTCTCAACTCTAAAGCATTTAAAATATCCAACAAATAAAGGTTGGCTGAATGACCATTATGCAGTTTTAAAAACTTTAGTGTTTGAATAACTTATGTTATATATGCATACCTGCTTGCGTATGTTTACAAATGAGTACAAATGATGGGAGATACTTGTTGATAGGTGAACCCCAAGATCACACGGCATATTAATCTACCATGCTTCTGAAGAATAACTTAGAATCATGAGTTTTGCAAAGCTTATTAAACCTCGCCAAGCTTTCTGATTCCACATCACAAGGGTCTGCTATGGTCTTGAAAAATAAGTTGAACAAAAAGTAATGACTTCAGTTTTTGAAACAAAGAGCCACCCTCCAGTAAGAGACAGAAGTTCAGTAAAACTTAAACAGGTGGCTAAATTTTTTATGAGGAGAATTCTGTGACTATATCACCTTTGGCAGAAACCTGCTTGTGGAAAACCCTGGGAACCTTTATTTCACGAATCTGGTGTCTACTGATTATGCATATTAAATAAACTGAAATAAAACCAACATGTTAACAGTGGTGATATATGGGTTGGAAGAGAAGATCATTTGTTTTTTCTTTTTTTGTTTTTTTTACTTTAACAATCGCACATTCTCTTTGAGCGTGCACTGCCTTGAAAACAGAAAAAGAATACAGTGCCAACGGTATACGAATTAAAGTCACATCCCACTGACTTGTTCACACCTCGGAGCTTCTCAAAAAAGACCGGGGAAAAAAGCAGGCACACGCAATTTGGCTCACACCACGGCTTGGTTTTACTGTCTGCGCTGCACCGCTGGAAAGCTTGGAAGAGATTTCATTTTCAAACCGAGAGCACAGCAAGTGATTTTTCCTTCCATTAAAACTTCCTGTTCCCTGCTACTCCTTTCCCCAGTGCCTCCCAACCCTAAATCACTTTCTATACAAACCCTCAATGGTGACCCCCAGCCAAACACGACCTTCCTGAAACTGATTACCTGTCTCTCAGCAGAGCTCTTTAACTGGACCTGCTCGCCTGGCGTGGTATCTCTGTCTGCAGGCCCTGATTAGGCAGCGCCTCATGAATAATCTGTGTCGGGACGTCCTCCCTGCAGTCTCCCAGCCAGCCTGTGGTATTATGTGCTCCTTCCTCACAGAAAGTCTGTAGAAGTTTCCAACTGGCAAACAGCAACCCTCCAGCCAAGTTGAACTGAGGACACCCCGACGCCAGGATGACTGTCCAGAGCAGAAAAACATCCTCTCTGTACTGATCAGAGAACACCACCCATCAGTTCATATGGATTAAAAGCGTGTGTGGCAGTTACTAAGCGCTATGACATTGTTGAATAGAAATGACAGTATTTGTGTATCATAGCAACAGAATGGACTAGACACAGTTGAGCCCCTGGCCTCCTGACTGCAAAGGCATGCTTTGCTCCAGGTGGCAAAGTTCTACAGCCAGCAAGCGAGGGCCTGATTTAATAGAAGATAGAGTTAAACTTGGTGAAAAGGAATAAGACACTCTCCAAGGACAGCCAATAACCCTGTGTTTCAGGTGCTAAAAGAGATGTGGGGGCAGAGAAGAGGTCAGGGTAGCATGTTGATCCTGTAGTCCCCTCCTTTGCTCCCAAGGGTCCCAGGTCAGCTTGGGTGAAGTGGTTCCCCTGCATCCCAGTATTTGTCCTTGAGTCCAGCGCAACCGACTGCAGATGTGTTCCTATTTTCTTCTTGCTTTTGTAACACGCTGATGAGTGGAGCCTTTAGAAGCTAAAGAACCTGCAGGCTTGTTGAACTTCCCAAATAGATTCTGATGTGCTGTCCTTTTCACTGTCTCAGTCCTTCTACTTGGATTCAAATTACCATCATTGGCAGGGCAACCATGATGGTTCTTAACTGCTCTCTCTTCTTCTGCCGTTACATCCCTCGAGCCCATGCTTACCCAAACCTAGAGAATCTTTTAGAAAAGTCTAAGTTACATCATGTAGCCTCTCTGCAACAGCTCCCCACTTCCATCAGGTAGAAAGCTCTCACATGGCTTGGAAGGCTCCGTATCAGGGACTGGCAAACCTTTTCTGTAAAGAGCCAGAAAGTAGATCATTTAGACCTTGAGGGCCAGATGGTCTCCATTACAACTACTCAACTTTAACATTGCCGTGTGAAATCAGCCAGAAACAAAATGTAAACAAATGGGTTTGATGGGGTTCCCATTAAACTTTATTTACCAAGGCAGGTGGTGGGACAGATTTGGCCCAAGGGACCAGAGTTTGCTGATCCCTCCTTCATAGGATCTAGCCTCTGCTTCCTCATTCCTATTCTTGACCTTATTCCCCATGGCTCTCTCTTGTTCACTGCTCTCCAACCAAACATGCCGTTCAATCTGCTGGCCCCAGCCTCCTCTCTTGGTAGAATATTCCAGATACCCCTGTATCTCCATGACTAATTTTCTCACTTCCTCCAATCTTGCACAAATCTTAACCTTTAGCATGAACCCACATCTAGCTGTTACTGTGTGTATGTTACCACCCCAATGCCCCTTACTTTGCTCTAGTTTTTCTTTTTCTCATAACATTTGTTACCCTTCAACAAATGACAGTTTTCTTGTTTATCATAGGAATCCTTCACAGCCTTTCTGTCCCACCAGCATGTCATCTCCATGTGGGCAGAGAGTTGATAGATTTTATTCACTCACATAATCCAAGTGTCTAGAAGAATATCTGGCACATGGTAGATCCTCAGCACACATCTGTGGTGCCCAAATCTAAGGCTGGAGGAGTGGCAAGAAGGTGCAGGACCACCTTGCTGAGAATACCTAGCCACCCCTTCTGCTTTTCTGAATGGAATGCTAGCAAGGCAAGGAGATTGCATTAGACCAAGAAGTGGTTCTTAGGGGAAAATAATGACCTTTTTTCTCTTCTCACTGTGTTTACCTCATAAAAAACTAAGGAAGTATTGTTCCAAGAAAGTACTAGTAGGAACTGGTGGATGTGGTCCAATTATTGCAGAGATGTCCCAGTTTATCTTTCCTGCTCCATGTTTCCACGTCCTTTTACCTTTGCAAAGTCACTTAACAGCTCCCATCAAGAGGGGAAACCTCTTCCCCAGCCCTTGAACCTGGGCTGGCCTTGTGGTTAGTTTTGGCCCATAGAATCTGATGGAATGGCATACTGCCAGGCCTCAAAGGCTTTGCAGTCCACTGTGCCCTCATTAGATGCCTTCCCAGAACCACACCAAGCTATTCCATGGAAAAATGAGGAGCACGGAGCAGAGCTGAGTCAGCCCACTTGTGCCTGTGACATGCGTGGGGAATCCCAGACAAATCAACAGCACCTTTCATCCTACCCATAGATCTCAGATGCATAAAGGGATTCAGACAATACCAGAGGATCTGCCTAAGTGAGCCCATTCACACTTGCCACCTGAGGAATTATGAGTTAAATAAACGTTTAAATAAGTCACAGAATGTTGGGGTTGTTTGTTTTCCAGCAGAGGCCACTGATAGTATGTGTCAGGAAGAAAGAGTGACTGACTGGCATCTTACTTTTTAGTTGGGTGAACACAAGCAAAGGTGGAGAAACCAATCAGCCAAGTAAGGTTTTGTTGGTGGAAAAGTTACAATGAGCAAGCTGTTGGGAATGCCTGATACGTGACCCAGTGGTTTGGGTGCGAGATTTGGAAAGTGGACAAGGAAACTGTTGTGGGCAATAAAAGCATCGGCCTGGGAGTAAAAGAAAGTTTGTTTAAAAGGAGTCGGGGATTAAGAGCCTGACTATGAGGATTCTTCAGATCACCTCAGAGGTATTCAATAGATGACACGAAAAGCACCAGTTGTTGGCCCCAGTGCTGGTGAAGGGAGGTCCTAGAGGATAAACGAGTGACTGGGAAAGAAAGTCCATATCGGGTGGCCATTTGGTGCAGAGCAGAAAAGACGTCCATCCACGAGCCAGAGGATAGGGAGTAAAGGTGCAGAGATAGGGAGGTGATTGTTAACCCAAGTGTGTGGGGCTAAGGGAGGATGAGAATGCGGTCACTTTATGTTTGAAGGCTTTATAATCTCAACAAACTATGGGAAGGACCATTTTGCAAGGTGTCGTGGTTAGCAACTGAGTTGGAAAGGCTGCTGAGAGTAGAAGTTGACCATGAACAAGAGAACTAATTATAGGTGAGACTAAGGACCTGGATACATTAGACATGACCATTTTTGTTGTTTTCCCAATTACGCTCTCTGATGCTCTTAGTGTTTCTTCCAGTTTCCAAAATTTAAGGAGAAGGAGACACATTATGGGGAAAAAGGAGACTTGAGATGCACTTTGGCAGGTGTGGCAGAAGGCGAGGATGTCATGGAGTTGAGGTAGCTAAAAAAGGAATAAATTAGAAGACCAAATATAAGGTCCAGCTTGGTCAGGGAATTACAATTACCTAAGATGATAAGGCCATACATACTGAATAAAGTGGAGAGATAAAAAAAAAAGAAGGAATGGAATGAGAAAGGGAGAAAGCCAGAAGGTAAGCAGACTAAGAGAAGAGCTAATACCACATTCAAATTTCAGAAGTGGAGCGATGCTGGGTCTTAGCCTAGCTTAAGGTGTAATCATAGGAGTGGCTCATCGAGAGGAAATTGGAGCTGAAGTTCACTTGAGTTGAGAAGGTCAAGATACTCAAATTCTGGAGTGTTCAGATAGAAATATCACAGAATGACACGCAAGTATGGGAAATGAGAAATGAAAGGGTGTAATGTGCTGTTCTCGTGATCCTGATAAAACTCTCAGCTGCTGGATTGCAGCGGATACAACCCAACAGCACTGGCACCTGCAAACTGTCCCATAAATACATGTCAAATGGCTGCCGGGGACTTGTTTTCCTCTGCCCAGCTGCTCCGTGGCAACACAGCTTAATGAAATACATGTCTGGTTAGTGTGGTGAGGAGGAAAGGAGGGAGGCGTAAGAGATGAGGCACCTCAAAAAAAGCTCAGGATAACAAATGGAGATAGAGATACCTCTGGGCAGGAGTTTTCCCATTTCTGGATAATCCCTAGGGAAAGTTCTTTGCTGTCCCTTTCAGTTCCCGATGGCCCCCAAATTCTAGGGGGTTGCTTAATCCACTTCCTCAGACTTTGGAAGGGGGTTTCCAGTACAAATAAACATCCCACAGAGGGATCTGTGTAAGGATGAGGTAGAACAATAGTCTGTTTCATTATACATTTAAAGAACTTAAGTGCCAAGCAAAAATTATCTAACCTATTCTCATTTTTGAAGACGAGAAAACTGAAGGACTAAACTCGGTAGTCAGTTAGGGGTGAGCCCTAGCTCTGACCTGTAGTGGCTGCAAGACCACGGACAAGACACTTTCTTTTTCTAGCTTTAGTGTCCTCATCTGCACACTGAAAGTAACAGTATTAAGCTCATAGCTATGTTTAGGATTAAATGAAGTAAAGCCCAGCACATAGGACTCAATGTTATAGTTATATGAGGTCTGTCCAGAGGTATGCAGCCATATAATATGAAAAATAGAGACATTTCTTTAAGAAGACACACGATGCAGGAAACCTTGTATATAGGACAGTGACATCCCAGTCCCCCTTGAAGTAGGCACCTTGGGACTTCACACGGTTCTCCCAATCATCATCAGCTGCCCCGTCATATTTTCTTGAATCTCATCGATCATCTGAAATCTCTTCCCTTTCAAAAGTGATTTTAGTTTTGGGGAAAGTCAGAAGTCACAGGGTGCCAGATCTAGGCCGTCAAATCTAGGGGCTGAGTCACCTGGGCTATTTGATGTTTTGCCAAAAAAAACCTGCATGAGATGTGATGCATGAGGAGGCATGTTGTTGTGATGAAGCTGCCAATTACAAGCTGCCTGTAGCCTCAGCCTTCTGAATCACCCGAATAGTTCTCATGGAGGAATGTTAAAGCTTAATGAAAAATTTGATGTAGATTCATTGCTCTAGTCGTTGAGTCATTTTGAATGTGACGGCCACACACAGTATACATGCTCACTTAACAGCTTCTACTGTCCCCACTGACTAGTATACTGAATTCATCATTGTCCATGCATGCTCATTCCTGTCCACTCTCCTTGGCTGCCAGATTACATCGATGTCACACAAACTATTCTTGTTATAACAATGATGGATGGACCTTTTCAGGACAGACCTTATGTATTAATACCAATATATCATTAATATTATAAATACTTCCTGAGACTCTATAGACTACCAACTGTACATCAAGGAAAAGGGTAGGAGATAGACCGTTTACATTCAGAATGACCACCCCTCTAGTCCTTAAGAAGCTGGGAAATAGTATCTATTGACTTCCAGTGATTGTGCAATATTATATACTTTATCTGTGACAGAATATAGAGGCAAAACAAGTTCAATCCGATGTTTAAGCCTAAACACATTCCATTATTCTCCTTCTCAAGTAGAAGAACAATGAATTGCTAAAGGGATTTGATAATATGCTATGAGTTTCTGATTCTATGTGGCCAGCAGGCATATCAGACATATTTTCATCTTTCTACATATCTGTCCAAGGCACCAGTTATTTAAGTATTGGGTGCATCATTTAAGAGGAACCATGTCCTTGTCATGAGGCAGGGAAATAGCTACATCTCCATCAGAACCAGTCTTTCATCCCTAGGCTGTATTACCATCCCGATATGTATGTCTTCATTATAATAAAGCTTCATTATGTTCATGCTCCTTTGCCATGATATCACAGTTTTCAGAACTTGCAAAATACATGATGTCAGTTGAGATTTCTGTGTATTCCCATGGACTAGGTAGCCTCAGAAATACATTTAATTAGCATCGTCAATGCTCAGGGATTTATTATTTTTCTTTTCTTCTTTTATTCTGAAGGGATGAGGAAGAAAGCAGAGGGAAAGAGGAGGGACCTTTTCTGTCGAATTAAAAATGTGCCAGCCCGTCTCAAGCAAGACTGTCACTTTGACTTTAGGGAAAGACATTAGGACTCAGCTCTGAGGGCTGACGTCAGTGGGGGCACAATGGATGCTATGAGGGTAAGCTGACCAATAGCATTTCCTGGAATAAACATGAGCCTATTGTAGCCTGTGTACCTGAGGGCTTAAACATCAAAAGCCCCAGTTAATGGAAAACAATTTTACAGTTCCTAGAGACAATCGTGTGACCAAAGGGTCATTTCTTTAAAGTTTCTGAGTTTTAATTTCCTTGTCTTTCATTTTCCTTAATGTCCTTAAATGGGATTTATAACACTTATTTGGAAAGATTACAAAGGCATTTAAGTTTAGGACATATATATATATATAAAAGTGTCTAGCAATGTGCCTGACAGCTGATAATCATTTTTTAAAATGTTAATTCCTTAGCGTGAAGCGCAGAGAAACATACCCAGCATGTTTCACACACCTAAGCCAGATTCCTTGGCCTTCCCTAGACCTGGATGCGGCCAGATGGCTGAGGTCTAGCCCAGGCCAGGAGCCGCTATGAATCAAGCACCTGAGACGCATTAGCTCAATTAATTTCCACAATCTGCCTATGAAACCCATGTCAACCACACCTTGGAAATGAGGAATATGAGTCTCCCCAGAATTCAATAATTCCTGAAGATAGCAAATCCGTGCTCGGGGGAGTGAAGAATTGATCATAATATTAACACAGGAGAGTACTTGATTATGGACATAGAAAATCAAAAGAACTTAGAGGCCATCCACGAAATTCAATTGGAGAGTTTAGCAGCATTGCTGCAATGCCCCCCTATGTCAAAATAGAAATTAGAGAAACAAGACCATTTTCAAGAGCAACACAAATTATAGAGTGTCTAGAAAGTAAGCTAATGCACTATGTGCAATTTTTTTGTAGGAAAAATGTGAAAACATGGATATAAAATAAACAATTATTTTCTTGAGCTGTCTAAGCTGCATACGCATTGAAGTTTAAGAGAGAACAAGAGACAGAAAGAGAAACAGAGAGAGGAAGAGGGGGGCTGAGAAGAAGAAAGAAATATGGTCTCTGCAAGATCCTGCAGTATATCAGGTCAGTTACTGAAAGGTTCTCAGGCAGGAAGGGGGTGGAACAACAGTTCAGGACACAGAAAGGGAATATTTGTATGTTGCCGCTACTTAGACTTCGAGGGCTCTTTTCAGAATCCAAGAGAAGCAGTAAGCAGTTTGTAAAAATGAGACTTAGTAGCTTTTTGCCAGGAGTTAGCACGGAGCCCATGATTCCTCCATAACCAGGGGCTCTTGCAACATAACTGGCACATGTGACAGACTCAAGGAGCCAACATCCCCCAGGCCAGTTGTGATTTTTTAAATATTTTATTTTTTATTTTTTTTAAATGTTTTATTGATTATGCTATTACAGTTGTCCTATTTTTTTCTCCCCTATATTCCCTTCTGCCCTCCCCTCCCACCAGCATTCTCCCACCTTAGTTCATGTCCACGGTCATACATGTAAGTTCTTTGACTTCTCCATTTCCCCAGGCCTGTTGTCAGAGAGGAGACCTTGACCCTCCAGCCACAGCCCACCCTCATTACAGGCACTTTTCCCGGGGAAGTCAGTTCAGTTTTTGAATAAACCACGGAGACCTGGCCAGACGAAAACGAAGGCGGTAAACTGAGACTATGGAGAGAGCTTGTAACTAAGGGATGGGTGGGTCCTGTGATAGTGTCCCCTCCGCAGCCAGCAAGGTGGCCCTCTGCACCTTTGTGGCTTCTGTGTTCCCGCGAGGCTAAGTTCATACGTTCTCCTACATGGAAAGGCTCTTCATTTTGCAGAGAGAACATGCACACAGGACATCCCAGGGGTGACATTCATGAGCTCTTCTGAGGTCTGTAGAGTTGACGCAGGAACTCTCTGGGTTGGAAAGCATTTGGGTCACAGGCATTCATAATAGGCTTCCCCAGGGAGTCTGGCTGCCCCTCCCCCACCAGGGGCCCTCGGAAAGCCCCGGGCTCTGAGGACCTGGCCCCGACATCCTGCTGTGGCTGCAGTGACACACTCTTATCCAGAAAGATAAACTCTACTTGTGAACTCTTTGGACTTCACTCTGATTTCCAAGAAGGGCATGCACGTGGCCTCAAGGGCTTTGCATGGCTCTGGAGGCAGCCCCTGGCTTTGTCCTTGACTGGCTGGAGACAGAAGGGAAGGAAGTGCCTGATTCTTACAGCTTCACCATTGTCACTTTCCAAAAGGGTGTCATCGGTCTTACCTCACAGTATTGTCAAAGGAAGAGAGAGACTCTATGTGAAAGCACCGCATCACACAAATACACTCTCTAATGTTTGGAATGCTTGCTTGGATTCTGAGGTGTTTCACCCTGCATGCCATTTCACGCTCTGGGCCTCTGTTCATTCATCTGAATAAGTGAGAATGTAAAAGATTGAACAATGAACACCATTGCTATCAGTGTTTGTTATCGATTTATGTATTTCCCTTCTGATAACTTAGCCATATTCTAGACACACACAAAATAGTCAAGAAAAGTTGTCCCACCTCTAGTCTTGAACTTTGTAAAAGATTAAAAATTATAAAAACAGAAACAGAGAGAGGTTGAGGCCTGGAGATTTCTTTAAAACTTTTAACACTGAAGTCTGCTGTTTCCCAACTTACTTAGATGAAATACGGCACAGTCAGTCTTTAAAAAATTAAAACTTTTCCTCTGGCTTCTTCACAATAGAGTGGTTTTAATGAAACCTGCCTAAATTACTTTTTAATTGACAAAACAATAAATCAGTGAAGATGTATTCTTTCTGTATCAGAGAATCACTGTATTGGATCTGGAAATGAATCACTTTGCTTGGCATTGTTTTGTCTTTTCTTTATTGGCGTTCCTCTTTCCTACAGATTTAGAGAGGTAGAAACAACAAAGGTGAAGAAAAGTACAAAGTCACGTGAGTCCTCGAAGAACAACTTGACCTATAGGTCAGATGAAAAAATCCCTGAGCTTTAATTCAACCCAGGATTGAAGTATTTCAGAAATGATTTTCGATATCCTAAGAAGATTATTATATGAACTGATAGTATTTTGGCAATAACTGAATGCCTCAAAGGGTCAATAAAAGATTACAAACAGCTTTGGATTAATAGTTTTGGATTAAGAGGCACAAGAATGACAATGGCAAGATGATGTCATAATTTTCTGAACATTTATATAGCACTTCATCTCTTACAAGTCACGTTCATCTTCCTGATCAATATCTAATCTGACCTTTCCAACAGTCCTGGGGGGTACAAAGGGAAATATCGCCATTCTATTTTTATAGGTAAGGAAATTTAGACACAAATAATTTTTGTGACTTGCTTAAGTATATACAGTCTGCAAATAGCCCAGTTGAGATTAAAATTAAGCTCTGGCTGAACTAATATTACGTTGTTCCATTTTGCCAAAAGAACATGTGCACAGAACCTCTCAGGAGTGACTTGTATGAGATATTTCAAAAGGCGACTCAATATTCTTAAATGGAATATGGTAATATCAAACTAAAGACTCAACAGGAAGGAAACCATATCCAAATAGCCACAATACAAGGATAAAAAATCAGCACAGTACCGACACTTTGGTCCAGCATAAAACATTTCAAGAACAAGCTGGCTGGGGACCAGAAGAGAATCCATTGTTGTTAGAGCACAGATTTTGCAAGGTGGTGACAGAGACTGGCTCAAGAATTTACTGCCTGTGATTTGGGCACACCACTTCAATGTGGATGATAAAATGAGCATAATAGTTCCTACCTCATCTGTAAAATAAGAAAGCACGTCTCTATCTCATGGAGTTGCTGTGAGGATCATATGAGATAGTATGTGCATACACCTGTGATGGGGACCATTGTCATGTCTCTTCAAGGATCAGTCACGTGAAGTGGGTCTCGTGAGCAATCTTGTCTCTACAGCATCTGGCTTGTGAAGCCATTGGCTTGAGCTTCTGGCCCTGCTTCTCAATGCATGCAAGTGCCAGGGAGCAGTAACATCTCCCGACACGCAAGTGAACGGAGTATAGACTCCGGAGCTGAGGGCACCTTACCTGAATTATGGGGATTTTGTAACTGAAAGGTCAGTCGATGCTACATGGTGGAGATCTCGGTGCCAGAAGAAGAACTTGGTCTCTGCTCTGCAGGAGGTAGCAAGCCATTGAAAGTTTTGCAGTAAAGAGGCTTTCTCCAAGTTGTGTATCGAGAAGATCCAGTAGGCAGCCCCCTTTGAAAGCAGAGGGAACCATTGCAAATTTGCTGGAAGGACTCCACCTAATGGAAACTGGAGAAGGCAACCATGAAGACTTGGAGTTACCACTCACAGGGGCAACGAGGGGCCAGGAGTCACTTTATATTTGGACACACCTCTGAGCTGGACCCACTTTTAAAATGTTATTTATTTTTAAGAATTGGTTTGTTTGTGTTACAGCACATCATACCAGGTGCTACACACAAGTCACCAGCTTCACGCACGTTTATGGTTGTTTTTAACTACTGATTTTCAATATTTTCTCTTGTCTCTTGTGTCCATCTGCAGGTGATTAAAGTCCTATCTGGTTCCCCCTGGACTCGAATATCAATTCCATATCCATTCCTTATCAAGGCCGCTCTCTGCTGGCATCGCAGGCTCTTTCACAGACCTTGTCTCTCTTTTGTGCCTGAAAAGCATTCAGAGTGGAGTCTCTCTGCCCTCACCCCGCCACACTCTGCCTTTCATCCTCCAACCCCTGACCTTATCCGTTTTATCCACTTTCTTAGCTCAAGGCCTATCTTTTTGTACCTTGTTTGGCTTTCTTGCAATTCCTTGATTTTTTTACTCCCCTGTATTCATGTTGACCTTTTTTCTCCCCCTTGTATATTTATTGTTTAATGGCATTCGTCACCTCTGGGTATAGAATCATTTATCCACTTTGCTTCCTTTCCTGCCTGTTGAAGTTCACTCAATGTTACCTTTATTTCTCCCTGATTCTGCTCTGCTGCAACCTGACTTTCCATTATTATTCTTATCAGCAGTCTGTTATTTACAGAGTGGTGAAATAAGATAAGCTCCTTCTAGCATGGATGGGACACAGGCCATGCAGCTGGGAATAAAAAATGTGAAAAGGAAGGCAGAGCTCAAGAGTTCTGATGATTTGGGGATGAAAAGTGAATTGCAAAGGATTTGGGGTGGAAAAGTAGGTAGTTATTCTAGAGGAGGGGGGAAAGAGGTAGTTATTCTAGAGGACGGGGGAAGAGAAAACAATAATTGTTGATCGCCTTCTCTGTGCTGAGCACTGAGTGAAATCCTGTGACTGTATCCTCTCATTTAATCTTCGCTGTAGATGATGAGGTAGCTCAGTTCTGCATTACAGGTAAAGAAACAGGTTCAGAGAGGTAGTTGTTTTTTTATCTGGAGAAGAGACTCACATACACCCCAAAGATTATAAAGATATAAAACATTCATACACAGTTAACTTGCTATATCTCAAGAGGGTTAATCATTTATGTCATTTAATCCAGTATGTCTAGGTCTACGAATCCATCATAAGGGCATATTTTGAGATCCAGACAAGAATTCAGGTGCAAATTGCTCTTAGAGTTAAATTATAATTTGTAGTAGTGAACATGATATCACAGCCATATGTCTAGAGAAATGGTAAAGTAGATAAGGGGATACTCATAGAGACACTGTGTGAAAACATTTTAAATGCCATTTAATGTTTTTAGTTGAAGTTAGAAAATCCTTATGTAAAAGTATTAAAATATAAAAATTAAACATACCTATGAACGAGGTCTGTCCACAAGTTATCTGGCCATGTAACATGAAAAATGGAGACATTTATTGAAGAAGACACAAGATACAAGAAACATTGCACACAGGACAATGACTCCTCAGTCCCCTTCAAAGTGAGCACCTTGCAGCCTCACACAGTTCTCCCAATAGTCATCAGCTGTCCTGTCAGATTTGCCTGAATTTCATCGATGGTTTGAAATATCTTCCCTTTGAAAGGGTGATTTTTAGCTTTGGATAAAGCAGAAGTCACAGGACACCAAATCTCGGCTGTAGCAGGGCTGAGTCACCTGGCTGATTGGATGTTTTGCCAAAAAACTCTGCATGAGATGTGATGCATGAGCAAGAGTGTTGTCCCGATGAGACTGCCAATCGCCAGATGGTTTACAGCTGTGGCCTTCTGAATCATCTGAATAGATTTTGTGAAGAAATGTTCAAACTTAATAGAAAATGATACAGATTCATTGCCCTACTCATTCAATCATTTTGAATGCAACAGCCACACAGTACACATGCTCACTCAATGGTATCAACCATCCCCACTGACTAGTACAGTGAAGTTGTCATTGTTCACATGTGCACTTTGCAGTCCCCTCTCCTTAGCAGCCAGGTTACATCAATGTCACGCAAACTGTTCTTGTTATATTAACAATAGCTGGACTTTTTCCAGACAGACCTCTTAGTATATAGAGTTAATGAAAGATAAAGTCCTGGATGGTGTTGTTCAGCGGGTTGAGCACCAGCCTGCCAACTGAAAGGTCACCCATTTGATTCCTAGTCAGGACACATGCCGGGGTTGTGGGCCAGGCCTCCATCGGAGGCATGTGAAAGGAACCAATCAATGTTTCTCTTGCACATCAATGTTTCTCTCCCTCTCTTCCTTCCATCCTCTCTCTCTAAAAAATTAATACAATCTTTCAAAAATAATAGAAAAGGTAAATAATATACAAATAAAATATTAGTATTTCATATCATACTTTCTTCTTTAAGCTATAGGAAATAAAATATTTTCTCCTTATTGTAAAGTAATAATACGAATCTCAGGAGCTTGGAAAAGACATCAAAGTGAGTGAAAAATGAAAGTGTAACCTTTAATTTTCATAACAGGAGATAAATAAATGTTTATCTGAACACTTTTATAATTTTGTGGTTCTCAGTTTGAATATTTTGGAAAATACATTAAAAAAGAAGGAAAATGAATAAAATTTTTGTATAATTTTATTATCCAGGGATGACTTCCGTTAACCTTTTAGAATGTTTCTTATCACTCTTCATTGCATTATTTGCCTTGGTAGTGATCTGGCTCCCTATTCTGATATTTCAACAAAAGAAAATAAAGTCAATGCAGGATTAGTCATAGGAGACCGGTGCTCTAAAGACATTTGTGCTTAACATTGTACTCTTATGACACTGGCCAATGTGTATTTATCCATGCAGCCCACTAGACTGTAGTCCTTCCCATAAACATTGATCATTCCTTTAGACATATAGCTGTGATAGCATTTTCTCTAGTTTGCTCACAGATGTAGTCCCAAAGTATAAAATAATACTTGGCATTTCTTCAGCAGACCCTCCAAACATACAGTGAAAGAATGAATGATTTGGGAGAATTTTCCCTGGGTAGCTTACTTATCTTCCAATTATTAAAAATCACTTCATTAATTCAACTGTGTTTCATGGTTGCAGAAAAGTATTTTTTTTCATTTCCTTGGTTATGACAATGGCCATATGTAGCTCAATGCTACCTGCTTAAGTGAGAGAGAAAATCAAAAATGAAAGATGACTTGTTTGACAATTTTTCTGACAATGTGTCCCAAACATGTGGCCATAGTTAAATGATAGAAAATAACAGTTTCAATAGTTCTTTTAAACAAGATAAAACATGCTAAGAGTAAAACTTTCTTAAAAAAGCCAACTATTTCTCCCAGGTAAGAGACTTATAGATTTTAGAGTATATGTAAAGCAAGAGAAGACCTACAGTTTTTATAACCACAAGTTTTCCATTATGCTATTTTTCAGCTTTTTTAAGGTATGATTAATAAATAAACCTATAAGATATTTAAAGTATAACGCTTTGAGATGTGTGTGCGCTGTGAAAGAAGCCCCCCAATAGAGTTAATCACCATATCCACCACCTTACGTGGTTGCCTCTTTTTTGTGTATGAGAATGTGTGAGTTCTACTCTCTTAGCAGATTTTCAATTATACAGAATAGTGTTATCAACTATAGTCACCTTGGTATACATTAAATCCTCAGACCTTATTGATTTTAAAATGTACAGAAAGTAAATAGCACACAGTCCACTGTATACCCTTCTGTATGTATTCGTCTTAGTCTGTCATACCAGAATGCCACAGCCTGAGTGGCTTTAACAACAGACATGAAGTTCTGGAGGCTATCAGTCCCCAGTTCGGGTGCCAGCAAATTAGGCTTCTGGTGATAGTGCCATTCCTTGACTGTATGTAGAAGACCAACCCGCTATATCCTCACACGGCCTCCCCTCTGTGTTCCTGTGGAAGGAGCGAGGTCTCTAGGCTCTCTCTCTTTTGTTATCAGAGCATTAATCCTCAGATGTAACAGGGCCTCGCTTTTATGATCTTAGTTTATCTAAATTACCTCCCTATAGACCATCTCTCCAAAGAGGTTAGAGTTCCATCGTATAAATATTGGAGGATGCAGCTCGGTCTGTACCATTGCAATACTAATTTACTTTGAAATCACTGTGCAGAACAAGTTTTATCAGGTAAGCATTCTGTCTAGTCTTGTGAAAGTAAACATAAGTTTCTCAAACGTAATCTGAATTAATATTTTTCTCAACTCCATAAATACTGTGATCAAAGAACAATTCCTTAAAAAGGTCAGATA
Source organism: Phyllostomus hastatus (assembly GCF_019186645.2). Classification (NCBI taxonomy): domain Eukaryota; kingdom Metazoa; phylum Chordata; class Mammalia; order Chiroptera; family Phyllostomidae; genus Phyllostomus; species Phyllostomus hastatus. The sequence goes on from NW_025333709.1 coordinate 6,676,930, forward strand.
CATAATAGAAGACATCCTGTGTCCTCTGACAGCTCTCATCCACCAAGTAAAAGTATCAGGTAGTTTATCCCAGGCACTAATGATGACTATGATTATGAAATATTTTAGTAACTTTCAATGAAGTTTGACAAGTAATTTTATTAACTATTGGCAACCAGTTATTCTAAGAGATATAAATATAGATAAGGCATACTTCTACCCTAAAGACAAAGTAGTAAAAGAAATAACACATTTATATACCTAATTTAAACACACAGCAGTTATATGTAATGCAATAAGATAGTACCTAAAAAGTTTTGGGGTCTAATAAATTGTAATTTTTGAGCACCTAATATAATGACATAAAAACTAGGCACTCGATATTTGAGTTAAGTGGGTGGTTCAAACCCAGTAGAGGATAATTTTTGTGGACATGGACCGCAGAGTTTGACATCTATGAATATCATACCTTCTAATACAGTGGGATACTTGCAGTCCCCTCAGACAAGCTCTCCTTTGTAGAGACAGAGAAAGAAAAGACCCCATCCCCAGCTTCTCAACAAAATGGATTTAACAAAAATGCTGATAATTTCGTAAAGGGCTGTTATGTAATGCCCCTTGGGCAGCAGAAGGGCCAGGGAAGAAATAAGAAGTTCGAGTCAGCTACTGCTGAGTGATCCAGATGAAGAAAATGAGAGCTCATTTGGAAATGAAGATCTACAGTGAAGGAAGAAGTTTAAAAGTTGTAGGTCCTCATTTCATCTATGCAGAAGGAATAATGAGCACATTGTGAATAGATGACATGGCCCAATGAGAGGGGAGAAGTAGAGGAAGACAGAGATGGTGAGATATTAGAGGATAAACAAATGAATATAGTAGCATGCCATGAGAAAGGACAAAAACAAAGGAGCAAATTTGGAAAAAATTAGGGAGAAATCATTTAAAAAAGTATAAAGAGAATCCGAAAAGAACAATATCGTGAATGCCGCAGAAAGGGAGAGTTGCAGGAGCTCGTCCTGCTGGGGAAGAACCGGCAAGGCAGGAGAACCTAGGAGTTTTCCTGCAAGACGTGGCAAGAAGCCTCACACAAAGGCTCAGAAATGTCATGTGCGAGGAAGCGGAGGAGATCAATGTAAATTGCTTTTCTAAAAGGTCTGTTAATGAAGGAAAGGGGGAAGTGGGGGATAGCGCCCTATTTATCAACGGATGAGAGGAAGCTCTCCTGAATATGTCGAAGCCTGGATTTCTTCTCATCAAGTAGCCACTTGTGTTTTCTGATTTTGTATTTTCTAATAAAATTTGTTGTTATCGTATCTTAGAAAATTACTCTCCAGGGTGTAATGAAGGGCAAGCCATGTACCCAGTCAAGAAAATGAAAAATTGATGCTCTATTTGGGGACTCTATGATTCAGTGCATTTGGAGCTCATCAACACAATGAGATGCCAGGAGTCTGACAAATCTACAAAAGACTTCTGTCTTACAGAGGTAAGCTCTTTCTTATTTTTTGTAAACCATTTTCAATTTTTTTCCCAGTGTTTTCTGTTATGGTCCAATACGGAGAGTGGGTCTCATGTACAACACAGCATGACTTGTTTTGATCTCTTTTTTTTTTCAAAACAGATTAATCTATTTTATTTTTTAACATTTTTTATTTTAATTGTTGTTCAACTACAGTTTTCTGTCTTTTACTCCCATCCAAGCCCACACCCCAGTGCTCCCCACTTCTCTCCCATTTCCAAACCCCCCTGGTTTTTACCCATGTGTCTTTTATACTTGTTCCTGTAAACCCTTCCCCGTTTCCACTGAAATTCCCTCCCCTCTCCCCTCTGGTCACTGTCAGCCTGTTCTCTATTTCAGTGTCTTTGGTTATATTTTGCTTGTTTGTCTTGTTGTTTAGGTTCCTGTTAAAGGTGAGATCATATGGTATTTGCCTTTCACTGCCTGGCTTGTTTCACTTAGCATAATGCTTTCCAGTTCCATCCATGCTGTTGCGAAGGGTAGGAGCTCCTTCTTTCTTTCTGCTGCATAGAATTCCATTGTGTAAATGTACCATAGTTTTTTGATCGATTCATTTACTGATGGACACCTAGGTTGCTTCCAACACTTGGCCATTGTAAATTGTGCTGCTATGAACATCGGGGTGCAAAGGTTCTTTTGGATTGGTGTTTCAGTGTTCTTAGAATATAACCCTAACAGTGGAATTGCTGGGTCAAAAGGCAGATACATTTTTAGTTTTCTGAGAAAATTCCAAACTGTTTTCCACAGTGGTTGTACCAGTCTGCAATCCCACCAACAGTACGCTAGGGTCCCCTTTTCTCCACAACCTCTCCAACGCTTGTTATTTGTTGCTTTGGTTTATGATGGCCATTCTGACCATCTGACCAAAGTGGTATCTCATTGTGGTTTTAATTTGCATCTCTTGGATAGCTAGTGATATCAAGCATCTCTTCATGTGTCTCTGGATCCTCTGTATGAATTCTTTTTTTAACCAAATTTTTCCAGACCATGGGGATGGGGGTTGTTGATCTCCATTGTTTGTCGGAGATGAGCAAAGAACTGAGTTGTGTTTGACAGAGAGTAGGAAGATAAGACACAAACAGAGAGCCGCACCGAGGAGGGATGTTAACCATATTATTGATCTGTTTTTAAATGAGTCTTAGTGAATGAAGCATAGTGACAGAAAAGCAGGGTGGCCACTAGATTTTGAAACTCAGATCAGTAGTGAAAACAGCTACTATTTAACAAGCATATACAGTGACAGGTGTTTTCCATATGTTTATTGTCACATACAGTGTTCCCAACACCTTCTTTTCCCCATCTAACAATCAATAGTTAAGTAAAGTATTTGCAGATTCAGGTTGTCTATAACAATTTGATTTGAAACTAGATCTGTTCAAAACCAGAGCCTGCTCATTACATCTTATTTTTCCTCCAAAGTGGAAATGCTTTTTAAGTGGTTCATGAATCATTTAAGCATTTTTCAGAACAATGGTTCTGGAAACAAAATAACTTTGTAGTGTTAATAAACCTTCCAGAATATATTTTATGAGGAACCATGGGGAGTTTTATTAAAATAAGAAATTTTATTATGATTTGACACATACCTTAAAGCCATTGGGAAATACCTCGTCAGCCCTTTAAGAACTGAAGAGCAAAATAAACGAACAAACAAAATAGATACAGACTCATAAATATAGAGAACAGACTGATGGTTGCTGGCGGGGTTGGGGGGTGCGAGGCTGGTGAGAAAGGTGAAGGGATTAAGAAGTACAAATTGGTGGTTACAGAATAGTCATGGGGATGTGAAGCGCAGCATAGGATATATAGCAATAATGTTGTGATGACTATGTATGGTGTCAGGTAGGTACTTGAAGTGTTGGGGGGATCACTTTGTAAAGCATGTGATTGTCTAACCACTACGCTGCACACCTGAAACTTACACAAAATACTATTAAATGTAAAGCGTAACTGAAAAATATTTTTTAAAAAAGAACTGCTGAGGTAATGATTTTTGAAATGCATATAACAGCACTTTTTCTTTATACTTGTTTCATGTTGTGATTGCCATAGTCTACAGTATTTTGTATGCAGAAATTAAACATTCTGAGCAACTTAGAGTTAAAGAATATGTTTTTGCCAATCTGTTGATAAGTGGACTGCTGACAGTGGCTTCCAGGTGTTGGCAATCCTATGGAGATTATATATGTGGTTAACAAGGTAAAAATCATCCTCCATTTATTCCTTTTATAACTCTTTTTTTTTCTGAGCCTGCAGTCTACTCACAGTGGTAGATCAGGTGTCATTCTTTGATTACCCTGGAGAGAGTCTTGGAGCTGCAGTTCCTGGGGCTGCCTGTAACAGCATCTGCCTCCGGTTCCAGCCCCAGCCCCTCAGCACGTTCTTGCCTGGCAGTGCCTGATGCAGCGCTGGCCGTATGGACAGCAGGAGCTGGATATTAAAATAAATTGAAGAAACTCAATGTTAAGAAGCCAACGACATACATAAACAATATGAGGATACATCAGCAGGTAAGTGGCATGTAAGTTTGTCTCTGATCCACTTCCTGAGACACTGTTTTACATTTAGGTTTATGATGTCCTCTTCTCTTATCATCTGTTTCTTTTGTTTTCTTCATTTTCTTCCTATTTTCCTTTTCCTTTTCACTTTTTTCTTCTCTTCTCTTACCTCTTTTCTTTTCACCCTTCAATAACATAAAAGTTTCTGAGTTTTATTGGACACTCTTGTTAATAGTTTTATCTAATTTCTATTCCACCATTGAAATATGGAAATTCCCCATTTTTGATGATGAGGTAAACTTGCTCAAAGTTTTAAGTAGCTTACTCAAGATCACACAGCTCATAAGTGGCAGAGTCATTCAAATCCTGAATCAGAATTATGTTTTATTAATATGAAAGAACATAAAAGTGGTTTTCTTTCCTGTGAGGTCAGGGGGGCTGACTAGTGATCGCTTCCAGCAAGGGCTCTCAGAGCTTCTATATGTCTTCAGGCAATTCTTTATTTTCCTTTTTAGTAGAATAACACTGCTAGGCCACAAAGACTAGAAAATTCCCTGTAGCTCCGTAGGCATAAAGAAGTTTAAGACTAGATTATGGATGTTTTATCATCCTTGGCAAAAATACCTGAATGCAGACATGTTCCTATAGAAGTACCAAGGATCTTCAGTAAGATAACCACAAGAAATATTTCATTGTCCTTACTTCTTCATCATCTTTTTTTATATCATATATTCCTTGGATGGAATTATGTAGGCCAATCGGCAGCCATCCTGAGCTTTAAGTTCATGTGTAAGACTCTGGATGGAAAGGTGGCTCTTTAATTAATTCGATAAATATTTATTATGTGCCAGGTAGTTCTGTTTTCTCCATTCAGTGCCACTAATACTTTCTGGAAAAGGATTAAATCTCGCTAAGTAACATATGAGGTTTGTCCAGAAAAAATCCACCCATTATAATATAACGAGAATGGTTTGCTTATCATCGATGTATCCTGTCAGCCAAGGAGTGTGGACTAAAATGCGCATGGGTGAACAATGACGGATTCACTCTACTAGTCAGTGGGGGTGGTAGATGTGGAAGAGGGAGCATGCATACAGTGTGGCGTTCACATTCAAAGTGACTGAGTGTGTAGAGCAACGAATTTATCTCAAATTTTACATTAAGATTGAACATTCCTCTGCAAAAACTATTCAGATGATTCATTCAGAAGCTGCAGCTATGGGCAATTGGTGATTGGCAGCTTCATCAAGACAATGTGCCCACTCATGCACCACGTCTCATGCAAAGTTTTTTGGCAAAACATCAAATCACCCAGGTGACTCATCCCCACTACAATTCGGATTTGGTGCCCTGGGACTTCTGGCTTTTCCCAAAACTAAAATCACCTAGAAAGGGAAGAGATTTCAGGCCACCAGTGAGATTCAAGAAAATGCAATGTTACCAGAAATGATGTGTGCCACTTCTGGGTGGAGACTTTTGGCCCTTCATGCCTCACATGTGGTGTCTTCCTGCTGGGCCATGTGTACCAAAACACTGGGATTACAAGAAGGAAGGAGCCTGGGTCCCTAAATACTGCATGAGAAGTCTTCCTTCAGCTACTTTGCTGTTGATCTGTCCATTTGGACCATAAAGTAAGAGAACAATAAACTTGTATTTTTTTTATCCCACTGACACTTGGGATTTTTTATTAAATATGTATTTCTATTTTGACTAACCCTGTAAGAGCAAAGTATTTTTACTGTTGTGATTTTCTTGTAAAGATAATTTCTAGAATTAATTTTACAATATTTAAATAACAGAGTATGTTATATATACCAGTGCATTTCATCTCTGAACATAAAACAAACAACAAACAAACAAAAAACTAGCACTTCTCAGTGTATAAATACATCAGTGGGATGAATGAATAAATCAAGCAATGTCATGCTGTACTCGTTTCTGGACCTGTGTATGCATTGTCCAAGGTGAAAGGAATATAAACACTAGCTAATTGTATCATGCAATTGAAATGTGTAAAGACCATGGACTTCGGCAACTAACAGAATTAAACTTAAAACATGGTGCCAAAATAATACTATTTACTTATTGTGGTTATTGAACACGAGGTCACCTGACCTTGGCAAAGTTATTTCACCTGTTTTTCCTTTTTGTCATGTTGTAAATGCACACAATATTCACCATACAGAACTGTTGTGAGGAGGTAAGGACAAGGAAAATACCAAGAAGCATACTTAGTTTTTTTCACTTAGTGGGTGGTCAGGAGCTGCTAGATGTTCCCCCCACCCCATCTTTATGTATCATAAAGTGTCACACAGATAATGGGTGGCATCAATTAGGTATGACTTCTTTAGGACATCACTAATAGAATCATACATCAAAACATAGGCCTTTGAGATTCGCAACTATTTAGTGAATATGTCCCTACTTTATTTTTTATGATATGACTTTAGAGCTTTCTAACATAACAAAGATTATGTTTACTCTGACATCCAGGCCATGCTTTGATTATAAAAGCAAACTGATGAAATTATGCATCTGGAATGATTACATCTTTACAAAATATGACAAAGCCCTTTGTGTGTCTGTGTTTCTAACTAGAAAGTGGTGTTCTGTAAGCCTTTAGTAACAGCTATCTGCGCATGTGTGCCCACGCGTGTGCTTACACATCATTCAAGAACTGGAGAAAAAAACTGAAGATAATTTTGCAGCGTGGTAATTTTTGAATTTCATGAACAAAGATCTGCTTCTCATTCTCTTTCCCCATATAGATCGTGCTGACTTGACCTTTATTTCTTCTGCATGATTGTCTCTTTAGTCCCCTTTTTAAATTTCATTTAATCTTACCCACTTTTCAAACCCCAGCTCGAGTTCCTGCTCTTCCACAAGCCGCCCCTTAGGATCTTTACCTGGACCTGCTTTTGGTCTCATGTGTTGCTGGAATGGGATTCACAATTGGCCTGTACATGAGGGGTTTAGATTCCGAGGGTCTGTTTTCACAGCAGAAAATTCTGACCCCACAGGGAACATTGGTCTAGAGAGATATACACCAAACTGAATGCAGTAGAAGAAAGATGAGTGAAAATGCCATGGGAAGAGTCTCCACACAGCACTCCCGAAGGGGTCAAGGTGTGAGCTTGAAGTTGGAGTCACAAGAGATCAGACTAATCAATGGGGAAGGATGCATAACATCTTTTTCTAAGGCTAGGAGGTGAAAAATTCCTGAGTGGGCAAATTGCCCTAGACTGCCCAACAAAGACTGTCTTTTCTTTGTATTAACAACACTTCACTATTTCTGTTCATAGATTAATTAGGATGTCAGACAACAGGGACTAACGAATTATGCCTTGGGAGCTGAAGAACAATGTTCTAGGTCTGGCTTCATGATTTATTAACTGTGTTATCTTGCTCATTCTGCTGAATTGCTTCTGAGCCTCTGTTTAATAAGAATGCAGATCAAGTAATGCCAATTTCACAAAAGGATGGAAAACTCAGTGAGAGAATGCATTAGAAAATGTTTGCAAACTCACCAGTAGTGAAGAAATACTAGAGAATATAATTGCTTGGGTTAAAAAATTGTGTACCAATGAAATGTTTTCTCATTTATTAACACTACCATAGACATAACATCTAGTTTTTCAACCTACAGTAAAAACTTTTTGATGAGATGAATTCCTATGTCATATTATAAGTCATGCTTAAAAGTATAGGTCCAGGCATATATTACATGTTTAATGCATGTTTGATTTGGATAAATGTCTATTTTTTCCTCTCTGCAGATTTACTAAGAGTCCTATTTTCTTATATATCTTATAAGAAGAAAAAACCTTCACAAAATAATCATTTCTCTGAATGATGCTAAGTTGAAAAGGTAAACGATATAATTTACTACAGCAAGAAATATCTGAATTCAAACCTGGCCTTGTCACTCACAAAAATTTTGACTAAGTTGCCTAGCTTTTCCATATCTCAGTCTCTTCATCTGTAGAATGATGATAAGAATAGTTTTCTCACAGGGCTTTCAAAAGTACGAAACACTTAAGGTACATAAATAAGAAACACATGCTCTTCCTAGCACATAATAGGTGATCAATAAAAGTTGCTTCCCTCTAGGCCGTTTGTCACAACTGTTGTTTCCTTGGAGAATGTAATGGGCTGTCTCCGTCTTTGACCATCTCTTGTTTTAAGGATGATAGACATGGAGGACCTACTCCACAGTGAGTAGCTAGAAGGGAAGGTTTTCTTTTTATCTAAGTCGATATATTTTACAAGAACAATAGCTTTGGTTGTCCCTGCTTGATAATCCTCACTCTGTCAGCCTACCTACAGATGAAAGGGCTTCCTGTATTTCATAGCAAGAAGGAGGTTGTTTGATGTCATATTGAAAAGTTTTAAAGTGGAAAGTGGAAGAAAATCTAGAAATAAAATAATAGAGACTCGCGCTTAGGAACTTCAGAGTGGAACAACACTGCATTTGTCTTCACAGGAAGCTGCACCATTCAGATGCATTCACTTTTCACAAAGCACCTCCTTGGTTTTAGTCCAAACACTGAAAACCGAGCCTATTAAATCAGAACAAAAACAGTTTTAAAGACATCTTTGGAAAAATACAATTTTGGCACAAAGAGATGAGAATCGAGAAGGATGAAGAAATCAAAATGGAATTCAGCACGAGGGAGACAAGCTCTCCAGCGGCTTGATATTTGTAAAAATTGCACAGCAGCAACCCAAGGGGCAGACCACCCCCATCCACACACATTATCCTGTCATGCCATTGATTCACTCTCTCAGACACTGAAAGAGTCCAGCAGTGACGGGGGCCACTTTTTACAGAAAAGGGGGGACATGAACTTGACTATAGTTAACATGTTTGTGGAAGTCTTTCTCCATTCCTCTCCACTTTTGCAAGTCCTTCCTCTTCTTTATGACCTTTCTGCAGGTCCTAGAGCCTGATTAAAGCGTTCCCTGACAGCTATAACTGCCCACACTTTCGCCCTTTTGCAAAGTCTGGGCAGAGGTCTACTCTACATTATTACATGCAGTTCAGTGTAGCGGTTAGAACGTTGGTCTGCCTGGATTGAATCCTGACTCTGGCACTTGCTAGTTATAAAATATTGGACAAGGTTATTTAAATGCTTTGTGCATATTTTTATCATCTGCTTAATGGGGTTATTGCTAGTATAATATTATCTAACTTAGAAGGGTCAAATGTCTGGAGGGTTGCAAAAGACTTCAAACGGTGCCAAGAATATGGTTAATATTTCACACTCTTAGTTATCTTCAGTTAATATAACCACTTCCCTATCATTAGTTTGAAACCTAGAACCAAGGACTATTTCTAAACAACAAATCTGTTCTAGTGGCTTTCTGCCACAACCCCTTTGGTGATTTCACTCACTTTCAGAAGAAAGCCCAAACTGTTTAACATGAGGTGGTACAAAGAATAAAACACACTCTCTGTCGTCCCCCTCAACAATGTTCAACCTGTAACACTGGAACATGTGAATACATTACTTCACATGGCAAAAGGGGCTTTGAACGTGTGATCCCAGAGACAGACCTGGAGATTATGGTGGATCGTCTGACCTAAGGAAGTGTGTCTTTAAAAACGGAGATCTTACCTGGCTGTAGTTAGAGAGAGACTCATGATGGAGGAAGGGTCACACAGATGGAACATTTTAGCTTTTAAGGTGGAGGAAATGGGGTCATGACAATGGATAGCATCTCGGTGCTGGAAAAGGCAAGAAATATATTCTTCCATAAATTTTCCGTAAGGAAATGTAGCCCTGCAGACCCCTTGCATTCAGTCCAGTGAAACGCATGCCAAACTTCTGATCTGAAGACAAATACCATATGATCTCACCTTTAACTGGAACCTAACCAATAAAACAAACAAGCAAGTAATATATAACCAGAGACATTGAAATTAAGAACAATCTTACAGTAACCAGAGGAGAGGTGGGAGGGGTTAATTGGGGGCCATGGGGGGAAGGGTTTTCAGAAACTATAAAGGACATTGGAGAAAACCAAGGTAGGGTGGAAGCAAGGGAGGGAGGAGGGATGGCTGGGGTGGGAGGGAGTGGTGGGGGTAAATGCAGATAACCGCAATTGAACAACAATAAAATAATTTTTTTAAATGCAAGATAAAATATTTGTGTTGTTTTAAACCACTAAGTTTGTGTTGATTTGCCATGTCCGTCATAGGAAACCAGTACATATGGCATGCAAAATCTTCTGGTTTGGCTCTTGCCTTCCCCTCTGCCTTCCTCCAGAGCCCTGAAAAGTAATATTGAATGGACGGTCTAAGGCCAATGGTGGATTTTCTTTGGGTATAGGCAAGGTTCATAGGGCTCTAGTGACTGGTATTTTTCCAACAAAGGGACAAAGTACTTATTATGGAAACGGATAGATGTTTCATGCAGAAGGAAAGGACAAAAAGGCAGAGGGAGGCTGTCATAGGCAGAATTCTAAGATGTCCTTCAACATTCCCACTTCCTAGTATACATGCCCTGTACAGTCCCCAGGTCTATGAATATGATGGAATATTATTCCCATGGCTATGGTTTGTTGTATGGTAAAATGGATATTGCAGATAGAATTAAGCTCCAAAGTCAGTTGATCTTAAAATAGGAAGATTATACGAGTTGACCTGATTTTATTCCACGATGTCTGAATATTGATCTAGAGGTCAGAAGAAAAAAAAGTCAGAGATTCAGATCACGAGAATGATTTTTAGCATTGTTGCTAGTTTTAAAGATGAAGGAGGCCGTGAGACAAGGCCTGTAGGCAGCCTATAGACACTAAAAGGGGCTCTGGCTGACGACCAACAAGAAAATGGGCACCTCGGTTCAACGACCACAATAATACTTTCAACAACTTGAATGAGATCATAATGATTTTTCCTGAGAACCTTCAAGAATATATGTAACCAGCCAACACCTTGATCTTAGCCCTTTGATAACCTGGACAGAGGACAAAGCTATGTTATGTCCAACTTCTTCAGTGATTTAATAAAAGGTTGTTGTTTCAGGCTGTTATGTGTGGTAACATTTGTTACACATCAACATAAAACTAACACAGAGGACAACCTAAAGTTGCCGTATTGTCTTCACCCCAAGTAGTGTTGCGTGTTTCCAGAATACAGTGCAGCTTGCACCATGCAGGGGTTAATTCCAAGTCAACCTAACATATGGTTAAGGAAGGTCATGGATTTTGAGGTAAGAGAACCCCAGATCAAATTACAGACTTAGTCCTCGCCTACTTGTGTGCAATTGGAAAACTTATTTCTCCAGATCTCAGCCTTCTCACATGGTTGTAGTGAAGGTTAAATAAGATGGTACATATAACAGATTTGCATGAAACCTGGTGCAGATTAAGAGCTCAAAGGTCATCACACTAGGTCTTTTTCCTCTTCTTTTTTCATTTTTTTTTCTCTTTGTGGGAACTTCCCAGTAAAACTGGAAAAGGGAGAACATGCTAATTTTCTGGGAGAATGACCAAGGGTCAGATTACAGAGACTCTTAAATTCAAAGGTAGAAAAATTGTACTTTATCAAGGATGCAATGGGAAAATTAGTCAATGCTTTTGAACACAGAAGTTTAAAAATCCATTATATATCCTGCAACAGCTATGTAGTCTTATGTGTGCTTCCATTTACTCAGCTGTAACAAGAGGGATCTGTTAAGACTTATCTCATAAGATTAGATGAAGTAATATATGTAAGTGCCCACAAAAGTGTCTTATCTCGTAAAGATTCAATAAATGGTCTTTTTTACTCATTCATTTACTTATTTTTTGTCCAGTATTTGTCTAACGCCTACTGGCACCTGGCACCCAATGTTGGAGTTGAGGATACTTTAGGAAGAACACAAAACAAAATCCATAAAGCTGACGTAGTAGTGGGGCATTTAAATAATAAATAAAATAAATATATTTTAAATGTGTGCATGTATCTCTGTAGCACATTAGAAGTGCCAGGGTGGGAGGGAGAAAGACAAATTTCAATTACAAATGGGTTTCCTGGGGAAGATCACTGGGAGAATGGGCATTTGACCCAGGCTGGAGGGAAGGAAATGTGCCAACTATGAGATCTTCGAGGGGAAGACCATTGCAAGCGTAGAGAAGAGCTAAAACTCAGGCCCCAAAGGAGGGCCCACTCTGTCTAAGGAGAAGCACGGAGGTCAGTATGGCTGGAGGAGATATTGTTAAAGGGTGAAGGATGGGTAAAAGAGATGAAATCAGAGGACTAGGAGGAAGGGCCAGATTTTATAGGACCTTGTAGCTATTGTTAGAATGTGGGCTCTTACTCTGCTGAAATAAGGAGCTATTTATTGTTATGTGGCAGAGGAGAGACACAGTGTGACCTTTATTTTACCAGCATCAGTCTGGGTACTATGCTATGAACTGATGGGAGGAGCATGAAATCAGAAGCATTGTGATAAGTTAGGAACCATGACAACAATTTTATTTTTTTAAGATTTTATTTACTTATTTTAGAGAGAGGGGAAGAGAAGGAGAAAGAGACGGAGAGAATCATCAATGTGTGGTTGCCTCTCGCATGCCCCCAGCTGGGAACCTGACCTGCAACCCAGGCATGTGCCCTGATTGGTAATCGAACCAATGAACTTTTGGTTCACAGGCTGGCACTCAATCCGCTGGGCCACACCAGCCAGGGCTAATTTTAACCATTCTATAGATGTAGTATGCAATTAAAGTTTCTACCAGAGGTATTAAACAAAATATTTGTTTTGAGAATCAAAAGCTCTTTTCTCCACTGAAGTTGTTTTTTCTCTCTTTCTCTTAAAATACTACAGGTACATAACTCTTCTTCAATGCTCTTGGTAAATCAGCTGATATGTGGCCAACATTTAAAACTGGATTTAAATGCTGGTTGCCTTATCCTCTGTTAATATTTTCTTTGTCCTAAATTTGACTACCAGACAGATGAAGCATTGGGATGATGGGGAAAGAAAAGTGTAGTTCCTGCAAAGACTTGAGTGATAAAATACTGAGTAGTGCTAAAATTCACTTCTCAGGTCTTCTCGCTTTGACGGAGGCAGCTGCTGGGGTTAATCATTTCACCTGGGGTGTCCTCACAGTTAAGTCTCAAATTCAGAAATGTCCAGACATCTCTGACTCTTGACAGTGCCCTTCAGTTGTGAAGTGAAGGAAAAAAGAGAAATCCTTGCTGATCCCACCCTCTCCATCTGTTGGCAATACCAAAGGAAAAAATGCTCCTTTGGAAAAAAACACACTTCCACTGTGTGAGTCAGACATTTACTTATTCATCATTTATGGAGTATCTTTTCCCTATCAGACACAATGCTAGGCACAGGGTAATGTGGGGGTGAGTCCTGATACAGCTGCTTAGCAGCTACCTGCTCTGAAACAGTTTGACTAGCCTGGCTTCAATCTTCTTACCTAGAAAGGCAGTAGAAGCAATTTCTGGGAGTATGGCAGAATAAACTTTAATAGGAACCCCTTCATCAATTTTGCAATAAATGTATAGAAATCCTGTTCAACCATTTTAAATGTTTACATGCATTGAAAATTTTAGATAAAATTTATTTTAAATATAAAATTATATATATATAATCATATGTTTATATACAGGTTGAAAAGAAAGAAATAACAATATACATGTGGAAGAAACATAGCAAGAACTCAAAGTTCGAATAATAAGGACCATGTAAGCTACTGGGACACCATGGCCGCAGCAGTTCCAGTAAAAGCAGTGGGCACTGGGGTCCTACATCCTCTACAGGAACAGAAGACAAGACTCTGGTCTATGGAGTGTGAGAACTGGAACCTAAATCACAAGTGTTAAAGTATCACCCTGTCCCTAATTATAGGTATTGAAAAAAGTGCTTCTACCACATTATAGATAGGCAGAGTAAAGAATCTTGCAGATGTTCAGAATCTTGGATAGATTAAATTTAAAGATCAGGCAGCCACTCGTGAGAAACCTAAATCCCAGACTTGCGCTACTCAAGATTATGGGATTTGAACTACCATATTAAGTACCAACAACCCAAACTATGAAAACAGGAACCCTCCAGAGCCAATAGAGAACTACTCTACAGATTCATTGATGGGTTTCTCATGGAACATAAAATATGCTCATTAGATGTGAATTCACAGTTCAAAAGTACAAAAGAAAAAGCAACGACAGGAAAGGGAAAGTCAGCCGATACCACACAGAATCAGTGCTCTAAGAATTAAAGAGAACCAGTAAATAAGAACATGTCAATAATTAAGGAGGAAACCCACACATACCAAATAAATTAGAAAAGTAAAAATGACCAGAAGTTGAAGAAAATAATTTAAATTATAACATTTTTTCTCAATTATATGAAAATATGCTTGAAGTATGTATAAATGGACAATACCAAGGAAGAGAAATTTTTCTTCAAAGTATTTAGGAAATATTGCTAGATGAATTATGATAGATATAATAAGCAAGTTTCCAAAGAGCTATTTTCTACTTTCCAAAAACACTTAATTAGACAGTTTTATAGGGAAATCCTGCAAATTCTTTCAGAATAGAATATTTCAATAATATTTACAACATAAACAAAAGCTTTAAAATAACTTTTATAAAGTTGATAAAGCAGTTATAAAAAAATTAACAAAGTTTTCCTTGACTGACTTAATATCAGAATTTAAGTTAGAGATGCATGTTACAATTTAAAGATAACAAAATTTAAAAAAATTGCATAACCTTCAAACAAACAAAAGAACAAAAACTTGTTTAAGAATATCTACTAAAAGAGAGATTCTGACATTCAATTTACAAACTGCAAAATCCAGTGTCATGCTGTTTACAAGAGATTTCTACAAGTTAATGAAACAAGTTTAAAGTAAATAGAGGAAAAATAATGTTAGATAAATATTCAGCTAAAGAAAATATAATAATATTAATTCTGACAAGATATACTTTAAGATAAAAATCTCTATTACTCTATTATTAACTATCTCTAGTATCATCATTTTATAATTAAAATTCTATCACTAGAGAGAAACAAAATTTTATTTTATTTTATTTTAATTGTTGTTCAAATACAGTTTTCTGCCTTTTACCCCTGTCCCAGCCCAACCCCCCAACCCTCCCCACCTCCCTCCCATTTCCATCTCCCTTGTCCATGTGTCCTTTATACTTATTCCTGAAAACCTGAGAACGAAAATATTTTAAAAATTAAAAAAATAATGATTTCTAAAAATATATTTGACCCAGAACCTAAGCAAACATTTAAAAATGACAATGTAGCCCTGGCTGGCATAGCTCAGTGGATTGAGTGCTGGCTGCAAACCAAAGCATCGCAGGTTCGATTCCCAGTCAGGGTACATGCCTGGGTTGCAGGCCACAGCCCCCACCAACTGCACATTGATGTTTCTCCCGCTCTCTCTTTCTCCCTCCCTTCCCTCTCTAAAAATTAATAAATAAGATCTTTTTAAAAATGACAATGTAGAATATTTGAAAGGAATAGTTAAAAGCAGTGAACTAATTGAACTTATGTAAACTACTGTATTAATCTTCTTTTCATTCACAACATATTCTTAAACAATGTGGGAGTTTATAACATATATTCCACATTTTATTAATATAATTCAACAAAGTTAGAAATATATACCCCTAAACACCACTTGTCAAAAATATATTTTAAACTGAAACCAGTAATAGCAAAAACAAAATATTTAAAAATTAACTTGAGAAATAAGAATAATGAACATTACAAAATATTTAGAAATAAATGGAAATGAAACACAACATATAGAAACCTAAGCATCACACTCACAATTACAGTTACTAATCCTTGCGGGGGGGGTGGGGTGGGAGTAGGGTGGCATTTGCAGCCACAATATTCATATAGGAAAACAAAAAAGAATACAATTATAAAAGGAATTCTTTGACTCCAGAAATCAGAAGGAAAAAAAAGTTTAAACTCAAAGATAAAAAAAGAAATAATAAAGACAGCAGGAAAAATGAAATGAAAGAGTAAGCAAAGACACCATAAAAAAGAGCAATGAAATTCCAAGAAGAGCTGGGGCTCAATAAATAGTAGCTTCTGCCAACACCATTACAACCCCTCTGCCTTTGGCTCTGCCATACCGATCGGAACTCGCTCTTTGTCTTACCCCACCAAGACATATTGAGGTGTTAGCTGGGTATTGTCTAAGAGAGTGCAGAGCTACAAGGAACAGTCATTTTCAAACAAAGTATCTGGAAGTTCGTGTTAGGAAAGAGTAGGCTGTGCTTCAGACGTCTGACACCCTAGTCTCATTTAAACTCCCTGAACTTACTGTGGCCACAACAACCCTCATAACAAATGACCACAATAATCTCAGAAACATATAACCAGTGTTTATTCAGCTTCTCAGTCTGTAGGCCTCCTGGGGTTTGGTCGATTTAGCTGGGTTCATCTAGAGATGCTTTTGACCCGTCGTCTCTCAGGTTCTTCATGGATTCAGGGGACATTTGGGGCATCCTCTTGTCATGGTGGTGGCAATACTGCAAAGGAGAAAGTCCAGTTACAATAGTGCTTTCCAGACGTCTGTTTATGACATCAGCTAATGTTGCAGCAGCCAAAGCAATTCTTAATTCTGAACCCAAAATCAAGGGTGGGAACCTTTACTCTGACTCTCCAATGGAAGGAATGACGCAGTCCCCTGGAATAATAAGTAGGTGCAGGTAGACAAATCCAGCTCATTAAAGCAATCTCCCACAACCCCGTAGGGTAGATATTGTTGACTGATATCTCAGTAAATTTCTGAGAGGAAGAGAAAGGAAAGAAAACCTAGACAGAGAGCTAGAGCACTGGGTAGTTATAAATAGCATTTTTCCCCCAGAGCATATTGGGGGAAAAGCTCATTACAATGAGTTGAAGAAGATTTAGTAGTTCAGTATTTTGGTATTTATCATACGTTTGGAATCACATTAGACACTAGGGACACATCAGTGAGTAAAAGTCAACATGGATCCCATCCTCAGGTGTTTAAGCACATCTCTAGAAAACAGAAACATCACACCAAGTGATGTATAATCACTAAACGTGATGAACAGTATGAAGGAAAGGTGCATGCTGCCACGGAGGTGCATGAAGGACAGCTGTTCATTTTGAACATATTGTGGCCACAGTGTGTGAGAAGAGGGCAATGATCTGGGAGTGAAAATGAGGGCCTCGATGAGGCATCCCTTTCTGTACACCTGTTGAGAGGTGACAGCAGCTTCAAGAGAATGATCCTGCAAGTTGGATGATGGAAAGAAGGAAAAATTGGAAATATGGTGTCATCACAGCAGGGGAAATGGTTATTATTTTTTTTAAAGAAAAAGGGTTGATGAAGAGTGTCTTCTGCATGGCCAGGTAATGCAGGAGGTCATTGCTTAAGCGTGAATGGTTTCAAGGAGCGAAGCTGGACTGGAGCTGAGGAGTGAGTGGAAGGGGAGGAAGTGGAAGCAGAGGCCACCTGTTAGAAGTTCATTGCTGAAAGAGTGTGAGAGAGCAGGAATGAGAGGCAGATGTGGTCTGGGAGGTTTTTAAAATTTTGTTCATGAGGGATCCAGTTGAGAAAGAGAGTGTTTAAACGTTTAGGAAAGAGAAGTAATAAAAGTGTTAATACTTAAGGAAATGCTTAAGCAAAGATAAAAATAAAGGCAACGAAACAAAGCTCAGCCATTCTGATACACCACATTGCCAGACACATTATAAGCCATAAAGAAGAAAATACAGACCTCTCCAGGACAGAGGCTATTTTCTTAGCCACGCTTGCATGTGATATCAATAATTACTGAGTGAAAATGAAGGAATGGATGTGAACTCTCTAAAGAATTTATGTAAGCATGGGCTTTGTGTTCGTGTTTAGAGTGAGAAATAAAGTTTTCTCATTACAAACTGTGGACTTAGTTATTTCTACAAATAACAGTCCTGAGTTAAATAATATTTTAGGCTTATAAATATCTACTTTGGATGGATTGTATCTGGTAATTAGAGTAAAAGTTCAAATGTCTGGCATGAGTAAGACCAGGGAGAATTCCCTTGAGGTCTCCTGAAATAACAAAATACATTTCGATCTGAGAATGCTACTCATTTCAGATGAGTGACAGATGAAAAACCTACAGTTGGAATATTATAGTGACTAAATCCCTAATGGAGAGAAAGCTTGTACATTTGATTTCGATCTTAATGTTATGATTTTATAATGTAGCTCATACAGGGACATCTTTGTAACTCCAGCTTAGCCTGGCTCCCTAACTGATCTTTGCAAACCTCCCCTGACAGTCTTTCATTCTTCCTCAACTTGACAATGAGTCAGTCTCAGATGTCAGTGTATTCAACATGCATTGACTTTTTAAATTTTCATTTTGACATTCTAATGATCTCTCTATAGATTTACACTGCAATGATCTTGCCATGTACTTGGCACTTTAGAGTAGATATTTTAGAATTTGTTAAATTGTTATTAGAAATTACAGTGTTGACTCCCAAAATTGGCATATATATATAAATAAATAAAACCAGTTTCTAGTGGTCTCCTATTGACCAGAAGAGTACAAATAAGAGATAAGGGAAATACTTTTCATCCTCAGATTGCCTGAAATAAAAAAAAAAACAAACAAACACAAAAATGTCCCAGACTACTGATAGTTTGGGTAGTTATGGGTTCAGAAACAACGCTGATAGTATTGTTAATGGATATAAACTTTCTGGAAAGTGATTAAGTAATATATATTACAATTAAAATATACAGATCCTTTGACCTAGTAGTCCTACTGTAAGTTTTTTTTTCTATAGATACATGTATGTAAATGGGTATCACAGCATTAATGACACAAACATGAATATAAACCGTCTTCCACAGGAAAGCAGTTGAAAAAAGTGTGATATGTCTGCGCTATGTAATGGTACTCAGTTCTTGAAAACAATGACCTAGACCTTTGTGCAATGGCCTGGAAGGTTGTCATCCATATATGATGCATTTCTAATCAAGAAATTTTAGATATACACTATCTCCTTATATAAGCCAACTTTTGTAAAAATGAACAACTCCAAAATTCTTCATATTCGTGGGTGTTGTGCATGGGAACATGTGTGTTCTTACACGTGTATGAATATGAAGGAATGTTGGAATGTTGTAGACAAAGGTGTTAATATTGTTTATTTCAGAGGGAGGTAAACATTTGGAGGAAGTTCATGAACTCTTTCCCTTATGTTGTGTTTAGATTATTTTCCTGTTGTCATTGTCATTTAATACTTTTGAGAAAACAAAGGACAAAGAAAAAGCAAAATTAAGGCTGTGAACTAGAACTGACCACCTATGAGAGAAGTGTAGGGAAGAAGCAGAAAAACAAAGGTGTGTACCCAAGTCCAAGGGCTTTCCAGCGTTGTAGAGGGGATTTTTAATGAGGAAAATGGCTACCTACGCTGCTCTGAAGCAAGCAACCTGCCGAGAATAACCAGAAAGTGTGAAACATCCGAACATAGGCCTTCAGTAAAAACGTACATTTGGGGGCTCCAAAAATTGCACAAGGAGTCTAATTTTACACTTGCTATAGTTTTAAATTTCCAAAATAAATTTAGTTTGATCCAATCATTTTTAAAATGTCCTAAATAAAGCCTTTTAAGTGTTTGAAGTAAAATGTTTTCAGCTCTGTTAATAATTTTAGTTTTAATAATGACATTAAAAGTCGCTTCATTACTTCAGTTTCGATAATGCTATAATAAAAATGTTAACTTTATATTATATAGGCAGATAATTATTCTTGGAAAGGATAAATTATTTAGTGTCTAATCTATTTTACAAGGCATTATTTTATTTAGTAACTAGCTGAGGTAGGAGTCAATAATGACATTTGTAAATGAGAAAAATGAAACAGGGAAATTCAATGCTTGGCCTTTCAAAATTCAAACCCCATATCTGCCCTGTACATTTCTCTCCTTCCAAATAATTCATCAGGTAGCACTTGGCAAATCAGTGAATTTCAAACATTCATCTATCACTAAGCCCAGAGTTTTATTTTGTGGGGTTTTTTTCTTTTTGCTAAGCTAACAAAATTACCTTAGTTATTATAAATTATTACTACTTTTTAATGATAATGAGCATGCATTGACTTCCAATTGCAAAAAATAAACAGAATAGGTATGAACTTGGTCTTAAACAGTATAATTTACATAAAAATAAATTGGTTTGTAAACTCAATTATTTTGTAACAAGCTCAGCCTATGAGAATATCCTGGTTTCTCAAACATATCACTCTCAAATGCATCAAAATGGCCATCGAGGTTGCAGTTTATCTGTTTTATCTTATAATAATATGCAATTTGTGATTTTACCCCTTTAACAAATATTTATTGAGTGTCAACCATGTGCCAGGCTTATCCCAGGACTGAGTTTTGAAGGTGAGCAAACCTAGCCTGGACCCAGAGCTCCGACGGCTTAGAAGAGGTGGCTCCAAACTGCTGGGGCCTCCTGGTGTGTGTGTTTAGAAGCAGAGTTTGAACACTGACCACACACGCAGCCCTGGCCAACTGGAGATGAGGATTCATTGTGGGGAGAATCTGCCACGTGGAAACACAAGATTTAACTAGGTCCATGTCTATGTAAAACAGCTACAACAATCAAAGAAAGAGATGCCGATGGTGATAATTATGGGGGGCACTTCATGTGTCATTTCATGACCACCAACATGGGAGAGACTTATTATCACCACTGAGGTAACAAGAGAGGGAGGTCACACAGATGCTAAGTGGTAGAAATCAGATTTAAATTGCAAACATTGACAATAGATGATGGGATAAAATTTGAGATAGAGTTATGCAGACATTGTTGTGGGATCAAAGAATGAAGCAAATATGATTAATTCAGCAAAAGGCCTATTTCTAGCAGCCTTAAACTGCCTGGGATAGAAGGCTAAATTTTGCCTCGGTAGGAAGTTAAATGTGGAAATTGGTCAATGTGCAGATGGGCGTGGCCGTCATTAAATGACGAGGTTGCTGATGCATTAAACCCTCTGTTATAATACAAAATTATCTGAGGTTTTAGTGCAGGAGATCTACCTGCAGTACAATTTAGAAATATTCCCAACCTGGGTTTTAGTCCGAAGAGCCAAACAGAACACATTAGACAATTACTGATGCCTGTAAAACTGGGCTTTGATGACTCTGGCTACTAATAGATTTTTGTTGTTGTTGTTTTGGTTGTAGTTGTTAGAATTATATCGGTGCTAAGAGTTTGACAAGTTTTGAATAGTTCTGAAGGATACTTTGAGTCTAGGAAGCCTAATTCAAATCATCCTAGGCATTATACAAACTCATTGGAAGCTGGACTGTACAAACTAAAGTCTAAGTTGAGAAATGAATGTGATTTCTTGGAGACAGTGTTGTGTTAACAAAATGCTGTTCCATCATGGGCCCCCAATATTGGGCAAATGAATGAAAACTGCTGCTCTAAGCCATTGCAACTCTGCTGTCATCTTCTAGCACCTTGGGCCTTTGTGCAATGCTCATGACTTGTCAAGGACTTTCCAGCTCAAGGGCGTGTTGGTTCAGTGAGGACAGGGGCTTGCCCATGTGGTCAGCCCTCGCATCGCCCACAGCTAGGAGGCAGAAGGCAGATGGTTAACATTTGCTGTGTGAATGAATGAGTGGCTCTTGCACATACATCTCTCTTGGAATGCTCCATCATTTTGTGAATGTGGCCTGAAAATTGTACTTTTTTTCCTTTTCTTACAAATGTTAGAAACTAAAGTCAAGAGAACACACATTTCCTCAAAATCATGTAGAAAGTTAATGTAAAATGCAGGGTTTTTCCAGAGCATGATGATCACCCTTGGGTGAGGGACAACTTATCACCTCTTTTCATCTTCCAGTACGTATTACTGCACAATGCACATAATAGATGCCCCATAAGTGTTTGCTAAATGAGTTGCCATATGTTCTTGGCATGCAGTTTCTTCAACCTAACAAATCTCAGCCAGCTGGAATTTTTTCTCCTTTTTTTTTAAAAAAAATTGTCCTTTTTACTAACTCTTGCAAGTACACAGGCATAAAACTGTGGTAGTTCATTTTACAAATTCAGCTTAAAGGCTGCAACATGTTTTTGGATGATTTTAATGAGCATTATGTTTATTCTTTAAAGTAACAACTTTGTTTTCACAATTTAAGTGAAATTTCTTTCCACCATGAGTATAATGTGTGGACGAAACGTCCTAGAAAGGGTGGGAATAAAGGATTTTCTGCAACTCAGGTTTATCATTTCACATTTATTATTTTAATGGGTTTCTCGTGTTAGCCATGACATTTAGGCTTTGTTAGCACCATTTTACAGGAGAAAAATGTAAGATTAAATGTCTTGCTCAGAGTGGTTGGTGAAATTGGTGGAAAAGCTATTTGGGCTCAATTTGGCTTAAAGGTCCTTTGCACTCAGCCCAGAAATGGCACTGCATTTTAAAAAAAAAAAAAAAAGAAAGGGAGAGTAAATAAGACTTGCCTTGCTCTTGAGGATTTGCTGTGTTTTGGGCACTGTGCTAGGTGCTGATAGGACATCAGTGAAGAAAACAAAGACTGTGCTCTTTAAATCAAGTCAAGTAGGAGACAAGCTTAAAATCTACTGCCAGAGGTAGGAGATGCTGAAGCAAACACATAAATAACACATGATTGCCCTTGGGCTAATAATCACTGTGAAAGAAATGTCTAGAATGCAAGGACAGAAAACCACAGTGGAGACTTGATTAGACAAAGAATCCATTTTCACAGACCTATGCATAACTGAACAAGCAAAATATTAGGTTTACATGTTGCATTCTCTCTCTGCTTGATAGGTGACTTTGAAAGTATGATCTAGATTTTTTTCAGAACCATTTTCCTCACCTGAAAGACAATAGTCATCTTTTACAGATATTTTTAGATTTAGATACTTTTGGTTGTGAAAATGCTACACACTTGGGCATGTATTATGCTTTCAATAAAATGTTTATATATACATGCATTCAAAAAACATTTATTGAACACTTACTTGATCCAGAAACCAGGCAAAGTGCTCAAAATACAAAGATTAGTAAGTCACAGTCTGTGCTCTTAGAAACTCACTCACTAGATTTTGAAAAAGCCCAAATTAGAAAAATGTATTAAATTGTGACAAGCAAAAACATAGATAAGTGCAGAAGAGGAACATCTAACCCAGCAAGGTGTCCTGGATAAAAAGACATTCCTCCATGGTGGCAAAAGCACTTCTGGTAGAGGAAACAGCACAGACAACAAGATGAGGCTAGGAAACACGAGGTGTTTCTGGAAGGTGAAGGTGGGCCATAGCTAGAGCCTGGGTGAATGAAAAGGGATGGATATACGATGAGTCTGAGTGCTTTGCTGGTCTCACACTGCATCGCCTCCACCGGGAGAATGACATAAGGTTGATATATTGGGTTGGCCAAAAAGGCTGTTTAGTTTTTTTCCCCATAAAATAAAAGACACATTTTTCATTTTCACCAGTAACTTTATCGATTTGGATATTTTGAGTATGTCAGCTATCTCCCACCTGGTATGACATTCATTGTTCTCCATTAATGTCTCCATTTGATTGCTATCAACTTCTACTGGTCTGCCCGACTATGGAGACTCATCCAGTGAGAAGCCTCCAGCACAAAACTTTGCAAACCACTTTTGACATGTTCTATCAGTCACAGCACCTTCTCCATACACAACAGAAACCTTTTTGTGTGTTTCAGTTGTGTTTTTACCTTTCTGAGAACAATAAAGCATAATATGCTGAAAATGTCGCTTATTTTCTTCTGTCTTCAACATTAAAGTAGCTATACAAAAATTTACCAATTTTGATGTTTTCTTAAATGCACGCCAATATGACAGCTGTCACAATACAATCTAACAAAATTGTTCTGAATGAAGTTAAAGACAACTAAGTGCTACTAGAGCCATCATATGGAAAAAAACCAAATGAACTTTTTGGTCAACTCAATATTAACATGTTTGTTTCACAAATTAGAAAATTTTTGAACACTGGAACCAACAAACAAAACAGAACACTGGATTCTGAGAAGATAGGACTAAACACTTTGCATTAAAGGATAAATCACAAGAGGTGAGGTTAGAAGTGGGGAGAAAACAGAAGCACAAAAACCCTAGAATGAAGATCACATTGCTTAGAAAGGAGAGAGCCTGGGGTAATAGTCAGAAAGGCACATGGTCAAGGGACAGATTTTTGCTTTATTTCATCAAGACATATGATGATTTAAGAGAAAATAACCAAGAAAGTAAGGTGAAAATAGAACACTGGTGAAGGAATTAGCCTTAATCCTAATAACAGTTAAAGTCAACATGGGTGTAGCA
Organism: Phyllostomus hastatus; assembly: GCF_019186645.2. Lineage (NCBI taxonomy): Eukaryota > Metazoa > Chordata > Mammalia > Chiroptera > Phyllostomidae > Phyllostomus > Phyllostomus hastatus. The sequence goes on from NW_025333709.1 coordinate 6,701,259, forward strand.
CTTATTATGGGCGAGAATCAGAGGAAAGTGATTTATGCTAAATTGTTCATTTAATCTTCACATTTGAATGAAATTGTTCATTTAATCTGTACCTCTTTGAGGTATGTATCATTTTTACCATAATTTCACAGAAGAGGTTATTAAGATATTGAAAGGGTAAATTTAAGAGACTCAAACCCACCACTAAGCTTTATAAAACTATATTAAAAAAAAGTATTACTCAGTTGGAAGCGAGGGATGTTGTTCTGACACCACATTAGATAGAGTGTTTCTGGTAAGCCCTAGGTGTCCAAGGGACATAGTTTAGATCCAATTAACACGAGTGTATTGAAAGCAAAATTTCAATTCCTGAAATATAATAACTGTTATTTTTTCCTGGTTAAATAAGACTAAATGATAGCTAAGGTAATTTTATAAGCACCTGAGATTTTTTTCTAGCTAATCTATGCCATATTACCTCTATATTTTATACAATATTGTCACAGAGGCCATATGAAAAATGTTAAAAAAAACATTTTCATTAGGAGAACTTCTTTAACAAGAGGTTATATTTTATCTTCAAGGAACATTTTTTTTCTTTTTTGAGAAAACATACCCCAAGTGATTGTTCCTGATACTGTTCTTACTGAACACTATCTTTTTATTAATTAAAGTATCTTTTTAGACTCACAAATGTATTAAATTATTATTCAGCTCTCATCTCAGGCTGATGATTCTTGCTAATTTGAGTCCATCAGAAAATTTCAAGTTATCTGTTCATGTACTGAATTAGTTTCAGAGCACTGCTGAATTGAATTATTGAATTATTTAGTAAATTTGATATTATTGTATGAATTAACTATCCCAGTGTATAACTTAACCAATTCTTATAATTTTATTGGTGGGATTCAGTCATTCATTTACTGCCAGAAATATCATCATCAAACTGTTTTAACTACAAATAGGGTAAAGTTAAGAACTATAGAGAATGTTTTCTTTTCTGGCCATTATAAAATGGCAGAGTCCATATTCATTCTTTTAATACATACTATTAAAAACCTGGACAAAATACAAACAGAGAAATGAGCTCCAGACATGTATTGTAATGCTTGCTTGCCAAACACCAAAACCCACAAGTACAGGGTGAAAGTCTATGAAGAAAGGCAAAGAATATAGAGGAGCTGTGAGCAAAGGGGTCCCCACAGCTAACTAAGGGCTAGAATGCTTTGAGATCTGAACTGCCCAAGCAGTAAAGCTCATAGGCCTCTCAGGGCATTCAAGGGAGACCTGAGAAGACCACACCTTATTAGTGAGAGTAACAAAGCCCTAAAGTGAAGACTAGTCTAAATCTTCCCTAACAATGGTTAAAGGTAAGCCTTAAACGGAAAAGACAGTGTGCCAGAACAAAGCCCAATACTCACTAAGTAGAAACAACCAATTGCAGACAATTCACAGTGGAACATGACAACATCCAGAATCCAGTCAAAATTACTAGACACACAAAATAGCAGGAAATAATAAATCACAAACTGGAGAAAAATCATTCAATAGAAGCAAATGAGTGAGAGAGAAGATGGAATTAGTAGATAAAGATGGTAAAGTAAGTCTGATAACTGTATAAGATTATTTAAATAAAGAGGAGGGAGAACACAGAAGATATAAAAATAACCAGAGAGTCTTGCAAGAGATAACAACATGTAATATTTCAAATTGGGTGGAAGGTGGTGGAGGTTAGGGGGTAGAAGGATTGAACAAAAAGTAAAAAAGACTCATGGACACGGACAACAGTGTGGAGACTGTGCAAGCCAGAGGGCGGCAAGTAACTCTCCACTTAGAATTCTTCCAGCTCTAATGTTCCTCAGTGGTAAAGATGAAATAAGAAGGTTGTCAGAGAAACAAATGCTGAGACAACTTATCCCTGGCAGATCCACACTATAAAAGCTATTAACAAGTTTTTGTCTGGCATTAAGAAAATAATAATACCAAATGAAACTTTAAATCTACACAAAGAAATAAGCACTGAAGTAGCAAATACTGGGTACATATGCAAAACCTTGTTCTCATGTTTTAATTACTTTTCAAGGTTATTATAGATTTGGTATAAGAATGATTACAATGTATTATGGGGCTTATAAAATATATGAAGTAAATTTTTGAAATAATTCTTAAATGGCAGAAAGAGAAAATAGACATATCTTAGTAAGGTCCTTAGTGTGTTTCAAGTTAAACTTTGGAAGGTTAAGTGGTAAAAGAAATCACCAGATAACACAAATAAAGTCAGTAATAGAGATAAAATTAAACATTAAAATATTCAACTCATTCAGGAAAAGGGTAGAAAAGAGAAAGCAAGGAAAACGTAATATATGAGACAAATTTTAAAAATAGTAAGTGGCAGATTTAAATCATATCAATAATTATTATATATTAAAGTTAAATTGTCTAAACCCTTCAATTAAATGACAGAGCAAAAAGAGCCTTACAGATATAAAATCCAGCATAGGAACTGCAGTCAATCATATTGTAATAGCTCTTCATGGTGCCAGGTGGGGACTGGAAATGCCAGAGGAATATTTTGTGAAGTATACATTTTTTATTTTGTTTTTAAATTGTTGTTCAAGTACAGTTTTCTGTCTTTTACTCCCATTCCAGCCCACTCACTGAGCCCTCCTCACCATCCTCCCATTTCCAGCCCCTGCTAGTTTTTGTCCATGTGTCCTTTATACTTGTTCCTGCAAACCCTCCCCCTTTTCCCCTGAAATTCCCTCCCCTCTCTTCTCTGGTCACTGTCAGCCTGTTCTCTATGTCAGTGTCTTTGGTTATATTTTGCTTGTTTGTTTGTTTTGTTGTCTAGGTTCCTGTTAAAGTTCAGATCAGATGGTATTTGTCTTTCACCGCCTGGCTTGTTTCACTTAGCACAATGCTTTCCAGTTCCATCCATGCTGTTGCAAAGTGTAGGAGCTCCTTCTTTCTTTCCGCTGCATAGAATTCCACTGTGTAAATGTACCACAGTTTTTTGAACCATTCATTTACTGATGGGCACCTAGTATATTGTTGTCTAATCATGATGCTGTACACCTGAAACCAATACAAAATAATATTGAAAGTAAACTTCAATTCAAAAAATTTTTTTAAAAAGGCTGAGATTGCTAGACTAGACAAAAGAGCAACCCAAAAATATGTGTTGCTTTCAAGGATCCTTTTCTTTTTTTACTGTAAAGTCAGAAGTAGCTTTTAAAAGTAAAAGTTACAACACATAAACCATCAAACATAAGTCTTTAGAAAGTCTCATTGGCTATATTAATGACAGATAAAATAGGTTTCAAAACGAAAATTATTGTCAGAGACAAATGTGATATTTTAAAATGATAAAATATTAATTTACCAAGTATAGCTAATAATTATAAATGTGTATATACCTGATAAAAATGCTTCAGACTGTATGAAGCAAAAGCTGATAGCAGTACAAAGAGAAATAGAGCAAATAACAATCATGATGGAAATTTCAACACTCCTTTCCCTTGCTATTCCACAGAACAAGCAAATTTGTAGGGTTATAGAATCTTGACCAAAACAACTAACTTGAACTAATTGCATTTATTTAGAAAAACGCTGGCTAACTACAGTGAAATAAACACTTGTTGCAAGCACACAAAGAGCATTTCCTAAAAGAGATTGTATGTCTGGCCATGGAGCTAGTCTAAATACATTTCAAAAGGCTGAGTATGTCTTCTGAACACAACAGAATTGAAATAGAAATAAGTTGTTAAAACAGTATGGAAAATATCTAACACTGGAAAGTTAAACGACACACTTTCAAACAGTACATGGATCAAAAGAAGAATTCAATGAGAAATTAAAGAAGACTGAAATAATTAAAACATACATAATAAAAACATAGGATATAAATCCATTAATATATGATATATGACCAGGTTTTGTTTATCCTGTGAATGCAAGTTTCATTTAATATTTCAAAAAGTCTATTAAATTTATATTAACAGAAAAAAGAAGATGACATAATCATCAAAATTGATGCAGAAAATTATCATGAGTAAAATTCCACTACTGACATGACTTACAAAGAAAAAGATTAGCAGAAAAAAAATGAATATTTTCAATCTAATAATAAGCTTCTACTAGAAAATCTCTATATAGCACACTATGTAACATTGAGAGACTGAATACTTTCCTATTAAGACTGTAAAAATTAATCAACAGAAACTCCATTGAAAATGGAGTCAGGGGGTTAGAAGCATGAATTCTCACACAAGTGGCACTAAATACATGCTACTAACCCCAAAAGGTAGCAATATAGCTTGCATCTCTGACAGGAGGTGATGCTATCTTCCTACCGCAGCAGGAGAGAGAAGAGGGTCTTTGCTCAGTAAGGAGTCAGCCAATAAAAATCTGTGATGACTCAGCCAATGAAAAGCCACTATACTTCAAAGTTTCAGTTTTCTCCAATGGATTCTTTGTTTGGAATGGTTCCTCCCAATTCCACACACACAAAAAGTATTTCTCTCCTTTGTTTCTCTGGACTTGTATGTGGTTTATCATTAGACCACATGTCTTGAATTGCAATTGTTTGTTGTTCCCCAATAAACCCATTTTTCTTGAGAAATATCTAGCTGTCCATTTGTTTAAGGTCAGCAATATCAATAACAAGGCAGTATGTCTACTCTGATCATTTTTTGGTCAACATTGTATTGAGGAAAAGAAAAAGCACATAAATTGGAAGAGAAAAGGCTTAAATAGTCGTTATTTGCAGAAGACATAGTGTATGTAGAAAATCTGAACATATCTACAAGAGCTACTAGAAGTGATGTTATTTTAACAATGGTGTACCATATCATTAAAATGTTTTGATTAATAGTAATGATTAACTTTGTTTTTATAAAATGGCAATGAAGATTTAGAACTTAAAACAATTTTATTTGAGATAGTGTACAAAAATGGGAGCCTAATAAAATGTTTATTTATGTACTGAAAGTTTTTAAAATGCTGGGAATAGCCCTGGCTACTGTGGCTCAGTAGATTGAGCACTGACCTGCGAACCAAAGGGTCACTGGTTCAATTCCCAGTTAGGGCACATGCCTGGGTTGCAGACCATGTCAGGTCCCTGGGCAGGGGACAGGGAGGGGTGGTGAGTGAGAGGCAACCACACACTGATGCTTCTCTCTTTCTCTCTCTCCCTCCCTTACCCTCTGTCTAAAATAAGTAAATAAAATCTTTTTTAAAATGCTGAGAATAATTGAAGTACTAAAAGTAGACAGAAATGGAGTTTCCAGAAATAACATATATATTCTAGAGAAGTATATATCCCAAATAGAAATATTAAGAAGTAATGAAGTCTTTTCAACATATGGTGTTAGGACAACTATGTGGCAGGCAAAAATACATCTGACATATAAAGGGATCTCAAGAAATACTAGCTCCCTTCATTATTTTCTGTGCCATGTGCAATTGGTATGATGATGTCAGTTCATCTAATCCATCTAACTTACTTGGAGTAGGCAGAATGTGCTTAAGCAGAAACATCTTGAATTATTATTATTCTGGGCCAGTGAGGAAATAGAGATGGTTGTTTATGGTATGAATACTATAAATGTCATTGTAATGCCATTTTTTTTAATTTAGAAAGAAAAAATATTGATTCACTTTTAGCTCAGAATGTAAGCAATAAACAATCAAATGGTTTTCAAGTGCCCATCCCTCCATCGGAGTGAATAGAGAATGCTGAGGGCACTCAGGGAGATCACACATGGAAGGGAACACAGTCTCTGGACCAGAGAGAAGGCTGGGGCAGCACACAGCTCTTTAACTTGGCAGTGAAGCAAACAAACAACATACTACAGCATGTGTTGAAACAAGACAAAAGCCAGAAAAAATATTCAGGTCTTGAGGATTTGTTTTGTGCAAATGCATAAGAGAGAGTAAAATATTTATTTGCTGAGTACTGTGCATGTGTGTATGTGTGTATAGGGTGTGCTGGGCCACTGGGGGGAGGGGAGGCAGCATGGAATACTCTTAGGTTCAATCAAAAAAATTTTTTTTAAAGAGTGACTTTGTAATCTCCATTATGTCATGTGAAACATCACCTTTTCCATCTCTTTTTCAATCTGAGAAATGTATACATACTATAGTGTCTGTGAGCCTCAGATTCTTCATTAGTCAAAGAAATCCACTGGATCAGAGGGGCTCTTATTAGTTTATTGCAGCTTTAACAGTCACTCCCCTCCCCCCTGAAAGAACAGGGAGTCTCCTTTGTCTTCTTTGGAAAATCAACCCAATCTATACAGTGCCTGTGGCAGAGAAAGACTATATATACTCCTTTCTAATAAAAAAAATGTTTGCTTAGTGTGGAAAAATATTTACAGTCCATGGGGTGATGATCAGGAGAGAAAAATTTTATAACCTCTTTTGCAAAGATTTTAATGGTCACCATGGTCACCTATTTAAAATACCCTTTCAAAGGACATCTGCCAGATGTGTTCCAGGACTCTGGCTTTCCTGAGGAAAGAGTGACGCAATGAGAGCCAGATGCCAACTCCATCTAATTTGTTGAGGCATAAATCAACTCCAATAAGAATATTAGATGAAGGGGGGAAAGAGTGTTTTTATGGACTAGAGAGAAGTAATAGTTGAGGAAATAACATGCAGTGGACTGAAGATTATTGGTGGTCCTTGGAGACTTAGAAGTGAAATATGACTTCCTCGAGACCTTTTTTTGGTCTTTAGTCTTTTTAAAAGTGCTATGTATGTTCCACTGGAAATCTTACTATTTTTTTTACCTTAACTTTTTGTACCACTTTGGTTGATTTTAGAGCTTTTTGACACAGCGATAAATGTCCATTACGTCAAGGTGCTAGAGATCTCAGATACAATTGAAATTGGTTCATCACTGACTAATAATGATACCTGCTTATCAGAAAAGGACATTCATTGCTATATGGGTCTGTATGTACCAGTGAGTCATGCTTGGGAGGAAAATGCTCTGGTTACGATAGATAACTTAGTAGGTGTAGAGTTGTTTACCACTGACCACATCCTTGAGTTCTCCCACATTCTTTGCAGCTTTTCCTACACTGGCTTGGTTTCTTCTGCCTTTAAACATAATCAGACCTCTCCCTTTTTGGAAAGTGTGGGGATAATATATTTCATTAATGAAATTACCCTTCAGGATTTTATTTGGTAATACATGAACTATCACACTGCCCTTCCACTTTTATTTGCATGCCCGTTATCATAGAATAGCAGAGTGTTTATTAGTAACTGTGAAGGACAAAAAGCCACAGAAGGCATCTTGAAAAAAAAGGTAGGGTGAGAGAGATAGTCTCTTGCCTCTGTTCTAATGGTGGCTTTGGGGCTGAATGTGGGTATACAAGTCATGAACATCCAGAAGGAGAGCTGAGACACTAAAGAGCAGTCCAAGATCACCATTCCAACTGAGCTATAGGCAACTATCAATCACAGTCTAGGAATCAATGTCAAGAGGAATAAATGAAGTCAAGTCAATCTCTAGGTGTCAGAGAATAAAGCACAAAGAATCCACTGCCAATTATATTAAAGTTGGAGCCATGGATGAGAATCAAGTTTCAAATGTTGCAATAATAAGAAGTAAGAATGAGGCCTGCAACAGCCAGTCAGCCTGTCTAGGCAGTGATGAGATGATGAAGCATAGTTTGACTTAGTGCAAAAAACCCAATTCTTCTTGGCCTGGGCTTCTCTGAAAGGGCCAGACATCCAGATTCTTGGATAAAGAACCGGCTATCTCCCAGGGGTGCTGTATGGTGGCCAACACTAGGTCTTTTATGGTGCTTGCTTTTGGAGTCACCACCTGCCCCTCAAAAGTGTGTATTCCTGACTCATAACTCATTTGCCAATAGCTCAGTTGCCAATGGCTAACCAGCCATTTTATAAAGTGAGCAAACACCATTACATAATAACTACCTTATTGACTGATATAGTTGCACTCTTGCCTGGTCCAATAGTTCAAATATCAGTATGCTTTGGGAATGTCTCTAATGCAGAGATATATATTTTAAATTTTATTTATTTAGAGAGAGGGGAAGGGAAGGAGAGAAGGAGAGAAACATCAATGTGTGGTTGCCTCTTGTGCTCCCCACATTGGGGACCTGGCCCACAATCCAGGCATGTGCCCTAAATGGGAATTGAACTGGCAACCCTTTGGTTCACAAGTCAGCACTCAATCCACTGAGCCACACCAGCCAGGGCCCAGAGATATTTTTAATGGCTATAGGAACAAAAAATGTTATACATAGAAATGGTTACAGAAACACACAATTTCTTTGTATGGAAAGCAAAATTCAGCCATCTTCATTCTTACCTGAAGAATTGCTGGCAATACAGATCTGTCCACATTTCTCACAACTGCTTCAACATGCCTTAAGGGATGCTTGACGTCCTCTTCTATCTCAGGTCTGTATGTCATCATTACGGAAGACATTCAAAAACGTTTGTCCTTAGACGAGGCTCCTGGGACCCTCATCTTTCAGACTGAAACAACAGGATGTCTTTCCTCTCTAGGAATTACAGAGATTTTAGCAGTGAGATTGTTCTTTCGTTTTTACCACTTCTTCTTCCCAGGTCTAAAGTCTCTGGAGCGCGGGCATGATGAGGAACGTAGGTGGATGGGGGTGGGTAAGAATCATGGGACTCCCCTGTTCTTCTTCATCCACTCACCTTATTGCCTTAGGCCCCACATTTGCATTCCAGCTCCTTATTCCCTTAGATGAAGTCCTTTCTGTGGGACTCTCAGACCCCTCCTACTTGCAGATCCGTATCACTGGCCCTCAGTCATGCCCAAATCCTAGAATAAACGGACTTCTACAGCAAGGCACCATTGAACACTCTGGCAAACAGAAGCACTGGTGTCTTCGGCTGTTGGGATAAACACCTGAAACTGAACACACTTGAAGCTTCAAAAGGCTGCAACACCAAGGCATTTGCTTTCAAAATCCACTTAGTCTTTAAATTGCAGCCTCTTTATGCATAAACAGCAACAGACTCTCTTAGGCCGTCTGGAACACAGGTGCTTTTCTCTAAACCTTGTTTCCCACCCCCCTCCCCGGCATAAACCACAGAAGACTTTAAAACTCCCTCAACCCTGTCATGACATTTTCTCTGAACGCCATCAAGAAACATCACACATCACCTTATATATTCCATAAAGATCTAGTCCTTGTCTTTCTTTTATTGAATTTTTGTTATCATGTGTCTCTTTTTCCTACATATCTGTCTACCTACCTATCTATCTTCTATGCATCATCCATTTGGGTTGGTAACTCTAAAATGAATTCCAGAACTAGCATACATCCTGAGACAAATAGAGCTGTAACATACTGAGCTCCTGCCATGCACATGTGTTTTTGATTTTTATAACTCTCTGAGATGAATGTTGCTCTCCTTATTTTGCCATGAGAAAACAAAAGCTTTGAAGGGTTAACCAACATCTCTAATGTCACAGAGCTATCAAGAGGCAGAGGTTGATTTGGAAGCCAGGTTTGTCTCCCTAGTTATCACTCTTTCTGTTTCTCACATCGCCATTCATCTCTGTGTGCCTCCCTTTTTTCTTTTCCTTTGTGCCAATAATCTCATGGGACAGTTTTGTAGATTAATTTCAAAGTGTGAATGTTCCTGGCCCAATGCCCTGGGTGTATTTGGGGCCTAAAATACTACTTTTACTTGAATTCATCCCTTTGGCTTGAGAGTTTCTCATTCCTTTTCCGCAAAAACTATTCCATCATGGCCTGCAGGGAGCAGGTCTTCTAGAAGCTATTAGCATACTGTGGGGAAGGACAAGGGAATTCTCCCTCCCTGAAGCATGCAGGGTGATGCTAAAGGCTGAGCAGATGAGAAGGCAGATTCCCAAGGAAGGACTAAGGAGAAGTTTGTGTATGAGACTGAAAAATGTGGGCAAAACTAGGAGGAAAATCAGTAGAATAAAACATTACAAAAGCCAAGGAAAAGAAGACTTTCAAGGAGATGTTAGTTAACTCATGTCAAAGCAATATGCCATGGGTGATTTTAATCACTAAGTATCTATAACTCTCTATGTACCAGTACCATTCTGTTTTTCATATGCGATCATCCCATTGTTCACAACAGTGTTCCAGGATGGTAGTATTTTTATGTCCATTTCATAGAACAGGAGGCTCAGGCTTAGAAACGTTGGCTCCCAAGTCACTGTGTTAGTTTTCTATGCTGCATAACAATATTGTTGTGGAAAATCCACCCACACTTGGGGGAATAACGAAGCATAAACTTTATTACCCAGGAGGGCTCAGAGGGGAACTCCAAATTCTGAGCCGAAAAATCTGGGTTTGGAGTCCTTTTATATACCAGTTACACAGGCAGAAAGGGAGGGGGAACCAGCTGCTGAAAGCAAGCATTCAGAAGCAGGAGCAATGTTAGTGACCTTGAGATAACGATACTTAGCAACGTCTGCTAGCCGGTTCCTTACCTAAAATAACTTTTACTCAGCTTTTGTCCCGACAAAACTTGCAAGTGTTACAGAGAGCAGTTTCTTTTCCTGCCACAATATAACTACAAACTTAGCACCCAAACAAAACACATGTTTATTATACCACAGTTTGGGGGGTAAGGACTTCAGGCACAGCTTAATTAGGACCTTTGTTTAGATTATCATGAAGCTATATTATATTAAGGTTTTGGCTGGACTGTGTTCTCATCTGGAGGTTAGCATGTGGAAGATACTGCTTGAATCTCATTAAGTTCTTTGATGGTTGTTGACTGGAAGCAACAGTTCCTAGAGGCCACCCATAGTTCTCTGACATGTGGGCTTCCTCAACGTGGCTGTTGATTTCAGGAAGAATCTCTAGGGTGAGTCTTCTAGCAAGTAGGAGTCTTATATAATGTGATTTGATCATGAGAGTGACGATCTAACTTTACCATATTCTACTAGTTAAAAGCAAGTCCATAGATTCCACTCAAAACCAAGGGGAGAAAGCAACACAAAGATGTGAATGCCAGAAAGCAAGGATTATTAGGGGAGGGATTTTTATGGTCTGTCCATCACAGTCACCCAGCTATTTTGTGACAGACAGAAAGTTTGACTCCAGAAACTCCTCACAATCCCTTTGCCATTGGGTGTGACAACATTTATGTGAAGGGAGAAACAAGAGAAAAGCACTTTTACTGGACCGATAACTGGAAACCCAATTGCTAGAGCAATAGGCATGTTTCAATCATTCTTAAATCATTGTTCATTTTGTTTCTTCCTTTGTTCTGTTTTCTTCTTTCTATTTTTACTGCTGATCCTCCTCTCTCTTCTTTTTTCCTTCCTTTTCCTTCCCATGTTCTTCTTCCCTTTCTTCTCTCTTAACTCATTGCTGATATTATATTCAACTATAAATCTTATTGACTTAAAAGTTTATTTATGCCAGATACCAAACCAGGTGCTGAGGACACAATTTCGAATTAGAAATATTTCTTTCCTCCCAAAGCTTACTTTTTACCTGAGACTTAAAAACTACCTTCTACTTTGAAAGTTACTCAGATTGACCCTCAGCAAAGTTGTGAAGTGAGCACAGTTCGTCTCTCTTGTCACTATACCTTTCTATTCTGGATCTTCCCTGGGAGGAAACTGGGTATAACTAAAAGTCCATGGAGATGGTGAGGTCAAGTTGACCTAGGTTTGAAACTGGCTGGTAACCAGGACACATTTGTAGAACTTGCTGGTGAAAATCTTAACTTTCCAGAAAGTGTGGAGAATCCAAACAACCAATGTGTATAATGCATTGACTGTTAGTCTTACTAGTTTCTAATATTACATTCTAATTTATAAAATGATTTCCGCTCTACAGAACATGCTTAGAGAATGGTCTGTAAAAGTTAAATATTTAATTCCTTCACTCATGTCATGTACTTTAACAAAACATGACCAAACAAACAAAGGAAAAAGAACCTGATAAACCAGATGAATTGAATTTGTTTATATATCTGTTTAATCCTTGATATCATCTTACAAACAGAATTAATGAAGCTCGGTAAAGATTTTGATTACCTTTGTTAAATTACTCAATGAAGAAGTGAGTGAGTGAGTGAATGAATGAGTGCATAACAAAAGACTAGTGAACGCTAAATAAGCAAATAAATGAATGAACTACCTATGTACTAGGAAGAAGCTAGTGTTGGCTAAAGAATAAACTCAGTTTTGAACAGCCATACTTTTTTGCGATTTCCCCTCTCAGCTCTCTTCCACTGTGAATGGCAAAAAAGAGCAGATGTAGGAGTCTTGCTGAAACCACCATGTTGAGAGTCCTGGTGGTGGTAGGGCTCAGAACTATCCTTGGCCTGGCAGAAGCAGTTAGAGTTGAAGAAGAAACTCCCTGGGTTTCAGACAATCTCTAGCTAAAACAGCATTATGCTAACAGAGAATAGGGTCTTGATCTGAAGCCAGATGTTAATATGAACTAGACAGCCAAGGAAGGAACAGGGTTTCTACCATTTATTGAGTGAGAACCGAAAGGTTATCTTGTAAATAAGGACTTCAATGTGTTGAGTTCTTACTACGAGCCAGAGGTCCCACTTTCTCTAAACCCCAGCAGCATATCATGCGGGAACAGGCCCACAGTTCCTCACATGAAGCTCATGGGCCTGCTGGCATTTGAGACTCAGAAGTTTGTGGCTTAACAAAGCTATCCCAGGGCATATGCCATGTGCTATATAACATCCCAGAGGAATCTCAATAATGTTCATGCATCTAGTGTTGTGAATATTGAGACTAAGCATGATAAATGATTTACATAGCAGCCTGTGAATTCAGCAAGGGTTTTGCTTTCAAAATAGCTTTGGCTCCAAATTTACTTTTAAGAAGTCTTTCAGATTCCAGAGGTTTTTGGATTTTAGTATTGTGGCAAAGGGATCATGGACTTCAATTTGTATTGGCATTTTATAGATGAGGAAACTGAGACTCAGAGGTGTAAAATGACTCACCAACATTCAAGCTCCCAGAGAGTTCGGGGCCAGAGGGAGAAGAAAGCCGAGCCTTTCTGATTCCAGTGCCTGGACGCTATCTGAGACCTAAAAGGTGGGGGCCATGCAGTGGGCTGTGGTGAGGATAACCTCAGACGGAGATACGCCTAAAACTCTAAAACAGAGAAGACCTTGGAATATTCCAGAAACTGACCGAAGGCCAGTGCGGTGGGAGCATGCACAGTGAGTGAAGATGTGAGTATTGTGAAATGAGGCTGTGCAGAGAAGCAAGGGCTGAATCCCACGGGACCTCCCAGGCCACGTCACGATGCACCGGCACTGCCCACGGAGACTGCGTGTGGTCCTGCTCTTTTGGAATGGCCATCCTCCCTTGACGTCGCTGGTTGTTCCAAGCTGTGTGATAAAGATATATTCTGTGTCTGGCACAGTGCTTGGAGTTACACATCTAGCTCAGTTAAGAACATGCCCCTGCTTCCAAGGACCTTACAGTCTAAAGGAAAAGCAGATGAATGAAGAAATTAATCATTCAGTAAAAAAAATAAATAAACTGATGAACAAAATAGAAACCGAAGTAGGGATACTTGGAACAGACTGACAGCTGTCAGAGCGAAGGAAAGTGTGGGGACTGAATGAAAGAAGGTGAAAGGATTAGCCAAAAAACATAACACACGAACACAGACAACACGGTGGTGATGGCCAGATGGAAACACGGGTCGGGGCCAGCTGGGCAAAGGCGGGGAACGGGTACACGGGAGTGATGGGCACACAGTGCAGTGTGCAGATGATGTTTTTTGAGTCGTACACTTCAAACCTACATGGTTTGTGAAACAGTGTCACCAAGATAAATTCAATTAATATGAAATAATGATAGTGAATTGTAACAATAAAAATAAAATAGAATTTAAAAATTTTAAAAAACTATCATTTCAATGTGAGCAATGTGTCTCAGGTGCTTTCTGGCATTCTTTCCACCTCCCATGACACCTGGTGCTTCCTCTGGGTTTCCAAATCTCTCTGGTGTCCAGGGTCCACCTGTGGAAGCCACTCTTCAGTCTTGTTGGCATTCATGCCGCAAAAAAAATCACTCTTATTGTCTCTATCCCAATATCCATTAAACTAAGCCAACAAACTGTTTAAACTAATTCCTAACAAGGTATAGATTGTGAAATAGTGTTTAGATGTAACTCTTTCACGTTCTCTGGAGAACTTTGTGAAAGCCCTGGGAATTCAAATATATTACCTTTCACAGGAAGTCTAGGATTTGGTGGGGTTGACCTAGAGCCAGAGGGCAGGATTCCCTTCAAAAGGGACCAGTGAGTATTATAGTGCTTCTCATGAGGAAGAATCAGTGCTTATGTTTCACTGTAGATGTGTACCTATTGGAATTTAAATCCTAAGTCTGCATATGTATGCTGGTTGATCTTAGCAAAGTCACTTAACATATTTTGAACATCAGTTTTTAATTTGTAAAGTTAAATTATTGTACCACTCACATATTTTTGCAAGGACTGAAATTAGACAATGTAGCAAAAATGCTCAATCCAGTCCTAGCTGTTGCCATTAATCTTTTCTAGGATGATTGGTGAGCCATATGGCTGGTGTGGGATACAGAAAAAAGAACTAAGATTATCCTATGATGGAGTATATTATATGCACTTCTCTTACAACTTTTCTTATATTGTATTATAGTTATTTGCCCAAAGTCTTCTTCCCATCCTAGGTTTAAAATTCATTGTGGACAGAGAATGGATAATTTTGTGTCCACATGTACCAGGTCTTTGCAGAAGGTATACAGCCACATAATATGAAAAACAGAGACATTTACTGAAGAAGATACAAGACACAAGAAACGCTGTACATGGGACAATGATGGCCCTTCAAAGTAGACACCTTGGGACCTCACACAGTTCTCCCAACTGTCATCAATTGCCCCACCATATTTTCCTGAATCTCATCAATGGTCTGAAATCTCTTCCCTTTCAAAGGTGATTTTAGTTTTGGGAAAAACCAGAAGTTGCAGGATGCCAAATCTGTGTGGCTAGATGGGTTGAGTCACCTGGGCAACTTGATGTTTTGCCAAAATACTCCACACCAGAGGTGATGCGTGAGGAAGTGCATTATCATGATGAAGCTGCCCATCACCAGTTGCCATAGCTGCAGCCTTGTGAATTATCTGAATAGTTTCTGCAGAGGCATGTTCAAGATTAACACAAAATTTGTTGCAGTCATTTTGAACGTGATGCCACACAGTGCACATGCTCAGTAAAAAGCACCTACCGCCTCTACTGACTAGTACAGTGAAGTTGTCATTGTTCATGCATGCACGTTCCAGTCCACTTTTCTTGGCTGCCAGGTTATATCAGTGTCGCTCGCACCTTTCTCATTGTATTAAAAATGGCTGGACTTTCCCTGGACAGACCTCATATATCCTGTTTAAAAGATGAAAAAAATCAGGCCCAGCATTGAAGGAATGTAAAAGTGTGCAGTCCAAGGAACCTAAAGGTTTAGAGGTGGGAAAGCAAGCTTTTATTTATCTTTTAATACATATTTCAGCAGAAGATCTCATTTGTTGGGATTTTAAAGGTGGTATAGTGAGATGAAGGCATCCTCCTTCCCCCAGATATTATCCTGTCTTCAGGATCAGCCAAGGAACCCTCACCCTTCATGTCCCCAGGAGACCAGCATTACAGGGTGAGGGTTGCGGGGAAGGGAGAGAGTCCATGGCAGGTGAGTGAGGTGGAACAGGATGCGAGGGGGGACGTGCACTTTCACCTCTTGGCTGAATCCTCCTCCCCTGACACTCGGCATTGCCCCAGACCCCGAGTGGGCTGCTCACAGGACTCATGCAACAGTGAGTGGGTCTGTACCCCTTGAAAAAAGCCTTGTGAACAAGACTGAGGACTAAGGGCTACATACCTCGTGGAGATGATGAGACATTGAGGGCTTAAGAGACGGCATTCAATTAAATTCCAATTTAATTTTGATGAGATGACTCTGACCACATTATAGAAAAATGGATCTAGTGTCAGGGAGTCCAGTTAGGTAGCTATGGCAACAATTCAGAGGAGAGATGACTGGACCTAAACCAGGGCAGTGACTGGATGGATGCTGATGAGGGGGCAACTTAGAGAAGTGACCAGGAGGACTTTGCATCTTCAATTGCTCAACTCATTCGTATCGGTTATTTACCGTGTACTTGGTACCCTAGGCAGGCAAGGTCCCCAGCCTTGCCCTGGAGAAGCTCCATTGTTTTAGAGAGAGTAAAAAAAGTGGTCAGAAATTTTCTAATTTTTGAAATGAGAAAAAGTGCACTTCAACTGCAAATGTTTTAGGAGAATCAAAGGAAATACTACCTGTGATAGTAATCTTAAAATATAAATTAGCATTTACCTATTATTTACATTTGTTCATTCATTTAACCCTCACAATAGCCCTGTGAGGTAGGTTTTAGCATTAGCTCCATTGTTTAGGGGAGTAAATCAAAGTATTGTACCTGGATCACACCAACTAGCCTGTCTAATTGCCCAGAAAAAATCTTTCTACTTCTTTGAATATGGTATTAGGCACTGGATGGTAAGAACAGAGCTAATGGCTGGACTTGCCCTAAACATTCCTATCCTGTGCTGCATGAATACAGGTGAGCAGGGCTGGACCAAGAGGCACTTTGCTGTGTCTCCATCCATTACTCCTCACCTAACTCACTGAGCTAAACAGGTGGTTCCATATAGGAAAGCATGGATGGGTGGCAGGATAATGGGCTGATAGATAGATACATCTTGAGTTTTAAGGTAGTTGAACCCAGTGAAGCTCATGTGGTACCCATGTGATAGACCTTAAAGAGAAACCAAGACATTTCTCCATGTATGGAGACCCCTGCCAGTGTCCAGACACATTGCCTGGGGACTTTTTCATCATGTTATATTCTCACCTTTGGAACTAGTGTTTAATTCAACAGCTGGCTTTTCACTTGGCTCCCCTTGCTGAGATCATTTTGGACCATTCACATTGTTCGTTCCAGATTTTGTGGCCAAGCCCCAGTCCAGTAGCCAGTGCCCTAGTCTGTATAACCGGTCTCTAGGTGTGGGAGAATTCAGACCGGAGGGGTAGAAACTTGGATGGATGGATGGATGTGCAGTTAGCCCTTATTAATTACTGTGTTAGTGATGACTGTTGGAGCCAGAAAGGTATCCCATGTCCCTCAACACTGTTTTATTTTTGTTTCCACTTTCTACAGCTTGTCTTGGCAGAGTGATTTTTTAACAGATTAACTCTAATTGACTGTCTTGTTTATTTTAAGGCATTGACACATCCATGCCCAGAGCAAAAATTATATAATGTTTCGCTACGGTAACTGGGAGTCCGATAATGAATAACACAAGCACCGAGTCCTGAGATTTTCCATTCTCTATAGGGTTTCCTGTTTGTATAATTTTGAGCTTTGAAGCGTTTTGTGAAATACCAGATTCCATACTTCAGGACGTCCCTGCCCTAACGATGAACTAATATGCGTTTCTCTCTGCCATAGCAGATTCTGTTCTATTTTACTTGGATTTAGAATATCTTTTCATTAAGGGTTTGTTTTAATTTCACACACCCATCATCTGGGCCACTGGGTTCTTTTTCTACTTTTTTAAAGTACTTTCCATATCATTTCCTGCTTCATCTTGGAGCCAACTGCTGAAGAGTGGGAATCAGACCATGGGTCAAGGAAAGGCCACCAGTTCTTGGAAGACTGAAGCACCAGGCATGACCCTGTGAGACCCTCAAATGCAGTTCAGTGGAATTTATCTACTTTATACGTATTATGCCTCTGAATAAGATTTAGTCTACCAGACAGATGGAATGGTGGAATGGAATACAGCAATTTTCAAACTTTTTCATCTCATGGCACACATAAACTAATTACTAAAATTCTGCAGCACACCAAAAATTACACTTTTTTGCCCATCTGACAAAAATAGGTATATTTTTTTATTCCTTCACACCAGACAGCTATTGAGTTGGCTGTAGTCATTTTTTAATTTAATAATCTAACAGAAAAGAGATCGGTGACCTTGACTAAATAGGCAGGTATTGTATGTTTTAAAAATTCTTGCAGCAATCTCGTTGAAAATCAGTGATGTAATAGGAAGTCTGTCACCTGTTATGACAAAAGTAGAAAGCTATGAGATAACCTTCAATTTACTCATTTTAACATCTTTTGAAGTTTCTTTCTCCTCTTGTTCTTTCCCATCCTCCCTCCCTCCCTTCCTTTGTTTTTTTCTTCCTTTCTTTTTTTCTTTTCTTAAATACATGCTTACTGTGTCCCTGCTATGTGATAGGCCCTGTGTTTGCATGAGGAGAGAACCACCTATTCTCCATCATGGATTCTATAAAGTTAGAATATGAGATGATAATACCCTGTACTTGGACTTAAACCTTTCCAGAAATAGCAGGTAAGTTTCCCTGAGCAAAAAGCAGGTTGGAGAAAGGTACAAGTGGATGTGAGTGGACCAGTTAGGAAGCTAAGGCACCAGGCTGAAGGTAAGACAACAATAGCTTGTACTTGAATGGGAGTGATGGAGACAGAGTAAAATAGACCTATACAACACAAAATTAGAAAAAAAAATTCCTTCTTTGAACTTCTCCTCCAGGCCAACTTCTATTCTTCTGGGAGGCACACCTCTTTGTTGAGATGGAACAAGTGTATTTTTACATTCATATTATTTGCTAAATGTTATGACTAGGTTGGGCTTTATAAAGTTTTTCATTCTATGTTTTTATTCTTAATAAATTAACAAGTGAACCATAGTAGATAAAAGCCATTGCAATTGGCCTTTATGTGTCAAGAGGTGTAGTATGAATTTATTACGTTAACATTGAAAAAAATAATTTTTGAGGAGCACTTAATGTTAAGGACTGGGGAGTTCATAAGTAAATAAGCCACTATCTTCATTTGTTATCAAAGATTTTCTGGATCAGTAGAAAAGGACATGCAAGTAGTTAATTACAATTTAAGTGAATAGATTGTGACAATGTGATGTAAACAATAATATGATGTAAGCAATGATCAAAACTATGTACCGGGGGCCAAAAAGGTCTCAGAGAGAAAATGGGTAATTCTGATGATAAAGAATAAAAGGAATAATGAGATCACAGGTCACATAATATTTGAGATAGAGCAATAGCTTCCTGCAAAATCTAAGCACATCATTACCAGGCAGACATGAGTGAGCTGAATATCACAAGGTAAATGAAAGCAATTCTAATATGCTATGGAGACACATGACTTTGAGCATACCATCATCTTCCTCCTTTCATGGAGTAAACTATCTCTCAATTGCCCTAATGGCATGCTTCTGAATATAGAATCATTTAAGATCATATTTTTAAATGATAAGGCTTGGATTTCTCTGGTGTTTGAACCAAGAGTGAGGAAAGAAACATATTCAGATGTGATAGAGGGACAATTAATGTTTTTGCAAATCCCATGGAGGGTAGGGAGAAAGTGGCTCTGGAGCTGGAATAGCCCAACCCAAGTGTTCTGAATTTTGATAAGGGGGGCATGACTTTTATAACACAGTACTGAATCAGTCATTGGACAAACAACGTGCCTGGGAAGTGATTACGATCTTATGTGAGGTGGATTTCTTCCTCCAAGAGCCATCTCTTGAGGGAGACTCCAACACAAGCTATGAGCTGTCAACACTTCTTCGGCTTGGGAGAATGAGTGTTTCAGCCTTGAGTGAGAAGGTGGCTGGTAGCTCAGCATACTCCCCCATCACAGTTCTTTGCCAATTGTAGCAGAGTCTGAGAGTAACCTAGATGCACACTTCCTCTCATAATTCTGCATCGGGTGACCTGGTACAAGTTCTCCTGAAGGGCAGTGCCACAGTGCTTGCTAGGGGAGCCCCGGAGCTTCGGTTATGGCTACCTTCTCTCAATGTTTGATTGGAGAAAATAAACACCCCCTGGCTCCCTTTCCTTGCTGTCACAACCAGAAACAATGACTGGGTGTTCATTATCTGAAGCAGAGCTCAGGGATGGGCAGAATGTATTGTGGCTTGGGAGAGAGGCTTAGCTCTTCGCAGGTATTTAAAGACATACACTCCTAATAGATTCTCATGTCATCCCCTTAGAGATCTTCTGAGCTTTCTTTTTTTCCACCCGTTTAAGGAAACAGATGTTCTTAAGGACCAGGGCTGGACATGGGCTCCAATCACTTCTGCTCACATTGGCCAGAAGTCAGTTTCCTAGGCTTCCCAGAGCTGAGTAAGAGAGTCTAAAAAATGTAGTTCAGCTGTTTGCCCAGGAAGAAAAAAAGAATACAAATATTTGTACTAACTAGTGGTCTCTGCCACACAACAGAAAGACTGTAGACAGACCAGAATTCAAATTTCCATTGTGACATAATTAGATGTGCACAATGGGACCCATTGTCTAACTTTCTGAGCTTCATTTTTCTAATCTTAAATAATGATTTTGCTTTTCTCAATGGCTTGTTAGAAAAATTAAATGAGGTGAATTGACTTCAAAGAAAGTCTGTTTTTCCCCTCTTTTCATTGGTCGGATGAGTATAGGTATGGTCTTGCTAGTATTCGGAGCTGTGCAACAAGCTGTGAAATCTGGTGCCTGGACTGAAGGTTAGTTGCGTGAACTGAGGATCTCTACATGAAGCAGTAGGGGGGCCTCATTGACCTCTAACGTCCTTCAACCCTGTAGAAATCTCTGAAATGCTCATGAAACACACACCAGGTTGAGCCAGAGTCGGGCTGGGCATTTATACTGAAACCAGACTCTGGCATGTGCTCGGTAACCACAGCTTTCCTTTCCTTCTGGAACTAAGTCTTCTCAGCAGAATATCGACATCTGTAAAGCTTTCTGACTTGACTTTTCATTTCTCCTCTTTGCAGAACTGGGCTCGTCTTGGCCTTTTCATCTTGACATTTAACTGAGAAGAATTTCAATTGTTTGCAGTCAATCCCACAGTGCTCTTTCCATTTCCCTTTGTTTTCTTTGGGATTTTCGGGGAGCCTCACGTGCCCTACATAATTCAGTTATGATTCCAGAAGAGCCTGGTGTCTAAAAGTCACAGATGATTTTTGGAAAATATTTCAACAACTATGTATTAGAAACAGCATTGGATTAAGAACCAAGAGGCCAGAGGTACATACCTGGCCCTGCTGTTGACTAGCTGTGTGACCTTAAGCAAGTAATTTGTGCCTTTCTCAACTGAATAAAAAGGGGGACCTGGATCAGTGGCCGTGTTCCATGGGATTCTGGGATTTCTTGGAGATATTTCCAACACTGTAGCAGTGGCAAGGGAAGTCTCTGTCCTCTTCAACTCTGTTTTTCATTTATTTTATGTATTTGGAGTTCTAGTAATATTTCATTGACAAAAAGTTTTCACTAATTTTTTTTTAAAACCCAGTGAATTCTGATGATCCCTAAGGGCTCATTTGTGCTTCCACTTTCTTAAGCACTGTGATTTGACCAATGAATATGTAGTTTTCAAAGTGTATTTGGAAATGAGGAAGTGACAAACTGCTCAATATTAGAGGAATTTAAGTCAGTGGTACCATGAAAAGGCACTGATGCCAGTTCAAAGAGAAGCTCTGCCTTTAACTACCCTCTGGTAAAATATTTATATTCTCTAGATTTGCAGCAGTCACAGTGAAATGGCAGGTGAAATGCTTGCCTTGCAGGTTGTGAGTGTTGAGATTGTGATACAGCTGCGTAGTGTAAGCACACAGACGTACACATGCCTCCGGTTCCTGCTTCAGACTCACGCACACAGAGTGAACGGATCTGTGGCTCCAGAACCCCTCCTTCTCCATGTTCCAGGCAGCTGGTACCACCCAGAGGGAGATGGCATCTGGGACAAAGCCCAGCTGACACCCTTGCCCAGCATGAAACAGGAACTTCTAACTTCTGACTATGAAATGGGACTTGTTGTGGACTGAATGTTTGCACTGCCCCCGGATCCATGTGTTGAAGCCTTCTCGATGTGAATGTATCTGCATATAGGGCTTTACCAAAGTAAAGAAGGAGCCTTTAAAGTAACCTCAAAGATGAATGAGGTTATCAGTGTAGGGCCCTGACCCAATAGGAGTAGTGCCCTAATAAGATGAGACATGAGAGAGCTTGCTCTCTGTCTTTCCAGGCCATGTGAAAACACAGGGAAAAGCTGGCCATCTACAAGGCAGGACTAGGGCCTGCATCAGAACACAGCCATGCCGGCACTCTGACCTTGGACTTCCAGCCTCCAGAACTATGAGAGAAAATAAATTTCTATAGTCGAAGCCACCCAGTGTAGACATTTTCTTACTGCAGGTCGACCTGACTAACACAGGAACATCAACGCCTTCCTCAGTTACTTATCATGACAATTAAAGGGGTTCCATTCATTCAACCACCATCAGGGAGTGTCTGCTATGCATGGGACTCTGTGAGAGGTGAAGGAGATATATAGACTCATGTGACCTATTTCACATGCCCAAGGCAGGGATGCTCTTAATGAAGGCACTAAAGACTCTTGCATGACATGAACTAGAACGTGAATCTAGCTGGTATGTACACACATATAACTTTCCATAAAATATAGATGCCAGGTAGGGTTATAGATGCAGGGTTAGATATGGGTACACTTTACTAAAGCTTATACATAACAGTGCAACTGGGGAAACAACTCCAATTTATATCAGACTCTGAGCTCTCTGAGGTCAGATTCCAGGTCTCTTTTGTTTACTTTTAACCGCTTACTCTCTACCACGAGCCACACTGACCAGCTGAGAAGAGCACTTTGTAAATGTCTGTGGAATAAATAAATGAATCAGTGTTAAAGTATAATATAGTATGCCCACCATGTGTAAAATGACCCATATACAGGAGGTGAAAAAAAAAGAGAAATATACACTAAATTGGTATCAGATTATCACTACTGTGCATGAACACATTTTTAGATATAATAAAATAAAAATTTTACTGACCACAAAAGAAATACACTCTAGAGAACCTGTTATGGACTGAATTGTGATCCTTCAAAGTTTATACGTGGAAACCCTAAGCTCCAGTATCACCGTATTTGGATGTGGGACCTTTGGGAGGTAGTGCAAGTTAGATGAGGTAATGCAGATGAGGCTGTCATGCTGGAACTAGAATTCTTATAATAAAGATACCAGAAAGGCGTGCATACTGCCTCCCTCTGCCCCGCCGCTCTCCCACTCTCCCTCCCTCTATGCAACTGGGCACAATGAGCAGGCAGCTATCTGAAAGCCAGAAAGACAATCCTCACCAGGGACCAAATTGGCTGGAACCTTGATCTTGGGCTTTCCAGTTTCCAGAACTGTGACAATTAAAGCTCTGTTGTTTAAGCTGCCCCGTCTTTGGTAATTCGTTACCACAACACTAAAAAACCAATACATAAAACCCAAGTAGTTCAGCTTTCAGCACGGGGACTTAGAAGCCCACATACCCACTTTGCACAGGCAGGGACGTGGGGCTCTTTGACAGTGAGTAGCTCCTGAGTTAGAGAGGGTTCTGCAAATGGTCTCATCTGCTATGTTCACAGGAGCCTCCTTGGAAGCTGGTCCCACCTTCTCCTTTGCTCTCCTCCCACACAACACCCACCACTGCTGTTTAATTGATCTTGAATGCAGAAATCTTACTTTATTCACCTCTGACACACCACTCTTAGTACAATGTATGACACATAAGCAGTATCATACTTTTTTCTTGAGTAAGTGATCCTTTTATTTTCACAACTGATAAGAAAGTGGATGTTAATAATCTCAAGGCTAAAAATTAGGAATAATATGAAAGCCAACAAAACTGCCATGACATAGAATATTATGCAATGACTTTCAAAATGTTAATGACATGAGAGAACGTTTATGTTACAGTATTGCTTGTACACACAAACACATGTGTGCACACACATGCACGCCTCAGTACTATGAGTGGTAATTTCTGAGTAGTGGGATTATAGATTTGCTTCTTTCTCTTTTTGTTCTTTTAGATTTTTAATTTTAAAAAAGTATTTTCACTTTTTACATTAAGCTTGTGCTATTTTATGGGAAAAGAGCCTTACTAAAAATTGATCTTTATACACATGTGCTACCAGGTTAGTCATTACATTGCAGCATGCATGAGGACAGTAAATTAGTCTAAGCAATAATCGGGAACCCCAGGAAGCAGGACAACAGCAAGTGTTCTGACATCAAAGCAGCAGCAGCCATTGCTTTATGCTGTCTTTGGACAGTGTTTCTTCCCTTCCTCAACGCCCTTGAACAATTAAATTCCCACTTGCAGAACACCTGGACCTCGGGCTCAGCTGGGAGTTAGGGCCTTCCCTCCCAGAGACAGCTCGGTGCTCTGTGTTGGAGAGAAGCCCAGTTAATGAATCCCTGGGCTAGGCAGGTGCTATATCCCCATGGCAGTCTGATGAGAGCCCAGGAACTCTTAGATACTGCGACCAGAAAGCTTTAACTCATTGCTCTGCTCAGCCTAGAACCTGCGGGGTGTACCTCAGCACTGCGGACATCACGAGCTGGAAAATTCTTTGTTTTGGGGTGATATTAGAATATTAGGAAAAGCTCTGGCCACTACCCATCAGATGTCAGTAGTACCCCAGCCCAACAAATTATGACAACAAAAATATCTCCAAACACTGCCAAATATCCCCTGAAAAGCATTGTAAGATATTTATTCTAAGTGTCATGAAAGCTATCAGAGGATTTTAAGCAGGGGAGCGAAATAAGCTGATGAGACAGTCTTGTGGACCATGGGGATGGGGGCAAAGGTCAGAAGCAAAGAGAATAGGGAGGGGCTATCCCAATAGTCCAGAGGAGATGTGATGGTAGCTTAGAATAGGGTGGGATAAGTGTAAAGGCAGATCTATTAGGATATTCTGTAGGACTGGGTTTGGGTGTAAGGGAAAAACACAAGGATGACTCTACTTTTTATGGGGCAAGATATAGCACTGTGGTTAAAAGCAGACTGCCTCACTGTGTAACCTGGACTGAGTTATCTGTAAACCGGAGGTGGTGAAAATATCTACCTACCTCATGGGGTCATTGTGAGGATTATATGAGTTAATACATGGAAAGTGATTAAAACAATGTCTGGTACACAGTAAGATCTCAATAAATGTTAGCTATGGGGAAGCTGGAGAAGAGCATGTTTAGAGACACAAAAATATTGAGGCCCTTAAAAATATTCTAATTTTTTCCAGTAATGCAAAGAGTGTTATTTAAGGATCCTATGTTTATCGTATCAATTTCTTATATCTCACCAGCTGTGGAAGCAGAAGCTGCTTACTCTGGATTCAAGAAATAAACCTGGTTTCTTATCTGTGCTTTCCATTAAAAATCAATGCAAAAACTCCCCCAACTCTTTCCACATTGATTTTTAATAGAAAGCACAAATAAGAAGCTGAGTTTGTGAACCAGCTAATCCACATCTGGGTATTTACACACAAAATATAAAAACACAAATTCAAAAAATATATGCACCCCTCTGTTCATTGCAGCATTATTTACCATAACCAACATATGGAAACAATGTAAGTGTCTATTGGTGGGTTAATGGATGAAGATAAGACAAAGAAGATTTTATGTGTACATAAAACAGAATTCTACTTGGCCATAGAAAGATGAAATATTGCCATTTGTGACATGTATGGATCTTGAGTTTCTTAAGGTAAGTAAATTAAGTCAGGTGGAAAAAGACAGAAATTGGATGATTTCACTCATATATGGAAATAACAAATTAAATAAACAAACAAACAAAACAAAAACAAACTCACAGAAGCAGACAACAGATTGATGGTTACCAGAGGAACGGGGATAGAAGGAGGGCAAAACAGATAAAAGGGATCAAGGGATCATGGTAAAGGATGGAAACTAGGCTTTTGTTGATGAGATTTCTATATATAGTGTATACAGATATTAAATTTTAATGTGAAACACCTGAAACTTGTATTATAAATCAATATTACCCAACTTCCTTGGGATAGACAGAAAGAGAGAAAGAATATGTACATACAGTTAAATTCCTAAATTGTCAGTGTAAGTGTGTTGGTTTTCTGCTGTTAAATAACTAAAAACTTGATGTCTTAAAACACTACTAATGCATGATCTTACAGTTAGTCAGAAGTCTGGGTGGGGTCAACTTGCTCCTCTATTCAGGGTCTTGAGATGTCAGAATCAAAATGTCAGCCAGTCTGGACTCTTATCCGCGGGCTCTGGGGAAGAATTCACTTCCAGCTTATGCAGGCTGCTGGCAGAATGCAGTCTGTGCAGTTGTAGGTCTGAGCTCCTGATGTCCTCGCTGGCTGTCAGCCAGGGCCGCTCTCAAGTATGGGAGTCCCCCAGTCATGTGACCACCTTCACCTTCAATCCAGCAAAGGTGGCTTGAACCCTTCTCTTGTTCGGAAGCTCTCTGACTTCTCATTCAAAACACAAGTGGAGAAAACTTTTCTATTAAAGGATCAGTGTGAGTATATTAGGCCCATCCAAACAATCTTTTCTTTGTTGTATAAAAAAAATCTTGAGAGTAACACCAGAGACACAAGTTAAAAAGTTACCTTGGAATTTTGTCTACCATGCTGTGCGAAATTTGTTGAGTTTTGTCCATTTCTGTACCCATGTCACACTACCCAAATCATTGTTAGACCATTTCCATCAGTAACTTTCCCAGTGCCCATTCTAGTCAATCCCCAACCCCATAGGCAATCTCTGTTCCAATTATTATTATCATAGATTAGTTTTGCTTCATATAAATTGAATTATATAGCTTATAGTCTTTTGTGTCTGGCTTCTTTCTCTCAGATAATATTTTTGAGATTCATCCATGGTTTTATATGTATCACTTCTTTCCTTTTTATTAAGGAGTAATATTCCTTTCTATGACTACACTAGAGTTTGTTTATCTCTCAAAGGGTTGACAAACATTTTAATCATGGCAGTTATAAATAAAGCTGCTGTAAACATCTTGAAAAATCTTTGTGAACTGTTAACTTTTTAGTTCTTCCATGTAGCTAGGTGTACACATTTCTGGGAGTTTAGGGAAAAGTGTTTTACTGACAAGTAGTGTTCCAAATGAGATGTAACATTTTACACACCCACTCCCAGCTTCTTGTAGTGTGCAAGAATTCCACCTGATGCTCCTTCTCACCAACATTTTGTCAGCCTTTCAAACTTGAACTGTTCTAGAGGGCATGTGCTGGTATGTCTTTGTGTTTAAAATTTGTGTTTCCTAGGTGGGGAATGATCTGGAGCACCTATTTATACTTTCATTGGTTATTTCTGTATCTTCCTTTGTGAACTGTGTGTACATGTCATTTGCCTAATTTTTAACTGGGAAATCTAGTTATTGCTTTATAAAAGTTTTTATGTATTTGGAGTAAAATTTTTCATTTGATGAAATCTATATTAATATTTATTATAACTCATATTGTAGATATAATGGAATATATATAACTAAACATTCAAAAAAGAAAAGGTAAAAAGAAAGGGAAGCAGATAAAGGGGAAGAGAGCTCTGAAAAATGGTTCAAGTTCTGACTCATTGATATACACATATGTTTTCTTCATTTCCACAGATTTAGGAAAATACCTCAATTGATTCAGCAAAGGACCACAATGTGTTCTGTAGGGCACTGGATCTTATCTCATACAAGGAAAGTTTCTTGAAGATGGGCATCATATGTTTATCTACTTTTCTATCACTCAGTTTGTCGTAGTATCTGGCATATAGATGATGGTCAAACATATTCATTGAAAGAATGAAATAAGTGAATTGCCTGGTTATCTTATTTATTTACTACAAAGGAAAGAATCAATCAATGAGCTTTGAAAAAACAAATAAAACCACTGCAAATAGATGCAGCATGTATATTATACAGTGACTCTGTTTGGCTTCTTTTAGATGAAGGATGGGCACAACATAGAAGCAAGACAAACAGGTTGAAACACACACTCTCAGTCCTAAATGTTCATAAATATCTTTTAGCCAAAGGCTAAGAATCAAATCATGCACTAATGTCTCTGGACACAATCAATTTCTCTCTCCTGTATCATGGCTCGTCCTCTCTCTCCTGGATCAATCTTATCAGCATCCACACATTTGTTTGTTTTTTCTACTTTTACAAACCCTCCCTTAACTCCGTATTTTCCCCTAGCATGCTCAGCAAAGAAAAAACACTTTTTGAAAAAGTTGTTGACACTTGCTGTCTATTCTTCTCAGTCTCCCCTTTACTCTTTCCACCTTTCCTATCTGGTTTCTGCCAACCACCATGCCATGGGTATTACTCTTGTTAAGGTCCCCAGAATGCAAAATCAATGGGCCATTCTGTGTCTTCATCTTACTTAGGAGTGTGTGCAGGGCTCGACAGGATTGAGAGAGTCAGTGTAGCAGAGTGGTTTATGTGGGGGCTCCAAACTGCACTGCATGGGCTGAAAGCTCTGCCTCTTACACTGACATCCTCCTGGGGCCATCATAACATCTTTGCTCATCCTTGAAAGTGTTCATTATGTTCATTCGGAGGCTTTACACTTGTTTTTCTTCTCCTGAAAAAGGGCTCTGTGTCCATCTTTCTACAATAAACGTCATCCGCCCTGTAGTTCCTGCATCTAGCAGTGAAGATCACAGATATCCTGGCTGTTCCCAGACCAGCACCATGACCTTGTTTAAGTGTATATCCTCTTGCACTGCAGTTTCCTTCTCTGTAAACCATAGTTGATCATGATGCCTACTTCAACAGATTACTGTGAGCCTGCAGTAATAATGCCAGCGGACTACTTAGTACAGTGGGTGGCACATAATGAATTGGTGTTTTAAGAAACATACACATTCACTTTTCCTTCCCAGGTATGACTAAAAATTTGGTGAAATACAGATTGTTCACTTTTCTCAATGAAAAAAAAAATCCCAAGTAATTTGAACAGACTTACCATCCCTTTGGGGAAAGTTAAATTACTCTTTTTTAAGCTGGTCATACTAGAGGTAGGATAGCAGTGAATAGGTCTCCAAGAAAAGCAGGAATGCACCCTCGCTGTGTCTTTGAATAGTAGGGTTATTTAACTTTCATCAGAGTGCCACGGAGAAGACACCAATTTCTGCTCTGTGAGCTTACCAACAAGATAGAACACACAGACAAGGGAGGCAGTGGGCCGTGCGATAGCACTCCTGGGAGGACGCGACAATTGGGGAATCAAAATGAACTGGCTGTGTTTATTCACGTTTAACTTCTGATTGAGCGTTCATTCCTGCCCGAGCACATGTTCTCCTTTGCTGTTTATTACTGGCTTTTTCCTAAAGAAATACCAGGCCCAAACTCCCCTTGTTCTTCCTCCCTCCTTGCTCTCTACTTGAACTTATAACCAGAATGTATGAAGGAATACATGCAAATCAGCATAGCATCGTGGCTAAGAAAAAAGCTGTAATCGCATCATGGTTGCTCTATTACTTGACCACTGTCTGACCCACAGGGATTTTAATATTTTAAGCCACACTTTCTAAACTAAAAAAAAAGGCTATCTATTCATTTTCAATAAGATGGCACATGTAAAACCCTTGGAAGCTGCCTGGTCTGGAATATGCAATGGTTCAGCATTAGATCATTTCCCACCTGCAGAAGCATTGTTAGCACTCTCACCATCACCGTAACCGGTACTATCACTAGCAGTGGCACGCATGTGAGCTCTCCCCTTGGTCCAGCCTTGCCGCTTAACTTTTCAGTTTTTGATTCTTTCTGATACTTGGATGCCCAAACTTCATGGAAGACATTTGAGGACAGACTGGACTGCCCTTCTCAGGAGTATTGGAGAACAGGGGTGGGACCACATAGATTTTAAGGCCCCCTCCGCTTTTTCAGCTCATGGATAATATAAATCTAAACAACAGTGATGAATGTACCAGCTGCTTATACATATGCTGTATGTCCTGGCTCCTTCTTCTATGAAAGTTCTGAACTCCCCCTAACTAGCCAATTGCCTGACTCTAGGCTAGTGAGAAAAGCCTGATGTTTTCCCATCATAAAAGGGAAGAGAGACAGCAGGTTAGGTTATCTTTAGTGTTTATTAGAACACCCAACAGCCATGATTTTCATTCCCTTGTCAAAAACAAGCAAACAAACAAAATAACAATAAGACACTGGGTTGGTATACCTTTCTTACTGCTTTTATAGACTGAATTCCCAAACTGTGATAAACTTTATTTCTTGTATTCATCATTCTCTGATTACTCCCTTCATGATGGAAATCCCTGCATTGCTTCATCTCCTCGGAATGAACAGAGCTGGGCCTCTTTGCAGTCCCTCTATTCTGACCCAAATGCCCATGAAGGCCCAGGGTCCTTGGGTGTAACTTGCTCACAGACAGAGCTGGGACAAGACTCTAACCTCAAATCAGAGGTGAAAACATCATTACTGGATGAGTCCTCTAGGCAGGTTTTGTTTGAAAAATCCCTCTCTAAGTGATTGAACTCTTTCCTGATTAACTCTGGATAAACATGGGGACTATTACTTAGATACCACATGCTGGGAAGCAAATGTGATAATTATATCTGTCAATCTGCAGAACCTCCATCTCAACTGCAGCGAAATGCTACCATTTCAGTCTAATCTGCAAAAGAAGTGCATGCAGAGGGGACGGTAACCACAGAGAATGCTGAAAGCACCCCAGCTGTCAATATCCAAGTGGGAGGCAGCTGATGGTTTGGATGTCATTACATTAGCAATCTCTTCAATGGAAAGGAAGTTTGACAGCTTTGTGCCTTGAAAAGGAGCGGCAGTTGAAAGCATTAAAATTAGTGCCACTTTACTGAAGATCATGATTATTAAAATGTCACTTGTTTTCCCTAAATCTCTCACTTATTACAGAGCATAGGCAAGAATATCCACACAGCAAGAGACTGAGCCTACACTGAATGAAGATGCACCACTTCAGATAGCATCGAGGGGTCACAGCGGTAGAGGGTGTGCTTGGATGTGTGCATGTGAGTTCATGTGAACACTTAGGCATCCCCCAGCACCACTATAAACTTCCTTCTCCTGATAGGAGGTAGCTATTGACCCCAAACCAAAGCTGGGGGAGTCAATGGGAGACTTTCCATGAGTGGAAAGGACGGAGAGGCTCAGTAAGACACTGTGGAACACCAAGAAGGTAATGGCAGGAGCTTATGCAGTGATGATGATGATGGTGATGTTGGTAATAATAATATGTAGCTCTCATTTACATACCGTCAAGTATAGTACTATTTTATTTATGCCAATCTATTGACTGCTACAACCGCCTTATGAGTTAGAAAATATTTTTAATCTCCATTTCACACATGAGCAGTGTGAAGCACAGGGAGGGGAAACAGCTGGCCCAGGGCCAAGTGATGGCAGGGACTTTGAGAACTGGAACCAGAGTTCACGCTCTTACTGTCTAACTTGGATCTTCTGAGGGTCATGTATTGGGTAAGTACAGGGACAAGCATGGAGTAACAGTTGGATCATAAACAGGGAGTGGCCATGGCAACTACTACAGGAACACCTGGGCCTATTATGGGGTTAAGGTGGGACTGCAGCATGTGAAAGTCAGGTGGATTCTAACAATATCAAATCCCAGCAGGGAGCTGGGCAAAAGGCACAAGCGGCACTCAGAAGCAAGTCTAGAGAGTGTCTAGAACATGCATGGGCATAGAGTTCTAGGAGGCATCTACTTGTCAAGCATACCTCGCTTTTTTTTTTTTTTTACCTATACCCTATACCCTTTTTTTTAACCTAGTCCCGTCCTGGTATGCAGGCTTTGCTCATGCTCTGGTCTCCTCGTGAATTGCTCTTCCGCAGAGAGGGTGTTCTGACCTTTCAAATTAATTAATGCCATACTAGCTGATCACCCCCTTCCCCCTTATAGCACATAATACTATGCGAAATTATTTAATTTCTACTTACTTGCTTTTTTGTCTCTTCTATTAGCATTTAAGTTCCTTGAGGTCACATGCTATGTCTTGTCTATTAACTATTGCACTCCAAATCTTACCACAGGTTATGGCCTATAGAATTAAAATACTCACTATGTACCAGATTTTGTTCTATATGTTTACAGGTATTATGTTATAAATCTTCACAGTAACTCTATAGGATATGTGTTTTATTACTTTTTCATAGATGAGCCACAGAGAATTTAAGTCCTATTAACACAGGTGGTGGGCCTGTGATCTGAACACAAGGCTCCAAAGTCTACTCTCTTTATTATAGTTAAATAATCATCTCTTCTATATGTACTCAGGCAGAATCTATTCAATGCAAGGATGGATGGATGGACATATAGATGAATAAATAGATTGACAATAAAAGAAGACATCTCCTGAGTTCTGGTGGCTGAGCTAGAACCAAGCCTGGGAGGAAAAAGTCCGAATAATTTTAAGGGTATCAACTGTCCACAGAGAAAAGATTCCGAATCTGCTTCTTAGAGAGATGGAATTGGGTCTGAAAGGATCTGAGAGAAACCTGAGGGTGAGCAGGACACAGGTCTCAAGGCCCACAGCTCAGACAAAGCACAGATGAAGTCAGTATAGCTGTTCTTTCACCACTTTGCAGTTTCCAGATGTTTTTCAACCTCAATTGTTAAGGAATGAAGGGAGATCCTCCACATGGCTGATACGTGAGTGTGAATATTTGCATAGAATTAAGCGGAGCTGTGATTATATTGATTAATCCATCCATTAATCAAATCATTCACTCAAAAACCCTGTGTGCATCAAATTCTTTATAAAGCATACACTGAAACAGGGTTAGATGTATAACAAATTTGTGGGGGAGGAATAAATCTCTTCACAGGAACACCAGTGAAAGACAAAGAGAAGCATGGGCAGGAGCAAGGGGAAGGACCTGCAGGCTATGATGTAGCTCTTGCACATGTGAAAGGAAAGAAGGAAGCTGTGCTATGAAAAGCCTCATCTACAGTGCAATTCTGAGATGCCTCAGCCAGGTCAATGGGAGTCCATGAGCAAAGACAGCTCATTAGAGGAGTCTCACATAGCGGAGAAATAGC
Source organism: Phyllostomus hastatus (assembly GCF_019186645.2). Lineage (NCBI taxonomy): Eukaryota > Metazoa > Chordata > Mammalia > Chiroptera > Phyllostomidae > Phyllostomus > Phyllostomus hastatus. The sequence goes on from NW_025333709.1 coordinate 6,734,236, forward strand.
CATTCTCTAGTAAACCCATTATGTTTGGTCGTTGGCGGGGAATCATGGCCTGGGGAATGATATGGAGTGATATAGTGAATTCAGGGATAAGATATGGCAGCTAGAGCTTGTCAATCCACTGTGTTTTTTGCAGTAGGTTCTCTCTCTTTTTAAAAATGTTTACATTTTTTCTTTCAGTTTTATTTTGTCTTGGTTTCAGATGTATGACTTGGTGGTTTGACACTCATATACTTTATATAGTATTTCCTTCAATATTTCCAGTACCCCAATTGGCACCATACACAGTTATCACAAGATTACTGACTATATTCCCTGTTCTCTCGAGACGAAGTCTGAGTGCAACTCTGTGGTCTGCACACCACCAATTCTTGAATGCTTCATTCATATGCTACCTCCACTTTGAAGTTTCCCTCTTCACCTCACCTGGCAGTAACATCTTCCTCCTCTAAAACCCTTGGAAATGGGCTTTTCCCTTACATTATGCCACTTGGAAATTTAGTTTAATCATCTACAGTTGATCTTTTGATCAACTCCTGTTATACATTATATTCTCAAATCACCAATGTTCTTCTTGTGTTGCACTTGCCACAATTTCAATTATTGTTTTAATTATCAGGTGGTATTTCCATCAACCAGAGGAACACTTGCATTTTGTAGGTGTTTGGTGACCGTAACACCACAGACCTGACCACATGTGGCTTGGAACCACACAATCCACAGGAAAAAGCAATGGAAACCACAGCTGCGTTTTCTTTTCTTATTCCTTTGCTGCTGTTGTTTGTTTTGTTTTACCCGGAAAATATAGTAATGACATAGTCCAAAATGAAATACAAGACTGCTGAAAGATGAAAATCCTATGTCAGAAAGCACTGACACTGCCAGTGGGGGAGCAGAGAACAAGTGCAAATAGCACTGTTGCTAACGACACAACTAGACCAAACCCTAAGGACATCTAGAGGCTGATGTGCACAAAGATGAAAGGAAAGTGCAATGCTGCACAACACATGCAGCTGAAATAGGGACCTTCAGAAGCATGAACCAAGGTGGACTGGAAGAAAAAAGAAGAAAGTAACGGGGAGTTGTAAAGGGTACACTGGGTGTCCATACAGTAGACAAAAGAATGTCAGATACCTGTGAAAAAGGTATGCAGAAGAACCTGTAATTCTAGGGAGTGAAGTAAATGCTTCCCTGAAGGTATTGGAAAGAAATAAATTATCAAGGGTAGGTGGGATAGTGATAAGAATTTTTTCAAGCCATAAAAACCGAATTTGTCAAAATTAAGTGCCCATCAATAGATGAGTGAATAAAAAAAGTTGCATATTTGGAATATCACTTGACCATAAAAAATTAAATCTTACCACTTGTAACAACATGGATGAACCTAAAGGGTATTATGCTAAGTGAAATAAAGGAAACCAAGAAAGACAAATACCATATTATTTTACTTATATGTGGAATCTAAAAAACAAAATAAATGAACTAAATAGAAACAGACTCATAGATGCAGAGAGCAGACTAATAGAGAGGGAATAGGGGTGCAAGATGGAAAGATAAAGGGATTAAGAAGTACTAATTGGGCCCTGGCTGGTGTGGCTCCGTGGGCTGAGTGCCAGCCTGTGAACCAAAGGGTCACAGGTTCGATTCCCAGTCAGGGCACATGCCTGAATTGCAGGCCAGGCCCCCAAGGGAGGAATGTGAGAGGCAGCTACACAGTGATGTTTCTCTCCCTCTCTCCTTTCCCCTCTCTCTAAAAATTAATAAATGAAATATTTAATAAAAAAGTAATAACTGATCGTTATAGTCCTGGAGATGTGGAGTACAACATGGAGAGTGGGCTGAATAATATTGTAATAGCTCTGTACAGAACCAGATGGGTATTTGAAATATTGGGGGTACCACTGTGTAAAGTATATGATTGTTTGGCCACTACGCTGTACACTTAAAACTAATACAAAATAAGGTTGAATGTAAACTGTGATTGAAAAATAACAATTTTAAACACAGTGTAAAAAGAAAGAATATGTCAACAAATCTACAAAACAATGACCTGCAAATGGGGACCATTCAATGTATGTCCCAATTTTCAAGAACAGAGATGTCAAAGAGTTCAATAAACATAAGACAATGCTCTAACTTTCCCACACAAGCAAAATGATGTAACCAAATCTTCTACCTCATATAGAGCAAGAAATGCTGGATGCCCAAACTGGATTCAGAAAAGGAAGAGGCACTGGAGAACTAATGGCCAACTTTTGTTGGATACTGAAGAGCTCCAGAGAATTTCAGTGTCGTCTGTTTTATAGACTAGGAGAGCCTTGGCCTCTGTGGATCTTGAAAAGCTATGGGTTGCTTTGAAAGGAATGGGCATGTCTCAGCACTTGATTGTCCTCCATTGTGGACAGGAGCCACTGTCAGGACAGAATATGCAAAAGTGTCAGACAAGAGGGCATTTTATCCACTTATTTGCTTAATCTGTACTCAAACAGAGCATTCAAAAAAGTGGGCTAGACTAAGGAAAAGGAGGAGTGAAAATCGGTGGAAGAAATATCAATAATTTAAGATATTTGGATAACATATCTTACCGGCAGTAAATAGCAATGATTGGAAATGACTTCTAATAAAAGTGAAAGAAAAAATTGCTAAAGCAGGACTGCATTTGAACATCAAGAAGACAAAAATCGTGACTGCAGAGGGAATGCATCATGTTAACATAGATGAAAAAGACAGAGAAATTATTAAAGACTGCTTACCTTGGCTCAATCCTCAGTTCAAATGGAGACTTCATCCAACAAATCAAAAGAAAGCTGAGACGCAGAAGGGCAGCAATGGAAGAATTAGAAAAGATCCCCAAAGAAAAAAAAATGTCATTAGAGACCAAGGTGGAGGTCATCCACACCCTCACATTCCCTGTTACTATGTGTGGGTGTAAATGCTGGACAGTGAAGAAAGCTGGGAGTGAAAAAAATGATTTATTTGAAATCTAGTATTAGAGGGGGTGCTCCATGAATACCCTGGACCACCAGAAAGATGAATAAGTGAGTCTTGGAGCAAATTTAGCCTGAAATATCACTGGAGGCAAAAATGACAAAACTAAAGCTGCCCTACTTCAGACATACCACAAGAACACAGGGCTCTTTAGAGAAGAGAATAATGCTAGGAAAAGTAGAAGGCAGTGGGAAAAATGGAGTAAGTCCACGTAGGAGATGGATTGACTCCATAAAAGAAGCCATAAGAATGGGTGTGCAGGAGCTGAGTAGGGCTGTTGCAGACAGGACATTGTGGACATCACTCATTCATAGGGTCACCAGGAGTCCGAGCCAACTCAATGGCAGGTGACACATGCAATATTTCACCACTACGATGGCTTCATGAGTTTCTGCTATCTTGTTCATTGCCATATCCCCAGCCACTGGCATAGTTTATGATACATAATAAAGAAGCAGCTAATGTAGTTTCAATAAATGAATGAATAAATGAATGAATTAGTGCAAAGGGATATACTGAGGTAAGGTTAACTCGTCCTGTTTTTATGTAGGTTGTAGTACCAAGATACATTCTACAAATTCTAGAGGATATAGTGTGTCCTGGCAGCCTATGATTTCTCCTTTGTAAAGGGTTTTAAAAATGAGCTGCTACAACATGTATCACCCAAATAGAGGCTAGGATTTATTTAGCCTGTTGGACCCACTTGCTCCATATCAGAGTGTGAGTGTGATTTTTTTTTTTCCTCTCTAACATTTTGAGAGTTTGAAAACAGTTTCTAGGCTAGGACCTCTAAATCAGCTTGCAAATTACCTTTGTGATAGAATGTAGGCTTACCACATTTCTGGCTTTGCTCGGCCTGGTTTTATTTCAGATCACATGTTGAAGCCCCATGCCATTTGTGTGGAAACAACTACTTGCTTTAGAAAACTCTTAGGCTACATCTAAGCATTTGCTCAAAAAATAGACTTTCAAGACTTAGTATCTACCACTTGATTTCTGAAAAGAAAAAAAAAGCTTTGCTTCCTTTCCATATCTTGACTGTTGCTCTGTCTGTTGATGAAAATGAGGATCACGTGACAGCCCACTGCTGTGCTGGTCAGAGTTCTCTGTCTGCATAATTTATTATTGTAGCCTTTGTGATGGCATTGAAAACATCCCAAGTACCTCTCTCACATTTAAAAAACCTTTAAAAAATTCTGAAACAATTTCAGGCTAACATAGAAGTTGCAAAATAGTACAGGAAGTCCCTGTGTCCTCTTTACGAAGTTTCCTCCAATGATAACATCTCCCGTAATCATGGTAACAATTGACAGCACACTGATAACTAAACTACAGACCACATTCACAATTTGCCAGTGTTGATGTGCACTCATTCGTATGTGTGCATGGTTCTGCATTTTATACCTTGTATAGATTTCTATAACCCCCAGCACAGTTCAGATACAGGACTGTTCTGTCACCACCTAGGAATCCCTAACGCTCCCTCTTTAAAGTGATGCTCTCTCTTCCCCGCTCCCTGCTGACAACCACTCATATGTTCTCCATTTCTCTAATTTTGTCGCATTAAGAATGTTAAATAAACAGGATCGTGTATCCTAAGATTGAATTTTTAAAGTAAGTTTACTGTGTTTAAGAGCCATCTAAGCTGTTGTATAAATCAATAACGTGCACCTCCCTTTTTTTTTTTTTGCTCACTAACATCCTATTGCATGGACCTATGAGCATTTGCTTAATCATTCACCATCTGAAGGACATTTAGGTTATTTCCAGATTTGAGCTATTACAAACAAAGCTGCTGTGTTTAATTTTTAATAAATGAAGCTGAACATTTGTGGCCAGGTTTGTGTGTGAAACTTTTCATTATGGTTACCCTAAAATGTGGAATTGCTAGGCCATATAAAAATGCCTTCTTAACTTTATAAAACATTGTCCAATTGTTTTCTAAGATATTCATACCATCTTGCATTCTCATCAGCAATGTATGAGAGGTCAAGTACTTCCCCGTCAATAGCCCTTGGTATTGTCAGGCTTTGTTGTTGTTTTTTTTAATTTAGCCATTTTAACAAGCATGTACCCCATTTAAAAATAATCACTTTTCTATGAATATAAAATAAAATGCATTTCCCCATTGGGCAGAGTCATAACACTTCCATTGTAACACAATCAAACATAACCTCAAATGGCTATGGCAGAGGAAGTTCATGTTTCCATATCAATGTCATACAGATATTGTGGATACTTTATAAATTGTAAAACATTACATCCATGAAAGCTGCTCTTATTTTAGCATTAATAAGAGATATTTAGGGAGAAGTTAGAAGGTATCTGGATAAAGGAGTCCTTGAGTGGCAGGGGTGAAATATATTCTCAATTTTGGATACAATAAGAATTCTTCAGGAAAGTAGAGTAACCACAGCTAATGTTTTAGAAGATCCACATAGTGTCATTGTGGAGGACAAAATAAATGGAAAGAATGGTGGAGTGAAGACTATATAAGAATCATTAGAAAAATATTTAGATGAATGTGTACAAAGCCAATTGTAGATTGAATGAAAGAAAATATTGAGTATTTTGTGAAAGAAGAACCTATGGAACAGTGAAATGATGAGATTTAAGATGATTCCAAGATATTATCCCAGAAATAAGAAAGTCTGCATTAAAGGCAAGCCTACTATAAATACAGTAGTTTGGATGATAATGACAACAAGCATTACTAACATGTGGCTGTGCTGTGTTTTATTTGGACACCACGATCCTCACACTAGCCCCATGACACAAAAACAATAAGCTTCATCCACAGACAAGGAAACTGGTGCTCAGAGTGGTTAGGAGAATGTCTAAGATCAAAAAGTGAGGGGAATTCTACTTTCATCTGTGAAATAGAACAGTAATACTATCAACATGGTTATGAAAATCTTTAAATCAGTCATATCCTTATTAATAGTCATATCCTTGAAATCTTAAGGACTACTTAAAACTTATCTAGTGTTGTTTTGTCAATAATTCTTCTCTAAAGATTGAATTCACAGAATAACCTCAGGATTTTAAAGATGTGCACATCTTCTCTACAGAAAATAGATATTATCACTCTTTAAATGAATTTTGCATCTACAATTAAAGCTCTTTGGGCTTAATTCCATGATCTGCCATCAGAATATTTAATTTAAAAAATAAATATGATGGGAGGCTCAGAAATCTTGTAATTTTGCTATAATTATGCATGCATATAAATGTGCATGCAAGTAAATATTATAAAACCAAAATAATATTTTATCCCCATTTTTCTAAAGGACATCAAGAATGATAAATTTGAATATTTGTGGTAAACACTCAGGGAAATGTCAGAATCATTACTTCCATGAGACATTGTCTCATTGTCAGCTTTTTGTAATCAGTTTAATTTTTATTGAAGAAAAGCAACAATCACAAATCAGCTTTCTTGTGTCCTTTGAATTCTTATGGCTGCAAATGAGGCTTCCAGCTGCTTCCATTTCATTTTGCAAAGGCACCATGTTGAATCATTAATTACCTATGAAGGTGCTGCATTCTCTCCTCTTTCTGGTAGAAAAAAATATAAATCAGATTGGAACCTGGGGCTGTGGAGTCATTTTTTCTTAAAATGCCATCTGCCAGTTTCCACTTCAGAACATGCAGAAATCATTAAAGATGAGGGGAGGGGGGAGGAGGGAGGGTAGTGAAGCATCCCGGTGTCAGGGTGCCTTGTCACAGCGGTCTGTGTCATCACACCTGCGCCAGCCTCTGCCAGCCCCCATCCCGCCCCGAGATTACTGACGCAGCCTCCTAACTCCTCTCGCTGTCATCAGTCCTCTCCAGTCATTAATCTGGGCAGTTAGAGCAGTCGGTCGGCAACACCCACCTGACCATGCTTCTCTTCACATGCCTTTATGGCCTCCTCTCCCAGCTCTCCTTCTGATAAACCACACTCCCACCATGTTGGACTTCTAAAGTCAACGTAACCCTTGTCTTACTGTTTGGGTAACCTCTACCTGAGGCAAAGTCCAGGACTCAGTTGATGTTTTACCTCTTCTGAGTCCTCCGTAATTGTGGAGGTCAAAGTCCTTCTCTGTGACCACCAGTTTCCATTATTCAACCTCTCCAGCCAGCATACTGATCATGGTGCTCTGAGGATGGGCTTCCGTAGCCTTCGATAGTTATCACATGTTGTGATCATTGTGTTTGCTTTTTTCCATCGTCTAATGTTAATACATTGTGAGATACTTAAGAGCAAAGACCATGTTATATTTGCCTTCATAAGGGTATCCTAAGAATACAGGTGTGTTTGGCAGGGGAAGACAACTCATCTATGAAGGTGTTTCAAATGAAAGAAAGGGGGGAGGAAAGGAAAAAAAAAGAGAAAGAGGAAGGGCCAATAAAGACTTGTGGGGCAGAGAGAAGTGCAGTGGACTGGCTGACCACTTGAGTAATGACTCTCCTCTCATGAACAAGTCAAGTAAGTAAAGTGTCCCAAGTAATGTTTTAATTATATGAGCATAAGTTTCTGGGTTTGTAAAATGAGATCTGCAGAATCCCTAGGTTTTATTTGAAAGTGGCTGACCTCTGACTTGGTGTCAGCAGCCCCGGAGTGATTCCGGCAGCAGGAACAGCCAGGACTTCTGGGGACGTGAGGCATTCCTGTCCCACCGGGGAGCACAGGACCTGCCCCACCCCCCACAGCCTTCCCTTAGGTCAGCCCAGGTGCACAGATCTTCCCAAACATCTGCAAGCTAATGCTGGCATTCTGAATGTGGCTGGCATCCTGCATGTTCCACATTTGTCACCATTGGGAAACAACCCAACCATTTTCAGGCCTTTTTAACACTCCATACAGTCTAAGCAAGTGAGACCACATGTGGAGAAGACTGAAGTTCCCCTGGAGCTTGACATTGTACTGTATGTGTCCATTCAACAAATACTTATTAACCTATTCTATACCAAGTACTGTGCAGGGTACAAGTAATATAATTAAGAATGAGCCCTAATTTATTCCCTCCTACACCTTTAGTTTAGTATGAAATACACTCAACAAGTATATCTGCCTTGCAGATTTCCATGACATGACAGAAAACCCAACTTAAACTGCATAAATAAATTAAACATATAATAGCTATGGTAAATATATAATAACTGTCAGTGGGTCCAGTTATGGCATACATTGGTCCAAACACTCAAATGATGGTCATAGGACATACATACCACATGATTACATACACACACACACACACTCACAATCCCCTTTCTCTTTATTTACTACCAATAAGCTACTTTAGCTCCAACACAACATCTTTCCTGATTTATATCCACAGAAAAGAGGAAGCTACTCTCCTCAACAATTTTTAAGTCCCAGAATTGAGTTTTGTAGGCCTACACAGTCCTGCTTTGAGTCCCAGAGAGATCCTCAAACCAACCACCAGGAGCAGAGGGGCAGGGTCGGCGATCACTTCAGTCTAGGGCACATGTCCTGTCGCGGTGTCCTGGAGCTTCACCTGAAGCATGGGGGCGTTCAAACACTAAATTGCAATTCTTCTGAACACCAAAAATGCTCGGCAGCAAAACCCCAAATTATGCTCTATTATAATGTAGATGTTGTTAAGTGATGTGAAAGAAACAACTTAGCAAGGAAAATAAAACTGGAGAAAATACCTAACTTAGTATAGCCTGGGAAAACCTTCCTGAAGATGTGATCTTTCAGCAAGAGTAAGAAAGAAGTGACCATATGGATTCCATGGAAACAACATTTTGAGAAAAGGAAACAGGACAAGGGTCCTGATTTTGAGATGATGTTGGTCACTTCAGGACACCACGAGTCCAGTGAGGCTGTAGTGGTGGGACAGGCAGGAAAAAGCAAAGTCAAAGGTAAAAGAGGTGGGCAACAGCTCAAGCAGGGAGGGCCTGGGGCCACTCGGGACATTTAAATTATATTCTGGATATGATAGGGAAGCCACTCATTGGCTTTATTCCTCTTACTCCCCAATATTGCTGAGCTAATTACTTGCATATTTTGATGTTTCATTTATTCGGTGCATGAGCAGATTGAAGATACCAAGCACTAGGCATGCCACTAGGCTTCAAAGAGTTTGCAGTCTAAGGAGCTAAAGAGAGAGAGGAATGAGGCAACCGCACCATCGAGGAATTAAAAGAGACATGGTCATATTGGGGCATCTTCCAGATACCAGAAAGTGTGCTAGGTATGTTATCTACATTTCCACTGTTCTTTACAACCAGCTTACAAGCTTTACTTTTCCAAAGCTTGGATACCCAAGTATCTAAAGGCTAAGAAATTGGCCTCAGGTCTTACCCAGAGATTAAGTATCAGAGGCAGGGTTTGAATTTAGGCCTAATACTATAAGCCCATCTTTGTGTAATCATTAAGCAGACATTTACATATAGCCTCTGCTAGTCCTCTCAACAATCTCACAGTGGATGGAACCTTCTTTTTAGTGATAAAAGCAATATGGGCTAAAATAAATACATATATTCCCAAGGTCCCACAGCAAGCACACGGCACAAGAAGATGTCAAAACCAGGGTCATTTTGGGTCAAATCCATGGTTCCCTCTATCCCACCATGCTGTTTCTAAGAACCTTAAACACTAAGTGCTTTGCTGAGTCAGAAGAAAAGAGGGTGCAGGTCCCACAGAGGAATTAAGAAATTCAGGGAGGCTTCTTGGACAGCACCTTGCTGGTGAGACTTTGAAAGGTGCAACATGGGAGGAAAGAGGGCCTTTCAGCATGAGGAGCTCAGATGATTTTTACTACCCTTTTCTACCCAGTGGATCCCGGAGGACAGGAAGTAAACACACTCAGATGACCTTCTGGAAAGTTCTTGTGTTGGCTGGGACCCCTGCCTCTTCACAAGCCTCCTCTCCTTCCCTGCCAGCCATCAGAGAAAATTAGCTTCTCTGGAAGAGGAAAGTAGAAACTGAATGATTTTAACTCACAATTTACTGCTCGGTTGAACTAGTTCCTGGCAACCCCTATTCCAGGGTAGCCATGGGTACCGAGTGGGGAGGAGGCTGGTGTAAGGATTCAGGGTGGCCTGGAAACTGAGGGTCCTTAAGACTTTGATTAAGTTTAGCTTTAAATCCCAGCTCTAGAAATCATCTCTTTCTCTCTCTCCGCCCCCCCATATATATATGTACATATTCCTTAGAGATTGAGAATTTCCCCCAGATAATCAGCAACCCCTGAAACAGTAGAAGACAGTAGCTTGAACCAGACTCATGGTCACTGTCCAGGCCTCTGGCAGACAAAAGACAGTATCTTGACCTAAGTTATGTTTCAGTTCCTGAGCCATAAGGAGACATGACCCCCTGACTACGTTTCCATGAGACCAGACAGAGCTCAGAAAGCAGTCTTCCTTTATTTTCACTGAGTAACACTTCATAGCATTTTTGCTTTTGCATCAGATGACTGTATTATCTAGTAACTACAAATTATCATTGTGGCAGGTCACACAGGTTTTCTCTAAGGTGCCCTTGATACTCTCCATGAAGAGGCGAGCCTGATTCTTATGTCCTCTGTGTGCACTTGAAACCAGGTGGAGCCTGCAACTACCTGTCCAGTGGAATGTGGTGAGTGGATGTTACATCAGTTCTGGATGCCACTAATTGGTCTAGGAGCTTTCATTCCTTGGTCACGGGGAGCTAGTGACCATGCAAAAGGTGTGACAACCTGTCAGTCGCCATGCTCTGAGACGTCCAAGCCTTGTGAAGAGGCCAAGAAGCATCAGAAGCCCAGACATATGCTAAAGAAGGCACTGGATGATTGAGGCAGACAAGAAACCTAGAGTTCGGAGAAGGGCAGTGACGAACACAGGGCGAGTCCAGGTCGCAGAGCCAGACTTCCAGACTCGCAGTCAGTGTGTCTGCCCCATGCCGTGTAAGGCTGAAGACATAGGCTGGGACCACAGGATAAAAGCCCAACCATCCCATCTGTAATTCAAAATGATATGAGCAATCATAATAATGATCATATTAATAAAAATGCCACTTTAGTCCTTGCAAAGCACTTTCACATCTTTGATATCATATAACCCTTAAGACTATCTAGTAAGGTAAGAAAGGAAGGCAAGACCCCTCAACTCTACAGCAGAAAAACTGAGTCTCAGAGACAGAGTGGGAATTGTTAACGATCACATAACAATTAAAGGGTGACAGAGAAAGGTCACTGACCTGACACAGGCCACTGAACTCTTCCACCTCAGAGACTCAAAGCCAGCCTCCTGCTTTACAAAGAAGAATGACAAAAGACTGTTTGATAACAGAGATATCAGGAAGGAGACAGGGAGAGATAAGGAAAGAATTAAAGGAAACTAGGAAGCAAAGATTGGAAGAATAAAAGATGCTAAATAAAAGACTTATGCCAGTAAGAAATCAGGAACTGAAAAATCTAGAGGCAAATGAAGGGCCAGGATGCGTAAAAAGAGCTTAAGCAGGGGAAAGGAGAGAGGCCCCTCTCACTGAGTCAGGTAAAACCTCCACCTTTTGTCAGCAACATATGCACCTGGGAGGCAAATACAAGGTAGATAAGTGTCTAACAGTGAGTCCAGTAGAGAAATCATTTATGAGATTATAATCATTCCTGGGATTTCATTCAGTTATCCTAAGGGTGTTTAGGGAGGAAAAAAAAATGAGGACATTTTTCTAAACCAGTACTGGGGGAGGTCTGCCTCCAGGGCAAATGTCTGGAGACGTTTTTGATGCTCAAGATTTGTGCCACTGGCATCCAACCAGTAGAGGCCAGGGAGGTTGCTAGACACCCTGCAATGCACAGGACAGCCCTTGACGACAGTAAATTATCCTGCCCAAAACATCAATAGTGCCAAGTTTGAGAAACCCTGTCCTAACTAACAAAACCAAAGGAGGGCTGAGGATTCCATGGGAGCTCTAATTTGGTTGAGCCCATGCCCACACTGAGGACAAGGTCCCCTCCAAGCAATCTGGCTGCAACAGTTTTCTGGGGAACGTGAAGGATAGTAATTTTGTTACAGAACACAAGGGGGTCCAAGGGCCATATACTATTACCGAAAGGAACCCCCCAGGGTTGTTACATCCGCCGCTTTATAGGAAAGACAACTCTCAATGCCAGGGACTCGTGAAAAGGAAAGGAAATGTTTATTTAATGCTATACAGACTTAAAGTAGTGACCTAATGTCTTCATCAAAACCCCAAAGGCCCTTAAAACACCCACAAACACACACAGTCCTTCCTTCCCCCTTTGCCCAGTCTGGGGTACCGTATCTCAGGAAAAGAAATAGAAGTCCGTGGCTCAGGCAGCCCCCGGTTCTTCCCAGTAATCCGTGCTTGGCTGGTAGGCCTCCCTCAGTTCCCAGCACCATCAGCTGTGTCGCCAGGATCTCTGCTAAAGCCGGGTGGTGGTTCCCCCTTCTAAAGCTGTGGGGGTCCCCACTCTGGCAAAGCTGCATGGTTCTCCTTTCTATTGCCACAGCCACCTCGTTCTCTGCAGTGCCACAACCGAGTGGTCCTCTGTCTGCACTGCCACAGCTGAGTGGTCCTCTCTGCACAATGGCTGCGGGAGTCTCCACTCTACCAAAACCTCATGGTTCTCCCTTCAATGGCTGCCACGTCTCAGTTTAAATCCCCACACCAATCTTCCTCTGCAGCCCCATTTCCGACTCCTCCCACAATTGGCTACACTTGCCAGCACTCTCATATCCTTCCAGCTTTACTGCACTGCCATAGTGAGTCTGGGCAGGCGTGGCCCCATGTCATGAAGCCAGCCATCTCCAAGCTCTCATGCAGGCGCTTTAAATCGGGGGAGTTGCCTCCGAGGTACATCATGTGTTGAAGTCACTCCCATTCCCCTGGCTCAAAGCATAGCCACAGCTACTTAACGTATCTGTGCACCCAGTTAAAGGTTATAGATATGTTAAATAACCACACCAAAGGTTAGCTGCAAAGCTGTTGCTGTACAAAACAGCTCTCAATGGCCCTGCTCCATGTGTCCCTTCCCCCAACCCACCCCTGAAGGGGGAAGGGGTGAGGACATCTTATATGTCTTTCTAATATTTCCCAGACACCCTGAGTTCTGGGCCCCATTCCAAATCCCTATTTGGCCCCCCGCTCTTGGCTGCACCCTGTTACAGTTCAACTATAGTTTATGATACTAATCATGGTGGCTGGTATTCCCGTACCCTTTTCACACTCCCCCTTCACGGAATCTCAGGATCCTTAATGATAAAGTCAAATTGTTGAGCTAATTTTTCCCCCCAAATCCTTCCAGCCTAAAAATCTACAATGTGATGAGGCTCCCCTGGAATGGTCAGGCTTCTGGGTGGCTGATTTTGGCAGTGTTATTCAAAGAGTCAGTGCTATCTATCTCCTTGGGTAATAGATTTTTCTATCAGCCTTGAAATATCACCCTACTTCAATTTGCAGGCTCTGATGCCAGCCATCACACCTAACTCAGGCATGGTCTGTTTCTGGCTGCTGTTTACATCATCTCGAGCCTATCTCAGGTCTGGTGGGAGCATATGCCACTTTTTCTATTACAACCACATCATAGACGGCCAGCTAAGTTCCTGGCATATTTCTAAAAGGAAGATATTGTTATAGAAAGAAGTGGGTGATTGAATGAGAGTAATTTTAGTGGAATTAGCTTTTACTTTGACATTTAACACATGTAATTATTTTTATTATACCAAATGCACATAATCAAAAAAGAAGAAAATGAAACTGTTCATAATCTCACTACCTAGAGGTCACTAAAATACTATTTGGGCATAATTTATTTTAAGTGGGAGACCATACTGTAGTTCTAAAATATGCATTTTCCCTTAGTAATGTATCATGAGCATTCTCTATGTCAACTCCTATGGTTCCATTTTTTACTTTTAAATGGCTGCATGGTCTGCTTTTCTGAAATGTGCAATAATTAATTTATCTAATCCATAATGATGGCATTTGTGTTCTAATCTTTAGTTATCAAGTATATAAAAAAACCAAAACCCTTGTATCTGTATATTTATATATTTGCCCAATCATCTACTTAGGATAAATAGTCATGAAAATGGAAACTCCATGTGAAAAGCAAGGAAACTTAAAGTTCTTGTTCATCTTTTTATCCCCAGTATCTATCTATAGTATCTAGTACATAATATAATCTCAATATGTGTTTGTTAATTAAATGTTTTAAATGGAATTATGAGAAAGAAGGCATGTATATACTACATTTTACCATGCATTGTTAAGATGATACAGAGGAAAATATACAGCTATGGTATATAATCCTATCAAAAGAGGTGCCTGTTTTTTATCTTGTTCTTGACAGTACTGGGCATCATTAGTATTTCAACTTCTGCCAAAATTGTAGTCAAATAATTATTTTACTTTATTCATCTTTAAGATAACTTGTGATAACAACTTTTTTGCTTACCTTATTTGCCCTGTATATAGCTTATGTTCTTTTTTTTCCCCATTGTTGTATTGAGATTTTTGTCTTCTTCAGATTGATTTGTAAATACTATTTATATATTAAAGATATCAACTCCCAGTTAGTTCATCATTCACAGTAAAGATTTTACTGTGTGCTCTTCATCTTTAACTTTATCATTTTATTTCTTATACACATACACACTTTGTCTGGACTAAAATATTTAAATCTATTTCTTGATGATTGGAGGGAGGGTCACACAAACTCAAAAGGTTTCAGAAGCCAAGCAGGTAACAGAAATGTGTAAGGCACTATGTATATGACCACATAATATTGTGTTACTGAAACAAACCAAATACAGTGAACATTTAGGGCTTCCATTTATTTCCTTCCTTACTTTCTTCTTCCCTTTTTTGTTCTCTTTCTCTCTCTCCCCCTCTCTCCCTCTCTCCCTCTCCCTTTCTCCCGCTCTATCTCCTGGTCAAGCTCAGTGCATCTGTGGCCAGTACCTCAGCCAGGCGCCATCAATTTGTGATGTCAGCTTTCATGACTCCTTAAATTTGTGCCTTTTTAAAAAAGTCTTCTCCATTCTAGGGCTGCAGAGATCTGTGTCTATACCTCTGTCTGTCTCTCTCTCTGCTTGTTGTTATCCATATCTGTATCATCTGCATACCCTCATGGATTAATTTTAATGTTTGTCTTATTTTAGATTCATATTTTAAACCCATCTGGATTTTATTTTAAAGGAGGGTATGATCAATAGAGTAGACTGTATTTTTTAAATAGCCATTTGCCTCAACACCATTTTCAAATTTCCTTTTTCCCACAAATTTCAAATGCCTGCTGTCATAACATGCCAATTTTTATCGACATACAAAAGTCTGTTTCTGTATATTCTGCTCTTTCCTGTCAATTTACTTTCTCCATCTTTGTCCATGCCACGACCTTTCTCTTCTATTTGGTACTTCCCTAAAGCAGATCTTTGCTGAAGCAATCCCTCATCACTCTGCACGAATCTCTGTACCATGCAGAATTCATTCAATATGTTTATGCACTTATTTCTTCATGTAAACAATTTGTCAAGTAGGAATGTTGATCAGAATAGAATGAAATTTAAATTTAGGAACAATTAACAAAGCAGATACTGAACTCTTAGTATCTGTCTACAATTATGAGTAAATTAATTCATTAAGTGATCTTTTGTTACTTGGGTACGATTTTATAGTTTTCTTCACCAAAGTCAAAGTCTTGCACTTTTCTTGTTAATTGGTAACTAGATAATTTGACATTTAATTGTTATTTTGAATTTACTATTCCGTTTTAATACTAATATATGGTGAACAATGGGTCAAGCCCTGTTGGTTGCCTACCCAACAGGAATATCTGATTCTGTTCCACTCTTGTGTCAGATGGCTCAGAGACAAACCCTGATTTGTTTCACCCAAACATGGCAGTTCTTTTCCCATTAGCAATAATCGGTTTGAGGAAGGGTTATTAGCCAGTTTTAGTAAGTGAGTTGTTGCGGGCAGGTTCACTAGAGGGCTTTCCATGAAAATCCTATAACTCTTAGAAATACACAGTAGAAATAAATTAGTTCTTTATCCACTGAATGTGACCATTCAGGATTCTTGTTAAGGGCAAAGTAAAATTAATAAAGTCGGTAAAACAGAAAGATGAAAAGAACCTTGCTACTTGATGAAATTACTGAGACACTCAGTGACCTCCTCTGGAGCCACACTGCTCATAGACATAAACCAATATGCACGTCCTTATTGTGTAAGTCAGTTAAGTTCTCAGTCAGTTGCAGCCAAAAGCACCATTGCTGATTTAAACAACCACCATGAACTATGGGTAAGAAACCAAGTAAAGCTGTCTTAAATCCTTAACTCCTGAAGCTTTTCATTTTTCGAGGAGTTCACTGTCTGCTAAGTGGAAAAATTAATTCCATCCTTCTAGAGTATGGTAACTCCTCTACATATAATAGGTCTACTGAAATCAATTTCATTTACTCATGGATGTTTTAATACCTCTTTTATAGCACCGGTTCTAGTCTGTCTTGTCTTTTTAATGAATAAACAAATCCCTCTGCCCCCATCAGAGGGGAGAAACAAAGCTCTCTGGGAGTATTATATTGCTTTTATTTTATTTTATTTTATTTTATTTTGTTTTATTTTATTTTACTTTATTGTGAGCTGGGGAATACAAACAACACAGTCATGTATAACATGTATATAATCACAGCTGTAACTGTAACTCTGGTCAGATGATTTAATCTTCTGGCTCTGACCACAGGTCGACAAACATCACCAGCAAATATTTAAAAGAGGAAAGGCTAACTACTCAGTAAACAATTGATATTTCAGCTCTTGTTTTATTCCTTCTGAGGTCAATGCCACAAGGTCATTTTCAAATTAGCCACTTTATCCTTCTTTGGTGAATGGGAACGCACATTATGTAATCTGTTATCAAAACTACTTATTTCACTCTGTTGATTTCTTAAAGAAAGGGCACACAATCAGTATTTTGTCCCTGAACTTACTCTATCACACACTAGTTGGCAAGTCTGACTTTAAGGAAAAATCTATAGGAGTATAATTCATTTACTGAGTATAATCATACCATCTGTCAACATGTAAATCTCTTGGGTTTGGTTCCAATAATAAACTTTAAAGCCCCCAACTATCAAATCAAAATGAAGAATTTCTTTGCTTTTCAGGTATAGGAGCACTTGCTGAATCTTAGATTGGGAGACCATCTAAGTAAAATAAAGCAGTAAGGAAAAAAGTTATGCAAACACTCTGCACGGTGAGTGGTGGTTGGAACTTAAGTTGTGTTTTCAAGAGAGATTAAATTGGAGATTTTGAATTCTACAGTCAAGTTTCTCATTGTAAAGAGGGAGGTTTTAGGTTTGGATAAGATGGCTGTTTTTCAGGAAGAGATCAACATCACTGGAAAACCACATTAGTTTCAAAGCTATATCTTCCGACCAGTAACTATAGCTTGAGCCATTCTGTAAAGTGTGTTAAATCTGTTTGCTCTCCTTAATATTAGACTCTCTGTGACATCTCCTGCAGCTGAGCCAGCAGCCAGAGACCACAGGAGAGCAATGACCGAAGGCCCTGCATCTGGAGGTCCCAGGGTTTCCTCTGCATGAAGCCCAACGCCCAGGCCCTCCAAGCTAATTGGATTTTCCCATCTTTTCTCAGCATCCATTTCTAGAAGGAAAAATTGATTGCATAGCAGTGAAAACTGAAGCAAGTGTGGAAGTGCAATCAGCTCCTAGTCTCTTTTCTTCCAGTTTAACTCTGGTCCTCTCCCTTGAACTTGATATATGATCTGGCTCTCTTCAGCTCCCACCCTGGTGCTCTGTAAAGACTCTGGCCATATTTGTCTTCAATGTTCCACTCCTGGCTGCCTTAGGTATAACCCACTATATTCATTTCTGCTTGGGGGCCAAAAATGTAGCCTGATGTCCCCAAGGGTGATATTTTTAAATTTATTTTTTATTTTTTTTAATTTTATTTTAATTGTTGTTGCAGTACAATTTTCTATCTTTTACTCCCATCCCAAACCACCCATCAAACCCTCCCCTCCTCCCTCCCATTTCCACCTGCCCCTAGTTTTTATCCATGTGTCTTTATACTCATTCCTGTATTTATTTTTTAATTTTAATTGTTGTTCCAGTACAGTTTTCTGTCTTTCACTACCAAGGGTGATATTTAAATGGAAAGAGAATTAGTAAGGAGCAAAGAAGAGAGGTGATGGAAAATTGCCCCAAAGGACGTTGAAGAGGAATCGTGTTCATGTCTGCACTGGAGGTCATCTCTGTGGGAGGTCATTGGTCAGGTGAGTTATATCAACAGACTTTAATAGACATCAGGATAGCAAAGGTCAGAAGTAGCAATGACTCATTTTGCAAAATTCCTCTGTATCTCACTTCTCTGATACTGAAGCCTGTCCTCTTCAAAAGTTCTCTCATTGCCACCTTGGTCAAAGCCCAATTATATCGTTAAGTGACGTTAGGGGTACTTGGTTTGTGGCCAAGTAACCAAACTCTACCTTTTTCACTGAAAGGATATGAGGAACAGGTTGTATAGTTTAGCTCTACACAGAGCTGGGGTTTGGTTCCTGGGGGCCAAAACTGGATTGTAAAGCCTATGTAACACAGCCAGGAATAAACGCAGCAAGAGGATGGCCATGCACACACCAGAGAGAGAGGTCTGGAACAGATGCATCCTCCTTATCTTCACAAGGAACTAACCCTGAGTCTCTGTTGGTCTTGGGGTAAAACCAATACCCGGATCTCAGACTTCTGGCCTCCAGAGCTGTCAGATAATAAATTTCTGTTGTCTAAGTGACTGTATTTGTGGTGATTTTTGACAACAGTCCTAGGACACTGATATAGCTAACCATTAGTTTCTCTGCATATGGACTTCTCCCTTGGGTGATTTGCTCTGCCCCAGAGCTTTAGCTGTGTTCCAAGAATGATCATTGCAGGAACAAGATAGCAGAAACTGCCAGTTTCTTTCAGCTTGGATCCAGAAACTGGTATGATGTCATTTCCTCTCTATTTTATTATTCAAAAATCAGGAGACCAGATTCATCATTTTGGAGAACAAGCATCAAATAATTTTGAGGCTATGTGTAAAAACCATATCAAACACTGAGATTGGAAAAGAGCATCAAAGATGGAAAGTTTTTGATATGCCCTGTAAAAGATAACAGGTAACACTTGTTGAGTACACACTATGCCCTAACCTTGTATTCAATGCTTGTTACCTTTCCACTGTCCCCGTAATCCTTTGATGTAGCTGTTATTGTTATCACTTTGCAATTTGAAATCAAAAAGATCAAGCAACCTCACTAGGGTCACATAGCTAATGACTAAACCATCATTTGGGACCAACATATCTGACTCCTGGGTCTGCACTTTCAGCCACTGTGATACTGCTGCATGGGTCTTTCAGGATGTATAGAAAGGAGTAACCATCTTGGAGATAATTCTAACCTGAAGCCTTCAAGCACATACCTGCCGGTTTCCAAGATTCTCTTCCAAAACACCCACATCCTCTGGTTTAAAAAAAAAAAAGAACTCAGTTCCCCTCCTTTCATTTTCCCATAAAGGATAAGGATGGAATCTTGCAAGTTCCATAAAACTTCCACAGATTTAAAGAGGACAGATATAGGCCAGATGAAAATGTTTGTTCCTCCAAGAATAAACTCAAATGTGTTGAGTTTATAGGCACTGGTAGGAGAATAAATCAGTTTAACTCTGCATCCCATCGTTCTTTACAGGTTTGTAACAAGGTGTACTTTGTTAGATTTTAATCTGCCTACATTTGAGACAGCAAAGCTCTCCACAATCATCTTTTAATGGCATTGCAATTTATAGACAGTAACTAATTTCAAACTTCATAGCACTTGGCTTTTATGATTATTTCAAATCATTTAAATGCAAATGAATTTCCAGAGAGAGAAAACATCAAATGCCCTTGAGTGGCTACGTGTAATAGAACTATGCACAGAAGCCACTGCAGGAATCAGAGGCAGTTGGATAGGGTTGGGTGGTACACTGTGTAAAAGTGTTTGCCTAAATCCCATTTACATTCTATTCCACATTATATTCTATTGACACATTTTTTCATTTTAATATGACTTATTTACTTAGTCTTTCCTCTGAAATCCTATCCACTTCTCATTGTAAACCTAAAATTTGAGTCAGAAAAAGGATAGTAATGCAACAGCCCAAAACAATAATTAAAGACTCCCAGATACCTCTTGCATCTCCACACCTTTGCAATTAATGATGTTACTTCATGATGCAGCCCAAAACTTCTATGCATGCATAAACTACTGCTTTTCCTTCAAGCTAAGCTAGTGTTTGCCTGCTGACCAAGTAATATTTCCTGCACAAATTGCTAAGAAAAAAATATGCATATGGTATTGGAGCACAGAAGTTTGGTCCCTATATGAAAGCATCTTACTTTGATAGTTCACAAAAGCATTGGAATTACTAGGGCAGAGTTTATTTAGAGAAAAGCTGTGGATGATGATATGTTCTTCATGGAAGATGGAAGATGAATGATACTTCATTTCTTCACTCTACGTACTGTATTCTAAGTTCTGGGTTAAGAATTGAGGGTATAAGCATCATCCATGGTCTCTATGAGTTCATAATATAAGAGAGAAAAAATGCAATTAAATAGTTATATGTCAAGAGCTGCGTAGGACTATAGACCAATGGCCCTCTCTGAGCCTTAAAGCATGTGAAGGGAAGGATGGGGAGGACAATGTGGTGGACAATACAGAGAACAGCTTGATGGAGCCGCTGTTTCCACTCCCCATCCTTGGGGTTTCCCCTTTACAATGCTTTTCAAATCTAATTTTTCATTATTTTTGATTAGCGATCCTCTTGTAGAGGGGAAGATTCATTCAAAGACTGTATCTGCCCTGCTCCATGCCTTGTGGCTGAACCCAACACCAAGAACATGGTAAGAACTCCATAAATATTTGCTAAATGCAAGCACCAAATTGAAAATTCCTTTACAAAAATTGGAGTCACCATTCTCACAGCTGGCTTTCACACAAATTATACGGTCTCATGTCTATCCCTTCTCTACCTGTACTGAGTCCCACTTGTCCACATTATCCTCTTCTGGTCTTTCTGTTTGGACCACAATCCTCTCTCTTCTCTATGAGGTTTTTCAAGGGCCACTTCAGTGATTTGCTGTCATTATAAGAACTGACCTGACAATGTTACTTCTAATGTTCTCTATGTCTCTGAATTCATGCAACATGAATTATCATTTCCATGACTGTCTGCATACAATTAATGTGTTGTTCTTGACTTCATGAACTGTATGTTTGTGTGTCCTTGAATGCAAAGACCGTTAAATCTTCTATGTCATGTTTTCCACTTAATAGAACAGCATATCCAGGCCTGATAGGTCCCTATGACCACTTGGACACTAAATATTGCAGTCCATTTTCTAGAGAAGCTACATGAATGGTCAAAGGCATGAAGTTCCCCACCCAGCATCAAATAGCATGTGCAGAGAGCGGGACCCAGTATTAATTTTCCCCAGTCCTAGGCTACTCTCATTTTCACCCTTCCATGTCGCCATTCCTAGATGCACAATAATAAATTACATGAAAGATGAGAATTTTAGCTCTTCAAGATCATTAACTTCCCCTCTTTGCATCTCCCTCTCCTCACCTCCACACTAAAAAGTCTGGAGTAGGGCACATTCTTAACCTCCTCACACCCCAAAAGGTCCAATGTCCACCTTCTGAGTCAACAGCTTTTGCCACCAAGAAAAAAAGCACAAAAAAAATATGAATTTTAAAAGTGAACATTGTGATATATGACATAACAAACTTCTAATCCTCATATTGCAATGTAATTACCTTTTACATTAACTTGTGCTCAAAAAGAACTAGGAAGGGAGTACCGTGTGTAGATATTACTCCTAATCTTCTCTAAGGAGCTTAGAATCCAATTAGATAGACTGACAAGGGAAACAGCAATTACAGGGAGAAAATGAGTCATCTACTCAAGGAATAACACAAAGCCAGCCCATGCACAGGTTCACTGAGTGCTATGTATTTCCACACACAAACCCCATTCCTTAACTGGACGAGGATTTCAGGAAAAGTTCCACAATAATGTTTGGAAAATATTGTAAAAGCAGATTAGTCAGACTCTGAAAGTGGCCCACTGGAGGTCACAGGACACGACGTGTGGTACACAATAACCACATGGGCAGACACTTTGGAGTCATTGAGATCTGGATTGAATCATCGCCACAACATCAATGTACAACGTGGATCAAGTGGATTTAACACCCATACTTCTCATACAGTCATCTTTGGGCAAAGGTAAATAAACTATTTTCCTTGTGTGTGTTTTTGTATGTGTGTGGTTTTAGTAGGATGATTTGCGCAGTTCCCAGGGCATAGCAAGTGCTCAATAAAGTTAATATAACAGAAGATCAATATTTATTAAATTGAATTCACACAGTTTTAGAAAGGTATATTGCTGAGACAATTGCCTCAATTTTTTTCTGAAAGCCAGAGATTGTAAATAAGTCACAGAGCCTGGAGAAGGAATGGAACAAGGATAGGAAGTTGAATAATAATTGCCACTCATATTTGTAAAGTGTTTTAAATACTCTCTTCTGTTTTTATCTCACTGAATAGTCTCAGCCGTTCTTGAAGTGGGGAGAAAAGGGGTCATTAGACTCACTTTAGCGATGAGGGCAGTACATGATTTTTTTTCAGTCACCTCCAGAAATGTGGACCTGGTTCTCATACCCATGATTTCTAAATCCCCAACTTTTCCAAAGTAAATATTTTCAAAGTTTGTGTCAGAAGACTTTCAAGTAGAAAACAAGGATTGGAATTTAATAGTTGTTAAAAAGGGTTAGATATTATGCTTATGATAATATATTATATATAAGGGAGGGTTGATGAATTATAAGAAGGTGATAAGTGTGGGATGAGTTGACACTAATGTGGAGTGAATCATTCAGATCTTAATCTATAAACAATAGATTCCTTTTGCTAAATGTCTTATCAAACACTTTTTAAAAATTCATTATGGAAGTTAAATTCTGAAAGCTGGCCTTCTAGGAAGACTGTAGACTCTTTGGAGAAAAATTGCTTCCTTCTATAGCCCCGGGCTTGGCCTTGGGTCCTGCATTCAGAAGGTGTTTAATAAATTAATTGATGAGTGAGTAACTATAAGAATGAATGTCCCATGTTTGAGTCAGAAATTAAATCATGTGATACAGGCTCTAAATGCCATGTTGTTAGCGACTTCAACATTATTGTGAAATTATTAAAAGTAGAGAGAAGCATTATAGTAAATGATGAAAAGAAAAGGGGGTAACAAAATGAAAGAGGTCAAGGGCAGGAAGAACCAGGGCAAGGCTGTTGAGGAGGAGGAGGAGACACTCACCTACATCATCTGAACTGATTTTCCTAATTCTGTGAAACCTGGATTATAACTCGTATTGAACGTAAAAAGACTAATAGTCAAAGGGTCTGGGCAAGATCAAATCAATAGGTGAAGTTAAAGATAGGAGGACTACATTGTTAACATTTGTCCGAGGAGGCGCTGACTCTTATTGCTGGTACAGCCAGCTCAAGACCATGTGGCTCATCTAACCACTTCACAGACAAGGGGACAAGGACCAAAGAGATCCTTTTGGTTACCCAGTTTCGCCCAAATGTCTGCTTAGTGTTTCAAATGTCTCTTCATTTGATTGACACAAAAGATGTGTCATGGGTCCTTTGGGAGGCTGCAGGACTCATAGCAGAGGCTGATCAGTTCGGGACTGGAGAGGGCACTGGAAGTTGCTATTTCACTTAATGCACCTTCTTTTCGTAGCAACCATGCCAATCTGGGAAGCTCACCGAAGGCCAGAGCTTAGTGGGTACGATTAGCCTCTCCCTCTGCTCATTAACTGGCCTTGAAAAAACCTCAGGAAAAGCCAAAATTCAGATCATCCAAAGACCAAAACAAGAACGCTGACCTTTCCAAGGGCAATCAGACTGCATGGAGCTGTGCAAGGGGGAAGGACTTGTTCCGTGAAGATCAGCTACTCTTCTCAGCAGACGTGGCGCTCTGGGAATCAGAAAGCTTAGCGAAGGCTCCAGAATCGGTGGGCACCGATGAGCCTGGCGGCTGCCCCATGCTGACACTCCACTGGAGCCACAGATGGGCATCTGAGAACACGGGCCTTCCCTCCCTGAGAAAATTCGGAAACTTCTCCCAGCTGGATACAGTGGCATTCAAGATAATAAACACTAATGTACTATGCGAAGTACTTTACGCCCCATGAAAAATACAATTATTTCAGCACATAGCACAGTATCCATTCTCATAAAGGTAGAGTTCAGAAATCTTTGGCACTTGTATGCAATAACTTTTTTCCAAGGCAAGGTTCGTTGCAAATGATGACATATCAAAAGCCATCTGAGTGCTGTTCACTGATGCAGAGTTACAGGCCAGAACTTTCCTTTAAGCCTTGTTATTCCCACGACTGCCTCAGAAGCACCTTGAATGGGCTTAATTTAAAACCGTTTGGTGTAAATAAGAGGAATCTCAACAGCATGCTTGCTTGTGTAATTATTTGCTTAATGTCTCTCTGCCCACCTGACCTGTTGCCACCCCGAAGGCACGACGCGTGCCTGACTTTGCTCAGTGTGGCATCGCCAGCACCCGGCACAGCGCTCGAGGCCGTGGGTGGGAACACGCTCTGTGAATCCTTGAAAACAAGCTCTGAAAGGCAACAGCTAGCAGGGAGTGGTCTCGATTCACTCATCAGAATCTATTTTCAGGAAGCAATTATGTTCAGCGGAGTTGAAAGTGTTTTCTCGGCGAGTTCACTGGCTCCCGACAAACAAACAGAGAATTATTGTGTGACTGATGCCTGGCAGACATTCGAAATGACTCCCAAGCCTATTGTTGCTTGTCACCATGTCTGAAACGCCCGTCCCTCTCCCCAGCTCCGTGTTCCACAGCCCATTGTCTGCGAGGCATCCATCCATTGTCTCCGAGTTCCCCGCATCAGACGCCTGCGTCAACTCCTTTCACACTGCAGCACAGCCGCTGAGCGTAAGTGCACTTTCATCTTCCTTAGGTATCACGTCTAAAGAAAAACCTGCGGGGGGCCCATTCTTCTGATTAGATGGGCGCGCCGACAGAAAAATACATTGAACCTCTGTCTTTCTGTGAAATCCAATATTTCACAATATAGTATTTGACACAGCTCCGGTTGCATCGATCTGAATCAGACCATTGTAGCTCACCAACAGAACATTCCGGGTTATTATGTTGCATGGATAAAGAGAGATTTCAAGGCCCAAGGCGTAAACAACGTCGTGCGTCTTCATTGCTGGCTCATTGACGTGCTGGGTATTAATTACAGCTTCAGAAAATGTTTTGCTGGGTGCGTGAACTGCAGTTACGTAATGGCCATGCTCCAGGATGCAGGTGGAGCACTTTATAGGGTCATGAGGTCTAAGATGTGGATTGAGGATTCTTTCCAGCTGGAATCTCTGCCCAGGGGGAGGGTCAGACACCTCCACAAATTTGGCCAGTGGTCATTCTTTTCACGGAGGTGCCTCCTGCCTGAAGATAACCAGGAAGACCCCAGAGGGGTGGAGACCCTTGAGGAGTCTCCTTGAAGAGCCAGTTGACTTCATTTGCTGGTACCAGGGTGGGGGAGGGGAGACACACCCCAAGCAGGGGGACCGGAATGCGCAAATGAGAGAGAGCACACAATATCTCGACTCTGCGGCTCATCTGTATTCCTCTGAAAGCACAAGATTGGAGTATTCCACCTGGGACCAGCCAAATACTGAAACGCAAAGGCTGTAACAGAACTCTGCTCATTCAGGAGTCATTCGTCTGCTGGGCACCCAAGGCTTGCAATCCACAAAACCTTGCGGAATTTCTCAGTGAACAGATTCCTGGTCAGCCCTCTTTCTTCCTGAAGTTATGAAATGAGTTTTTAACCTTATTTCTCACTGCATTCATGCCTCTGGAGAATATTTTAATCTCATCTCTTTTGTTAATGGTATGATATTTTAATATCATCTTTTTTGTTAATGATATGAGCCATCAATCCCTCTGCCTTTTGTCCTATCAGCAAGTTGTAGAAGCACCTTGCCTCTGTCTCTGTGCACATCTTTTCTAAAACGCTTGTCCAGGATCGGGTCAGGAGAGCCCTGTGGTAGCCTGGGAGAGGACTGACTGGGAAATCCCACAGAACTGTTGGTCAGCAGCCTCTGTGGGTGGTGCACCTATTTATCTTTGACTATGACTTCCATGATTAGTTTTTAATCACATGATTTCTGCCCACATAATGCAATGTAAGGGAGAGACACAGAGAATGAGACAGAATTTAAATGTGAATTCTGACTATACCACTGCCTGGGCCTCAGTTTCTTAATCTCTAAAATGGGTTTAATGATACCTTCTTCTGATGAATAGTTTGAAAATGTAACTCACTGATTCTCAAGGATGGAACCTAATAGGTCCACAAGCATACAAATACCTGCAGGTGCTCATACTCAGGCTGGTACTGGTCCGTGCCCAAAAATAAACACTGCTGCTTCTCAATGCGAGGCGTTGAATAACAGAATATTTTCTTTTTTTTAAGATTTTATTTATTTATTTTTAGAGAGGGAAGAGAGGGAGAAATAGAGAGAGAAACACCAATGTGCGGTTGCTGGGGGTCATGGCCTGCAACCTAGGCATGTGCCCTCACTGGGGATCGAACCTGCAATGCTTTGGTTCACAGCCCGCGCTCAATCCACTGAGCTATACCAGCCAGGGCGAATAACAGAATATTTTCCTTCACCATTTGCTTAATCCCTCTGGGACATTTTCTCAGTAACACCCTTTAAAACATCTTTCGTCTTGCAAACAATGGCTTGCTTCATTGTGAAAGTATGAGGGCTTCCAAAAGCAATTACACTTTTCTTTCATCAGAAATACACTGATGCTCCTGAGCTGTCTATTTGTTTGCTTCAGAGCCCAATGAATGAGTGTGTGCAGATCAGACAAGGAACTATCCCTTCCACTTGCTCCCAGCTCACTTGCTCCATTGAGTGATCGAGAAATGCAGCTGTGCTTGGGCAGAAGCAGTTTCCTATAAGGGACCTTGTGAGCCATATCAAAAGCAGAACATTAAGTTTAACAGTTAGAACTGGGATCTCATCCCAGTCCACTTCCGAATCACTGTGCATCCTAGGAAAAATTATTTCACTTCTCTGAACCTTCATTTCCTTTTCTGGAGACTGGGCACAGTATTACCTACCTATCACACAGTTAAGAGATGAACATAAGATAGCAGAAAGGTAGCTCTTAATAATGAAGTAGGTTCTGAACAAATACCACCCTCAGTGACTTTTGCCTGGTTGAGAAAGCTCTTTTCTAACATGTAAATTAACGAACCACACCATTTTTATGGAGCATTTGCTGTGTGCAAGTACCATATAAGGATTAAAGTAAAAATTACGCCATCAATGAGGCATATGTTCTCATGTGGGTGATTTTCCTTAGATGCAAGTATACTTCATACAAGGTATGAGTGGTGATTATCATGAGTGCAGTTAAGGCAAAGGACTATGAGATTTCAGAGAATCAAGAAGGCTTCTACTTATGTGAGGCCATGAAGTTTTCCTGTAGACAAAGACCTTGAACTTGGCTTTAAATAACAGGAAATGATGGACATGAGGAGATCAGCTTTCAAGTTGGTCAAAGTTCCCTGGTTGCATGCACCAGAAAGAAAAAATCAAAATAATAATTATCTCAAGGATAAGGAAGAATTTGCTGGAAAGAACATAAAGAAAAAATTGAAATACCAAGCTTGAGGAAAGCTAGGAACCAGGACCTGTCTGGAGATGTAATTAACAGAAGCCTATATAACCCTTCTTTCTAGGATGCAAATTGTATTAATAAATACTATTCTGTATATTGTATTTTAGTATCTGATGGAACAACCACTCCTTTGTCTTAAGTTACCATTTGCAGATTAATTTTAGAATCTACTTATTCTTGAAACTATTTCATCAGTACTATGTCACAGGATACAAATCAATGCAAAACTCAATCATATGTCTTTACACTACCAATAATCTATCAAAAAACAAAAATTCAAAACACAAACCATTTAGAGTCACTCAGAAATGAAATACTTAGGTATAAATCTGACAAAACACAAACATGAGCTATATGTAGAAAAACCACAAATCCCTAATAAAAGAAAGCAAAGAACATCTAAATAGAAAGACATGCCATATAGATTTATTGGAAGACAGTATAGTAAAAACATTAATTCTAAGCAAGTTGGTCTACAGATTTATCACAATTCCTACCACAACCCCAGCAAAAGCTACATAACTATAAACAAATTTATTTTAAGTATTATATCGAGAGGTAAAGAATAGCTAAAATTATTTTGAAGAGAAGAGTCCGGTGGAAGGAGTCATATTATGAGACTTTAAGATGTAGAGGGTAACTACAGACAATTAAGACGGTGCACTATTGATGGAAGGCCTGGTACCCAGACAATGAAAACAGAACAAAGAGTTCAGAAATAGATGCACAAAAATATAGTCAATTGATTTTTGACAAAAGTGCAAAAGCAATTCAATGATGGAAGGATGTCTCTTCAGCAAATGGTGCTGGAACAACTGGACACCAAAAGGCAAACACCAAACTTCACCTGAATCAATTTTTTTACAAAAATTAACTCAAAATAAATTACAACTCTATAACTAAAATGGGAAAACCTAAATTTTTATAAGAGAACTTAAGAGAATCTTTGTTACCTGGGATCAGGAAAAGAATTCTTAGACATAGTTATCTATGAGAGAACTGAAAATAAAAGTGGATAAATCAGAAAATAAAAATTCAGTGTTTTTCTTTATGAAAAGCTCTGTAAAAAGGATTAAAAAGCAAACCACTGAAAGAGTAAAACTATTTGCAAATCACATGGTTGACAGAGGACTTCTAGCCAGAATGCATTTTCAAAAACACTCTCTAAACTCCATAGTAGACAACACACAACCCAGTTAGAAGGGAAAGCAGACTGGAACAGATGCTGTGCCAAAGAAGATATATGAACGATGAAGAAGCATGGGGGTATATACTGAACATCACCAGTCATTAGAGAAATGCAAATTAAAACCACCATGAGACACCGCTGAAAGTCTATTGAAATGACTTAAATAACACAGTACCAAATACTGAGGACAACGTGGATACACTGGATGTTTCAAACACTTTCTTTTGAAGTTAAACATACTTTACAACACAACCCATCAATGCCACACCTAGGTGTTAACCCAAGAGAATTAAAAAAATACATATTCACATTAAAGCCTCTATAAAAATATTCACAGCAGCTTTAATTGTAATAGCCCCAAACTGAAAATGATCCAAATGTCCTTCAAGGGGTGTATGGTTAAACAACTCTGCTGCATCATATAGAGGGCTATGACTCAGCAATAAAAAGACACAGATTACTGGATGAATAGATCACAAGATCATTATGCTGAATTTAAAAAGAAAAAACAATCTCAAAAAGCTGCACAGTCTAGGATTTCACTTACATAACATCCTCCAAGTGACAAGATGATAGAGATGGAGACTAGATCGGTGCTGCTGCGGGTGTCAAGGAAGAATGTGATTATGAAGGGATGGCATGAGGAATTTTCTATGTAGTGAAGGCGTGCAGTCTGATATTTTAACTGTGGTGGAGGTTATCCAGATCTACGTGGGTAATAACAATGTTATAAAACTACAGACATACTAAAAATAAGTGCGTGCAAAAACTGGGGAAGCTGAGTGAAATTTGCATGCTTGATATACTATGCCAATGTTAGTTTCCGAG
Source organism: Phyllostomus hastatus (assembly GCF_019186645.2). Lineage (NCBI taxonomy): Eukaryota > Metazoa > Chordata > Mammalia > Chiroptera > Phyllostomidae > Phyllostomus > Phyllostomus hastatus. The sequence continues at coordinate 6,764,042 of NW_025333709.1, forward strand.
TATGAAAAACGTACTATAATTACAATATATAAAATTTTACTATTGACAGAAGTCAAGTAATGGCACGGCACACTTCACTCTTTGGAGACTTTTTGTGGGTCTATAATTATTTGAAAATAAAAAGTTTAACATGTACGTAAGTGGAACTTCACTCTGTATATTCTTCTGTCCCTCTTTTGTCCTATTAGCATTGTTTGGGGGCTTCATCCAGGGAACTAGGTATAGCTGTTACTTGTTTCCATTTCTGTGTAGCATTGCACCACTTATTGTTTATCCTTCCAGAGACACTTGCTTTGTTTTTTTCCAGTTTATTTTGTGGGTGGTGTTTTGCTGTTGACAACAACAGTGCTATGAACAATCAGGGTACACCTGAGGCAATTTCTGTAGGCCATTCACCCAGGAGAGTAAACACTGACTCCTACAGGATGCGCGTGTTGAAACTCACTCTCCAAGGCAGTTCTACCAATTTGTACCACAACAAGTAGTTGTACGCAATTTTTTTTAATCTTTTAAAATCTTTTCCAGCCTGGTGATGGGGGTCAGTCGCTCATTGTTGTTCACTTTTGCATTGCCCTTATTAGAAGCCAGGAAAAGAAAATAAATAACACTTATAAGAAAACAGGAAAGAGAAAAAATGGTCCAGCTGTTCGATTCAGTACATTAGGGGAACAAGAGAGTAAGTAACAAGTGAAATGTAAAGTAAAAGCAGAAACTATAAGCCAGGCGGTATTTGTGAGATCACAAATACCATATGATCTCACCGCTAAGTGGAACCTAATCAACAAAACAAACAAGCGAGCAAAAGAGAACCATCAACATGGAAATAAAGAACAAACTGACAGTGACCAGAGGAAAGGTGGGAGGGAGATAACAGGGAAAGAAGGGGAAGGGTCAACTCAAAAAACCTGTGTAAAGACCTATGGATAAAGACAATGGGGGAGGGGGATTGAATGTAGCAGGTGCAGGGTAGGTAGGGCAGGGGTGAGTAATGGGGACAACTGTCATTGAACAACAATAAAAAAACACAAAAAATAAAAAAAGAAACTTAAAATAGGAAAAACAAATAAATAAGAAAACAAAAAAGAAAATAAGGTATGATAATACCGTATGTTGAATTTTTTGAAACATCAGAAAAAGAGAGAGAGATCATATAAGAAAGAGAGAAAACACAAAATAAGCAATATTGGTAGTTTTCTAACTACCAACACAAATGTTTTAAAATTGCTTAAATAAAACAAAAAAGCAAATTGACTTTTTAAAAACTGTACACATTTTAACATCCAAGCCTCAAATAGTTCACAGACCACATTCTCTCATGATGATGCTGCAAACCTGGTGATAAATAACTGGATGACAGGTAGTAAGTGAGTAGAGAGACAGACAGGTAAAACACACGTGGTGGGAAAGGCCACAGAGATGGTAACTGGTAAAGAAATGTAGTGTCTATGAGGCTAAATTAAGAAAAATTAATACTGTGTGAATGTAGAGACTCAGTTGTGTCTGAATTAGCTAACTAGGTGATTAACATAAGAATGTGTTTTACGTATTAGCTCTCTGTATATTAATAATAGAACTGTTCATAAGATACATATCTATGTGTAATATATCTCCACACAGAAATTTTACAATATTCTCAATAGCTAACCTAAAACCTATGCAACTTTATATCAATTAATTAAAATCTAGATGGCATGTACAATCATGTCAGTGTCCAAGATTTGCCTAATTTGACATCCTTGTGAAATTATAGAAAATAAACTTCTTCGTGTACTTCAAAGTAACTCTTTTACTTTCAGCGATTCATTTCATTAGCTTGTAATCCCTTTTAATCTATCCAGGCCACACAGATGAATCCTTCTCAGCTCCTTAATTTCTCTGTATTAAGGGGCAAACTCTTCTTCCCCACTTCTTATACTTTTTCATTTCTGCATAATTGAGTACACAACTGTATACTATTTTAGTTCAGTGTAATAAACCCCAGTTGTTCACAGGTATCAGCCACCATCTCTGATATCTCCTTAATCAGTAGTAGAAGGGATATTTTGATTGCCCATACCTCTTCCTTTTTTGTTTTACTTTCAGAACTTGAATAATGGAGAGAATGTCATTTATTGGGTCTTTATGAATTCTCAACACCGCTCCAACCTTAAAAGCAAATATATATACATATATATGTATATATATTTATACACACATATGTATATATATATTTATACACACACATATACACATATATAAATAAAATAAAATAAAATATAAAAAACTGTCGGTGCCGTTCTGTATTCAGAAAGCACCTGCATCCAGTTGCACAGGGAAAGGACTTATTTTCCTCACCAGGTTTCTGATTGCGCAACCCACACAAGAGGGGAGAGCAGAAAAGAAACTGGATGAACTGTTACATAAAAGAGAATAACTTTAGTTAAGCTACTGGAATTTGGAGACTCTATATATCAAAAGCTACATCTTGTTCCTAACAAACGTTCCCCATAAAAATAAGTTATGTTGCATTGAGAATTACAACTTAATAGAGGTGCAAAGAATTACCAGAAGTCCTTGTAGAAAACCAAAGCAGCATTTGTGTACATGATTTTATGACAGGTGTGTGAACGTATTTTTGACTTTATTTATGTTTGTTTTTAAAAGAATGTGAAAATTAAAAAAAATATATCAAAAAGAAAATGAAATTTTCCAGGAGAAATGTGGTCCAGTAAATGGTGTTCTATGACACTTCTCTGAAAAAAAAAGAGAAATACTTTAGCAATTGAAAAATTTCATTTCATAAATTAATTAGCACTTCCCAGTGCCTGGTTTTCTCAGCTTATAAACAGTTCTATTATTAATATACAGAGAGCTAATATAAAAATCACATTCCTTTGTTAATTACCTAATTAACTAACCCAGGCACAATTAAGCCACTAAATTCGCACTATTAATTTTTTGTAATTTGGCCTCATAGATACTAAATTTCTTTACAAGTTAACATTTCTGTCGGTTTTCCCACCAATCTGATATTTTATATAGACCACTGAACTTCTTAAAATGCATGAACTCAGAAATCATAAGTTAGAGGTCTCTTACATAGTTCCATGGGTCTCATTTCTAGAGAATTTTGTCCAACTTCACCCTAAGAGCTCATTAAATAACATCACCCAGCAAGTAGCATTTTGCACCTCAAATAAAATAATCACTCCTTTCTTTTTTGAAAACTAACCACATGACAGCGAAAGAAGGAAGAATGTAGAATGTGTTGAGTGCTTGCCAGTATGTGAAAATCCTCCTTGATGACTGACAGTTTGAAAGCTAAAGACTCATATTTTCCTTCTTTTTTTCTGGGGCCATTGGAAGTGGCAGAACCACTGAATGGTTTCATTCCACATATCAAGGTTAGGATGATGGCTGTGGTGCTGTAGCTCGGCTGGACATAGACCTTGTTGTATAGTTTCCATGGGCCATGTTTCAGGGGTGAAGATGGCTCAGTGTGAGAGCCTATAGGTATGCTAGAGGATGACCCCAGGAAGGGAACAGACACAGAGACTGTCCAAGCCAGGCATGACATGGTGAAGGCAGTTACACTTCAGAGCAGCAGCAGCTTCAGCCATGTAAGAACAGTGATGCAAGGAGACTTGATCTGGGATGGTGAACACACAAAACAATACACAGATGATGTGTTATAGAATTGTACACCCGAAAACTATATGAAAGCTTTTGTTAACCAAGGCCACTTCAATAAATTCAATAATTTTTTTAAATAAGTGAGCATTGAGTCGATAAAAGAAAATGGACACATTACTCATGAGACACCATGTAGCATCATGATGTCAAAGAACAGAATTATGCTCCTTAATGGACATTTCCCATTGCTAACCTCCAGCACTATAACTGGTGACCTTTAATCATATCAGGGGCAACGCACTGATGCCTCCTGGGAATTTGACTCAAAACTGCGTTCTGAACTATGATTAAATTATAGGCTTACACACAAACTTGAAAAGTAACTAGATTGATCTAACAGACTTTTAGAATCTGTGAGATTGAATTGGTTACTAATAGAGCAATAGCCAGAGTTTATACCAATTTTGATGTTACCTGTATCTCTTGAGCTGAGATAATAAAATATATTCCACATCTCAGAAGAAGTATTGTTGAAACATTCTAGACTTTGCAGATGAGAAGACATGAGTGTAAATTAATCCTCTGCCACTAAGCTGCCTGGGTACCCTTGGGCAAGCTATGTCCCCTTGCCAAGGCTCACTGGCCTTCTTGGATGTCAGAATGGGGATAATAAAATACCAGACAGGTTGGTGTGACTCAGATGTCAGTGTCTACTAAAGTCCTTTGAGTAATTGAACTTCATTATAATTGATCTCACATCCTGTAGGAAATCCTTCACAGTGGTTCTGAGAATTCCTAAGATTTTTGCATTTCTCCCAGTCACCTTCAGCTTTAATTGCTACCTCCTGCTAAAATTTCAATCTTTATTCTGTGTCTTGTGGCTTGCTACTTAACTATGCTCCAGTGTGAACCCCAATTTGGACACATGTTCTTCTCTTTGATTCCTCGGTTGCCTCTGGTAGATTGTTGTATCTTTAGGGGATTGACAGTGCAATAGCAGAGAGAACATGCATTTATATTAGGTATTTAATTTTTCTGATATTTTAGAGCTCTTTTCTATTTCTTGCAAGTTGGGATCACCCCTGACTATGGTTTTCAGTGCTGTCTCTCATCTCCCAAACATGTTTTTCTCCTTTGAGCTCTCTCCTCACACAATTCCTTTCTTCCCCCTTTACATGTAATTATATATGTGTATATATACACACACATATACATATACATACATATATATACTTAAAATTATATACACATATAATATATACACACACACATATATATATACTTAAAATAAAGAACCACAAAAATGATTAAAACAAGTCATCATAAAATATCACTACCTAGAAACTTTAACGTTAATGATTAAAACTGTCTGCCTTGTTGGTTTGGGTAGTTCACCAGACCCCACTACGCTCTACAATGGCAATGGTAATGAGGGTGCTTGCTTCCTATTGTTGTTGTGACATTAAATGAAACATCATGTGCACAGACCTCAGGAAAACTGATCCCTTCCTGGCTCTCTGCCCTCATCGCCTTAGTTACCCATCCAAATCTTTCACTGCCTACACAGAGAACTCTAGTCCACTCTGCCAATCCCTGTTCCTGCTCCTCTCCCATGAGTTAATCCCATTTGTCTTACAGATCTCAACTGGGATGTCCCTGACCCTACACAAATGTCATTTTATATAGTCCCGCAACTCTAGAGAGTCAGCAAATATATTTCATCAGAATGCCTTACTTAATATGGGGAATTGTTCATTTAGTTTCCCTAGCACCTAAAATTGGGTCTGGAAATAGTAGACTTAAAGAAAATGTTGGTTGCTGTTGAGTAAATAAACACCACTGGAAAGTAAAACATATGCAGAAGGGCACAATAGAAGAAAAAACTAGAGTAAAAGAGAAAAATGTGCTTAATAATTTTTAATGATATGAAGTATTATTTGCTTTGTGATCATTTCACTAGATTGTGGCCTCCCTGGGAAGAGAGACCATGTATTACTCATACCATGTACTCAGTGACCAGAAACATATTTGACTCTGGAGCCCCACATAATAAATTTGTGTTTCCTTAATTATCCCACTGCCCCCTGAAAATTATCAAGGTAATCACACAGTCAATTGGATTCTATTACTGTCTTTTCAAAAGGAGGATTCACACTGATTGTCTTAGGAAGCCATCCGTCACATAAAGTGAGGCCAACCTGTATGCTTTGTTTAAGGCTGAATGAGTCATTTTCTCTTTCCAAGTTCTACCCACATTTAAAGGGCAACACTCTCTCTCTGGCCTGGAGTATGCTTTGTTGGCTAATACAGTTCTTCCTAAAGAAGACAATGATCAGGTTTCATCCCATTGCAAGTAGCGCATAATTCATAAAACCCATGGAAGCATAACAATGTGAAAATGTCATATCTCTAGCAGGAAAGTCTATATCCCAGTTTAATGACAAAAGCACTGGAAATGCAACTAGTCCATATGTATGTACACAGTAGCCTTTCAGAGAGAAACAAAAGATCTACAAGCTGAAGCCCCAAAAGCCAGCCACCCAAACTACCCACAGAGATGATGAATGAGCTGTCAAGGAGATGAATAAACAGCAACACTGCCATCATATTCAATACTTTATTTTTATCAAATAAATGTCATTATAAAGATACCTCATTTGAGAATAATTCAGTTGGAGAGGATTGTAGAGATATTATTAATAAGAGTGAGTAACATTTATTTAATATTTTCTAGGGGCTTGGCAATGTATGTGAGTTACCAGATACAGTCTTCGCAACAACCCAGTGAGATGGTTAAATTGGTCCCATTGTTACAGATGGGGTCACTGATGCAAAGAGAAGTAACTTGTTCCAAGTCTCATAACCATAAAATGGCAGAACAAGAATTTACACCTAAACAGTATAGTTCTAGAACTTGGTCTCTATACCTGAATTCATCTCTTTACCATGTAGAGAGAGACAACAATGAAATCATAGCTACGGTTAATGGAATTCTTGATGTGAATATCTGTATAAACTGCATGCATTCATTGTGTTGTTTACCTTTCAAAATAACACTGTACATCTTAATGTAAACACCTGGAAAAGAAATAATTATGGGAAGCAAGCAAGTCAGTTAAACCCAAGGAATCTCAGAAATGTTCAAAATTTGGTGTTACTACGTACTATGAAAAATGTAGACGAGATCAGGAGTTGCAATCCTCTTTACCATAAATAGGAGGCTAGCGGCATCTTCCCTTTTCATGCAGGAGACTAGAGTTTATTCTTCAGGGATAAGAAAATCAGAGAGGTCCTAAGACAGAGTTAGCATGTACAGTAATTGAAAATAAGACACTGAAAATATATTACATGGAAGCTTGCACAGTGGATGGGGAAAAACAGTACCATTCTTTATTTTTAAATACCAGCAGAATAAATGGTAAGAGGTAGTTTTACCCACATGCCTGGGTCTTCCCCAGGTTGACCTGAGGCTGAATTTAGCTAAACCCTTCTCTCTCACCAAGTAGTCTCAGGCACTCCCTATGTTAGTCTCCCTAATAGCGTGTATTCAAGGATCCAAGAGACTAAGGCAGAAGCTGGCTGTCCTCTCAAATGATAGGCCTAGGCTAGAAAGCGTCAGATCCACCATGCTCGATGAGTCAAAGCAGTCATCCCTGGTTTAAGAGGAGAAAAACAGATCTCAGCGTTCAAAGACAGGGGTAGCACAAAATCTGGTGCCAGCTTTAGTCCTCTATTGCCCATCCTCTGATCACAAATTATTTGCATTTCTTCTAAATCTAAAATATACTCTCTCGCTTCCCAGACTTCATAAGTAACATCCATCATCATATTAGCTCAAAGTCCAAGTTTTTGCATATAAATCATGCCCAGGAATGGTGAATTTCTTCAGGGATGGTTCCTTAAGTATGGTTTCTCTCAATCTAAAGACTTAGAAACTAAACACACCTTTTATAGGGCCCCTGTACACTCAATATACAGTGCTGCAACAGACAGAGTCTAACTACCATAGAATCTCCTGCTTAAAATGAAAGGAACTAAGGGGTATGTTGTAGTCACTAGCATAGAGAAAGTTTGAAATTTAGCCAGATGCATATCTCCAGGTCTTATATTTAATTCTAGTACTTCTGTCTGAGAAGTTTCACCATGATTCTTTTTTAAAAAAACATATTTTATTTATTTATTATGAAAGAGGAGAAGGGAGGGAGAAAGAGAAAGAGAGAAACATTGATCAGTTGCCTCTCACACACCTCCAACTGGGAACTTGGTCTGTAACCTAGACATGTGCTCTGACTGAGAATCGAACCTGCGATCCTCCAGTTTGCAGGCTGGCACTCAATCCACTGAGCCACAGGGTCAGGCTGGGGTTCCATGCCCATTGACTTTCCTCTGGGCTTTTGGTTCCATCAAAAACCATCTTTTCTTTTCATATTAAATAGAATATATTCCAGCCTGATTCCTGCTGAGAAGTTGGAGGCCCTGAGAGCTCTCCTTATGCTAAACTCTGTCTCTTTTTACTCAGAGCTGGTGTTATATATGCCGTTTAAATTATTTTTAAATGTCATGATTTTCCTTTGAATCTTACTGGGGTTCTCTACATTCAACAGTACTGACATCCATTTATTTTTATGATAAAGATTCTCTTTTTATTTGGCTATGAGGTTGCTGTGGGACAACATCTCTAAAATTCTTCAGAGTCCTTAGGCCTACAGGGAGAGTCAAGGAGATATCCAAGAGGAACAAGACAGAAATATCAGTTCTCCTAAAAGCTAGGTCCAGGCTTGGCATAGCATCACTTCTGCTCCACTCCAAAGATCAAAGCAGTCATAAGCTAGCCCATGTCCCGGGGAAGAGAAACAGATTCTCCCTCTCATAGAAGGGTTATCATAGAATCAGCAGCCACCTCTAACCTGCCACAACTATTTAAGAGAATGTAGGAAAGGAAGAGAGACCTGGATGTGGGAGGGCTAAATGCTCAACTAATACAATACAGAGTCAACGGACAACATTGACAACTAGCGAGGGAAGAAAGAGAAGTATAAACAAGAAGTATTTACACTTTTGGATATAAATACCAGAAATAATGGCTGTAAGAGCTGAATGTAGGAACCTCTAGGGAGAGGATTTGTGGGTAGGGAGAGATGGTTTTCTGTAGCTGAGGCCGCCGTTGGCATTCCACACAGTTGAAGGGACACTTTGGCAGCACCAGGGGCTGCTTTATAAGTGCACGATCTTTGCAGATGCTCAGGGCCTCGCGCTTAGAAGGACCCATGCTTGGCTCAATGTTCCGCTGTTACCATCCTGAAATTCTTACTGAAAATAAATCCCTGCATTTTCATTTTGCACTGGGTCCTGGGTGGCACATCTCTGTGTCCTCCACAGCTCCTACTCTGTGAGAGTCTGATGTGACCTGATAGGTGTCCCAGCCATCAAAGGTGCACCTTCAAAGTGAAAACAACGTAGTGGATGCTGCCTCATAGCTATGCAGATCCAGGGTAAAAATCCAAGCTATCTTTGGCAAATATGTTGTCCCATGTAGTTGGTTTTCTTTTCATTTTAATGCTGCTTTCTTTAGCCATGAAGAACCCTGAAACACCAATCCAAAAGAACCTGTGCAACCCAATGTTTATAGCAGCACAATTTACAATAGCGAAGTGCTGGAAGTGACCTAAGTCCCCATCAGTAAATGAATGGATCAAAAAACTGTGGTACATTTACACAATCGAATACTACACCACAGAAAGAAAGAAGGAGCTCCCACCCTTTGTGACAGCACGGATGGAACTGGAGAGCATTCTGCTAAGTGAAATAAACCAGGCAGTGAGGGACAAATACCATGTGATCTCACCTTTAACTGGAACCTAATCAACAAAAGAAAAAATCAAGCAAAATATAACCAGAGACATTGAAATTAAGAACAATTTGACAGTAACCCGAGGGGAGGTGGAAGTGGGTAATGGGGGGAAGGATTTTCAGAAACAACTATAAAAGACACATGGACAAAACCCAGCAGGGTGTGGAAGCAAGGAAGGGAAGGGATGGCTGGGGTGGGGCGTAGGGGGGTGCTAAATGCAGACAACTGCAATTGAATAACAATACAATATTTTTTAAGTAATGTTACTAGGTATCCTTACATAGCATTTAACAGTTTCAATAATTTTAAATTATTTTAGTTAGATATATGTTCAATACAAACTTACACTTCATTTAAAAAAAATCCAGAGAGTCTCTGAAATAGAATTAGGCTTCCACATAATTTAGCTGGTTATTTCTAAGTAAATGTAATTAGAAATTAATCAGTGAAATTAAGTAACTGAATCAATTCAAAGTATTTTTTCTCCTTTTTGTTGCAAATTTTTTAAATGTTCTATTTTTGTGGTGAGTATTGAGTCAACTGGGGCCAGTGTGTTCGCATCATCCTTTTCTGTTCCCTTTTCCCTTCGCTTGTTGGTAACGGAAACAGAAACAGAACAGATTACTAGGGCAGTGTCCAACTTTAGTCCTTTATTTTATAAGTGAAGAAAAAGAGAGCATACAAGAACATTGCCAAGGTCACACAGCTTAGCTTCTCAGAGAAAACCGTGAACTAGAACTCAGTTCTCCTGATTTTAAGCAAGATTTTTCACTGTATTTGAGATAGAATTTCTTCATCACCAGTGATTCTGATTTCAATTCTCTGATGAGAGGCATTTGAGTCCATGCTTAATTTCTCACTAGCTTGGAAAATTTCTAATAAATCGAGTCTAAATGAGAATCTGTGTTTCAAAACCAGGAGGGGAGATTTATGAGGTCACTCGCAAAGCTGCAAATGTTGGCATTTTCTCTATTGAGTTAGAGTTGTCAGTTGCTGCACCTGGAAGATGTCAGTCCAAGTGGTTGCCATCAATTCATACCACGATGCTACCTGTTCCTTTTTGTATAAACAAAGAGTTGTCAAAACAGGAAGGCTGATTATAATGGGCCCACAGAATCCGCCTGAGGCTGTATCTGCACATCTGGTAACTTTGAATATAACATACCCAGAGATGAGAACCCTCGTAACAATTGAGAGGGCAGAAGCTGTCGTTCTGCCTTCATGGACAAATGTGTTGATGAAGGGCTGATTGTTTGAAACAAAGCCAATATAAAAAATTATGTCAAGTATCATCGTTATTGGGGTTAGTTGGAAAATTAACTTTTCGGTATAATGATTCTTTCCTGGAAGCTAAAATAAATCTGGAACAATGGACTATGATCTTGGGTACAGGCCAGAAGTGGTCATAGAGCTTTGGGTAGCCAATAAGAGGTCAGAATAAACTGTCTCTAGTAGTTCAAATCACCTGTAATCTCAGTGATGTTGCTGTATTGTTTTCCTGGTGTCTTAAGTGTGTTACCTATGCATTTTGCCTGGTCTTTTCCTACAGCTACACTTCTTTGCCTCCATCTCAAACTAGAAAAAAAATAATAAACTAATTTCTGCCTATGAGTAGCATTCTTGCAAAATAGGAATCACATTGATGAATTAGAGTGGGTATATCTTGATCACATCACCTGTGAACCTTACTTCCTTTTACTTTTTGGAACTCATGCCCACCCACTTTCAGCCAGTGTATTTAAGGCAGTTTAAACCTACTTGCAGAAGTAAGGACTTACTGCCTTGAACCGATCAGCATAACATCTGGTCATGCCTCCAGACACAGTGATTGGCTCAGATATGGGGTTCATAGCCAGGCTAGAGCTTCTGAGATGCTGTGGCTTCTGCAAGGGAGCAGTTCTTTTCTCTTTGGGTCTGGGTGGTGAAAATACATGAGGTTTAGAGCCATTTTGCCACCATGATAAGAGCCAATCTAATGATGAAACTAATATAAAAGAGGGCAGATATGATCAGATAAGCACTGATGACCTAGCTTGAGCTATCTAGATGAAGCCATATACCTGCACTTCTCAGTTATTTGATACCCAAAACTGTCTTGGTGATTTAGCCAATTTGAGTATCTGTTGGTCTTTCACAGCATAAAAAGCAAGGTTATTAAATTATCCATCACACAGTGGACCCTTTCAGTGAACCCAACCTGCCCACCACAGCATCCCACTGGGAATTCAAAATACCCTAGCCCTGAGAATTGATCCTTACTCCAGATACTCATCATAAGAATTCAGAATGTTTGTTCCACCTTCCTGTATAAGTCCCCTCCTGAATCTTGACCACGTAGTTCACTTGAGCTGTTTACTTGGGCTTGCCTCTTCAGATGACACTAAGTAAACCCCCTGGGTGACAGGGTCAGGGTGGGGACTTTGATGTCACACTACATGGCTGAGGGTAAGAGGTCCCATAATTCCTACCTCTGCCCATTGACACCTGAAAAAGTTTTATAGATTTGTCCACCAAACTCTGTAGAAAAAATGAAGTAGATCACTCTGTGTCAGGAGTCTGTCCCAGAAAGGACCTGGTGAGGAGTTAATGTATTCCTCCCCAATACAAAGAAGTGATGAGCAAGGTGAAAAATACAGCGTACTTGGAAGCAAAGTACTTACTTAGAGATGCTCCTATGGTTTATTCTATTGCATTATTCCTTTTTCCCCAAAAGGAGAGGTTCTCAGCTTAAAATATTAATTAACATAATGTTAATAAATTCAAAAAATTGAGGTAGGAGGTAGGAGCTTCAAATTCTTCTGCCCACACTCACTGGGAAAAAGATCTTAGTGGGACAGTCTAGCAAACAAATACAAAATAATTAGGCTACTCATTGCATTGACTGACATAGACCCCTTTCATTAGAGAGCAAAGAGGGACTTCACAGCCACACCCTCATCTTAATAAATGAGGTAGTTGAGGCACAAGAGCCTCCTTGCACTTGCACAAGACCACCCTGAGACCTAGCCTAGTGCCAGAATGGAGCCCAGCACCCAGGCCTCCACTCAGCATTCCTGTTCCATAAAACTATGCTCTGTAGCCATATGATAGTAACTGTCCATTTGCCAAAATGTGATTGATTAAGCACCTGCTATGTGTAGGATGCTATACTAGTCTCTCTAGATGCAGATCAAGGGGTTAGCTCTATATTTCGTGGTCATCAACTTCCTCCACTTTCTCTAGCAACATGAAGACAGCTCATTACATTCCAGGTCAAAGGTATTACAATTGTATAAGGCAGAGATACAATATGAAGGGTTCCAAGGGATTCAAATACATAGTTTGAGGGGGTCCAGGACTATATTTTAATTGTTACATCCTGAAAAAAAAACTTATTGCTTACCTATGATCATAATTTACCTTCATGGATAAAAATATTGACAACAAAACTTCCTTTTTCTCTCTTCATACAAGCACTAAAGCTTTTTTAGAAGCAACAGTGAGCATAAAATGTATGACCCAAACATCTCAAGATCTTTAATAGATTCCACACTAAACATTCTTATCTTATCGAGCTATGTTCTTATCATTTTTTATTATTTCAACTGTCTTCTATATGACAATGATTCCCAAATACATATCCCCATCAATGGCCGTCTTCCAAGCTCCACACCCCATGTCCACATGTAGATTGGCTCCATCCAGCTGGATGTCACCTTGAAGCACCTCAACAGTTCTAAACTCAACAGTTCCAAAACATAATGCTTCATCTTTCTTCAAAGTTTACCCCTCTCTCTTCTATGTGATTTTTGCTCTCTAGTTATCTGAGCTAGAAACCACATATTTATCTCCAGCTTCCCCCAAACCTTTGTCCTTGTGCCTAATTAGTTACTAAGGTTATCAGTTCTTTTCCTAATTATATCACTAATTCACTTTCTCATTTCAATTCTCACTGAGCAACCTGAGACTTTTATTGCTTTCCATTTAAATTTCAATTTAACTGTTTTCTAATTCATCCACAAATTTACCATCAGAATTCTATTTTTTTCCAAAAATAATTAATCATATTACTTTTTTACCTAAAATTATTTCAAATCCCATGATGTGCAACCTGTAATGTCTTTTTATTCTTTTCCATCAGTGAATTCGGAAGGTTGGAAAAGTTGAATATGATCTAGCAATTTGTCTTTTTGGTATATATTCAAAGGACAATCACTGTCTAAAAGAGATACCTGCACTCTCATGTTCATTGCAGTAATATTCACAACAGCCAAAACCATGGACACAATCTAAATGTCTATCAACAGATAAATGAACAAAGAAAATTACACACACACACATATGAGTATTATTCAGTCATAAAAAAGGAAATCTTTCTATTTGCAACATGAATAGACTTTGACGACATTATGTTAAGTAAAATAAGTCAGACAGAAAAGGACAAGCACTGTATGGTCTCACTTCTATGTGAAATATAAAAACATAGCACTCACAGAAACAGAAAGTAGTATGACAGTTGCCAGAGCCCAAGGAGTAGGGGAAATGGGGAGATATTGGCCAAAGGGTACGAGCTCTCAGTTATAAGAACAAGGTTCATAGACCGAACATACAGCATGGTGACTACAGTTGATAAAACTGTATTGCATACTCAAAAGTCTCTATGAGATTATAGCTTCATTGTTCTTGCCGTAACAACAACAACATGGTAATCATGCGACGTGAAAGATATGTTTAACTCACCTTATTATGGAAAACGTTTCCCAATATATAAATGTATCAAATCAACACATTATATACCTTAAACTTACACTATATTATATGTCAATTATATTTCAATAAAGCTGGGGGGGAAACAGATACATATAAAGGCACAAAGAAGCTCATAGACTCATAATGAACACAGATACTCAATTGTTATTAGATACACACCTCTCACGACTCAGAGAATCACAATGCACAAGCAAGCACCTACCAGAAAGTGACAGCAAGGCAGACCAGAATATATTTAGACACAAAGGAGTCGGGGGGGTGGGGGGGGAAACAGAGTAAGAAAGAGAGAGAGAGAGCACAAGCAAGAGAGGGAGAGAGAGAAGGATTGGAAAATTTAAAGTCAAGATAAAAAAGAAACAAATGAATTCAAACAATTACATAGATATATACATACATAAATATATTTAGGAAAAAAAGAAACACATTCATCCTTTACAGATTAAAAGACACATTTGGGTTAGAAACGTGAAATTACACTCTGCATTACTTAGTTTGCTCATAAAACTGTCATAATTGGCAAATTTAGTATTTTTAAGGATGAGAAAAATGATGGAAAAATTCTAGGAAGAATGTAAGGGGTTTTAAAAGAATTTCTTTGTATTCCCCCTCCCACCCACCCAGAACTAACCTAAGAGTCCTTAAGAAATACCTTCAGAATAATCCAGAATTTATTATTTTTCCTTCTTGCCTTTCACATCTCTATGACGAGATTACCACCAAGGTCTAATCAAGCAGTAAAAATGTTATGGTTGTAATAAAGTAAACAATGAAATATCAAGACCCAAAAATGTATGCTCCAGAGATCAAGTATGAAGGAAAGTTAGGAGGGGAGAAATAATTATTGCCTGAAGTCGTAGAAGGAGGCCTCTAGGAGGACATGGGATCTGAGCCATGTTGTTTTGGTGGATATCTGGGTGGGTTTCTTGTTTTCTTTTCTTTTTGTTTGTCTAGTGTCCATTTCTCAGTTCTGGGAACCTTCCCCACTCCCACTTTATCCATCTGGTTTGGTTTGGAACTAACTTCATGTAGTACCCCCCAAACCATGGGGTGGGCTCTGGCTTGGAGTTTGGCCAATAAATATTATATAAGTTTATTCAGGGCATATAATAAATTTAGGCCAGTAGAGTGAAACATGAGACTTTTGCTAGAAGATTTGGGAAAGAGAAATGATCTTTTACTGCAGTGGCTAAGCTGGTTGGATGAAGTCTAGAGCTATGGATGATCAAGCATCTTGACAACTCACGGGTAAAACTTAGAAATAGAGACTCAACACGAATTCTTGACATGGTTTCATGAGTTCTTGGATCCATTCATGCCTGAAGGACCCTGATGTCCCCTGGACTTTCCATGTACTGGTATGTCATTCACAAATTCTTTTTACTGTTCAAGCCAGTTTGAGATGTTTCTGGCTTTTGTATGCGAAAGAGTTCTAATATAAATACAAATGTAATTGGATTGGGATAGGCGGAGCAAAACAATAAAGACATTCCAAATGACAGCTGTCCATCGTGAGCAAAGGCCAGGTTGTGGGAGCAGGAGGTGTAATGGGGAGAAGTCTGGAGATTATATAATGAGGTAGAACATGAGGTTAATGTTTGCATTGGTCAGGTGGGACCAGCCGATGAGACTAAAACACACCGATGGAAGATCTTATGCCACTGATGTCAGGAATTCATGAAAGGTTTTTGAGCAGTAGACATAGTGATAAGATTGATTTATATTTCTATAGCATCTCACAGGTTCCAGAGTGATTATTACCTTGTTTGAATGATCTTTTGAAGACATTAATATTATTACACCTATTCTAAAGATGGGAAAACTGATAGATAGAGAGGTGGCATAAAACAGACATTGTATCACATCTTTGCTGCCTAAAACCTCCAATGATTTTTCATTGTCTTTAGAATAAATTCAAAGTCCTTACCAGAGAGTATTTTCTCTTCTGCATGACCTGACCCCCTACTCCGCCCTTGTTTTATCCTACTCCACACCTTTTATGCACTCCCCGCCTTACCCCAGGTACATCACTCCAAGACACTGTGTCATCTTCCAGATCCTCAAAAGTTTCGAGTCTTGCAGGACTCAGAGGCTGAACACGTGCTGTTGCTTTGCCTGGAGGAACACACCCGTAGCGGGTACAGACATAGTTGTAGGCTTTGTGGGAGCCACATGAAAGCAAAAGGCGGCAGTGAGATCAATTCGAACAACATACTTAACTCAAATATTAAAATACTTCAACATGCAATAAATATAAACCTATTAGATTGATGTTTTCATGCAAAGTAATTGAAATCTGATAAGTATTTTATACTTATAATCCATGTTGACATTCAGACATTCAGACATTCAGACCATGTTTGAATCAAGTGCTCAAATACGTGAGCAGTGGCTACCATATTGGATAGTACCATATTGAATAGGTTAAAAGTATTGATTTGGCTAAATTTATATTGGAGTAAATGTTGGTTTTTATTCTTTTTCCTAAACACCAGCACATGAGACTACACAGGGAGACTAGAGCAAACACGGAACAAATAAAAGAATTACTTTATGTCGGTCTGTCTGTGTTACCATGTTAGTTAATTTTTCAACTGCTTCCACCTCCCCGCTTAAAATAATGCCTGGTACAAAGTTAGAACTCAAAGAATGTGAACTACTTTTATTATCATTATTTTTAATAGCAGGGACAGAATGCAGTCCCAGGACTCCTGACTTCTAGCCAAATTCCTTCTCCAGGATCCCAGGGGCCTCCCATGCTAGCCGTGCGTTTATGCGAAAAACACAACCTCATGGGCAGCCGCCAGCAGCACGGAAACTCGCACGCTGGGTCCCTGGTGCTGGAAGATCTGAGACTCTTCAAATCACCTGCTTGCAGGACAAAGTGCTGAAAAACAAAACCATTTCATTTTCCTGGATTGACCTTTAAATCCCTGCATGCAGCCTCAGCTGCGCAGCCCGGGCTGCTAAGCACCCTGATGCTCGTATTCAAGATGCAGGATCCCGCTCGTGAACAGGGAGCACTGGACGCCTGTCATGGGCGCAAGTCAGCGTCGGGGGGCCGTGTTTTTATGTGAATGTTCTCCCACCGATGAAGAGAATTAATGAGGCCACACTTGAGCTACATTCCCACTAGTGAGTCAACTGAAAAAATGGAGGCTAAAAATACTTCATAATTCTCTTTCAGGAACATTCTTAGAACTGACAATTGGGGGAAAAAATCATTTTCTTGAAGCAATGACGCCTTGAAGACAGCCAGAGTAACCAAATCAAAGCCCGATGATTCCAGAGAGCGGGGAGGATAATAGTGAATGGTAAAGTACCTAATTAAGTCTGTTTTGTCGGCATAAATCCCCAAGGTACATTTGTTGCTCCTACTCACTAAATATTTTCTGAAGGTTACTTAGTGTCTCAGAAACCTGTCCTCACATTACAGATTCACTGAAAGACAGGGATAGGCACACATTCTGTGACCGCTGGTGTGACAGAATCACAGGCAGGCAAAGTAGGACCCTCATTCACATCCTCTCCACAGGTGACGTGCAAAATCCAGTTTTCACTCTGAGCAGAAAGCGTGTAGGGGGTTGGGTATGAGGTGGATCAGAGAGCTATCAGTAGCTGAAAATGGTGGTTTTCTTTATTCCTTTATCACACTGTGATTGCTCATCTACCTTGGACAAGGTATTATGATAGATTCTGAGGACAGGACACAAATGTTGTCCTGCCTTCAGTGACTTACAGTCCTGTGGAGGGGAAAAATAACGCTTATGAAATATAGCATATCTTCAAATAACATTATTTTGCTCAGTGTTAGTTTGTTACAATGAGATGCCTGAGATGCCATAGGAATTAATCTCACGCGTATATCAATTCGCCTATGGTAAAATTCGTTTTGTTGTATACATTGTTTTGCTTAAATTTGCAGAACTTATCAATGATATTAAGTGAGGCCTTACTGCAAGTACATAATAATAAGCAAACTTAATAACTTAGATAAATACTTTCTTCTAAGACCTGTGCTCACTACTTGAAATACCCTACCTCAGTTAATGTTTGCACTGGGAATGAATGTCAAATTACAGCAAAGGTGAGTGCTACAGAGGAGAGGAGCGTGGTCGTCATAGCACATGGTAGGAGGCTTTAACTGATTTGAGAAAACAAGAAGGGGCCGGTGAGCAGGGGCATTTTGGTAAAGGTTGACAAACTAGCATTCCAGGGGGAAATGTTATTGTAACAGGGTGCAGCCAAGAGGGGGACCCCAAATAGGGATTTGGAATGGGGCCCAGAACTCAAGATGTTCAGGAAATATTAAGATGTCCTCACCCCTTCCCCTTCAGGTGTGAGTTAAGGGAAGGGACACATGGAGCAGGGCCATTGGGAGCTGTTTTGCATAGCAACAGCTTTGCAGCTACCCTCTGGCATGGTCATTTAACATATCTATAACCTTTAACTGGGTGCACAGATATGTTAAATAGCTGTGGCCATGCTCTGAGCCAGGGGGATGGAAGTAACTTCCCCACCAAGATGTAACTGGGGGGTAGGTCCCCCGAGTTACAGTGCCTATGTGGGAGCTTGGAGATGATTGGCTCCATGACATGGGGCCACGCCTGCCCAGACTCACGACGGCAGCCCAGTAAAGCTGGAAGGATATGAGAGTGATGGCAAGTGTAGCTGATAGTGGGAGGAGTCGGAAATGGGGCTGCAGAGGAAGATTGGTGCAGGATTTAAACCCAGATGAGGTGGCCCTGTGAGAGAGAATCACCAAGCGGCTTTAGCAGAGAATCACCACTCGGCTTTGCCAGAGTGGGGACCCCCACAGCTCTAGAAGGGGGAACCACCACCCGGCTTTAGCAGAGATCCCAGTGACACAGCTGATGGTGCCAGGAACTGAGGGAGGCCTACCAGCCAAGCACGGATTACTAGGAAGAACTGGGGGCTGCCTGAGCCTCAGACTTCTATTTCTTTTCCTGAGATACGGTACCCCAGACTGGGCAAAGGGGGAAGGAAGGACTGTGTGTGTTTGTGGGTGTTTTAAGGGACTTTGGGATTTTGATGAAGACATTAGGTCACTACTTTAAGTCTGTATAGCATTAAATAAACGTTTCCTTTCCTTTTCACGAATCTCTGGCATTGAGAGATGTCTTTCCTATAAGGCGGCAGACATAATGAACCTGGGGCGTTCCTTTAGGTAATAGTATAGCATCCCAGGCCCCCCCTTGTTGTTCTGTAACATTATGTGTAGTGTGTGCCCATGTCCATGCTATAAGTATTCCCACCGTGCCTTATTTAAGCTTCCCTTGTGATGTCACCAAAGGGGGACTGGGAACAGATGCAACCTAGCTTTAGCATATCAGTGCAGTAAGTTATGTTTAGGAAAGACAGGCAACGAGTTAAATGGATCCTTTTGCTTGTGGTATTTGTATCAGTTGTCTGACACAGGGCCACCGGTGGAGATGGGGCAGTCCTTAGAAATATTATAAGGGATCCAGCCAAACATAAACACACACCAAAAATCTACCTGTAGAATGAATAGATACCTTGCCTATACAAATAAACTATAAATTTTCATAAGCAATTTCAGGATTAATAACACAATGCATCAAAGGCTATGATAAGTTCATTGTAGCCTTTGTTCACAGAGTACTTTATTAATAGAAAATACAATTTATCTAATCCCAGAAATGAGATGTTGATGCTAGGGCTTGAAAATGAATACGTTTTCTCAGTTGCAACAGGGAGATAACAACATCCGCCCCCCCCCAAAAAATGCTATTGATAGCTGACTCGGCTTGGCTGATGGTGTGAGGAGATAGAACAGTCTCCTAGGGAAGACAGCGAGGTGAGGGCAGTAGACTGGGACCAGCTGTGAGGGTTTGGCACCAGCATTGTGTAGACAGTGTGGCCATCCCCATGGCTATCCCTGGTTCTCCCTGCAGAGCTTTAACCTGGAGGGTAACATGAGAAGACTTGCCTTTCAGAAGAATCTTTTTTTTGTGTTAATACAGAAAATGGTTGCAGAAGTAAGAATCTGAGAACAGGAAGATCAGTTCATGGTCCGTGGGAACAGTTCAGAAACAGGCAGTTAGGACACAGTCAATGGAGACACGAAGGGAGACCAGGGTGTCAGCAGTTCCCCCCACGCTATTCTTCCACACCGATGGGTGCTTGTGCTGAATTCCCACCAGACCATCTGAGGACACAAAGATGATGACGACTGAAAGGCTGTATTAATTTTCTACCAACAAAAACTGTGAAAACAGATAACAATTCTACCCATTGTTTTTTGCCTTTGGGTCACTGTCAATGAACATATATTATAATTAAGATTGTATTTACAATTTTCACCAAAATGCATTTGGAGGAATCTATATTTTGTTCCACTTCCTCATGCTAGAGAGCTTCCCCTTAAGGTGTTTGCTTTTGTGAATGACAGAGGGGGAAATTCTGTTTACAAATGAAAGATTTGGAACAGATAGTTATTATTGTGAAATGCTTCATTTTCACATTTTTTTAAGTTCAGAATTATGTTTTCTTTACATTTGGTATTTATATCTGTGTGTGACAGCAAGAAATAAAGTCAAAGAGTGGAGTAAATTTAAACAGCTGAGCTCCCAGTTGATTTCTGTATTTGAGTTTTCTACAATGTTCAGCATCCCCAGACAAAAGCAAGTCTTGGTGAGACAGAACTCTTAAAGGGATATGCTTGCATGAGCTTGTCTTCTCCAGACACAATGGTTCACATTTCTCCTTACGTCCATATCTTTGAGGCCTGTTGATCCAACACACTATAATGTGCCCCATGGAGTTCCAAAGAAAATGTAAAGGAGACGTATTCATTCAACAAGCATCTAATAAGCACCCACTATGTGTCAGACACTGATCTAGGGTCTCAGTGAAGGGTGCAGACAATTTCTTCCTTGCCCTAGAGCACACAGAAGAGGGTTCCCAGGGTTCCAATGGTTAATTGTCAGCTGTCAAATTTGCTTTGTGAGTTAGTGATCTGTTACAACGGTTCCTTTAAAAAAATGAGCCAACACTATTTAAAAATAACTGCCTTATGCTAAACCTTTGCCTTAAGCTTGAAAATTTATGGTCCAGACAAAGCAGCCAGATTGCCTGAGGTTGCATCCAGCTAGAGGCAGGGCGGGACGAGAATGCAAAGCTGTGGGTTCCCAGGCGATTGCCTTCACTCTCTCACATTATTTCCCTGCTCTCTCTTTCCCTTGGCAAACTGGCTAGTGGGAGTGCACAGATTTGG
The DNA here is from genome assembly GCF_019186645.2 of Phyllostomus hastatus. Classification (NCBI taxonomy): domain Eukaryota; kingdom Metazoa; phylum Chordata; class Mammalia; order Chiroptera; family Phyllostomidae; genus Phyllostomus; species Phyllostomus hastatus. The sequence continues at coordinate 6,785,509 of NW_025333709.1, forward strand.
AGAAGTGTGGAGTCTGAATTCTAGATAAATTCAACACATTTTCCTGGCCCTTGGCTTCTTCATTCATAAGATGAGGACACATGTGGTTCAGGAAATCAGATCAGCCCAAGTTTTTTAAATATAATCTGCAAACTGTAAAGTACTCTACAGATGTTACCAATTATATTCTGAGACCTTAAGTCTGTACTGATACTTCTCAAAGCAAAAGAATTTTAGGATGCAATGATAAAGGCAAAGTAAAATAAAACTTACATGTGCCAATAAATCAGATTATTAGAGTTGAAGCAAAAAAAAAATAGCTGGGTTGCATCCTGGTCTTTCTGCTTCCTGTGTGATGTCAGCTGAGGGGGGCCCTACCTGCGGTGTTTGAGGCTTGAGCTCCAGAGTTAGCCAGACTCTAGAGTTAGGTTCTCTAAGTCTCCATTGCTTCCACCGTAAGAATGAGATGAAACTACAGAGCCTATTCCCATGGGCTGCTCACTGAGATGGTGCTTGTAAAGCACTTAGTACAATGTCTAGGACATAGTAGGTGCTCAATAATAGTCATCCGTGTTTTCGAATTCTAAAATATTGACATTAATTCTCACCTCATAAAATATTCACGAGAATTAAATAAAGGAAGGTTAATTGCATATCCAATAAGTGACTGATGTTTGTAAGACATTGGAAATGTTTTTTCTCTTTCTTTTGATGTGTAAAAAAAAACTGCAACAACTATGTTTACCGTAAGGGGAATGCCATAAGTCCATTCTCCTGTCAGTGGCTCCAAAATCTTAATGTATGTCATAATCTTATTGAGATTTATTAAAGATAAAAAGGCATCATCCTTGGTCCCACCTCCTGGGAAGAGGGAACCCAGAAATCTTACTTTTCCCAGATAATCTCAATAGAAATAATACAAAGGATAAGTTAAAATTGCCAGAGAGGTCTGAGCCCTTGCTACTCAAAGTGTGGTCTTTGTTCCAACAGAAACAGCACTGCCTGGGGATTTGCTAGAAACACAGAATCTCAGCAAGATCCCCAGGTGACTTCTGGGCATGTCAGTCTCTGAGGAGTTAGGTAAAACTCTTGTTCACCTGGGTCTCTGAGCTTCTTTTTCTCTAAGACAATATTTTTGTTAGACTTCACCATAAATGTCAGGTTTATAAAAGACAAATTTAAAAAAAATATACAGTTGTTTTAAAAAAGTTACAAGCAAATGGCTTAGATATGTAGCATCTTTACGTTAATTAAATGCTTTTAAATATGTAATCAATGTGCAGTTTTAATATCTGCTAAGAGTGATTTCAGTATAGCTATGATTTGTTATGACGTCCTTAACTCTAATGCCTGGACTGACCATATTTTAGTTTGTTATGCTGTTACAATCTGTACTGGTGTTAGTCAAAGATTTCCTAGCTCACGTAGCCCAAAAGGGCGCCAGGGAAGGGTGGATTGCCAGTATTATCCAATAATCCATTGTTTGAAGACTGTATAAATGCATTTTATCTTAAATAAAAGCAAAATTGTTTATTTAAAAAAAAGACTGGTAGGAAAAATGGGCATTTGATAATATCTCAACATTGTTACTGAGTTACTCTCAGAGATTTTGCCCATTATATTGTTCAACATCTTTTATTTAAAAGATTATTTAAGTTAATTTTAGAAGTAAAATATTGCTTCTAAAATCCTTCTCTCCTGATGATTTTAACCTTTGTCTTCCAAAAAAAAAGGAGCAAAAAATAATTAGAATTGTTCCCATTAGTTGATATCTCAAAAATTATATTTGATATTCAATGAGAGTAATTCTATTAGCCTAGGTTTTGAGTGTGTTAATCATATTTTCCAATAGCATAGTTTCAGTGTTTCTATGGCTTTTTTAAAGATTTTTTTAAAAACATAGGTATAATTTATATGCTGTAGAGTGAACAGGCCTGTTTTGCATGTGCGCACACCCATGAAGCCACCACCCAGAACACATAGACTGTTTCTATCTTCATGGTCCTTCAAGTTTTACCTTGTGCCACTTCCCAAGTAATAGCTCCCAACTTCAAATTTATTATTCTGACTTCTTCATATAGATTAGTTTTGACTATTCTTGAACTTCATATAAATTCAGTCAACATATAAGATCCTCTGTGTCTAGTTTCTCTCATTTAATATAATGTCTTTAAATTCTAGCTGCCTTATGGTGTTTATCAGAGTCTGTCTTTTGCATTACTGTGTAGAGTTACAATATATATATATATATCCCAATTTTTTAATCATGCTTCTGTTGATGGGCATGTGAGTGGCTTCTAGTTTGAGAGTATTATAAATAGAGACAACATGAACATTTGTGTATAATTATTTTGGTACAGATGGTCACTTATTTCTATTGGCTATATACTTAGAAATGAATTTTCCTTTTAGTAGTTTTCCAATGTATGCATAAATCCTTTCTGGATATAGGTGCAGTACATATTAAAATTGGAAGGAAAGAAAAAAAACAAGAAAGATGCATAAGAGGAAGAGAAACATGAAAAGAGGAATAATAAAAACAATATAACAGCATATCAGGATTAGAGGTGTGTTATAGTATATGGGGAAATGCTAGTTGAACAGTCTTGGAACACTGGATTTTTCTACTTCAGGCATTGCTTCTTTCTGAAGCTTAATTGATATGTTTATTTATCCAAAAATATGGTTGGTTGATCAGATGTCTTCAGTGATCCTTTCTACCTTGATAATTTAGGAATTTGACAAGAATTTTTAAACCAAAGAGGGGTAGGATCAAGGGTGGGGAGTAGGGATGGCTGGTGGAGACGGGCAGGAGGAGTGGTGGGAGGAAAATGGAGACAACTGTCCTTGAAAAATGATAAAAAATATTTTTTTTTAAAAAAAGAATTTTTAAAGTGAATTATCTACCTGTTTGAAAAGGAAATATGTTAGAGAGTCCTTTGTGATTAAGTTGTGGGGGAGGAGACTTCCAGAGCTTTTCCTTTAAATGTTAACAATTTTGATGCCAGAACTGCTTCTACTCTTTCCTGAAAAGCAGCTCTCTCCATGTGAGGCGTTGTTGAGCTGACTGACCGAAGTCCACGCATTCACTGGGCCACGTTGACTGGACGGCAAGGCCACTGTGACTTACAGGACAGGAACCCCGGTTGCCCCATCTCCCTCTCATCCTGTCGCAATAAACCGTCCTGAGCAAGGCATGAGACTTGGGGTGGCCGGTCCTCTTTGTTGGTTTCTCTCTTCCCACCCCACGTGTTTGGTTGGATGCGTAAACTCAGGGAACTTGGTGCCTATTTACACGTCCTTTCCTGTGTAAGTGTGCTTTAGCCCACGAGTTCCAAAATTTAATTTTGGGGAAGCAAGACACCTCATTTCATCCCTCACTAGTGAAACTCTGACTCCAATGATCAGAGGACTGTATGTTAGTGGTACCTAATTCTTGGCTACTAACCAATCTTTCTTTTTTCCAGTTGAGAGTTGTTTTCCAGTTATGCGTAGCACTCTCTTAGTAAAGAGCCCAAGAAGTGAAACGGAAGACAGGGTGGCAGGATTATCCAGATTCTCTCGGGGTTTTCACAGAGAGATTATTGAGACATCGCAGAAGTTCTATGTGCAGGGCAGCCTAAGGCTGCGCCAGGGGAAGAGAGCTGTTAAAACAGGGACAACCCTGGCGTTGATCCTGGCTGCCAGGGAACCAAGCTCTGCATACCTTCCAACCCCAAATCCCACAGCTGCAGGTTAGGAGAGTTGCCTGGATCAGGATACCAATGGAAACAAAGGTGCTAAGGAGGGGCAGCAGCTCTGAGAACCACATCCTGCTTTTCCAGACTCACCTGTAGGAGGACCTGAATGTGTCATGGAGTGGCAACCTGGGCATCCACCACAAGCCCTGCCTGAGTTCTTCTCTTCATAGAACACATTTATCTTCCCCCCAGCAGCTTTTTATTATTATGGAGTTTATATGCCCACTCTGGAGGTGATTTGAAAAAAAAACATTCAGAATGATTACATCACCTGTCTCAGCACACACAGCTAGCATGTGGTGAGAGTAATGTTTAGACGGCCTGGCTTCTAGGCCCGTGACATCTGTGTCGTGATCAGCCAGCTCTGTCTGTCGTTCTGCAAATGGAGACACCGGAGTCCGGGAAGCCTATTAAGATGTCAGAGCAAGGGGCATGGGACTCCTGCCTCACTACTGGGTCAGTGCCAGCCCTTCTGCCTTGTCTCGTTAATGCCAACACAGAGCCCCGTGTGTCTCTCAAGGCATGTTCTAAAATGTCAGGAAAGGATTGTTTTGTCACCTCCCTTTTAGAAGGAAATTTTATCCTTTGTGATGACACGGATAGACCTGGAGAACATTATGCTAAGTGAAATAAGTCAGTCAGAGAAAAACAAGTATCATGTGATCTCACTTATGTGTGTAATCTGATGAACAAAATAAACTAACAAACAAACTGGAAACAGACTCATAGAGAACAGACTGACAGCCATCAGAGGGGAGGAAGGTTTTTGGTTTGGAGCTGGGTGAAAAAGGTGAAGGGATAAAGCAATAAAACAAACAAACAAACAAACAAAAATAAAAACACCTCGTAGACACAGGCAATAGCATGGTGCCTAGCACAGGGAAAGGGCAGCGGAGGAAGCAGAAGAGGAGAAAGGCAGACACACATGGCGATGGAAGGAGACTTGACTGGGGGTGGTGAACACATGATACGATATGCAGATGATGCATTACCGAATTCTACAGCTAAAACCTATATAATTTTATTAATCAGTGTCACTCCAATAAATGCAATAAAAAACAACAAATAAAGACCTAGATACTGGAATCGCATTGCCTTGACTTGAAGCATAGCTCTGCCATTTATACTGTGACATCCGTTTTTCTGTTCTTCAGAGTCGTCATCTGTCAAAAGGGAGACATAGCAGTGCCCTCTCATTCAGTGTTAGGAAAACCAAATGAGATGATCCATGTAATTAGTTTACCCTCATATGAGGCATGGAATCATAACACCGTGCGTGGTAGCCACTATTATTTCTGTTCTATTTCTGACTCATATGCAAGCAAGGTGGTTCCAACAGAAGCCAGAGGTTCGGGAATGAGGGCGCCGATGATTTGTCCCAAAACGCTCACAGGTCAACGCAGGTACACTTCCCTGGGGACTGGAATCAGATCTACCTCTCAACCCAGGGCAAATGCTAGTCCATCTCTTATTCTCCTAAGTGTCCAACAGGTTAATCCATTGCATGGTGCCAGACTCCGACTGGTCCCCAGACTCCGACGGGTCCCCAGACCCCAGATGTGGGGAACAGAGCCCCTCTCTCAGGGCTCAGCCAGGAGAACTAAGCAGGAGAAGACGCACGTCTGGCTGTCAGCACAGTTTGAGGAAGGAGACAAGGAGCAAATGTGTGGCAATAAAAACAGCAGGAATTCAAAAAAAGAAGGGAGTCAGAAAAAAGCACAATGAAACAACATACATGCCATAACCCCATTTTTAGAAAATATCAATTTATAAAAATTAGAACAGAAAGATTATATTTTATATATAATTTATATATAGTATTATGGAGTATATGTGATACATAATTGTATAGTATATATTTATATATTTAAACCAAAATAAATATAATACATCTTATAATAACCACGTATATTCTATATAAATATTTCTTTTATATACAATATATAATTTTATTTTTATATAAAATGTGTTATAATTCTATTCAAACCAGAACAGAGATGAAGTAGGAGGGAAGAAGGGGTTGGATTCTGCATATAATCTGAAAGAGAGCCAGAAGGATTTGCTGAAGGCTTTGGTATGGCATGGGTCACAAAGAGGACTCCCAGAAAGCTGCAAGAGTTTTGGGAGCTGAGCCAACAGAATGAAGGACACTTCATAAATGAAGAGGCGGCGGAGCACACTCCCAGTCAGCTTTGAGGAGAGCATCAGCAGTTCCATGTGGGACATATTAAAATTTAAGTATCTCCCTGGCTGGCGTAGCTCAGTGGATTGAGCTCGGGCTGCGAACCAAAGGGTCGCAGGTTCGATTCCCAGTCAGGGCACATGCCTGAGTTGCAGGCCATGACCCCCAGCAATTGCACATTGATGTTTCTCTCTCTATCTCTATCTCCCTCCCTTCCCTCTCTAAAAATAAATAAATAAAATCTTAAAAAATTTTTTAAGTATCTAAGGCACAGGCAAAGAGCGATGGTGAGTAGGCAGTACAATATTCAAGTCTGAAACCTGGGCCCAGGTCCACTCTGAAGGTGTACATTTGCGAGCCAGCAACCTAGAGGCCAGTAATGGCTCAGGACTAAGTGACGTCGCTAAGAGAGTAGTGAGCCAGAGAAGATGCCCAAGAAGTAAACCCTGGGTTAAAATAGTCACAATTTATGTCATCTATTCATGACATATTTTTGTACAAATAAGCTTTAAAGTAATACGTATTGTATGATTCTGTTTGGCTTAAAACAAATCTAACTAACCCTTTGCCTCATTTTATATAATAGACATGTGAGGGCGAGGGGGGAAAGAGAGCTTGTGAACCTGGTTACCTCAGGGCCTAGAAGCAAAGGTGTGCTGTGGGAGAGTCGTTAGCTACACCTCGATACAATCTTGGTTTATTTTTTCCCTTCTCATCTTTATTTGTTAAAACAGCCAATTTTTTATCATTTATGAAAAGTTAAATAAAGGACATCTAGAAATTAAGTTTGTGTCCCACCCAGACAGTAATTTTCAATCTCCCTCTGGGTGGAAGAAATAATAACGCGGGCTCCCCGCAAAGCCCTGCGCAAACGTTCACGCCGACCTGGAAGGAAGGCAAGGGCTCCTCACACTCGGCAGTTACCATCGTATCAGCGGAGATGCTGAGCAGAGAAGCTGGCATTCTGCAAGTCTGCCTTGAGCAGGAGCTCGGCTCCAGGAAGAGGGTCAGCTAATCATCCTTGGCTTTGGTTAAAGGAGCTGGAGAAGAACAGCCTCCTCCTGAGCGCTCGGAGGTGAAAATTGGGAGAGGCGTATCCAGACTGACTGGAAGGTTCGAATGGAAAGCTGAAGAGGGAGAAGCAGCGGGAGGAAGCCCCCACATGCTGGACTGGACCTGGAGGAAGAGGGCGCGTTTCCACTGGTTCCAGGAGCATTACTGGCTTAGAAAAGGATGTCAGCTGTATAAGATACTGCATGAGACCACAGGCTCTGAACTCACACTGACTTTGTTCCAGCGCCACCTGCGCCAGGTCATTGTCTCACCGAGGGCAAGGTACCATGCTCCTCCGAGTCTCACTCGGTCTGGTCACATAAACATCATGTGATGGTGGTGATGATGATGATGAGGATGATAGTAGTAGGAGTAATAATAACAACAATGAGGCTTGCTTCCTAGGGGTGGTTTGATTAAATAAGGCAATAGTATAAAATACTTAGTGCCCAGTATATAGTAAGCATATGACATTTGCCATTTTATTATTATTATTAATAACCTCAGAAAAAATGATTTGGCTAATCCTGGGGGTTGAATTGTATCTTCCAAAAAAAAGCTATTTTCATGTGTTAATGTCTGGCATCTCAGAACATGACTGTATTTAGACACAGGATTTTTGCAGATGCGATCAAATTAAGATGAGGTCACACTGGGTTAGGGCGGGTTCTGATCTCATGACTTGTGTCCTCATAAGACAGACAGTGCGTTGGACACAGATGCACAGGATGGATGTCGTGGGAAAATGAAGAGAGATGATGCAGCTACAAACCCAAAACACCAAGGGTTGCTGGCGACCAGCGGAAGCCTGGAGAGAGGCATGGAATGGGCTCTCCCTCAAAGCCTCCAGAAGGAACCAACTATGCAACACTTTTATGTCAGACTTCCAGCCTCCACAACCGTCAGACAGTAAGTTTCTGTTTTTTAAGCTCCAACTCGTGTGGTAATGTGTAAAGGCAGCTGTAGGCAATTAATACTATTAAAGATGTGTCAGCAATTAGGGGACTTAACCAGCAGTAGGCCCAACACCACAGAAAACACTTGGGTCTGAGGATTTACAGTCTCATGAATTTGTACATGTTGGTTACCAAACATACAACATTCAGTCATTCCTTCTCTTCAGTGGAACGTGATAGCTTATGGATTTCATAACAGACCAAAGAAGACAGAGAGAGCCACAGTCCTACTTGGGAGACAAACTCTTCAGACACTGGAAACATTAAATAAATATCTGTGCAACCAAATGGACTTCATTTGAATACCAAATTAGAGCACAGCCTTTTTGGAGTCCCTGATTGATTATTTAAAAATTTTAATGCTAATGGTCCATTTTCTCAGAAAATATAACAAATATATAGATAGCAAGTGGTATACTTACTATGTGCCATTTATTATGTGAACAGTTTCACATTTATTGTATATTAATCTATAATTATTAATCTCTGTAATGAACATTATAGCCCTATGCAAAAGGAAGAAAGAATCATCACTACCATAGTTTTTTCACTTATAGTAGATAGGTATCATGTTATGAACCTTGAAAAGCACACAATACATACATGACAAGTTCAGACTACTAAAGATACATGTTCTCTTACAATGGTATAAAGTTGTTGTTGGGAAATAGCTGCCAAGCCATGGATTATATTTCCCAATGCCCTTGCAGTTACTCTGTGTAGGGCCCTGTTACTTGTTTTTAGCAAACTAAATATGAATGAAAGTGAAATGTGTCAATCCCAGGCCAAGAAACTGAAACATATGGTCAACCTTCACCACGTTCTCTCTTCCCCTTCTGCATCAACACTGGGAGCCCCGTGATGAAGATGGGGGACTCATGAGCTGGAAGGGGCCTGTGTTCCTGGATATTCATCAGAGGGCTGCCCCAATAGGAATGTCAACATTGCTTTTTCTGTTATAGGAACAACTTAACAGCAGGTAGCATTTAGCTTATCGCTATTCTTGTCATCATTAGAATTGCCATATATGTTTCACTTTTTAGAGGAAAGAGCAGACACTTCAAAACTCCAATTACATGGAAGCCATCCCAACCAGAGAAACTTCACAGCCTAAAATCTCACTGCAATGTCTCATGTCTAACATTTAAACCAAGAGAAAAATCTTCCTTGATGCATTTGTCCATTTTCTTTCCAGTCTCCTTCCAAATAGCAAAGTTAGAAGCCTATTTTCCCTGAGGTTCTTGAAAAAGACCCTTTTGTTAGCGATTGTTGGCTTTCAGATTGTGACTCCCAGCTGTAGACAAAGGTGTCAGCTAGACCTGGCTGATCAAGGTCACTGAGATTTCATATCTGGGCAACTAATATGTCAAAAACAATTTGGGTCAGGTCCACATCACTGAGTGGCTAAGCAGATGAAAAAATCATCTCTCTCAGATCACAGTGTTAAGTTTCTAACTTTGCAATGTTCTCTGGGAAGAGAGAAACAAGGTCACTCATAGTAGGAGACTGGGAGAATGAGGAAAATAGAACTCAAAAATGCTAGTTTGGCCAGCACATGATTGACAGACCATTTTGCCTGAACTAAAGAAGCTGACATGGTAATTAGCAATCTGTTAGTTCAGGTTTAAACTATGGTTCCCATAATTCTACCAGTATAACACAGTTTGGCACCCTGGAAGGAGGGCGAACTGTAGTGCAGATGGAACCAGGTAGAAATGCCAATTTTTAATACCGTCTAGCTGTATGAATTAGGGAAGCCACCCTCTCTGAGCCTCTTTGTTTTCTCATCTGGAAAAAGAGTGTATTGAAAAAAAGTTCTTAATGAAGGGTCTGGCATAAAGTAGACTCTCAATAAAATTGTTTTGCCTTCCTTCTCATTTATTTATTCATGCAACAAATAGTCATTGTGTTTTCTGCCAAGTATGTCAGGCATTATTCCAAGCACTGGGAGAGAGACATAAAGGAGAATAATAAATCCCACCCTTCATGACCTGCACATGCCTTCTTGCGTGATATATACAATGTGGGTATATGTTCATGGGAACATAGATCAGTAATTCTCAACCGAGGGTAATTTTGCCCCTAATAAGACATTTGAAAATGTCTGGAGATATTGTTGGCTGCCATACTAGGAGAAGATGCTGCTGGCCTCTAATGTGTAAGACTAGGGGTGCTGCTAAACCAGGTAGGACAACCTCATCCACAACAAAGTGTTATTCAGCTCAAAATGCCAATAATTTATTGAGAAAACCTGATATAGGGACACATGTGTTTGTGTCTGTGTGTTAAAAAAAAAACTAGCCCTGGCTCTTGTAGCTCAGTGGATTGAGCATGGGCTGCAAACCAAAGGGTCACTGGTTCAATTCCCAGTCAGAACACATGCCTGGGTTGCAGGCCAGGTCCCCAGGGGGGGCCATGTGAGAGGCAACCATACATTGATCTTTCTCTCCCTCTCTTTCTCCCTCCCTTCCCTTCTCTCTAAAAATAAGTAAGTAAAATCTTAAAAAAAACAACAAAAATTATTTTTAAAATGTTTTAAAAAAGAAAACTAGAGAAAAATCAATGTGAACATAAACATTTAAAAAAAACCTATGAGGAAGGGTACAGAATGAGAAGTAATAGAGTGTTCTAGATTTATAATTGAAGAGACTAATTCTAAATAAAAGCAAAACCCATTCTTTATAATTTCTGAGAGAAAAATTTTCCAAAAAGCAAGACTATGACTTACAACTGACCACCAGCACAAACCTTAAAAAACCTTGACTCCAGCCTTAAATGTCAATTCAAAGTTAGATATTAATTATGCTCTAGTCTTCAAGGCTTTATGAACTTTCTTATTTTCTCATATTGTGAATTGTGATGATAAAGACAAAGTTTTTAAAGTTTAATGGACTTAGTACTTTATTCTGGACTTAAAATTCATCACACGTCCTCAAGAAATCTCACTTAATATCTTGAAGCCCTGGTCTCTTTGCCTGTAAAATAGGGTCAATAATATAAAATGCATAAAACAGAATTGTTTTTGAAAACTAAATGAAATAGCCTATTGAAACACCTACATCAGCTTCTGACACACAGTAGGGATTCAATAAACAACCATCCTCTTCCTACCCAATTGTCTGGGGCAAGGAAGCAAAGAGAGGAATTGTCCCAAAAATGCCTTTTTTTTCTATCCCCGTTTATTACCACTAATAAGTCAGTGGCTAAAAATCTCAGAATCGTGGTTGATTCCACTCTTTCTTTCCCTCTCTGCTAGCATTCTCTTCAAATCAGTCCCAAACTCATACAGAGTCAGCCTTTTTGTAGAAGTGGGTATTAAAGAGTTGAGGAGCAGACCAAGGGAGCTGTCCAGCAGAGACTGGAAATTCAGACCAGAACATATAGGAGAAGCTAAGTCCTTTGTTGTCATTAGGGGAGTCATCCACCTTGTAGAAGAAATGCCTCAGAAGGGGAGATCCTAAAGAGAAAGCACAGAGGCCTGAACCTCAGGGAAGACTTTCATATATAGGAAAACACCCATCAAGTTGATAGGATGACCCAGAAAAAGAAGGCGCACAAGCCTGAAGGAAAATAGAGATATTTAGCAAAACCAGATGTGTTGGAGGGGGCTGAACACAGAATGACTTTTGTCATTGAAAGACCACTGCCAACATGCCAGTTAATCAACTTAGCAGAGCTGCATGAATGGAGTCCAGATTGCAAGGAGATCCACTGGGGCATAAAGACATTGGGGCAGTGTATGGATAGGACATTTTTAAGATGCCCAGAGCAATGGTAAGTAGAGAGATAAGATGGCCTCTTGAATAGGATGTGGGAATGGTGACCTAGTGGCAAAGGTAAAGTATTAGTTTGCAGAAACAGTGGAGGAAGGGCAGTAGAATGGAAGCCATGTGAAGACACAGAATATCTATGCAGCATTGCAAAGATAACTCTTATCACATATCACCATTTTTTCCAATATGGCAGAATAAAACATGATTTACTCAGCCCTGCCAAAATATTGATTCTTTCTGGGCCAGGTGTCCATACTTCAGTTAGCCAGCTATAACCAAGGGTTGCAGGGTTATCTTGTTTGAAACATAAAGGAATACAAATGGGGTAGAGACTCAAAAGGAAGAAAAAATATTCAGAAGGTCAGTCTCAGAGGGAAATACTGGTGAATCTTTTACCTGTTCCAACTGTGAAGCCATCCAAGCATGTGAAGTAAATGATGACACCCACTATTTATTTTAATATGTGCCAATTGTTGCAATGTGTTTTACTGGGATGGGTGAGCTGAACCTGAGTTTCCTGAAAGCTGAGACAGGTAGTTTATTTAGGAATATAATTCCAGGGAAGAGGATCGAGGGTTGGAAAATGAAACAAATGAGAGAAAGCCAACTGGCCATCAATCCTGAGAGATTTTCTAAAGTGCTTTATGAAATATTTCTCAAAACTGTCTGCCAAGAGGAGAGGTGGTAGAACATTAATTAATCAAGTCAAGGATGGCTCCACAGTCATTACTTCCCCTCACAGTTCTAGGCATGTGCATGGTGCATTCCAATCTTCAATGCAGAAAATCTCCAGGGCAGGAGATAAGAAGGGTTCAATGCAGGTTTAGAGGGACACTGTCAGGTTGCACCTGGTAAAACTGGAGAAACTTGCATGAAACTGTCACTATAGCAGTGACTGCATAAAAGGTAGAGCCAAGAAAATGTGAAGCAGTGCACAAGGGATTCTAGGGTAAGAAACATCAAAAGGTGAACATTAGTAAGAGATGAGGCTGCAGGAACTGACCTTATCTTTATGTTTACTGGCTCCTCATTAATTCAGATCTCCCACATTCATCAAGAGCTTTCTGTTTTCATATAAAATGTAATGTTTATAACAACCTTTGCATATTAATTCAATAGCTTTCTACAATGTTGTTTTTGAGGGTACACAAATGAGGACTATTGGCTTTATACAACTATTGCTGATTTTCCAGGTGGGGTCATGCCGAAGCAATACAAAGTATGATAGGGAGCAATGAGGCTAAGTTGGCAACAGAGCTCACAATTTAGTTTAGAGAGTATAGTCTTGTCATGGCTTTCTCCATGTGGCCTTCTCCAGCAACAGTGGCTGGTAAGGAGCAAAGCAGAAGGCTGTAGACTTGGTAGTGCATGATGCTGGGCAAGAAGTTGGGAAAGTGAGTTTAAAAAGCCAATCTGAGTCTTTGTGGCTGCACACAGTTCCATAGCTAAATAGTGAGACCCTTTGGTCAAATGCTTTATCCCTCTCCATTCTCCCTAAGTCATAGCCATACACACACATAGGCAAGCATGCACACATGTATGTACATGCATGCACAAGCACACACTTAAATAAGAAGTTTAAGAAATATAGAAAACCTGAACAATTTGGAAATAAGGATTCTCAGTTTGTTTTCATTTCTTGTTTCCTGAGGCAAGTACTTGAGGTTAAAAATTATGGCACCCATTTACTTAACATTAATGATGAATCAGTCTCTGCCCCAGTTAATGTTCAAAGTAACTCTTTGAGGTGAGTATTTACTATGTTTTTTCACAGATGAAGAACCTTCAAATCAGGGACATTGAATAACTTACCCAAAGTCCTCAGCTGGTGAATGATGAAGCTAAGTTTCAATTCCACATTTCTCTCTGATTGAGAGCTCAGATCTTCCCAGTGTACTCAAACCAAAGTCCTCATTCATACCCTGCCTTAAGATTCTTTTATTGAGGAGATTTAAAATTGATCTGTCTATCTTCTCTATTCTGTTTCACCAGACACTGCTAAAAATCACTACTTTCAACCCTAACCAGTGGATCAAGACTAAAAAATGACAAATCTTTGTATATTTTCCACCTGGTCCTAACTTCCTTATATTTTTCTGTATATATTGATCATCTTTAAGGGACTACAGACTGGTTTTTTGAATTATAGACCATAATTCTTCTACCCTAAAATTTTCATTCATTTTTTTCACAAACATTTATTATATTGAGCATTGTGCCAAATATTTAGGACACATGATGTCTCCAACTTCAAGAAGCTGAAAGTACAACTAAGCAGGAAAGAAAAAAAGACAAAAAGAAAGACATAAACTAGACATAGTATAATAAATGTCACATTTACAGTCTATACAGTGTACTGCAAGGGCACAAAAATCTTTGCCAAAACCAAGTAGGATATCCTAGAGGACTGTGTAGAAAAGATTTTGGACCTAGCACATGGAAGGGAGGGTTTGTCAACATCTGAGATGGGAAGGTGGCAGAGTGGAGCAGGTTGGGGTGCTGGGTAGTGTGGGGAGATGACTGGCAATTTGGATTTGAATTGTCTATCAGACTCTCAAATAGAGATGTAAAACAAACAATCGAATATAGCATCTGGAGGTTGGGGAAGAGGTCTTGACCCTTCAGCATACAGATTTTGTTTAAAGCCTGATGTTGGGTGTGATCAGCAGAGAAATAACATTGTAAGGAAAGAAAGGGACAGCATGGAGCCAGGTGTAGCCCCAGAGGAAGAGGTTACAAAGACAAGGAATAAACAAAGCAAACCGAGAAAGAATGACTGATGAAGCAGAAGGGAAATCAGGAGGATTTAGAGCTCAGGGAATCCTTTTAAGAAGTGTATCAAAAAGAACTGGGTTGTCTGTGTCAAGTGCAGCTGACAAATCAAGTAAGATGAAGATTGAAAACTGACCCCTGGATTTAGCAATGGGGAGGTCAGTGGTGACCTTAAAGTGAGCAATTTCCATAGGACAGTGTGAAGAAAGCTGTTTAGAGTGGTTTTAAAGAATAGAAATTGAAATATTGAGAACAACTCTTCAAGATTTTCAGCAACAGGGAACAGAAATGTGGTGACGACTCACAGAAGTAGAGTCAAGTAAGTAATTTAAGACAGGAAAAATAGCACATGGCTGTGTGGTGACTGGAATAACCCCATTGAGAGGAATCCTTATTGAGGGTGGAGCATATGGAGGGAAGAATCAGCAAAGCCAGGTTCTTCATAGGGGATGTGTATAGGGGCAATGTGAGGAGTTTTTGTTTGTTTTATTCAACAATGTGAGGAGTTTTTGTTTGTTTTATTCAACAAGAAGAAGGGAATTACAAGTTTGTTTGGCACCTGCCATATGCTAAGCACCACATAAATGTTTTTCACTTACTACTCTATACATTTTTTGTAACAGCTTTTTTAGACTGTCCCTGAGGCTCAGAAATATTAAATATTTTGAATTAGTAAATAGCAGAGTAAGAGCTTGGATCATCACCATTCTCAGTCCAGAGGCCATGCTCTTATCTTCACATGTGCTACCTCCTCTGAATGGAAAAACAAATAAGCAAACAAACAAAATGAACTTCTGGAAGGTATAAAGAATGGGGTAAATTAGGAGGCAGAAATCAATTAAGAGGCTATTTTAATCATCAGCATGGGCAGTGGTGATGATTAGAGTCTTAACTAAGAACTTGGCAGTGGGACTGAACAGCAAAGGCTCAACCAAGAGATCTTTCCGAGATGAACTTTTGTGGGTCTGGGCTGATAAGAAGTGAGGAGTGGTGTTGTAAATAAGAGAGATCTAAGAGAGGGGAGGGGTATAGGATGCCTTCCAGCATTTCCATGGGGGCATGTAGTGATGCTGTGGTCTATAAATGAGGTTAGGAGAGGAAGGATTTTGCTAGGAAAGAAAATGTCCACGTGCATGGATTCATGGTCTTCCCTTTATCCCTCCTTCTCTGAGCATAGCTCTCTCACCTCTTCCATGTTCCACTTTTACCCCTCCTCACTGAGAAAAGTAAGGTCAATTCCTGGCAGAGAGATCATCTTGGGAAAAGAAAAGTGGAAACAGAAAAATAACCGTGTTATCAGGGTGCTGCTTACAATGTGGAGAAGAGAAATAATTTGGAAAATAGGAAGTAGAAATGGGAAGGATGAGAGAGGAGAAAGAGAGAGGCCCATAAGACTTTGGTAGAGAAGAGGAAAGAGATGGCTGTTTGATGAAATAACTGGCATTGTTAACATGCACTGATTGTTTACCATGTGGCAGATACCAGTGTGTGTGCACATGTGCACACACATGCACGTGTGTGAGAGAGAGGGGGAAAGAAAGAGAGAGAGAGAGAGGGGTTGATCAGAGAGAGGAGGCACTATCATTAATGTTCACATGTATCCAGTGAGGTTCCTTCATTAGGTCCATGTTACTTTTGAGAAGATTGTGGTGGACTGAAAAATAACCATCTAAAAGGTATCCGCATTCAAATCCCTGGAACCTGTGAAGTTTGCTTCATCTGACAAAAACAGGCATTCACAGATATTATTAAATTAAAGGTCTTGAGAAGAAGAAATTATTCTGGATTATCCGGGCAGGCCCTAAATATCTGTGCCCTTATCAGAGGAAGGCAGAAGGAGATTTTACTGCACATACAGGAGAAGCCAATGTGAAATCAGAGCAGAGATGGGGTTGAAGACACAGGCCTTGGAGATTAGAGGGATGCAGCCACAAGCCACGGAATGCTGGTGGCCACCAGAGGCTGGAAGAAGAAAAGAATGAACTCTCCCCTAGAGCATCTGGAGAGAACAGGACCCTGGCAGCACCTGGATTTGGGTCCGGGGATATTCAATTCAAGTTTCTGGCCTCCAGAACTATGAAAAAAATATATTTCAGTTGTTTTAATCCACGAAGTTTGTGGTAATTTTGATAGCCATCATAGAAAACTAAGACAGACACCAAGGGTCTGAGAGTTTAAGTTATTGGCCCAGTAAACAGTGAAGCCCTCTCACACCCAGGCGGTCTGAGTTGAGTGGTCTTGAACAACTCTGCTATGGTCCCTCCCAGTAACTGGGCTCCTTTAAATGTATGAGAGAGAGAGAGAAAGAGGGAGAGGAAGAGGGAGATAGAGAGAGAGAGGGAGAGAGAGAGGGAGGGAGAGGGGGAGAGAGAGAGAGAGAGAGAGAGAGAGAGAGAGAGAGAGAGAGAGAGAATATGAATCAGAATTCCTGCCAGGCTTAATTCTCTAGCAGTAATACTACCCTACCACTAATTTTTTGGGTCCCAATAGATAAACATTTTAGTAGGAAGGTAATGAAGTCAGTGAATTATTAAACCAAGACTCTAAGAACTGCCTCGGAATAACTTCAAACAGAGTCTCTGGGAGACTGAGTGTATTAATAATGGAGCCTTCCCACTGGACCAGCCTCGGACCTTCAACCAGCCCCCAAAACAGGCAAGCCTGGCCCCAGGGCTGCTATCTGACTTACGTTCCACTAAAGGGCAGATGAAGCCTTGTCTTCCCTGAGGAAAGAGGTGTCAACCCTCCACCATCCAGCCCTTCACAGCCTCTGCATTTTCCCTGAGCATATCCCAGCCACTAAAGAAACCATCCTTCTGGAATGGGTGGTGGGGCAGGGGAAACTTTTGGTAAAATATACATATTGTATATATCTTATATAAAATATATATTACATACTTTTTCTCATCCCTACCCTTTCCTTAAATGGAGGTCTTCTTCAGTTAAGCTTAAAAATGAAAGCTCTTCCAAAAAGCATTTTTCATATTCCCATGAAAAACCTCTTCTGTCTCTGAAGGTTCGCCGTCTCTCAGTAGTGAGAGGCTGTGCTGCTCAGCACCGTGGACAGCTCCTCGTGACTGCTTGGTGCTGGGGGGAGGTGGGGTGGTGTTGGAACCTGCCTGCTCAGTTGTAGCCTGGCTTGCTTTCCTGCACGTACGCGTTCTTTGTGCCAGCCACAGGATCTCTGAGCCTTCTCAACACAGAACCCTCCTTCTGTCTTCTCTGTACCCTCTAGGAAACACACGACCCACCTGCTCGACTTGGCTTGACGTGGTCTTACTCTCTCGGGTGGTTCTGCTGCCGGTTCCTTTGGGAAGCACTTCTCCGCCAGCCTCCCACTAGATTTCGTGGTCCCGGACCCCATGTGTCTATATTTGTCATGGTCTGTAACACTGGACTGCATAATCCTCCACAATAGTTCACTGTCTGTGAGCTCCACAGGCAAGGAGGTTACTTCACGCACTCACTTTGTACAGAATCCTAGCACATCGTAAGGGTTCCCTTGGATTTGGAAATGACACGACGAAAATGCAAACACACGAATGGCTGGCTTTGGGATTTTACTGTGCACAGCCTCTCTGTCCCTCAGCGAATAGTCTGATGCGTAGTCAACATGGCCTCCTCTTATCTCTGTCCTTCACAGGGCGTTGCCAGAGCAAATGCTTGGTGCCGTATTTATTATGGATTGATTCCCATAAAAATTAACCTTAATTGAAGACATTTTCAATGGTCCTTGTGGTATTATCCGGAGAGCTCCGAGTTCCAATAACCTGAAATACATTTTCAAAACCTAACACTCACAATTTTCCCCAAAAGTCATTGAGCATATTGGACTCCCATGGTTTTCCCACAGAATATAGAATTAAGCATCCCTGTTTCTGTCTATGCTGTGGTCTCTGCCCAGAAATCTTTCTCTTTTTTTCAGCTAGAAAATGCTTCTCATGCCCCAGTGTCCAGCTTAAATGCCCCCTCCCCATCCAGGCTTCTATTGGGCTTTGCACCCACTCCTATTATAATATTTTCTACATTTAAATCAATACAGTTGTTTAAGTGTTAGTCCTAGTGTGCTGTAAGATCCTGAAACACTGAACAGTATCTTATTTTATTGTGTATCCTAGTACCTAGAGCTAATCCTGTGTCCTGGAACCCCAAAGTGGTCAATAAGAGCCTGAGGAATTAATAACATGAATGATACCTAGTTTAACTAAACCAGAGTGCAGGAGGTCACCTGCAGTGTCTACAGCTTAGATTCTTTATTTTCAGAACCATTTTTAAGAAAAATTAGCTGAAACACACCAAAGGCAAATGGCCAAGTCCAGTATTTACAGTAAGTTAGTGGGGTACCCAGAAAAAGGGCGCAAGCTCCCTGATCCTAGCCTAGTGCCTCTTCTACTTGTCAGCTCTGAGAGGGGACACCTTGGTCCTCTGACTACCTTCCTTTATACTGGTGTTCACCAGGAGCTTAGTGAAAGGCCCAGTGGCCCGAGAGGCCCCTTGTCCCAGCCCAATGTGTCCTCCCTGGGAAGACCTCAGACAACCATGATTATTAGCTCACTGGAAATCTTCTAAGAAATGCAAATGTGTTTCAGTCACACACCAGTGCCATCCATTGTCAGCCTCTGTGCAGAGGCCGGCAGGCAGTGCCAATTAAATGCCAAGGCTCATGAACAGGTGTGCTGATTGCCTCTGCAAAATGATTTACTAGAGCAGCACTCCAAGTGTCAAGTAGACAAGAAAGAACAGAAAGAACATTCCGTTCTCCCGCCCCTCTTCCCCCACCCACACCTCCTCCCCATCTCTCTTAGCGTTTACATTTGGTCCTTGCTGCCAAGAATTAATTTTTCCCCTTCATAACAAAATTAAAATCATGCTTCATATGTAACTTCTGATATTTAGCCTCTTTCGCTACTGCCCCCTCCCACAGGCCTGACCCTCAGGGCTTTCTGAAGCCTCCTGCCTGAAATCCAACCACCCCTCTCAACAGCCTCCTAAATAATCTTTCTGAGAAAGAAAAGCTCCCAGCCTGTCATTTTCTTACTCAAAAGCCTTCAATGACTTCATTGTCTGTTTAATCAAGCACATATTCTTCAGATGGGAACTGGAAATCTTCTGTCTTTTGGCCCCATCCTATTTTTACAAAATAATCCCCCACTGCACTTTAGCCCACCATGAACTTTGTATTCCGCTTTGCATGTCTGCTTCTGCCAGCCACTTCTGTCTGAAATGCCTTTTCCTGCAACCTCATTCCCATGAAAAAACCCTTCCTCCAGAGTCACCTCTGCAAAAAAACCTTTCCAGAAGCCCTAAATCATGTCTTTCTCTTTTCCCCAAATCCCAAAGTTATCAGTGCAGAATTACCAGTTTTTGTACATTTACTGCATATGTCAGACACACACCAATGACCTTATTTGCATATCTTCATTTCACCTTCACAGAATGAGATGCTGTCATTCTCCTTTCACAAATGGGGAAACTGAGCCTCTGAGGGATAAAGTAACTGACCCCAAGCCACAGAGTTAATAAGAGACAGAACTTTGTATTAAACTCAGATCGGGGGCAAGTCTAACTCACAGGCTTTTTCTGCATGCTGTGTGTTGACACTCTGAGTAGGATATTATAATAACCATGTACATGACAGCTATTCATTTCTGTGACTTCCTCTATTATCAAGTTATGAATCCTGAGAGAACATGCCATTTTTCACGTGTATATGCCTAGTACTCGATGTAGAAGCTCAAAATAGATGTTAAAATTTTTGAAGCAATTCAACCTGGGCTGGGAGGAACATGTCTGTTCCTTTATCCACTTTTCTTTAAGGATGTTGTACAATGTTATGTGAAATTGAGGGTTTAAATTCTCCAGGTGGAGAGCCTGGGATCTGTGTCATATTTATATCCAAAGTCTAGGAGCCACAGGAGTGATTTGTTTAGTGCTTACAGCCTGTAAAATCAAATAGTATCACCCCAAACTCATCAGGATTGTATTTCCATCACCTTTGGTTTCCTGTCTTCCATTAGCTCAGGACACTGCCCAGAGAAAACCTTTGCCACGTCTGTTGCCTTCTGAGGTCCAGTTTCCTTCCTCCAAGTCTGTAATCACCGTGACAGCCCTGCTGCTCTCAGAGGGGTCTGTGGAGGAGCCTGCCCAAAGACAATTTTCATGTCAGAGCTCAAACATGAGAAGCACTCCCAGCTAAGTAAATGAACCCATCGGTTTCTTGTTAAATCAAACTGTTGAAGGGAAGCTGGAGAATGAAAGTGGAATAAGGTTTGGAGAGAGGCCATGGAAAACAAAACTTTGGTAATTGTTTTTTTCTTTTTCTTTTTTTAATTTTGCAGCTAAACTTCACTTGGCTGAGGCAATGAACTATGTTCTCCGAAGATGCATTTCGAAAAGTGAATACAGAGGAGGGCTTGTTTAATGATAAGGCTGATGTCTATGACCCTCCAGTTTCAATGGAAAATCGAAGCGCTTAATCCAACACCCACACAACTTCAATAATTTGGACTTTACTTCCAGGAGAAGGTCATAAGCATCCATTTTCTCGACATCCATGAAGTAGCAGCCTTTCACTATCTCTGGAAAACTGGAAAAGGAGAATGTTCTGGAAGTTTTTCATAGTGGGCAGAAGGCAGATTCTACCTTCCTGGGTCTGGGTCTCATCTATAATCCTAATGGTTGAATGGTTAGTAGAACATAGCTGCTCAGTTCTCTAGCAAAGAATAGTCTTTTTCGCTTCCTTTAAGAATGTCTATATCTTCAGATTGTTTTAAGAGAGCCCTACACATATTTAGGAGAGAGGAAGGAAAGCAGGTGAGAAAAAGGAGACAGTAGCCAGACAGACCATACCAGTAGTAATCCTGATGCCCAGAAAGGAGGTAGAGGTCATCTTAACATCCACAGATGAGCACTGAGACTACCCAGGCTTAAGCCCTGTGATTTTGAGAACATACATGTATTACTCTTTATATAAACAACAAAAAACCTCTTCCATTACCATAGGACTCTTTTCTCTGGAGTTACTAATAGGAGACTTCTACTCTGTTAGGGCCTCTGGACTCTAGAGAATATCATGACTTCAAATGTTCTTGTACCCACTTTTGGCTGTCTACCCCTTTCTTCTTGCTGACCAAACCCATTCTCTTAAGCTGTTTGGGACACATAAGGCTGGTAAGGGTGCGCACACACACACACACACACACACACACACACACACACACACACAAAGGCTGGTAAGGGTGGCACTGTAGTGATGCTGAAGTGGAGATAGAACTAAACTCCTAATACCCTAGCCCCAAATATTAAAGTACTCTGGATAATTGCAAAGAAGAGCCAAAGGACAATGGTAACAAACCCTGTTCTCTTAACTTCAATTACATGGAAGACAAAATTTAAAAAAGGGGGAAGCCCACTTTTTTATTTTGATTGATACAGAAACTGTTTTATTTTTATCATGATTGATACAGAGACTATTGTGGGAGGGGGTCCATCCACTCCCACTCCCACAATAGTCTCAGTATCAATCATCACTGAAACCAAATGTATTGAAAAGGAAAAGGAAGAGAGAGGTGGAAGGACCTTCTTGCTCCTGGATTGGACTCTCTGTCTTCATGCTCTGACAGCGCTGAAGACAATGCCTCATCCATAAGCTCTCCTTCCGGTACACTATGATCCCATCTTCCAGTGAACTAGGCCAATCAGTGATTTGAATATGGCTAGTAACAGTAATGTCCCCGTTTTTAGGGACAGAATAGGAGGAGGAATGACAGGACTGCCTAAGAGAGAGAACATATTCTGGATG
The DNA here is from genome assembly GCF_019186645.2 of Phyllostomus hastatus. Classification (NCBI taxonomy): domain Eukaryota; kingdom Metazoa; phylum Chordata; class Mammalia; order Chiroptera; family Phyllostomidae; genus Phyllostomus; species Phyllostomus hastatus. The sequence continues at coordinate 6,807,765 of NW_025333709.1, forward strand.
TAACTTTGACATGGTCTTATGTAGGGAATGAGGACAATGGAAGGAATCTATCTCAATGTTCAGGATCCAATTTAAGAATAGGCAGGACACATACTGTTTCAAATATCACAGCCCCAAAACAGTGTGAAATACTGGAAAAAGCATGGGATTTGGAGTTAAAAAGGATTAACTTTTTAATCCTTTCTGCTGGTTCTGACTGTGAGAAACATACTTTGTTTTCCTTTGTCTGCTAAACAATTTTTAAAAACTGGACAAAATGTATAAGTCATCGAGTTGAAGAATTTTGAAAGGTGGGGGGAAAGTATGAGTGGCTAGAGACCTTGGACTTGTGAAAGGACAGAGCACCACTATTGGGTGAAGTCTCTAAGCCAAGTGTTAATTTTCACCTCATCTCTACAGTAACTGGATGGTACCCTTCCCCCTGACCCATCAGAACCATGGGATCTATGGTGTAGAATTCTGCTATCTGGGTAACACATACATTGAGCAGACTAGAATGATGCTTCATAGACTCTAAGCACTAAATTGGATATTTAAACTAACAAAGGGAGCCAGGATGAGGATTCTGAATCATAAACAAGTTAACTACCTACTTGCTATGGACCAAATATTTTTGTCTGACCCGAATTCCTATGTTGAAGCTCTATCCCCAATGTGGTGGTTTTGGAAGGTGGGGTCATTGAGAGGTAACTTAGGGTTAGATGATGTCATGACAGTGGAGTCCTCATGAATGGGATTAGAGGCCTTGTAAAAGTAAAGGGAGAGCTTGCTTCTTCTCTGCATTCTACCATGTTGAACTTGGCCATCTGCAACCCAGAATGAGCTGCTGGCAGAACCCAGCCATGCTGGTGTCCTTATCTCCAACTTCCATCCTCCAGAATTTTCAGAAATAAATGTCTGTTGTTTGTAAGCAACACTGTTTATGTTGTTTTGTTGGAGCAGACCAAGCTGACTAAGTCACTGCTAAAATACAAGATATGGACAGAAACTAGAGTCTCATAATGCTCAAAATGTCCATGATGCAGTTCAAAACATTCCTTACACCAAGAAATAGGAAAACCTCAGCCTGAAGGAGAAAAGACAATCAACAGGCACAATGCCAAGGTGACACAGATGCTGGAATTGCTGTTCAAGGATTTAAAGACAGTTGTAATAAAAATGCTCCAATGTGCAATTACAAACACTATTGAAACAACAGCAACAAATTTCTGCAAAGAAATAGAAGATATAAAGAAGAATAAAATAAAATCTTAGTTCTGAAAAATAAAATAATTGAAATGGAGTAAAATGTACCAGGAATTGATATAGCTACCTGAATAATCTTGTGGTTCAGTCAAAATGACAACCTCTTAGAATTCTAGCTTTGTGAACTCCCCCTCCCTGAGCTTGGGTTTAAAGCCTGTGTAAAAAGAGGGTTATGCATAATGTCTCTTAGAGCCATATAAAAAATTAAATGTTATCAGGCAACAATTATTGTAAGTATATTAACTATCACATGTTATGTAACAGACTATCCCATAATTTAGCAGCTTTAAACTCTCTCTCTCTCTCTCTCTCTCTCTCTCTCTATATATATATATATATATATATAGTGATGAACTGGCAATCTTCTAAGAAATGCAAATATGTTTCAGTCACACACCAGTGTCATCCATTGTCAGCCTCTGTGCAGGGGCCAGCTCTTTCTCTCTCTCTCTCTCTCTACATATGTATAATCTCTCTCTATATATAAAATTATATATAATCTCTCTCTACATATATATATATAAAATGAATCACAAATCTCTCCAAGACTACACATGGATAGACCATCTCTGCTCCATCTGGATTCTGCTGAAGTGGCTAGAAGGTTTCAAACTGGAACCATATGAAAGGCATTGACTCAGAGCTGGCTCAGACCTGGGAAATCTCAAATGGGTGAGAGCTGAGTCTCTGTGTAGTTTCTCCACGTGATCTCCTTGGTATGGTGGTTTCAGAGCAGATGGACATTTTATGTGAAAACTCAGGACTCTCAAGTTGTGTGTCCCAGGCAAGGCAAGTGAAAGCAGCCGCATCTTTTATGATATACCCTCAGAAGTCACACAGCACACACATGCTATAGTCAAAGGAACACTCACATTCCAGGGAAGGGAGTTTGTACTCCATTTTTGGATAAAGGAATGCCAATAAAACATGCTGATAGGAAGATCTGAGGTGGGATACAGTGATGGGACCAAATGGAAAACACAATGCAAAACAGGATGTAAACAGTTTGGTAAACTAGAGCTAGCAGGTCAGTCTGGGCTTCTGCCCACTGTTATACATAAAGTTTTGTTGGGACACACTCAAGTTTACTTACATACATATTGTTTATCACCATTTTTGTGTTACAATAGCAAAGCTGAGTAATCATGACAGATACCATCTGGCCACCAAAGCTGGAACATGCAATATCTGGCCACTTACAGAAGAAGTTCATTGACCCCTGTTGTAGACAACAGCTAGATCCTCCTAGAATCCGCTACCTGCTCCTTCATGCTTCTGTGACACTTTCTACACATTCTAGTGTAGTTGGAATTATTTTTATACACGTTCAGGCTGGCTCTTACTTACAAAATTTCCTGTTGATGTTTTTTTCTGGTGAAAGTGTTTTCTTACAATTCTTCAAACACGTGGGCTTTTTCTTAGGATGAGATCTCAGGTCCTATATCACCACCTCAGAAAGGTCTTTTTGGTTCATCCGATCTAAGGTTCTCCCCAACCTCATTCCCAGTTTGTCTATCCAACTACTGTGTTTCCTTTGTTACACATGGCACTACTGGAAATCATCTACCACCCCAATCCTCACTACATACAGTACACGTTTTGTCATGGTGGCATTCCTGAGACATCAGGCTCTCAATATTAGGGGAACTGAGAACACCTGTCAGGTTTGTCCCAACAGGCTCTGAACAGTTTTACAGCAAAGTGTTTTATTAATTTATACGTTTTGAGGGCTCAGCAGAGTACAAGGTGTATAATATGTGCACCACAGATAGCTTACAAGCACACAGCCGGATAATAGACCTTTTAGCATCTGCCTCACTGTGGATTCTAAAGAACGTGCCAACAGTCTCTGGCTATTTTCTGAGCTTAACCTGCCTCATCACTTATGTCATCAGCTGTCTGAGGACAGAGATTGTGTGTCTACTCCTGGGTGTTACAAGTGACATCTGGAAGTTAGTGAGCATTTATCTACCCACCTGCCATCATACACAGATGATGACCACAGCAGGACAATGGCCAGTGAACAGAACTCAATTACAATAGAGGAAGGAACTCAAGTGAGGGATGAGCTAGGATCAGATCATGAAGGAGACAAGATATTAGCAGGGCTTGGGAAATTGCAACGGTCTCCAGAGCAAAAGAGGGAATTCGGAAATAAAGATAACATTAAGAGGAATAGTATTTTAAATCTCACACACTATTAGGTGCCAAATACTATGTTGAGTGTTTATATATATTATCCCATTTATTTTTCACACCAATCAAGTGAGAGAAGTAAAAACTATATCCTGCCTTAAAGTAGAGGGAAAAAAAATCTGAGAGAATTATCAGGCTGACATGTAACCCATGTCAGTCTGATAATAATAAAAAATAACAATAATAATGATAGCAACTAATATCTATGTAACAATTGCTACGTATCCAACATTGTTTTCTCACTTTACCACGTAAGAGCTGCATGAGGACAGTACTGGTATTATTTTCAGTTCCGATTACCCAAGTTTACTCATTATAGACCCAAGGTTTAGACCCAAGCATCTGGTTTTAAAGTTCATGTTTATAGCCACCACACTCACCTATTTCAAAATTCCTTCTTGATTTTCACTTCGTTCTTGCTAATATCTCTATGGCCACCATCATCATTGTCAACAACACTTCCACATAAGCCTCATTTGGTTCAACAAAAAAATACAGGGTCGGGGTGATGCTGCGTGAGGACAGCTGAGTCCGGGCATGTAAGTTGGGTTTATAACACAAAGGAGTTCCAGTGTCATACCTGGATTTCTTTTGAGATTTCTCCCCTCAAAAAAAGTATAGAGCTATAGGAAATAATTTTTAGTAGAGACCAGGGGACCCAGAAATAAACATCTGATTTTTCTTTTGTTGCAATTCTCGATGAAAATAGTTTTGAAGTGTTTGCATAATATCAATCTAGATGTGTGGCTGGACTTCAGAGCAGAGTCAGACTTTATCAGCATGGGAGAGGACAGGATGGTGGATGAGACACAGAAGCCTGGCTTTCAATCTTGGGTTCCATTCATTGACTAGTCACATGGCTTTAGAAAATGTATTTAAACTTCCTAACCCCATTTACATATCTATAAACTGGAGCAAATATTGGTTTCCGGCTGCTAGGACAGGTGTGAGAAACAGATGACCTAAGCCAGACGTTTACCCTTGATTGCAAGCATTAGCACAACTACAGTATCCCAAGAGAGGTCCTGCACACAGCACACAGTATAAATGAGCAAACTGAGTAAGGAGTCTGTATCCCGTATTCCACCTGGTATACATCATATCCCCAGTAGGAGTGCACCAGTAGGCATTTTTATATTCAGATGACTAGAATGCAAATGGTTATTTGATAGGAAGGAGAAAGCCATCTGGAAGAGAGAAGCTCTTTTAAATAAAATAAAAATGAAAAATAATAATCAGAAAAAGACAAAGGGGAGCTTTTTAATTATCTTTCTTAAGTGAAAATTAGGAGCAAGACTCCAAGCTTCCAGAACCACATGTTTTCCTCATCCCCTGTGTTATAGGAAAGAAACTCAACTGGCATGGTAGAGATTCAGACTACATAATTAGATGATGAGTGATAATTAATCTTGGACCCTGAATCAGCTCTCTGCCAGTATGCTTCCTTTCTCCTCCAGCTCTCCACAGCTCAGACTCCCGCAGAATCTCAAACCCAAACCCACTCATTTTGGTTTAGCTTAATTAATTTCCCCTCCAAATCTCACCTATTGCCTTTGCTCTTTGTTAAGCTCCTGTTGAATTTCCCCACAGATTATATTTGTTTTCTCAGGTCCTGGAGGAAGGACAATCAATGTGCAATTCCTCACCCTTTGCAACAGTCTTCAAAGACATGGTGGAAAGTCCCATCCCCTTCCCAGTTTTCCAAAAATATCTGCATGAAATTGGCATGATACACATGTGCACAGTTTGTAAAAGACTGCCAAAAACAAAGCCCAAAGGAATGAATATAGTTTTATTTTAAGCCCTGTGTTGGGTAAACAAGGTTGAATATACTTTGGTGGGTCCCACTGTCACCTAAATTATTCTCGGTCAAGCTCTTGACAATCTCCATGTGTGTAATGTGGAGAAAAGAGGAATAAGATCTGGAGACTGACTGGAGAAGAGCTGCAGATAACTCAAGTTTCTGCTTTCGGGCCAGGATGAATACACGTAGGCATTCCCTGGGAAGAGCTGAAAAGGAAGCTCATATAAGGAGAAAATGGTAATGGGTTCAGCTTTGGAAATGTTGAGTTTGAGTTGCCTTTGGGACGTTAATAATAGTGACCTCAATGTCCTTTCTCTATGGAAACACTCCTTGAAAGATGTATTTACACCCACTGTTTTAAGTTAGGATTCCCAGAAGAAGGCCGGGAAAGAAGGGTTTGCGTGGAAGTGACTAATTAGAAAGCATTCACCAGGCAGATTCCCATGGAGGGCGGCTTTGGCTCAGGCCCCCAAGGAGCCATGGAGATGGTGTAAACCACAACTCAGTGTCCAAAGTAGGGAGCGGGGAAGTAAGCAGGGAAACCTCAGGACCTCTTGCACTTTTATTTTCCTTGCTGTGCATGTTCTCCTCTGAGATTTGTGCAGATCCAGCTCCTTAGGATTCAGGCCTACTCGAATATCATTTTCTCAGGGAAGCCTTCGCTGACCAGACAATCTGAAGTAGCCTTCTACCACAGAAACTGCCACCACCACCATCCCCATCCCACCACCACTCTCACTGTCACCTCTCCTAACCACTATGATCTTTGTCACCTCCACTGTCCCACTGCCATCAACATCACCCCAAATGCTGCTACCACTGACCCCACCACCCTCACCACCACCCCCATCATTGCCAAGAAAACACCTATCATGCCCACCACTACTACCAAACACCTGCCTTCCCCTTGACCTTGTTTTAATTTTTTCCTAGCACCTTGCACTACTTGACATGACACTATATAGGATCAGCTTGTTTAGAGCTGTCTGTTTCTTCCCTTTTAATTGGAGACTCCTTGAAAACAAGGACTAATTTGCCATTGAATCACTAGTGTCTTGAGCCGGCCAACCTAGGGTAGGCAGAAAAATCTATAGACCATTTAATTGTTAAAAGAATTCTTAGCAAGGACCTGGAGAGAGACGGAATCACTATGGAGGCACAATCCGGAAGAAAGGAGGAGGCCAGTGAAGTGACAGCACAGGAGAGAAGTGAAGTTGCCCAGGGAAAGGGAAACCTCTGAGTCTGAGGCTGAAAACAGGAGCTGTGGGTGGGATTTGAGGCCTGGCAGGCTCCAATTTCTCCTGAAATGTGAGGCACTATAAACATTTTGCCTACCTCAGCCTTAAGTAAGCTCGTTAAACATAGTGTAGGGGAATATCCACATTCTTAATGGTTTCATTTAAGAATCTTATTTTACGAGCTTATCAAATAACCCAGTGTGCTTTATTCATTCTTGATATTAAGTGCTTTTATGCCATTTTACGTTCTTGAAACTATAGACGGGAATGAGATCTCACATGGAGTCCTGGGATTGCCATCATCCTGACTTTGGCTGCAGAGGCACCTTCTGGAAGGCAGAGGAAGGGAAGCCGTCCACGGAAACTCCTCTCAATGCTGCACATCCTGACACTGGCATTTTCACAGCCATGTACTGCTTATCACATTTGATCCCACAGAAGCAACATGCTTTAGAGGAAAGAATTTTAGGCACTGACCCAGGCACCCTCCTCCTGGGTGCCAAGTGGTCTTGGGCCAATGATTGCTTCTGAGCCTCAGTTCTTTGGGGTCTGAATGCCAGGTGAAGTAATCTGGTCTCCCTTTCCACAGTGGCATCCTCACAAATCTATGACATGATCAAGTTGGTATCGTCATATACTTTTGATAAGAGAGGAAACTGAGGGTCAGGAATGTGAGTCAACTTACCCAAAACCACACAGCTCCTGAGTGTCAGAGTCGTGCCTACAGTCCAGATCTGTTCAGTTCTGAAGTCGGTCTCTTGCCCTCCCCACCACACTGCCTTCCATCCACCTAACCATCATTGGGAATTTGAGCAAAGAAGTCCACACAACTTTGGCTGCTCGTCCAATAGTCCAGGGTGCTGAGTTCCAGGCTGGGCCTCTGCAATAACTTGCCTAATCCACTCTCCTCAGCTCTGCAGCTTCTTCAATCCACCAAGATATGTCACAGCCCTCTCCCAGCTTCTGCTGCCAGTGCTTACGTAAAAACTGTCAAATGATCTGGTGACTCCAGAAGGAAGAGGCAGGGAGAGGGGTAAGAGGGAGCCATAACTGATTAAATGAACACAGGGCTGGATTAGACTCAAGGCCTGTGGGGTCTCACCATGGCCATTTTTTCTTGGCATGGGGGGCAGTGTGGCCCTCTTAAGGGAGGGGGTGCCTTGGTCTCCAAGCCCCTCTGGCTTCACTCCAGCCTGCTGCTACAGGTGTGAGTGAGCCAGACCATTTTCCTCTCTGAGCTTCAGTTTCCTCCCTATAAATAGGGAAAACAATACTCACCTCACATAATTATAATATGAATCATAGAAACAAAGCATGCACAATGCCTGCCATCCAGTAGATGTTTGATAAATGGCAGTCATTCTTATTTTTCCCCAAACTGAGCAATTTGAAATGACAGGGTGTGGTGAGCTATTTGCTGTCCTGAGTAGAGGAACATCTTCAGACAGATAGCAGTGCCATCCTAGGACACAGCATCTCTCCCCAACATCTGCACTCCACCAACAGGGTACCATGCCACAACCCAGGCAGGTGATGTTGTTGCCATGGTGATGAAGTTCCATGCTCAGTCCATCTTTGGTCATCCAGGGCATACAGGATGTAGGCCAGCAGCTCTTTGTTTGGAATGAGAGTGAAGCTGCAATTGATGAGGGTGGCACAATTAGTTAACAGCCGCGAGATTTTTAATGCTCTTGGTGTATCTGCAAACAACTCACTTGACTTCAGTAGACTTGGTTTCTTCATCTATGAGAGGGAAATACTGAAACCTGACTCAAGGGTTCTTGGAAGATTAAATTGAGTTATGCATGTTAATTCACCAAGGATGGTCCCAGACACACAGGAAATTCTTCTTGAATGCTGGTTCTTTCCTTTCTTTCTTGTTATTTTTAATGAGATAAAAAGGAGGAAGAGGAGGAATAAAATGGGAAACAAAGATGAGGGAGAGGAAGGGAAGAGGAAAAGGATAATGAAGGAAAACAGAAACAATAACCATAATGGCAGTAAAAACAATAGTACTCAGTGCACCTGCCCAGTGAGCCATAGTCCCAGGCCATTTGTGTACGTGGTTAACAGTCTTCACTCTATTTGTTGCCCATACTGCAGTAATGAGTTATCACAAAGGCAGTGGCTTAAAACAATGTAGATTTATTTTCTTGTGGTTCTGGAGGTCGGGAGTCTAAAATGTGTCCGCAGGGCAGGGTTCCTTCCAAAGACTCTAGGGAAGTGTCCGTTCCCTTGCCTCTCCAGCTTTTGGAGGCCACGCTCCTTCCTCGGCAGGTCCCCTGTATCACTCCACAGCGTCACTCTCACTGCTCTTTTCTTTGTCAAGTCTCTTTGACTTAATTCCCTCACTGCACTTTATCACTTATAAATGTCCTTGCAAATGCATTGGGTCCATCTGGATAACCAAGGATAATCTCCCACCTTAAAATCCTTAACTTAGCCTGGCTGGCGTAGCTCATGGATTGAGCGTGGACTGCAAACCAAAGCATTGCAAGTTCGATTCCCAGTCAGGGCACATGCCTGGGTTGCAGGCCATGGCCCCCAGCAACTGCACATTGATGTTTCTCTCTCTCTCTCTTTCTCCCTCCCTTCCCTCTCTAAAACTAAATCTTAAAAAAATAATTATTAAAAAAAATCCTTAATCCCATCTACAAAGTCTCTTTGGCCTCATAAAGTAATATGTTCATAGGTTCTGGGGATTAGGATATGAATATATATATATAAAGGGGGGATCATTATTCCAACTAACACACATATATACATATAGACATATACATACATATTAAAAATATGACTCAGAAAAACTAAGAAATTCTCCCAAGGTCACACAACTGTAAGTAAAAGAGCAAAGATCCAAGCCACACTCTGACTCTGCCACATGTATTATTTCTGTGGAATATACTTTAAGATACTCAGTAAAGGTTTCCTCTAAATCCAAGAGGGCTGCATTGAATAATCTTTGAGGTTTACCTGCTGATATTCTGTGGTTCTTCAAGGAAAAAAAAACAAAGGCTCCATTCCAGCCAGTGTCAGCCATTGTCTGTTTCTTTTTTCTGGCCCTAGACTGAGGGAGGGCATGAAAGAGTCCTAGGGCATCTGCAGAATAGAAAGAATGATGGGGAGCAAGTGTTTTCTAAGGAGGAACTTAGACAAGGCAGAAGCAGCTTTGCCTCCATATATATGACCTTGGAATAATAAATACAAAATCTGCTTAAGATCCCCCGTCGGGCTCCTCTCCTGGCAGCCCAACCATCAAAATCAATGACAATCACGTTAGCTTTTGCTAATTGAACCAAACAGGAGGTAACTGGTCTTGAGAAATCCTATAATGAAGTAATTAGTTACTCCATCAGTAAACGGAAATAATAATCACAGATTGTTAAAGCTGAAAATAAACTTTCTGATTATAGGCAAGGGACCTGCAGCCCAGAAGTGTCCACCATCTGACACAGCTGTGAGGGGCAGACCTGGAACTGAATGAAGACGCACAGGTCTCCTGGCTACTGTCTAGGGTTCTTTCCACAGGGTCGTTAACCTCTGGAAGTTTCAACATGACTAGCTGGTTTTCCTAGAAACTGGAGCAACAGTCATGAAATGACATATTGCCTACACATGACAGCCTTTGCTCCAGGTGAAGGATGGATTGTTTAAAAGTCCCATCTGTATGCAGCTGGGTCGGAGGCAGGGCCACAGAGAGTCCTTGGGTCACACGCACCCATCCATGTACCATCTGATGAGCTCACCAGCCCACTCAGCACTCACGGACCATTTATCTCTTTTTCTACTCAGTTATGAAAATAATGGATCATGACTACAGAGCATTTGATTTGTTCTTTAAAAAGCAAAAATAAAAACAAGTCATCCATCATGAGTTCCACATGTTAATCACTATGACTGTTATAAAGAATTTCCTCCAACTTTTTTCTCTATGTTTACTGAACAGTTATTTGGAGAAACAAGCCTTTCCCTTTCTATAACAAGAATAAAATATTATTGTATTCCAAAAGGCTTTCCCATGCTTCTCAGCCTGTAAGTGAACACAGCCAACTCAGGTGATGACAGTGGCTTGTACTAGAATGACAGCATGCATGTGCTGAGGAGTGGTCAGGCCCGGGTGAGTTGAACATAGAAAAGAAAGGATTTGCTAATAGGTCTCATGTCAAGTGAGGGATCTAGGGTGACAAGGATGCACCCTGGGATACAAAGAACCCCTGAAAAGCATCTTTGTTTGCACCTGGATAGTGGGAAACTTAACATAGACCATAGCCATGACCTCCTACTTCCCTGGCAAGAGGAGTTAGGCTGCTGCAGATGGCCCATGCCACTCCCCTGCTACAGTCATTTGATGGAAAGTAAGGCAATTTATAAAGAATATCCCAAGTAATTGGATTTTTCAATACATAATTGGTAATATTGGAGCACTATAGGGTTATTGGTCTTTGAGAAAAGGTGCCTTTCCCAGAATGCTCCAGTGTGTTCTGCTTTTCTGCTCGTCCATTTCTGAATCACGTGTCACCAATTATTTCTGTTCTGTATAGTTTGTGGGGGTTAACAGTCAGAATAACCTAAATGTCAAGGAATTGTGTATAGGGTTGACATAAATTATGGAAGATAATAAATGAGTATTAATATTAAATCTTATTTTTATAGTGAAAGTATATAGAGAAAGATATCTGGGAAGATCTTAGGTGCGTACAATGTTTTTAACAGTAGACGTTGAAGTGGAAGAGATTATGAATAATCTTTTTGATTTTTCTTTCATGAGTTTCTGTTATTTTTAATAAGAAGAAAGAAACATAATAAAATATTCAATAATAAAAGTATTAAAGGAATTCTTTTGCACCTTATTTGGGACATTACAATAGTCTCTTGCTTCTAGACATTAAGGTTCATTCATTGTATTATTCTTAATAAATAGAAAATCAATTGTTGGCTAAAAATCCTTTAGAACTGAGAAAATTAGAGTAGAAAAATATAAAAAATCATTAATAAAAGACAAAATTATTAAGAATGCATTAATATTTTAACATATTCCACAGGGCATAAAATTACCAATGCTGCACTTGAAAAATGAAAGGCTGGGATTTTAGGTTTTTTTGACTAAGTAGCCAATCAAAACTTATACAAAAAGCAAACAGGATCATATTTGTGGCCTCATAGAGAAGACAACACGTGCTAAGGTCAGACTCCTGGGTTTTAACCTTGATACAACTTGTCATTACCCTTTTGACCTTGGGAAGTGTGTGCTAGATATGTACACACATACGTTTCTTCATCTGAACAGCAATAATGAAAAAAGCTTCTCCCTCATCAGACTGTTGTTTCCAGAGAAAAAGTAAAGCACCCAAAGCATGTAATCATGATGTGTGTCATACATAGGCTTAGTTCTCAATAAATGGATATGGTTATTATCCATTCAGATTACTCTTGAACATCTTGAAATTCCCATTTGTCAATCTCCCAACCTGGGTGGTTGCTGCTGCCTGCTGAGACACTGGGTCCCTGCAGGGGACTCCTTATACAGTAAGCGTCTCCTGTGCTCAGTGTGCTCTAAGGGAATGGAACAGCGTTGGAGCCAGGAAATGCCTGTTCACTCATCATGACCCCCCTCAGTGAAGCCATTCTGTAACTCCCCCAGGGAGGCCCTGCAGCCTCTGTGCACCCCCAGAGCTCTGTGATTTGGGTTGCTATATACACTGTAGGCAGCACATTGTATTATAGTTGGTTGTAATGTTTCCCCACTTTGTCTGTTTCCCCAAATGGACTGCACGTGCTCAAAACAAAGCGTATGGCTGACGTCTGTTGTATTCTCAGTGCCCGGGACGGCCCCACTTGCACAGAGATACTTATTAAATGACAGATGAATGGGTAAATGGGTGTGTAAAAGTGTGTAAGATCAGTCTTTCTCCGATATTATGCATACACACACACTCTTGCTTGTTGGTTTTTTTTTTTAATGTAAAACAAAAAGCAAGTCACAGCAACAGAGTAAAAATGCTCTACATTAATGGCTTTCCATTATTATAAATGAGGCCGACTTAGCTTTCTCTGAACAGTAGCCAATAGTAATAAAAAGGCATAAAATTATTTTCCCAATTCTCTGACACAAAACTTCAGGTAATATTGTGTTCGGTATAGGAGAATAAAGTCTATTTAAAATTCTAAAAATGTATTTAACTATTTTTAAAGTGAGGAGAACTTAAATATTGTGAATAGGCTAACAAGAAGGAAGGAAGACAGGGGACAAAAGAAGAAGGAAAGCTCAATAAATGTTAGGAAGGAACAGTTGATGGTCTCAGAAGAGTTTCTTTATGGAGACTTACTTTAGAATCTTTAACTTTTATGCATACATGTGTAAATTTTATAAAGTTCAACTTATTTGCAATCCACCATTTTCAACTGATTTGCTCACCTACTTCTTTCCTTTTCTAGGCAGACTAGTTTACGTCCTATCTCATGGAGACAATGCAAGCAACAGAAACAAACGAACAATCAAAAACCTGGAAACCAACCCTCTTCACCTGCACACTCTGTTTCCTTTTTGTTACGGTGGGGCTGTCGTCTCCTCTCCATCCAAAGTTTAATCCCATTACCTTCAACTTCCCTAGGGGCTTAGCTCACCAGTTATCCTTCCCCTTCTCTAATGTGCTTTCCATTCTCTTCTATTTATTTCCCTCCATCATGAAGTAAACATCTTCAAATTTGCTCAACTGAAACAAAAGGGAGGGGCGGGGGTAAGTGAAGGTGGAAGAAGGTATAACGGAAACAAATGGTTATGGGACAAATAAGCTATAATAAATGGCAAAAAAAACCCAAAAGATGACCATTTCTTCTTATTCCCTTCTGGCTACCACTCTTTCCACTCCTCCCTATCTCTTCATATTCAAAGTCTTCAAATAATTGTCTTCACTGTCTCTTGTTCATTATGTTGCCCTATCATGCCATACATGACATGACACATGAATGCATTTTGAAATTAATAGACATTTTCTGTCTTATTTCACTGACCATTTAACAATCTGTGTAGAGAAATCTATATACCTGCTTATGTACATCTGTATGTCTCCAGCCCAAGATCTCCCCAATGAAGTGGCCTTGGTCTAGGTCATTGCCACAGTAGCCCCTCAGATGCCTACCTGCTTTCATGATTCTCCCTCTGACTAATTGTCTGTAATACAACCAGATTACAAATTTGTAATGTGTCCACCACTTGCATCACCCAAGGACTTCCAATTACTCATGAATGTAATAGAGTAAACACTCAAAGACTCTAAACCTCATTTGGCAAAAAAGGCCCTATAAATGTTGTCCCCTGCATGCTGGTAAAGCCTTCTCCCAGCATCTATAGGTCCAGTCATGATAGACTTCTTTCAAGTTCTACAGTGAATACCACAGAGTAAACACAAACTTCTCTCCCATCCAATCCAGTATAACCTCAGATTTCTCCAAATCACAGTGCTCTGGGAACTTTTTCTAAGGGAATTATCCATGAGCGGGCATCTAGTCCTCCTAGATCACCTCTGTACCATGTCAGAATTTGGACTTGACAATCTCTAAGTTCATTCCAAACTGAAGATTTTGTCCTTTATTACAGACCTTGGAAAAGGACGATGGGAGAAATGAGTCTCAGAGAGGAATCAGTCAGGGCCCAATCCGGAAAACTGAAGTCACCCTGGGCATTTTAACAGAGTAAATCTAGTACTAGGAATTAGTTAAATAGGTAAGTGTTAGCAGTTTAAAAAAAGGAAGACATAAAAGAAGAGAAAAAGAAGAAGAAGCAAGCTGGTGTCGTGAAGGTTAGACAGTGACTGCAGGCAAGCGGCCGTCACCAGGGTTACCAGGTTTAGGCGACACTGTGGCTGCTAGGGCAGTTGAGGCCCATTGCTGGGGCCACCTGCAAAGAATGACAAACAAATAGAAAAAGCCAGTCCCCTGCCTCTGTTCTGCCTTTAAGCCTTGCTCTGGCGCCATTCATTGGTAGAGCTTAACCGCTGGCCAAACAGAAACGTAGTACACAGGTGCCCAGCTTTGGTAGTAAAAGGAAGAGTACAGAAGGATGGATTTGGCATTGAGATGATGCAAAATGACAGCTTAATATGAAGCAAATATAGTAATACTGTTTCCTAAAAACTTAGACACTTGTGTTGTTCGGGGCAAACAAAATATTCTTTAATAACCCTGAGATCCTTCAGAAGAGCAGCTGAATGGGAAAAATGCAAACGAGAGATATGGAAAGAAAAATTGACTTTATATCCTTGGAATAGCTTTGGTGGCCAGGGAAAGAGATCCAAATGCACTATACCAGACTGGAAAATTTAAATGTTCATGTGACACAAATGATGCATCTACATAAAAAATCAATCTGCATAGAAGAAGGTAGGGCAGAATCACGTGGTTCCCCCAGTGAGGCGAAGCAGGCTGGTACACTAGGATGACACAGACAATGCCCGTTACGAGCCAGGACTCTGCAGCCAGAAAAGCCAAGTGTACAACGCTGCAGTTTACTGCCTCTGCAGTTTACACACTTACCTCCCTGGTCAGTGTTTCTAATCATCAAAATGGAGACACAAGGCTATCTTCTTCCCAGTGCAAGCCAAATAAGATCATTTTGAGGAGTACATGAAATATGCTCTCAAAGTGATTTCTACACACACTTGGCATAGAGTACGTATCCAATGCAGGGTAGCCATTCTCAGTGAATCAGCCTCATCCCCTCTGGCCTTGTGCTGGTCTGTGCCGTATTTTCTTCAAACATTAAAAAGTTGACAAAGTAGGCCTCCTTTGTGGAAGACAGTGTGTCAAAACAAACTAGAACTAAGGGCATTACTAAGTTCATTGTTATTCTCTGCTTACATATGGAAGAGCCCCAACTCTCCCCCAGCCTCTGCCATTAGACAGAATTATTCCAAATTCCTCTGACCCTGAACTGTCTTTTACTACCAAGGCCCAAGGAATCCCCACCCCTGTCCCCAGGGGTCCAAAATTCTTTGTGTCCCTGCTCTCCTTGGGTAACTTCTTCTTCCTGACCCCAAATCAAGCTCATATTAAACCATGTTAATTCATCAAACAACACATGAGTCAAAGTACATTAGAACAAAACAGTCTTCTTTCCTTTAACCCACACTGATGCTCAGTTTACAGAAAAGTTCCTGTGAGCATTTCTATGTTCTCTCCACTGATTAACGTTAGGCATCTTCATTTTCTCTACCTGAATTTGAATTATTCTATTTTATTCATAAGGGAGTTGAATGTGGAGGAAATTAAAAATTTGGACTTTATCGGCATTTGTATCAAAGATAGAAGAAAAATCATACTATTTTGATAAAATAAAAAATATATAATAAGAAGCTCTGTGAAACAACTGTAAAATTCAATCAAAATAAAATTATATATATTTTACATATATAAATATATATATATTTTTTAACAAGACTAAAGGAAAACAAAACATGTGTTTGGCCCATCTGTCATTGGTCTCTGAAATTTACTGAGGGGTTTACTCAAATTCAATTGGTTGACACAATGACAAAATGAGCAAAACTAATTTAACTTTGTCTCCAAAGTCAAGCAAGGGTTTGCCACATTGGATATTCAACAAATTGCATTACTATTTTCCCTTATTTTAAGTAATTACCCACAAGGGTCCTCCTTCCAAGGGTAAACATTCTATCATGGGCTGCTGCAATTGGTTTAATGGGAAGTGCTTAAAATGTTTTCTGTTTTCTCGGAATCATAATGACTCTTCTAACGCAGACTCAGATCTGAATAACCACAGCTGAGGCTGTGAATGGGAAGTGCAAATTATGTCTCCAGATGTGAGGAGTGTTTCCCATCACATGACAACATTATCCTGCCTCTTAACCTAAAAAAATAATAATAATAAGATGGTTTGTGGTTTTAAAGCAAGTTTGTCTTTTTCTAAGCTTGGAAATCATATGCATATGGTATCATAATTTTTAAAAGATTTGCATTGGAAAAGAAAAGATGATGAGGTGATAATTTCTTTGGGATAAGATGTAAATGCCACGGATTTTTCCAAGGTTTAGATTTTCTCAATCGTTTGTTTTGTTTGCAACGTATCCCAGTCCTCTGTCTTAACTCCCATTCGTGGGCAGTTTTTCAGTTCATGATGCACTCTTACTGGGTGATTCTATTCTTTGGGTATTGCAGCAATATTTGAGAAAGAAATTACTGTTATTCCTCTCTGGTGGGTGAGGAAACTGAGGCCCAGAGATGCAGCAGTTTCTTGATCAAGGTCGTACAGCTACCAAGAGGCAGAGCTGGGATTGAAGCCCAGGCTGGCCTATTTACAAAACAAATGCCTTTTCTAGAAATCCTTGCTGTCAGCAGTCCTTGCTCTCCATCCCCTTGTTAACCTCAGGAAACCTCCTGGAGAACATGTCACATATGGAAGAGGTTTCTTAGTTCCATCCCCTGAAGATCCAAAAGGCAGAGGCTATTTGTCATTGCTCTCTATATCCGCCAGAGCCTAGTCAACAGCTGACCGCAGAGCATCCTCCATTAGACCTCAGGCTGAGAGCCTGAGTTCTCCAGTTAACCTATCCCCACTGAGTTCTATTGGAAAGGGACGCAGGACACAGAGAAGAAGACTGTATTCTAGTCCCCGAGACCAGTGGGAAAGGCAAAGGGGCAAAGGAGAGTGGGAAGGTATGGCGGCTGAGAATGGGGGCAGAGAGCCCCGAGATCCTCTGGAGGAACACTCATGGCACGTGATCTAAGACCCACTCCGGTTTTGGATGACCTTGGAGCAGTCTCTGTGGCCCCAGGATGAGAAAAGCAGGCCTGATTAAAAAGTCATCAGGAGCAGAGTGCCTGGTATCGAACTGTCTTGGAACTGGAAGGAGAAGCAACTAGCGGTAAAAGAAACATAGGTTCCTAGAAATAACTGTTCTATTCTCACACGGGTAAATTTGACATGTTTAAAAAAAATGTATTGGATGTATTGGGGCAACATTGGTTAGTAAAATTATATAGGTTTCAGGTATACAATTCCATGATGCATCATCTGTGTACTGTACCGTGTGTTCACCACCCAAAGTCGTCTCCTCCTGTCCCCTGAACCTTCTTCTGCCTCCTCCCGCCCATCTTTCCCTGGGGTACATCTACACGATAGAACACTACTCAGCAGCAACAACAGAGAAGGAAACCTTACCTTTTGCGACAACAGGGATGGACCTGGAGATTATTATGCTAAGTGAAATAAGTCAGTCAGAGAAAGACAAATACCATATGATCTCACTTATATGTGAAATCTAATGAGTACATTTGACAACTGTAGGGATAGATACAGGCAAAGTTAGCAGTCTTAAAAACAAGACGAACCAGCATTTATTGAATTAATATTCTGAGTCTGACCCTCAGCTGAATGGTCTGCGTGTGTTGCCTCATGCAAGCTTACAACCCTCATGAAACAGTTACTTTCATTTCTCCTTTCACAGATGAGTAGAGTAGTACTCAGAGACGTAAGTAACTTGCCCAGAGTCACAAAGCAATAACGTCCTATGCGCTTTGTCTTCTGTCTAACAGGAACTGTGAGAGCTCCCACTTGGGGTTGCTGTTGGGATGTACAGAGGAAATGTGCGTATGGAAATAGAGTCTGGCATACAACAAAAAACAGGTCTTGGTTTTGAACGTAGAGGAACTCGTGGTTTGAACGCAGGGGGTTAAAGTCCCAGGTTTCACAGCCAAATACAAGAGTTCACTCCAAAAGGATCAAGGGTTCAAACGCCTCCTCTGACCTTTTCATCTGTGCGGGTTGTCTTTGCTCTAAACATTGGTCGGCTTCCTTGTGTCTAGATGCTAATAATGACGGTACCAGACAATGCCTTGTGGAGCTGTTGTGAGAATTAAATTAGGTAATACGTGTTGGCATATCTCATTGTCCCTAAAATATAAAGATCTTCCTAATAAAAGGGACTCGGTGAAGTGAGTGGGTGGGAACAGACTGTATATAATAAGACATGTTATTATTCTTTTTAGGTTTTCATCATATTATTAAATTAAGTGACAATTTTTGGCAGATTGAATAATAGTAAAAAACATTCTGCTTAACAGCCATGGTACAATATGCACATCCTTTTAAAAGCCTCTCTAACAGCCAGTTGGAATTCAGCCTGAGTCAAATTCATAAACATGTATTTTATAACCTGCTTAGTGGGATGTTACAGAATTAGGCTGGATTTATCTAGCAATTACTCAATAAATGAAAACAGAAGATCTTCAGAACAGAGACCATTCCCTGTCCGAGGCTGTCAATGTGGAGGGGCTCCTCCCTCAGACCCCAGACATCCTCAGAGAAGCTGATGACGTGAGGATGACCCACTGACAGAAGCCCCGAACGACAGAGCAAACAGAAGTCTGTGTCTTCCACGGACAGAGCCCTCCTCAGCTACCACGCTGAATGAGAACTCTATTTACACAGCCTTTCCATACCCAGTCTTGCACTTGAAAAAATTATGTCAACCCTAAGAGAGCTATTTTGTTGAACCCATCTGTTCTTTCAATAAATAAGTTGTTGCATACCTCCAAAAGCCAGAAAAAAAAATAACACAGAGAAATGTAAAGACCTTTAGTGACCTTGTAACAGGGTGCAGCCAAGAGGGGAGCCCCAAATAGGGATCTGTAATAGGGTCCAGAAGAGCTTGGAGATGATTGGCTCCACATCACAAGGCCACACCGGCCCAGAATATGGGCACCTGTGGCCAATTGTGAGAGGAGCTGGAAATGGGGCCGCAGAGGAAGATTGGCACTGGGATTTAAACGGAGGCACAACAGCCATTGGGGGTCTCTCTTTTTGGGACCACGCAGCTTTGGCGTCTTGGTTGGGACCATGAGGCTTGGGTGAGAGTCAGGACCACGAGGTTTTGGAGGTGCTCCCTTTCACCACATGGAGGGTGCTGGGGGGACTGTGTGCATTTGTGGGAAACTTTAGTTTGTGTTATTTCGAATGAATAATAAATTCCTTTCCTTTTCACTGATCTCTGGTATTAAGAGACATCTTTCCTGAGGCGGCTGGCAAAAAGAGCTCAGATAGGTGGGGAGGAACCCCCTGTAGACTGTAACAACCTGACTGATGTTACGCCCTTGGAAAAGTAAAGTTAGTTCTCAAACTCATGGCTCAGCTCTGCTGGGCTGCTCCCAGCATGTCCTCCGGCCACAACAGCACTTACTTGTTTCTGTCATTATGATGGAAGATGTAACTTCAACGCGGGGCAAGATTCACTAAGAATCAGGCCCAAAAGACAAATGATGCCTGTTGTTCCAAAGGACTTCGCCTAGGACTGTATTCATTATCGGGGGTGTAGAGAGATATACTCCAGTCTCAAGGCTCAACAATGGATCCCCAGACAGTGTAACCGGGAGGCTCCCACACATTTGCTGTCCAGCAATATTCAGTTTGACCAGTCATTCTGGTTGAGAGTTTGGTTTGTTGTTGTATCCGTCTACTGGGGGCCCCTGCTCTGAAGTGTGCTCTCCAAACACACTTTCTCAGAAGACCGAACAACAACAATACAAATCCCACACCACTGCCTCAGTCACTTCCACTTCTGCTGTGTGCATCTCCCACCTGTGTCCTCAGCCTTTGCTAAGTTGCTTGTAGTTTTTGTTACAGCTTCCTAGCAAAAGCATTCTGCTGTTTCTAGATCTTGGATAAAGATCGACATTTGTGGTTACACTGACCAACTAAACAGGCGTGGAGAAGAATAAGCAAAACAGGAGAGATTTCGACTGATGGCATGTAAAGGTAGCATGGCGAGCAGCTAGAGGCTGGGTTCACAGCCAGACTTCATGGATATGAATTAGGGCTCTTGCTCTCAGCAGTTGTGCATGAATTCTAGGCAAACTACTTCACCTCTCAGTGCCCTAACCTTACCTGTATAAAGAGAAAAACAATAATAGTAGTAATTATATATAGGGCTATTGTAAAAATAATAAGAACTAACATTTGTAAGCACTCAATGTGTCAGTTATGGTTATTGTAAAAAAATGTTAAATATTTCTATCTCAACTCCAGATATTCTGTAGAGCACATGAATGATCTTCCTAGTCCATGTGAAAGAACTATGTTTTAATATCTTCTCTACTTGGTGACTTTTAGGAAATTAATGCCAGAGTCATTATTGTAAACATGGATTACTATTTTATTATCAGGGTAAGAAGAAATAAATGTTATGTTTAAAACTAAGATTTAAAACACGCGTCAGCTTTCTTATTCTGACTCCTCTTTACCATCCTCGTTAAGGTGTTGTCAGTTCTTTTGTAGGCCCCACCCCTCTGCTAAGTGCTCTATTCATTCTGGTTCCTTTTTTCTGGCTCTTGCGCCAGCCACCCTGCCTGGGTTTTTGTCTTGGTTCTTCCACACCCTATCTATGAGAACTTGGAGAATGTACTGAACTCTCTGTGCCTTAGTACTTTCAGCTGTAAAATGGCCAAAGATGTTGGGCCCACCCCATACTACTGTTGGGCCAGCATATTATTGGGTTGGCCAAAAAAATCCATAAAATAAAAGACACATTTTTCATTTTCACCAGTAACTGTACTGATTTGGATATTGTGAGTATGTTGGCTATCTTCTTCATGGCCTGATGTTGACTGTTCTCAATTAATGTCTCAGTTGTATCACTATCAACTTCAGCTGGTCTCCAGTGAGAAATCTCCAGCTCAAGACCGCAGAACACTTTTGACACGTTTGATCAGTCATCGTACCTTCTCCAAACACTGCACAAATCTTTGTTTGCGTTTCAGTTGAGCTTTTCCATTTCTTGAAATAAAGAGACTTATTTAAGAAAAAGAAGAAGATCAAAACTACGAAAATGGCAAAAAAATACGTAAGTATCAACAACTGAATCTAAAAAACACACTAAGTGAACAGGCAGAATAGAAATAGAATCACAGATGGGGAGAACACTGGGATGGTGGCCAGTGGGGAGGGGTGTCTGTGGGAATGGAGGCAAAGGGGAAGGGACTAAGGAGTACAAATCGGTAGGTACAGAATAGGCAGGGGGGTGTTAAGAGTAAGTATAGGAAATGGAGCAGCCAAAGAATTTATGTGCATGACCCATGTCCATGAACAAAGGAGGAGGGATTACTGGAGGGAGTGGGGGTTGCTGGGTGGAGGGAGGCACAGGGGGAAAAAATTGGGACAACTGTAATAGCATTATCAATAAAAAATAAGAAGAAAGCATAATATGCTGGAAATGTTGGGTATTTTCTTACATCTTCCATATTAAAAGGGCTACACAAAAATTCACCAATCTTGGTAAGTTGTTTTTTTTTAATTCAGGCTGATATGACAACTGTCACAATACAACCTAACAAAAGCTTTTCAAATGAAATTAAAGACAACTAAGTGAGACTAGAAAGAAAACATACGGAAAAAAAAACAAACGACCAACCTGATACTTTGCACATGTAAGCTCCCAATTAAATTCCAATGACTGTCATCAGCCCGAGACCTCAGGACAGTGTCTGACACCTTAGCTGTTTCTGCTATGACCTGTTGAATCCATGGTCTCCGAGCAGCAAGAGCAAAGACTCAGACCAAGGAACTTGCAGAAAAGATTGTAAAAGTGCCAAGAGCTCTGTGGGCCTGAGCATGCGCGGCTCCAACCAGGGAGGCCGCACTGTCTTCCAAACGTCAGAGCATGGCTGCTCCTCGGTGCCACCTCAAAGTCAGGCCTTCCCATTTTGCTCAGCAACTAATGCCAATAAAGCTCCTTAATTTGGAAAATTCCACTCACGTTCCGGGACTCTAATTCTCCACATGTCCCCAGAGGCTTTTTTTTTTTTTTTTTTTGCCAGCCTTGAATCCCAAATGTGGAAGAGGAAGAAAAGAGGGAATGGAAAAAAAAAAGGTAGAGGAAAGGTCGGAAATTTAAACTGAATTGTTTGGTAATGGAAAGTCCCTTTCAAGTCTCTTTAATTTTTTATTTGGATTCCATTGAGCGCATGCCAAGAGGGAAAAAGGAAAGGTTAAATCCTTCTATCAGATCTGGCAAAGGAGCTCAGGCGAGCAGCTTAAGAGATGGATTAGGTCTCCTGCAAGGCAGAAGTGTTAAGACATAGGATGCCAGCGGGCCCCAGGCCCCTCCTCGAAGCCTTGGCGTCCACTGGCCCTGGGAGGAGGTCTGAGGAGGAAATTGGTCCACAAGGTGATAGTTAGATCCCCAAGGAAGTGCAAAATGGTCCCTCTGCCCTGTGAGAAGGTGATAAAGCTTCACCTCCCAGGAAAAGTACTCACGTATCTAAGATTTCACTAAAAACCTGTAGGGATTCAAGCACCTCATGAATCCCACCCACAGACCTTGAACTCCTGCCTTAAAACCTCCAGGACTTTTCTGCTAAAAGTCTTGCATTTTTCACAAGCTTCCTCCTGGCAGGCTTGCCTGGAGTCAAAACACTTTTTTACAACTAAGATCGGATCCAAAATTCGAAATGTGCTTATCTGCAGCCTGATGTGTCTGTGTTTAATTCGACAAAGCAGGCAAGTTTAATGGGGAAAAAAATCTGTCATTGGAGTAAACACTGGGTTCTGCTTCCAGTTCCAGCAGTTGGCAGCTGGGCGGTGCTGGGGGAGTCACGTAGCCTTACGGAGTTTTGCCATCTTAGTGAATAGACTGGGGACTTAGTAGCCACCTTACAACCTCTTCACGCTTTTGGTAAGTCACATTCCTGTATGCCCATGTGATTTCCCAGGGATACATAGGGCTCTATGGACATGAAACATTGGTGAGCAGCCATGACACAGCAGAACCTGGAGGTGCGGAGGTAAGGGGGCGTGGGTCCTTCTTTTCCCAAAGGAGCTTACGTGGGGTGAGGAGAAGGACCAAGAAACCCATGACCATAGCTCATGGCAATCAAGTCTTCTGACAAAGGCTGTATGAGACCTCAGAGGGGAAGAATTCATCCTTTCTGAAATCCAGGACATTTTCTGAGGGAGAGAAATAGCTGAGCTACATTTTGGAGGGTGGTAAGAGTAGCCAGCTGGAGAAAAAGAGGAGCAGGGTATTTCAGTCAAAGGTATCATCACCAAGTTCAAAATCAACGAGGAAAGGTATGATGATACCGTATCTTGCCGTGTATAATGCACACCCATGATTTTGTGTACATTGTACATGGGGCTATTATACCAGTGCTGTATAATCATTATACCCATGTATAATGAGAATCCTTATTTCTACCTCAAAAATTGGGAGCAGAAAACTGTGCATTATACAGAGCAAAATACAGGTACTTGCTGAGAACCTCATGTCACAAGGACACAGGTACTTACTGTGCTACCAGGAGTTTTGAATGAAAATATAAATACTTACAGGAAAAATTAGAGCCAGAGGAATGGGACTGCGGATGAAGAACGTCTGAGCAAGTGCCTTCTTAGCAAGCCTCCTCCCAGCCCCACAGAAAGACAGAGGGCGGCTGCTGAGAAGGCTCCTTTTCTCTGTGTCCAGGTCTGCTTGGACCTGTGCCTCCAGCTTCCATGGCTTTGTGGAGGGGAGGAGCTACAAACCATCATCCTTGCCCTTGTGTTTCAGGTTCTCTCACCTTCTTTGGAGATCTGTTCCCAAATTTCAGGTTAAGAGAAGTGCCTACTTTATTAGGATCTTTGAGGTCTTGTCCCTAAGTGAGGGGCCAGGGTAGGACATCAGGAGGGATGACCTAGCCCTCTGAGCAGAGGCAGCTGGGTTGGTTTTCCACTTGAAGAACATCCTCTAAAGCGTGTGTGTGTGTGAGTGTGTGGGTGTGTGTGAGTAGAAAAATATGTGGGGTTTGGAAAGCCACGGCAGCCCCCTGCCAAGTCCTTTTCCCATGAAGTTCTAAGCTTGTGTGTGTTTTGAAGGAAACACAATCCACGTATCTCGGATGCACTTGGGTTGAATACATCCAAGTTCTTCATAACGACTTCTGCCATCCAAATTCTCAGAGCCCGGATTTCGAGTTTTCAGTTCTTCCCTTCAACACTGGAAGCTAAAGGCTTTTTCCAACAGTAAAAACAGCATGAAGAAGCCAGAATAGGACTTCAGTTGTCTGTTCCATGCAAGAAAAAAAAATCCCTGAAAATAAACCCTTCTTTTGATGTCCTCATCTGCCCTTTCTCTGTGGCTTTCACACTCACTTTATTCATTGGCAGGGGGACCTCTCACCTCCAGTTGCCTAGGACAGCCCGATGCGTGCCCCCTGCCCTGGCATTGTCACCTGCACTGCCCACCTCCACTCTACAAACACTCTGGTATGAGTAAGAAATGATAGGGTCGCCCTGTATCAGGCAGAGTCCTGACACGCCCATTCTAGCCTTCCTTTCCCTTTGTTACGGTCCAGAAAGAATTACAATGCAAGCCATATGTGTGGTTTAACATTTTCTAGTCATTGCATTAGAAAAGGTAAAAAGAAACAGACAAAATCAATTTAAATAATATCTCAGCTAATACGGTCAAAGTATAATTTCAAAATATGATTAGTATAAAATATTAATAAGACGTTTTACATTCTTCTCCTCATACTAAGCTTTCACAGTTTACTAATGGCATATCTCAAACAGGGCCACGATATTTCAAGGGCTCAGTAGCCTCATGTGACAACTGCCTGCTGAACTGAAGCATGCAGCTCCCTACCGGGAGCAGTCTGCCACAGAGGCCCTTCCAAGGGGTAGCTGACAACTCTGTAAAAACTTCATATAAGAGGGAACATGCCACAGTTCCCACTATTGAAGCTCCAGGGAAATAATTGAAATCCATTGTCACCTTCATCCAGAACCCATTCTCGATTTCCTGGGAAATTGTACTTTTGTTCAATTAGTAGACTATCACTCTTTGAATTAATTCACATTTTTAAACTGAGTGAGAGACCACAGTTTTTTTATTATAGACAGGAAGGAAGGGAGGAAGGGAGGAAGGGAGGAAGGAAGGAAGGAAGGAAGGGAGGGAGGGAAGGAGGGAAGGAGAGAGGAAAGAAGAGACAGGAAAGGAGGGAGGGAGGAAGGAAGGAAGGGAAGGAGGAAGGAAGGGAGGGAGGGAGTGAGTGAGGAAGGAAGGAAGGAAGGAAGGAAGGAGGGAAGGAAGGAAGGAAGAAAGGAAGGAAGGACACAAATTATCCATCTCTCTGGCCCCCTGCAACAACACAATCTATTAGCCATTGAATCTATTGCACTGTCCCGTGGGCCAAGACATTCTGATTGCCACTCTGATGCTGCTGTATATATGGTCATTGTGACCACCTTGCTTCAAAAGTTAAGTGTTACCACCTGGCTCTTTCTACTCCAGAAACGTATCATTTTATCCGATACTAGAGACCCCAGGGACATGGCAGTGTCTACCATGGTCAACAGGGGCCTACAGGAGACAGACACTATTAAGCTTCTCAAAGATCTCCTTCCTAAAGCATTTTTAGTTAAGAGTCATGTTCTTAATTATTTAAAAATGTAGTCACAACATTAAATTTTCATAAACATGGCATGTATTTAAAATATCAAGTATGTATAAACTTCTTAATACAAAAGATATTAGTTTAGAATATTAACTTAAAAACTGAATTCTCCCAAAACATACTGTAAACTGAGACATTCTCAGTCTTGTGCATGGTGTACAATGGGGGCTATCTAACTTAAACAAGGGCCAGTCTCAAGGCCCTGGTCCATGACACAATGCCACTTTCCGATCTACTCACTTAAGTCATCAGGCTAATCTTGTCATTGCATTTTGCATTTGGGGGCTCTTAAGATAAATAAAATGCATTTTCCTGCTAACTCTGTGGAACTTTGAACTTGATGGGCTTCTGCATTCTTTTCATGTATAGCCTATGTTTTATTAAAATTGTAGCTGATTCAAGTGTGGGTGTCCCTCGTGGCTTTCCCTAACAATATGCTTACATCAAAGGCCATTCGCTGACATCTGCCACTGGCGACAATGGACTTTCTCCACAGCTGCCATACTGGGTGAGTGGTGAATCCAGTTTCCACTTCTTTCTCTTCCCCATCAAAGCAGGTTCCTATGTGGTCATGTCCATGTATGCATGTATTTATTTGTACACAAACACATTTTGTTATTAATTCTTGTATTCTTCTATGAATTCCTACACTACTAAAGGATGACTTTTATATAAATTCTTTTCTCCTCCCTCTCTTCCTCTATTTTCCCTTTCTAACATCCTTAGTACTTTATCGCTGAGATTGATACAAAATAAACACCCCCAAATACTTTTTGGCTAGTTAATAATTAGACAAATTCCAATAAAGGGCAAGGTTATTTTTAAGACGCTTAAGAAAAACTCACAGCTGAATATTAAACACACAAGTGCAGCTTTGTAATGCTCGTTGCCATTACAATACCCCCTCAACAGCCTCACGTCATTTATAATCTGGAAAACTCTGTAACACAAAGTTGATTCTGTTGGATGGATAATGGGACAAAAATTACAGTCATCGTGAAAACTTTAACTTAGAATTCCCTGATTTGGAGATGATTAAAACCACAGCCTGCATACTGCAGGCACAACTAGTTGAACTTAATTTACTGTTGTGTGCAATGTAAGAGCTGATTACTACGCCCTTCCCCTGCCCCAGCATTCTGGACTTTGATATAATTTCCTTTTTTGTGAGTTAAATTGACTTAAGTGTCAATATTTTTCAACTCAAAGTACAAATTAACTTTATGTGCTTTTTCCCCAATAAAAGCAACAGTCTACAAAATTATAAGTGTTTTCCTGTTTCACTTTTGCCAAATACTTTGGACTTGAGTTTTATGTTAGAAATGTGTGTGTTCAGCATCAGCAAACCCAGAGTGTTTCTAGACCAGCAGCCTTAATTGTCAAGTGGACCCATCATAAAACTAGTTTTCCTTTGGGATTCCGTCTTTACACCGTGGGAAGGCAGTGTGGCATAATTCAAAGAACATGGGTTCTAGGGAACATTTGATTTGAAACCCAGCCCTCTGTGGGACACTGGATAAAATATTTTAACATCTTTTAGTCTCTCCAAGATAATGATGATAGTCGTGATGACGACGATGATGATGATGATGATGAAGAAACTTACCGAATGCTTAGTATGTTCTAGGCTCTGTTCTAAGTATGTTTTAAACACAATCTCAGTCTCACTTAATAATTATTTTTTTTAAAAAAAGTCATCTTACCACATGGAAGATAAGGAAAATGAAGCTTATAGAGGTCACATAACATGCTCCTAATCACTCAGCTAGTAGAGAGTAAAATCTTAATCTCAATTCACTCAACAGAGCTCAGTTCCATTGGCTGCTGTAACCTGGAAGTGGCACCACTGTCAGGACCTGGACTGGGAGAGCTGATGCAGGGACCACACACCTGACCTAAGCCCAGCGTCATCAGTGAACCAATAAAGTCCAGACCCCTACACTCGTCCTCTTTCTGACTTGAGACAATCACCCAAAACCAACTTGTCAGCACCTTTCCAGTGGTTCAGATTCAGGCAGTCCTGCAAAATAAAGGCAGCAACAGCCACTAGGGGCAATCTGCTTGCTAATCTCACTCTTGGAAGGGTTCCAGGCTAGTGTCCCAGGACAGCCCTATAGGCAGTAGTTCTAGAGAAACTCATGGCACCTGGCCCACCCCTTGTGAGGTTCAGAGAGTCAAGGAGTGCCCAAATGGGCATCCCCACCAAACAGCATGACCAGACGTAGAAGCAAAGGCTCTTAAGTTTCAGCAAACCTTGATGCTCGGGATAGAGCAGAGACCACACTTGCCCAGGCCTAAGCATGATACCATTATCAGTCAGGTGTCCAGCCTCGTGCAGGAGGATGATGAGAGAGTAAAGTGATGGAAAGATCATCTGGGATGGCATTCATATTCCCAGAGGCTGAACTGTTGTCCCCTTCTACATGACCTGAAACACCTTACTCGCCTTCCACTAAGCTCACCTGTTTTTGCTTAAGCCAATTTGAGGCAACTACCTGCCTCTTGAAGCCAAAATAATCCTAAAGAATGAATGCGCCAGTGAAAAATTTCATGCTGCTGATTTGATCTGGGTTTGTCTTCGATAAAAGAAATTCAGAGGGCAGTGCCAATCAAATTGTGAGCATAAGGTCATGAGTTAGGACACCGAGGGCAGGTTCCTGCCTGCCATTTATGAAGTGTATGACGATTAGCAAGTTATTCCACTTTTCTTGCTCAGACTACTCACCCTGTTTAAAACTGCACACACACACACACCCCAGCACTTGCCATCTTCCGTTCTCACTTTATTTTCTGCACAGCACTGTTCACGTCTAATACACTAAATAATTTACTTCCTCATTTTGTTCATTGTCCTCCCTAGTAAAATATCAGCTCTATACAGAGGCAGCTGGATCCTCCTGGTCCAGAATGGAATAGAATTCATGAGAGTTCAATACATATTTGTAGCAATTGTTGTTGAATGTATTATGTGAGTTGATTAGACCATATCAGTGGTTACCCTCTTGAGATCCTATGAACCCTATGAGTTCATGAAGACAGTATTATAAAGGCCTTAGGCTAACTTAAATATTACTAAAAACATAACAGAGATAACACATTTTAACCATTACCACACTCCTCTGGCTAAAACATCTACCATCTCATTGAACAGGAAAATTTAATGCTGCTTAAAATTGCTACTTATTATTGTTTTCTTTTCAGTATTTTCATGAATTATGTATTTCTCTTAGTAAAAATAAAATGCTATTAGTGTGACCAAAAAGTGCAGTTTTTGAATTAGAAGAACAAGGGAGAAAATGGAAGAAAAAAGCTCTAAAGGAATTCTTTGGTGTGTGACATTTCTCAAATTAATTAACCTTCTCAACCCATATTCCATCACCTTAAAAATGGGCATGGCATAAAACAGCACACATAATTAAACTAATGTGTGTTCAGTAAATGTTACCTCCTTCTTTCCTTCACATACAGAAAATAAGTTATTTTCTAGCCCTACAAGCAACGTGTCTATGCTACTAGAATTGCATGAGAAGTGTCAGGAGATGCATATGTGCGATGTAAACCCAGCATCTCCAGCATGTCGTATTTAGGTTAGGAATTCTTTCTGTAAAAAAGAAGTTTGACAGACGTGCAATAATCCATGAATCCCTATTAAACTAACACACCCCCACAGCAGCATTGCAAAACAGGCTGAGGAGAGGAGCGCTCAGAAAAGTCAAGTAAATGGCAAGCAGCAAAAATGAGGATAGAGTTTATCTCTGATTCTCAGGGAACACAAACAATATTTAGGAGTTCATTTGATAATTTACTTGTGATTACAAGAGAAGAGAATAGGCACAGGTAGAGGAATGGGACATAGTCATAGAGGAAAGAGAAAGAGGTCATTGGAAGAGAGAATGGCAAATCAGATGCGTGACCAAGCTAATTTCTGCCTAGTGCTAGAGTCCAACTTATCTGCAATTAGTATCTGAAGAGCACAGGAACCAAAGATAGTGTTTTTTCCCTACTGGTTATTAAGCAATCAGAATAGAGGTCAGAAGAGCAAAATTTCAAGTGGAAATATTAATTTCCCAACATTCTCATACTCTTTGAAGGCAAGAAACTTTTCATAGGTTATCTCTATCTAGAATTCCTGAGGCTCTTGACTGGGTCTTAAACATAATAATAACTATCACTTAGGAGTAATTACTTTATGCAGATGTAAACTTAGATGTTTTGCACATCTTACCTTATTTAATTTTATCTGTAAAAAAGTATAGCTATGTAGATATTATTACTCCTACTTGAAGGATGAGAAAACTAAGGCTCAGGAAGGTGAAGGAATTTTATTAATCAATGATAGACTAAGGCTGAATTAACAACAGCAAAAAAAATTTCAGTTGCTTCATGTAGCAAAAGTACATTTTGCACACAAAGTCCTTTCTATTCTGAGTCCAGGGGCCTCTCTGAGAATGACCTTTCCCCAAATGTTGAATTAGCAGTCCAAACTGAACACCCATCTTTTTGAGTCTGTCATCTTAATGTGAGGGCACCTTGATTACCTTTGTGGAAGGAGAATAGAAGACAAGAAGTGGAGGGTCTCACAATGACAAGTGCTTCAGGCCAGGAGTGGCACGTGTCACTGTAATTGTGCAGCATGGCAGCATGAGGTTAGGCTGCTTGTTACCCTAATACATGACCCAAAAATTTATGTTGAAGGAAATTGGTTTTTATTAGCATGGTTCCAATTTTGGGGGTGCTGAGAGCACTCCTGCTCTGAACCCCTCTCCCATGAGACCCAGAATTTGTTTTGCTCCCCAAAAGATTACAAGCCAAAACCACACCCAGAAGGTCCCCCATTTCCTTATCTGTCCTGTTTGGTTTAAGCCAGGCACACAGACTCCCTTTCCTCTCTGGAATGTGCACACTCATGGGTTTAATTGTCGCCATCTTCTGGCAGCAGGTCTCTCTCTCAGGATCTGGGGTGCACTGCTCTCAGTCCCCACGCAGCCATCCAGGATGCGTGTGCCATTGCTGCACTGAATTATAGTGTCCCAGAGTCCACTGTGGGACACTATGTGTCATGGAGGCCAGCAAGGCACACGTCTCAGCGCAGGACCCTGCCTCCGGGAGCAGGCTCCCAATCATTCTCCCAATCATTCAGGGCCTAAGCTCCTGGTGGGCCTGGCATCGGCCAGTCCTATGAGACCTCCAGACCGACCATGCAGGGAGCAAGGACCAGAGACCCAGAGCATCCAAGCACACCTGCAACCAGAAGTCCCAAGCTAAAACTCCACAAGCGAAGAGCTGAGAGAGAAGCAAGAACCCGCACCCAGAGCCAAAAGCCCGAGTGAGCTTCTCCCTCCCTCCTGTAAAAAAAAATCCTCTCTCTCACAATCCCAGGCACTCTAGCAGTCAGTGGGAGTGTCCAGCTTTTTAACCAGTGGCCATGTTTGTCTTTGCCCTTTTTTCTGGGCATGGGAAGAAGTGTCCAGCCACCCTGGGTCGGGCATCCACCCCCCACAGCTCATGCAAGTGCACAAGTGCTGTGCAGCCTGTGTCACAAGCTAGTAGCCCCAAGACTGTGGACTGCTAATCCCCAGCTCTGGTTTGAATGCCAAAAGCTCTCTTCCCCTCTTTCCACTAACTGCATTTGTTTATACTAGCCTCTGGCCTCAGGCAACCCCCCTTTTTCAGGCAGCCCCTCCCTTTGCAGAAAGCAGGCTGCTTTAATCTGCCTCTGCCTCACCCTTCCCACCACCCCTGCTTTTTCTGGCAAGAAGAGAAGCAGTCTATATGCTGGATTTGGGGAGGTCCCCTGCTCAAATTGGGGTCCCTTGCTTTCCAGTAATTTCTGCTCTGACCTACCCCACTACATCACTTCCATTCACAGCCCCTGGGCAAGAATAACTGAGGATACCCACAAAAAAAGAAGAACTAGGTATTGTTGAATTTTAACTCACAGTTACCTAAGGCCATACAGGAAAATGACAGAGTAGCAAAGACACCACCCTAAACTGTTTGATTTCAAATTCCTATATTATTGCTTTGTCAACTGCCCCAAAAAGTATCTGTAATTAAATGGGAAACTAACTGTATAAAAAAAGAATTGTCAAGTATTGTTAAAATTTGGGGGACTGTGAGTGCTTAGAAGTGATTTAGGACAAATGAAAAGTTTCTTCCACCTTAAATTATACCCTAGTGCCAGCCAAATAAGTGGGAAAACTTCAGATGACTCTGGACATCTAGCCCTCCTCCTCAGTAATGCCATCATGGTGAGCTCAACACATCACCCCCAAGAAACAATCTAACAGTAAACATTACTATTGTTGATATTATCATAGCCTGCATTTATTGAGAAATTGTTCCAAAGCAAATGCTCTAATTTTTAACTCATATTCATTCATTTCTTCCTTACAAGAGCTCAATGAATTCTATTAATGGTCTCATTTTCATGTGACAAAAGTGATGCAAAGAGGTACCAAATGATCTAAATGTAAACAGTGGGCTCACTATGCAAATTCAATTAAAGAAGCTTTCCCTACCTTTTCCTTCTTACCAGATTGCTCTTTTGCAGGATCTTTATGTAGATAAGTTTTAAAGCTGCCTCCCCATATAGCCATCTTTGCAAAGGAATTACAGTAAGCATGACCAAGTCAATACAGCAAGTTCTCAATCAACCAGAGAAGGCAGCTGGCAAGGTCCAGAGAGACAGGTGCCAAAGTTCAAAGCTTTGGTTTAAGACCAGACACTCAAGTTACACAAACCAGTTCCTACGATAAGCCAGTGAAGGAGAACAAGAGGAACAAAAAGAGCAGGCATTGGTGGAGCCCTGGCGAACCAGGGCCGGCAGTGCTCAGCACCCTGCAAGGGGATTCGGGGCTCCAGAAGGCAATCCCAGCAGCTTCTCTGCCTCACTTAAGATCAGCAGGGATTCTTGACACAAACAAATAAAAAAAATGAATGAACAGAACACATATTTTAAAAAAAGAAACAACTTATAATAACATCAATATCAAGTACCTAGACATAAATCTAACAGAAATGGGAAGGAGCTTTATAGAAAATCTCATAAAACTTTATTGAAAAACATTAGAGAAGAACAAAATTTAAAAGTGCTGTCTCATGTTCATGGATTGTACGACACGGTATCTATGTCATTTCTTTCCAAACTGATTTCTAAGTCTACAAAGTCAGTGTAATTCTAAGACTGTTAAAACAGGTTATTTTTAAGCAACTTGACAAGTTGACTCGACCATTTTATATGGAAGAGCAAAAAGCCAACGAGAGCCAAAACACTTCTGAGGGAAAAAAGTGGTGGATTTGGCTTTCAGAACACTAAGCATTATTATTAGGTGGTGGTAATCAAAGCAGGCTGCTGTTGATGTGCATGTGGTCAAACAAGTACATGAGAAGATAAAAGAGCCTAGAAACAGGCCCACACGTGCGTGGAAATTAGATTTATTTCTAACATTGCACATCAGTGGGAAAAATGTGAACTATTCAGTAAATGATCCTGGAGCAATTGGTTATTCATGTAGACAAAAGTGAAATTTGACCCCTCTTCATACCATACACAAAATCAATTCCAGGTGGATTAAATATGTAAGCGTGAAAAGTAAAACAATAAAACTTTTCGAAAATAACAAGAGAGAATAGCAGAATACCCGTATGAGTTGTGGAGAGGGGAGAGTTTCTAAACAAGAGCTAAAAAATATAATTCACGAGGAAATGCATGATATACTGAGTGGCATTAAGAACATCTGTTCATCCAGAGACTTAGTACAAAAAATTAAATGACAAACCACACAGTCAGAGACAGTGTTTGGGAGTGTGCAATGAAACAGTTAGTATCCAGACAGTAAACAGAATTTATATTAATCAATGAATTAAAGACAACTCAAAGGAAAATATGTGCAAAGCCTTTAATGAGCACTTCACAAAAGCAGCAATTCTAGTGACCAATTAGCATTTTAAAATATTACACAATTCACTAGTAATCAAAAAAAAAACTAAACACAGGAGGAGGTACCACTTTTCATTCGACAGTTTGTAAAAAATAGGGGTTGAGAATATCAAATATTGGCAAGGGTGGCGGGCAACCATATTTCTTACGTACTGGTGGTAGGATTGCAAATGGTTACAGTTGCTTTATAAACAAGGCAATGGCATTATTTAGTAATATTGAACATGTTCAGGCCCTCATTTGAAATGGTTCAGAACCATCATTTTGACTCCCAAATATCTATCCTACAGAGAATCTGGTCCAATCACACTATGAATTTATACAATAACGTTGCTAGAAATACTGATAATAATAGGGAAAAAGGAAGTGATAAAACATCCATTTAAAGCAAAATGGATAAGTGAATTCTACCTTATCTATACACTAGTCTATTCTACAATACCGAAAAGAGTAAATTATAGCTACATAAACAACATGGATACATCTCAGAACATAATGTGAAGAAAAGCAAATAGCAGGGGATTAATAGCAATGTGATGTCATTTATATAGATGTCAAAATCAGGCAAAACTAAAACATTCTATTGTTAAGAAGTACAAGCATAGAAGATATACCCTGTTTTATAGCAGGGTTGCTGTTGGCTCTGGGAGAAGGACAGGCATGTGATGAAGGTGATGGGGGCTGCATGTGAAGTTTGTCCGGAAAAAGTCCAACCATTGTTAATATAACGAGAACGGTTTGTGTGACATCGATGAAACCTGGCAGCCAAGGAGACTGGACTGGAATGCGCATGTGTGAACAATGACAACCTCACTGTACTAGTCAGTGGGGGCGGTAGCCTCAATTGAGTGAGCATGAGTGCTGTGTGGCCATTGCATTCAAAATGATGGAGTGAGTAGAGCAACAAGTCTGCATCAAATTCTGCGTTCAGCTTGAACATACCTCTGTGGAAACTACTGGGTGATTCAGAAGGCCGCAGCTATGGGAAGCCAGTGATTGGCAGCTTCATCACAACAACACACCCAGTCATGCATCACATCTCATGCAGAGTTTTTGGCAAAACATCACATCACCCAGGTGACTCAGCCCCACTAACAGTCCAGACTTGGTGCCCTGTGACTTCTGGCTTTTCCCCAAACTAAAATCACCTTCGGAAGGAAAGAGATTTCACATTATTGATGAAAATCAGGAAAATATGACAGGGTAGCTAATGGCGAATGGGAGAACTGTGTGAGGTCCCATGGTACCTACTTGAAAGAGACTGAGGCGTCATTTTCCTATGTACACTATTTCTTGTATCTTGTATCTTCTTCAATATAGGTCTCTATTTTTAATATTACATGGCTGGATACCTTCTGGACAGACCTCATATACAGTGGGTTTCAAAATAATGAGTAATAGTATATAGGTATTCATTTTATTTATATTTTACATAATGCATGCATATTTTAAAATTAATATTTTATTTAATATTTAATATAAAAAAATTTAAAGACATGTTGAATATGTGCATGACCATTATATATAATACCATATTGCATTGGAAATCATTAACTTACAAGTTTCCTATAACTAAATATTTCAGTGAGTGATACTAATGACTAATCACTCATACTAACCCCTTAATAAAAGCCAGGTGCTGAGCAGTACTCTAGAACATCATCTCCATCTTCTCAAACCTTTCCACCCATACGCCCATCATGTAGGTGAGAAAACTAAAGCACAAAGAAGGTAAGAACATTCCCAAATTTCCATAAGTGTTAAAGTGGCCCCTGCTGGCTCCCTTGGGCTCACGAAGCTGTAGCTTTCAGGATCCCACCGATATCTACATGCTCGATACATATTCAGTGGTCCGTGGGCTGGCGACAATGTCCCTGCAACCAAGAAGTTTGAATAATCTGACTCAATGGTCCACAATATGACCAGCAGAGGCTGACAACCAGTGAAAAACAAAGGAAAAAATGTGAACTTGTTGGACACTATAGATAAGTCCATTCTAGGGAGTAAATTCAAAACAATATAGAAAGGGTTTTGTTTTTGTTTTTTTCTCTCAAGATTATTGAAAGAAAACACGCAAACCTGCTGTTACGGGAAGGAGCGGAAAGAATCCACAAGAGTGTAGTAGTCCTTCTGGGAGACCGCCTCTTTCTGTGCTACTATTTTATTGCCGCCTTTTTCCTCCCGTGGGTATCTTTTATTGTTTGTTTTGGGGATGAGAACAGTGAGGCTAGGAATGCTTCCTGCCTCTCCCAAGGGTGCCCATCTAGCGAGAAGGATACCTGCATTTGCATCGCCGTCGGTCTGAACTCCACCTGCCATCCATCCAAGTCCACGCTGCCTCTTCGCGAGACCACATCGATAAAGGAACACCCCTGGGCTTCTGCTACACGTCAGTCGGTCCAGTGGATACCAAGTGAAGGGTAGGGTGATGTCTCACATAGTAACAGCCTTGGCGTCAGATAATACATTCGGGTTTGAGTGCAGAATTTACACGCACCTTGACCTTTGTAATTCTCATCTGGGCAACCGTAATTATCAACGATAATCATAATGAAATAATTAAAACCGACCTTAGGAGGTTGGCATAGTGACTAGAGAAATGCTCACGTACACAATGCTTGAGGCGGCGTCTACACAGGCTTGTGCCCTGACTCATCCCACCTCTGTCTAAGCAGGGAACTACCGAGCCTGCGTGGTTTCAGCACTGAGTTGCAGACAGGCCTTGCTGAACTGGCGTCCTGTCCGCCCTCTGATCTCCATCTCCCCATCAGCACCAGAGTGATGGACGAGATGACATTGGGAAGGGCCAAGCTACAAGAGCCACAGTGGACTAGTAAAGCTTCAGACATGAGCTGGCAAATGCGCTCTACCTTGTGAGGAGAGAGGAGGGAGACAGTGACTCTTGATCTGTTTTTCTCTGCTGCAACGGGAAACCTGACCCTCACCACCCACCTTGCTGGGATCTGGGAAGGATTAATGAGACAACATGCTCAGCGCTCTGCTGAGAGCTATTACACCTTACAGAGGGAAAAACCCCATTGTTGCCAGCACACAAGACTGACAATTTGATGAGGTGTGAATATTTTTAGTGTAACAGTATGTAAACACTGCTTTTTTTTTTTCATCCAAGCCATCCCTCCCCATGCACACTCTTATGCATTTTTATGAGGCCATTTCTCTGTGGTTGTGAATATTCTCGGCTTTGCCCTTTTGCATGAGCCCAAAGAATGTGCTGACCGGGGGCCCCGGCTGAGCCTCGGAGCTGACTCCTAAGGCTCACTGCGTTCTCTGGGAGAAAGGCTAACAGGCCGACTCCCATATCCCATGCCAACATGTATGCCTTCCTTCTGGCCCGTACAAAATGCATCGTGCAGGGCCGGGGGCAGAAAGAGGCCTCTGTTGGCAACTCTTTTCTGCATTTAATACCTGCTCCCAACGCTCGCTGCAGCCAGTCACATCTAACATTCTAGGCCCGTGGCTGTCAGGGAGCTGCCGATGGGCCTGGGCGGCAGGTAAACAAGGGGCAGGTGAGGCTGGCCTGTGCCGCCCCAACACGTCAGCCCCTACGTTACCACTGCACAAGGTATGTGCATGTGGCTAATGTCTCTGGAGGGTGGCACGTGTGGGAGGTGAGGATACAAAACCTTACTCTAAAAGTAGCAAATCCTGTGATGTCTACCTCCAAAAATCCCCAAATCAACACTTCTCCTCACCACCACCAAGAAAACCCTCATGCCAGCCAGGCCTCATTCTGTGTCATTTGATTAGTGCAATAGGCTCCTAACTGATTTTTCAGATTCTGCTCTTCGTCCTACCCCAAAATCTATTCTCCCTCAGCAATCAGAACAACTTCTAAAAACATAAGTTATATCTTGTATTGCATGAACTCTCCAATAACACTTAAACCCCGGAATTTTTCCATCAGTCTCCAGATTGGGCTCCTGCCGACCTCTTCCCGTGCTCTCCATCCGGCCTCTCTCCCCTCACTTTCTAGGTCCCAACCTCAGCCCTTACCGTGCCTCCAGGATGCGCAGCTTCTTTCCGCCTTTGGGTCTATGCATTTGCTTCTTGCTCTGCCCAGAGTCCCCCGCTCCAGGTCTGCCCTTGGCTGGTGACCCCATGTCTAACGTCTCAGCTCAGATTGCCCCTCCTCACTCACTGTCCAATTCCTCCCCTGTCCCCTGAGGTGCTCCCCCCACCACTTGTATTTCTTGCACAGCCATTATCGTGACTTGAACATACTGTGTACATTTCTTTGCTTTTGTGTTTATTATGCCTTGCCCCGCCAACTCTGTAAGCCCCATTAAGAAAAGCATCATGCCGCCTATATCCTTGGTATATCTGTCTCCAGCACCTAGTGCCTGCCAAATGGCAGTGGCCCAGGAAATGAAAGAGGGTCCTCATAACACAAAGGGAAACCACAAGAAAAGTTGAACTGTACACATTTCTCAGACCACTCACCAATGTAGAGTTCAGACCACTCAGACCACTCACCAATGTTCAGAATACCACCTTCCTCCAGCCTTCCATACCAGTCCCCAACCCTGACCCACAGGGGTGGCTCCTCCTGTAGAATCTATGCCTGACAGCACCTGACCCCTCGGCCCCACTCCGGGCGCTCTAGCACACACAGCCGTCCTGTAGCAGTTTACTTGTCAAAGTCCACACACTTCAGCCCAAAGTTTCAGCAAGTTTTTCCAAGATCAGCTCTGGCCCTCGACATTCACCATGACAGTTCAGCTTCTTTGAATTCTCTTCTCCTGAGAAAGGTGCAACAATGGCCACTCCTTCTTCTTCATCATCCAATGAAAGCTATTAGGCCCAGAAAAGACACAAACACACACATTCCAGGGATAAGCATCAAGCCTCAGACACAATGCCATCTCAATCCACCTGAAGTGAGGAAGACACCTTCCTAACGGCAATGACATCTGCCCATTGTAATTGTTCATTGGTTGCAGCATCTTCCACGGTGAGGGACAGCAAAGGCCACGGGCCTTCAGACCATGTCCTTGGTCCTTAGTGATTTATGAGAAACCGGGCTCAGCACAGAGCAAGCTGCTCCCAGTGACTGCCCCTTAACTAGTGATAGACCAGTAAAAACACATTCAAAACTGTTTTAATGTTGTTGTTTTTTCCTTTTACCCTTTGACTGAGGTCATTTCTACAGGAGATTGTCTTCCTGTTATTTCTAGACACAGAGGGGCTGGGTATGCACCCCTCTGTCCAAGCTGGGGAAGAGGTGGCCTTCCCAGGGGGGAGTGTTTCTTCCACGTACGGATGACTGTGCTAGACTCCTAGTGCCTTGACTGCTTGGAGGAGAGCCCGATACAGCCCCAAAGTGACAGGTATGGCAGAAATGGGGGTAAGAGGTGAGAGAAGGTTTCCCAGGCAGGTGACCTCCTGGAGCCAGCCCCAAAGGGTGAGTGAAGTTACTAACCAAGGAAGAAAGACAATTGTTTCAGTCACCATCAGTTGGGAGAATCCTGAAGGCAGCTGGGACCATGAAGTATCCCGAGAATCCAGAGAACTGCACACAGAGAAAGCATAGGAGGCAGAAGAAGGCAGTGACAGCAGATGTGTCTGAGAAGGTAAGAAAAGTCCCTCTCATGGACAACCTAGTGACGACCAATGATATCTGAACCCTCCTCCAAAAGCAAAAGCATAGAAGTGCAAGGTTGTTAAGCAGAGGAGAAAG
Source organism: Phyllostomus hastatus (assembly GCF_019186645.2). Lineage (NCBI taxonomy): Eukaryota > Metazoa > Chordata > Mammalia > Chiroptera > Phyllostomidae > Phyllostomus > Phyllostomus hastatus. The sequence continues at coordinate 6,847,331 of NW_025333709.1, forward strand.
GAGTTCGTATTCGGGGATTTCACCCCAGCGCCAGGGCTGGCTGAGGCCACGCCCTCCCCTTTCCTCTTGGTTGGCATCCCGCCAGCCCTCCCTCCCTTGCTGCCTGCACCTGAGCGCTGAGTCATCACCGGCACTAGGATTTCTAAGAACATCAGCCCCAAACCATTACCTGAGAAACAGGTTTGTATTCTTTACGACGGAAGAGACCTAATTAAAGTTCCCAGTAGTTAAAATGAGCAAATGTTACTTATATAATGGGATTATTAATTACACCGCCTGTGTTTCAAAATGCCGTGTTTAAACAGATCTTGATATTTCGAGGGGATTTGCGGTGTCAGAGGTATCTTTCCCTTGACTTCTATGTGACTGCTGATCCTTAGCCAAAACAAATTGAGGTCTGCTGGCTAATATTTATGCCATGGGCCTGACATTTTCATTCTCAGGGTTATTAACCAGTTGCTCTATACCAATTTGTTCTCAAGGTTATTAATCAGTTGCTTGTAAAAAAAGTTTTATCAAACACCCTGCATATACCATCCACATCAGCTCCTCAAGGTCTCCAAAAATTTTGTGTTGAACCAGCACCCTTCCAGATAATGTTCCCAGAAAGTCAAGTGAAGAATGAATCAAAGTTCGGTTGCACTCATGTCTACACTCAACACGTGACTAAGATACAGCTGTGTTGAGCAAATGGGAAAGGTGGTGATAAGTGTAATTAGGATATCAACTACTGAACTTTAGAAGCCAGGTCACTTAGAGGGATGAACATGAACCCAGGGATCAAAGACCTCCATCTGCACCCAGCTCCACTCCCGCCCGGTTGGGTATCTTGGCAAAGCTGCTTAACATCTGGGTTCAGCATGCTCATCTGTGAAACTGGCTGCATGAAGGGGGTTTATGTAAGGTTCCCCATCAAGACTGAAAGCCGTTATCCCGATGAGGGGGTGATGCTATTACTCCCATCGTCACCACCGTTCCATTACTGGGTTTAAGAAAAGGATTATCGGAGACTAATTTTTATAGTGACTGTGTTACCCTAAGCCAGAATTTGAGGGCTGGCTGTTTCATTTTGCCTCTAGCTGGGATCCGCACTCACCCTACTGTGTGTGAGTACACAGCAGAGTTAGCTGATCTTTCCTGGCCTCTATTTTTTTTCATGGCTAACATGAACAGAATAATATCTTCTTCCTCAAAGAGCTGTTGGGATGATGAAGAAAGCATTCCTCCAACCTGCCCAGGACTTGGAAGGTGCTAATCCTTATTCTCTGCACTCTATAAAAAGCTTTGCTGGTATTTCCCGCTGGAACAAAGGAGTTATCTTACAGAAGGGTCAACAGGATCAGGAAAGATGGCAGCGTCTTCACCTCTTTGGGAAGCCTCCTCTGTCTGACCCCTCTGTCTGTCCTCTGAAGTGTTGGCTCAGGACGCTGAGTATCTCCTGGATAGGACTGTCCACGTGGTGCTGTAATCTGCTGTTTATTAGGTCATCATCCCAACTGGTTGAAGGTTCTCTAAGGAAAATGACTGCCTTTTCTTCAGCATGGTCCCTTTAGGACCCACCACACTGTCTAGCACACGTTCACACTTGTTGCTGATGAAAGATAAAAGAAATGTGCTAAAATTCGTGTGGCTCCACGTGGATTGTAAGAGATAGTCAAGATGTGTGATTGCAGCCACCTTTGCTCAGTTCCTACTGTGTATCAGACATCTCAGTCGATTCTATTTTCAGGATAGCGCCATAAACAATGAGAAAGAATCTTATAGTTGTAATATAAGTTGAAAATCAGGGAATATGGTTCAAAAAGAGTTGTTGAACCTCAAGAACTGGGCCTTGAGCTTATATATAGTAAAGAAGAGGAACAAGGACCTCTTTGGAAAGAGGGAAGGAGGATATTGTAAGCAAAAGCAGGGAAAATGCACGTGTGCGACCCCAGGAAAGGCCGTAAACACCAGTCTAAGGAATTCGGGCTGTCTTCTGGGCCTAGGAGGGGCGGCTCCAAACTCCCGGGCAAGGGGGTAAGCTGGAAAAGCAGACTGCACGCTCTCGCTGGGCACCGGGGCAGCTCACGCACGGAACTTGGAGGCTGATGATTCTCATTCCACCTGGTAGACACTGTGGGACCACCTGGGCTTCAGGCTATGCCTGATACTGAAACACAAAACTAGAAATTTATAAACAAAATAAAGTAAAAGAAACCATCCCCCTCCAAAAAAAAGAAAGCTTTCCCTACCTGGTAAGACCAGCCGGCTGCCTTTTTCCTCTTCTGCTTCCTTCTTCCTGTCCAGAAATGTTCATGAATTAAGTGAACCGAGGCTTTGTGACGCTTACACAACCCAAATAATCAAACAACTATATCGCTGCAAATTTCGGTGAGTGTTGTGAAGGAAGGGTATTGTGCACTTTGAAAGCACATAATAAGGTAATCTGATCTCTTCTCGGAAGTCAGGGACATTTTTGACTGTGAGAGGGTTGCTTAAACCTCAATAATAAGTACAAAGGTCATTTGCAGGTGTGTGCATGGGTGTGCTTGTGCATGAGAGAGGTGGGTGACATTCCTAGAAAGGGGTGACTGCACCTATAAGTAGCCTCAGGAATGAGGAAGATGAGTCTAGAACACTTAAAGAATCAGGTCATAAAGTAGGTCCTCAAATAATGCCATTTTTTTCAATGTCATTTTGTTATACCATTGAAGAGATACCTAGAAACTTAACTCTTCTTTATATCAATTATATAATATCAATTATATCAATTAGTAGCATTGGTTTTGTTACACATTATATGTTGCTTCACTTAAAGTTACAAGACCTGTCACTAAGGTTATGTGAGGACTCCCTTATTCAGCATTCAGGAAGGACTTACTGTGTGCCAGGACTTTCAGGCAATAATAACAATGCAAAGTCTCTGATCTTAAAAAGTGTATAATAATAATAACAACAATTAACAGTCAGAGGCAATTGAGATGCAACAAAGTCATATAAAATAATGACAAAAAGTTTAATTTATCTTGTACTCACCCATGACAGATAGTGTGTAGTTCAATCTTCATAACAACCCTATGAAAGAAATTCTATTTTTAATCCCAATATTATCAATGAGAACACCAGGGCTTAAAGATACAAAATATATTGTCCATGTTCGCACGGATAGTAAATGGTGAGTGACTATTAGATTCCATCATAGAAATATTCAAGTTCAAAGCTGTTATCAAAAGCACGGACATATAGTCCTTCAACAAATATTTATAGTCTGTTACATGCCAAGCACACTGGTTTTAAACAGTGACCTCAAGAAGCTTATATTCTAGATTCTAGTGGAGGAGACACATAATAAGCCATAACATACTATGTTTATTTTAATCAGTTTTAGGTGCAATTTAAATACAATAAACTACAGCAATATTAAGTTTAAAATTAGATGAATTTTGTCAAATTCACATAGTCACGTAACCACCGCTATGCTCAAAATTTAGAACATTTCCCTTGCTCCAGAGAGCAAGCTCTAAGATACAAAAAAAAAAAAAAATACACCCTCATGTCCCTTTGCAGCCAGTCCCCTGCTCCACCCACAGCTACTAATACTTAGTGGCCTGCTTCCGGTCACCACAGCTTTGCTTTTTGTAATTAATTTCATATAAACAGTATTATACGATATGCAGTCATTTGTTTCTAGCCTCTTTAAAACATTTGCATAACATTTTGAGATTTATGCGTGTCATTTCCTGTATCACTAATACCTTTGATTTCGCTGAGTATCAACAATTGGTTTCTCTGTTCCCCAGGTAGTGAACATAGGGTTGTGTCCAGTTTTTAGTTAGGATGAATAGAGTTCGTGCCCCAGAGAATAAACTGGAGAAGGAATGAAAGGAGGGCATGGCTCCCCGTGGAGCACATGTGCAAGAACAATTTAAGCCTTGCTTGTGAGGGTGAGATACCCGCCGCTTTCCAAGAACGACGGACAATAATTATTTAAACAGCTAACAGTCGTTGAATAGTTACCTCCTGAAAGGCATTGTTTTAAGGGTTTTTCAACTATGAGTGCATGTATTACTCACAGCATGCCCCTGAGCAGAGAAGTCCTGTTATTATTCCCATTTTACAGGTGAGGGAACTGAGGCAAAGAGCAGGGGAATAACCTGCCTAAAGACACAAAGCTGGACTGATAAAGCCAGGGTTTGAATCCAAGGAGGTTAGTGCCAGAGCTCCTGCTCTTGCGTAACACCGCATTCAACCTCTAAGATATAAGAAAATATAAAACCATACTCTTTAAAACCAAATAATGGCAAGATGTTAACCATCAATAAATCTAAGCCATAGGCTAATGGGTGATCAATGCACACTTTAAACATTTACGTAAACTTTAAAATTCTTATGATAGGACAGTAGGTAAAAAGATTGTTTTTGATGAGGTTTCAACAAAGTGATTAAAGGGCCAACACATACACACAAACTTACAGTGAGCGACAAACAGAACATTCTAAGACCCTAAGTCAGATGAGGCTGTGTCTGCGGGCAGGTCCACGCCTACCCCACTTCCGGCTTCTGAACTCCCTAAAGGTGGGAACTGGGCCCTGTGGCCTCTGCATCCCCTGCACCCAATGCTAGATCTAGAACACAGCTGGTGCCTAATGAGTGCTCAATTACCAAGTGAATGAAAGAATGGGGGAGAGGGTTCAGTCTAACATGGGGAGATGGTTAGAACTGTAGTGTGCCATTTCCTAGGGCTGCTACAACAAAGCACTGCAAACAGGGCGACTTAAAAGAATAACAGGTGATTGTCTCACAGTTCTGGAAGCGAAAAGTCCAGGATCATGGCGTTGGCAGGGCTGTGCTTTCTCTGAAACCTACAGAAGAGAGAAGGCCTCCTTGCCCCTTCCTAGAGTCTGGTGGTGGCCGTCACTCTTCATCAGGCCGTGGCTTGCAGTCACGTCGCTCCAATCTCTGCTTTTGTCATCACAAACCACGGCACTCGTCCCGTGCGTCTCCCTCTCCTCTCCTTAAAAAGGACAGCAGTTGTTTGTATTGGATTGCAGCCCATGCTTCTCCAGTATGGCCTTAACTAATTCTATCTGCAATGACTCGACTTCAAATAAGGTCACATTCTGCGGTCCTGGGGGTGAGGATTTCAACACGTCTTTGGAGCACGCATCAGTGGGTTGAACTGGGATTCAACCCATAATAACCCAAGTATTGGGAGAGAAGCAGGGGAAGCCAACGTTGATCTTCGTGTCTCCGAAACGTCCAGACGGGCACAAATCCAACCAGAATGCTCCAGCGTGGAAGATGGAGAACAAACTCAATATATATTTATTGACAATACTGACATTGCGAGGAATTTTACGACCTCCGCCAATCAAATGCCAGCAACAGCTGGCTTCCCCCCAGGTGCCAAGTCAGCTTTCCTTAAGCTGCTCGGGGCCGGCTTCGCGGCGGCTGTTTATGTTTTCAGCATATTAAGCAGTGTTTAGTCACTTTCTCAGGGAGGGCTTCTCATTGCGGTTTCTAAAAATGTGCTGAATGTGTTTCCAAAGAGGAAAGGCGCCAGAGGGCCCTTGGTGGGGCATGCCGGGCCTTGTAATCACGAACAGATGACAGGGCTGCCTGGCTCTGCCTCCAGGAAACGAGCCCGGGTCCTGAGTGCCAGCTCACAGCCAGCCCCGGCGAAACCACCGTGGTTTATCTCACAAAAGGTGTCTAAAGTTCGCATGGACTCCCGGGTTCTATCGATTCCCTGACGCTCCGGGGGACTCAGTTTTCTGATACCATAAGGAGACCCTGTCTTCCTAGCCACGTGATGGATCAAGAATCCCTAAGATCCTGCCAGGGCCTCAAGTTAGCAGGAAAGACACTCTGCGGAGACTTTTGCCCTGAGAGAAGCCGGGGCGTGGGCCCACACCTCTTGCACAAGCAGCAGACACCGGAGAGCTCTTCTTTCTGCCACAGTTCTTGGAGTGCAACTGACAGAATCTGACTAATTTCAACAAAGGGAGAAAAGTGGTTGTTGGATAAAGCCTCTGGGGCTATGGGAAGCCCGAACAGTCTCAGGCTGCAGCAACGCAGGAGCAGGGAACGCGTGCGGGCACCCGAACAATGGGGGAGCTCTCACAACATCCTCACGGCAGCTGGATCCACGAGCCCTGGGTGCCTGCGGGTTTCCAGTCAAGATCTCAGTTCCTAACCTGTCCGGAATCCCCGGCCCTCCTGGGTGAAGAATCGTAAGGGAGGAAGGAGGGCTGCTATCAAAAGAAGGGAGAGGAGGAGAGTGGTGGACAGGCAGCGGCCACAGCTCCCACGGGAAGACCGGCGCGTATGTGGGCAGAAGACTCGCTGAATCCGGCCAAAGGCAGGTCCGCCGCAGCCCGCCTTTTCGGGGCTGGTTTTCCTGGGAGGTCAGCAGGCGCTGGGTCTGTCTGAGGCACCCAGACCCTGGACAGCTTTCTCTCTGTGGCGAAGCTCCCCAAAGCGAAAGCTGTCTAAATAGGAATTTATCAGGGCTCAGAGACCCCACTGAGCAAGAGCAAGGCATTCACTACCCCTGTTCATCCATTGAACTTCAGCACCAGCAGAAAGTGCCGAGGCCAGTGAGCCCTGCTCTAACTCCTGCAGGAGAGAGGTCTGTGTTCCCGGTCTGGCAGCTAAGACTCTCCGTACCAGCAACTTTCTACTCCCACGGTACTTTCCAGAATGTTCCTCGGCTTGATCACTGGGCTCTCATAAAACCTTCTACGCAAAATCATCTCTGCCCTCCATGTGCTACAGTGATGGGCACCGATACCTAGGAGTACTCGGCAAAGGAAAGGTTTCCCTGAGCAACCAGAAATCCCCGGTGCCTCCAAACATTAGTCATTCTATGGGCAGAGGACGGAGAGGGAGATTGATAGGCACAGGGACCACAGTGCAACGTGGGAATCACCCAAGAAACATTTAGCAGCAGAAAGGAAGCCTATTAAGTGCACTGTGTTTATTCAAAGGGATAAGGGAAAACCTCTCCGAAGATTTAAAACACTATAAAGTCTTTCAAAATAATAATAAATGTGACTGCAATGGAAAAGTAGAAAACAAATTGCCAAGTGCCCCCCCTCCAAAAAAATCCACAAATTAAAAGACAAAGAGCAAATGGGGAAATAAGTATTTGCAACAACTATATAAAAGGGTGTTAATCTCTAACTTCATAACAACTCCATTCAGATTAAGACTAAAAGGAACAATTGCATGTTCAGTATATTTAATTATTCGACAAATATTTATTGTGCATGTGATGTGCTAAGTTCAGAGACAGAAATGCAAATTGCTTAGGATGATATAAACAGAAGCCTAACCTCATTCAGTAATTTAATAAATTTAAACTAAAACAGAAGGCTATTGTTTTTATTTTTACCTGTCAGATTGACAATGATTAAAAGGAATTACAAAACATGGTTTGGGCAAGGATTTGGAAAAATGGATATTCACACAGTGGTAATGGGAGTATAAATTGGCATAACTGCTTGAAAGGCCAATTTAGCAAAAGGTCAATATCTATTAAAATATCCTTTAAAACTCAGAAATCCCACTGCAAAGAATTGTTTTCTACAGGCATAGCCGCACGTGCACTCAATCATATATGGCTAAAGATACTCATTGCAAAATTGCTTGAAAAAGCAGCTACAAATAAAATGCTTCAAACTGGAAACAGTCTACACGTTCATCAATAGCTGATTGGGGATATAAATTATATTACATTTCCATAATAAAAAACCATTCAAAAGACTGTCCTGAAATGACACAAAAGGAATGGTATATATCAATATAAAAATTTCCACTATATATATTCAGTTAAAAAACAGAAGGCACAGGGCAGTGATAGAGAACAGTGATTATAGGATCCCTTTCGTTGGAGTGGTTGTATCAGATGGAAGGCAGGGGTGTACGTGTGGGAAAGTGTATGCATTCTAATCTATTCACGCAGGTTATACGTGCGACAATTTCCACTTCATTTGGTCTGTTCTCTGTCTGTTGTGTGAAATTCATGTCCTTCAATCTACAGATTGATTTGTTTTTGCATCGTCACCTCCCTGGAGACTATTTTGGTTTCTCGGGAGCTTCTAATTATTTTTTTTGTTCTTATTCTATATTTTACCATCTCCTTACATTGTCATCAGCTCTCAAACATACCACACATCCAGTGGAGATCTCTTTTTAATCTCCCCATATCCGGAAAGTTTGGCATGATTTGTGGGGGTTTTTTAATTTTTAACATTTAAATACAGACATTTTTGTTTGGCATTATTGACTCCAAGAGCTGTCAGTCCTGACAGAGGGAAACATAGAGGTGTGTGGGGGTCTTTCCCCAAGGCCAACTGCTTCCTTTGAGAAGGAGAACTCTAATCCGTGTGCCCTAATTACCACACTAGCCCCCTGCACCATAGTAGATGAGCAGAATCCCCAAGTTGGACTGGTTCTGTCTACTGGGTCTTATTCCTCTTTCCGGTAAGCATGTCCCAGAAGAGAGAGGCAACACAGTTGGCTGTCCCGGTGAGAGCTGCTCATCGTGATCCTAGAATACAGTCAAAGGAATTTATAAATGGATGAAGCATCCTGAAATGCCCCCAAAACATGTCACGTCGGATTCATTCTTTCCCTGCTTCAGCTCAGCCCCCCAGGTTTAAGTAACAGATTCCCAGTTGACAGCCTTTACACAGGACACCCCAGAACACTTATCTCCGAGTTTAAGGAGATCCCCAGACACAGGCAGTCCTGCTGGGAAGATGCACCAGGGGGCGTGGGCCCTGTGCTCCTGCTCCGGATGTAGCATCCCAGTGCCCTTCAGACAACCAGCAGACAGGGACTGAGAAGCCAGGGACCACAGAGTCCTTGTTTAAATTAGTGCTGGAAGTCATGACTGCAAATTACACGTTAGCACTTTCCTTCCAGATTGTGTTCTTATTAATGGCTATGAAACATGGCCTCGTGAAAGGCACTCTTAGCTAACACGGCAGACAGTTGCCTAATTAGAAACATAATATTCCAGCGCAGCCCAGATTTTGGAAGTCGCAGTGGTAGAGAGGAGGTCAGCAACACACCCCAGGGGCCACGCACAGGAGAGAGGCACTAGGCCCTTTTTCGGGGGAGAGTGGTCCCTGTCCCAGGTCACATTTTGAATAATAAAAAAATAACAGCAGCAACAAGCACTTATGTCCTGCTCCCCATGTGACAGACTCCATTCTAAGTGCTTTTATGGGATGCTCATTTAATCCGCACAAGAGCTCCATAATCCCTGTTCCTATTCCTGCCACATGTCAAGCCAGGAGACCAAGGCCCAGGGAGACAGAACCACATAGCAGGGTAACCAGCCAGTCGGTGTGGAGGTGGGGTGACACTAGACTCAGGGAGAGGGGCTCCCCGGCAGTCGCCCTCACCCCACTGCTGTGCTACGTCTCTGAAACTTACCTGGGTGCCTCCGTCAGGACTCCCTTCCCCGTCCTGTCTGAGCAAGCTCAGTGGCCACAGATAATGGTCATCTGTTTTTGAAATGCTACCTATGCTACCTATGGCCTCAATTTCTTTGCAAAAAGTAAAAAAGCCAGAGGAAAGTATTAGAACTAGACAGACCTCTGTTAGGAATTTACTCAGTCACTTGCTCACTGTGGGTCCTTGAGCTGGGTGGTTATTACCTGTGACTAAAGTATAGTCACCTGGAAAATCAGAACAAGAATGCTCACCTTCCAGGGTGTGAGGAGCAGAGGAGGAGCCATTTGGCATCCCCCCCAGTGGAAGGATGCGGGCATAGGTACTCAATATTTGTGGGTTCCTTCCTTCCCCTGCTTTAGCTGTTCCTTTCTCATCGTTCCCATTCTACTCCTAGTCACTTCAGAATAGAGACATGATAGAAAACTGCCTTCTTATTCTTCAACAGCCCCAGGCATCCCTTGGCTTGCAGCTATACCCATGGTACCCTCTCCTGCCTGCCTGCCTGCCTGTCTTCACATGGTGTTTTTCTCTTGTAAGAATACCAGTCCTATTGAGTTGGATGCCCCCGCCCCCCTACCACCACCATTACCTCATCTTAACTTGACTGCCTCTGCAAAGACTCTATTTCCAAATTAGGTGAGCTTCACAAGGACCAGGGGTAGGAATTCAACCAACGCTTTGGAGGAAACACAGTTCAATCTGTAAGAAGGGTACAGAGGTGGCGAACACTCAATAGTATAGCACTGACCCAGGGGACACGGATTGCTGAGGACCAAGCTCAGAACTTCTGGTGGGTTTGCTTCTCTCAGGCAGGAAATATGAGTCCCCACCCACACACCCCATGGGGAAGAGAGTGGATCAGGAGGCCAGAGACATTGAGGGAAACTTCTTTCTCATAAGACAAAGAGTAAACCTTCTCCTCTCACATCAACCATGTCCTGGGCCCACCCCACATCACCTCCTTCAATACTTTCAATACGGTTGTAAAAAAAATGTAAGCAAGGGAAATAAATTCACACTCACAAATGATTAAGCAACTTGCCTAAGATGAGACCACGGTAAATTTCAGGGCTGGAATGTGAACTCAGCTCTGTCTGGCTCGAGAGCCCGAGAACTGATGAGAACCACTTACGGGAAACCCGTTACAGCTGTTCAGTGTTGTGTACACATCATGAATTAAGGTTGTTTATTATAATGTCACTGTGGGCCTCTCATTATTATGACCACATGGAAATGACAACCGCTGGATGTGGAGAAGTTCATCAAAGGCATCCAGGGTTTCTTATTCAATTGACCTGGATTCTCTAGCCATCTGTCATCTTCCTCCCCTGTTCTGCAATCCCATCTTATCTCTGGGTCAAGATGGGGCAATCCCTGAGGTGCGTGTGCACTGTAACCCGCTGAGGCTCCTGCGAACTGGCCACAGGGTGGAGCGCTAAGATGTTGTGCGGAGTCTGAGTCTACCACACCTGGGCGGGCAACCCTTTGGTTCTCAACTCGCTCTGGGTCCTCAGGCCAGGTCCCTAGCATCACCAAGCTTATCCCCCCGCCACCCCCTGCCCCCAGTAAAATGAGGGTTATCACGCCTAATCATGAGGTTGTTGTGAAGATCAAATCAAATGTGGCAACACGTGAAAAACACCTGGTATACAGCACCTGACACCTAGTATGCGTTCAACCAACCCTAACTGATATAACTTCCTAGCCTCTGTAAGGCAAAGGGCTCTCCTGTATTTTAGCTCCTTGCGCTAGATTTCTGTAATCCGATTCGAATGTGTAAGAAGTGGAATTAAAGAGCACCGGCACCCTAAAACACAATCACATTGAACTTGTGCTGGAAAGCAGTCCTAGTTCAAACCAGGTGGTGTGAGGTACAAGAAAGCACAGGGGCCGTTAGTTTCCTAGGGCAGAAGTAACCCAGAACTGTAAACTGGGTGAGTTAAGAAGACCAGAAACAGATGGTCTCACAGGGCTGGGAGCTAGAAGTCTAAAACCAAGGTGTTGGCAGGGCCACGCACTCACTAAAGCCCCTAGGGCATAATCCATCCTGGCTCCTTTCAGCTCCTGGGGGCCTCAGGACTTCCGCGGGCTATAAACACAGCACTGCAATCTCTGCCTCCCTCTGTGCATAACCTTCTTCCCGTGTCTCTGCGTCTTCGCATGGCTGTCTTCTTTTGAGGACACCACTCATATTGAATTAAAAACCCATCCTATTTCAGTGTGACCTCATCTTAACTAACTACATCTACAGTGACCCCATTTCCAAATAAGGTAGTATTCTGGGGTATGGGAGGGGGGTGCTAGAGTTCAATGTGTCTTCTGTGGGGGACACAGTTCAATCCAAAATATAACACACACCTGGCTGGCGTAGCTCAGTGGATTGAGCGCGGGCTGCGAACCAAAGTGTCTCAGGTTCGATTCCCAGTCAGGGCACATGCCTGGGTTGCAGGCCATGACCCCCAGCAACCGCACATTGATGTTTCTCTGTCTCTCTCTCTTTCTCCCTCCCTTTCCTCTCTAAAAAATAAATAAATAAAATCTTTAAAAATATATAACACACAGATCAGAGTCCAAGAGGATGGTTTCACTCTCCTCCCCAGGGCTCAGGTGTGATCTGGCTGATGAGACCCTTGAGCCCCAGACTCAGGAAACCTTACCTGCACAACTCTTTCCTGCTCTGTACTCAGGGACACCACACTGACAGTTTGAAATCAGCCCTGGTCGAAGCATTTGCACCATGACAACCGGCCAGCCCTGCTCAGAGAGTCTGTTGTTTAACATTTGCCGCCCGAAGCTGCCTAAGGCAGTCCCTTCGTTCCTACAGGATAGAAAGGAGCCAAGACATGTGGGTTTCAGGAGGTCAGGGCAGGCAGAAGGGAAGAGAACGCTCCCCTTAGGAACAGAGGGTGGTCAGGATGACTCGGATGCCCCTATGTAGGCCCGTGGTAAAGACTGAAGGAGGAAAGGGCCGGAAATCCAATGTGTTCTTTATAAGCAAGGGACTCTCATGCTGCTTTTTTTTCTGGCAGAGACTTGTTTTGTTCATCGTTACATGTACCAAAAACCTTGGAAGTTGCACATGATGGGTGCTCTACATTTGCCAAATGGAATACAATCATCCCCATCAGAAAGGCAACTTTCCCGCACCTTGCCGCAATTTAGCTTCAGTAAAAGCGTAAGTAAGTCCAGGATACTGGCCAGTTGCTAAGTCAGAATGACTTCCTGAAAGACCTGACCAATTCACCTTGGCAACAATTTGCACACAGCAGTGGCCAGTGCTTTCTCCTCTGTCTCCACCTGGAACCTGGACGGCAACCCCCAACAACCTTCTTTGTTCTCTCCGTCATCCACCCACACTCCCAGCAACCCGTGCCTGGCCCTATTACGGCGACTGTGACAACGGCATTGTAAAAGCTCTTCCAGCTTCCTGTGTACCCCACCCATGCACCCGACCTTCTCTCCACCCTGTGCCTGGGGCACTCCTTCTAAACACACATCTGACCTCCTCCTCTCCCTGCTTAAAACCTGAAGATGATTTCTTCCCCTCTCAGGTGCAACCCAAACTCCTAAGCACAGCACTCGAAGTTTGGGGACGACTATTTGGTTTGGGTCTAGTCATCATCCTTTCCAATCCTTCCACAAACGTATCCTGACCCCGCCACAGAGAGATGGCAAGTAACCCACGTTGAGCCAATCGGACTTCCACATCAAATGTGAATGGTGATCCAGCAGAACCACAGGACCCGAACAAGACCGGTCCTGTTCCCTGGAATTTCTTTTTCATTTATTTTAATCTCCCTTTCACGGCAAGTTATTAGATTGGAAATAAATAATCCCGGACTTATACACTGTATTCCTTACCACACAGGGACATTCTATGTTTGCAATGAGATGTCTTTAATCTCGACTCTGATTTCTGCAGGGCCAAGCCATTTTCTGCCAATACCCAGACTTTGCCACACAAGCCCACTCCCATCTCGCCTCTCCGGGTGGCCTTCTGTGATGAAAAAGAGCCCTGACCAGCGGGACAGCCCGGGCTCTCTGTCCCTCCGGCCTCTCCCATCTCCCTCCCACGCTCTGTGCTGAGACGCCACCTACGAACGGGTCTCAGATTATGCCATCCTCTCCCCAGCTCCATGCCTTTCTTCGCACAGTCTGATGTTTCTTCCCAGAATTCTCCTGTCCTTTGGTTGAACACCAACTTTGTTTCTTGGCTATTTGTCTCTTTGTAAGTGTTTTTGTCTGTCTCTCCCAGTGTGGATACACCTCAGAAGACCAAACTGTAATTCACTGCCGTGTCCCTGCCATTCTGACCAGCTTCGACACATGGTACACACACCATGAATACTTTGTCGAGGAAGTGAATGCGTCCATCCTCAAGATGGGAGAGGATGTGGTCAGGATGAAGACTTCGATGTCATTACCTTGCTAGGCTTTGAACTCACTGAGGACAGGCACTGAGTCATATCATTTCTAAAGCATGCAGTGCCTAGCACGCAGTGGTGCCCAGTAAAAGTGGGTGGTCTGACTTAGCTTGTAAACTTTCGGAACCTGGGGAGGGCCCCAGCAGCCCCTAAAACTTGAAGGCACTCAGTAAATCTGTGTGTGGACCTAAATGACCATTCATCTAGCTTTTTCCCCCCCTAATTACTTTCCTACCTTTTTGGATAGAATAATATATTACCTTATTGTTGATAATAGTAGCTTACATTTATTTATGTCTCAACAAATTCAATACCTGTTTATGTGCTTTAATTCTCACAAGAGCCCTACAACATAGCTACTATGTGTATGTTTTTTTTTCCTTTTTACAGATTAGAAAACCGAGGCTCAGAGCTGTTGGGTGATAGGCTCAGAAGTCCATGACTGTGTGTTAGAGCAGGAGTGGATGGGGCCCAGGGCCATCTGGCAACACCTCCTGCATCCTTGGCCACTCACCACCACCCAGGCTTAGCTGTGATTTGGTGGCAGGCCCCATGGGCACGTTAAGGACAGAGACATAAATGGGACACACCCCCAGCCTTCAAGGGATTGGGACCTCGGGGAGAGCAGATGATGACAGGTAAGCAGGAACATCGGCGTAAGGTACACAAACCAGAGACCTAGTCCAGAGCTGAGGACGGTGGGGACAGGGCGGTCAGGAAAGGCCATGGGGCTGAACTCTAACAGCTCAGTCAGAGGCAGCCAGGGAAGGAAGCAGAAGGAATAGAGAAGAGAGGACAGCATTCTCCAGACGGGAGACACGTACAAAGGACTAAGAATGGAGCATGATTAGCAAACTCAAAGAAGATCGACCTCTGAGGCGGGGAGTCAGGAGAGGAAAGGCCTAGATCATCAAGATGTCAAAGGCCATGGGCATCTCACCAGGCAGCCTATCCTGAAGACTCAGACACAAAGCACTAGAACTCAGCTCCCGGGTGTGAGCTTTGGAATCAGACAGATCCGGGCTGTCACAGACTGGATTCCCTGGAACACGGAGTCAAAAGGAGGGGCCTCTGTGACATTTCTTCATTATGATCCCAGAGAGCAGGTGTGAGGGAAGAGGGAGGAAACAGGAGGCTAGCGCAATACAAGATGCTTTATCGCCTTGGTGGCCCCCAGGTATGCCTGGTTGCCTCGCCCTGTAGGACTGTCTTCCAGGAAAATAGATACAATGCATCTCTGCATAGCCAGCTTCTAGGGCACTAAGTGGGGAAGGATCTAGCCATCTGATGTCATCTCCCACTATCAGTGCTGTGCCCACATTAATTTCTGGGTCTTCTGGGCTGAGTCTGCACAGCTGACTGGGGTACCTTCAAGATCACAGAGAAGCCCCAGAGCAGGAGGCAGCAGGCATGATGCAGAGGTGCCCAGGGTAGGGTACTGGCAGGTCTCACCCGCCAGCAGCGGCCTGTTGCTCTAGCGGTCCCTGGAGCAGCAACCAGGTGAAGCCGGGAGACCTGAAGAGGCACACAAATGAAATGCAGACTCCAGCATCACTTACTGGCTGACATATCTCGTGTGCTGGTTGAAGACCACTCTGCGTCTTAGGTTCCTCTGATGAAAATAAGAATAGTAATGATCTAACTCACGAGAAAATCCAAGGGCTTAGGACTGTGCCTGGTGCCTAGAAAAGGCTCACTAGATGACAGCTATTTTTATTGTTACTGTCATGGTCATCAAGAACACGAGGGTTGTTGAACGAACTCTCTGTGAGATTTCTATTTTGAATCATAACTGGATTTTAACCTACCAGGTACACTGTAGTTTATCATGAAAAAAAAAATCCAGAATAACCTTGAGTATTAAAAATAAAAAAAAATGCAACACTTTAGTTGAGATGTGTTTTTAATCTGTCTCTGAAATCAAAGCAAGCCCTCTCTCTAGAAACCTGATTTTGAACACACCAGGAGTAAGGACCCAGAACACCAGAACACAGCGGTCTCGGGTTCATCCGGTGTCCCTGGGCACCTCGATTCGCTCCATCCACTAACTGCACCGACTCTGGGCAGGCCCTGGGCCTTGCCCTGTGGGTCGAAGGTCAGTCTGGCTCAGCCCTCTGAGAGCTCACAGTCTAACAGGCGAATACAGACCCTGAAACTGCTGATGGTAGCATCAGACAATAAATTGTCTCAAGTGTGACAAGGAGCCAAGGAGCAGAGTATCCCCAGGGCCTCTGGGAAAGGGCTTTCCTCCCTGGTCAAAGGAATGCACCAGCGTGTCCCAAACTGTAGAATAAAACCCGCTAGTGAAATTGAGACAATTGAGGTGGCACAAAGGACATTAAACTAAGTGAGAAAGTTGGTCTCTTCACAACCCTTCCAGTTCATCTGAAAGAGAACAGTAACCTGGGGCTCACTAATCTTCACTGAGATCCAAGATAAGGATGGCAGGCCGGTGGGTCTGGGCCCCTTGTCACATGTGGGGTCTGTGTATAATTGTATAACTTCGTTTCATGTTATTTCACTCTCTAAAACTTATATGGAAAACATTACTTGCTAATTAAGGACTTTATTTTAAAATGTATTTATTTAAGTTCTCACAAGTAAGTTGATTTAGAAACACATTGTGTAAAAATAGTACAGATGGTATGCAAATGTAAGGAAGTAACTTTTACTACATAATTCAATGTGAAGTAACCACTTAGATGGATAGCATTCGAATATGGCAGAAATGGTGAGGATGGAGCGAAAGCTTCTAAAGTTTGGAAAACATTGGGGTACATGCCTCACAAGGTCTCCCATTTTTAAATATCCCTTCATCCATTGCACGGATACATATGGCAAACACTTCTAGGGTGAGTCCTTAAAGGTAACTGACTCAGCTGAGATGACTTACTTATCTTCCTGTGGCGTGGGATGAGGATACGATGGCAAGAGCTAAAGCAGCCATTCTGGGCCATAAGGTGGTCTTGAGGATGGATACCGGTCTCTAAGAACAGAAATAAAAGGCAGCTGGGACACTGATAAATTCAGAACCACTGAAGCAGCTCTAGTCCACCTACTGCTAGACAGTTTTTATACGATATACTGAAATAAACTTCTTTCCCATGTATTCCACTGTAATGTTGCTATTTCTGTTGGATGCAGCTGAACCTAATCTAGATGCAGAACTGAGTTCTTGCAAGAGATGCACTATAAGAAATAGAATAAAAAATATGGCATTTCTTTATGGGATAAGTCATTAGAGGTAAATATGAAAGTCAAGGATACTGTAGGAAAGAAATCTGGTGCTTCATGCTATATGGCGGCAAAGCATTAAAGAAACGTATTACCTGCTGAGTGTGGGAACACAGACCACACACTCTGAGGCTGTAACATTCAGACAAAAGGAAAATTCCATAACATTGGTATATTAGTTCTCTATTTCTGCACCACGGTCTCCAAAGCAGCAGCAAACTTATTATCTCAGGGGGGTGTTTTGGGGGGAAGTGGTTAGGACTCCAATCACAGTTCAGCTGGGTTCCTCTTGATCCAAGCTGCTTTTAGTCTACAATCACGGTATCCCATGGTGCTTCAGTCTCATCTAAAGGCCAGGTAAACTCCACTCATGAGCTCGCTGGCACAGTTGTTGGCGGGATCTAGTTCTGCTAAACCTGTTGGACTGAGACCCTCAGTTTTTCATGGGATGTTGGTTAAAGGTCTCCCTCTAGTTCGTGCCATGTGGGCCTTTCCAGCGGGGAGCCCACAGCATGGCGACTGCTTTCACTCAGAGAGGGAAAGAGGGAGAAGGAGAGAGAGCCAGCATCCACATTCTGATCTCAACAAGCAGCATGCATAACCTTTGCCATGTCCTATAAACCAGCAGTGAGTCACTGAACCACTCCACACCCAAGGGGAGGGGATCGTAGAATGCCAGGACGTGGGGATCACAGGGGACCCTCTTAGAGGCTGTCTACCGCAGTTGCTGTGTGACAACATCCTCAGACACTTTTAGCAAAGTTTTACAAGAGATGAAGTCAGACAAAATCTATACGTTTAAAAGAAGAAATCAGAGAAAATACAGTTTGCCTGGCCTGCAGACTCTCATCTGGCCTAACTATGAGTCCTAGTTGAAGGCCATGGGAGGCCCTGAATTCACTTTGTGCTACACTTTAAGAAACACAGGTGCCTTCTTTCGACCAGTGAGGCAAGCCCTTCCCCAGAGGCCCTGGGGGTTCTCCGTGTGCTCCTTGGCCCCTTGTCACACTGGTAAAGAATTTATTGCCTGATGCCAAGTCAGCAGTTTCAGGGTCTGTATTCGCCTGTTAGACTGTGAGCTCTCAGAGGGCTGAGCCAGACTGACCTTTGACCCACAGGGCTGGGATCGCTAAACGTTTGGCATTAGATAGACTTGCTGGTAAAGGGGGAATAAGGGCACTGCTTTCTGAAGAAAGCTTATTGTTTCAGGTGGCCATCAAGTCGGGGTGAAGAAGAATGGACAGAACACAGACATCGGTAAGTAAAACTCAAGAGCCTTCAGGTGCAAAACTTCTAGCTGGACATGATTTTTCCTGTGGTTCCTTGCACATGGAGTTTTCCAGAACCATATAGGACAGAAATCCTCTCAGTTGTTAAACAAGAGCCTGCCATGCAGGAGATGTCATTTTCCATGCCACGGTGGCTACTGTGTTGCTGGCAGGCTCTTTCTGCAGGTGTGCTGCTACAGACTCACCACCGATTGTCAGGTGTGGGGGGAATGAGAGTAAGGGGGCGTGTCTTAGTTTATAGGCTACCAAGGATCAAGGAGACACCACCAAATCTGATGGAGAAAGTGCACATCATCTGAGATCCTAGACTTTCAATAAAACACGGTACCCAGATGAAACACTGGGGTCCTCTCCCTTACAGAAAGGTTATGTTCTAGCTTTGGATAAAGGAAGTTTAGATCTGGGGAAAGACTGACGAAAAACGCTGGACACCTACCCATTATCTATTGTCCCCTTTTGCCTTAGTAGCAGAGCACCCCGCTCTGTTTATGCGACAGCCAGATAAAAGGTTGCATTTCCCGGCCTTTCTTATAGCCAGGTAGGACAAGGTCACTAAGTTCTGCTCAATGAGATGTAACATGCAGTGGTGTGCGGGGCTTCTGGGAAGGCTCCTTAAGGAGAGCTGACTTCCTTGGAAGGCACATGCCTTTCGCCCCAACACTTCATCCTCTTCCTGCTGCCTGGGGTAAGGATGTGACACAAGATGGCGAGAGCCCCACGGATAGTGAGGTGACCTGGCGGCTAGAAAGGAGCACTTCAGTGATGACCACAGAGTAGCCACACCAGTCCTGGACCTGCCACCTCCACACTACTTTAATGTAAGAGAAGAAAAACACTTCTACCTTATCCAAGCCCCTGTTAGTTTAGGTGTTTGCTTTAACTGCTGCCAAACTGACACTAGCACCTAGTTCATGCCCAGTTCTATGAACAGAGAGTTCTTAGAACTGTGCCTGGCACACAGTAAGTGCTTAAGAGCTAGAGGCACTATGACTACTCTAATGCCATACTTGGGTGGGTCAACCTGATCATCCCAACCACCCAAGGGTCTATGTTCTTTATTGCCATCTTCATTTTACATATGTAAATCCTGGGGCACATTAATTTGCCTTCAGCCAACCAATAAGTAACAGGAGTAGAGATTTGACCCAGATATTTTGGCACCGGAATCCATGCCCTTAAGCGTTACCCTCAAATGCCTCTCAGTAAAATCGGGTCATCGCTCTCTTCACAACCCGTGCTACATGCCCACAGACGACCCTATACTTTCTATGAACCGCAGTAATGTTCGTTTGCAGCTCATAGCTCATTCAGCCTGCTGACTGGGCTGTAAAGGGTTAACAAACTATGAGTTGTAGGAAGGTGATTCCTGCTGTGGTGGGGTGGACAATTCCTTCTACGCATGTTCTGTATCCCATTTCCAGGGAACCAGGGTCCCATCTCGTCTTTTGACCAGACCTGGCTGCAGGAAGAGGATGAAGTATTGGGGATGAAGTACTCCCCTGACCTCTCGTCTTCCCACCCTGCCCCTGACCCTTGGCTATTCCCAAACCAGGCTGAGAAGGGGACAGGGGAGTGGCTGCTCAACTGAGACAATCGAATCAAGCGTCATGGCCAAGTCGGGGTTACTACCGGAGGAGCAGGGCAGAACAGCACAGTCTAAAGGGCAGAGCCTCCAAGAAAAACTCCTTAGAAGCTGCTGCCTCATTCACACCTTTGTGTCAACTGTTTTTCTTGGTTAATCCCCTAGCACCCAGCAGGAAGGGCTGAGTTTTACTGGAGGAGAAGACAAGAAGCGAGAACTCCTGGAAATCGGGGGAGATGAGGGAGCCCTGAGCCAGCTACCATGCAGGTCCGAGGCTGTGGGCAAGCAGCTCCCCAAGGAAGATGGGAAGGTGAAATGGCCACCTGCGCCCATGTGGAAGTGTTTCGTGTTTCCCGCCCGTAGTAAGAGTCAGGAGAGAGCTGCATGGGGTTAACATTTCAGGACTAATTTAGGAAGGTAGGAAACGAAGTCCTCCCAACGTGATGTAACCTTTCGGCTGTGAAGAGGAAAACTAGAAACAGGAAAAAAGAAAGCAAAACAGAAAGTGTAGGAGAGAACATTGCCCAGCACTTGGTGACAGTTCGAAATGCAAGACAATGGTGGTCGCTGTGCTGCCCCTGGCTCTGTCCCGGCATTGCCCCAAGCACTCACACCCACCCCTAATCATTTAAGCTTCTCAGCAAAAGGATGCCACTTCTTCCCATTTCACACATCAAGGGACTGAAGCACAGATAGCTCAAGCAGCTTGCCCCGAGTCACACAGTCAGGATGTCAACCCAACCCAAACCGCTGGTCTCTAGGGACCATCTCCTCTGAACAAAAGATTCTGAGTTGGCAAGGGAGGGAGGGAATGAATCAATGAATTGATGGACAAATTAATGAATAAGTAAATCACAGAGTGGACAAATTTACAAACTAAAAAAATTAAATAAATAAGTTAACAGAGGCCGCCACTTTTGTGAGGACTACCAAGGTCTCGTCAGGCCCCCTTAGTCTTCATCGTGACACTGCGTTCTCCAAGAAGTCGTGGCATCTGACCAAAGTCGTCAGCAATGGGAGGCAGGCGTCGGTGGTGTCTCTCGTCTCCGGTAGGAAACAACGATCCGGCACAGGAAGGGAGAAGGGCAGCCATCAACGAACGTGGCTCCATTTTTTCTTCCAAGCCCCACCACCATGGCGTCTCCCATTCCCCAGAAGCTAAATCACCTGTCAGTTACCTCCCAAAGAGATGATAATTTTCTCCTCCAAAATGCTATTATTTAGAGATTCACTTGGGCTGAATAAAAAAAGAAAACACAGGGTGGAAGTGTGCTGTCAGTCACTCAGACTTCATCATTCCCTTATGTAGTCATTACTTCATTTGCCCAACACACATCAAGTCCCCCTTGCATGCCAGCCTCTATGCTGGACCCCGCCCTGCACCGAGCAGAGAGTCACCTTGATGCCTGACCTTGATGGCCCTAGAAACACTCTGAGAAAAAGATGGTGCGCAGGAGCTTTATCTGGGGGGGCAATCCCGGACGAATGGTACAGGAGCAGGGGCAGGGAGACGGGGCAGAGAAGGAAGGTTATCCGTCTGGTGGCTGCTGGGGCTCAGCCCTGCCTGAGAACTCAAGGGCTGCTGTAGGGCTTGCTTCCAAGTGATCCAGCCCAAAGGGTGACGACGCTGGGCCACTTACCACCTAACTCCCTTCCATCGCTTGTTGGGATGAAGGCTGCTCCCAGGGACCCTCTTGCACTTCTGGCCTTCCCTGCCTGTGGGCGCAGAGGAAACCCCTCAGGCGGAAAGTTGCAGGTGCCGCGGTAGGACAGAGGCATGCACTAGAATAGGGGTGCCGGAAGGCTATATGCGAGCCCTACAGCATCTGCCACAAAAGCACATGTAGATGACTAAGACAGGAGCGGGTACAGAGGCACAGTCTAGGGGCTACCTATGACAGTGGACAGGAGGGACTGACTACCTTTTTATCCGCTGGGCTTCCCTGGCCACCCTCCAACACACACACACACACACACACACACATGCGTACACAGACACACACTTCAAAGCCAATTAAACACCTCTGCTCGTTTCTTTCATAGCTCACAAGCATTCCTTGTCAGAGTACCTAGTATAACTGTTTAAGTGCTTCTCTTTACAAGGATGGTCAGACATCCTTTGAGAACTCAGACCTTGGAAACACTCTGGTTCCTTTTCTTCTGATATGCAACGCAACATAAAAATACCCCTAAAGCCCTGGCTGGCGTAGCTCAGTGGATTGAGCTCAGGCTGCGAACCAAAGTGTCGCAGGTTCGATTCCCAGTCAGGGTACATGCCTGGGTTGCAGGCCATGGCTCCCAGCAACCGCACATTGATGTTTCTCTCTCTCTCTCTCTCTTTCTCCCTCCCTTCCCTCTCTAAAAATAAATAAATAAAATCTTTTTAAAAAATACCCCTAAAGCATAAATATGTGTAAGGAATTTCAAACCAGGTGTGATTTGTCCCCATGTTGTATACTTGTTATGTGCAAAAAATAAATCTACTTATTTTTAAAGAGTTTCTTGGTGTCCAGGATTTATTGGTGTCCCAGGCACATGCTTGGTCTGCCCACTGTGTGAAGTAGAAAGTCATCAAATGTTGCATGGAAGGAAGGAAGGAAGGAAGGAAAGAAGGAAGGAAGGAAGGGAGGAAGGGAGGAAGGGTGGGAAGGGAGGGAGGGAGGAAGGGAGGAAGGGTGGGAAGGGAGGGAGGAAGGAAGGAAGGGAGGGAGGGAGGAAGGAAAGGAGGAAGGGTGGGAAGGGAGGGAGGGAGGGAGGGAGGGAGGGAGGGAGGAAAGATGGACGGACGATGGGCAGATGGATGTTCAAACAAATGGGTAAGTTCTGTTTGGATGGAGAGAAGTCCCAGGACATGTCAGAAGTTTCAAAGAGGGGAACTCTGACCCCAGTCTTAGAGGATGCTTCGTGGAGGTCTTCAGATGGAGGTTCAGAATCGAAGGCAGGGATTCCTTGACACTTATTTCTGTTGTTCCGAACGGCCATTTAATTTTACTGAGCTCGAGTCTCGGACTGGAATCCATCAGGCCCCTGGGGTCAGAGCCTCTCAGGGCCTTCTACTCAGCTTGACATGGGAGGACCTCACGGGTGGTCTCTGAAGTTGTCAGCAGCCTTGGCTACTGTCACAAATAATTCATTCCCTCTGCTTGGCCATTTGCTACTGAGAGGGACAGGCTAATTGGGTCTTCCTGGCAACCCATGTCAGCTAGAAGCGTCCTGCTAAGATCCGTCCACCTCCTTTCCAACCCCTCGGAGTGCCAAGAAATAACGAGGAAGAACATTTCTAAAGCACACGCCTGCTGAGAATACCCTCTAGTGATTGTTTTCCCCAATGCAGGCATGCCCTGCCAGCTACTTCAAAGGCTCGTGAAGTCACTGCTAATTTAAAAGCAATAATAAGATTGACATTGAAATGCTTCCCAGCTGGGTTTTCTGGGCAAGAACTCTCACCAGTTCCTTTACAACCTGCTTTCTGTTACAGTTTGGGATTTGCAAAACGTAACTTTTAAAACACATTCAGACAGAACAGAACATGTTTCTAAAACAAAGAAATAGCGTGGTCCTCACACAGATATAAACACATTCTTCTCTATGTAGGATATATTTCTTAATAATGGACCTCGGTAAATTTAGGTTTGGAGTCAGCGACTCTTAGGTTCAAAACCCTTCTCTTCTAGTTATTAGCTGGGTGCTCTTGGACAAGTGATTTAAGCTCCCTGAAAATCTTCTCTAAAAACAAGGCATAAAAGTGCTCTCTTGAAAGCTGGTCAGGGAAGTGGAAGCCCCAAGGGTAGAAAGCACAGGTATTAGATTCAGGTCAGACCTGAGGTCAACTCTTAACTCTGCTGTTTTTCAGCTGTGACTTTAGCTTAGTTAATTCACCTGACCTCCATGAGAATCATTTTCATTAGGTATAAAATGGAAATAATAAGATGTATCTCATATGATAGGTATAAGGATTATATTGTTATCATACATAAAGCACACAATATCTGGTAGCAAGTCAATGTTGAATAAAATGGTAGCTTCTGTGGCTGTGAAGATAAAATGAGAGAAAGTGTACAAGTCCCTGGTGTAGTGCTGGGCACTGGACAGTGTGCTTGGCAAGCGTTATCTATTATAAAAATGTTTTCCTCAGCATTTCTGTATCAGCTGTACCTTCATAATCAATCACCCCAAAGCTCAGTGATGGATTTGATCACTGTAAATATTGTATCAATGTTTAACCACAGGCTTAAAACAGTGACTATGACTATGTCTCCTGATTCGACAGCACAGCGTGGCCTTGGTTGCAATGGTTTGTGTCTGTTCTGCACAGTTGCCCAGCCTGGGGCGGGCTAGCCTCAGCTTGCTTACACAGGGCTGGGCAAGGTCCCAGAAAAGAATGAGCAAAAACTGGCACTTCCTAACTTCTGCCACATTCTCTGCCCAAGACACGTCACCAGGTCAGCCCAGATCCAAAGACCAGAGGGACAGACTGCACATCTTGCTGGAAGGAGCTTCCGAGACCATGCCAAAGAGCAGGGACACGGTGAGGGGTGGATGGCGTGCCCATTTCTTCACTCTACCACATGGCCCCAAGATACATTGTAGTAGACATTGTATGAGTTCATCGTGAGAACTCAGATGTTCCGGCTTCAGGCCTAGACTCAGAAATAGACCTTCAGCCTTTTCCGAAATAATCAGTTACTGCAAGATTTTCCTTCTGGGAAACTTGTTAAGCAGGTAGTTTGCATCCCATGTGCTTGGTAGGACTAACGTCACATGCCCTCAGTGAGACATTTCGCTATCTGATTGTACCTTCCCACACCTGAAGTAGGAGGGTGGTGAACAGCAGCGCTGTGGATTCCCATCGTGTGGCAACAACAGCAATGCTTTTGCTAAAGCTAGAGTAGGATAAAGGGCAGGATGCTGCCCCTGAATGCCAACCCTGTCACAGGCCCATCAGACCATCCAGTTCAGGGTGGGCGGCTTTGCTAAAGATCTGGAACTTGTTGGAGCTAGAAGAAAGGGTAGAGCCGGTGCCTTCAGGGAGGGGAGAGGATCAGAAACCAATCCCTTCCTATCTACTCATTGGAATGATAGAAATTCCAGCTTACTCAAGGGGAAGAGAATGTGGTTCTTACTAACTGATCTTACTTTCAAGGCTTCACAGAGACTTGAATTTTGAACAGTGTGAGATTTAATACTAGAATTTGGTGTGATTTCCAGTTCTGCTGTTTACTCACTGCTTGGGTGATCTGCTTACCACTCCTAGCTTCCATTCTTCCAGTCTCTTATATGGGGACAATAGTACTTGGTTTACAATGACATGGAGGACCAGATTAAGGAAATACCATGTATAGGAGGGCTGAATGCAAGGTGGGTTTTCAATAAAATATTTAGTCTACATTTCACCATTTTAGCAGGTTTCCAAAATTGAGCATGAGTAGGACAAATCAGAGAGAGATCTTTGAATAATGAATTTTGCAGTTTCTTTCTCAGGTAGTAGGTCTGGGTGCTAACAAGGGATCGTAAAGAGAGAGCGAGCCCATTTGAGGATTTGGAGAACTGGACTCACGTCAATACTACCTCCAGTTTCTAACCCATCCACTCCCACCTAGGCTGGGAGCTTGTTTTTCTCTTCTAGGCTGAACTGGGTAGTCAGCTGAAATTATCCATAGGAACATGAAGCCAAAGCATGGTGGAACACTGGGGTTCTGAACCCCAGCCTTCTGCCCCCCCCAATCTAGCCAACCAGGATAGGAAAAGGAGCCCAAACCACCTCAAATGCAGACCAGCCCTAGAAGATGATCTATCGCAGGCATGGCCTGGGTCATCCAGGGTGGGACTCATACTGCCTCAGGCTGCTGGACTCTGTTTTGTTCTCTCCGTGAAGGACAACATAAAAGAATTTTTCCGCCAAGGCTTGCTGAATTTCCAAAGTTCAGCCTGGAACATGAATTTTATGTAATAGAATTCTCAATAATTCACTAAATCTGTAATGTGTGCCAAACTAGGTGATATTAAAATGCTAATGACGAGTAGTTACTTGCTGCTCACCAGGTGTCAGGAATACTGAAACGACACATATACAGCACTTACAATGACCCTCAATGGAAAGTATTGTGCAATTAAAGTGAGATTTGGCTAAAAGTAAGAGATACCACCCCAAAATAATAGTGGCTTAAAACAAAAGTTTATTCCTCTCTCATTCTAAGTCTTAAGACAGAAAGTGGGCTCACGTGTTGACTTCGTTCTAAAAAGGTTTCAAGAATGCAGGCTTCCCTGGGTGTGACCTCCATTCTCAAGGCTTCCTTATTATCTAAAATGACTGCTTTAGCTCCAGCCATCACACTTGTGTTACACCCAGCAAGGAGATGAAAGGACAAAGTATAAGGGCAAAGGGTGTGCACCTAGTTGTTGTTTTAAAAATTCCAAGCCCTGGCTGGTGTAGCTCAGTGGATTGAGCGCGGGCTGCGAACCAAAGTGTCACAGGTTCAATTCCCAGACAGGGTACATGCCTGGGTTGCAGGCCATGACCCCCAGCAACCTCACATTGATGTTTCTCTCTCTCTCCCCCTCCCTCCCTTTCCTCTCTAAAAATAAATAAATAAAATATTTAAAAAAAATTCCAAAATGGAGCCCTGGCTGGCATAGCTCAGTGGATTGAGCGCAGGCTGCAAACCAAAGCATCGCAGGTTCGATTCCCAGTCAGGGCACATGCCTGGGTTGCAGGCCATGACCCCCAGCAACCTCACATTGATGTTTCTCTCTCTCTCCCCCTCCCTCCCTTTCCTCTCTAAAAATAAATAAATAAAATATTTAAAAAAAAAGGTCCCCAACTATTAAAAAAAATTCCAAAATGGGATGTATAGAAAGTTAGCATGTATACTATTGGCCCATACTTTGTCAAAGGCTATAAGAATGGCGAGAAAACATCTGTGTTTGGAGTGACAATTGTATATTCCCAAGGAGGAAGAGGAAAATTGATATTGGGGAAAGTTTTTAGTCTATCATATTAATATCAAAACCGTGTGATACAGAGAAAAAAATAGCCTCAGAGGTATTATTCCTTGATAGCTGGTAAGTGGCTAACCCAGATTTGAGCTCAAGATTGTACACATTTCTATAGCTCCTCTTTCCACTAAACTGTATTGTCAAATTCCCATTATTTCTAAGGAAATCAAGGCCTTCGATCAGGTCGTTATTGAGTGAGTTAGTTTCGTGGAGTTACAGAAATGTCCAGTCCCAAACTTTGAACCTCCTCCTTATACTGTACCACAGCAAGGTGTACAATTAAACATTAATGTTCTACTGTCAGTGACACCATTTCCCAGCTGAATAATCTTGAAGAAAATCACAAAAAAAAACTTGTTCTTCTGTATTCTACTCACCAATAAAATGGGTATAATAATACACACCTACTACAGTCAAATTTCAGGACTTTAACATACGTAAAAGTAATATATGAAGAGAACACTAGCAGCAGATGCAAACACATTTTGTTTATTATGTTAAGCATCAGATATGTTATCTTAGGTAAGTGGATTCTCAGGAGAAGAAAAAAATTTATTTCTGCTTGGGTCAGTCTTTAAACATGTCATGGAAGCTGTGTGTGTGTGTGTGTGTGTGCATGTGTGTGTGTGTGTGTGTGTTTAACGTATGTGGCAGTCAGAGAGTGAATTGGAAGGTGCTCTAGGGAGAGAACACCCATTATAAAGAAACACACAGTGGGGCAGAACATGGTGTTTGAGGGAGAGTCAACGATGCAAAGATGTTGGCTTGGACTCATGTGACTGGGTCCTAGATCGGTGCAATCACTAACTAGCTCTGTGACAGTGGAAGCATGACTTCCTTCTCTGAGATTCAGCCCTCCTTCTCGAAAATGGAGGTGCCCTCTACCACCATCCCATAAGTTAAGGTCATGGCAGGGAACACACAGCTCATTCAAAACAGGTCATAGCAGGAGCATGCAGTAGGTGAGGGCTGGGAGAGGGTAAAGGGCATAAGGGATGCTGCTGGAGTACCAGGGGCTTACACAATAGAGAACTGCTGGCGATGGTAGGTCTGAAAGGGCACGTCTGAGAGCAGGTGCTGGACCACAGCGAAAATAATGACACGGAGAGAGTTGCCCAATAGTGTCCTCAAGGATGCGGCTAACGTTGAGCAATGCAAGGAAGGGTTTGCGGAAACATACACCCCATCACCTCCCACCACCACCATCTGCGAAGGCTCCCTGTCAGGGAAACCCATCCAGAGCTCAGGGCGAGAGACCCCCTGGATGTGGCCCATGCAGGTCAGGCTTCCAAGGAACAGAAGGGGAGAAAGAGGGGGAGATGCGTCTGGGGTTCCAAAGACACCAGGAAGGGTTTCCCGGTCACTTCAGTCTGACAGGCTGATGGGTTGTCTACCGAGAAGGTGTCCCAAAGTCTGCTGACTTAAAACGTGAATTTGGCAGATTTGTCTCCTTTTCCTCCCCACGGTAAAGGTGCCTCTGTCCAAAGATAATGAAGAAAACTATGTAACTGATTCCCTCTGAAAATGGAACATTTGTGCTTGACTTTGAAACCTAGCTCTGGGCCTATCACACCACCCCTCAGAGCCTCAGGTTCCTCCTCTGCTTCATGAGATCGCTGTAACGACCAACAAACGTGATGGATTTGTGCTTTGTAACCTGTAAGGTGGCATGCAAACATCAGGCCTTCTCATCAGAACTAAGTAACAATAAAGATAAGCAATTTTTTGAGGTTTGCTCTGTGCTCCTGAACTAAACAATCAATAAGTATTCTTCCAGACAACCCTATAAGAAAGACGCTATTGTTCCCCATTTTACAGATGAAGAAACAGAGATTGGGAGGGGTAACATAATTTACTCAAAGTCATGCAGAAAGAACAGCTCCTCCCAAACATGTGCTCCCGGGAATCAACTTGTGTAGGTCAGAATCAGCCAGTAAATTGCAGATTCTGATTAAGAAAGTCTGGGGTGGTGCCTGAGATTCGGAATCCCTCACAAGTAAATATTGTTGGTCTACCAGTCATGTCCTGCCTAGCTGGGAACTTCAAAGGGAGAAGCTGAAATACAAATTCAGCAATCTGCTTCCAGGGTCTGGATGTTAAACCACTCTGTAAACTGAGTCATACACACCCTCCTCCCAGTTTAAGGAGCTCAGGCCCGGGGGCATTGGTGGCATAGCACTCGCTTGAGTGACAGGGTGCAGGGAAGACAGATGTAAGCAAAGAGCACATCAGACAGCTGAATCTGAAACCTGGGTGGGACTGAGCCCCCATTTCCTCCCTCACCCCTTCTCACCGATAGAGCTCCAAGTCCTAGAACTTCCACCTCCTCTTTTCTACTCTCTATCTTGGACCTACTTTGCATCTTAATTTCTGGAGCTAGCCCTCCAGGTGCAAATTCCAGCTCTGCTGCGTATTAGCTGGGTGACCTTGGACAACTCGTTTATTCTCTTTGCCAAATGAAGGACTACATTCTTTCTAAGTTTGCTGTGAAGGCTAAACTAGTAGATATGTATTTAAGATGCTTAGAATAATGCCCGGCATAGAGTAAACACAAAAAATAATAAGAGTATCATCACTGGTCTCCTTGACTCCAGGCCAATTCCCTTGAGATCTATCCTCTCTGTGAAGGTCACACAGACATTTCTAAAACCTGGATCTGTCCCTGCCCATCTGTGGCTTCAGACTCTTTGGTGATAGCTTTTGACTTCAGTGTCACATGCTCGGTCTTTCCTCCAGGTTCTGGTCCCTGTTATGGTCCTGCACTCATCACACCACAAGACCCAACACTCCCTAAACCTGGCATTAACCCATTTGCCTTTGAACCTTTGAGCATTTGTACACAGTTACCTCCACCTTATTTGTATCTCTTGCTTCTTCAAGACCAAACTCAAACACCACATTCTGTGTAAGCCAGTGCCAATTCCTCCCCTCTCCCATGTTTCAAAGGCTACATTGCCCCAAAACTCTCTACATCCTTCATTTCATAACATCAGAGGGTGACCCATTTGTCTCTGTTCCTCTCTCTCCTTTGGAACATGAGTCCATATTATGTACCCCCTGGGCCTAATCCAGGTCCTGGCATATGAGGGAGTGTTGATAGTGGTTTGATGAATGATAAAGAAAGCAGGAGGCAAAGGGAGAAAGAAAAGAGAGGTCTGAAAGAGGGGGAAGAAGAAGTTGGGGCAATTTGTAGCTGCTATGAACCTGGGTACTTGAGCTACAGAGGTGACTCACAGTGGACCCACCAGGATACAGATTCACTCTTCCTAGAAAAAGGTTTTGCTGTCAAAAGTTTGTAAAACAAAGTGTTCCTGGTCGTTGAACCCTCATCCTTGCACACACAAGTGAGGCTGTCCTGTGGGTTTGCGGGTGGTGATGTGAGTCAGGAGCATTTATTTGTGGATCAGCCACAGACAAGTTCAGAAAAAAAGCCTTTATCATCTTTCAAGTCCACAAGCAGAAGACTTTCTGTGGGAAGATACCTCCTGAATAGTGACTGAGCTGGTAGGATGGCTCCCTGATCTTGTCCAGTGGAAGGGGCAGGGAAGAATTCAAGACAGGAGAGCATTCGGAGTCAAAGTTTGGGAGCTAATTTTTATTTGTAAAGTGTTCATTCACATCATTTGCATAATAAAAGACACCTTTCACCTGCCTGTGAGGCTGTGTTGCTATAAAAGCCTGTTATTGTGACTTGAATGTGTTATGCAATGAGGACCCTGTGCACAGAGTAGAGTTAGTGCTGAAACAACCCAAAGGATTAATAGTAGGATTAATCCTACTGTTTACCTGTCACTGCAATGCTCTGGACTAGGAACTGTTGACAGTATCATTCTCCAGAAACAGAAACTGAAGCAGTTGATCGCTTTAGTTTCTAAAATCATCGACTTTTAAATGGTCTCCACAAAAAGGTATGTCCAGAGCTAACCTCAAGAATCTGTGATGTGACCAGATTTGGAAAAAGGGTCTTTGCGGATGTGATCCATTCAAGACAATCAAGATGAGGAGATCTCTGAGACTATCTGGGAGGTGGGCCTTAAATCAAATGACAGGTGCCCTAGTTAGAAACACACAGGGGAGAAGAAGACACATAGAGGAGAAGGTAATGTGCAAATAGACCAGTGAGAGAAGGGGCCCCAAGCCAGGGAAAGCCAACAGCAGCCAGAGGCAGGGAGAGGCAAGGATGGACTCTCCGCTGGAGCCTTGGGAGGGCATACAGTCTTGCTGACCCCTGGATTTCAGTCTTCAGGCTTCTGAAACTGTGCCAGAATAGGTTCCTGTTGTTTTAAGCCACCAAGCTTAGGGTCATTTATTACAGGCGCCTCGAGAAACTAATAGAGTGGCAAAGGCAGAATTTGAACATGAGTCTGCCTGGCTCTGGCTCTGTCACATGGAGCAGGTTGTTTACCTTTCAGAGATTTCATTTCCTAAACCTATAAATGAGGGGTACGGCAGGGATGAAGTGAAGGGATGTGCTCATGTCCAGTACCTGTTACACTGCCTGGGAGGGTGCTCTCATCCAGACCTGGGTGAGAGCTCATGGAGCAAGGAAGGCACAGAAAGGAATGAACCCCAGAAGGCCCCGAAGCATGAGTTCAGAAGACCCGAAAACCTTCTCTCTGCCATTCCCTGGCGTGTGAACTCAGTCAAATTATTTAACTGTCTGAGCCTGCGTTTCCTCATTAGTATAATGGAGATAACATCTACCTCCCTGGACTGTTACAGATATTAAATGAGATCAGCTTAAAATAAGATATAATAAAGACTAGCGTAATTGGTTTTCCTTTCTTCCTTCTCAGTTGCTCAGAATTAAAAACATAAGACTAGTTTCTCTGCCTAGAGCAAGTCAGATAGGTATAAGGCAAGATGTGCTTACATTGTTTTTAAATATTCACTAAAAAGTCCAGTTATTCAAACCTCCAGTGGTGTCCACAGCAAGTCTGCTCATACTAGGTTAATCACTGGAGTTGAATACGGATGAGTACAACTCATTTTGCCAACTTAAAATTCTCTCAGAATTCTTATTTCAGCACTCTGAACTGAACTTGAACCCTTTGGCATTCGAATTGGCTTATACAGTTTTGATTGTAAAAAAAAAGAGAGAATTTTAAAAAGTCATTAAACAAGGTGGAAAGCCTTATTGGACACGAATTGGCTCTTAAAGAATATTACAGTGATATAAAGCTCAAATGGGTCAGAAATTGATGAAAGTCATTCCCTTAAATAAAACATAATTTTAAACATTCAGGGGAGAATGCTTTGCAAAATGTACTTGGTGTTTTAAAACATCTGAAGAACTGCACGAGGTTTTGCTCATCCCGAAGACATTATGCTGATGCCAGAACAGCCTCATTAGAACTGAGGGCTCCTCTGGCCCAAGGCTTATGCTCTAAGCAGCCTGTGCAGCCCTGCTGGTCTCAAGACTACTTCTTGTCTGCCCAACTAAGAAGGCCACTGAAGACCTGGGCACTGGATATGCAGGTTGGATATGGCCCCAGTTAATACTGGATATGCCATATTGTAATTTTCTGGTCTTCAAACAGAATGTGAACTTCTTGGAGGCAAATAATGGCCCCTTTTCACTGTTACAGTCTCTAACACTTAACACAAAGAGGTAGGCAATAAGTGGGGCTCAGTGTGTGAGTAATGAAAAGGAAGGACAGAAAGAGGGAGGGAAGGAATAAGGGAAAATTGGTAAAGTCGAGAGAAGGAAGGTAGATATATAGAACAGTGTATGGGTAAGTGGACGGAAGAGTGTATGATGCATGAATGAAGCGAAGAAAGGGATCTGGATGGATGGACGGACTGATGGATGGGTGGATGGATGGATGGATGGACTGATGGATGGATGGATGGATGGATGGATGGTTGGATGGATGGACGGACGGATGGATGGATGAGTGGATGGATGGATGAGTGGATGGATGGATGGATGGATGAGTGGATGGATGGATGAGTGGATGGATGGACGGACTGATGGATGGACGGACGGATGGATGGATGGTTGGATGGATGAACTGATGGATGGATAGGCAGATAGACAGGTAAAAATGCTGCCTACCTAACAATTGCTGTTTGAATGAACTACGTCATGATTCCAGACTTGAAGATTCTACCCGAAGTTTCTATTTCTCTTCCATAACATCACATTTACATTTTACAACAGGGGCCTATAATGCCTAAATTCCAAAATCATACACTATATCTTCATAGATCTTTCTAGTCAACAATAAAATAATAAGTGGTAGTGTACAAAGCAACGTGGGCTCAGAGAATCTGTGTTCCAGTCCAGAATCTGATACTTCCAGGGTCTCAGCTAACTCACTCACTCTCTGAATTCTGTGCAATTATTTCTAAGATAAAGGTGTATTCAGTGCTGTTAGTTGACTATCAAACAAGCATTCCCCCTTTCCTTGTTAACAGTATTTTCATTTGATTCCAGAAGTAGTTTGCCCAATTCTGGAAGGTAAATCATAATTTGTTTATGTTGTATAATCCTATTCACATTGGCCAGTGACCCAATTCTGGCAAGGAGAGATAAAAGGTAGGATATCCAGGGATGAAAAAAAAAAAACACATTACTGAAGAGAAAGCCTGTGGGCTCTCACCTTCTGCCTTCCTGCTTCAGGACGTGCTGTAAGAAGCATTGACACTTGGGGCTGTAACAGCAGCTATTTTATAACCATGAAAAGAGTGACAAGAAATTACAAGGCTGACCCATACTCTTGGCATCGTTGGGGCTGATAATTCAAATTCAAATTCTACCCACTTTCACGTCTTCCTCTATGAGACCTATAAAAAAAGTAGTATCATATCCAGTACTATTCAAATGTCAGCTGCTGTTCTATGTAAATTAGCTCATTTAATCCTCAACACTATAGCTATTATTATATCTATTTCACAGATGAAAATAACAAGGCACAGAGAGGTCATGAGACTTGCCCAAGGTGACAGCCAGTAAATGGTAGAAGCCAGATTTTCATCAGGCCATGCATGTAACCATCATACACACTGCTTTCTCTTATTTTCTAAGTATTTAATTTTTAAAAAGTTTTATTTATTGATTTTATAGAAAGAGGAAGAGAGGGAAAGAGAAACATTGATTTATTGTTCCACTAACATAGGCATTCATCCATTGATTTTTATATGTTCCTGACTGGGGATTGAACCCACAACCTTGGCATACTGGGATGATGCTCCAACCAACCCAGCTACTGGCTAGGGGTGCTAACTGTTTAATTTTTGACGCAGTCAGAATCATTACCAATTTATACAAAACCTATCTTTCTATCTTCTGTGATTGTTGTGAACACATATTGGTGCCAGTGTATCATGTAACCTTTAAAGCACCCCGAAGAAATATCTAACGTTATTCTCAGATGTATAAATTAGGGAAATGGTGAATACGAAGGCTGAGTCATCTGCCCAAGCCCCCACAGCAGGTAAATTGCAGAGTTGGAATGGACAGAGCCCTGGGTCCCCTGGCACTGAAGCTAATTCGCTCTCCATCACTGTGCCCTGCTTTCCCGGGAGATGCTAGTTTCTTTGCACAGTGAAAAGGAGGCCCAGAGGAGTCCTCAGTGATGCTAATGAAACCTGCATCCTGGCCTGAAAATAGTCCAGCAGGCCACTGGAGGAATTTGGGAGCAAATCCCTAAGGGACACTCAATACTCTCAAATGTTCCTACAGTCAACTCTCCTCTGATCCATCTCCTGAAAGGTCACCTCTTTCCCAGCTTTACTATTCAGGAAAGCATGTTCTCTCTCGGGACTTAGCATTTACAGTTTCAGAGTCCACGCTTTTTCCTTGCCATGGGCCATTTCCGTCTTGCTGTTGAAAAAGCACTACTAGCACCTGGCAAGTGTCTTAGCAGGTTGGTCCTCACAATGCCCTGAGCTCAGTCTATTGCATTCGGAAGACAGAGGGATAGAGCTAGAGGGAGACTAAGTTAACAGAGAGAGAGAGCCCAAGATATTGTGTAGGTGGGTGGCCGAGAATCAGAAAACTGGCGACCTGGAAAGCACTAGCAACCATCTCATCTGACGCCCTCAGTCTATGGACAGTGGACGTGAGACTCAGAGGCAGTCATTAGTAATTGCAGCTGTCATCCACATATCAGTCACTGTGGTGCTTGAACTCATTAATCCTTCCAAAAAGATATGAGCAATAGGTAGAATCCCAGAGATGAAACCGGTGCTCAGAAAGAACAGGACATGTACCCAAGATCACAGAGCCACTAATGGCACAGGCAAGCTACACATGCAAGATTTCTATCGTCAGACCGCTGCTCCTTGCACAGTTACTCGTCATGTTGAAGTCCCTAAGAAGGACTGATATTCAACCTAGAAATCAAGAATGAAGGTGGAGAGAGCCCAGAAGAACACTGAGAATGGAGAAGGGATCCAGGGGCAGACTTGCTGGGACAGGCAGCCTCAGAGAAACGTATGTGAAGACGTGTGTCTCTGTGCATGGAGGAGAGGAGGGAAGGGCCACAGCCGTGTCAGATTCTCACAGCCACCTCTTAAGGTCCCTGCAGTACCACTGGCCTGGCGGGGCTGGGAGGGCAGCAGTTAGAGACTCCCTCCAAGTTACAAAGCAAAGTAGTGATAGGTGATGAAGGACTCCTGTGTACGTGTGTGTTTGCTTTTTCAACACACAGTCTGTTTTTTTCTAGCAGGTGGAGTTGTCTTCACATTTAAAAAAAATCTAAGAAATTAAAAAGTTATCTGAGGAAAAGATGGAAAAGGAAATTGCAGACATAAATGTAAGTGCCACGCAGTTCAGAAGGCTCTGCTGGGCGCTGGTTGTGTGAGGGCGGCGGGTCGGTGGGGTGGCTCCGTTTGGCTCCTGCTCCGCACATTGGATGCCTTGCTGGTGTTCTGAGACAGTCCACGCATGCGCGTCCTTCCCACCGAAACCGCACACTAAGCCACAGCACCCCGACAGCTTCTTTTTCTCCCTGCAGCAAGTTTGGCACGGACAGAGGAGGTCAGTGTGAGAGAGCCTGGGAGTTGATCACACCCTGCAGGTACCGCTCCTCACTCCCTCCCGCGTGGTGACATGGGTGAGCCACGCCTTGCAGGAGGGTGTGTTTGCACCTGGACAAGGGGGACAGTGGCCGCATCTGCTGCCTTCCTTTCCTCTGCACTGGAGCTGCGCCGGCTCTTCTCCGGCACGCCCTTTGGCTTCAGCCGCAGGACTTCGGCTCGCACGCACTACTCCCTCAGCCTAGAACACTCTCCCCACCCCTCCCTTATCGTTCTGTCCCCTAGATCTGTCTCCCGATCCTCACAGACCCACCCAGGCTGCCCTTTTACATTCTTCAGGGTGACCACTTGTTGTTTCTGTCCCCCATCCTGAATAATGACTGGGGGATGAAGAGTATCATCTAACATTTGCTCAGTGCTTATCATGTGCTAGGCACTGTTCTAAATTCACTGCATGCTTGGTTTTGTTCTGTTTTTTGGTTAATCCTAATAACCACCCCTTGAGGCTGATTTTAGTAATACTATCACACTCTGTACAATTATAGAGCAGTAAAGGGGGGGGACGGAGACTTTCTGTCACTTGTCCAAAGCCACACTGCTGGTCAGTGGCAGAGGTGAGAAGTGACTCTCGTCAGCTCGGCTCCCCTGAGCACCTGCTGAGCCAGCACACTAAAGCTGGTTCAAGAAGACATCCCCAGTGTCATTTCCTTCAGTTCCAGGGCAAAGAACTGGTTCACGTGCTCAAGAAACACAGACTTGTTTCTGTGACTCAGGACTTGAGGCTGAAAGGGAGGCTTCCAGTTGTTTAATATAAATTTAGTGTTGATGCCTAACATTATGAAACTTGTGTTAGTTGGGAGGATGGTCCCTGTTTTGTATTCATTCACTGGGAGCTCACGGGTAGAAATAGTGGGTGGTAGCAGGGCAGGTGTAAGTGCCCTCACATTTCAAAATAACTAAGGCCACCAGGGGGCTGGCCTGACAAAGGGCCCTTTGGTTCTGCCTCTCTTGGAGACCGCACCACCCAGCCCTTGTCCTGAGTTCAGGCACACCCATGCTGAGGGCCTACCACGGGCCTGCTCACTTTCACACAAAGTCACTCAACGTCTGTCTCCAAGATGACCGGCCCCCTGGCAGCCATGCGGCACCCCTCGCCCGCCCAGTGTCCCCTCTCCTCCAGACCCACTCATTCCTTCCCAAGCATGTTCTAGTCGGTCTTCCCAACAGATCCGATGTAGTGGGCAACCTGTTTTATTGTGAGACTTGAAATATTAACAGGCATCTAAAAGCCCCATGGCTTAGGATTTCAAAACTAAAACCAGCCATTTAGTGAGGACCTACTACACACCCAGTATCTTATAGCCACCCTTCTTACTTATCCTAATAACAGCAATCACGGTAATGCAATGTGGGCATTATTACTCTAAATAAACAAGCGAGAGGACCAAATCTCTGAACAGTCTAGTGACTTGCCTAAACTCACACCAGCTACTGGGCAGCAGAGCCAGGATCTAAACCCAGGTTCTTTCCCGACAATATGTTCCTTCCACAGTAAGCCTCGTTGTCTAGACAGCCATGGACTTGTGATCTGATTTAATAGTCCCAGTGCACCGAAGGTACTCTTATCGTTGCTAAAACAATAAATGGCACAATCATTTCATCTCAGATAAATCGAGGTAACCGGCACTGTTAT
This sequence comes from Phyllostomus hastatus, assembly GCF_019186645.2. Classification (NCBI taxonomy): domain Eukaryota; kingdom Metazoa; phylum Chordata; class Mammalia; order Chiroptera; family Phyllostomidae; genus Phyllostomus; species Phyllostomus hastatus. The sequence goes on from NW_025333709.1 coordinate 6,884,981, forward strand.
CACACCCTAGTATTTGGCATATCGGTTAAAAGATCAGTCATGTCATTTCATCATTAAACCTCCTCTGGTGTGCCTGGGCTGCCTGTCTTCTGAGAATGAGGCTGCAGCCACATGCACTGGATATTCAAACAAGGCTCAGCACCATTGCTCCTCTCTTATCATTAAACCCTTGTGGTTTCCATTGTCAGCAAGCGTCCTCAAATCAGGAACAGGCAGCCCTGGCTGATGGAGAGTTCCAGCTAATGAAGCGCCGAATGGCTGGGAGTGGAAGGTACTCGCAGGCATGAAACGCAGACAGACAGAGAAACTCGATGCTCCTGAACAATGCTGGTGGGAGCATACAAGGAGTTTGGTAAAAGCTGAGCAAAAGTATAAAAATCCAGCCCTGGCTGGCGTAGCTCAGTGGATTGAACACAGGCCTGTGAACCAAAGGATCACAGGTTCGATTCCCAGTCCAGGGCACACGCCTGGGTTGCGGCCCAGGTATCCAGTAGGGGAACGTGTGAAAAGCAACCGCACATTGATGTTTCTCTCCCTCTCTTTCTCCTTCCCTTCCCTTTCTCTGAAAATAAATAAGTAAAATCTTTTTTTAAAAAAAGTTTAAAAATCCACCCTGGCTGGCATAGCTCAGTGGATTGAGCGCGGGCTGTGAATCAAAGTGTCCCAGGTTCGATTCCCAGCCAGGGTACATGCCTGGGTTGCAGGCCATAACCCCCAGCAACCGCACATTGATGTTTCTCTCTCTCTATCTCTCTATCTCCCTCCCTTCCCTCTCTAAAAATAAATAAATAAGTAAAAAAAAAAGTTTAAAAATAAAAACACATGCATGGAATTCCTGTGGAATTCCTCTTTGAAGAATTTACCTTAGAGATAATCCATGCAGGTGTGGAATCATGCATGTGTCAGCATTGTTTATAAGAACAAATGTTGCAAGCAATTAAAATGTCCATCAATAGAGGGCAGGTGAAATAAACACAATAAAGTTCCACAGTCTGTTATCCACGACACTTGGGTCCAGTTTTGATTTAGAAAGTAGATTTTTCTTTTTTATTTTAGTAAAACAATATGGTCGTGTATAATATGTTCTCCACTTCCAGCAGACCCTGATTAATACCCTGTAATCAACTTACATTCACACTTCTGAAGCAAACGTTATGAAAACTGAGCAGGATAACCGAAAACTGTAGCAAATAGTTTCATATTAACTCAAGTCAGTTTCGCTGCCAGATAAGTTTGGGTGTCAACCTTTGGGATAAAACTAAGTTTTTGAGGCTTAGGTGATTTGGGAAGCAGACGTAAGTATTGGGACCTGTATATTGATGCAATGGAATATTGTGAAACCAGCCAAAAATATCAGCTCTATGACTGATATGAAAGTTCCCCAAGATGTATTGGAAAATGAAAATAACATGCCAGGCAGTGCATCTAGGATGCATTGTTGGTGTTTTACACACACACACACACACACACACACACACATACACACACACACAGACTTGCCCGTGCCTAGAAGAGCTCTGCAAAAATACACAGGAACTGATTTTAGTTTTCGTTTCGGGAAAGGAAAACGTGAGCCTGGGAAACAGGAGTAAAAGGAAGGCTCCCTTTTGCCCTACACACCTTGGAAATTCTGAAGTTGACACGGAGTGCCTGCATTAGCACATGATGTTAAACTCACGCATGGACATAGTCACGTTCTCTTGACCACATGTCAGGCAAGGCAAGCTTCCCTCGAAGAGCCCACCCCTCTTCATTCTCTGACACGTGCTCACGTTTCATTACCTTCCTGGCACTTCCTACCAACCACAATTTCTTCTTTGTGCGCTTATCGTTTTATTTTGTCAGAATGCCTCTGCAAAACACAAGCAAGCTGCTTGCCTTGTTCCTGAGTGGAGCCCAGGACCCAGGCAGGGGCCGGCACGGAGGAATTATAAGGAACCACGAACCCCGCACGAGGGGCAGGCTGGTCAGAAGCTCAGAGCAAACGAGGCTTGGTCCCATGGCAAAGCCCGACCCTGAGGTGCACACAACGGTGGCTCCTCTGGTTGTCCGTAAGAGACACTTTTTGAATCATTTCCCGCCAGAGAGACAGAGTCCAGAAGGCTGGCCACACTCTCGCCTTTGACCCTGTTGTAACCCGTGGCTCAGAATGCTTTGCACAGGTGTCTGGTGAGGCTGACGGGTCTGAGCACATCTCTCCCTTCCCACGGGCCCTCACGGAAGGCAGTCCACCTCTGGGGACCTCCCTACAGGCCCTCTGCCGTGTGGTCTATGCAAAACCCTCGTTCCTGAAACGCTCCAAGTCCCCATGTGGGTAACACCCTGCGGCCTCCTGGCCCCGCTCCTCCTGAGCCCTCTTCCCAGAAGGTCCTCACCAACTCATCTCTGCTTAGCAGAATCTTGTCTTTCCTTGAAGGTGCAATGAAAAATGACACTTCTACCACGAAGGCCTCCTAAGTCCCTCATCCAAACCTGCCCCTGCCTGCTGCGGTTTCCCCCAAGCCCTCAGGCAGGCGGGCTGTTCCCCTGTTGACCCCCCAGCAGTGCCAGTTCCTGGAACTCGCAGAGCCTGCCCCAAGGCACCGTTCTTTCTGGGTTCCCGGCACCTACGGTGAACCCGAACCTACTCTCCGGACATAACCTCTGTGAACTTTGCGCCAGGGGACAGAGGCGAAACCACGCGAATGTTCAAAAGCAATACCCCATACTATTAAAAAGGAGAAAGACTTAGGAATGAAATAAACGTGGCTTTGAAGCTCAGCTCTGCTGCTCCCAATCTTGTAACTTCGGGCGGTTCCTCGACCTTCTCTGAGCTTCGGTGTCCTCGGTTCTAAAACGGGCCAATAAGACCTGCTTTGCAGGCCTGAGGCGAGATTAAAGGATAGAAATGTACCAGGATCTGCCCAGCAAAGGATCTGCCCTGCAACAGTTAGTAAATACTCCGTAGAAACTATTTCTTTAGTTTATTATGTGAAAGAAAGGATGCATAAGTGAATGAGAACACATGAAAAAATAATAATATGGATATTTGCTGTTAAATCGGGTTCATAACGGGGCTGTGTAAGGATTAATCTTTCAGCCTCATTCCTGGATGCCCAGGTCCCGTTTCAGCTGGTGAAGACGACCCACGTTTAGAGGGATCGGCTCACACCAGCGGGAGAAGAGACGGTGTCTGCCTGCCACCCTGCACAGAACTGCCGTCCCCAGAGGTGACGCTGCGATTCCTCTGGACTTTCAGATCAAAAACGAATCTTGCAGACTCCTACCCAGACAAACTTGACGTGTCAAGATCACCCTGACTCTCAAGGAAAGCAAACACAGGGACTGTGACGCCCTGTGCCAACTCCAATCTGTTTCCTGCCAGCGCCAGGTGAAAGGTCAAGGAACAATCAAGACAAAGCCTCGCCCGAAAGCAGCCTCCCTCGGCATCTGCACAGACCCAGCCCGGCCATCTGCCCCAGTGCGCATGTGCATTGCGGTTCCTTCTGTGCCCCCTGCTCTCTCCCTCACACGTACTCCTGGCCGCTCAGGAGAGTCCCAGGGAACTCGCTCCCCCGCAAAAGAGAATCACACGAAAGTGGGAAGCTGATTAAAGGGCCCCACATTCACCCAGGTGTGCTTACGGCCCACCCAAGAGTTGTCCTGACGGACCCGGGGCGTGAAGCACTGGGCTGCTTTCTGCCAAGTCAGAAGTGCCCGACCCACACGGATAAACTTGATACCGTGGTTTCAGAACTCTCCTCGGTTGTGAAATTTGTGACATGTCACCACATTTACTTTGTACTCATCATGCAATTCTGACCTGACCTTTTCTGGAGCCCTCCTCTGGGGGAGGGAGGCATCAGCCTGGGGCTCCTGCAGCAAAGGCTGACTTTGAACCTTTGGTGGGTCCAGCCACCGTTGTTTCCAGAGGCCCCCTGCATGTTTTATTAAAATAAAATATAGCCACATCCTATGGTAGCTGTCTTGTTTTACTTAACCAAATGCTAAGGACTATAAGACTAATTCTGAATTGGTTTTGGTATAAATTATTGACTTTTTTCCTTTGTGGCTTTAGCTATATCTATGCTATGTTTAAAAATATAAAAAAACATAGTGTATATATACATATTACACACATATATTGCATGTGTGTATGTTGAGCTACAGCAGACCAGCTGACATGTGAAATTTCACAAACATTGAACTTTGCATGTATTCATTTTTGACTTTGCAGTTTTCTTGTTGCCCTTTGGAGTTGCCTCCCCCCACCACCCCCAGCTATCTGACATTTGCTTTTCAGCCCACAAAAAGCCCACAAGCCTCAGACTCTGCACTTCGAATAACTACTGGATGAACTAGGTCAGACCACAGGCCCTGCTACCTAGAATGCTGGAGAAAAGCAGACCTTCCTGGAGGCCTCCCACTGAACACACGTCTCCAGGACACAGCTCCCTGGTAGTTGTGCAACACGTCTACATGCAGGGACCACCGCACAGTGGGGGCCTCAGGAATGTCCCCACTACGCTCTCTACCAGACATCATTTCTGGTTTTCGCCAGATGAGAAGCTGCCAAAACAACACAGCCACCTGTATTGCTACCTGCCTGTTTTCTCCTTCAGCGAGAACTTCATCCAACTCCTAAATGCCACTTCACGGTAGATTTAGAATGTTCCTTTCAAATAGGGCTGGAATGGGAAGGTCACCGTGGAACTTCAAACTTAGAATGTTATTTTCTAGGATTGTAGCTCAGCCATGAAATCGTGCTCCAGCAGACTTCCACATGCCAGGTCTGAGCTGAAAGATAAAGGTTTCCTGCATTTACTTCGCTTTAAAACCAGAAGCCTTTTCATATTCCTGTTTTGCACATAAACACTGGGAAGAAACTGTTCCCTCACAAGATTCTCTTTCAGACAGAGCAGTCTAGGATGTTCAATCTATTCTCCTTTTTCTTGAGAAGAAAACTGACTTTGTTGAAGAACTGTTATGTCGCCCTGGCTGGCGTAGCTCAGTGGATTGAGTGCAGGCTGCAAACCAAAGCATCACAAGTTCGATTCCCAGTCAGGGCACATGCCTGGGTTGCAGGCCACAGCCCCTAGCAACCACACATTGATGTTTCTCTCTCTCTCTTTCTCCCACCCTTCCCTCTCTAAAAATAAATAAGTAAAATCTTAAAAAAAAAAAAAGAACTGTTATGTCTAAGGCTCTGTGCTCTGTGCTGTCCATGTGTGTTTTCTGCTTCTTAACCTTGTAAGAACCTTCAAGACAGTAGATAGTATTGTTCCCATCTTGCAGGTGAGAAAGCTGGGGCCCACAAAGATGAAAAACCTTGATGAGAATCAAACATCAAAGACTTGTAGCGCCAACATTTGACATACATTCTCCCCACTACTCCACAGGTATGAAAAGTTGCCTCAAGAACTGATTAGAGAAAACACGTGATTCAAAGGAAACCTATTCTGTGTATCGTACCTGGTGGTGGTAAGAGTTCCGGGAGAATTTTCCCATCAAGAAAACCAGACTCCAGTGCGCTGAGTCTACTGAAGATGCAAGCAGGAACACTGGTTTTCTGTTCTCACTGATCGCCCCAAAGGACACTGACTTTCTGTTTCGGCTCTCACAGGCCCCTGCCGTTCATGCTCTGGTGTTTCTCTGCTCAATTTAAATGTAGTCCTGTGGGGGTCTTTAAAGGTAACAATCCGCTTTCCTGTCTAAGTTCCAAATCAATAGAGAAATAAAAGACAGAAGGCAGGGAGATGGGACCAAAGTTTGACTACCCTTCAACTAATATTAGAGAATCTAGTTATAACCAGTGGCGTTTGGACCCCCTAACACTGAACCCTAGAACTGCCCAGCCATGCAGCTGTGAGCCAGAGCGCACTTGATTCTAGAAGAGCTGTATTGAACACAGGTCTACCAGACAGCCCCCAGCGTTTCAGATGCTGAAACGTAGAGAAGCTTCTACGCTTGGCCAGTTTCTCCCTCTAACCTCTCGAATGAGGTGAGTTACTCTTCTCTGGGAAGGAGGTCAGCAGTAATGCAGTAATGGATGTTTCTCTGCACAGATTAAAAACACCAAGAGTGGCTCACAGTAACATCTAATAACTTTTCCTGGATACATCCTGTGTGCCAGGTACTGTTTTAAGCCCATTATATTTTTTAACCCAATTAGTTCTCATCCCAATTCTATCAGGTCAGGACTACTCCTAACTTCCATTTCAATAGGTAAAAAAAAAAAATACTGAGGCCCAGAGAGGCTAAGAAGCTTGCCTGGAGTCACTCTGCCAATGAGGGATAAAGCCAGGATCTGAACCCCAGCAGTCAGATTCCAGAAGCACAAATCTTAACTACCAAGCTATGATGCATTCAAATTCTACTAGGAATCGAAACTGCTCTTCCCTAACACCTCCCTTTCTGAAGTCCAGCTCTGCCCTCCCCTCCAGGCAAGGCACAAGCTCTAGCTCCTGAAGCTGTTCCTGATAACAGAGCTTCTTCGGGCCCCTCCTCCGTGAGTCCTGAGGGCTTTGGATCCGTCTTCACCTTTCAACCTGCCCCTTGGCAGCCTGAACACTGCAGCCTTTGTTCAAGCATGGACGGGAACCAAGGGGAGCAAGGGTGAAGCCTCTGAGACCGAGAGTCTGATTTGTTCTGGCCACTATTAGATAACTTCATGTGAATGAAGTGACGTGGAGGGAGAAAATGGCCAAAAGTAGGGTCTGATTTGTATCTTGCAACTCCCTTAGCACTCGGTTATCCGCCGTCTCCTGGTCCGATTAGGAATGCCTGGTCTGCTCTCTGCTGGGCACTGCCCTGCATGCTGGGGAGACATTGCTCCAAAAAAACATACAAGCGAGCGAACAAAACCTCCCTGCTCTCAGGGACCTTATCGCCCGGTCCGTCGGCCCAACTGCTGCTCTGTAATCACACAGATACGCCAGAGCACTCAGGGTTAAGTGCTCAGAAGAAAACAGAAAGGTGCTGTGTGAACAAAGGTCAGAGGAAGCAGTCCTTTCCGGGAAGACGAGAAGTCAAGAAAGCCTTCCCTAAGGAGCCCTTTAGCGACTAGTTGAAGCACGGGTAGTGACTCTCTGGTTTAAGGCTGGTTAGAGCAGGGTCACATCCCAGGCAGAGGAGAAGGAACGCACGAAGTCTTCAGGACGGGAGGCAGCACGGAATGGCAGGCAGCTTCCACGGCCGGTGCCCAGTGCAGGCGGCACGGGAAGAGGCGGTAAAGGTGGAGTAGGCCATGTGAGGGAGCTTGGGGCTGACTCAAAGGGCACTGAGAGGCCTGGCTTCACTCGTAATCCATTCATTGATTAATCCATTCAACACACATTTGTGCAAAATCTACAGGTACCAGGATCCATGCTGAGTTCCACCGACACTACAGAGATAATGAGACAGTCAACTGGGGGAAGGAGAGAGCGTAAGGAACAACTGTAAGACATTGTACTGTGGTGAGACAGGCTTGTCTCGGGTACTACAAGAACACAAAATGGAATTTTAGGTGTGGTGCTGAAGGGAACAGTGACGGGTTAAAGGAACACAACCTCTGCTATTCCCAGCAGAGGGAAGGCCATGTATCCCAAAGAGCAGCGTGGGCCAGGAAACCCCATTATGAGTGGGTAAAGCAAAGGACTATGGGTGACCTGACAGCTAGATGGGAATTAGAAGGGAAAAGGCCTCACACACCATTCTGATATGTTCCAAGTGTATCCCATTGTATCAGTTTGCTTACACTACTCTAACAACCTACTGTGGACTGGACGGCGTAACCCACAGAAATCGCTGACATCTTTGCATGTGTTCTCTACACCTGCTGGCAGTTCCCCCAGCCAGGGCACTTTATTGCAGACACCCTTTGGGGGCAAAGCTTTCAGAGTCTACCCTCTGGGTGTTAAAGTGCTGGAAAGAGCAGCACTGGGCAAACAGATAGGGGAGAGAATCCCTCCAGGGTCCCGCTTACATTCAGCTCTGACAGACATGAGAGCACCTTTAACCTGGGAAGAAAATGCATCACTGACTAGAACCCAAGGTTGGCAGAGCAGGTGGGCCCAGTGGCGTTGAGGGCTCATAGTCTTTGGCCTGGCTGCGTTCTAGAATAATCTAGGAAGGTTTTTTTTTAAAAAAAAGTACTGATGTTTGGGTCCCAATCCTGAGCAACAAAATCAAAATCCCTGAGGGTGGCCCCAGCTGTCAGCAGTTGCTTTTGAAGTCTTCCCGAGTGATGAGTGTGCCACTGAAGTTAAGAACCAATAATGTGCCTAATCGACTCTTTCACATGAGGGAACGGAGGCCCAGAGGAGCCATCCTCACAGAGAAGTAGCAATCGCCACCCTTCTTGAATCATAACTTCAGATCACTATAGTATAACCAACCTCAGATATCAATAAATGATGAAAGAAAAATTGAAAACTTAAATGTGAAAATTAGGGGAACCAAACAGACGATTAGAAGAAAATGCATTTTGCAAATGTGACTACTGGGGTGCTGATTGCGCTGTGTGCTCTTTATCTGCTCGTTTTTCTGAGATGTCCCGTCAGCTCCTCAGACCAGGACTGGTTCAAAACCAGAGCCAGGCCTCATTCGTGTCTGCATCCTTGCTCCCGGACAGGCCTGGCCCAGCGTTATAAGGTTGCATTTTGCGTCCCCCAAAAAGATATGCCCAAGTCCTATCCCGTGGTACATGAGAATGTGACCTTATTTGGAAACTGGCTCTACAGACGTAGTCAAGTCTGCAGTGAAGGGACCCACAAAGTTGTCAACGATCACTGAGGGATGACCACGCACCGGGAACGGGGACATGACGTTCATGATCTCATCTCATCCTTAGGACAACCCTAGGAAGTGCACATCTTTACCCCCCACTTACGGTAAGGAAGTAATAACCCAAATCTTAAACCCAAACAAATGCCCACTACGGGCAATGTTCTCTTCCAATGTGTGTCTCTGTGTGTGTGCTAATTTGCTCCTTCGATGCTGATGACAACAATTTGAGGAGTCCCAGTATTGTTTCTGTTTGGCACACAAGGAAACTGAGGCATAAAACATTACGTGACACCTCCAAATCACAGAGCTGGTTAAATAACAGAGCTGAAAGGTGAATCCAGAAAGTTGGTCCCCGGAGACCATCTCTCAAAGGAAGGAGGATGAAATTCTTTACCTCCCTGTGTGGGGCCAGGGTTCAACCCAAGGCTGGGTCTTCCATCACCCCATAGTCATCCCTGGCCCCTTCTGACGCCTGGCCATCCTGAGGCCCTAGGGCAGCTAGTGGCATTTCCAGGGGCTTTCTTGACCTGTTGAGCCAGGCACAACAACACTGGCAAATCCTGCAGGGCTGGGGACTGGCCGAGTCCAGTTGGAACTACACTGGGGATTAAGAGGAGAGAACATGATTTTGTTTCTGCCTGGCCCCTGGCCAGGATACTGGGATTAGCAGAATCATTGCCAGATGGGTTATTACTGAATCTCGGCACATTCCAATTACCAGCCTCTGAAAGCCCAGTTCCCACTCCCAGCTCAGAACGACTCACAGCAAATGTCATCCTTGCTCCGAGAATGCTTGCCTGGCAGGTCACTTCAATTTCCGAGCTGGCACATTAGCATGGAGGGCACTTTCTTCCTTCTCTCCTGGCCCTTTATCTTTCTGCTGCCATTGAGCCGAGCTCTGGGAAATGAGTGACTGCTCCCAACCCTGCCCATAGCCCCAAACACCCTGAGCTCCACACAATGGACAAGGAACAACGGCCTTCCTATCAGCAGCCCGCTGTGTGGCTGGCAGGACGAGGGCACCTCTGCAGTGGACCCACACACCAGCTCCCGCCGCCGCCGCCGCTGGCCACCTCCCCAGTGTGCCAGCTGGGGCTTTTCACTAATGTCAGAGCACAGCATCTCTTTATGAGGCAGAGCCCCGCCCAGTCTGCAGGCTGCCTGGGTCCTGAGAAAGGCTTTCTTCTCCTCTGGCACCAAGCCCACGCCACTGCACTCGGGGGCCTTCAGACACTGGGCCCTGGGCTTGCAAAGAGGGGGCACTCCTTTTTCTTTCATTTCCCCAAACACTTAGGACGTATCTAGTAGTGCTGCTGCTTGGACCTCTGGGAGAAGGGACATCAATGAAACATCTGCATTTCTGCCGTTAAGGTGCCCAAGACATGGGAAAGGAAAGGTGAGGCAGGGAGGGAAGGGGAGTCCATGGAAAGAGAGACAATACAAAACTGTTTGCTTAGATTAAAAAATAATAATAATGAGAACCATATCTACTGCATGGGGCAGGGAAGCACCGTGCTGCAGGTAGTGGGGGAGGGGTGTGAAAGTCCAGTCTGCCATCTATTTTTATAAATAAAGTTTTATTGGCGCACAGCCACACCTATTTGTTTGCATATTGTCCATGGCCATGTTCACTCCACAACAGCAATGCTGAGAGACCAGAAGTCTTGCAGGCCTGGATTATTTACCGTCTGTTCTTTGTAAAAGAATGTTGCCAGCTTCGATCTATGTGAGTACTGAACATGCTTAATTCCATTTAATGATCACAACTCTTGCCCTATAAGTATTATTAACTCCATTTTGGAGATGGAGGCAAGGTTGCATACAAATAAAAAGAAGTATCTGAATGTGACCCAAAGGCACTGCTTTTCCTTTATCCCTGCGAGCTGAGACTGGTGACCAACCTCTAAATTAGCAGAAGATTTTGATTAATGACCAGGAGTCAGAGAAAACATACCAGTGAGGAGGAGTGGCTGGGACAGCACAGTGGCAGGAATGAATGCCACCGATACAGAGGCGACCTTGAGCGAGAATGTTAGGATTGCAGAGCCCCAAGGAGGCTTCAAGATCAAGCTTATAAAGCCCTGTGTCTTAATCAGCTCAGGCTGTTTTAACAAGACGCCATAGACTGGTGGCTTGAACAACAGACATTCACTGTCACATTTCTGATGGGGGGGAAACCCAAGATCAAGGTGGCAGATTTGGCTCCTGGGAAGAGTCCTCTTCCTGGTTCATAGATGGCTGCCTTCTCACTGTGGCCTTGCTCACATGCTGGAGAGATAAATAGAGATGGAGAGGGAGAGGGAGAGAGAGAGAGAGAGAGGGAGAGAGAGGGAGCGCTCTACTCTCTTTTCCTTTCCTTCCTCATAAGAACACCAATCCTGTTTTGAGGGCTCCACCTTTATGACCTCATCTAAGCCTAATTACCTACCCAAAGTCCACCTCCAAATACCATCATGTTGTGGGTTAGGGCTTCCACATATGAATGTTGAGGGAACATAAACATTCAGGCTGTATAAGAGAGGAGGAGACTGGAGACCAGAGAGTCAAACCAATGCACCCAAAGTCACACAGCAACAAAGGACGAGCTGTAAGAGAAACATTCCTAGGGCCTTTGCAGAGTCCGGCCCTTCCTGGAGCAAATACGCCTCCCGGGCAGCTCCCTGTGTTTACTGTGGGCTGATCGCAGCCCCGGGAAGCACTGAAGCCAGAGCGCCTTCAAGCTGTTTGAAGTCCTAATCAAACCAGTTGCAGACTTGGCGTTTGTTTTCACTGCACCGCCCTCATGTGACTGTAGTTTCTGTTTGACCAGGTGTAAAGAAAGGACACAGGACTGGCAATCAGCCCACCTGGCATCCTGTTTGTCATTGGCTCCATGTGTGACCTTGGATGAGTCACCTAAACATTCTGGCCCCAATCTCCAACTGGAGAAAATGCTCAGGCCTGGACACGACACTTCCAGCTCAAATAAGGCTGAATAAGGCTGATTTGTGTTGAATAAGGCTGATTAACACAGAAATCCTCTGGGAAGCCGAAGACAGCACACCAGTGTGGACTGGCTGCCCTCCCTTCTCAGTCGGACTTGATCTCGCCAAATCAAGAATGGATTATTTGAATCTGCGAGATGTGAAATGTAAGTACAATTCAGGCATTTCTCCCATGAAAAGCATTCATTGAGCTTAATTTTTGCCAGGAGTGGCACTTCATGCCGAGATACAGTGGCGAACACACAGGGGAGGAAGCAGGCAGCGCAAACAGTGTGAGAAATGCCACCCACCAGATGCAGCCGAAAGCCTGTGGCTGCAGACACCTCTGGTTCAGCACCTGACCACGCCTAATTACCCGTGCAGCCCGAGACAGGCTCCTTATCTTCCCTGAGGCAGATATCATCATCTGCAAAATAGAGATTAAAATGGTACCTGTCTCAAGGTTGCTGGGGAGGCACAGTTGAGTTTGTTCTTGTCAAGTTCTTCAAACGGAGCCTGCACGGATGAGGCACTCCTTTGTCAGCTGCGATGATGATGACAGAGATGTCCTGGGTGACAACGGAGAAAAAAAGAAAAGGCGCTTCTGTGATCAGGGACAGGGATGGGGGCTGTAGGCAGTGAGAGCTTCTCAGGGGAAGTGACATCAAAACTGAGGTCCACAGGGTGAGCTGGGCCTGAGAAGTCTCCTGGGCAGTGGGAGTTAATTGGGTGTGCAGAAGCCCTAAGACAAGGGTGGATGGGAGTCTGGGGGGGTCACACGCGGAGTGCTGATGGTGAGGCTGGGGAGATAAGCCCAAGATCGGTAAGAAAAGCCTACAGTCACCCCCCCACCCACCCCCACTGTGAAGCTGGAGGTGTGCAAACCACCACGCCATTGATCTGTTTAGCTGTGTGGAAAGCTCTGGGGAACCCCATCCCTGTCTTTAGGGCCAGGTCAGCACTGGGGGCTGGGACTAGAGCTGGAGTTCGGTCAAGCAGGATTTGGGCCAGAAGCCGCCAGGGCTAGAAGAGTCCGCGGTGAGTGCCGACTGGGTGCAGTCAGGCTCAGCCAGGGAAGCCAAGGGCAGCTGTGAGATCAAAAGGGCTGGAGGAGCTAGAGCTGAAAACAAAGCCAAGACGGCCAGAGGGTAGCCAAGGAGACATAGGAACAAATGGGAGAGAGAGAGAGAGAGAGATCAGAACACAGAAGAAACAATAGGGTTCATCAGGACAAGTGCCTGAAGAAGGCCCCAAGGCCGGTGGCCTGTTGCTATGGGCCTGATCCCACGGTGTGAGGGTGGACCAGCCTGGACTGGGGCCCAAGGGTCGAGATGAATGCCAGACACCCCGACGTCTAACAGGCTGAGAAATGAGGGGTAGTCTCCACGAGGTGGGCAGAGGCAAGGTCTCTGCTGGACTCATATCTGTGCTCCAGCACCGCCCGCTCTCGCCCCGGCTGCAATACAAGGCGCTCACGGGAACTTGCCACCGTCATCACCCCAGTGCGTCTGGGAGGACGGTGTGAGGAGAAGCCCTGCTCGCCGCAGCCTCCGCTCTAACGCCAGAAAGCCTGCCGTCGCCGCCGTGCCCCCATCCCGTTCCCACGCGAGTGAGGACAAGGCGCGTGCTGCCTGGTTATTTCCTACGGAGATCACATGAGTTAACATAGGCCAAGCGCTCGAAAGGGAGCAAGTACTCCAGGTGATTACTTAATTTGGTTTCACTCAGCTTATTTACTTAAAAAAAATTATTCAAGTCTACGTTCTAGGCTCCAGGTTGGCTGCTCAGAATTTCAAGAGGAAGAAGGCATGACCCTTGCACTCGGAGAGCTTTACCAGCTGCTGGTCCACTGGGGGAGCCAGGTGGCATGGGGGTGAGGGCAGGGCAGGGTGACGGGGGCTGTGGCACAGAGAGGCCCAGGGTGCTGTGGGAGCCTCTGTGACACAGAGGAAGGGGAAATAGGGTGGGGACAGAAATTTGGACGGCAAATTCAGAATGATAGGCTCTGATCGCTCACACATCTCAGGATAGCCCGGGGAGGAAGGAGGAACAAATAACATCAAAAACAAAAACTGTGAAAGTCAGGTGGTGACAACGACCTGAGAAACCGCCAAACCGCCGGCCTGCCTGCCACCGACACATCCGCTGCCTGCTAGAGAAGACCTGCTCTCCTTTATTAAAGAGAAAATGATGCTGACACTCAGCACTTTTGCAGCTCGGAATAAATATGTATTTCAGAGAGTTCCCAACAAGTTGTGACCAAGTCTCTTTTCCTTCCTGATATTCAGGCTTCTGGGTTTTTATTGTCCCCAATCGATTTATAGAGGCAATAAAAATAAATATGAGAGGCAATGGATTTGTTCTATGCGAAAAAGAAGGCATCAGCGAGTTTCAAATACATCCAGGGCTTTTATTTCTACTTAGACTTTTATGTTTTGAAAATTAAATATATTAAGTGTTAGGACAACTATAATTCTTAGCATGGAAGTAGTTACCAGAATAATTCAAGGCTCTCTAATATCCATTTTTCTTGCTTTTCTGCCAGTTTCTGGTAACTGTGACAATTTGACCCAAATTACATGTTTAGAAATTTGCTTTTCATCTGCTCCCAAAAAGACATCTGAGTGCCAGTGTGTAAGTGTTTCTTCTGACTACATGTATCAAAGTAGTGGAAGGTCAGCCTGTCTTTTGTCTGATTTTAAAACTACGCTTGCTTTTAGTAAGAAAATTTGGAAGTATAGATAAACTTACACTTCCTTGTGGCAACCAGTTCCTTAAGGCTATTTCCTTTCTGATGCCTTGTTTTGATGCATGTTTTGCTGTCTGTTCATGTTTTAAGTAGTCAAGAACACGCTGGTTATAAGAATTTGTATTCAAATTTTTCACTTAACGTAATGCATTTTTGAAGATGTCATTGTACATTGTCCCCACTTGTCTGATGATCGTCCTACATCATTTTCCCACAGGCAAACTCAGAGTGTTTGGTGGAAAGGTAAGGAAAACCAATCTGGAAGCTGTAGTCAGAAGGACCGGGCTCTGAGGTGAGGACACCTTGAAGCCAGCCACGGCACGGACTGAACCGGAAAAAGCAGCAGGACCAGCCTGGGCGGCGGTCACAGGAGAGGAGGCACCGTGGTTTAAAAACAAAGCAGAACCCTCAGGCCTACCGTTCCCAGAAGCCAGAACATCAGCTCCTCTGCGAGTACCTTCAACTGCTTTTCATCCCTGTCCAGCCTGGCAGGTAGGACTGGTATTTCCCCTCCTGTGGAGGATGTTGTTGAGACAGCAGGCGTTCCCCCACCGCACTGGAAATGCACTGGAAACGTAGGAGGGCCCCACGTTTAAAACCTGGCGAACACTCTCCATTAATTGACCAAGGCAGAATTTGGCAACCTTCCTCTCTGAAGGACCAGAGAGGAAGTATTTAAGGCTTTGACAGCCATTTACGGTCAATGTCACAAATTTGTCTTTGTCTAAAGGCCACTTAAAAATGACAAAAAGAAAAAAAAAAAACTTCTTAACAGAATGTATAAAACTAAGCCACAGCCCAGAAAGAGGGTGGACCTTTGGACAGGGTTTTTTTTTGCCTTTTTATTAAAAAGTAAAATAAAATAAATAGAGATCTTGAGAATCGTTCTAAAGTTGCTGAGAAATGTTACAAAACTAGTCCAGTCCTAACTCACATCCTGAGAAATAACCAGGAGAGAGGTCAGTGTTCTGTGATGGCATCGCCGGTTCCCACAGGAGCAGAAGAAGTGGGTGCCCAAGAGTTCTGAAACCGCAGCATCAAAATATCCTTTATATTTTGGGGAATTCACAGCTCTCATAAGGTTAAAAAGGCCACTTTTCCAGAATCAGAAAAGGCTAACTGTTGCATCGGACACATTCTTTTTTTCACCCTGGTGAACTAGAAGAAAAGCCTTCTGGAAAGAACCATGGCTTTATCAACTGTGATCCTTACCAAAAGCACAAACCACAACGCTGGACACATTCTTTTGACTTGGAGAATTCTGAGAGGAGCTGAATTGAGAATTCTACCCAACAGTCAGTGGCAGTGAGAGACTGGATGTATACACGGCCAGTGACCAGACCATATATAAAGATAGAACTCTGACCCACCATCAGCAGTCACCAGCCCAGGAAGGCAACTCCTTATCAGCAGGAATCGGTCATGGAAGCCAGTCGCTATCTCCAAATCAGACTGGTTGGAAGTTGGGCTGCTATCTCCAGTAACATTCCAGGGCAGCCAAAAAATAGCATGATCAGCCCCAAATGGCCAGGGTTTAATTAATTATGGACAGTTTCCCTAATTTTTGTCCCTGCTTCCAACTGAGCACCAACCAGAATAACTCAGGGACTCTTTAATTTGAGACACTGACGTTACAAATGAAGAAAGTAAGGCACAGAGCTTTTTAATCCCACATTCCTTCCATGATGTTACATTGCTTTCCTGAAGGTGAGGTCATGTCACACCAGGCTGGGCTGAAGTCCCCTCCTTCTGTGAAATGGAGCACAGAACCTCATGAGTTAGCGGGGTGCCATTTGTTTTATTAAATACCTACTATGTGTCCAGTGTTACAGTGAATATAGAGACACATACAATACGATCGGATGAATTAGTCGAAGAGGCCCATATACAGAGAATTTGGAAATTACATAAAATGCATGAAGAACATAAGATGGCCTTTCCAAAGCACATTCCAAAGAATGTTAATAACTGCTAAGTGAAAAAAGAGACTTCTGTATCAAAAGCATTCAGAAATCAAAATCCCAAAGAGTCCTTTTGTGGATACCGACACACTGATTCTGAAGTTCACGTGGAATGGCAAAAGACTCAGAATAACCAGCGCAGTGTTGAAAAGGAAGAACAAAGTTGGAGGGCCGGCATGACCCAGCTCCATGAACATTTCCCCTGTTCTGTTGTCTAGCACACAACTGCCATCCAATGAATATTTATTTCATGAATGAAAACCCTTCTCTAGCAAATAGGATGTGTGAAGGAATGTTAGCAATCAATAATAATACGATAAGAGTTATTTTATTAATGTTTTGGCCTTCTGTAAACACACTGCCACCACAGAACTGAACTGGGTTCCATGGAATGAGATATTCCTGTACCTTGGAATTCTCTCAAGGGGACAAACTGAGCTAGAATCCCAGGGCCTCAATACTAACTTGAAAATCTTAGTGTTTTGACATCTGTTAGACATCTCTCCAAACTGGCCACTGGGTTTACTCTTTAGATGTGGCTATGGTGAAACATCCTCCTTGGCCCACTTTTCTTTTGGTTGTGAGACAAAGGAAGCAAAAACAGACCTTGGAACGTGCCACAAAGACACCAGTCCCCCAGGGGAACCTTCTTTGTTTGCCCTCTTACGTCTACCAGCTAATAGATTAAACTCTTAGCATTTCAGAGAGAAATTGCAGTGCTTTATTATATGATACAGTTACATTTTTTATAATTCTTCTGATAGTTCTCTAAGGGCCTGTCTTCATGAATAAAACAGATTCTTTATTCGGTTAAAGAAGAAACCAACCGTCTCCCCATGCTGCACTGAGTGTACATATTTCTTCTCTCTGTGTGGTCAGCATGGAAACACCTTGACACATGAGGGCTACACGGTCAGGGTTCAACACGCCATGACTCTAGGCAACACTTTGACATTCCCAGTGTCCACCACCTGGGCTGGGTGGATCCTTGGTCAAAACTAAGAAAAGAGTGTGTGGTTTACATGGACATGGGGTTTGCTCTCGTCTTCCATTCTTGGCCTGCTCTTGAGACATCCCAGGAGCTGTGAGGTCACTTTCAAGTAGTGGGAGTCGAAAACAGACACTTGGGGGTGGATGAATGCTAATAGCAATAATGTCTCATGATGACTGAGTACTCACCATATGCCAGGCACTCTAGTCAATGAGTGATCTCATCAATTTTTATAGCCACCCATCATGAGCGACCTCTAGCTACTAAAGGCTTAGCAACTAGCTCAAAAAATTCCTGGAAATGTTATAGTAGGTTCCCCCCCCAAACCCCCTTGCTAGCCAGCTCCAGCCTGCCCTTGGCAGAATGGGACCCTCTATGTACCCCCTGGCAATGCCCTTCTTCAGTGTCTGCATCCCAGGTTCTCAGGAACATGTTTAAGCTTCTAACTTATAACTTATAATGGCCCCAGTTCCCTCCATGTGCTCCCCAGCCCTGGGGGTGGTTGCTACTTCATACACTTAGCATTTCTGTTACCTCACTGATTCCATTGTAGCATTCTTCCGTGCTGTAACTAGTCCTCCTGAGTGGATGCTTGTTGTTAAAATAATGAAAATAATTTTTGTTTCCCTGACTAGAATCTGATGGATACTGTCAATTTCAGAACTTTAAAAAAAAAATCCCTCCAACCAGGTTCCGCCCTTTGGCCTCACTGCCTTCAAGCTCATGGGTCCTTCCGTCTAAAATCCCATCCCCTGGCTCTTCTTTCTCATCAGTTGCTTCTCAAACCTCCATAGCAGTACATTCATCGGTCTGTCTCCTTTCTTCCCTGTGTCGAGAACACCTGGAAAATAAGGACTCTGTCTTCTTGTCTCTGCTGTGTCACTGTATCCCCAAAGTGCCGAGCACGATTCTTAACACATCATTGTATTAGACAGACAAAGAGATAGAACCACTAAGATGTAGGATGTGTATGTAAAAGAAGGAATGGGCTTATATAGTCATGGAGGCCAGCAAGTCCTGTGATGTGCAGGGCAAGTTAGCAAGCTGGGGGACCCAGGGGAGCTGGTGGTGCAGCTCCAGTCTGAGAGCCCCCAGGCTCAAGACACCCAGGAGCAGCCAATGTTTCTGTTCAGACCCAAAGACAGGGGGAAAAAGCATTTTATTTGGGAGAGGGTCAGCCATTTTTGTTCCATTCAATTTATTGGATAAAGCCTGCCCACATTAGGGTGGGCAACATGTTTGACTCAGGCAACTAAATTAAACATTACTCTCACCCCAAAACATCTTCACATTAACACTGAAAATAACGTTTGATCAAATGTCTGGGCCTTCCATGGCCGAGTCGAGCTGACACACAAAATTAAGCTTCCCAATTGTGAAAGCTCATTATCCCGTGTGGTTAAAAGTTTCGGCATGGTATGGTATGGTATGGTATGGTATGGTATGGTGTGGATGGGATGTTATGGCATGGTATATCCAGATTCAAACGTGACTTCACCCCTTTCTAGCTTGTGAGACTCAAGCAAGGCATGTGACTGCACTCTCTGACCTTCGTTTCCTTACCTGTAAGGTGAAACTGGCCACGCCCATCCCTCAGGGCTATCGGGAGAATGAGAGCTCGCAGGTAAAATGCCTAACACATCTTTTAGCTGAGAGAAAAACTCCGCAGCGTGTTTGTGGAGCGCACCCTCACCGTGTGGAAGGGGGCTGTGCTAGACACTCCCATACGCTTTCTCATCATGCATCACCTCCTCTGGGGCTCCTGGTTGGACATGCAATCATTCCTAACCAGGCCTATCAGCTAGAGTCTGTGACCCAAGCTGAAAGGTGTTTTACAGGTTGTTCTTCACCCTTTGGAGGCTAGAAAACATTGCAGGCCAAAGAAGAGAGCCCTGGCTGGTGTGGCTCAGTGGACTGAGTGCAGGCCTGTGAACCAAAGAGTCACTGGTTCAGTTCCCAGTCTAGGGCACGTGCCTGGTTGCAGGGGAGGTCTCCAGTGGGGGGGCGCTCTAGAGGCAATCACACATTGATGTTTCTATCTATCTCTTTCTCCCTCCCTTCCCCTCGGTCTAAAAATAAATAAATAAATCTTTTAAAAAAAAGAAAGAAAAGAAAGATTCCTTTCAGGTGAGTGGGGTTGGGGAAGGAACCTGGTTCTTGATTTTAAAATGAAGTCATTCAAGGTCTTACCAAACCACAGGCCTAAGAAGTGGTGTTCAGTGTCAAGCTTCTGCTCAGAACAAGCTAGAAGTTTTGCTGGGATCTCCCAAACAGCCCAACCTGAGTCAAAGGGTCTTAGTCCTGCTTTTGACTGTGTCGATGTCCACAGGTGCCACAGAAATGGGATCCGAGCTCTCTCTTTGCTGTCCTCTTGGCAATGAGACAGTGGGTGGATTCCTGGGCCCTGGCTCCCAGCACCTCCGGCCGGGCAGGGGCAAGCTTGTCCCTTCTCACCTGGACTCTCTGTCGAGGACTGCTGCTCGTTCCCTTTGAAAGGCAACCCAAGTCTCCTCATAGCTCAGCCCTCAGCTGTCCGTCCTTGCTGAATAAGTTGTTTTACTTCTCAGACTCTGAGTTCTTTCATTGGTAAGATCGGATACATAATATATACTACTCAAAGCGTTATGAAGAACTGGAAGTTACTGAAGGCATTGAATGCCCTACATACAGCAATTATCTCAGCGACGGTAGGAGGGACTGTTTCATGTTGCACAGGGCCCTGAGCTCAGAAAGGCAATCTTCAAATTCCCAACAACTTTTCAACAAGCGCCCCAACTTTTTCAATTAGAACTAGGCCATGCAAATTTTCCAGCCAATGCTGGCTCTAAGAAACAGGAATTACCCTTGTCTTTCTTTCACAGATGAGCAAATTGTGACACCAAAAGGTTCAGTAACTTGTCCAAGGTCATATAGCAAGTAAGTGGCAGAAAAGGAAGTCCCCTGACCTGTGCTTTTAACTGCTTCTGGATGGTGCCTTGGTGAAAGAACTCAGAGAAAAGCTGTTATTAGTCTGTGCTTTATAACTGTGATTGGCTTCCATCCCTGAGTAGTCTTTACCCTCATGCTAATGACCCTGAGCCCAGAAGCTGTTAGGAAATGACCCCATGTCGCAAATGCGTATGATTCTTGAATATGCTGCCTGTGCCACGTTATGATTAGACTGAGGGACCTGCCGCAGTGAAGTCACTGCCCTGGGTTGAGGCAGTCTCTTTAAAGGGAAGCAGGGGGAGTGGGGGGACAGAACTGCTGATATAAATACTTTGAAAAAGAAACCAAAAATCATAAAGTGGGCAGAGCCTGGGAGAGTCTCCTATCCTGCGGGACTCAGCTCTCTGGTTCTTGGCCACAAAATAATCAGTGTCTCAGGCCTACCTCTCTGTCCCGGGAAAGGGGGTAAGGGGCTCGAGAGTGAGCTGGGGGGAAGTTCCCTCCAGGAAGCAGCAGGACTGGAGGTGGCCCGGACTCGAGGGGTCCTGGGCTGCTGCCGCACCAGCCCTGTGGGACTAGGGGACAAGTCTCCCAGGCAACACTTACAAGCATCAAGGCTTATGAGTCTGGAGCCCAAGAGAAGGCCAGAGGTCACGGCAGTGGCAGGATTTGCAGCATGCCTTCCAGACACGGTGTAATCCTTTCGAGTTTGTGTATTTTTTTTCTTTTCTGTGTGTCTTTGCTTCGCTTCTGTATTTGATATGTCTTGTTTGTCTTAATGCTAGTAAATTCAACATGGTTAAAGACATTAGGAGAATGGGCGTGT
Source organism: Phyllostomus hastatus (assembly GCF_019186645.2). NCBI lineage: Eukaryota > Metazoa > Chordata > Mammalia > Chiroptera > Phyllostomidae > Phyllostomus > Phyllostomus hastatus. The sequence goes on from NW_025333709.1 coordinate 6,906,147, forward strand.
GCCCATACATGGGCCAGAGTGTAAAAGGGGTGAGAACAATATATGCTCAGTAACTCTGTGGTGCGAGGTGGCGGCAGTGGAATTAGAAAGTGATGGTGGGGAGGAAGGCAAGTCCTTTAGATGCGGTGGGGGTCCCGGAATCAGTGTTTCTGTGTCTGTAATGTGCACATGAACCACCAGGACATCTCTGATTCAGGAGGTCTGGGAGGGGCCTGCGCCCCTGCGTTGTCACCAAGTTCCCAGGTAATGCAGATGCAGCTGGTCTGCAGACCCCACCCCTTAGGCTCTGGGCCCCCCGTCTGATGTATTTTAACATGGAAATGGGAGATGTATCTTAACATGAAGGAGGAGAAAAATGCCAGCAAGCTACTTCCAAGGAAGAAGGTGTCCCTTAAAACAAAATCCGAAAGCTCTCGGGGTTATCCCTGAGAAGAGAATAATTAGGAAGAAAGAAAAGCTGGATATTTACATTGACAAGTTTCATTTCTTTTTCGTGAAACTTAGTATGATTTCAAGAATGACCCCAAGCCCCAGCTGTGTCTAGGACCAGTCCTGCCTTTCCTTGGTGTTTGAAATTCCCACCGTGAGCCAAAGCTGCTCTATTTTATGAAGGCAACATTCTCTCAAGAATGTCCTACTTGAAACAATTACTCTCTCTAGGATGATGTCACTCGGTGTAATACTGTACAGTCTAAATCTGTATTTAAAATGCCTATGAAATAATACAGAAGTGCACTTACGTTTTCTCACGAGATGGATGGCAAACTCGGGGTGCAATTCCTCACCCCTCCCCACATCTCTGACTGCTGCATGGGACCAGGGAACCCCTTCCCGTGAAGCCAGCCGTTACATCCAGGCTGGCCTTGTGACTGGCACTGGCAGTGACCTCGGTGGCAACAAAGAAGGGCCAGCTCTGCACCCAGGGCTCTCACGCGTCTGCTCCCTCTCTTGGGATCCTGCCATCCCCGTACATACAAGCCCGGGCCGGCCTCCTGGAGGCTCAGAGACAAAGTGTAGGAGAGCTGTGAGCCCACGAAACACGTGAGGTTGCCCAGCCCGGAACGCTGGCGGCAGACCTGTGAGCAAGCCCGGATGGGGAACCTTCCAGCTAAGCCTGGAAGCCGATCACAGCCGTACGTAGTTCTTATTTTAATCCACTGAGTATTGGGGTAGTGATGGATAAGTGTAAGCGTTAGAATGTGATATAAAGAGAAAAGGAAAACTACAGGATATGAAATTGTACCTGCAATTTCATGAATTGTGAAGTAATTGTAAAATAATTAGGACCAGAAGAAAAATGATATGCATGAGAACGGAATGAATGAGTGTTTGAAGGCAGCGGGCCGATTGAAATATTGATGTGTTTTTCTTTATCTTTCCACCCTTCTGCATCTCCCAGGTTTTCTCTGATGAGTGTGCGATACTGTCATCACGTTTGCCTGTCATAAAAGTAGTTCACTCAAAACTAATAACGCAAGGCCCCCATGTATGGTCGGCATTTGCCAGACGCTCTGTGATCTACACTAGTCCAGGGAAGAATATAAGTGTTTGGAACATTATACAATATCTCAGCACCTGTACGCTGTTATCGGATTTTAATACGGTGCCTACTTATGTAATTGTCAAGTCTCCTGATAGGATGCTGCTCTTTCGGCTCCAAAACTGGTGGCGTTTTTGCATTTTGATCTGATTCGAGGTTAAGAATGTGAGTAGGAGTAGAAAAAAACGAACAAGTAACCATCTGAGAATTTCAGCCAACTTCCCTATCACTAAATAATACATCTGAACGGTAACAAGCACATTCCCTGCCTGCATGGCAGACAGAGCAGCTTCTCACGCTGAACGCCGCTGCGCTTTGGTCTCAAATGGCAGCTTCGGAAACACGGCAAGAAGGGAGCAGTCCCGGAAGTGTTTACAGAACAGTAAAATGAGGAGCACATCCTTGTAGGATAAACGCTGTTCTATGGTGTGTAAAGAAAGTCCTTCTTTGAAAGGACAGCTACAACTGAGCAGGAGACTTTGTGGTTCTGTAGCAACTTTCATCCGAGCATCTGAAAGCATTTTATTAACATACACCTTTCATCTGTGCAACCTCCTGAGGGTAAGTGGCAGGGTTTACTAGCCCCATTTTATAGGTTGAAAAACCAATGCAGAAAGATACCAGAAAAGGATAGGTATTAGGTAAATTTATTTAGTTGCAAGCAACAGAGAACAATTGGCCAATATAAGCAAAATATATATTAATGGGTGACTATAAAAAAAAAAGAAGCCAGCAGCTCCAGGGCCCTAGGCACCGGGAACCAAAAGAAAATCTCTCTTCAGGGTGCCGGTGTCTGGACAAAGCAGCTACAGCCATGTCTCAATATTATGTCACTCCATTCAAAAGAAACGTCTACAGAGAGAATGCCTGACCACTGCAGTGTGGACCACAGACCAGTCTCATGAATACTGTACAATGCGATGGAGAGGAGATTCCCCCCCAAAAAAAATCAAAAGAAAGAAAATGGATGTGGAACAGGCAAAAAAACTATATGCACACATTATAGGATGGATGGAAACTAACAGAAAGTTCTTTTAGATTTCTGCCTGTCCATCAATCTGGCTTTCCTGGAATCAACGAGAAGCTTCTAGAAGCTGGGGAGAGGGGGCTTCATTGAACCTGCCCCACAGCCTGCCCAAGGGTTGTGTTCAATAAAAGAACATTGGTTGGCGGAATGAATGCATAAACCGTTTGGTATCTGCAGAGCCCTTGACAAACTATTGAGGGGTGGCCTTTGCCCTCCATCTCTCTGCCACCCTTTTCCACACACTTCGACACCCCAGGCCGTCTTCTCTGCTTCCAGGACTCTTCCCAGAGGGCAGTTAGAGTTTCCCCACCCACCAAACGCCCTGTCCCCTAGAGGTGCTCACCCTCAAGAGTGTGTTCGTAACTGATTCCAGTGTTGTCCTTCCCCAGAGTTAGTTACATCTTCAAACCCTAGTCCTCTTCTGCCTCTCAATCTCCTTACTTGCCAAAAGGGAATAGATAAGACTAGTTCTACTTCATAGGGTTGTTGTGAAGATTTATCGAAATATTATTGTAATATTACTGCACTTACACTAATCCTGGCCCAGAGTAGGCCTGTGTGTTAGCTGCTATCATCATCATCACCGTCTTACCGTCATTCTCGTTATGGAACACTGCATATTTAATATCAGGAACTTCCCTTTGTTGTGGGTTACCCTCAGTGCACCCGGCATTACCGTCACGGCATTACCGTCACTGTTCTCATTGAATGAAAAAGAAATGAAGTCAGAGAGTACAAGTGATCAGCCCGGGACCTATCACTGTTAGGTGGCATCTTCCACTGCTTGCCTCTAAAACCCACCTTCTCTCCAGTAAGTCATGTCATATGACTTCATCTCACCTGTAAGTGAACCCTAATTAACAAAACAAATAAATGAACAAAACAGAACCAGAGATTTGGAAATAAAGAACAAAGTGACGGTGACCAGAATGGTGGGGGGAGATAGCAGGGGAAAGAAGGGGGAGGGGCAAACAAAAGAACAGGCATAGAGGACTCATGGGCCCAGACAACGGTGGGGGGGGGCGTTGACTGTGGGAGTGGTTGGGGGGGTGGCGGTGGGGGGAGCACTAGGGGAAAAGGTGGAACAACTATAACTGAGCAACAATAAAAAAAAGTGACAGATTTAGTATCAGCGTGGGACTCGGAGCTATGTCACCCATCATTTATAACTTTTTAACACCTACTCTGTGGCTTGTGATAAAACGTCTTGTCGCTTGAGAAGTGTATCATGTGGTTGAGAAGGTTGATGATTAAACAGAAAACCAGAGTACAGTCGAGTACAGTGAGGGCCGGGCTAGGAGGAAGTCCACCTCGGGGAACACGGGTACAGACCGGGCACCTCACTCGGCCCCACAGATGAGAGGGGGCACCCGCACAGCTGGGCTTCGGACAGCAGCCGCCGGCCAGGTGGCGCAGGAAGCCAGAGGGGAGGGAGGATGTGTTTTCTCTGTTTCCATTTTAGCTGTAAAAATAGTCCTCCTCTTGTTAACTGCAGGTTAAGGAAGTCATTAGAGATCTGAAGCGTGAGAGTGACATGGTGACGGGGCAGGCTGGAGGGAAGCCGGCCCAGCGGTGGGAGGACCGGTTCCGAGGCCCCTTCTCTGCTTTCCTCCAGGATGAGCTGTCTGCTAATTATAACCTGCCCGTGAAGCCACAGGCCCAGCGGCCTGTGATGACACAGCACTAAGGAGCCCCTGCTTTTGCTGGGGTTCCTAATAAGTTTCCCTTGACAGAGAGGCTTGGCTTGCCCAGTTTCTAATTCTTCTGCAAAACCCCAGGATTCACCTGCAGCCCCAGCGCTGCAGCTTCTGTGACCTCCCCTCTGACCCACGAGTGCCCCTTGATTGACAGTGCTCTCAGGATGGGCGAGGAGGGAGCAATTAGCAGAGAGGGGGAAACCCACGGAGGCATGGAGTTCCCCTTGGCCAAAGGAGAAGGCGTGTGCCAACCACAATAGTTCGGCTTAAAGAACTAGGATGCTCCTTGACCTTGAAAGATTGGGCCTAAATGTATGGTTCTTGTGAGCATGTCAGAAGCCAGAATGAGTCATAACCTTGCTTGGCCTGGGAGGAGAGGCGAGCCAGGGGTGTGAGTCACAACGGAGAGGAGGACTTGTTGGTCTGGGGCTGGAGAAAGACCTGCAGCAGATGGCAGTGGGGATGGCGATGGCGTTTTCTGGTTTCTCACGTCTCCTTTACGATTTTGAGCTGAACCAGGGGCTACAAAACAGAGCTACGTGGTGGCCTCTTATTAATGTGACTAAATAGAGAAAAAGAAATAAAAAGGAGCCCTGGCTGGCATAACTCAGTGGATTGAGCACAGGCTGCAAACCAAAGTGTCGCAGGTTCGATTCCCAGTCAGGGCACATGCCTAGGTTGCAGGCCACGGCCCCCAGCAACTGCACATTGATGTTTCTCTCTCTCTGTCTTTCTCCCTCCTTCCCTTCCCTCTCTAAAAATAAATAAATAAAATTTTAAAAAAAGAAATAAAAAGGGCAGGAACAGGGCGGACTCAGGGAAATCAGAATGCCAGGGGATTTTAGAAAAATCAATAAATAAGGGGCCCCTTTTGTCTTTTGTAACAACATAATGCAGTTTGGGAACCCTGTGCGCTGCAGGAAGCGTGTGAGTGATCTTGGGGGCCAGCTCAGTCTGTGTTAGCCAGCCTCCTGTTCTGCTCCTTCGCGGTGTCATTTTACAGGCAAACTGATGAATCTCTCTGAGGCTTGGCTTTCTTGTCTATCAAATGGATTGAAGCAACAGAACTAATGGCCACCACTACTGAACAATTGATATGTGCCAGACAATGGACTTGGTGTCTTAACAACATCATCTCCAATAATTCCCATCCCTATTGTAGAATACTATGTTTATGTTAGGGTGGCTGGAAAAATTAAATGAGACAATGTAGTGAAAGGATCTAACTCACTGTTTAGCACATCTTAGGGACTAAATAGCTCTGTTTTCTTTTTAACCTCTAAGGAAGCATAAGTATCTTGAGCCTGAGGTTTTCTCTGGACATATTTATTAAATTTCATTAAATCTGTACATGTCCCTGGCTGGCATAGCTCAGTGGATTGAGCATGGGCTGCAAACCAAAGCACCGCAGGTTCGATTCCCAGTCAGGGCACATGCCTGGGTTGCAGGCCATGACCCCCAGCAACCGCACATTGATGTTTCTCTCTCTCTTTCTCCCTCCCTTCCCTCTTTAAAAATAAATAAATAAAATCTTTTTTAAAAAATCTGTACGTGTCTACCCTGGGAAAACAAATACACACCTTTTATTTGTATCATACTGCTTTATTTGCATTTTTTCACCAACATGAACTTCACACACATCATCGTAGCTAATTCTGATTTGTAACACAGGATATCTTAGAAGTAGCTCAGGACATAATGGTGAAAAGCCGATCTGTTTAAGCAACAAAGAGATTGGGAATAACACTGCTTTTTTTTTTTTTTAAAGATTTATTTATTTATTTATTTTAGAGAGGGAAGGGAGGGGGATAGAGAGAGAGAGAGAGAAACATCAATGTGCGGTTGCTGGGGGCTGTGGCCTGCAACCCAGGAATGTACCCTGGCTGGGAATCGAACCTGGGACACTTTGGTTCCCAGCCCGCGCTCATTCCACTGAGCTACGCCAGCCAGGCGGAATAACACTGCTTTTAATGCCCCTTTTCCTGCGAGAACTTGAAGTCAGCAGGAGACAGCTGGCTTTGCTAGACTGACACTCAGGTTACACGACTCAAGTCCGTTTGGCACTGGACACGGCCCTGAAATCCAGATTCAAACCAATGGGAGTGCAAGAGGGAGGAAGAGACAAGAAACCTGTTTTTTTTGGCCACCAGACTCCACCTCCACATTCAAAGGGCGGGGGGGGTGTTCCTTAGGTAAGTCTTGTTTCTAATAAAAGATAAAATCATATGATAGTTTCGAACGACGACTCCCTAAACTCAGGGATGGTGACGTTGTCTCTGTTGCGTCCTCCGTGGTAAACAGTGTACAGAAGTCGGCCCACAGATTGTTGGTGAGTAGAAGAAGGAACGAGAAAGAAGGCTGAACTTGCACTGTACTCCGCAATCGCTGACTCCCGTCTGCCTGGGAGCTTCAAGAGAGGTGACGCGAGCCCTGGCTTCAGAATCAGGCAGCTTTTGAGCAAAACCCAAGCTCTGCCCCTACCTTGGGTGAGGCATGGCACCTTTCTGAGCCTCCATTCCCTCGTTTGGAAACCGGATAGCCACACCTCTGCGCTAGGAAAGATTACGTCAATCCATCTATAACTCTCCTCTCTCTTTCATCCATCAATGACTTCAGACCCTATGAGAAAGTTCACCCTTCACCGAAGAAGCAAACTGTTCTTTGCATCTTCACCATCTTCTTCATCCTGCGTTCATTTGAACAGCACTTTACAGAGCGCCATGTGTGTTCACACCCCCCCCCCCCCAGGTAAGCTGGGATGATGAAGGCCTCAGGGGGCCAGGATGTGGCCGTGGTTAAGGGCCTGGGCTTTAAAGCCAGGGATGCTGGGCTTGACTCTTGCTTCTGCACATAAGTGCTTTTGTGACCTCGTAAATTAATGAATTCCTCAGTACCTCAGTAAAACACCTAATCTGTAAAATGAAGACACTCATAACATTTACTTCCTAAAGCTGCTAATAGTGGACATAAATACAGCACTTAGAATAGTGTCTGGCTCGTAGTCAATATTCGCTGAATCTTACTTTATATCGCTATTTTTTTTTACCGCATTTGAGGATGAATAAACAGGCTCCCAGACGCTGTGACCTGCCCAAGGCCACACGGCCAGAAATGACTCAGCTGTAATCTCTTCCCAGTCACCGCACTGCAAGGCGGGTGGGAGAGAGGGGAGAAGGTTCGTTGTGAGGCCTGTGAGCGGGAACAGCCTTGGGAACCAACATGGAACTATGGGCAAGCCTTAGATTAGATTGCTTATAAGTTTCTGGAGCGTAGGGACACTTCTGAATCCATTGCCAATTCCCAGGGCCCAGCACAGTGTCCGGGCCCCAGTAAGCACCGAGGGAATATCTGTGGAGTAATAAAGAAATCAGTGAGAACTGGGTGTGGGAACAATCACAGCGTCGAGACTTTTGAACCCTGATGAAAGAGCTGGGTCCAGAGGGTGGCAGGAATCTGTATTTCTCCCGCCTGCCCCAAGAAAATGCAGCTCAGGGGCAACCTGCTGGGAAGACAGGGAGGGACTCATTGTCAATTCTGGAGGTCCGGTTAATTATGGAGTATACCCAGGAAGAGGGAGACTACAAGGCTGAACTTGCAGCTCTCTGGAAGGCCTCCCCCTGACTCATCCTCCTTGCGCTGCCTTCCACTCAGGCCTGGCACCATCGTGGCAGAAACTGAGCAGCAATCAGACTGCTTGTCAGGAGGAGCAATTGCTGACGTGGCTCTGGTGAGAAGTTTTTGTTTTTGTTTTTGTTTTCACGAAAACACCTAAGTTCTCTTCTCATGCCAGGATATAATAATCATAATACTCCAGCTTCACAAGGTATATTCCTGTCTGTGATCTCATAGGAGCCCCTACGAGATGGGAAGGGCAGAGTCTGTTAGCCCCATTTCCCAGGTGTGAACACTGAGGGCCAGAGAGCAACAAAGACCCGCCCAGGGTCACTCAGGGAGTTCGGGTCAGGAGCAGGCCCTGACGCTCGAACCAAACCCGCACTCTGGCTCCCCACCCAATTCATCCACCTCCTGGATGCACAGACGGCAAATCCCATCGCTCAGGAGCCTGATGGGACTCCACGATTCCCTCTCCCAACCTTATGCCCCACCATCCAGGTGTGAGGGTCAGAGAGGGACTCCGCTGAGTCTCTGTTTCCTAGGGTTGGAAGGAGCCAGTTGATTTGGTCCTTTGTAAACTACTGGGTCACCTGGGTAGTTTGAGTGGTCAGGAGAATGGGCTTAGGCAACTGTCTATATTCAAAACCATCGTTGGCTCCATCCTAACTGTACGGCCCTCGGCACACCACTCAACCTCCTGGGGTGTCAGTTTCTCAATCTTTATAATAGAGGAAATTTTAGGTCCATTTGAGGATTCTTCTGAACAGTAAGAACTTTCCATGATGGATCAGGCTGCCCCATCAGGTAATGAGCTCCGCATCCACCGGAAGCGGAAAAGCAGACTGGTACATACGAGCACCTGCTCTTAGGGGGTGTGCCATAAGGTTGAAGTGAGCCTGCATGGTAGGCGGACGGGCCCACTGTTTCCCAAACATCAGAATTACCCAAAGGATATCCAGAAAGTGCAGGTCCGTTGGCCTGCATTCCTTGGTACTCTGATTGCCAACAGGTCAGATGGAGCTCGAAAACCCAGAGTTTTCTTAGGAGTATCCATCCAGGTCTATCAGTTTCCAGGGCTGCTGTAAGAGAGTACCGCACACACTGGGTAGCTTAAACAACAGATAAGTATTGTCTCTCGGTTCTGGGGACCGGGCCAAGATCAGGGTTGCGGCAGGATTGGTTTCTCGTGAGGGTGGGACAGAGGATCTGTTCTGGGCCTCTCCCCTAGCTTTCAGCGGGTTGCCGGCAGTATTTGCCCTTCCTCCGCTCAGAGATGCAGCACCCCAGCCTCTGTCTTCATCTTTACATGGTGTTCTCCCTGTGTGCACGTCTGCCTCTGAGTCCAAATCTCCCCTTTTTGTAAGGCGTCCTGGATCGGGCCCATCCAAATGATGCTGAGAGTCGGCAAACAGCCTATTTCCAAACAAGGTCTTATCCACAGGTGCTGGGGGTGGTTAGGACTTCAACATGATTTTCGAGAACACAAGTCAACCCACAACTTCAGGTCATTCTCACGTGCAGCCAGAATTAGGAACCGGGGCTGCAGTCCAGAGCGTTTCAAACAGAGCGCGCACGCAGCCCCCTGGGGCTCGTGTGTAGCGGTGGGTTCTGATTCTGGAGGGCCAGGGACTGCTCTGCGAACAGGGGGTGCTGATGTTGAAACAGCACTTTGAGGACGGAGTCTTCCAAGACAAGATTCACACGACATCCCAAGATGACTTACCAAGCAGATGGAAGCTTTTTGCCCAGTTTCTCTAGTGGAAAGGGCTGCTTTTGTCTTTTTGTTTGTTTGTTTGTTTTTCATCTCTAAGTGGGTGTGCAGGGAAAAAACTGCCAGTAGAACTATGTGTCGTCTGTGCCCATCCCGGAGGGAGCAGCCTGGGGTGGGAAAAAAGGATCAGGCTCCCAAACTCCAGAAAAAAGCTTCCTTTACTCCTATTACCCAACCCTCACCTTCTCTGTTTAATCTTACACATTCAGAGTTATTTTGTGGTTCTTGCTCTGTCTGTCCCTGCCACCCCCCTCCCTCCCCACCCCCCACCCCCCAAACCACCGTCGGTGAGCCCTGCCCAGCCTGAGCTTGGGCTAGGTGCAGCTGGCTCCCACGAAGCCAGTGATCGCAGCCTGGTCATCTGCACCGGCTGAGTCAGGGGCTAAAGGCTCCCGGACCAGCAAGGCCAGCCCTCAGCCATGGAGAAGCCACCCTTGGCCGGGGTGTCAGCCCCCACGCACCTCGCCCACCTGCCCTGCCAAGGTAACAGCGTCCACCGCGGAGCAGGCCTGGCCGGGCACAGGGTCAACAGCTGCACGGCAGGGCCGGCGAGGCCTCAGCAGAGGGCAACCTCCACGCTGTGTGCGGCCTCCCTCATTTATTTATAGATGCACTGGCTCTTTACGCGGCCCTAGTTAAGACGCCTTTCCACAAGGACATAGGAACGGATGTTATTCTAGAACCCACCAATAATAGACGCAGCTGTAGAGATTACTGCTGGATTACCAGCCCCACCTCCCTCTCATCCCCCTGTACCCCCAAAATAGAAAATAAAGTTTAAAATGCATGTGGGGTTTTTTTTCCTTAAGTGTTTGTGTTCAAGACAGAAATCCTACTTACTATGAGATATTTCGAGAAGCAAGACAAGATTTCTTACGGAACAGAAAATCAGGAAATGATGAACTAAGGCTCTACCATTACCAAACAAACAAAAACAAACAAACAAACAAACAAAAACAAGCTTTCGCCTTCCCCTCCAGTAGTAGTGACATCTGGGCCCTCCGCTTTCATCCTGAACTGCGAACATCTGTTTAACCCAATCATAATCCTCCTGTTCCAGAGGCCACACACGGTTCATTTCTCTGCAAAACTACAATCTGCCAAATACAATTCCGGCCCTTGCCAATGCAGCGCTGCTGGCCCAGGAACCGCCCTTTGGAATCGAGGGGCTGAGGGAGAGTCATCGCTGCAGAGCCGTGACCAGGCCCCCGGCCCTACCTCTTTGTTATTTCTCCCAGTTCCCTCTACAGACCCTTAATTCTATTATCCAGTGGTAATTTAGCTCCGTGTCTCTCCAACATTCTTTCTTTTCTTCCACCCCCTTTCTTTTTAATCGATTGATTCATCTGTAATTGGATTTTCTCTGGCTCTTACCAGCTATTAAAAGTAACTCTGTGTGTGTGTGTGTGAATGAGCGTGCTTTCTAACTAGGCCACGCTTTGCAACGCCTTGCAATCCTGAATCTTGCTCAGGTCTCTTAGTAGGAATTCAATTGCCTGATTCCTTTGGAGGCCGCAGGGAACAGCAGAGAGAATACAAGCTTGGGAGGCAGACAAAACCATATCGTATTTTGCTTTGTTTGTTTTGTGTCAGGCTGACATTTATTGAGCTCCTACTACATTCCTCCAAGCACTTTGCAAACCTTAAGACCCTTCGCCAGATCCTTTTAAGGCCAGCTCTATTGTTACCAGAGGCAGAAGGAGATAAGCAACGTGCCCAGGGCCACACAGTGAGCAGGTGGAAGAGCTCTCGATCACAGTGCAATTTTCCTAAACTCTACCCTTTCGGGTCTATGCAACTTTGGGCAGGGCTTATTTTTCTTTGCCTCAGTCTCCTCATCTGCAAAATGGGTAAGAGTAGGTTTTCCTCACCAGATGATTGTTAGAATGTACTGAGACTACAGTGCCTGACTCACACTGGGGGTTTAAGCATGTGTCAGACCCCAGTACCCGCCACAAGATGCTACAAGGGAGTCCAGCGACCCCTGCACTGTGGATGAGACTGAGGAATAAATAAGGGAACCCCACAAGCATGGGGCACAGAAACAGAGCTCTGTCTTCCGATGAGAGCTTACTAAGCCACTGCAGCCTTTGCTTTGGACAAAAACAAAACAAAACCCTGAAACCAAGCAGATCACTATTTAGACTCACTACGAAGATCCACCTGGAAAGTGGTGTGACTTTAGGCAAGCCTTCGTTTTCCCAAATGTGAAATGACGGGGTACAGCTCGCTGACCACCTGGACCTCCTCTGGAGTGACCTCCGGGAACAGGCTCGGAGCTGACCTGTCGCCACGAGGCCAGGCCCTCTCTGCCAGGGCAGTCGCGAAGCACTTGGGCACGTATCCGTCTCATGCCAAAGAAGTATTTGACGATCACCACAAATCCATCTAGTGGGCACTCGTACCCCATCGCACAGATGGGGAAACCGAGCCACAGAGTGGTTAGACGACATGGCCGTGGTAAGTGGCAGAACCAAGACACCAACCACATTTTCTCCACTAAAGCAGGTCCCCCTACTTTTTTTCTGGGTGTAGGACCTCAGGGAAGGTCTAAAGAACTTGGCTTTGTGATCGAGACAGGGTGGGGCGGGGTGAGGGGGTGAGTCAGGCACTGGGAAGGGGTACTTACTGAGGGACGATGGAGGTGTCAAAATGAGACTCCAGAACAGCTTGTTGCTTGGCCACCGTTTAGGTTGTGAAATGCTTCCACCCTCCACTCCTTACCAATCCTGCAGATGATGTCACAGGGTTGTGGAAGGAAGTAGCTCACAGGAAACACTTCGCACAGCAGCTGGTCTGCATAGTCTTATGACTTTCCAAGTCTCGGGAATCATCATAATAATTATTGGTTTTGGAAGGAATGCTTAAACAGGGTCGGTATTTGTAAATGTATGCAAGATTATTAAAATATATTACCAGATTCTTTTTATATCAGATTAAGGTCTATTTTTTTAAGTCAAATTTTTAAAAAATCAGTTCCAGAAACTGAACAGAACTGGTTGCACCCCACACCATCCACCTGCCCCTCTTTCTACCAGGTTCAAATGCAGCTCAGGGAGACAAAAAAGAAAAAAAAGCAGTGACTGTCACTCAAAGAGGGGCACTCAGGGATTCACCTCCACTGTGACAACATACAGTAATATAATTTCACGAGTCTCAACAACTGGCGAACCCCACAGGCAGTATTTGCAAAAGCAGTTCTGTAATGACCATGTTCAGGAAATCCCCACAGACTGAGTATAATTCTGCAGATTTAGAGATTTTTTTAAATTCTAAATGTTCCACATCATTCAAAAATGTTACTCTCCTTTTCAAATTAAAACAGCTCAAAAATATAATTAGACAAAATTTCACAAACTGATCATTATAGTATTGTTTCAGATCTTACATAGTTGAAGCAGTGAGCATCCAACAGTGAGGAACTGGGTCAGTAAATCCCTGCATCTCCCTGGTACTGAAGTGAGTACTGGCCAGGGGCTGGAGCAAGGAGGGAAGGAGAGTGACCGTAGGCAGACATGAGATGTCTTCCGGGGGTGATGGACATGTCCTTGAACTAGAAAACAGTTATGCTGCCCCACCTTGTGACTACACTGAAATCCAGTGAATTGTGTTATTGGAAAGGATGGATTTCATGGTATGTGAATTATCTCAATTGAAAAAAAATGGGTGGTGAAAAAAGATTGGTAGAATTCTTTTTTTTAAAAAAGTGAGTTTTATTTATTTATTTTTAAAACTATTTTATTTATTTATTTTTAGAGAGGGAAGGGAGGGAGAAAGAGAGAGAGAAAGAAACCTCAGTGTGCCGTGGCTGGGGGCCATGGCCTGCAACCCAGGCATGTGCCCTGACTGGGAATCGAACCTGCGATGCTTTGGTTCGAGGCCCGCACTCAATCCACTGAGCTACACCAGCCAGGGCAGATTGGTAGAATTCTTAACAAATTGAGTCAATAAACTATGATAAAAAATATGGAATAGAAGGATATTCAGAAAAGTACCTATTGACACAACATAAGATTTAACATATTAAGTGAGAAGGCAGAAAATCACATTTCAAATGAATGAACATGACCAATCTGGTGAAAAAAATAATAGCTGTTTCGACATGGCTCTAGAAGAATACGTACCAAACTGTTAACTGGTTATTTCTGGGATTATAGGTGGTTTTTATTTTTTGTCTCTCCTGGGGTATATTTATTTTTAATAAAGGGAGGGAAGAGAAGGAAATAGTTCTGGGGGAGGGGAATGGATAAAAGATGGAGACGTTTGACTTTAGACCTTCAAGCTAACCCAAACTGAACAAGCATCAACAACGTTTCTTGCAAAGCCCACGACATGTGCCACGTTAGAAAAGAGCCCCCGACCGCCCACCGCACAGGGACAGACGGTAAACAATGCCGCCGCGTTAGTGAGCTGCCTGCCCTCCCCCATCGCTGCCACCGATGCGGAAAGCATAGGGACCTCTCTCCCCCCGACAGAAGCTAGGAGCGAGGCCCCCTCCATGTCTCAACTGCTTGGTGATAAACCTAACAGCATTTCCAGAGAACTTATTCAGTCTGTTAGGAGCAATGTTTAGGTTTGTTCCACTCCTACTATATTTCATATGTCAGCTGTGTTCCAGGAGGTATTGACGGTGATATTTACTTAACCTTGCCAATGGCCCAGGAGGCCATTGTGTGGTCGCTACTGTTAGAGATGGAAGAGGTCCCTTGACCAGCCTGAAGCGGCCGGGCTGGTGGGTGGCAGAGCCAGGGTCTGAATGCCTGGGGTCTGAGCCACGATTGGATTCGTGTTCCAATTCTCTACAGCCCTCCCCCACCCTTGGTCACACCAGGTCCTTGCAGCCCACTAATTACCAAAGGGAGCCACAGAGTTCTGCTTCTGTGAAATGAAATTGATCAGCTGCCAAACAACTCAGTTACTAAATTGCTGGAGCTGAGCCCTGACCTTCGTCATGGAGGCGAGGGTCCTGCCTTCCTCTCACACACACACCCTCCCTGTGCTGGAAACATCACACAAGCAGGGGAAGGGGAGGGGGAGGGGGAGGGGGAGCCCGGCCCTGCAGTTGGTCCCATTATCGCTTCCACCCCAGCTAATTATAGTCACTGATTACCTAACAGCAAGCCCCACTGTCACCTGCTTTGGCCTGACAGATGATGCCATCTGGGCCACGTGGCCAGGGTCCGAGCCACCAGAGGTCACAGAGAGGGGCAAATGGCTCTGAATGGGAAGACGCGTGTTTACGGCCCAGACAGCTGACAAGGCCATTAAAGGGGCTTTAGCTGCGTGCTCCCAGCTGAAGCCCCTCTCCGGGGGCCTCGCCATTAGCTAATGGGATGTGGCTGCGTGTCGCTCCAGTTCCAAATGTGGACGAGCTGGGGGACCGCCTGCTCGCCTGAAAACGGGAAAGGAAAAGGACTCAGGAGCCACCCAGGGCTCACAGTCGTTGGGGATCGTTGCGGGGTGGAGCTCGCCCGCAGAGGCCAGGCTCCGCTGCCCGCGGTGCTCTGACTCGTCTTCCGCTGCCTCTGCCCATCTATGGTAAATCACGCATGTGTACGAAACACGCTTTATGACATCGAAGAAACGCTGGAGGATGACTCTCCTTTCATTAAAAGCCTTCGAGTCCTTACGAACTCCAGCACATCCGTCCCCAACTTGAACGTGTCTGGAGAGGACCTGGGGTTCTCCATGACAGCGCGGATTTCCCGAGTCTGTGGCTGGGGGAGGGGAGGGTCAGGCGGAGCGCAGATTCCGTATTGCTAAGGGGCTGCTAGGAGACTCCTCATGCCATGGGCCTAAGGACCGCGCTTTGAGTAGCAAGAAATTAATTAGTGGTTGAAGGAAACTAAATTACAGGATTAGCTTTATACAGAAAACCTATAAAACTGGGTATTTCTCAAACTGGGTATTACAGAACACCAGCCGGCTGAGGAAAGCTGCTTCCCTCCCACTAGGTTCTCTGTCAAGCACACTGGAGAAGCCCCGCATTCTCCGTGTCCCCCGGGAATCCCCGGGCGCAGGCATCAGCATACTGGAACTGAGGAGGCCTGCAGTGATCTGTTCCACTTTAGATGTGAACAGTTTGCATTCATCGAAAAGTTTGGCGCTCTGTGCCCTAGTTTTTGTTGCAGGAGAAAAGCTCCTTGCTGGAGCTTTTCTATTGCCTCGTTGCTTACCCCGTCCATACATTTCTTGATGCAAAAAAGGCCTGCTCAGCCGTCCGGGGTCCTGCATAGGACACACAGGCAACGTGCACCCGGATGACAAGGGCTTGGAGACTGGCGGCAAAGCCGTTCCCATGTGAGGTCCAGGCACGAAATGCAGGCGTGTTGGCAGTGTGCTTCCTCTGACAGCTGCTGAGCGCAGTGACCACAGTCCCCGACTCCCGGCTTGCGGAGGAGGCAGAGATGGTGGGGAAAAGCCAGGGAGAGGAGCCAGGAGGTGGGGCTGGGAGGGCTGGTTACGTGGTAGGTATGGAGGCCTGAGGACGAAGGCCAGTCTATGGAGAACAGAGCTTTCAGGACTGATTCGCTTGAAATTGAACTTAAACAATATCCAAGTTTATCAAGCCACTTTCTAAAAATAGGTTTACGTGACATCATCAAATGCTCACCAGGTAGTATTCGGTAACAAAATAAGGCAGAAGGCAACATGGAAGATACAGTGTCATCACAGCTCGCAAGTGCCAGCACATGCCTGGGTGCATATGCCCATGTGTGGCCCGTGTGTGTAGGCAGGGTGCCTGCCCGTGACTGCGCACGTGACTTTGAAGGAGTACAGAGAATCATTAAGAATGTTCTGGAGTCGGTCAACATTAGGTTCTCATCGTCATGGATCCAGGCTTCCCAACCTTCGGTTTGTATCTCCTGTGAGTGGCAACTGACGATCCCACCTCAGGCTTCTGTGGAAACTACATGAGATCATGTGTGGCCAGCATTTAGCACATTGCCTGGCCCAAAATAAGCACTCGCCAAATGGGAGTTGTGATGGTAATTAACATAGCAAAATGCAGGAAGAATATATACAAGACGTCAACAGTGGGTCGTCTCTGGGTGGCACGTTAGGGGTGATTTTGGTTTTCTGTCTTGTACATTTCTGTATTACTCAAAGTTATTCAAAGAACATGTCATTTTCAGATGAATAATCATAAAACAAACTTTGTGAAGTAAAATATTAATGGCAGTTTTTTCTTATGGGTAAAATGTGGGTCATTTTCTCTATTATCTTTTAAATTTCAATACGTCTCAAATTGTTCACAGTTCATTCGTTTTAACCATTTTTGAATATCAAAGACATGGCATCCATTTTGGACATTTTGGAAAAAACAAAGACAAACCCTGAAAAGAAACTAAAGACCACTAACGATGCCATAACTTCTCTGTTTTTGTTACTTTCTGTTGAAATCTTAGGAAGCACAGATTCGCATCCCTATTCAAGGGCCCTGAAATAATGCCCCCCACTTTTCAACCTGCCCCTCATAAGTAGTCACTGATGAGCCTAGCATGAATTCTTCCAGCGCACGTATAACAGCAACATACATACCCATGTACATACATGCTCATATGATTAGGCAACAGTGTCTGCAGAAGGAGGTTCAGGAAAGGCGGAAGAGGCCCCCTGGTGACACGTGGATAAAGGAGATACATTCCTTCCGAATAAGTAACTGAAAACCTACTTCAAGAATCAAGTCAACCCACACAGGGAGCGAGTGCTTGTAAGAGGCTAAGGAAATGAGTAAGTGAATGACTGAAAATCTAAAGAAATGAGGCTTCTCAGAGTGATTTCGAGGGGATTCACATAAGTCCTACTATGGGCTGGCTTGGTGCTCTTCCTCAAGCCAGATTTGATGGAATCCTCACCCAGGAGGTTGCCACTGCTTTTCTCCCTGGTTAAAGGCTCTGGAGAGCTCCGGCTCGTTCTGAGCGGGTTGAGTACCCCAGCGCACAGAACCTGGAGAGCAGGGGGACCCCGGATCAGCACAGAGAGCTCTTCCTGTGCAGACCGACCAACCTGGACTCTGGCCAGGATGCTCACCACAGGCCCCGTCTCTCCCTCCCCCTTCCTTTCAAAAGAGACCTTTAACACACACGCGCACTGATTCACTCAGCAGACGCAGCGATCAGTGGCGTCTTTCTTGGTGTTTTCCACAGGAGGGTGGGGACGACCTCGTGATACCCACAGCACTTTGGCACCACGTGGCCCTGGCTGTCCTCCGCATGTCCTGGAAGAGCATTCTGTGCTATCTTTGCTGACACTTCTGTTTGACCGGGCAAGTGAGCCCATCCTTGTGACAACCGACCCTGGAAAACAAGCCCAGGAAGCGGCCGAGTTGCCTGAGGCTGTCCCACCAGGGAGGGGCAGGACCCGGCCTGCCCGTAAGGAGGCTCTTTCCGTGCCACACACAGGCCTCTGGCCACCCAGGGGGTGGTTCTAAAGTGCCTCGGAGGTCCCCAGACATCAATAACAACAGGATCAGCAGTGTCATCATAAAAGCAAATTATAGCCCAAGGTGGCTTTCAGGGCTTGCGGGATCAGCCCTTTCTTTGCAATTGCTCATCACCGCCTTCTTGTCTCCTGTCAGGACTTTTGCAAAAGCGTTCTTACTGGGCGGCCCAGACTGGCTCCCTCCCCCTGCTTGACCCAGCAACACAGGAACCGGACCACCTATGTGCTGGAAGGTGATCCCCATCTCTCAGACCATTCCCCAGACTCGGCCCCAGCTTCTCAGCCCAGCACTGCAACTGGCCGCCCTGCACATCCCAGGCCTCCCCCCATTTCCCCAACACCCCTCTCCTCAGACCCTCTGCTTCAGCCCCAGGGAATGCCCTCCCCCGCTGATGCGCCGGGGTCTCCTCTCTGCCAGCCCGACTCCGGTTTTCCCCTGTTCAGAACACCCTTTCTACCTTTTCAAGCCCTTTTTCTCCTCTGAAATTTAGTTCAAACTCCACCCATCTGGGGAAGCCTTCTTGGACCCTCGCAATTAGAATCCAGGCCCTGGAGCCTCAGGCCTGGTTATAACCCTTCAACTGCCTCTAACTAACTCTCTGGCCCGGAGCATCGTACCTTTTCTTTCATAACCTTGGTTTTCTCTCCTGTAAAAGGGGGAGAACAGAAACCACCGCATGGGGTTGTTGCGAGGTCTGGTAAGCATGCAGAAAGTACCTGGCAAAGCCAGCGCTCGGTCAATGTCAGCGGGATGCGTCCAGGGAGTTACCACGGCTCACCCGCTGGCGGCTGGAGCGTCGGCTGTGAGGGGAGACTGGAGACACGGTCAGAGAACTAAGCCAGGTCCAGATGACGAAAGGCCACCGAGCCATGTGAAGGAGTTTGGACGCACCCAGAGGACTAGAGTGGCCGTCAAAGGGTTTTAACTTAGGGGAAGGACTGATCTGATTTGTATCTTAAAAACTCCCTTGTCCCTGATGGAAAGAATGGTGTAGAGATTGGGTAAATAAAAATAAAAATAAAAATAAAAATAAAAATGATTTGGGAGGCCGTTGCCCTCACCCAGGCGAGGGCTGGTGAGTGTCTGAGGTGGTGGCCCCGCATGACAGGGACATGAGGCCTTCTATGGAACGAAGAGAATGAGACCCAGCCCCGGGCTACAGGGGCTCATGGCCTATTTAGGGGACATGGATAGGAAAGCTTAAAAAGTATCGTTAAGTGGAAAATGATGGGAGGAGAAATGGGTACTGCTTGTAAGCAGAGAGAAAGATGCCCCTTCTGCACGTGGCGGTGGCGTCGCCGGGGCGAGGTGTTAGGGAGCGCGTGGCCCGTGAGGGCTGCATCTGTTCTGAAGGATCCCTCTAGCTGTCTTTAGGTTGACCTAGATTTAAGTATCTAGGTATTCCGATACGGGCCCTTGCGTACAGGAGAGGAATTCCACACACCCCCCACACACACCCCGTATAATGGACCTGGAAGGAGATGGGAAGCCTCCATTTCAAGGACAAGATGGGATGAGTTTTTACAAACCTCTCAAGTCCATGTTCAACACTACGCTTTGAACTTTCATCATCCTTGTGTACTGCAATGTCCGTGTTTTGGATTCGGGAGGCACTAATTGCTGGCTCTTTTGTTTTACCGATCTACCTGTCCGTCTACTTTTTAAAAATTCCCGAGAAGAAAATGAGAAGAAAACAGGAGTTCTAAAATGAACTGGAAATTAATTTTGTTCCATTAACATCTCAAAAAAAAAAAACCTGCCAGGAAGTAGCTTGAAGCGATAATTTCACACCAGGGGAGCAAATTGGTGTGTATGCCATAGGTCCACCAGAAAGAAAATGTTTCAAAGTGGGTTGTGTCACCCAAAATTATTGGATCTTGACCATTACGACCTAAACCAATGTTTACAGTCAGAATGGTTTCTAATCGGGTTGTGCATTAAGTGATGGAGTGCAGGAGTCACAGTAAAACACAACCCAGTTTGAAAGCCTCAGATGGGAAGGCAGTGATTAGTTGCGGAAGGTGAGAAATGCACAGCCCTTGGGTCCCGGCTCCCTTCGGCTATGCCAGCACTATCTGGCGTGCCCCCAGAAAGCCCACTCTTCCACAGAAGTTTACAGGCACATCCCAGGGTCTTGTCTGATCTCAGGGCCTCCCTGAGAGTAGACAGGGCAAGTGCTCTTGCGGGTCTCTATTTACAGCTGCGGAAACCAAGATTCAGGTGACCCATGCAAGGTCGCAGAATGAAGGTAGAAAGGGGCCGCCGGTCAGGCCATCTCTTCCACCCTCAGACCTGTGTTCTGGCCACCCTGCCTCTCGCAAAGCTTCTGATGCCAGCAGCTCACAGCGAGAACCTTGGCAACGAAGGCATGTGGACGTGGGGCTGGTGCACTAATGGGTGTATGCTAACTGGACAGGAATGACTTGACTTCCTGCTGCCAGGACAGCGGGCACGGCAACCCTGCTGCTGAGGCCCGGCAGGGCAGCTGTTTTCCGTTCAGGCCCACGGCTGCCGGTGCCCTAGTTGACGCTGCAGGCAGGGGAAAGCCAGGAAGAGGGACTGCAGAGAGAAGAGCCCTCACATCAGACAGACAGAAAGCAGAGTGCCTGGAAAATTCAACTGATGAAGTGTTGGTCCAGAAATACTATTTTGCGGCCTGGTGCATGCAAAAGGCAGCCCTGGGGACCCTCCTGTGACGAGCATGAGAGGGTGCAAAACAAGAAGCGGGCACCTGGCTGAGGCTGGGAGTCCTGGGAGGGCAGGGGGAGGCATGCAGGCCGGAGACAAATCTCTTCCCACGGCCATCGTGATGGAGGAGCCGGAGGTCCGTTAGGGGAGAACTGGACTTTGCACCAGACCCACTTTCAAAGATTTCCTAGATGGACTTGGGGGTAAAACAGAAATTTCTTAGAAGGATTCGCAGTATCCTCTGCCGTCCCACCCTTGCTCCCCTCTCCAGCCTCCTCTCTCACTATGCTCCACACCTCACCGATAGACACACACAGCAGCCCACACACAGCCACTCTGGCTACCCAGCACATTTCCTGCTTTACTTCCACTGGGAGAGCATCCTCTCTCCTGCTTCTAGGCCCTGACGCCTGCTGTGCTTTGTACCAGCTTCATTTCCTCCTTCCTCTCCCAGCAGCTTAACTCCTACTCATCCTTTCGGTGTCTGCCTAAAGGTCATTTCCTGCGGGAGCTGCATCTCCACCCCTTCCACCCTCACTAAGTTGGCTGCTGCCACACTCTCCACTATCAGCCTGCACTTCCTCAAACCCCACTGTAATTGCTTGATTAATATTCCATCCTCACAACCTGGCAATTACTCGCTGGAAGCAGGGACTGCTAGCGCGCTCACTATGGTAACCCCAAGGCAAGCGCAGTAGTAGTTGTTGAAAGATGGGACAGATTAACTCTTTAATTAACTTAGCTGGTGGTGAAATCTAGTAAACAAAAGCCATTTCTCCTTTAGAGATGTCAAGTTCAGTTGGTCTCAGCTCAACAGAGATCCAGCTGGACAAGCCCTCCATGGCATGTTACATAAACACCTGAACAGACTCTTCGAAGCATGAATCTGCAGCAGAAGTGAGCAAGAGTCGTATTTACAGAATTCCATCTTAAGCAGTCTGATTTCTGCCTGGGTGGGATCCAAGTTACTGAGGGCTTTAAATAATCGGGGAAGACATTATCTTTGGAAACTAAAATTCAACCCCCTGTCCCTTGGTTCTTGCCAAATATCTCCCGCAACCCACATTAAGTGGATTACCCCGTCCTTAATCACACACTAAATGCCTGCATCTGCGGTTGGCACCAGCTGGCTGGGAGGCAGCTGTGATCAGCACGTACACATCCTGCTATTACAGCAGGAGAAATATTGGGTAAAGTGCTCCAAGCAGTGGGTGACAGCGAGGTCATTCGTTCATTCATTTCTTCATTCAACACTAGGTAAGGGGCAATTATATTCTAGGTCCTGAACGGAGATATATAAACACATTCCTTTCTCTGGAAGAGTTCTCTAGGAAAAAAAGGAAGTGTTTGGAGAGCTACAAAGTCCTTATAATTGTTTAAATTTTGCTTCTCAAACTTTAAGGTGCACTTGAAATCACGTAGGGGTCATCTTAAAATAAGACTCTGATTCACTGAGTGTGGATGGGGCCTGAGGTTCTGTGTTTCTAACAAGCTCCTGGAGGAGCCAACACTGCTGGCCTGGGGACCACACTTTGAGCAGAAAACATCACACTGTGGTCTGTATAGAGAGGCAATAATTCTATCATTACCTCATTTGATCCTCACTAGAATGCTAAGAGTAGAGAGGGGAGCTACTCTAAGACCCTTTCATAGATTTTTTTTTAAAAGAAACATTGAGTCTAAGAGAAATCAGCTATTTTTCCCAATGGCATCATGTGTTTAGATCAGGGTTCCTTTATTCATGCTCGGGACTCCAAGTCCCCAACTTAACCATCTACATCCCCTACATTTAGCTACTGATCACAGGCACAATGCTCTACCTTTGGACACAGCCCTGACATCCCTGGGGCGGCCTCCCAAGCCCTAGGGTGGCACATTGGCAGCCAGAGTCTTCTCTTCTGTGATTGGTCTCTGCTGACCTTCCTGGGGATGGCAACTCCCAGAACAAGAACAGACGACCACAGGGAGCAGAATAAAAAGGGAATCATGGATTTTCCCAAAAGCACCTGTTGCCTCTGGGTCTCAGAGGCCTCTGAACACCTGTGCTTACTCGGGCCACCCACGGATGACAAGTGGGTGCACTTCATGGGCGCCTATCATGCGTAAGACACTGCACGGGTGTTTTCCCTGAGCCGCCTCCTTCAACACCTGCCTTGTTGGTGAAGCTTTTCATCCATGCGTGCATTCACTCACCCAACACCACCTAAGGGCTGCCTATGTTCTCGGTGCTGAGTAGAGATACATATAAATAAGACACGTTTCCTCTTCTCAAGAGATGATGTGCCCAAATTACCCAGCTCAGAAGTGTTTCAGCAGGGACGGAAACCACTGTCCCCCAGCCTAACTCATCACTTTTTCCAACCCCTGTGAACTCTTGAGACCAGCAGCCCTCCTCGTCTGGGGAGCCCATTGCTACTGCAGAGACCATGCATGATTCAGTAGATCTGCGAGAGCCCCAACCGTCTGCATTTTCACAGTCACATCAAGGAATTCTTGTTCGAGCAAACCTCAGACCACACTCTGAGGGCAACGCCGTCAGGCCGACTGCAGAGGTCGGACAGGAGCAACGCCCAGCTGAGTCCTTCCTGGGAGCTTGCTTGGGACAGAGGGAGAATACCTCCTCCCACCTCAGAGAGGCTGAACTGGCTGGACAGAAGAGTGCAATGATTGCATCCAACCAAATTTGGAAGCAATAGGTGTTACATCTGAGGCCAGGTATGCAGCCCTGCTAGAATGCTGCAGGGCGAGCAGGGTGTGAGCGGGTAGGGCAGCTCGCAAGTATCACCTCCACACCACAAACACCACAGTGTGTTATTATGTGTGGGGCTCCTCCGTGCCAGTGCCCTGCCATGTGATTATTGTGTCATGGTTCTCGGCCCCACAATCTTAAGAGATGGGCCCCTTGGATCCTTAGGTAGGCAGATGCCCTGTTAGCTTGAGTCATGACATCACCTTCCAGGCTCCGTGTTTTCTACTTTAATTATTAAATTCTAGGGGAGAGAGAATCCCATTGGCCCCAGTGGGGCTGCATGCCTACTCCTGGCTCAATCAGGTGCCGCCAGGTGGGCAGGGTTACTAAATGGAAACAAGTCCAGTTAGACTACACTGCATGTGAGAGGCAGTCCCCAGGCAAGGAGACAGCCGTATCGAGGTTGAACAGAGTGATAATTCCTGAAGAAGTGAACTCTCTGTCCTTCTCATTCATTTCCAGCTTCAGCTGGTGCTCTGTCCTTTCCTAGGCCCACATGTCAAACAGGGGGGGCAGGAGGCTGAGCTGCAGCGGGGTGCAAACCTTACAGCTGTGCCGTGCTCACAGAACTGCAGTGACAGTACCAACCGGACTCCCCCACCATGCCACCACTGGCACGGTTTCTTCCTCAGGGTCTGCCATTCAGTCTGCCCCAGAGGTCAGCCCTCACTCAGAGCTCGTGAATTCTGGAGTTGGGTGGAAAACTGGCTCTGATCCCCCACAGCAGAATGGCACCCCACTGCCCTCTTCCCGAAATCCTGTAGGGAAGCCTTCCTGTAGCATTTATTACAATGCAAAGATCTGTGCTGGGCGTTAGGGATAAAGATAAACCCATAGGTACACAATCCCTGCTTCCAAGGGGGCCACTGGGAGAGAACTAGGGAAGGAAAAAAACAAACAAACCAACCAACAGGTAGCAACACAATAAAACAGTTCCCAAGGGCTTTCAGAATCCCAGTTCGGAAAGCAGTGGAAGGACCTCGGGTGACGAGAGAGTCAGAACAGCATTTCCAGGTAAGGCAACACTTCCCTAACGGTGTCTTAGAGAAGGAGTGGAGGCTATCCAGAAGGGATGGAAGGGAGTAGCTGACAAGAGGAATGGCGTGGGAAAAGGCTCAGAGACATTGCACAGTACGGTAAAGCAGGGCAGCATCACGTTCGGGGCAAAGACCCCAGGAAGGGTGAGGCTGGAGGACTGGGCATGGGCTCCGCCGTGTGTGGCTGAGTCAACCTGGCGGAAATCGGCTAAGTGTGCAGGAGGGATGGGAGTGGGAGACGGGGAGGCAGAGTGGCCAGCAGGTAGGTGATTATGGTTATACAGACGGGAGATGAAAAACATAGGCTGCAAGGTACAATTTAAGCTAAGACCTAAATGAGAAGGAGTCGGCCACGGAAAGATCAGAGGGAATATTCTAGAAAGAGAAACAAACCACGTGACGTCCCCGAGGAGGCAGTGCACATGACTTCTGGAGGAACAGAGAGTAGGCCAGCGAAGTCTAAGGCAAGTCCGAGAAGGGAGGACTCGGAGGTGAGCCGAGACCGACCTGAACCCTGTGACCCTGGGAGAGGTGTCTGGATTTTTCTCACAGGGAAGCCTTTGGAGAATTTTAAACAACTCACTCACATGATCTTATTAACACTTATTTTGAAAACTTCTCCTTCTCCCGGTGCTGAAGGGGACCGGCACGGAAGCAGACAGAGCAGAGAGGGTCTATGGGCGTGTCCCTGGCAAGAGATAGGGGGTAGCCGGGGATCAGGATGGTGGGCACGGGGTGGAGTGATGTGGGACGATGGGGGAGAAGCTTCGGAGGTAGCATCGACAGGAACACCTGATGTTTTAGATGAGGGTTGGGAACGGAAGGAGAAAGGCTCTGTCTCCTTGGCAAGGGCATCTGAGTATACAGTAGTGCCATCCACTGAGATGGGAAGTCTGGCAAATGCATGAGGGGGATGGAGGCAGCACGGGAATCAAGAGTTCTCTCTCTCTCTCTTTTTAAATACCTATATCTGATACTTTCTTTTTTTAAAAAAGATTTTATTTATTTATTTTTTAGAGAGGGAAAGGAGGGAGAAAGAGAGAGGGAGAGAAACATCAATGTGCGGTTTTGCTGGGGGCTGTGGCTTGCAACCCAGGCATGTGCCCTGACTGGGAATCGAACCTGCGATGCCTTGTTTCGCAGCCCGCGCTCAATCCACTGAGCTACTCGAGCCAGGGAAAGAGTTCTCTTTGGAATGTGTTGCGTGTAAGGTGCAGTTTAGTGCGGAAGTGACGCTGTCTGACAGCAGATGGTTGTATGATTTTCCTTTTGTGGCTGGAGACACACACCTGAGTGTCCTTGGCATAGACGTGGCATTTGAAAACATGGGACAGGATGTGATTGTCTAGAGTGAGGCAGAAAAAAAAAAGGCAATTCAGGACCAAATCTTGGGGCCCTCCGACATTTTAAGACAAGAAGATAAAATTGGGGAGCAGTAGACTAGGAAATGAGAATAAGAAGAGAATGTGGTTTCAGGGACCCAAAGCAGGGGTGGAGGTGGGGGTCGGGATGCATCGCAAGAAGGAAAAAGTGGCCACCTCTGTGTTTTTGCAAGAAAAGCAGATAAAATAAGGGCCAAGAAATAACCATCCCCAGCCCCCAGGACCACAACTGGCACGCTGTAGATGCTAAATAAGTATAAGTTGAATCAATCGACTGAAAAGTCTAGCCCAGGGGAAACAAATGCGGAACACTTTTGGCTTTCAGGGTACCACTTCTCATGTTTCTTCCACTGTGGCAGACACTGATAATCAATTACTGCTCCCCCCCACCCTCCCCACTCCACCAGACTCGGCCCTGGAATTCTTCTGCTCTAGGCAGACACCATCAGGTAATTGAAGTTGTCATGCAAATTCAAGCCTATTTGCCATTCCAGGAACAGAGCGAAGAGTTTGTCGGTGCAGGGCTTCATCTCAGAGCTCCTCCTCCCTGATGGCTTCGGAAGGAATCACAGACGATCTGCAAAGGGTGCCGCAGAGGGAATCTCTGCTGGGTGGGGACTGAACCAGGTGAGACTGAGGCCACAGAAGAGTCCGTGGCTCACAGAGCACTGCTCACGTCCCCAGCATCCAGCTGCTCAAAGCCAGAAGAGGAAGATCCCACCCAGCCTAGGTTCATACGCGTGAACTAATCTCTCTCAAAACTTCCTTCTGTGCATTTCTCTCCCCTCGCACCTTTATTGGCCCCCTGAAATGCCTTATCTGCAAAGGCATGACTCTGTTCTAAATCTCCGCCCGTGAACACAATTACCATTTCTGCTTCTCGCACAAGGTAAAAATGAATCATGAGGTTCAAGACATTAATTTAACTTATCCACCCAGCCATAGGCAGTCTGACTTCATCTCCAAATGATGCGCTCCCCCACATAAAATAAAAGCAGACAGTTTTATTCTCCAGTCCAACACACTTAGCATTACAGACAGACATCTGCTGCAGACAAATCTTGGGTCTTTGGAGCCTTAATACTTTAAAATTTATTCCCCTCCACCACCTGGAGGCTCATGCATCCATTTGTGGACTTTTCCACCTAGTGCTGCCTTGCAAGCTAATGAGCAGTTGGTTCACAGACAAGAGCGTTGTCGCTGTTCTGTGAAAACTCCTACATCAGCAGCAGAAAGGACAGAGCGAGAACCCCCAGGAGCCTGTCAGTACCCTCCTCCCCCTCTCACCTTTATTAACCACTTCAACACACATGGACTGTCAGCCCAATTCTATGCTGTTTTCTGCAGTAGAAGCTGGAGGTATAGCAAGTAATAAGGACAGTCTCCTTTCCCATCCCAGGCTTACCAATGGGCTTCAGAAGGCCTATGTGCCCTCTGCAGTGACAGGCACACGCTGTGTGTATATGGACATGTGTGTGTATGTCTCCAGAGAGTCGTCTATATTTTTCCCTGGATTAGGATCCAGAAAGGTTAGGGACCCATGGGAATGGAAAGGCAGCTTTGGCATGTCCCTCTCCTGCCTCCCCAGTCACATACAAAACCATCACCAAGGTTGGTTAGTTTCTTCTCCTGAGTTGCTCTATGTTTAACCCCATTTCTCCAACGCTCCACCTTTCTCCAAGCTGCCCTTCTTTCAACGGTTAATTCAAAATAGCCTCCTCAGAGTCCCCCAGGTGTCCTCTCCCTTCTCAGAACAAAGGCCTGCCCAGATTTTCCGATCTCTGATCTGGTCATTTCAATCCCTCGTTGACACCCTTTGAATGACTTCACTGAGCCTGGACGGCCACGACGAACTTTCCCACGATCGTGGGCAAATACAACAACACGCCCTCCACTACCAGTCTCTCTCCTTTCTGAACTCAACCTCCGCCAAGTTCTTTCACCTCTTCACATGCTCCATCCACCCTGCTGACCCTGGGCTCGTGTGTGTTCTGGAATCTCCCCCCCAGAAGGCTTCTCTCTCCCTTCTCCAAGTTGTGCTGAAATCACTGCTTCTCCTGTCTGCTTCCCCTGACCCCCTGACCAGGTGTTGTAAACCTTCATAGCTCCGTGAACTTCTCCATAGACATTGTCCGAGCTGGAACTACACTGATTTTGTGTGACCCATTGATTCATATCTACTCCTCAGCAAACCGAGCTGTTAGTCATTGTATCCCCCATGCTTCCTGGAATGCTGTGCACAGGGAAGGCGAGGGCTTGATTAACACCCAGTGAATGAAGAAATGAATGACCAGGCAGGTAAGTAACTAAGCAATGTGGCAGATGCCATAAAAAAAAAAAACACTAAGTACTGCTGGGGCACGAAGGAGGGGAACGTCTGCTCTGCAGGCCCAGAGCAGGTTGGGGGCAGGGACTCTGTCTCATTCACCCGCAGCGTCTAGTCCCGGCTCATCACGCGGCGCACGTAAGCCACGTGCATTGACCGAGCACATGAAAAAGCACCTGACTCTGCCTGGAAGCGGGAGCGGGGGCTTCCGGAGGAGTCAGCAGCTGACATCGGTCATAAAGGGAAACTGAAAGTATCAGATCAAAGGGAGAAAGCAGTAGGCAAGGGGCATTTCCAGCAGAAGAAACAAGTACAAAGGCCTGAAGCCACAAAAAGGGAGCAAAAGCTCTGAGAAGGAAAAAGAGGGTAAGCCCCAATCTCCCTTCTGGGAGGGAGGGACTTGTTGGCCCAGCTGCTCACTGTGTGGTGGAGCAACACCTCCGCTGTCCGCTCCCTAGGGGGGCTGCTGCTGCTGCTGTCAGTGTCCTGGCCCAAGGTCACCTGCTCCAGGAGCAGCCCACTCCCCAGGTGTGGCTGAAACAGGAAGACAAGGGCTAGACACTGTGGACCATCAGGGGACGATTCTGGCAGCATTTTCGGGCCAGTGCTCTCAGCAGGACCAGCACTGGCCACCAGCACTCCCAGTGGGTCTGGTGGGTGCCACTCTTGGCCCTGCCTCATCACAGGCTAACTGCCCCCTCTGGCCTCCTTCCCATGGGTGCGGGTCGCACCTGAGCACTGAACTGTATGCAAGTCTGCCTGCGGGAGGCTACGAGAGTGGATTTATACTAGGGAGCCTGCAAGAAAGTGAGTTTGAATCAAGAGCGTAAGGGCCGCCCACGGTGTGCTAAGAGCTGTCCACTCGTCCCGCAGGCAGAGGGACCCCAGCGAGGCCTTGTAGGCAGAGGGTGCTGAGGCTGGAGACCTGTGTGGGAAAGACCTTCCCAGCGGCTGTGTGGCGACGACACTGGAAGGAGGCAGAGAGACCTGCTGGGAGTGTGTTGGACCAGCCTAGAAAGGAGAACAGTGAGGTCCAAGCTGCAGGAGGGGTGGGCAATGGTGAGGAAGAACGGTGTGGAGAAACGTAGATGGAGAAGTCAATAGCCCCTCACAACACATGGTCTATGGGGCACGGCACAAACAAGTGAACAGTGACACTGGGGGAAGAGGTCAAGTCCCAGGTGGGCTGCGGAAACACTGCTGACTTGGGTTAAAAATAACATCAATAGTCGGCACTTAAAAACTTGCTAAGAGGATAGATCGTTTGTTAAGGATGGATGTTCATTGCATCGATTGTGGTTATGGTTTCACCGGTTATGTACTTATCTCCAGTCTCATTTCTCATTCAGTTGCACACATTAAGTGTGTACACCTTTGTGTGTGTCAAATATGATTCAATAAAGTGATTTAAATATATACGTACATGGGAGCTTGGAAGAGAAGTTCTTTCTTCTAAAGGCTTTCTCAAGGTACTCCCAGGTAGTGAAGAATGAAACTGGTAACTGAAATGTTCTAACAGCATTAAAATGCATAATAAACCAGCAAAGTTTCATATGAAGAGTCATCATCAAAGTTTTCAATTGTTTGTTATGATCTTGAAGCTTTTTGCTCGATATAGTCAGACACTGAGTTGCTGGAGAACATTCTCGTGTCAGACAGACAGGTCTTCAAAGAAAAGGAGGAGCAAGGGTATGAACGTACAAGGAAGGCCAAATTAATACGAGTGGAGACCTTGACAGGAATATTACTCAACAAACATGCACTGAGCATCTTCCACATGCCAGGCACTGGCAACCCACGTGCATTAAGATCTTTCATAACCAAACCCCGTGTCCCTCCCTGTGACCTCCCTCCATAACACCTTCACTAAATATCCAAATTCTACTTGTCACTTCAGAAACAGCTTTCCCTAGACATGACGCACCCCCCGATCTCTACATCGGAAACGCAGGTCACAAAAGGGCCTGGCCTGTTTGCAGAACAATGAGAAATTTGATGTATTCCAGAATATTAGTCCAGAACGCCCCTTTACCACCTCACCACCCGGCTTGCATGGCCTCTCCACATGGAGTTAATCCCTCCCTTCTCTGAGCATCATCAGCACTTAGTTCGTACATGCATTATAGGGTTCAAAGTGGCACATTGCGTTACATATCTCTCCGCCCCCCTCAAAAGCTCAGAAATACTGATACATGATTGAGTGGATACATGGGAGTATCTTTCCCCCTAAACCATGGTACATGTGAGAACAGTATCATTACACTGCTCATCTTTGTACCTTTCACTGCACTTGGCGTATTGTTTGGAACAAAATAGGTGCTCAGCGAGTATTAAACAGACGTGGTTGCATTCATCGAGATTGCTATTAATGATCACAAATTTGTCACATTCTACATGACATTTGGTACCTCTTGAAAACAGGCAAAATGATTCTTTAATAACATACAGACCTTACCAGACTTCAGGGCGGTGAGGAAATACACGTGGCGGACTACCACAGATAATGTGCTTAATTATTTAAAAATTAAAGCTCACCCTGGCTGGCGTAGCTAGGTGGATTGAGAGCGGGCTGCAAACCAAAGCATTGCAGGTTCAATTCCCAGTCAGGGCACATGCCTGGGTTGCAGGCCACGGCCCCCAGCAACCGCACATTGATGTTTCTCTCTCTCTCTCTCTTTCTCCCTCCCTTCCCTCTCTAAAAATAAATAAATAAAATCTTAAAAGAAATTAAACCTCACGTAGGATGTGTAACTGATAGAGCGTCAGATGTGAAAGGACAACTCAACTCCTGTTGGAAAAGGATCATTCATCTGGACCGTTTTGGTGAAGTAGAGTTACTAGTCTTGACCCTACAAAACCAGTGCTGATAATAAAAGCTACCACCTTTTAGTGATTTATCTTGTGCCAGATGCTTGCTCGGCCCTTTAGAATATTATCACACTAAATTCTCCCAATAGCCAAATGTGAAAAGAATTATTTTTATTGTTCCTATTCCATGTCTCCTTTTGGATATTAAGCTTCAGAGGGGGGACAATAACTTGCTCAGAGTTGTGGAGCCAGTAGGCCAAAAAGCTGGATTTGAATTTAGCTGGTGCTCCCAAAGTCCTAGCTCTAAGCTACTCTGCTGTATAAGGTAAAATGGGGATATCAGGTAATGCTTTTGGTTGAATCATAAAAGGGATCATCTATCAGATAGACTCCAGTCTCCTCATTTTACAAAGATAAAGCTGAGATCCAGAAAAATGAAGGAATACAGGGTCTTAGAATCTCATGACTGAAACAGACTCTAAAATTTAGCCAGACAACTTCTGACCTAACATGTTTTCAACAGCTTTATTGAGACATGACTCACAAAGCACAAAATCCACCCATTTAAACACACAGTTTTTAGAATATTCACAGAGTTGTGTATCAATCACCATCACCAAATTTTAGAACATTTCTATCATCCCCAAAAGAAACCCTGTGCCCAATATCAGCAAGCCCACGTTCCACCCCCAACCCCAGTCCTAAGCAACCACTACTTTGTCTCCATGATTTGCCGTTGGGAACATTTAATACAAATGGAGCCATACAACATGTGGCCTTAGGTGACTGGCTTGTTTCACTGAGCATAGCACCTGTTCCTGAATATCTAAAAGGCAGAAAATCAGTGGCAGCCACAAGAAACGGTGGGGTGACCACGTTTCCGCATGCAATCTTCATTAGCCCCACCCTGTATGCTACCCAAAATAAACATAAAACCTAAGTGATGGATTGAATTGTGCTTCTCCCCCCAAAATTCATTTGTTGTATGCCTAAAACCCAGCACCTCAGAAAGGGAGTTTATCTAGACATAGGGTCAGGAAAGAACGAATAAGATTAAAGCGAGATGCTTAGAACAGGCTCTAATTCGATATAACTGGCGTCCTCCCAAGGAAAGGAAGCTGCAAGCAGACGTGCACACAGGGAGGAGGATGACGACCCGGGAAGCTCCGAGTAATGACGCCACAAGCGGAGGAACTACAGGAAGCTACGAGAAGGGCCTGGAAACCATTCTCCTTGAGAACTCTCAGAAGGCACCCACCCGGCCAGCGCCTTCTAGCCTCTGGACTGCGAGGTAATGACTTCCTGCTGTTCAGACACCCAGCGTGTGCTATTTTGGAACAGCAGCCCTAGTAAACTAATACCGTGCTTAAACACAGTTTCTATGTATTTCCTCTCCCTGGCCAGGGCATTGAGTCTACCCTTCAGTCTCCTGTCTAGCCAAGATCGAAAACTCAACAGTTCTCTGAAATCAGACCCTGAGATTTTCACCTAACCCGATCTTCTTCCAGGGATATCCCCATTGCAGGCAACGGCACCATCATCCAAACACATAGGCCAGCCGGAATTCTGGGAAAGTCGTCATCGACTCCTCTCCTCCTCCGCACCCGCCCCACCCACTCACGTACATGAACACACGCACGTGCGTGAGCACACCGAGCTCTAGGCTCAGAGTTTCACAAGGGGACTCTAGTATGCTTTCGAAGACAAATAATGCCGACACTGTTTAGAAATATTCCAGGTCATTCAAATTCAAGCTGGCAATCTTCTTGACGAAGTCAGCACATTATTATCAGAACCTGAGAAATAAATAAAAGGAAATTATAAAGTCTCAGTAAGGAATATCTATATAAAGCATAATCAAGACATTAGGCTACATAATCGATGGCTATTTAAAAGAATAATATGTCATGGCCAAGTGCAAATCAGTTCAGCAATGCAGTTGGCTACCGCTCACTTGCTGGCCCAGGCAGGACGTTAATATACAAGGGAATAAGAATACGTCAGCAGGATCTGCCTGTAAAAACCCTGCATCCCCTGTTACTCGGTAGCCTAATCTACTTTCAATATATATGGATAT
Organism: Phyllostomus hastatus; assembly: GCF_019186645.2. Taxonomy (NCBI): domain Eukaryota; kingdom Metazoa; phylum Chordata; class Mammalia; order Chiroptera; family Phyllostomidae; genus Phyllostomus; species Phyllostomus hastatus. Next base: position 6,939,310 of record NW_025333709.1, read on the forward strand.
TTTTTCTTTTTTTTTTTTCAAGAATCATTTTAAGTTTCCTGGCTCTGGACACCATGCTTTTCTCATTTTTAAATACACTAACATTTTGGCAAACTTTATTCTATTGAAATGTCCATCTACATGGAACCTCTTGCCAGTATTAATGCAGAAAACACCCTCACTGCCAATGTTTAATGGAGGTAGCCAATTATGTAATAGTCAAAAACAACCTTTCCTGCTCGTGAATTTGAAATTAAAAGCCCCTAACCCACTTACCAGTGAAAAATGTCCTGGAAAAATTCTTTAAGCTCTGAAATTTAACCTATGTCACTATGTCACTATTACGTCACTACTCTATGTCACTACTGTGATCATCTATTCCTGTGTAACAAAATATCGCTCAAATAAAATTTTTTTAAAGATTTTATTTATTTATTTTTTAGAGAGGGAAGGGAGGGAGAAAGAGAGAGAGAGAGAGAGAAACATCAGTGTGCGGTTGCTGGGGTTTGTGGCCTGCAAACCAGGCATGTGCCCTGACTGGGAATCGAACCTGCGACACTTCAAATAAAAATTTCTATCATTATCTTTTGTGGTCCTGTGAGTTGACTGGGCCTCGCTGGTCGGTCCTCCTGTTGGGTTCCTCACGTGCTTGCAGCTACCTGACAGTTGACCTATACCGATCTACATAAAGTCTCGCCTTGGTTGCAGGTGCAAGATGGCTTGTTCACATGGCTAGTAACTGATGCAGGTTGTTGGCAGGGAAGTCAGTGGGGCTGTTGACCAGGATACTCTTTGCAACTCAGAGAGTCGCACAGTCAGAGAGGTAAGCCCAGGGACTTTTCCCAGGCAGAGCAGCCGAGGACTGACTGGAACAGCCCACAGTCAGCTCCGTTCCCTCCTCTGCAGCATACAGACACATCACTGGGAGCCCTTTAAACTCATGGAAAGATGCTATGCCATTTAGAGACCTGGGTCTCGGTCCTGTGTGGAGACGCCCCTGGAACACTGCTCTGACATCCTCGGGCGCTCTGTGAGCGCTCGGCTTTGAGCTGGACAAGTGCGGATTCCAAGCTGGCGGATTTTACAACTTTCCTAACCTCCTCTTTAAAACAAAGGCAGCATTATATAAGTTGCAAACTTGTGGTGAGATTTTTGAAAGGTTAATGTGTGTGAAGTACTTTGTATACTGCCTGATATGAGGTCGGAGAATTAGTGAATTGGAATTATCATCATTACCATTAATATCATCACTGTTTTGCAGAGGGGAAAAAAGGACGGTATTCAGAAAAAACTAGTGATTTTCACATTTTAAACATGTATAGCCTAAGATTCCATATTATTCCTCTTTTTTATCTACTGTGGGTTCCATTTTCATATAAAAAGTCAAATGAAACTATTTCATTTACACTCCATCAGTTAGCTTACTGTATGAACATATTTCTAGTCTGTGTATGGTTAAAAAGAAAGTGTTAGACTCTGTAGACTGTGTGCGTGAGCACAGGGAAAGAATTGGAAAAACATATACCAATATGTTAAGACTGACCATCTTTAGATGGTAATATTAATCAAAGCTTTATCATTTCTCCCACATTCCAATGAGCTTATAACAAGCTTTACTCTGAAACTCAAAAGAAAAAAGAATGCAGTGTACTTCCATGTATGTCAGACATCTTGACCAGAAAATAGAAAATAAATAGAATATAAAACTCTTTTTTTTCCTGCTGCCCTGACGAGCCTATAAAAAATGGAATCTAGCATTTCTGTGACTAAAATGAGCATTCACTTATTTGCCCTCATTTCTACACTTACAGTTAATAGAGACCTGCCATGTCCTTGGCACTCTGGCAGACTGGAGAAACTGAGACAAAATGAAACCCTTATCCTTCTTTAAAAACCCCAGTCGCTACTGGAGCCACGGCGTCTGTCAACACCGTGGTGCACCCTCCCCCGCCAGCCCTCCCTAACGGTGTCTTCCTTGTGTTGCCCCCACCGTGTGCCTGCCCTCTGCCACAGCTCTCACTGCAGTGAGCCGTGTCTGAGGAACCTGGGAAGGTGTTCTTGTCCCCAGAGAAGCACCCGTGTGCTCCTTGGAGAAGGGGGTTGACCCCTCTCCACCGCCCTTCACTCAGATTCATTTACTAGCACTAGTGGGTGCCACATCATTACCTGTTGTATTACATGTTGCTTAATCCTTTTATTTCACAAAGTAACTCAAACCAAGGCAGGCGTGTGGGTTGGCTCAAGTCACACAGCAGAACCAGAATCTCAGCTTCTTCCTCCCCAGCAAGTACCACTGTGTTCCTCCGGTCAATGCTATGGCCAGCCAGGAGACGCCCCACAGGTAGGCAGTGGGATGCGAGGAACCAGGTTCACATGCCTGTCACGGGATCAAAGACAAGGTCTCTGAGGTCCCTGCTGCACAACTGCCTTCTCCACCACAAGCTCTACCTGGTAGCAAGGCCCCACGGGGCAGGGCCTGGCCTCCCCAGGTGAGGTAGTTTTACAGCTGGAAGTCCCAATGACACTAATACAGCTTGGAAGTGTCATAGCAGAAAAATGCTGAGCTCAGGGCTAAGCAGGCCTGGAACTGAGTTGTATTTCTTCTGCTCACCAGCTGTTTAACATGGGGTAAGTCATTTTTCTTCCCTGAGTCTGTTTTCTCCTCTGCTACCTGGGAGTTATAGCACCTGCCTGGAAGGCACAGCGTGGGCGACCAGTAAAGGAGGCTGGTCTGCGTTATTCATGTTTTTGACAATGACACAGTACCCTGGTTGCCCCAAAACTTAACTTCCCTGTCACACCAAGTATCTACCCACATCATCTGCCCTGAGGATGAGGCTCTGTGGCCTGAACTCCATGCTACCTGGAGTAATAAATAAGCAACAGTAATAAGACATTTTCCTGGAATTCTTAAGGAACCACCTTTGGGGTTAGGTCATAGGTGTCCGTGGTGGGTAACTCTGCACCTCGGAGATCCATGGCTACTTGGGCTCCTACACACTCTCCTTGCCTCTTCCCTAGACTCCCTGTTTGCTATGTATTTGCTTGGAGGAGACATTCACATAAGACAGTTCATCAAAAAGTAGTGTATTAATCAGAGTCCCCATTTTTACGTATGCTAGGTGCCCAGAGAAGAGAACCATTAGTAGGATCTAGAACTGCTCAGCATCTCCTGAAAAGAGATGATGTTTCAGCTGCCCTTAAAGAAGGGGTACATCTAGGACCCAGGGGCTGGACCACTCACGCATTTAGCTCTAGGCGACATCGAAGGGATTCAGCACACACACTGCAGAGAAGCTGCGTGGTGTTGTGTGAAGCGTGGGTGTGAGAATAGATGGGTGCCGTTCGACTGCAACGAGGCCCCGGTTCCCGCCCCGCCCCGTACCCACTCTCTGTGCCACTCGGCTTTGCCGTGCTGTCTCACTCTCAGCTCGCCTGGACATGCTCGCCTGGCAATGACAGGGCCATGAGAGAGCAAAGCCCAGAGCGCAAGGCTGTTTCAAGACACTACTTGTGTCAGGTTTGCTAACCACCCTTTGGCCAAAACAAGTCACCCGGGCAAGTCTACCCGCAAAGGGCCAGGCAGAAGAGTGGCAGGACTGAAAGAGCCCCCAGACTTGCATGCGATGGCTCAGAGAAGGGCATGAGAACTAGGGCAGCCCCCGTGGCCTGCCAGCTCCTGTCTTTCTGCCCAGCCAACTCCCACCCCATCTGCACAGCAGAGATTAAGGGAAGGGCACAGGGGGGGCCCCTACGACCTTGTCGGGAGTCCTGGCTCTGCTCCCTCTCTCACTGTGACTTGAACAGGCCACTGCACTTTTCTTGTCCTCCTGTATTTCCCTCCTGAGGGGAGGGGTAGCACTGCAAATCCTTGCTCTTAGCTCTTCCCATGTTGAGTTTTAGCCTAGTGCTGTTTTATTTAAGAAGAGCTTGTTGAACATGGGACACTCCACCAAGTGGTTCTGCGTGGCCTACTAATGAAGTCCAAACTTCTTAACTACACATTCAAAGGCCCTCTGTGATCTGAGAACTTTCTAACCCCTAGGCTACCTACATTCTGCTTTGCACTGGAGCTATCTCTGCAGCAATCTTATCTTGAGTATTCTACTGAACTTCTGAAGGACAGGACTGGAGTTATGCGGCATTCATCAGAAGACCCAGCTCACCATTGCAGTTTCCTCAAATATTTCTGGCCTGGGGGTGAGATAAAGCATCAAACAATGCCAAGACTTCGCTAAAGACAATCATCGCTGCACTGCAGAGAGCACTGGGTGGGATTCAGAAGAGCTAGTTCTGCACATTAACTCTGCTTCTTGCTGCTGAGTGAACTTGGGACAATTGTTTATTCCTCCCAAGTGCCAATATTTGTGTCTGGTACATAAAAATGATAATATCAACTTCCCTGGTTATTGAGGGGGGAGGGTGTGAAATGAAATTGCAAATAGAAAGGAAAAGATGCAGTACAGCTAGAAAGAAATGTTACAAGAAATACTATTCAAACCAGAGCCTTTGAATAACCCAGGGCCGTCACCAGCAGACCTATGACAATGCGGAGTTTAACAGGGCTTTCTCCCCACTAAAGCCAGTTAAGTTAGTTTCATTTTGCAAAACTAAATGAAAGTCACCTTTTACTCTAACAAATTGTGAATCTTAAAGCTAGAGGTAACATCATGGAGTCAAAGACTTTTTTTTTAAACTAAAATAGAGTCAAAGACATTAGGTGAGATAAATAAATGGCTTTTTAAGAAGTAAAATGTAAGAGGTAATAAGGCATCGGGACACCAATTTTACAGCAAGACCGCTATGAACCATGGAGGCAAAGTGATTTGCACAAGCTAACAAGTTATGGGTCAGATATTATACACAATACCTGAGGAGGGAAGAGAAATGGACCTATACCACACACATGCACAGAGCTGTGTTTAGTTACAGATCACGGGGACACCTTCTGTGACTGTTCCAGGCTGCCCAGATGCAAATTTCTCAAAGAACAGTGTTGAGAGGCAAAGGGAGCTTTCACTAAGGGCAAACCCAGCCAAGAACATCCCGTATGAAAACTTAGTAACCAACACAATCTGGCACCATGGCAGAAATGAGCGTGTTTGCCTTTTTCTAGCGCAGAATCAAGCTCACCAGCAGTCCAGGCCTGTTCCTGCACTGGAGGCCCTGAGCTCAGTTGTGAGACCATCTGTCTCACCCGATGAGCCTTTCGCTGCTCCGGGGAGGACGGCACGTGCTGGGAAAAGAGGAGGAGGTGCTGGGCGCAGTGGGAAGCTCCGCTTTCTGCCCTAGGGCACTTTCTTGTTCAGGTTTTTCAGGTATCTTGTTGGAATCTGCCCTATTTCCTCCTGCGGTCTCCTCCTAACTGCCCCTGAAATCCTTGCCAGCAAAGGAGGGGTGGTCCTGAAGGGTCCAGTCGTCCTGCTTAATGGCCATTCACCTTAAAGCTTAAACTAGAGCTACTTCCCCAGACGTGGCGGCCTTTCTGTTTGAGGGTGCACTCAGCCCTGCCAGGAAGCAGAAGAAGTGGCCTCCTTTCTGGGGATAAGAGACATAAGCCGACTCTCTGGTCAGGAAATGTTGCCCTTTTCTGTCTGAACTTCTTTCGTTCAATACTTACAACTTCAGTCTGGTTTCTTTTGAGAATCCCACCAAAGAATATCCTGGGGAGAAGATTCCCTTGAAACACTGTTAAGACATCTTTAGTAGTCATCTGACAGCAGCCTCACTTTTCAGATAGGAATTCAGAGGACCGGAAAGATGAAGGAACTTGCCCCAGGTCACACAACAAGTTAGCAGCCAAGAAAACACAAACACCAGGTTCTCACCACCCGTGGTCCAGCTCACTTCCCACTAGGTCGTACTCAACTCCTCAGCTGCTTAGGAATGTCCCAGCAAGGGTTGTTGGGGTGCATCAGCCCCCTCCCCGGGCTTGACACTGGAGGGAAAGAAATGAGTAGGAAGTGATTTCCACTCTGAATTTCTCTCTGTCTACATAGAGAGGCACAGTCTTAAAACAAAGGCGAAATAATCCGATGGGATGAATGTTTCGGTGAAGGCTTGCACATGTGCTAGGGAAGGACAGAAGAGGGAAGTCCCTCTGGGAAGACGGGGTTGGGAAGGCCTCTCCAAAGAGATGATAGTTAAGCTGACTCTCAAAGAAAGTGTGATGGGACAAGACAATGAAGGAATACGTGGACCGTTCAAAGTCAAATTCCGAGAAGCCTGAGAAGGGCCGAGACCCTCCGTTGGCTGTCTCTAGAGAACAGACTGGTGGGAGGTACTAGAGAACAGGCCAGAACAGATCCCAGGTGACCTTGTACCTCAATGATAGAGGACAACGATTTTACCTAGTGGGCTATGGGATGTACACTAATTTGATAGGGCTGCTGTAACACAAACTGGGGGGTGGCAAGAAGCTTAAATGACAGAAATTTATTGTCTCTCAGCTCTGGAGGCTGGAAGGCTGAGACCCATGTTTCTGTAGGGTTAGTTTCTTCTGAGGGCTGTGCCATGCCTACCCCCTTGCTTCTGATGGTTTGGTGGCGGTCCAAGTGGAGAGGTTCATGGGCGGTTGGAAGTACAAGAAAGAACGGGGTTTTCTTGCCTCAGCTGTTTCAAAGACCTACTATGTGGATGACAGTCTGCTGGAGTCTGAGAATCAAACATGAATCACAGCAGATTCTGGATTGCATAACTAACCCCCCAACTCTGTTTCCTTCCTCCTTAACAAAAATCCCTGATTTTGTTCACGTTAAGCCTCCCATGTGCTCAAGGAAGAGGGTTCGAGGCCAGGCCCAAGGAATGAATATTGATCAGTCCCAGCCAACAGAGACAATTCTATTTCTCTTGACAGGGCTCAGTTTAGGCATGGCCATGTGGTGTGCCCTGGACAGAGAACCCCAAAGAGGAAGTCTATAGGGGGCACCTGTAAAAGGTTTTCCTCCCTGATAAAAAGAGATGGGTAGTCCTGGCTGGCGTAGCTCAGTGGATTGAGCGCGGGCTGTGAACCAAAGCATCGCAGGTTTGATTCCCAGTTAGGGTACATGCCTGGGTTGCAGGCCATGACCCCCAGCAACTGCATATTGATGTTTCTTTCTCTCTCTCTCTTTCTCCCTCCCTTCCCTCTCTAAAAATAAACAAATAAAATCTTTTTTTAAAAGTTAAAAAAAGGAGATGGGTAAAGAAAAACACCCTCACAGATAAATCCAGTTTTGGATTGGGTATGTTTTACCTGGGTACCCCTTGACCCAGTCAAACTGACACATAAAATTAGCCACATGGCTTCTTTGAAACACATTCTCCATCTCCTGAGCATTTAGTCATATCCCATGACTGATACAGCAATACCAATCTCGGCTGCATTAGCCACAAGACCATCACCTTTCTGAGAGCATACTGACTTAACCCTTATTCTTAGTGTCAGTGGCTGCCCTGAACCGTCACTAGGTGAGGAATTTCATTCTGACAGCTGTCCTCCAGGAAGACCGACCCACCAAAGTAACAAGCCCTCATCTTCATTGCTGCATGTCCAGCCTCCTCTCGGGTACTGAATGTTAGCCAAGCATCAGAGTCACACTTTACGGAAAAACTGCCAATCATCTCAGGCTCTCCTGCAGAAACAACAAAAAGAGATGCTGTTAGCATTTTTGTCTCCTTATCTTGGTTTGCCCACTGTGTAGGTATTCTATTTTCCCTGTGGCCCATGATGCCGTCGCAAGCTATGGATGGTGGAGCATGTTTCAGGCTTTTCAGGCTGCAGGTTTCCAACAAGTGTTATCTGGTAATGTTCCATAAGACATCAGGAAATGGTCTAAAGCAAAATAAGGAAAGTAGCAATGAGGAGCCTCTCTTGTTCTATACACTTGGAAAACCTTATACAGGCTTCTTTACTTGCATGTTTATTTACCTCTACACATGCCCGAGCCTTCAATAATAAACACACATTAAATACTATGAATGGTATCTAGCATATATTAAATGTTAACTACTTTATCAGTCAGATGGGCCAGGTTGTGCTGCTATAACAAACAACTCCAAAATCTCAGTGGCTGACAATAACAAAAAATTACTTTCTTATCCATCCTACATGTCTCTCACACGTTGATTTTGGAGTTGGAGTCATCTACACTTCCATAATGCTGCCAGGCACAGAGAAAATCAAACTGAAGAGGTGAGCACTAGCAATGACACATGCCACTTCTATGCATGTTTCACTGGCTCAAGCAAGTCATGTGTCTGCACCTAACTCCAACGGCAGGAGAAATTCATTCTTTCGGCATGCCCAGAAATGGAGAGAGATGGGGTGTGGATGAGCGCTTATGTTAGCAATCGTCTATACATCTGTTTTCTGTTGCTATCATTATTTTTGTTGTTACCCATATCAATACAGTTTTCAAGAATCGAGCCACATGTTTTCAAAATTACTCAGCAAAGGACCAGTTTCTCTTAGAACACCAACCGGTAAGGAATGCAGGCTGGGTAACGCTCACTCGGGGTGACTCCGGTGTTACCCCACTGCTCCATCCCTCTGCTGCTGCTTGGGTCACACAGCAGGTCCTGAATTCTCTGCCCTGTGCCCTGACTCGAGGCCTGAGAATTTAGGGGCCATCCAGCCTCTCCTCTTAGGACTTTGGGTCTTTGCCCGCCAACCAGTTTCCAACCTTGTCCCTCTCCGTTCTACCTCAGCACGTATCCTGCTCTCTGGTTCCGCTGCCACCTCCTCGCAGCACCTCCCATCCCACCCTCCCCCCACACATGCATGCCCACCTCCACAAGCCCTGACTCCAACATCAGTTAAGGAAAACAGAGACACATTTGGAGAAGCAGCCAGCAGCAAAGCTCTTCTTGCTGTGCGTACTTATGGGGGATCACCCAAAGAGAATTTAATGTATCTTCAACATTTTTTCGTATTCCAGTCATTTCCTGGAATAATAATTAGGTCCCCACGGTGTGGGGGAAGACGGAGTTTGTGTCCCTCATTTCTCCCCGTGCGGTTGGCCATTGCGGGTGGGAACGTTGGAGCAAATGACTATGAAGGCACGATGCTGGCCCACCTAAAATTTGTGTTATGAACCGCGTTGCATAAGCTGTTAGAGAAAATAAGTTATATTCTCAGGAACAGATTCCAGTGAATCAGCTCATTTTAGCCTCGCATCTTCATCTGTCTCTAAAGTGGCTTATTTAAATTTTAATAGAAAATGTTCGATGTGGGGCTCCAATGGAGGGGATGAAAATAACACTGTTCATCCCCAAGATAAAACTGTGTCAGGATCAAAAGGGAAAAAAAAGGGAGAAAAATGTGATGCTAATTTCTTGAAAACAAACCTCCTATGTCCCATTTTGTAGGGACTGGACAAAGCAATATAAAGTCTATTGTATTGAACAAAAGCAAAGATGGTACATTGAGAGACTAACTGTCCCTTTTTATTTGGCTCTTTAAAAAATCATTCAAAGAAGAAAAGTGCCCTTGGGGGGAAGTGAGAAAAGCTTGCAAAAGAAACTTTTGCCACCTCCATGGAGTCATTGCAGGGGCAAAAATAGGAGAAAGCATAGGGAAGGAGGAAGATCTTTCCTGGGCTTGGAAGTAAAAAACTCGGGTTCAAATACTGCCTTTGCCACTTACCAGCTGTGTGATATTGGGTAAGTACATTAGCAGTGACGGAGTATACATTATTACCTCCAATGAGGAGAATAGTAATTGCTACTTCATGGTGCTGTCACAGGAGGAAGACAAGATGCCTTACCCAGCCCATCCTCCCCCAGGGCACCGTATCTCAATGACCTTCACACTCTCCAGACCAGGAGTTGGGCGGCCATAGCTCCAAGGCCAAATCCGGCCTGCTTCCCACATTTCGGCACTAGTTCATCCGCACGGAACCACGCCCCTTTGTTTACTGTTCTCGGTGTCTACTTTTACACGACCGCAGACAGAGACCTCAGGACGGTAAAGCCTAGAATATTTATCTGGCTTTTGCTGAAAACGTGTGCCACTTCTTCCTCTAGGTAGTTGAGGAATGTGAGAGTCATCTCAAGCAAACCATCAATCTCTGCGTCCAATTAGTCACCATGTCCTGTGCATCCTGCCTCCAAATGTCTCCTGAATCTGTGCACAGCTCCATCTCCAGAGCCACCACCGCATCCAAGCCACCACCATGACTGCATGAGTGTCCTAGGAGCACTCCCAGCATCCACTCTTTCTCTGCTTTCCTGCTCATGCTATCAACACACACACACACACACACACACACACACACACACAACTCTTCAAACAGCGGCCTGAGTGAGCTTTTTAAAATGCTTTTCATGCCAACCCTCTGCATAGAACCACCTAGAGGATCCCCACTGCTCTTAGGATAAAGATCAAAATCCTGACAGAGGCCCTGAGCCTGGGTAACCCGCCTCCTCACCGCCTTTGATTTTAGGACATCCCTCTACCACTGTCCTGGGGGCACACTGGCCTTCTTTCCGCTTTTCTATTGAAAGGAAGCCTGCTTTGTCTTGCCTAAAGGACTACACATAGAATGACTCCTGGTGTAGGAAGAGACTTCCCCTCCCATCCTTCACCCTTGTGCCCGCATGTCTCCTACTCATCCTACAGGCCACAGCATAATTGTCACCTGCTCAGGTACAACTACCCTGACTTCCAGCCCCATCCTCACACCAGGCAACATCAGGATGCCTTGATTTTGATTTACACTTAATTTTTGCCTATCAATGCTTATTTAATAGCCCCCCTCCCAAGAATGTAAGCTCTTAGGAGTGGGATAAGCCAGGCACATGGTCATGGCTGTCTCTCCAGTATGCAGCATAGCCCTTTGCACACAGCAGAGTGGGGTCATGGTCACGAGTGGACGTCACTGCCAAACTGGCTGAACTGAAACCCCTCACTGCTTCCCAGCTCCGTGGCCAAACCACGGAACCTTGTTGTGTCTTAGTCTCTGCCTGTTTTAAACGGGGATGAGGGAACATATTGTAGCAGTCAGTATGTGGTAGCATGTTGTGAGGATGAGACTATTTAATATATAGAAAATGGAACAGTGCTGGTTACATGCTAAACTACATGAGTGTTTGCTCTTCTGACCAGAGCAGGTGCTCAATAAAAATGGCAGAATGATTATTTGTTCCAAGGGAGCGTGTTTTTAGAGCTTGGTATTTCTTCTGAAGTTCATATTCATCATGCTCCAGTAACTCTAGATCCTTGACTTTCCAAAGTTCCATCTGTATTGCGCTCCCTATTTGCTTTTGCACATCATCCCCAGTCTTTCCAGTGAGTTGCATTCATTGGTTACAACTCTTTGCAAATACTACTTTCACCCTCAACAAGTTGTTTCATCTGCTCCCAGACAACCAACAAAAAATGAACCTCCTTTTCCTCTGTGCTATAATGAGATAGATAGATAGATAGATAAAATGATAGATAGATAGATATACATACTATATATATATATATATAGTGTGTGTGTGTGTATATATATATATACATATGAAGAGTGTACATATTTTATACACATACACACACACACTTTCAGTCATTTTTTTTCTAAACAGGGACCATGATGATCAAGATTGTCAGCACCTTGCCATTTCCCCAAAACATAGTGTTTATACCTTCGGTACATCACCCATGCCATTTGATTTCCATGTTGTTAGTAATCTACTTGTATCTTCTCCAGGAAGTTTCGACCTTTGAAAGGGCAGGGACCACAGCCTACTCAACTTAGAATGGCCCAAAATGCTTTGGCCTCTTCTTTGAAGGCAGTAGGTGCTCGAAAAATGGGTAACAGTTTGTTACCGGTGGTCGAATCCATTTTTGTGTCAGCAGCACCTACTGCAATATTGTAGGCTTTGGAGCAAGTGTTTGTGGAACTGTGCCACACTACAGAGGTATCGTTGGCACTGGCCCCCTGATTTCTCAATTTAAACTTCAAGGATCGGCAGCAGTGCAGCCCAATGCAAGATGGACAGGGGTTGTCCATTTGTTGAGCCAGAGGGACAGGCAAGGAGTGTGCTCCTGAAGGCCAAAGCAGCCATGAGTCGGGGAGACCCACTGCAGAAATGCACAGAGCCTGCCAACTAGAGAGGGCGGTGAGATTTTCAGGGCCCCTCTAAGGTCACATGGAAGCCCTGGTCTTTGAGCATCTTAGGGCTTGCCTTCAGTGAGATATTACTATACATTGTAATGCTCACCATTGGCATGTTTCGTTTCTTAGGAAACCTTATGGTCTTCCTACGTGCAAACACTGGGGCCCATCATGTGTAGTACATGCGGCTAGGGGCTAAAGATGCAGCACTGAAGGAGAGGCTGCCTTTCAAGGAGCTTGCGGCCTAAAAGGGGAACGAGAGAGAAAGACAGAGATGGAGAGAGAAAAGCCAGGAAGCCACAGAATCACACACACACAAAAAGAATAGAAGAAGTCACTGTGCATAGAAAATTGCTTGTAGAGACTGTTGGGTGAAAACAGAATGTTGCAAAATAGGTTTTGAAATATTTTTTGTTTATCTATGCTTTTGTAGAAGAAATCACACTATGGCAATGCACGTGTGTGTGCACATACACCAACACGTTAGTTTGAATAATAAGCATGACCTAAAAAAATAAATTTTTTATTTTGAAATACGTGTCGATTCCCATGCAATTGTAAGAGATAATGCAGAGAGATCCTGTATGTACCTTTTACCCAGTTTACCCCACTGGTCGCATTCTCCAAGATTCTAGCACAATATCCCAAGTACAATATTGGTGTTGACACAGGTGGGACATGAGACACTTCTATCAGGACAGGGATGCCTCCTGTTGTAAATGCCTTATTTTTTGCAAATTAATAAAATATAACTCTCAGGAACAAGTTTAAGAGCTCACTGGTGCCAGAAAACAAAGAATTCATTAAGATTAGGTACTTTTTCAATTTTCACATCTATTAAACCCTACTACTCCCACTAGTTATTGATTTGAGGGAGTGAAGACTTGGGGAGTTCGGGTGGTGTCTGCCCCTCTGCGGCTGCCCAGCTTGTGCAGACTCTTCCTTTTCTGGAAATAAGAAGAGTGGGAGCAGGGTGGAGTCTCCAGGGATGGAAGCCAAAAGGTGACAGGTGTTCACTCCACTCCCTGGTATCAAAGTTCCAGCAAAAGACCTACACGTGACCAGGTGACACTCACGGCCCCCCACCCCCAGGACTCTGAACCTTGAAAGAGTGACTTAGAGGCACAGGAGTGATGGAGATTATGTGTGACAAAAGGCTGATTCCGTAATTCAGGGGTGTAGTGGTAAGTGTCCAGGTCAGAGACGCCCGAGTGGGCATCCCAGGCAACAGGGTCTGCAGTGGACTGGTGGCCAGCCTTTGCCTCCTTCCGTTTCTGTCCATTTTCCAAGGCTTCCCATCAATTCCGTGAGCTTTCCCACCTAGCCTGCTGTCTAATTTATTTTCTGCTTAAATAAGCCAGAGCTTCTCTTTGTGGTTTGCAAACCAGAACACTGAGAGGGATAGGTAACCACTAGGTACAATTAACTCTTTTCCTGTTATCTCTGCAATTGTCAGAACAATCCTATTAAGTGGGCCGTATTCCAGGGTGGAACTATTTTTTCTATGGTTCTAAATGTTAAAAGTGCATAAATGGCAAAGGTCTTCTAACTAATGGGATTTTTAATGATCATCCATTTATTCAATCACCCCCTAATAATGCATGAGTTTGTCGCGTCGCATTGTGCGTGGGGACAGTGCGGTCTGATGGGCTGAAAATACCTGCTGTGTGACGTCTCAGCGGCTCTCTGCACAAGCCGTGGGAGTTCTTGGCCATTTATACAATTTGCTATGGAACCTCCTCTGAAACAATGAATTACAACTGTGTAAATAGACATCCAATTTCTAAATCTCCATAATCATAGCATTTTTAAAAAGCCAAAACAATATCCCAAAAGAACGTACCCAGAAAATATTGAGGCTGAATCGAGTGAGCCTCTCTCTGCATGATTAGTTTGCTCTTTTCCCATTGATAAACCTAAACTCCAGAAGCAGCCCTACCATGATATACATCAAATCCCAGACATTCTGAACAAACGCCTCCTCTGTTTCTGTTTGACAGCTGAGGAAGCTGAGGCTCAGGTGGGCTCCGTAACTCATGTCTAAGATGCCACGCCAGCAAATGAGACACAGTGCTTGCATTCATATTTTCTACCTCTTTGCCTCCCTAAAGGTAATTTAATTTGTGCAGATCTAACTTCTAATTCACTGCCTCTTTCTTTGGGTGTGTTTGCAAAGAGCTTGGACGAACACAGAGCACACAGCAATGGACACCTGTCAGCTGTCAGTTCGCCATTATGATCCATCCTTTCTTTAACCCAACCATTAGATTTTCATTTCAATAATTATATTTTTATCCCGAGGAGTTCCCTTTCATTTTTTAAAATCAAATCTGTTAACTAATGATTGATAGCCTCTTTCTCCTTGTTATTTTTATTCTATCTTTTCCTTCTTCAAGCACGATATTCTTAGGCAGTATATCTTCTCTATCAAATAACCCCAACACCCAAGGACCTCTGGGGTCAGAGCCTGTTGGTTTTGTTTCTGCTGACCATCCCTCACAATGGCCTGCTTGCGTGCAATTTGGTTGCTTTCCGTGAGTTTACATTTGGCTGACGTTAACCTGTGGGCATCCTGAAGGCTCCTAGTTGAAGATGCTGATGCCCTTAGCAATCTGCATGTGGTGTCTCTGGACCCCAGGGACTGCTCTCAAGATAGGGCCACTTTAACTTGTTGCCTTTGTTTTCCCTGAAGGCACGAGGGATACCAAATGATACTAGGTCCGCAGGGGAAAAGGCCTGGAGTGGAGCTAACAAACTGCAGGGAAGACAAGTGTTGTTATCAGTTAAATTCCACCCAGAGTCAGTTGCAGGCAGTTGTCTGTCGGTGTTTTACTGCAGTTTTCTACATTGCGTAGAAGTTTCAGCAGTCATGGTTTACGAAGGGATTGCAAGTGCTGTTGCACGAGCCCCGGATCCATTTTCTCACAGTCTATGCGATCAAAAACCCTCCAAGCTTCAGGCACCTGGTTGTGTTGTCTTACCCAGGATTACTCTGCTTTCATGATTACTCACCTCTCTGGTTCCAGCTTATGGCTTGCAAATTTGCAGTTTTGTTATTTTCAGAAACTCCTCACTTGTGGGCTCAGCAATGCACTGGCAAGTGTGTGTGTATGAGGGTGTGTGGGTGTTGCTTTTGTTTTTGTGTTGACTTAACGCATAGGTATTTCATGGCAGAAAAGCTCTCCAGGCCATCTTGTCTACCACGTGGCTGGAAGCGGAAGTTCACACAAACTTCAGAGATGACTGTGACTATAATGACTGGCTCCAGGCCAAACCAGCCTGAGCAGAAGACAACAGCGTGCACACGTTCGTCCCTTGTGCTCCCAGCCCTCTCAGATGCCCCCGAAACAGTCCCGACAAGCCCCAAGAGGATGTCGCACAGGTGCTCTGAGAATTACCTGACTCTCACCTTTTGTTCTCGTCCTCTCTGGATCACGGTGCTGGTCATCAAAGACACGAAGGTGACCACTCTGTCCCTCTTGTCCACCGAAGAACCCTCTGTGCCTGCTCCCCACTGCTGCCTGCTGCCGCCCAAGGCTCAGGACGCTGACTTCATGGCTGAGAATGCCAATGCCAAGGGTCACAGCCCCATCTCACCTATCCAGCCAGTGCACTCTTGTGACCCAGGCCACCATTCCAAGGCTATTGGCATCATGGTCCTCAGTCTCTTCAGCAATCACAGAAAAAACCATCTCTTTATGTTAGTAGTGAGGGCCAAGGTTAAAGACATTCATTATCCTTGTGAGTAACCTTTGCCAAGAGCACCAGGCACTGTGTGCTCTCTATACACACATTACCTCACTCACCCCGTGAAAGTCCTGTTGTCTCCACCCGGGGTCTCCCGACCAGATGAAGGTGTCTCCCGCTTACTTTGTCCAAATGCGCATTTAAACCACGGTTGAGAATGCTGACTCTGGAGCATCACCAGCTTCAAATTTGTGTTCTGCTGCTCACTAGATGCGTGCCTTTACACACACGACCTCACCTGTCTCACAGGCTCAGTTTTCCCACCTGTGAAATGGAGCCGATCAGAGGGCATGCCCCGTAGGGTTGTCATGAGCATCGGAGAAGTGAATCACTGTGGAATGTTTGGCTCCGTGCCCAGGACATTGCAAATGCCACACACATATGAGACATTTTTCATGTTTGGATATGATTGTGGATATCAACGTAAAAGGGCAGATTTTGCTCATTGTGACGTTTTCATTGAATGGTTACTAAAGGTATAGTTAGGGTGGCAATATGAACCCTAAAAGGTGGGGGCGCAGACTCACAAAGATTATAAACTACTGGCCTGAGGAGAGCCATGCCCACCACACAGGGCTGTTGGGGGGATTAGACGACAATGGCACTGGGTCGTCACAGTCCAGGGAGGTCCCAGTCCCCTTCCATGGAGGCCAAAGCCAGCAGAACCAGACCGGGTGGGCTCTGGAGCTTGTGTGACAGCTATAGGGGAGGGGCTCTGACAAATCTCTTCCCAGACCCTGGATCAAGGGTTGAACAGGCCAGACCTGCCTGCATGTGGAGAGTTCTAATAGTGTTGCGAAAGGTTAAACCACACAAAGCCAACAATTCCTATGCCCAGCATCCCACAAGGAGTGATAGGGGAATGGCTCTCAGGAATCTCTCAGGGCTTCTGAGTCAAAAAAAAAAAAAGATACAGCCCTGGCTGGTGTAGCTCAGTGAATTGAGCGTGGACTGCAAACCAAAGTATCGCAGGTTCGATTCCCAGTCAGGGCACATACCTGGGTTGCAGGCTACGGCCCCCAGCAACTGCACATTGATGTCTCTCTCTCTCTCTCTCTTTCTCCCTCCCTTCCCTCTGTAAAAAATAAATAAATAAATCTTTAAAAAAGATACATATTAAAATAGCATACAAGAGAAGAACAAAGGGAGGCCAAATGAATGGCATAGACTTGAAGACACATCAGGGAGGCTATATTTATATTCTACATCAATATCCACATCTCTGCCACATCTATATTTAATTCTGTGCTTTCATCAATAATCTCATCCTCTCCATGTAATTAGGAGTCGTCTTACTCAGACTTGACAAGCAACATGAAATTCAGGGATGGCCCTAAAACACAAAAACCCACAGTGATAATTGCCTATTTTCCATCTTCTCTCTTTCTCCCTGTTCACACTGCTTGGCTTTTCTCTGTCTCGGGATATGGAGTCCTCATTTATACTCATCAAAATGTGTTAATGAGAACTTCACAGAAAGGAAAAATGAGGAAAGTGAAAAGGGAAAAGGAGAAAAAGACACATCAAGGGAGGTTAGGTTCTAGTTAATAAGCAAGAGAGCAAAGTTGGGCAAACACAAAGTTGTAACGTTTGGCCGTGACCACATTGTTCATTTACTAAAGATGCTTATCATACCTTCCCTGGTTCCTGTGAGTCTAAAGAAAATTCTTTAGTGGCATGAATTTGTTTTTAATTAAGTAAATTTATTTTGAATATTTACTGGACAGGAGATACGTAGTCAGATGTGTTGAAAAACATGAAGCTCAAAAATAGGTCTTCTTTCTGCGCAGGTCCATTTGGGTCAACCATAGTCACCCTCCAAGGTTCCTGTGTATACAATGCTTGGCATATAGTAGGTACTCAACAATGACTTGTTTAGGGAATAAATAGGTCTCCCTAGATACCCAAACATAGTCAAGTCACCCCATCATACCAGTGGGCAGGGTCATGCCTCTTTGTTTAAACACACTCAACCCAGCCAAACCATGACCATTATTTTGTGTTTCCTTCCTTCTAAACATCCTTAAGTATAGATTCCTCTTAGCTCCTTTAGCTTGTAGTTGCTGTCATCCCCCAATTCTTCACTCCAGTTCTGGCACCTTCCACCTGTTGCACGTTATCAGCACAGCTATTGAAACATCCGTCCATTGATTCTATGGTTGCTGCAACATTTCCCACCAGACCTGTCAGACTGGGTGTGCGGTGAGCTCTCAGCTTTTCAGAAAGGAACCTCGCTCCACTCTGAGACGTTGGTCTCACTCAGCCCTGCTTTTCCACTCTGTTCTGTCGGTTGTTAAAGAATGCATGGACACGGTCAGAGCTGGGTGTTCTGGAAGGATTACCCTGAAGAAAGTGAAAAATTAAAAGGAAATTAGACTGGAAGGCAGGACGTTGAGAAAATATGCGGTCATCCAAGCGAGAAGAAGTGAATGTCCAAACTAAGGTGGTAGTGGGAAGGAGAGGGAGGAAGAAATGAGACGGATTAGGGAGGCAAATGGCCTGGGAAAGCGACTGGATGAGATCCGGGCTCAACAGACCGCTGTGGTGAAGTGGTGATCTGTAAAGCATGCGCTGTGTCAGAGAGCAGAGCTGTCCGACAAGGTGCCGTAGAGGCGATCGAATGGGAGCTGAGTCCTGAATGACCAAGAGTTTACACACAGGCATGGTAGTGAGTAGGAAGGATTCCAGGTGGGAGACAGTGAGTGGGAAACACCGGCTGGAGACCCCAGGGATGATCTTGGATACGGTAGCGTCCTTCACACCTAGACAGGCAAGCTCTCATCTGTCCAGTGCTCGTTTCCTCTTCTTCTGGAAACAAAGCCCGTCTTTCCTGTGGAGACCAAAACGCGAGTCATGATCAGCTGTTCCTCTTCAGCCAGGCTCCCGGAGTGACCAAATCACCCAGGCCAAGTGATTGTGAGGATTCCATCACCCTGACCTCAGGGATTGGCTCACTTTTGAACAATTGGCCCCAAAAAGGTCCAATTAGAATTACTGAAAAGTTTGAGATTACTTATTGCAAGGCATTAAGATGAAATTTCTTATTCTTGCTAGAATGTGAATGGTTTCTAACTTATTTATCCCATGCCTCTATACATACACCCACTGTTGCAGGCACAGGCATCTTTTGGTTACACATAATGAAAATCCAGTGCCAACTAGAATAAGAGCTTAAGACCAAAAAAAAAAAGCCGTATTCTGGTTCCCAGAATAATTTTCCTTCCACTATCCCCTACTATCTTTTTCACCCTTGTAGAGACATCTGCAAAGTTGTGTAATGGAGACAATTTATCCCTTCTCAGGAAAGAAATTTATTCTGATAATTACACAACTGTGCTCTTGACATTGCTGGTCTGTTACCTCTTTACATAATTAGAAAAAAAGTGCAATAGAGGATGTTTCTTGGCATTACACCTCAATACACCCATGCCTCTGGAAAGCGCCACTCACTTTTCCCTGTCTCTATTTGACTGTTTTTACAGTTCTCTTTCTTTTTCTATGCTGGGCTTTTTGAAGCAAAACATTAGCCTTAGAATCAGATAGAGGTTAGTTATGACCAAGACCACCCAAGTGCTGGAGAGCTGAGGAAACTGCATCAGGCGAAAACACCCACGTTTTCTGCATCGCAGACACGGGCTGTGCCAGATCCCAGAGTTTGCAGAATGACTGAGAACCAGTTCGTCAGTCCACACCTACTAGCCACTTGTATTCCAAAAAAACCCCCAAATCTGTCTTGCTCAATAGAGGTACAGGAAGTTTCTTTTAAAGTTACCTCCAAGTTCAGGATCATGTGTATCTGTTGTTCCAGGTGGGACACCTTTCAGGAGGCAAATGGACAGGTCTGGTGTCCACACGATCAGCAAAACTCCATTATCAATAGAGCGAGTTTTTCTAGGACTTTAGAGCAGCACATTTAGAAACTGCTTGGAGTGGTTTAGGTAGAAATATTTAAATAAACCCAAATTTTAAAAGCTGTCCACTAGGTGACTCAAACTAGTAGAGCCTTAAGAGAAATCAGAAATTCACAAGAAAATTTACTGCAGTCAGGGATTACCTAAAACTAAAATTCCAAACATCTAATCTAATCACAGAAACAATCACTAGTGTTTTTCTAGGCTTTTACCATTTGCAGGGATTTCACTCACAGGCTGTTACTTCCGCTACGATCAGTGAGCACTTTTATTTCTACCCCCTTCGGACAGATGCTGACGTTGAGGAGTGGAGCGGTTTAGCAAACTGCCGAGGTCCAGACCACAAATGGTTGGGAAGGTGTGACTCGAAGCATGCTTTGCCTTTTTGTCCGAAAGTCAAGATGAAGGAAGACGGGCTCTAAGACCAGGGCTCCCCAGGCTCTGGCTAACCCTGTGACGTTGCTCCGGTGCCTAAATCTCATTAACATTTTCATGAGTTTTCTCATTTTGAAATATGGCTAAGATTTACTCGGAAGTTTCATTCTGAGATTTGAATAAAAAAGTAAGACATCCCACTGACAATAGGTAGTCAATATTAGTTCCCTTCCTCTTTCTTTTAGAGTAAAATGTACTATATGCATTCAATATGCACTACAATTGTAATTCTAAAGCCATAATCAATACTGTAGATGTTCACGTGTTCAGAATTAAACTGATTTGAGGTCCTTAGCCATCAGTGAAATAGTCATTTGTGCTCACCATCACCAAGCCCACCCCTGCCACTACCCAATTGCGTACCTTTTATATCAGCAGATGGCACCACCATCAACCCAGGTCCCCAAAACTGAAACCCGTAAGGTAGCTCATGCTCCTCCTTCTTCTTGCCCTTGACAATCCCATTAGTCATTGAATCCTACTCATGTCACCTCCTAAACACATCTGCGAAATGTGCTGCCTCCCCTCCGTCACCACATCCCGTGCTCTGATGCCCACCCCAGTCACTGCTGTGGCATAGTCTGCTTCTGGTCCCAGCTCAGGCCGTTCTTCCTCCCTGATGCTTTTCCCTGGGAGTCCGTAAGAGACCAATCTGATCGCACAATCCTGCTCCGAGTTATCCCACCTTTCCAACTGCCCGAGGAGTCCACACTCTCTAGCCTGGCACACAAGACCCACCATCAGCTGGTCTCTACCGCGACCTTCTGCCTCCTCTCCCATCCTCCTTCCAGAGCCTCCCCGGGTCAAGTCCAACTATCGTAATTCCCTAAAGGTGCTTTGTTCTTTCTCCTCCTCAGCGGGGATCTCTCTGCTTGGAAAACTTTCCCCATTTAACTTCTGGAAAAGGATCTTTATCATTAAAACTCAGCCCAATATCATCACTTGCTCCAGGATGCCTTCCCTGATCTCACCCCCAAAAGCTGGGCTCTATGCCCGTCATGTGCTCCTATAGCATCTTATGTTTGCCCCATGTTTTCAGAGCATTCTTCACAGTTACTGTACCTGCTAGTTTATATATCTCCGTGCTGATAAAGAGAGTTGCAAAGAGAGGTGCAATATTCTATTAAGGTTGAAAGTAAGCTCTTAAGCCGTTTGGGTTCGTCTCCTGCAACATCACTTACCAGCTTTGGGGTCTTAGAAGAGTTAAATTGAACTCCTTCTCCATGCCTCCTTTGTATACAGCACCAGCAACTTGGTGACTCGAAACAACAGAAATGCACTCTCTCACAGGTCTGAGGGCCCAAGGACTGACATCAAGGTGTCAGCAGGGTTGTACTCCCTGTGAAGGGGGTAGATGGTCTGCCCTCTTGCCCTCTCCACCTCCTGGTGGCTCTGGGTGCTCTTCACTGGGGGCCACATCCTGCAGTCTCTGCCTCCACTGTCACAGGGCCTTTTCCTCTTCCCTACGTGTCCCTCCTCTGTGCGTTCCTTATAAAAATCTTTGCCATTGGATCTATGGCCCATCTTGATAGTTCAGATGTTGTCCTCATCTAAAGATCCTTAACTTAATTATATCTGTAAAGACCTTTTCTCAAGTGAGGCCACATTCATAGTTTCCAGAGATCAGGACATAAACATGTCTTGGGGGTGTGGGGGTACCATTCAACGCACTAGAAGGTGCTACAATGGTTTGCCTAGCTCCTGTATTTCTTGGCAGCATGGAATGAGATGACATGTAAAGCTCTCAGAACAGTATCCGGCAGAGACTAAATGTTCAGTAGATGATAGTTCTGGTTCATATTGGTATTAGCAGTTTTTCCATAGTGATTATCTTAGAGGTTGGCACAGATATAGTCCTGTAATACCTGGTCACTTATTTTAAAAACTGTTTCTTAGATCAAAAAAATTAACCAGAACACCTGAGACATATTGCTAACAGAAAGGGTTTAAGTAGGTTTCACTAGTTAATCTTTGCTTTAACAAGAAAGTGCATTTAGCCAGTGTTCTCACCGCACCCCTCCCCCCCCCCATCCCAGCACACAGGAACCTTGGCAGGCTGTCTGTACTAGCTCTTTCCCAAAGGGAGATTACCCATGCCAAGGGCATGGAGGCCTTTGCTCTGTGCCAGTGCCAGAGTAATGAATGACTTTATTTGAAGTCACGTTGGAGAGGTCATGTGTATGTGATTATAGACTTGGAAGGGCTAGAAAAGAAACCATCAAATAACTACTCTGCAAGATTACAAATGTGAGGCTTTATCAAGGTTGGCAAACCAATTACTTTCCCCAGATCACTTCCTGAGTTGGTGACAAAGCAGAGCCTAGGACCCAAGTCTCCAGATTCACCTGACTCCGATTCTCACTAATGATCTATCTCATCCTGTTGACGCCATTCACTACAAGAAATTAATACAGATAGTAACATCAGCTACTGAGAAGGATAGAGAAGGTCAAGAACCAATTTATGTGACTTAGCCCAGTCTTTGCCATTTTAATATTCTATTCCAATGGATCCCTGTAATGATACAGATAATAGCTATATGAACTTATATTTCACTTTTATTTGGTAATAGCAACAGAGAGAAGTACTGAAGTATATTTGAGTCACCTTATTATGACACCCAGATTCCTCTTCGACCTTCCTTGATAATAGGACCACCTTCTCTTCCCCTTCACACACCTTCTGCTTCAGTTAAGGGAAGTGTTTAGCCCTGGCTGGCGTAGCTCAGTGGATTGAGCACGGGCTGCGAACCAAAGTGTTGCAGGTTCGATTCCCAGTCAGGCCACATGCCTGGGTTGCAGGCCACGGCCCCCAGCAACTGCACATTGATGTTTCTCTCTCTCTTTCTCCCTCCCTTCCTTCTCTAAAAATAAATAAATAAATAAATAAATATTTTTAAAAAGGGAAGTTTTCACTCATTGCATACCTATTCCATCCTTTCAACCAGTCCACATGTTGTCCCAGCTCTTGTTCTTTGTATCTTAAAGATCTTTTTTATTTCTGCATCTCCAAGTCCTGCTACCCTCGAAGGCCCAGTTCAAATGGCATATGATGCAAAAAGCCTTCCTTGCTTGCTCACAGGGAAGGGACTTGTCTTGGTCTCCAAATGCCATTTCATAATTTTTACATCTGTCTTGTAGCATGAATCATGTCTTAATTTGTATTTTAGATCTGCTGTCTTTATTGAGCTCTCATCGACTTCAGTAAAATGAAGTTAAATAATATGTCTGTTAGTTTATTACAAACTAACTGGAAATCCCCGTGTCCACAGGACCTTTTGAGAGAGTTTCCACGCGTGATCTTGATGTGGTGGCCATGGCTGAATGGTCCAGGATGGGAGCCCAGCCCAGGACCAACCAGTCCCTACATTGACCAGAAACTACACAGTGATAGACGTAGTTGAAAGTAATATCCAAGTGGGCTCACACTGACTCTCAGGATCTGATTGTTAAATTTCCAGGACTCGAGGAGCACGTTTGTAGATTGAAATCAGCCGTCGTGGCAATGTCTGCACCGTGACAATTGGCAAATGTTACAAATCAGGGCTTCCCTCCCACCCCAACCCTTCACACATAGCCATTTATCAAACATTTATCAGCATCCCACTGATGCTAACAAACTAAATCTTCTCCCCTAGCAACCGGAGCGCGAGGCCTGCAGAGTGAGCCAGCGGTGCTGCACAGAAACAGAAGCACAGGAGCTCAGAAGAAGAGACTCTGAGCAGGAGACAGGAGACGGCAAAAACGGCGAGGGAGCCAAGGCCACAAGGTGCAGAGACGGGAATAGAAACTAAGTTAATCGGTAATGGCAGGTTCCGTGTAGGCAGAGGCAGAGAGTGGTGATGTTGTTATGATGACACATTCGTTTAGTGGGAAAACACAGATGCCTCCTTCTTGGATGGTGACTAATCCCTTTTCCTGGAGTTTTGCTGGGTCCCAGTGCGACCTTTCCTAAACCCTGCTCTTCCACAAAGCTGGCTCTGCGGCGACTCCTGTTCTCCTTGCTTTCCTGTCTCTCTCGGAGGATAAACACTCATCACGGAGGACTGGCCGCCAAGGAACATGACAGAGTGACTGTGACACTGTGCAGCTCATACGGAGCTCTCACGTCCACCCTCGCATTTCATTCTCACTGCAACACCAGGAGACACAAAGGCCCCCAACTGGCACCCGAGACGAGACGAGGAAGCTGAGGCTCAGAGAATCTGAGGGACTTGTCAAGACATGCAGCTGGGAAAGAGCAGAGCAAGATATGAACCAGGGTCTTCCAGCATCAGGATCAGGGTCCCTGTTTGCTTGGGGCCCAGGGGACCTGTCAGGGTCACATAAGTTGTGCAACTCTCTGACACTCTGACCACCCAATCACGTTCCGTGAATGAGGAATAGAGTTAGTCAACAATCAAAAGGAGTAAAGAGGACAAGAGGCAGAAAAAATGATAAAATAAAGAAAGAGAAACAAGGGGAAAATATAATTTTACAGTTTAGATCTCACGCATAGATAATATGGTATTTAGGCATACACACATATGGATATGTAATATCACATAGATTGTATTTCATGTCTATTACGTGGCATCAAACACACCTGGATTCAAATCTAAGCTTCCTACTCATTGCCTGTGAGAATTAATGCAAATCACTGACTCAGACCTCACCCATAAAATGCACAGTAATTTCTCTGTCTACTTTGTAAGATTTCGGTGAGGCTTAAAAACAAAATGTATGTAAACCATTTGGCACAAAGCTTGCCACAGAATAAATATTTGATATATTTGGTGAATAACTGCTAACATTTTAAGTAAAATAATAAAAATAATGAATAGCTATGATAATTTGAGTTAATCTGACTTTATCCTGAAAAACACTGACTGCAAATGGAAACACCCCTGTCCATAAATCAGTGGTTATTTTATACAGGCACACAGTCTGCTCTACAAAGGGAACACACAAGGCTCAAAATTAAATGTCTTTAAATAAAACATAAAGCAGAAACAGCTGCTGCTGAAACGTGGTCCCTAGGTAGATTTGATTTTTGAAAATGACGAAGAGGCCAAACCGTGCTTCGATTTCTGGGCTGCGTGCGAGTTCGGAAACGCGATTGCTTCCCCGCACTGACAGCCTGCTGGGGAGGGAGCTGCGGAGGCTTAAACAAAGGATATCGCGCCTTCTGGACCCACAGCTCTCTGGGACCCTCCGCCGTCAGGGGATTCTGCTGCCACGTCATCAACAGTGTCGCTGAATTTCCTTCCATTTTCTGAAACAGCAACCACCACAAATGAGACACCCTAATGGGCATCGTAAATGCAAAAAGAGCAGGTTCATTACGCCGATGCAGGATGAAACGCCTGCCCTGGGCAGAGAAATCACCTGCATTTCCGGAGACCTCAGTACGTGGCCTTACCATGTCCTAATAGAGCCTCGGCTAATATGTCACAGGCCGACACCCATTCCGCCTGGCAGATGAGTTTCCCGTGCTGTGTCCTCGAAATTAGACCCAGGATGTTCATCAGAGACCTTTTTGAATCCATTCAAGTATAATTCTTTTGAATAGAATTTTAAAGTCAGGAAAACAAAGCCGAAGAAAGCGCACAATGCAGAGACATGGATGAACCACACCACCGAACGCATCGCCCTAACACGCCTGCCAACTCTGGCGTCTGTGCTTCCCAGCCCTCCGTTTCTCCCACGGTGGCGCGTGCAGGGTGGAAGTCGTCCGAGTACCCACACGATTTTGCCATGCGGATCTTCAGGGACCGGGCTGGAGGGCTGGGAAGTGCAGGTCAGCAGTGGGAAGTGACGTGAGGCGTGTCCGTTCTGCCCCAGCAGCCTGCCGGGGCACCAGAAAGTCACTCGTGGAATTCGAATTCCGGTGCCTCCCTCCCACGTGAGCAGGACTATTTCGTGAATGAAAGTGAGAACTAGCTCCTTTGTCATGAGTCCGGCTCTCCTTTCTCGTGTCCTCATATAACTTTCCCCCTGGCTCCCAGTTTCCCGCCGCCCCCCACCCCAGTGAACAGAGTCCAGGTTTCGGCCACCTCCCAGGGTATTCATCCACGCCCCTGAAGCTCTCTCCGGTTTGCGTCTAACTCCGTTGGCCCATCCAGGCCTCACCTTCCACGCTCCTCTGCTCGGGAGCCTTTCCCCACCTGGCTGACCACCCCGGACTGCGGAGCTGATTCAGAACGCTGCAGCTGCCTCTTCACGGCACTCTTTACTCTAACTTTGGTTTCCACATCAACTCCTTCCCAAAGGGAAGACACAAAGTCATATCCACAAGGGAAGTGAGGGACCAGGCACCTGCCCTGGGCCACCACCCACGGTGTGCAGTGGCCTTAGAGATATCTGAGCAGCAAGAGCTCAGGCCCAAGGCTGAGGAGGGAGAAGTGAGGTCCAGGGCCAAGCCCACGATGGAGACTGTGGGGGTCTCCATCTGGATGCTCCTTTCCCAGAGTTCTGCAGGTCTTCCAGGCTGGGTCAGCCCTTGAAAGGAGCACACCAGGAGAGGAGGAATCTTCAACAACTTGGAGGAATACAGTCTTGACCAAATGGCCTGAGGCTCAGAGAGGAGGGAGGGGGCCAACATCAGTTCTCACCATGGGGCGTGATTCTGGGGAGGAGTGAGAGCAGGAGGTGGCTGACGCCCAGGCCGGGCGCTCTCTGAGATACTGCAAGATTCCCAACTGTCGAGAATGGAGAAGAAGACATCATGCCGTGGACAAGAAGAGCGGTCAGCCACAGCTGTGTTCAGAGAAAGAAGCCAGAACAAACTCAGAGCTACAGTCTGTGGGGCTGTGGCTGTCTGGGGAGGAAGACATTAGAACTGTCCATAGCTGTCATCAAGGGTATAAACTTCTTGAGACCACAGAACTCCAGAATAGTTTACCTGTATACTTGTGTGACCTCCCCTAGTAGCACCCAAAACAAGAGCTAGTTGACAAAGCATGCTGGATGAGTATTTATTGAATGGACGGATGGATAGATGGATGGATGGATGGATGAATTGCTACTGCAGAATTACTTAGAGATGATTGTACGTTGGAAAATAATACAAAAACAGCATTACTCAGGCAGCCATGTGTCAGCCAGGAGTCTGCAAGGACAGCCCCGCACGCAAGCAAAGGGAGAAACAGCTTGCAAGAGCACAAGGGGAAGCTCCTCTGGCCGTGGTTCTGTTGTCAGCGTCCCCCTGCTCCTTCACTAGGTGCCACGTTAGCGGATACTCAGGGCCAGGTTCAGCATCTCGAGGCATAGATGAAGGATGATGTGGAATTTTAGAATCCCAAAGGACTTCAGGAGTCCTGAATGGGGAGCTTTTGCGGTCCCCAAATTATTCAATAGTTTGGCTATCCTTCAGGAAATTTACCGTGATCAACCAAACTAAGTTCACCTGGGCTAAGCATGCTGGCAATCACAGAGCTGCTCATGGGTAGTTATGGGGGGACAAGGGGGACAAATTTAACTGAACAACAACAACAAAAAATTTAAATGCACAGAGGTTGAATTTCTCTATTAGAGAGCAGAGTCTGGTATTTTTATTTTTTAAAATACAAATTAATGTATCATAATACACACTCCTAAAACAAAAGCATCGAGAAAAATAAAAGATTGGAAAATTAGATGACAAGCAATAGTTGACAAAAAGAGAAGCAGATAAAGCAACATTAGTATCGCTCAGTCTAACTATAAAGTTGCCTCTTTGCCAATGATTGGGATTTCATTACTACATTGAGGTGTTAAGCCAGGTCATCTCCTGCTGACCAGCTATTCTTATTAGCATTTCAGTATTGGATTTACCTAAATAAAAGTTAAGCCAATTAATACATATAACTCTATCACTTGATAAAATAAATATCAGTTAATAAAATAAATATAAACTAACAAAAAGCTAATATGCTCTACGTTTGGTGAATGACAGCTTTCAAGATGTAGGTTCCTTGCAACAACAGTAAATACAAGGGGAGGTGCCCTGAGGACACAGGTATGGGATCTTGGACAAGGTCCGAAGTTCTCAAAGCGCGGCACTGAGGCCGGCAGGATCTCTGGAAGCTGCCCACGGACATACCACTGGGCTCTTTGACTCCAACACTCATGCTCTTGTGTAGTCAGTCATTTCTGTCCTACTTCATGAAAAGGCTAAGTGGCCAAAGACCCTGCAGACTCTCTGCCTAGCCCCGCCCCCAAATCCCTGCCCCCAAATCCCCTGCAACCAGCTCTGAACCCAGCAGGCAAGGGTATGGAATCTCCCTTCCCGAGTCTACAGTGAAACAGCAGATGCCTCTCAAATACAGCTTGGGCCTGAAGGCTGGAAACTCAAGCAGGATCTCCCTGTTGCAGCTGGGACGCAGAATTCCTTCTTTGGGAAAACTCAGACTTTGTTCCCCAGTCTAGCCACGTTGACTCACACCATTAACCCTCACAGCCACACTTCTCAGCATCCGGAAAGCTCCCGCCACAGGAGGGAAAAAGGCTTTTGGTTTTGAAGATGGAAACTTCTTTGACCTCCTTTCCAGATTCTGGAAATGGGGAAATAATACATTCGGGGGGAGACAATTATGAGTTTTCAAAATGCTGACAAGGTGCAAACCAGCCACAAATGGCCTTCTAACTAGGTGACTAACCCACGCAGGGCGGAGCTACCTGGGCACTGCCTTCTCACTGCATTCTTGCACCCAGGGCCCGATGCATCTGCCCATGTGCCTCGCTCCTGTGGGGAGAGGGGAAGACCTAACCACGCACGATGAAAAGGAGTTCTTTCATCATGAGATGCGACTCTTGCCCCAGCTTGCTCCACCTTGTTGGACTGCATTGCCAGGTTGTCGTAAAGGTCTTTCCAGCCCCAAGCCACATGCCCTTTCTGCTTAGCTGCATTTTGGTGTCATGGGAAAGCATTCACACACCCCTTCCTTCTGTGAGCCAAGGGGAAGCGCCCAAACAGGCTGTGGGAGCCTCTGGCTCGGGTGTCCGCATCTCGGCTGCTGCCTGGCACTGGCGGAGGCGCTGGAGACTTTGTTGACTTGACTCACTGACTCAGGCGAGCCCAGGCCCAAGAAATCACAGCTCCCCTTTTGATATTTTATTTATTTATTTTTAACAAGGCATCTGTTGTCTTCTCCAGGTAGGAGCTATCTTTCTGCTTTGGGGGTTGCCCCCACCCCCATAACAGACTTGGCAGCAGACTCAGGGCAGGCTGCTGTATTCTTGGGGCCCTTGTCTAGAGAGCAGGGAGCACAGCACCTACCCACAGGGTCCTTTGAGAATTCTATAAGATACTGGTCCCAAGTTCTTGACACCCGTGTGCACTGAACAAAGTCCTTCTCCTCTTCTTATTATCTACATAAAGCCCTTGTTGCAACCGAATCCCTATGTGCTGTCCCATTGAACTGCATGACATCCCCTTGAGAGACACATTGACTCCCCAAATGGCAGAAGTGGAAAGTGAGACAGTTTTCCATCTTCCCTGCTTTGGAGTGCATGGGAAGAGGACCCACTTTGTTCCCAAATTGACCCATTACCGTACTCAGGTTTTCTGTGTGACAGTATATGACACATCAGTACAGACGGATGTCTGAGAAAATAATGACAACCAACCAGGACAGGCTGGCCGACAAGCCCCGGGGCCACTACAGCAAGGCGGGGCACAAAGAGGGCTACAGAAGAGGAAGAAGGTAGAATGTTCAGGCTTGGATAGCATGTTTGGGAAGCTGGGGAGAGAAGGACTGGGGATCTGGGCCATAAGGAGTAGCAGGAGAAAGAAAGCCACTGTTTTCACGATGAGCCAACTTTCTGGGGCTCTGTAAACACTCATGAGAGACAGGCTTTCATCAGGTGAGAGGGGCTGTGTTGGGAGAAATGTAGCCCTTCAACCCCTGCTGCTACGTGGAAGCCACTGTCATCTCTAGCCTGGAACACGGCAACAGCCTTTCAGCTGGTTTCTCTGCTTCCAACTTTCAGCTGGTTTCTCTGCTTCCAACTTGGACCACTTCAGCCCAGGTTCCACACGGTGGCCAGGGGGAGCCCCTAACGGCCTGAGTCAGCATCTGTCACTTCTATGCTCAAAACCCTGGAGTGGCACCCATCTCTAAGCAAAACTGAAGTCCTCACCACGTCCTTGCCGTGACCTTTGTGGTTTGCTATGACTGCCCTCCATCCCTGACCTTTCCTGTACTCCCACATGCTTACTCTGCTCCAGCCAAACCAGCCATCTTGCCTTTCCACACACACACAGGTCTGAGAGCCTTTGCATTGGGTGCTCCTCCCCCTGGAATGCTCTTTCCCCAGAGATTTACTTGGTTAAAGCCATTGCTCACATCTTATATTCAACCCTGCTTAAATCTTGTATCTCAACGGGGCCCAACCTGTGAGTCCTATTTGCTACTGCAGATTACTCCTGGTCTCCACAGTCTCAGTTCCCTTCCTCTGCTTTTCTTCCTTGTTTGTGCTCGCATGTTCTTTTTAAATTGTTTACTCTTGATCACCTATGTTCCATCACTGGAATATCAACCTCACAAAGGCAGCATTCTTCGTCTGTTCTGTTTACGCTATATTCTAAAGTCTAAGACTAGTCCCTGTCAAATAGTGGGTGCTCCATAAACATTTATTCAGTGAATGAATGAATGAATGAATGAATGAATGAAAGAAAATGGACCTGGGAGCCCAACAGACTCGGGGCATGACTCTACCTCCACGCTGCCCCTCGTGGCAGACATGTTCACCTTTCTTTCTGATGCTCAGTTTCCTCATCTGTAAGAGGGAAATCATCACATATACCTAATAAGACGGCTGTGGGGATTAGCTACGAGAACTTCGTATGAATCTCCTGGCATAAAACAGGCGTTCAATAAATATTAATTTTCTTTAAATATTTTCAGAGGTAGCACTTAGAGTATCTGAAAAGAGAGGTTGCATACTTTGATATTCTTGGCTGAAAGAATCAATCAATGTTTTTGAACGCCAGCCCAGTGCCAGGGCCTATGCTAGGCCTGTAAGAACAGATAAGCAAGTGGCTGTGCCCTCAGGGAGCACTGAGTTCTAAGTGCGGCATGTCCTCCTAGAAGCATCCGGGAAGTGTTATGGGAAAGAAAAAGCAGCAGAAATTAACTTTTTAAATAACTTCGTTAAAAATAACGTCAGTGTGACAAGCAATTGCCAAATTGTAGTGAGCTCCAGCGTACCCTTCCAAATGGTAACATCTTCCACAACCACAATACATTATCCAATCCAAGAAATTGACAGTGGTCAGTTTCAAGGACAGATCTTATTCATACTTCACCCGTTTCTACAGGCATTCTCTGTGTGTGTTTGCTACTATGACCCTGACAGAGAGATTAACTGTTAAAGAAAACAAGAAAGGAGTCACAAAGGTAGTGCCTCCTCTTGTTTATTTCTCTGATGTTGTGGATTTAATATTGGCGTTTAACAGATAGTATAATGAAGCTCAGAAAAGCTAAATGGTGTGCCTAAGACAACAGAGTTCCCAAGTTCCAGAGTTGGTACCTGCATGTGTCAATGCGAGAAAACCTTAAGGTCAGAAATTGGATGCAATAGCATTAAGAAGACTATTGTCTCCAGACTAAGCTTGCCATAGACAAGCCCATGACTTCAAACCTGCGGTTTCCTAAGCTCTACCAAATTGCTGTTTTCTTTACTTTCATCCCAGCATCTGTGCTTCAGAATGTCTTTTACAAAATGCAGGGAAGAGAGCCGAGGTATTCCAGTCTTTACTGGGGAAATGATTCCCCAGGAACCCCGACTCCCCTTATACTTTCCAGACAAACTCACCTCTGAGCTGCCAGCTGGAATCCTACAGAGCAAAGAAAGCAAAAACATTTCAAATCAGGGGACATGGGGAGAGGCTTGAACAGCCTGGGAGGAATCCTGCATAAAGTGACTGTTGTTCTTCCCTCTGAAGCTCCTTTTTGTTGCCCCGTCTGGCTGAAAGCAGCAGGGTCTGAACCTCAGCCAAGGGACAAAGGGCTTTTCTGGCTAAGGGAAGCAATTGCGGTAGGGATGGGCCAAAGCAGGAGGGAAGCATTTGACGTGGTAACAGGGCCTACCAAATGTCACTCTCGGTGCCCGCAGGATGTAACTGAATTCCGCAAGCATGTACCGAGCACCTGCTTTGTTCCAGGCACACTCGCATGATGCAGACACAACCCCACCCCTCAGCAAACGAGCAAACTGGAACAGGAGTCATTGCTTCTGCCCACTGATGATTCATTCCGTCTCTCGCTCCTTTGGCCACATGATATAGTAGCTGAGAACACAGCCTTGAAATAAGAGAAGCACATTTACTGACTCATTCAATAAACGTGTTTGGTGCCTACTAAGTGCCCAGCAAAACCCTAAGGGAACAAACGTAAACAAAATATAGATTCGTACCCTCCAGGATATTGATTGGCTGGAGGCTGGGAGAGGAACAGACAATGAATAATAAACAACAAATAAACTCTATAGCATATTAGAAGCTGGTAAGTGCTATGGGGTGAGGGCCTGGGCACACGGGCCAGGAGTGTTTAACATGCAGAACTAAACAGGGCCGTCGAGGCAGACCTTACGTGTGAGCAGAGACGGGAAGCAGGTGAGGGAGCG
The DNA here is from genome assembly GCF_019186645.2 of Phyllostomus hastatus. Lineage (NCBI taxonomy): Eukaryota > Metazoa > Chordata > Mammalia > Chiroptera > Phyllostomidae > Phyllostomus > Phyllostomus hastatus. The sequence goes on from NW_025333709.1 coordinate 6,972,052, forward strand.
GCCGTCGCAGAAATACGGATTTGGGGAGGCGAGAATACAGGTAGGGGAACAACAAGAAACAAGTCCCTCGTGCGGGGCCACACCTGCTCTATGCAGGAACAAGAAAGGCTATGCCCTTTTTAGAAAAAGTTTACCAACCCTTGACCTAGATCATTGTTTTTCACATAGGTACAGACATAGAACCGTTAAATCCTTTCTTCCAATGAAGCCTCAGTCAGAGGCCAAACATAATAGAATCCGTGTGGATCTGGCTTGTGGGAGAGTTGGGGTACGAGTAGCATGGGAGGTGTCTCTTCTCACTCAGACTCCGACCTCTCTCACATCCAAGGTCAACCACAAGGCACCGCCCCTTCACCTCCGGGGTTCCTAAGAGGACCCTTTGAAAAACAGGACTTTAAAATCACCCCTAGCAGCTCTCCCAGGCCTGTAATTCCAACAGCCTATAAATGATGTTGAAACAAAGTTTAAATCAACGCAGATCAAAAGTGAACAGAATAATAAAAACAACTATCTTCAGCGGGGAAATTATGCCAAATAAACTTTACAAATTGGATAAACTAATACTTGGGCTGAGAGCCTAGACACTGTTTTTTCTCATTCACGGGAAGTTCATGTAAATCCAAAATTCAATATTTATCGTGGCAGATACTTCCAACCTCAAAGGTCGGGGAGATGGCATTTCTACATTCCTGGCTCTCCCTGATGATCAATTAGGTTAAAAGTTTCTCTTTCTCTTAATATTATGAGAACCCCTGGAAAACTGTCAACTTCAAGTACTTTTGCCTTTTCTAAAAGAACGTCCATAAAAAAAGAATTTGCTGGGTCCCGCCTTCCTCTCCTTTTTCATGATTTGAATCCCTGTGTGTTATGAACTGAGTGTTTGTGATCGCTTCCCCAAAATCATATGTGGAAGTCCTAGTCCCCATGAGGCTTTGGGGGGATGATCAGATCGTGAGGGTGGAGCCCTCATGCATGAGATTAGTGTCCTTATAGGAAGAGGCACGACAGAGCTTGCTCTCCCTTTCCCCATGCGAGGCGCAGCGAGAAGGCAAGCCCTCTGCGGCCTAGGAAGAGAGCTCACACCAGAAACCAAATTGACTGGCACCTTGCTCATGAACTTCTGACCTCCAGAACTAGGAGAAAGCAAAAGTCTGTGGTTTAAGGCACCCATTCTATAGAAACAGGAAGCAACTGTGGGTCAACATCAACAGCCTCTCCCACACAAGTATCCTATGACTAGTTCCCAAAATAAAATTAAGCCTCCCCCACGTCCTCCTCCCCACTCATCCTCCCTGCTCCCTTCTATTAATGCCACCATCACCCCTCCAGTTACCCTCGTCACAAACCTAAGACTCTAGCTCTCCATTCCGTCGCTTTGCTCCACAGATCCGGTCAGTTATCAGTCTGTATTACCCGAGCTCCAGAATGTACCACGTCTTTGCATTCTTCTCATCTATTCCATTCCCACCACCGTTTTCTAGATCAAGTGCTGGTGGGTTTCCTGGAGACTATTCTGTTTGTCTTCTAATTCACTTTCCTGGCTTTCGTTTCTCTCCCTTCACGATCAACTGTCTTTCACAAGATTTCCAGTAAATGTCCTTTAAGTGCAAATCTGATCGTATGATTCCCCTATTCAAAAACCAACCACAATTCTCCATAGCTGGTAGAATAAAGTCAGGCCTTTGTTTCTCTTCCCAAGCCCTCTTCATCTACCTTCCTATCTTTCATTCTCATCTATCCCCCCCCCATATACACTCTGCATGCGAGACTAAAGGTGTTCACTCTCCCCTGAACACGGTCCTCACGTTCCTCTGGCTTCTTCGACCTGTACTACCTCCCCAGCTTTGCTACATGTCCAAATCCTTCCCAGCCCAGACAAAACCCTTCTCTTTGTTGCTGTCTCCTCTGGTCCCCTACACCCTCTCCTTTAAGTATGGCCAACATTTTAACTGAATCTTTATAATGACCTGATTTTGATTGTGTTTTAAATTGTACCTGCCTATGGTTGATCCCTAGTACCTTCAGCATTCAGCATGTTCGGCTTGTCAGGCTACTACTAGCTGCTTTAACAAATAACACTCACATTTTATGGCTTAACACAAGAAAATTTCTTTTTCCCCTCAGGTCAGAATGTAATGCAGGTGTTCCTGTTCAAATAGATAACTTTCCTCGACGTGGTGACTCATGGTGACTTCCATCTTGTAGTCCTGTGATTTCCTAAGACCTCGGAGTCCTCTGCTTCCAGAGAGTAAAAGGGAAAAGACTGGGGGTGCCATACTTCCTAGTCGCCTTTCCCTGGACACCCAGCATGTATATGTCTATTCTACTGCAAGAAACGGGCACTGAGCCCAATGAGGAGGGAGCTACCTTGGCTCAGCACTGCTCCCCCAGAGGCAGTTCTATGCTTCAGAGGGAAGAGTGGAAACCTCGGGTGGAGACTCAGTCTTCTCTGCCACACAGTGGAACACAGGTGATGTTTTACATCCAAAACACACGGGTGGAGAGGATACTATTTAAAATGGTCACCATGTATTGATTACCCACAATGGGCTCTTCGGTGCTAGAAATCATATACTTCATAGTTTTAACACAAAGAGCAACATTGCAATATAAAAACAATAATCATCATTTTTGACGTGGAAACATTTATTTCAGAGCTCTTAAAGAATAATAATAATAACAGCAGAACTTTTTGAACATTGACTTTGGAATGGACTAAGGACTTCATGTACAAGATCACCCAAGGTTATTAGCCGAGCAAGGTTCTGAACCCAGGAGTGTTTGATTTAAAAGCCCATGTTCCCATTCATGACTCCTTCGACCTCTCCTTCATGTTCCATAGTTAAAATGCACATAATGATAGATGTTGGTATTTATGGAGGGCTTCCTGTTTGTCAGCCTCAATTATATACATTTAATGGATTATATTACTTAACCTACATATAATATCACACATATATACAGAATGTGCAATATACACACACACACACATATACTGTTGTACATTCAGTATGCATGCAAATATACAGATATATGTTTATATGCATGTACAGTCTATAATATATATACATATGTACACATGTATACACACATATACATATATACATACATCTACATACCATAATGTATAAGGTATATGCACATGTATGTACACACAAAATACACTACATGATGCCATTATCATGTCCATTTTGCAGAGAAGGAAACAGAAGCACAAAGAGGCTAAGCCACTCGCTCAGGGTCTCACGGGGAACAGTGACTCCTGTAGATGTGAGTCAGGAAAGCTGGGTGCCACAGCCAGAGCTGAAAGCACAAAGGCTGGCCACCTGCACTAGTTCTCACTGCTCACAGGCCTGTTTGTGTGCCCTGACATCAGACTCTGAGGCCACTGAGGGCAGGAACTCAGCTGTGTTCATCATAACCCCGCCGGCACCTGACATCGCCAGGCATACTTCAATCAACACTTGTCGGACTGAATTAAGTTCAGGGGAAAATGCTACAAGAGTAGGACTAGAGTTTAGGATCTGTGAGGTTAGAGGAGAAGCAGTGAAATCTGCTAGAAAAAGTAAATAGCCTGGCATTTCAAGAAGCAAATGAAAGTCCAAGTGTTTGGTGAACTTCTCACTGTTTGTCTTTCTGGTGAGCTGCGTTCTTGACAGGGAGCCAGGGCTGCAGAGCCGAGGCAGGAAGGAGGCCACTCGAGCTCCCCCAGCCTGTCGCAAACACCCTCGTAACCATCTCCTTGTGTGTCTCTGGGCCAAACATTGCACAAGGACTCGAGACACAGGAAAATGCATTTATTGTGCATTGCAAGTTTGGGGAACACAACGGAGACAGAGAGAAATCCCAGGACTTTCACGTTTATCTTTTATGTTTGGAACACAAATGAAAAATGGGGCCTGTGTGAGGAAGGTTTTAGGATTTCTTAATGAGGTGGCACAAGCACATAAACATAAAATGAATGATTAAGACCGGATCTTAGATATCATAAGGCATAGCCATATACAATATCCCGGTTAATCCACCCAAATCACATCTTAACCACTTTTACCAAGTGAAAGGGAATGGGTTTTCATTTGGCTGCTGGCTTTTGTTGTTGCTGCTCTTTTGTTCATTTTTGATGAGCCAATATTTAGACTTTCTGTGAAAACAGAGTATTGAATTCACATTTTGTTTCTCTGATCCAAACAAATAGAAGCAACAGAAAAAATATATAAGTATATATATACACAAAGACATTGTATGGATGCAAATATATATATATATATATATTCATCCATATATACATATGAATATATCATTATATATTCATACAGGAATAAAGAAGGAAGTAAAAATGATCTCTCTTGGATGAGGAGTGAAAGAAAGGCACAAATGAGTGAGAAGGGCTATAGCCAAAAGCCCCTAGGCTCTGGCTGGGGAGTGGGACTAAGGATTCAGTTTCTGCAGTAACTAAAGTAAAACTTAAGCCACCCCACAAGACAGGGAGCCAGGACCAGGTTCACCACTCATAGGCAGCGCATAGATATATGGGGTTTTCTCACTTAAGACAATGAGGAAAAGACCTATGACCCAACCCACCCACTCCCCTGGAGCTATGGATGAGAGCTGGGAGGACAGAGGCACCACCTCTCAGTGAGGAATGGGACCAAGCAACATGCTGACTTGGAGACTGGGATCTACAACGTTCCCTTTGCTGTTGTGTGTGAGATGGGGCTCCTGAGATGTCAGGGTGATACCTGGAGATCTACGCGTGAGCCTGAGAGCAAGGAGGAGCAACTGTCAAGCCATTAGAAAAGGTGGCATTAATACAGATGGAGGGAGAGAATAAATGAAATCCTCTCACTTAACTCCAAGCCTAAGCCTCGCTCTACTTCCTACTGTAATCCTAAGGGAATAGAAACCAGAAATTAGAAATACTAGATGCCTCTGAGCTTGGAGATACAGTGGATCAAAGACTAAGAGGACTCATTAAAAGTGAACAGGTATGCACCACTTAACAATGGGTACACATTCTGAGAAATGTGTTGTTAGGTGATTTAGTGGTGTGGACACCAGTGTGTGTACTTACAGAAGCCTAGATGCTATAGCCCACTACACACCTAGGCCATAGGGCACAGCCTAAAGCTCCTAGGCTCCAAGTCTGTGCAGCCTGTTACCGTACAAAACAAACTGAGATTAAATCAAGCACAACAGAAAATGATGCCATCAAGATAGGTGGTAAACAGCAGATATATATATGGCTGCTAATGGTGTAACATGACGTACTGTTTTACAGCAAACTTCTTATTTGTAAGTAGAAAGAGCACAGTCTAAAATAACTATAAAAAGGATACTGCAGTAAATATGTAAACTAATAACACAGTCATTTATCATCATTACCAAGTATTATGAACGGTAGATAATTATATGTGCTATACTTTTATATAACTGGCAACACATGGGTTTGCTTACACCAGCATCACCACAGACATCAGAGCAATGCATTGTGCTATATGTTATGATGGTTACAATGTCATCAGGCAATAGGAATTTTTTAGCTCTATTATAATTTTATGGGATGATCAGTGTCTACGTGGTCTGTCATTGACCGAAATGTCTTTAGGTGGCATATGACTATATATGTGTAAGGAGTTAGGTTTCCAAGACACCTGCTGTCCTGAAAAGGGTACAATTATTCTTCCCATTCCACTCACCCACATGGCCGAGAGAAGACTGGAAGTTTATTATTGGAGCCACCGAACCACCCACCTCTGGACTCAGGAGCGCCAGGCACAGCTGAGGGAAAGGTGCGGCACTGACAGCCAGAGACGGCCCCTTTCCTTCCCTCAACTCCCAGAAGGCCGCCTGTCGGGCTTACACCAACAGGTGAGAAACTGGAGGATTCTAGAATTCCTTAAAAAGCTAATAAATCCAAGTAAAAAGGCTTGCGGCCACTGCACAATGAAAGATTCTGCAAGGATATAGTTGATTATTTGTTAAATTGCCCAAAACTGAAACCCACCACTCAACAAGTCTTGGCATCACACATTGGGCTTTGAATTAGATTTTAAGTGCCTTACTTTATAATATAAGTGGACAATAAGGAATCACCAGTTTTTAAGAAACACCTTCAATATAATAAACAGATCGACACTATTATTAAAAACACAAAATAGATAAAATGCAGGAAGCAAAAAATTTTGTGTATATATTTATATGTAGATTACATATAAATAATCAAGTTAAATTAAAAAGGGAGAATTCAAAAATCCATTAATGTAATACACCATATTTAAAATGTAAAGGAAAAAAAATCTCAATAGATACCAGAAAAGCATCCAACATAATTCAAAATTTATTGAAGACAAAATGCTTAATAAACCAGTAGTATTAAAATAGAATTTCATTAACCTAAAATAATTGCAAATAGCATATATAATAATGTTGACTTAGAAGTATTAAAATGAAGAAACCGAATAATAATGCCCTCTTTCTCTGAGTCCATTTGACATTGTCCTGATGGTCCAGACAATGCAATAAGATAAGGAAAAGAAATAAAAGGTATGAGAATTGGAAAATAATAATAAGTCTTATTTCACACAGTAAAATTTTCTCATGAAAACACCGAGATAATTTATAGAAAAACTATTTAGAATTAAAAAGAGAATTTAGCAAGGTTTCAGGATGTAAGATCCACGTATCAAAGTCAACATGAAATTCTAGCATTCAGTGGAAAAGAAGACCTCTCCAAAAGATGCTCATTGTACCTGTGTTCTTTATAAGAAAATGTTAGAAACCACCTAAGAGTTCAACAGGAAATCATTGAATAAATGGTATAATAAATTGTAAACAATAAAAATGGACAAGGACTAAATCTAGTAAGATAAATAAATCTCAAAAATGTGACTTTAAACAAAAAAATAAGTTGCAAAATAGGTAAGTGACTATTAGCCTTTTTTCTCTGCTGTTTTCTTAAACACTGGTGTCACTGTTTGATCAGAACCGCATAAAGACATCCACAGTCTAAAGCCTTCCCTTATTATGCTTAATTTACACAGCTATAAAACACTGCAAAATGCACATCTGCCACAAACTAATCCCTAAATGTTCATTAGACAAAAAGGGCTTTTGCAATTTGCCTCCATCTGAGGTATCAGCATTTAAAGGTTGCAGTTAATGGGAAAACAATTCCCACCCCCAAAAGAAGAGTTTAAAAAAAAATTCTACCAGGTTGGCATACTGAAGGATTTAGTGTGAGTCATGGGTTGTCAGAATTTCTACATCATCAAGAAAATTGGCAAAGAAGAACAAAATCTCAGTCCAATGTTCAGGCACCTCATTCATTTTGCATTTTTTCCCGGTAAATTTGCATTAGACACAACCCTTAACCTTTTCAGATCCCAGTTCTTGTGGAGATATATGAGTCTTCCCAAAGCCTCAGAAAATCAGAGCTGAAAGCATCTTAGGATATACTGTTCCCCATCCCCTTCTGGCATGCTTCTCAGAGTCACACCACTACAGCCCTGGCTGGCGTAGCTCAGTGGATTGAGCGTGGGCTGCAAACCAAAGTGTCACAGGTTCGATTCCCAGTCAGGGCACATGCCTGGATTGCAGGCCATGACCCCCAGCAACCACACATTGATGTTTCTCTCTCTCTCTATCTCCCTCCCTTCTCTCTCTAAAAATAAATAAATAAAAATTTTTTAAAAAATTAAAAAAATCACACCATTACAAAATCTGGGTTCTTGCCACCTTTTGCAAGACAATGAACAGCACACATGTAAGAAAACTTATTCTATTTATCATCTATATTAAGTTTAATGACTTAAAAACCACAAAAATAATATTATTGATAATATTATCATTACTATTTGTAGTAGATTGAATAGTGTCCACCATAAATTCATGTCCAGCCAAAACCTCAGAATGTGACCTTATTTGGAAATCAGGCCTTTGAAAATGTAATTAGTTAAGGGTTTTAAGATGAAATCATCCTGGATGGAGGGTGGGCCTTAAATCCAGTAAGTGGTGCCCTTCTGAAAGAAGCAATGGACACGGAGGGACACTCCAGGGAAAGGCCTGGAATGAGAAAACGTGGAGGCAGAGGTTAGAGTCAGACCGTCACAGCCAAAGAAACCTCGGTGCTCCCAGGAGCCACCAGAAGCCAGAAGAGGAAAAGAAATATCCTCTCCTGGAGACTTTGCAGGGAGTGTGGCCCTGCTGGTACCTTGATTTCGGATTCTAGTCTCCATAACTGTCAAAGAATAAATAAAGTTCTGGTGTTCTAAGCCACCCCGTCTGTGATACTTTGTTATGGCAGCCCTGGGAAACTAAAACACTGCAAGTTTTCAAGCATCAAACTAATAATTGCATCACTGGTTGAAAAATGATAAAAACATGGAACTACTGGAAAACACAACAATAACAAATGACTTTGTCCCTGGGAAGAATATGAGGAAGCAGGAATTCTTGGGCAGCACTAGGAAAACGGGGTTCCCCCTTGGCCAGGCCAGGTCCCCTCATGTGTGGTGCTGAACACAAAAGTACTCACTAGGGGAGTCATCAGTGTTTTCTTTCAAATGACCTTGTCAAACCCATTCTTTCACCAAGAGAATTTTTTTTAACTGAAAGAGAAGTTGGGAATTGCAGAACTCTATGAAGGTAGTAATGATACTAGGTATAGGAGGAGCACTTCTTGAGCGCTCCTGTGTTTCAGACACTCGTCCAATGTCAGCTCCTCACACCCTGCGTGTCAGGCCCTCTGTGCTGACGCCTGCTTTGCAGATGGCACACGTTGGATTGGAGGCTCCATAAGCACAGGGACCTGTACCTCTTTGTTAGCAGAATGGAACGGTGCCTGGCACAATGCAGACACTCAGTGAATGCTTGGTGAATTAAATGGAGCGGGGTCTTGCCCAAGGGAGCACAGCCAGTAAGCAGTGAAGCCAGGCCTACAGGATTTGGACCAAGGTAATATGGCTTTAGGAACCACACTCTTAACCAGGGTCCCATCCTGCCACTAATAGGAGGCAAATTTGCAAAATCGAAAGAAGGAAATAATTACCCAGTCATCTACCTCTCAGTTGGTCAGTATTAGCACTGTGTTGATATTTCCTCCTGGGGCTTTTTTCTCTTTGTGTTATATTATTTGCCCCCAAAGTTTTGGTCACAATTTAGAAACATGTTCTGCTTTTTAAATTTACCATTGTAGCAAATCATATTTCTATGCCATTATAAACTCTTCCTAGATAAAACACATATTTCATTGAGAGGTTGTTACATAATTTACTTGAAATATTTCCTATTATCGGACACAGGTCTTTTCCACTGTTTTTTCTACTACAAATAGTTCTCCAGTAAATATGTTGGTTCATAAACTTTCAACAATATTTACAATTATTTCCTTAGAATAAGTTCCAAAACAGAAAAAAAATAGTCTCCTGGGTCAATTGATATAAAAAGGTTAAAGGCTATTATTATTACTGTACGATGACAAAATGCTTCCAAAGGACCATAGCAATTTATACTCCTACCACCAGCGTGCAAAAGTGAGACAGGAATATGGTAGATATTCTATATGCTAAAGTATTTACTAATTGCATAAGCAGTAAATGACATCTCATTACTTTAAATGCATTTCTTAGGTGCTGGAATAAAAAGAAATATATATGCCTACATTATGACCCAGTAATTCCACTCCTACATGCATACATCTGTCCACCAATTCAGTCCCACAGAGACACTTAAGGGAACTCCGTACATGTCTACCACAGTCATTTTGTTTAAATACCCAAACACTGGAAACAACTCAAATGTCCATCATCAGTAGAATGGATAAGTCAGTTGGGGCACCTTCATAAAATGCAACATTACAGAGAAATTTAAGAAAGGAGGAACTCCATGCAACAACATGAATGCCTCTCACAGACATTATGTTACATAAAAAACAAGCACAAAGAAGAAAATACTGTAAAACTCCACTTATATTGTATTCAAGGACAGGCAAAATTAGCTGATGATAACAGAAATCAGAAGAGTGATGGGGGGACGTGAGGGGTGTGGGGTTTGACTGGGAAAGGGTATGAAGGAGGAAACTTTCCGTGCGGGAAAATTCCTCAGTCTTGATATGGCTGGTGGGCAGACGGGAGTACACAGGTATAGGAATTCATTGAGCTTAAAATTAGTTCAATTTATTATACAAAGGTTATGCCTTATGGAAAGTTAAAAAATGGGAAAATAAAAATAAATAACAAAGCATGAATTTTGAAGAATTACATAAGCATACAGACCCTCCTGTGAAGGTCTTCTGAGGTAAATGGTTCATTACTCTATTTTATGGGAGTGAGAATTGGCTTTTGATGATATCATGCTTTGCTGTTCAGGGAGTTAGATAATGAACTCACTGAACTATTTACACATATGTTTGAAGGTTACAGGAAGCTGGAACAGTGCCCAAAAGACTTAAAGAGTAAAGAAAGTCATTTTAGCAATTACCGTCTGGCAAATCTACCATTTCAATGATTATTTAAGTAACTGTTTTAGGGACAAGAAATGATAAGCCTAAAGAAGAAGGCGCCATCAAAATCTTCAATGACAGAAGGGGAACAACTCTAGGAGTCAGAATGCCTGCGCTCTGATTGAGTTATTGGGAGGTTCTTCAATGTATTCCTACACCCCAAGAGCCCCGGGCTTTCTTCTCCCTTTCTTTACTTCTCAGTCCCCTTTAAGTGCCGTCCCGTCTGCCTCTCTTCCTTTAAGTGTCGGTGTGCTCCAGGACACCATCTCCCCGGATAATTGTGCATAATTCCATGATTTTACGGACCATCTACAAGCCAGTGCCTCCCAAGTTTCCACCTCCATATCTGACTTCTCACCTGGTCTTCAGACTCACAAGCCTGCCTGTTTGGCATCTGCATTGGGTGCCTCACAAGAATCCCCAATGCAAAACTGATTCTCCAAAATGACGCCTCTCCCAGCTCCTCCGCCTCAGGCCGAAGGATCACACCCTACTCAACGCTTCAAACCCAGAAATGGAGAAGGGTCATAGGTGATGAAAGACATTTTCCACTTTTGCTTTTATTTATAGCACTTAACCACCCTTTTCCATGCCATATGCTAGTGTCCTTATTGTCTTCCCCTTTACACAAGAATTAAAGCTCCAGGAAAGCAGGGCCTTTGTGTTGCTCACTGCTGTGTCATCGGGGCCCAGAGCAGTGCTCAGGGGGTGACAGGCGCCTGGGATGTGTTGGTTCAGTGAACAACCGGTACAGTGAACATCAGCTATTCCTGACTGCAATAATTTCTAGTAATGTAGTAAACCGCCTTTAGTAGTAGTATCATTTATTCATTGGGTTATTGGGAGGTTTCAATAAGATACATTATGAAAAGTGTGGGGGGCTGGTTTTTGCAATAAAAATGGCAGACTGCTCTGCTGGTCTCTGCAGGACAACGGCCTCACGACACCTCCGACATTGGCATTTGTAGGTGGAAGTCAGAAAGGTTGTGTTTAAACCCCGATTCTGTTCCCAGTCGTTAATTGGGAGAACTTAGGTTACTTGCAGAATCTCTCCGAACCTAGATACTCTCAGTCATGAATTGGAAATAATTGAACCAGTCTCACAAGGTTATAATGCAAATTGCTTTAAATGATACAATGTTTATGAGACTGTCAATCAAGTACAAGCTCCTAAAAAAAAAAGGCAAAAAAAGCAGGTCTCTGCATTTATGTAAATGATGCCATTGATCATTATGCTTTCATAGGAGGTCAAGTATAATTTTTAAACAATATTTATTGTCCTATAAATAATATTGATTTATCCTTATTATAATGCATGCTTGTTACATAGAAATTATGAGATGCCCATAGAAAATTTTTAAAGTAATTTTGTATTTTTAAATTATAGTTGATATACAAAATTATATTAATTTCAGGTATACAACCTGAAATTAGACATTTGTATAACTTCTGAAATGAATATCTTTAAAATAAAACTTACTTAGAATTCTGCATCCCAGAGATAACCATTGCTAACGTTTTGGTTATATATTTTTCAAGTCTATTTAACATGCATATCAGCATATATGGTATTTTAACTTGTCCTTATGTTAATAATGTTATCCAAATTCTTAAAGAACGTGACTTATGAAAGCTACTCTTCTGAGCTCTTATTGATAGTCTGTAGGGCTGACTTGATTTACATGCTTACAACTAGAATAATATTGTTAACAAATCTTTTGTCATTATTTCCACGGGTGAAGTATCCAAATGGAATTACTGGATGAAAGGGAATTAAAATTACTGAAGCCTTTGATGCATTTTGCCAAATTCTCTTTTAAAAAAGATTTCCCTAATTTACACTAAAACCAGGAGTGTATAATTGCCTATTTCCACACATTTTCATGCAATACTGAATCACAATATGGGAGAAAAAAGCATAAGTACCACTGTGGTATGCACACACACACAAAGTCTTGTTATTATTTTATCTTTGTAAATATATAATAATATAGTTTAATATCAATTTGATATAAAATGACTTTATTATACTTGGAAAAATGTGTACCATTATATTCTTGTTTTCAAGTAAAAATTTTAAATTCCACTATTTAATAGTAAATTCTTGCTGAATACAATTCCAGATATCTCTCTACAAAAAGAAAGATATAAAGACAGGCAGGTAGACAGGGAGGAAGAGAAGGAAGAGGGTGAAATAAGGTTTTTTTGGAAATAGTTCTCATCACTTGTGGATTCTGTATCTAAAAGCTTGCCCATGTGCTGTTCTGTGGTGATCACTTCACAGTATATGCAACTGTCTAATCCTTATGTTGTTCACCTGAAACTAATATAATGTTATATGATGTCAGTTACATTTGATTAAAAATTACTAAATAGAAGTATTTTTAAATAATTTACTGGTAATCCCAAAGTCAGTACGCTCAGTATTTTAAAGAGCCAATCCCTGACATGCACAGAGTGGCAAACAATTTGAGTCATTTGGTGTGCATGTTCCCAACTGATGTCAAACGACGCGATGCTCTACCCTCCTGTTTCAGAGTAAATCAGTGTTCCTTGTGCAGTCCATTTGGTGCCACGTTTTTGCATTGTTGAGCTTTCCATAGTGATTTCACTATGTAAATTGCCACCTAAGTATTAAAGTGCTGTCCAGTGTTTTAACGAACGAGAAGGCTGCAACGTTCCTCAAGAGCAAAATACATGTTAGATAAGCAAGTCCTGTGTGAGTTACAGTGCCGTTGGCCACAAGTTCACTGTCAATGCTCAACAACATGCTCTAAGGTGCCTTTAAATAGACACACACACCAAACATGGTTATGTGTTGCTCGGTTCATGAAAATGCTGTGCTCAGCGGCTCTTAGGAACCCAGCCCTGTTACCTCCCCTGGGAGCAACGGCTCTGTGTTTGCTAACTCAGTTTTTGCAGGGACTTTCTAGAACGTAACCACCACCGATATCAAGGAGTGACTATACCTGAGAAAACTTAGAAATAAGATGTTTAATGGGTCATGCTCTAAGGGCTGCAATTAATACAAATATTAAATTTACTTTTAGTTGAATTAACAGTAAAAGTGTAAATCCTATAGAATTAAAGTCTTTGCTGAAAATTATTCAATTCTCTTCTGAGCAAAAAAATATCAATTCTTAAGTGATGCTTCTAGATTATTAAACCTGAAGGGATAAAAATGATTCTGCGCTTACTGAGAGGCCGGATTCATCATGCTTTTAAACTATGCTTCAACTTCCCCATCCACGGACTCTCCGATACAGGGGAATCGGAACACGATTACTTCCTGATAGCCACACCTTCCTCCCCCTTTCACCCTGACTGCGTTCAATTATTATTATGGCATCATCAAAGTCTACGTCATTTGTATCGGAACTGTGACCATGGATTCAACAGGTTTTCAGACTTGATCTGTTTTTAATCTGAGTCTGTGTCCGTCACCAGTGCTTTGACTGCGGTTTCTCTACTCCTGCACTCCGACTTTGCAATAACGTGGTTTGGTACTATTGTTTCTGTTATTCTTACTACCGGTGATTACTCGACTAGAACTGTAGTGTTACATTTAGAGCAGAGGGACATGCCTTTGGTATGCACACACATGAACCACACAGACACACAGCATACCAAACCACATCACGCATACCTAGAACACTTCTCATTTGGGTACAAACTGTGATGGGTCTGGGCAGCAACAGCTGCCCCCAGCAGGGTAAGCCAGCTGCCTGGGAAATGCTCTCTACCTCCAGGCCCAGGGGCCACACAGCTTGGTGCATACTGGCAAGCAGAAGCTGACCTAGAAAGAAACAATCACTGACAGCTCCCCCATTGTGGGGAAGCCTTGCTGTATTTCACCAATCCTGACACACACTTTCTGTCATATTTTAACCATTCTTAAAATGAAGTGTGCCTTATCATTGATGTCATGTCAGAGTGTTTTTGTTTGTTTCTTATGATACATAAAAGTAACAGTGCATCTGAGAACTGATGGCATCTTTGCTTTAACAGAATGTGGAGGTTCAGACCGGGAAAGGCAGCCATGAAGGAAGGGGGCGGGGGAACTGTCGGTGATTGGCAGGCAGAGAAGATGTTTGGGTAACTGGGGCAGAAAATGGCAAAGGTGAATGAGTAGGAAGTTTCACGGTCACGGACGGGGAACATTTTAGTTGAAATACTGTGTGTGCAAAGGTCACTTGTCCATGATCATCATCCTCAAATATATGATGTGCTGCCATGGGGAAAGAGAACTCAGCAGTTGTGGGCAGCTCCTGGGGGGAGAATAATGACAACCAAGGTGAGTACATGGTGCCTCTGTGGGCTCCCAAAAGTAAGGATTTTTTTTAATTTTAAACAAACCAGATAAACTTCCACGTGAGACACTGAGGTTTATTGAAAGGAGTCAGGAAGAGACATGTTGCTTTAGAAGGTATCTCTGCCTTGAATTTGAGATTTGAGATAGCAACTTCTCTTCCAGTTTTAAGTTCTAAAACTCTAAGAATTTGTGCCCTTTTTAGCCTCTCTTAGGAAATTATTTTATGTAAGTAATCAGAAAGAATAATGGGTAGATGTGTAGGATGTGATGTTCATTGTAGAGTAAGAAAAAATAAATCTACATTTATTTATTGGGATATGGTCAAGTAAATACAATGTGAAGAAATATATACAGCTGCTTAAAATAGCCATTATGAAAACCATGTACTAGCAAGGAAAACTCCATGTGATAAAATATTGAGCAAATAAATTACAACACAACATCGCATCTTCACTGAGAAGATACAAAAATATGTCGGTATGTGGACAAGGACTAGTTATAAAGAAGTTAAAGTTTGCCCTGACTGGCGTAGCTCAGTGGATTGAGCACGGGCTGCGAACCAAAGTATCGCAGGTTCGATTCCCAGTCAGGGCACATGCCTGGGTTGCAGGCCACGGCCCCCAGCAACTGCACATTGATGTTTCTCTCTCTCTCTCTCTTTCTCCCTCCCTTCTCTCTCTAAAAATAAATAAATAAAATCTTTAAAAATAAAAAAAAAGAAGTTAAAGCATAACTTTTTGACTGGCAGAATTCTGAGTTAGTCTTTTTCTTTTTTAAATTTTGATTTCTGTTCTCATTGTATTAACTGATTAAGCAAGCCCCGTTGTGGGGAAGTTAGCTCCTGCTCCTACTCTGAGGGACATGAACGGGGACCTCTCCAGTATGAGAAATATGCATGTGAGCTCTTGGCGTGCCCTGTCAAAACACTTCCACTTACAAAGAATGACCTTCAGTTGTTTGGACCTAATCTTTCGATAAACAGACATGTTAGGTATGTAGACTAGGGGCCCCATAAAGAAATTACTTAGATGATAAGGGCTTTGCGAACCAAAGGATTTGGGGGAACCTCTCAGTCCATTCACTCAAAGAGCTCATCTAGTGGTGAAAACCAGACCATACATGAGTGGACAAAACTAGCATAATAAATCATGCAATCTGGATGACCACAAAACAGGGTAGGGGCACTGGGGCGGGGAGAAGAGGGGGAAGATGGGTGATACGGACTGTATGGAAGGCATCGAGACAAGCTGCACAGCAAGAATAATTGCAAAAGTTGGTCATTTTATCTAAAGAGTAAATGCTCATTTTTTAATTAAATAAACCACTTCATACTAAAAAATGGTAATTGCCTGTCCCACTCACTGTCAAATCCCCAGTCCTACTCCCTAGATCCAACCTCTTTCAAGTATTTAACCTGTTTCTCTTGGTAATTAGCTCCCTATCTCTAAATAAGATGCCTGTATGTTATATCTTGTTTTATAAATTAAAGTTTTATATATTGACTTATTGTTATGGAAGTAGGTTTTCTACACCATTCTAAACACCTTAATATAATTATATATCAAATACTGGGTTAATGAGAAGCAGTGTTTGCCTCATTATATATATATATAATTATATTTTTATTATATATATATATATATATCATATCACTAAAGGATACAGATTGTGTGTCCTTTCTCATAGAACTTACTGTTTTCCCTGTACTTGGTAATGAACTCTGTTTTCATTTGTTCACTTTTTAAGTGAACAAATCACTACTTTATCATTATACTTTTTTCCTAACTACCTCAACAGACATTTCAAAATCTCTCAAGAATTGGTACAAAGGTTCAACCACAGTTTCCAATGCTCTGTCCATTTCTGCCTCATGCTCTCCCCTCGCCAGCCCTGCACACACCCTCACCCTGCAGCCTCTCCCCCTTGGCCCTCAGTCCTGGTCTCCTGTCCCGACCCCATCATCTCCGGGACAACCGTGCAGCTTTCACGCTGAGCCTCTTTTTCTCCACCCACCCCTTTACACCGGGCATTAAATGCCCTGGGTTTTAATCCCATGCTTTCCTCTTTCTTGACCGACTTGTTTTATAAATTACATCCTTTAGCAGCTTCCTAAGAAAAGATGTGTAGTAGTAATAAATTTGAGCCTTTCATGTTAGAAAATGTCTATATACTACCTTACCTTATCCCTGCAACCGATAATTTGGCTGAATATAGAACATTAGGTTGAATATAATTATCCCTCTGAATTTTGAAAATGTTGCTCTTCTGTTTTAACATCCAGCGTTGTGTTACTTACAATGGTTAAATTTGAAGCCACTGTGGATTCTGAATCTTCTCTTACTCTCTCTATCTCTCTCTGTCTCTCATTTTATTAAGAGTGTTCTAAAATACATAATCACGTGCCTTGGTGTAGGGTCCTTTTGCAAGGCGATCCCCAGCCTTTTTGGCACCAGGGACCGGTTTTGTGGAAGACAATTTTTCCACAGGTGGGGTTTCGGGGCGGGGGATGGTTTCAGGATGATTCAAGTGCATTCCACTCAAGCTCACCCCCTGCTGTGCGGCCCTGTTCCTAACAGGCCCGGACCAGCACCAGTCTGCGGACCTACGGACCAGAAGTCAGGGACCCCTGCTTTGGTATACAGGGTGCTGATCAATCAGGGAACCTGTGTATGTAAAACTTTACATGTGTCAGTTAGGGAAGACATCCTTCCATTACTCCTTTGATAATTCCATCCTTTTCATTTTCTCTATCTTCTCTTTCTAAATCTCTTAACATACAGACATGGGAGTCCCTGGACGGAGCTCCTACTGTTTTTATCTTTTCTTCTTTTCTACCCATCATTTCCCCTTTCGTTAGGCAACAAAGTTATTTTGCAAAACTTGTATGTGCTTTTTTAAAAATTTCTTTGGGGTGGGGAGTGAAATAAAATCATTATTCCCTCCCCCGCAAGAGTTCTTTCTCATTCCGATGTTTTCTTTTCCCAAGCATCCTATTGGTGTTCCATAGATGTAACGCATTTTCTGGTTGTTCAGAAAATGTTAGTTGCAAGGTTTTTGTAAAGCTCTCCTCTGCTGCCAGCATTGTGTCTCTTTCCCTGAGTTCCTTTTCATTGTCGTCTTCTCTTGGTTTGTTTATTGCACTGGTCGGCTGTGTTTTTGGCTTCACATCTCTTTCATGTGGAGCACCTCTTGGAATAACTAGTTGTCCTGGATTGTCCCTTGGTTTTTTAAAGAGTGAAGCACTAAACGTTCTATCTGACATGTGTGAACCTGGGCAGAGACGGACTACTGGGTTTTACTTGGGGCAATAAAAAGGGCAGGCTGTCCTTGTTGAGAGGAAGCTCCATATGTCTGTCTCTGGAACTCTTTTCTCCGGACCTACGTCATTGCTCTACAAAACAACCTTCCGGTCTGCTGCTCCAGAGGTTTGGGGGATAGATACATACGTGCTTGGGTGCTGGCCTTGTAAGGCAACAGAGGAAGGGCACTGAAGGTTTCCCAGTCTCCTGTTAGCAGGTTATCCCTTTTTTTTTAAGATTTTATTTATTTATTTTTAGAGAGGGAAGGGAGGGAGATAGAGAGAGAGAGAGAGAGAGAGACGTCAATGTGCGGTTGCTGGGGGTTCTGGCCTGCAACCCAGGCATGTACCCTGGCTGGCAATCGAACCTGCAACACTTGGTTCGCAGCCCGAGCTCAATCCACTGAGCTATGCCAGCCAGGGCTAGCAGGTTATCCTTAATCCTCTATTGTAACCCAGTGCCACCTTCCCTTCTTCTCCCAAGATCTCGGTGTCCCTGAAACCAGAATTTTGCAAGTTTAATTCTCCAAAGGTAAGGATAAGAACCCTTCTGGTGGCCAAGGATTAGGGAGGGACCTAAGGGTCTGCCAGTCCCTGGTACTCTTTCTGCAGGGCCACTCAGAGGCTCTGAGGGTGGATCATCTACAGGCGTTTCAGTGGGATCTTTCTCCACTGTGCTGTGCTGTTTGCCACGCCTGCATCTGTTTCCTATCTTCAGCAAAGTGGTTGAGCCCCTCCATTCATTACTGTCTCTTCTGCTATTCTTGTCCCCACAGATTGGTCTCTTTACTCTTCTGCCACCATTTCAAGGGTCTGGGGAGGTAGGAGAGATAAATCTGTGTCAGCAATGCACGACGATTAACCAGAGGCCTAATACCTGTTTTAAAGAAACACCAGGTTTAGCCAAGGGAGGAAAATAGACCAGTCTAGGCAGTCTAGGCAGACCCTAGACACAAGGGTCTTCGAGCAGACATCAGAAATAATCTGCCCATGGCTAAGACTTCCTGCCTGCTCTAGAAAAGGCATCAAAGTAGCACAGCACTTAATTTCCAAGCTCAAGATCTAGAAGGATACAGATTTCATCCCTGGTCTCTCACTTAGTAGTTATGCATCCGTCAGAAAACTGTAACCACTTTGGACCTCTGTTTCCTTATGCGTCACGTATGGCAAATAACTAGACATCCCTCAGAACCTACTGAGCCATTTAAATAAGGAAACGGTCTATGAAGGGCTTAGCACTACATCCAGCAAAACAGGAAGCACCAAATAAATGTAAACTATCATCATCATCATCATCATCATCTATCTATCTACACAAATATACAATAATAGGAAAAACCTCACTAAAAAAATTGGCAATAATAATTTAGATGAGCAGAAAAGAAAACTGTATGAAGAACCAGCTACGGAGTTATGGAAACTTGACATTGGATTCTGTTTCCTGACTGAGACTGGAGTTATTTGAACAATGAAACTAAATGTGAGTATTTGTGCAAGGTGCTACTTTAGAACCTATCACACAGGTGCGTGTTCCATGGCAGCGATTTTGTTATCATTGGTGTTGCACATGACAAGAGTGGGACAAGTCAGGCACCTTGAAATCGCAAGGGCTTAAGAACTGGCCTGGAGGTCCATGCTCCTGTTCCATTCAATCCACTGTAACACTGAGGCACCTCATTACTTTCTCCCACAGGGGTCCGGTACTTACCTTAAACATCCCATATCTATTCGTCTCTTCCCCACAAGACACTGAGGCTGCTGGCGGGAGGGACGCAGTGGGTCTCATTCTCCTTGATGTCCCCAGCCCCTGAGTATCTAGCACACAACAGTTTTTGATAATAAACGAAAGCTGCTTAAATTCTCTAAATAAACATTTTTAAAAGCAAATGAGGTAGTGGGAAGAACATAAAATAACTGGTTCAGCATGCCTTTCATTTCATGTTCAAAGCCTGACAAGCCTCCAAACAGTTCACGCTCAGCCTTTTATTTATTTTTTAACAAAGTTTCTTATTCATAAACTAGGCAGATCCAGCAGCACTGAACAAACAACCAAACTGACTCCAACTCTTTTCACGTATCTCCACGGCTGGCAAATTCCCTAGGAGCCGGCCCAGCAGTGCCGACTCCCCCCAACCCCCGCTTTGCAGAAGGGTTGGTAGCAGAGTGTTTCGGGAAAAGCCTGCAGGAACGGCTGTGTTTCTGTTTACCACATGCATCCACCCTGCTCTTCTTATTAGCTAGACATTTGGTCACAGATTATTAAAATGAAATGATGCCTGTTAAGACAAATGGAAAAAAGATGCTCTCTGTAATGTCTTAAATTTTACTCTTTGTAGACCTGCCAAATTGCAGGATTCTAAAATGTTTCCTGTCACCGAAGGGAATGATTGACGTTTTCTGCATAATTCCCAGGGCTGAGAGGCATCCTATGACGAAACCTCATATTTAGATAGTGCATTTATATTTCTCAAAGTCCTTTCAAGTGTTTGTATCATTTGATTCTACTTAATAATCCAGTGAGAATAAGTCCATTCTTGCGATGGAAAAACAAAGACGTGGTGAGGTTTAGGTGACTAAAATCAAGGTCACAGGAGGGGTTGGGAGCGCAGGCATGGTGGAAACCAGCTGGATGAGCAGCAGCCTGGGGGGAAGGAGACCTGGTTCTCTTCCTGGCCCTGAGTCTAAAAAGCTCTGTAGCCTTGAGCATGTCACCCCATCACTCTGGGAATCAGCTTCCTTATGTGCAAAATGAGGTGAAACTAAGAAACCTCCTGGTTCCAAGACGCAAATTATAGAATCCTACCCGGATTTTCTGAGTTTTTTCCTTTCTTCTTACAGTTCAGCATGAGGGATTAAACCTCTTCTATCACTAAGAACCCAATGCATCGTTGCTTCTCAATTTTCAGTCGCTTCCTTTGAAAAAACAACAAACTAAATACAAATGGACTGAGTGACTATTATTTGCCAGGCACCACACTCAAAAGCAATGATACCGAGGTGAAGGAACCTGGTGCCCGTCCTCGAGGGGCTTCCTGCCTAGAGGAGCACGTCAGCAGCTGCAAAGCCATGCCCTGGCTGCAGTAATGGAGAGATGATGTCCGAGATGCCCAGGCAGCATGGAAAACAGTCGAGCTCAGGTCTGGCTTCTTTAAGAAGCATTGACTCCTGTTACTGTTCAGGAACAAGATGGCGTGGCAATAACTGCACAAGCAAGAAGGCACCACGCATCCAGAGAACAGCCAGTGCTTCTGGAGCTGGAACAGGGCTGGGAGAGAAGTGCACACGGAAAAGAAAAGGTTGGAGAACCTTCGGGCTGGGATCCGACCATGAATGGCTCCTCTTGTTGACGTGGGCTTTCACTTGCTAGTCTTGTTTTCTTTACTTAGGTTCCGCCTTGCTCTCAAAAGAACTTGAAGTCGCTTGTTTAAATGAGAACAGCAACCATCCAGACCAGCTGAAATAATAAGGGAATGCACTGGGCTCAGGTAAGGAGTAGCTTAGAGACCAGTTAGATTTCAGAATTTATTAGCCCAGAGACTGTAGCTCAGTTTCTCTGTAGTTTTGCAATCATTGCTTCCTCTGGGTATTTACTTCCCTCCAATATCCAGTGGTTTCCTATTTGGAGACAGAAAATATCTGACTTAGAGCTCTAAGAAACTTTCTCTCTTGTCTCTCTGGCCTGAGCTGAGCCATGTGCCCATTCACGAGTCAGCCCTTGAGTCCAGGGACCTGCCAGATGCCGACTGTCCTAGGCCTGGATCCCGAACCACTGTGCCAGTATGGAAGGGTTTATCAGAGGACATGGCTCACATCCACCTCCGGAGTTGAGGATGGAGCCCTCCTTCCTGACCTGTGACGGTAAGGGGTATATCAGTAAGTGAACGCTGGGATAGTTTGCAAAGAGTGGAGGGAAAAGTGGACATGGGAGCTATAAACAGTAATGTCCACTGAATTTAGACTATATTAAAAAATGATACCAGATATCATCTATAATATTATGGGATTATTATATTATATAACATAACAATATTATTATGGTATTATCTTATGGTACATATAATAATATATACTATATAACAATACATGATATTATATTATGTATAAAAATAAAGGTCAAGGGATAGTAAAGGTAAAATGGTAACATAACAACAATGGGAAAATTACTAGAGAGACCCTAAATAGGAAAAATCACAAATATTAAAGACAAAATGGTAATTTAGTTTTGAGCTTCCTGGCAGCCAAGGCAAAGAAGGAAAACTGGTCAGTTGAAAGAGTCAAAGCATACTATGGGAGAGCGAAGCTCTTTCTGGTTCAGAGTCTTCAGAGAAGATATCTTCCCCAAGGATCTCCACAAAGGGATCATTAAATAATATTATAGAACTGTCCATGCATAGCATTCCTACATATCAGCAAGTTTTAAAACAGCTGTCAACCCCAGCACAAGTTTAACTGAGGCTGCCCTGAGATACTAAGTCTAAACCAAGGCGACTCTCCAGTGCCTTGTGTTAACCCAGGGGTAGAAGCTAGACTGGTGAGAGCCAGGCTTCCCAACTGGGGTAAAATGGGCATCAGGAGATGCACCATTTTGGCCAGCCTGCTTTCCTGGTGGTAAAGGATTTAAAGCATTAATTATGTATCTAAACCAACATGAATGTATGCAGAATAGTGTAAAATGCACATGTGATTTGAAAGAGAGAGCATGAAACCTCAATGAAAGGAAAGGCCCATGCTCTTCTGGCCTAGGGGTTCGCCCCGCGGGGAGGTCTGAAAACACTTTCTCCTGCATTTGCTCCTCTGGCCAACTTGTAGTCACAGCTCCTTGTGGTTCTCTGGGCACGCCCCTCTTCACATTTTATTGTGATGATTTGTTTACTACCTGTCTTCCCTGATAGAGAGTAAGGGGCTGGCTACCTGGCTGCCTTCATTCCTGGCACTTTCTGGTCTGGCATGAGAAACCAATGAATTAATAAGTTAGTTAACTAAAGATGTCTGGCTGTTGTGAATTGAACTGTGTCCCCAAGAAATTCAAATGTTGAAGTCCCAAACCCCAGGAATGAGAGCTTCCTTCCCCATCCATACCTCCCTTCGAGGTCCTATTTGACAGACTCGCACTGACCACCTTGTTTATTTTTTAAAATCGATGCTTTATTTTTCTTTTGTTTTTTAACATTTTATTAAATGTATTGAGGTAGCATTGGTAAGTAGGACCATTTAGGTTTTAAGCACATATTTCTATGACACAAGGTCTTCATGCTGCGCTGTGTGCTTACCTTGTTTATATATGGGCTCTGTGTCAGCTAGCTGTAGGATCTGGACCCAGCTGGTTAACTGTTCTCTGTCCCTTTGTCTTCAGAAATGATGTATTATACCTAAACCAAAAGCCAAAATAACGCACATAGAAACTCCTCATATGGTCTGCTGCATAATAGGACTCCCAACACATGAGTCTCCTTGATCCCTTGCTCTCCTTATAATGGAACACATATTTTCCCACAGAAGGAATAAGTGGGCCTCTAAATATTTTATAATTTTAACGTATCTTTTTCCTATAATATTATAATCTGGCAGCCTTCTACAATGGGCAGAAAATCAAAGAGATGTATAAGTAACAAGATGACAAAGAAGCAGCATTTTGTTTTGGAAATAATTAATTATTGTGAACTAAACATCCACATTAGTATCTTAAAATGTTCATTAAAAAGCAACCCTGGTCCACTGAGTTCACTTATGAACTTTGGCTGAGGTTTACACTTAGAACAAATGTTTTTAATTTCATTATACACTACCAAATCAAGCAAATCATGTGTGTGTAAACTCAACCTCCATACCTTGCAAATGTGCTTTTTTTTCCTAGTGCCTTAGTTTATGTGATTTTCATTGTTTAATTTTTTTCTATATTGTTTCTCAGTAGCTCAGTGCTCCTTAAACTAAGCAAAGACTAAAAAAAAGAACACTTGCAATAATGGATTTGAGGTCACTTAATCTCAGTGATCTTTGGCTTTCCAGAGATTAAAGCCAAATTTAAACCAGAGTGCTTTTCCAGAACTAGCAATAAAGAAATTATTTCTTCTAAAGTTCACTTGCCATGGTAAAATATAGAAAATTCAGTACTATTATTTACTCCAAGTCCTAAAAACTTTTGTAAGAACTCCAAAACTCCAGGTTAAAATTCTGTTTCACTTAATATGACCCAGTATTAATAATTAGTCAACAAAGATGAACATGCTGTAAAGATCAGAGAACTTTACTAAGCAACCTAAAAGCCCATCAGTAAATGAGTGGATAAAAACCTATGGTACATTTACACGATGGAATACTATGCAGCCGAAAGAAAGAAGGAGCTCCTACCCTTTATGACCACATGGATAGAACTGGAGAGCATTTTGCTAAGTGAAATAAGCCAGGCAGTGGAAGACAAATACCATGGGGTCTCACCTATGAGTGGAACCTAATGAACAAAACAAACAAGCAAGCAAAAGAGAACCAGAGACATGGAAATAAAGAACAAACTGACAGTAACCGGAGAGGAGCGGGGAGAGAGATAATGGGGGAAAACAGGGGAAGGTCCATAAAGGAACATGTATCAAGGACACACGGACAAAGCCAAAGGGGGTTAGGCTCGAGGGTGGGAGATGGGGATGGGTGGGGCAGAGGGCCGAGGTGGGGTCCACCTCCTCAAAATGGAGACAACTGTACTTGAACAACAATGAAAGAAAAAAGAACTTTACTAATAAATACTTAGCATTGTCTATGGAGAATCCAGGTACCTGTCACACATTTGGAATTCAGGTGTAAATAATAAAGGGTTGGACAAATTTAAAAGATAAGAGACAGCAAGCCCACTGGCTCCAGGCAGGGGTATTCAGGGCAGGTGAAGTGATAGTTGACATACATCCTTACAACCACCTTCGAGGTAAGCAGGAAAACCACAAAACTTGGTCACTTATAAATCCTCAGCATTCCTTTTTTTTTTCTGTACAAGCACAGAGTATTAAATATACCATAGGCCGCAGGACATTACTGTAATGTAACCCAGTAGAAAGAGACAGGGCAGCTGCTTCTTCTGCCTGGAGGCACAGGGGTCAGGAGCCACACACCCTGAAGGGCCCTGGTTAGCCGGTCACTTGGGAATAGTCATTTAATCTCTCAAAGCCAATCTTTATCTCCAGCATGAAAATAATTCTGTTGCTGCCTTTTGCACATGGTCGTCATGGGAATCAAAAGTAAAAGAGCTGGATGGAGTCACTGGCTTGATTTCACACCTCGGTCAGCCCTTTCTCTTCTCTCGGCTTCTAGGACCCCTCACTGGCCTGTGGCCCCTCTAATGCATGGGCAGGTTCTGCTCAGCCTTCTGTCTCGGTTTCACTCTCTGATGTCTAAATTTTGGAGTACCCTAGACTTCAGTCCTCATTATATTTTTCTACAGTCTTTCCCTAGGTAACCTCAAAGTTTTATGTGGGATTCATTTTGCTCATTATTCCCACGTTTATATCTCTAGACCTAAGCTCCTTTCTGAACTTCAGACTCATAAACCCAGCTGAAAATTTGAATTCCCACTTGCTGTGTAATAGGCATTTCAAGCTTTCCATGGCCAAACTAGACCTCTTGATTCTTCTCCATGTTAATCTAGTCTTCTCTATTTTAATCAATACCATTCACTCAATTGCTAGAGCCAAAAACCCGTAGAAATTATTCTGAGTCTTCTTTTCCCCTCTCCTCTCACATCCAATCCATCAGCAAAACCTATCAGCACCCCATCTAAAACAGGCCTCAGATCTACGTACTGGCCCCGGGGCTGCCTCACAGCCATGCTGTTCTCACAGTCATGCTGTACCACAATTGAGCTGTTCTGCACCGAATAAAGTTTCTTCTTCACCACACCCACCCCCCAAAATATCTGTCTACTTCTTTCTTCTTCCGCCACCACTCGCCCTGGCCAAGCCACCATCTTTGCTCATCTGAATGTCCACAATCAACTCCCAACCGGTTGCCCTGGTTACCTATTGGCATAGGCAGTCTTTTTCTTTACATTTATTATAACTTTTACATATAGATTTAATGGCATTTAAACAATACATATATAAAAGACACCATTTTTATTTTTTAAAGACTTATTTATTTATTTATTTATTTTTAGAGAAAGGAGGGGAAGGAAGAGAAAAAGAGAGGGAGAGAAACGTACATGTGTTAGAGATACATCAATCGGTTGCCTCTTGTACACCCTCAACTGGGGACCTGGCCCGCAACCCTGGCATGTGTTCTGACTGGGAATTGATCCAGTGACCTTTCGGTTCATAGGCCAGTGCTCCATCCACTGAGTCCCACCAGCCAGGGATGGACAAGGACAACAGGGTGGGGACCGACTGTGGGAGTGCGAGTGGGGGGCGGGGAGGCAGGGAAGAACAACGGGAGAAAGTTGAGACAACTGAAATAGAACAACAATAAAAAAATTCCTTCTTTTTAAAGGAAATAAATAAATAAAAGCATTTTAATATACAAATCGCCAAAAAATAAAAATATATGTTTGTGTAAAAAGATAAAATTCAGCAAAGGCCTAGAAGGTTACACACAAGTCTATGACACATTTAACTTCATAGAAAAAATAGGGGAGGAATGCAGAAGAAAACGGACTTTACTTGTATACATAGTATTTCCTTATTTTATTAAAAACAAGAACTGTAAGTGAACATGTCAACATATTACAATGTCAATTCTTGGGCTAGATATTTAGATATTACTTTCTGTATTTTTTTCTAATTTTCTCAAAATAAAGAGAAAAACAGAGAAGGGAAGATAAAGATTAATACAATAAGTAAAAAGGTAAAATATCCCTGAGACAAAGACTGAATTAAAAATTTAAACATGCCCTATGCATGCATAAACAGCTGACAAAATATTTTAATTTCATAAATAAGAGATATACTCCTGATTTCAATTGAAATGTTCATATTGTCTTTACACTGTACCATATCTTGAAAATGTACATCATAATAGCTTGTTTAAAATATTCCAATGTCTTCCTAGAACATTTATAATCACATCCAAATTCGTTACCAGGACACCCGAAGACCTACCAGATCTGCCCTCTAACCGCCTCTCCACCCTCCCTGTGAGCAGGCTCTCTCACCGTCCAGGTCACGACCACGCCGCCCTTCTCTCTCTTGGTTACAAGTTTTTTCCCACAGGAAGCCCTTTGCCTTGGTCCCTCTTTTGCCTGGACAGCTCTTTCCACAGACCGAACTCAGCTGGAACCTTCTTGACATATAGGCCTTTTCAAACACGGCTGCCTCAGAGAGACTTCCCTTGACCAAGGGATCTAAAAGAATCACTCCCCGCCCCCAACCTCTCTGACTCAACCCCCTTTGTAACGTGCTCCACAGCACTTGACTACAATCTGATCTTTCACTGTATTAGCTTTTCTTCATTGCATCTCCTTTATCCCCCATTCTCCCCCAAGAATACAAACTCTATGATTGTGGAGGCCATTATATTTCCAGCACCAAGACCTATGCCAGGTACATAGAGGGTGTATTAGCTTTTATTGCTGCATAACAAATTACCATAATTCGAGTGAATCACACCAACATTCATTATGTGCTCACAGTCCTGGAGGTCAGAAATGCAGGTGCAGGTTGGCTAGGTTTGACAATCTGGCCAGGGCATTAGACACTGAAATCAAGGTGTCAGCCAAGCTGACTTCTTGTCTGGAGGCTCTGGCGAAGAATCTGTTTCCAGGCTCTTCGGCTTGTTGATAAAATCCAGCTCCACAGGACTATAAGATTGAGATCTCTAGCTCCCCGCTGACTGTCAGCCAGAAGCCATTCTCAGCTCCTGGTGGCCACCCACCATCCTTACCATGTGGTCCTGTCTATCTTCAAGCCAGCACCACAGTCAAATCCCCCTTGTGCTTTGAATATCTGACTTCCTCTCCTATAACCAGCTGGAAAACTCTCTGTGTTCAAAAGAGCCATGTGATTCCATCAGGCCTACCTGGATAATCTCCATATCTTAAGGTCAACTGGCCAAGTCACATAACTCAATCCAAATCCATCATATACACAGTCCTGGGGATTACATGAAACATGTACACCATGGGGGAGGGAATCTCAGGCCCACTGTAGTATTCTGCCTACCACAGAAGTTATTCTACAAACATGTGTTGTATTAAAAAATGAATAACAAATGTGCTCAGCTGGAATCATAAATAACCTCACAAGTGTTAACATTAAAGTAATTATGATCCATAAAAATGTCCCTATGATGTCAGGAAAAAGTTAAGGCGGATATGAGTTGCCATGCTCCATCAAAGCAAGACTATTTTTTCTTTAAGTTTTGGTGCTCAGAAAGATAAACTCTAGTGAGCTGACAAAGTTTTAAAAGACAAAAACGAATAAACAAAACCATAAGCTGATTAGTAAGACTGGGTGTTCATTTGACTCAGCTACTTCCTAGCTTGGACTTTGGGCAATTTATTTAACACATAGAGTTCAGGTTGCTTCTGTCCAAAACGGGTGGTGATTTCACAGGTGGTTGTGAGGTTTAAATTAATAGATGCGTGCACACTACCTAGCATGTTATCCAGAGTTTAGCATTTGCTCAATAATTATCTCCCAGCAGTCTGGAGAAGTCAGCTGTTTAGAGGGAAAATTCACAGATTCGTTTCACCCAGGCAAGGCTTTTCGGTGAAGTTGCAGGGTAAGAGAGAGGGTTTAGGGCTGTGTTCTAAAGTCGGGAAATTAGTGTGTGCGTGATGAACATTCTTTTCCCTGAGGAACTTGCCACGCTGGAGACTTCCTCAGTGAATTCAGTGCAGCCAGTTTTTCTGCTAGCATTAGAAGAAATTCTATTTCTTTAGCTGGTTATCATGCAGAGGGATTGACTAAAGTTTAGAGGGCATATTTTATTAAAAAACACTTATCTTTAGATACTGCAATCTCAGCACAGCAGAGAACACCTGGCACAGGGCACAGCATGGTGCAGGGGCAGTAAATTCCGGCCCTGCCACTTCACAGCTCCGTGACGTTGGACAAATTTACATTCATCTCTGTCTACCTCAGTGCTCTCATTTGCAAAATGGAAATAACAATTCACCGCAGGGCTGATGTGAGAGCTAAATGATTCAGCATAGGCAAAATGCTTAGAACTATGCCTGGCATGGAGTAAGTGCTGCAAAATATTTATGCTACAAAAACTGCAGACTGAGAGAAACAAATGGAACCTGGCTGAGGGAACAGCTGATCCGCAGCTCCCACTCACTCCATCTGTTCCGGTTTAATAGCCACTGAACAGTGCCTGCTCTGGTGGTCACTCTTCTTTCCTCCCCCCACCCCTTCCAGCGAACAGCAGACCGGCCCCAAGAATAGATGCACGAGAGATTTGGTGGGGGAAACACTTGTAGGATAAAGCACAAGGGAGCAGGAGTCGGCCGGGAGAGCATTTGGACAGTGAGACAGGTCAGACACCTATGAAAGAAGAGAGGGAAGGAAGGAGGGGATTGGCTAGGAAGAGCCACGGACCACAGCGCAGTTCTTAGAAAGGCTCAGCCTGGCCAGAGCCACGAGCAGACAGTGCCTGTTAGAGGAATCCCATGTCAGGCAACACAGGGCCAGGCTCTCAGGCGCCTGCCACGCTCAGGTGTTGGCTAGGAGGACCCCGGGGGAAACACAACCTTGGCACATTCAGACAGCTGTCCGGCAGCTGTCACTGGCTGAGCTCCCCGTGCAAATGCCTCTTGAAGGAAGACCTGGGTGGCCTGCCTTCATGACTGCCATGGCCCTGTGGTTCCATTCGTGCAGGTGAAATACACATAGAACGTAATGGCCGTGGACACGACACTAGGCGTTACTGCACATCTTGTTATTCTTTGGGCACCAGCCAGGAAGCGGCAGCTGAAGCTAGTGGTGGCCCTCTGATGGGACCCATCCGTAGGGGAAGCCATGGCCTTGCTGGTTGCGTGTGTCTGGGAACTAACGCATTGAACCCTGCCTGATTTACGCATTGGCTAAGCATGGACTCCAACGGCGAGCAACTACCTTTTGTGTGAAGGCAAATTCGGGAATAGTATGTATGTACGTTTGTGTGTGCGTGCACGTGGGGGTGTATTGAGAAGCCATATTTCTTTCCTTCAAAACGAAAACAGCCTTCCTGGGTTCCACATAACGTATATCTCTTCTTGGAACTCAAATTGCCTACTTAACTGAATAGAAGAACGTCATGAGAAGAGCTGGCATTGCTCCTTAGCCACCCAAACCGTAAGACGGTATTCTGACTTCTTCGAAAAACATCAGTAACAAGGTAACTCTTTAGTTTTCCTTTTGAAATGAGATCACACATGAGAGTATCAAGCTGGACAGCCCCGCTGGGTCTCGCCTGCTCTGTACCGGGCACTGTGAGGGCACAGAGCACAAAGACTCGGTATATAGGCAATTCACCGAAGAATTACAAGTAGCCAATAAAGACCTGAAAACATTCTCAGCCTATTTCTTAAGAAACATGGATTTTAAAAATAAGGTGATATTATTGTTTTAACCCACCATATTGACAAAAAGCATTCACTATTAATAAAATCCCTTATAGGCCCATGCATGGGGAATGGGTACTTTCACACGCTGCTGCAGGAGACACCACTGAGGCAAGGCACCTGCTGTGCAGAAGGCTTCGCTGATACAGCTCTTGGTCCCAAACACGGGGGAAAGCTAGTTTAAAATAACTTAAGGGGAAAGAAAAGAATTACTATGATCACAATAAAGACCTTAGGATAGTTCCTGAGTCTCCTGTAGTTTGTAGAAAGATGGGAACCAGGCACTCAAACTGCATTCAGACTCCTCCGTTCTGCTCTTCTCTGCATATTGGCTTCAGATTTTTTTCTTTCTTCCTTTCTTTCCTTTCTTTCCTTTCTTTTCCTTCCTTCCTTCCTTCCTCCCTCCCTCCCTTCCTTCCTTCCTTCCTTTATTTCCCTCTTTCTTTCTTTCTTTCTTTCTTCCTTTCTTTCCTTTCTTTCCTTCCTTCCTTCCTTCCTTCCTTCCTTCCTTCCTTCCTTCCTCCCTCCCTCCCTTCCTTCCTTTATTTCCCTCCCTCTTTCT
This sequence comes from Phyllostomus hastatus, assembly GCF_019186645.2. Classification (NCBI taxonomy): domain Eukaryota; kingdom Metazoa; phylum Chordata; class Mammalia; order Chiroptera; family Phyllostomidae; genus Phyllostomus; species Phyllostomus hastatus. The sequence continues at coordinate 7,003,242 of NW_025333709.1, forward strand.
TTCTTTCTTTCTTTCTTTCTTTCTTTCTTTCTTTCTTTCTTTCTTTCTTTCTTTCTTCTTCTTTCTTTCTTCTGACTGATTTTCTCCATCTGGCTCCATGATTCTCCAATCATGGCAACCAGAAAATTCTGAGTTCCATGTCTTACAGCTCCAACTTAACAGAAAATGACTGATTCAAGCTTCAAGTTCTCTAGGTTCAAAAATCCTAAGGAAGGACTCACTGGCCCTGGTGAGAATCAATGACCATGCCCGGACCAATAATTGATGACCAGAGAGATAGAATTCCTTTGGTTGTGGCCCACTCCTGTTCCAATCCACTTTGTCAGATGATGAGGACATAATTCCTTGGCGTCTCCCACCGGAGGGATAAAAGAAGGCATGATTTGTAGAAGAAGGGAATGCTATTCCTCGAAGCAAAATATGCTAGCCATATATAAAAGGGTTCAAAATATGCAGGCATGAAATATCTTTTTTAATTAATTAGGTAATTAAAAGATAACTAGTTATAGTCAATTGGAAGAGGTATTCAGCAATATCTATCAAGATTAAATATATATGTATAACCTTGTGTTTGCTAATTCCACCTCTGTTTACCCTAAAATTTAACATATATACACAAAAAAGATTAAATTTTTTAATTACTCAACAAATATTCAGTGCATACTGTGTGCCTACATTCTTTTAAGAGCTGGAATAATAATAGGAAAGATAGGAAAATTTTATATATTTATATTGAGTGGGGAACACACAGAAAATAAGCAAGTGATTGACACATTGCAATTGTTTATTAAGCATTCTGTCCAATTTCAATTTCTAGGCTTCACAATCTCACAATATAAATGTATTTTCCATTTATGCTCAGAGGGTTTTCATTATCTTCAAGCCCCATTTGTGATAGCATATCTACTCGCAATTGGAAATAGTATTAGATTATGTCTAATTTTTATAGAATTGTACACTTCACAAAGAGCTTTCATATCTACTATCTCATTTCTTTCACGCACCAAAACTTAAATAGAGGCAGGTATGACTTAAATAGAGGCAGGTATCATTATTATTTTGATCACCTTTGAATCTCCAGAACCAAACAAGATGCAAGGTATAAAGCAGGCACCAAGAGAGAGTTAGTTGAAGGAATCAAAATTAAGAAGCATCACTAAGGACAGAGAGCCAGTCAGGCAGCTCGTATTAGTCACCTCACTCAAGACTGCTGGTTCCAGTTCTTGGGCTTTTGCAGCTCTACCATGTTTGAAATTTCTAGAATCATCCAATCATAAGATTTTAGTTACCCCCATTTTACTTAGTAGTTGCCATTTCTTCTAAATTTGAGGATCTTGGAGATTCGCTTTTTTTGTTTTTAAATAAATTATTGATGGTTGATTCACAAAACATGAACTACTCTCATAAAACCTGGAACCAGTATCAAGTGGAGCTCAGAGTGTAGAAGTGTTGGTGACACTCATATCTGAGCCTCATGAGAAATCTAAAACTTGTGCTGTCAATTTAATGACATATGTGTGACTTAGACCATTCTACCTCTCTGTGAAATGCTTATTTTCATTGAATACTGATTCCTTCTATTATTAAAATATGGTGAGTCAACTCTTTCAGCCACGACTGCTGGATAACTGTGGATAGCAAGGGTTGTGTTTTAGTTCATTCTGAAGGAGAGGAAGGCGCATTGCAGACGCATTGAAAGTCATTTCAATCAGTTATTTGAGCAACTGAGTGGTCTAGGCTCCACAGATGCAAAGTGAATTGCGACAAAGAACAAGCATGAGCTCTTTTATGTGATGAAATGAGTCAGCAGAGGAGAGTTTGTGTGGGCCCACCCTTTTCCTTGGAGAAGTAAGACTCGTCGAATGTTATGACGTGACTTTGCAGAGGCCCAGATAAAAGCAATGGACGTGGACTACAGAAACGGAAAGCCTGTTCTTCGGCAATGGCTTTGTACTGGGGGTCAGCTGACAGAACCAGTCCTTACACAGGATGTAACACCATTAGTTACATCCTTCCAGGTCACAAAGAATAACAAACACGCAGAGTCTCCTCACTTAATGTCCATGACAGCCTCCATACTGGGAAGCAAATGAGCCTTGGAATATCAAAAAGCTGGTGGCAACTTCCAGCCTCTGCCTTGAATAACCTTGAATAAGGTATTTAACGTGGCTAAACCTCAAGTCTCTAATCTACACAATGGGGATAATAATATTTACCTTCCAAGACGTAAGTCACAAATGTATTTAAGCACCTGGTAGGGCCCTGACACCAAACAGATGGGGAACAAACAGATGGCTGTGCCACCCTTTGACCGTTCGCCTATTGCAGGATATCTAGGCTGTTCCCACTTTGGCCTATTGCAAATAACACATCTTTAAACATTCATGTACAGGCTTCTATGTAAACATGAATTTTCATTTCCTCGAGACAAATGTCCCAGAGTGGAATTGCTAGATTATAGGGTCGTTGAATGTTTAGGCTATAAATTATTTGCCGAAGTGCTTTCAAGAGTGGTGGTAGCATTTTACATTCCCACCAGCAACAAATGGACCAGATCAAGTTCCTTCACGTTCTCATCAGCATTTGGTATTATCACTATATTTTAATTTTTTTAAGATTTTATTTATTTTTAGAGAGGGGGGAAGGGAGGGAGAAAGGGAGGGAGAGAAACATCTATGTGACAGAGAAACATTGATCAGTTGCCTCTTGCACGTGCCATGACCAGGGACCAAACCTGTAATCCAGGCATATGCCCTGGCCAGGTATCAAACCGGTGACCTTTAGCTTTACAGGACCAATATTGTCACTCTTTTTTATTTGAGTCATCCTGATAGCTGCATAATGATATCTCACTGTGGTTTTAATTTGCACTTCTGTAATGGTAAACTATGTGGAACAGATTTTCATACGTTTATTTTCCATCTGTTTATCCTCCTTAGTGAAATGTCTATTCATGACTTTTGCTCATTTTCTAATGGGCTTATCTCTTTCTTTGCTGTTGAGATTTGAAGTCTTTTTATTCTTAAAGATTTTATTTATTTATTTTAGAGACAGGGAAAGGGAGGGAGAAAGAGAGGGAGAGAAACATTAGTGTGTGGCTGTCTCTCTCGCACCCCCAACTGGGGACCCAGCCCGCAATCCAGGCATATGCCCTCACTGGGAATTGAACAGGCGACCCTTTTATTCTCAGGCTGACACTCTATCTATTGAGCCACACCAGCCAGGGCTGAAAAGTCTTCACATATTCTAAATATTAGTCATTTTTCAGATAAATGGCTTGCAAATATATTCTCCCAGTCTGTATTTTGTCCTTTCATCCCTTTAAGAATGTCATTCCTACAGAAAGGTTTTCCATTTTGATGAAGTTTATCCACTTTTTCTTCTCTGGATCATGCTTTTAGTGTTATATCTAAGAACTCTTCACCCAACCCCAGGTACAAAGGTTCTCCTTCATGTTCTCTTCTAAAAGATTAATGGTTTATGTTTTACATTTAAATCTATGGTTCATTTTGAGCTAAATTTTGTATAAGGTGTGAAGTTTGGGTTGAAGTTCATTTACTTGCCTGTAGATTATAATTGTCTTAGCACCATTTGTTCAATACATTATCATTTCTTCATTGAATTCCTTTTTCATCTTTGTCCAAAAAATCAGTGGGGTAATTTTGTGTGGTCTATTTCTGGATTCACTCTCCAGTCTGACCCACTGATCTATGTTTCCTTCCTTCCACCAATAATATGCAGTCTTGATGACTATAGCGACATAAGTCTTCAAACTGGGTAGAGTGATTCCTCATATTTCAGTCTTCTTTTTCACATGTGTTTTAGCAATCTTAGGTCCTTTGCCTTTCCACGGATTTCCCCTTTATTCCTAAAGGATATTCTAACAGATCTAGAATTTTGAGTTGCTAGTTCTCTTCTTTCATCACTTAAGAAATATTATGCCACTTCTTCCTGGCCTCTGGGATTTTGGATGAGAAATCTGCTGTCATTTGAACATTTTTTCCTGCATAGACAATGAGTTGTTTCTCTCATTGCTTTCAGGATATCTCTTCGTCTTCAATTTTTACATGTATGACTATAATGTGTCTTGGCATGGATTTTTATTTTTTTAGTTCATCCTGTTTGACATTCACTTAGCTCCTTAAATCTACTGGTTTGTGTCCTCTGCCAAATTTGGAAAGGTTCCAGCCATTATTTCTTCACACACTCTTTCAGTCTCAACCTCTTTCCTCTCTTCCTCCAGTCCTCCAGTGACGCAGATGTGGGGTCTTTTGTCGTGGTCATATGGGTTCCCAAGTTGCTGACCATTTTTACTTCGGCCTGTTTTCTCTCCTTATTCAGAGAGGGCAATTTCTGTTGTTCTCTCTTTCGGTTTACTGCGTCTTTCCTCTGATTGCTCCATTCAGCAGATGATTTCATCCATGGAATTTTTTATTCTGGTTATTGTATTTTTGAGGTTCTAAAATTGAAGGGGTTTTTTAATTATTGTTGACACTATTATAGATGTTCACCATTTCCCCCTCCCTTTGCCCCCTTCCCCCGAGCCCCCCATGCCCGAGCCTTCATCACATCGTTGTGTCCAGGCAGGGGCTATGCGTACATGCACCTATGTTCTTCGGCTCGTCTCTTCCCGTCTCCCAACTCCCTCCCTTCTGAGATCTGTCAGTCTGTTCCATGTATCCGTGCCTCTGGTTTGGTTTGGTTTGTCAGTTTATTTTGTTCATTAGACTCCACATGAGGGAGACCCACTGGTATTTGTCTTTCTCTGACTGGCTTATTTCACTTAGCGTAATATTCTCCAGGTCCTTCCATGCTGTCACAAAGGGTAAGTGTTCCTTCTTTTCATAGCCAAGTAGTATTCCACTGTGTAAATGTACCACCGCGTTTTTATCCAGGCGCCTACTGATGGGCCCCTTGGGCTATTTCCAGATCTTGGCAATTATAAATAATGCTGCTGTGAACATAGCAATATTTAACTTTCTTTGTAGCTTCTAATTCTTTGCTGAGGCTTTCATTTTTTAATTCATTTCACGCATGTTGTCATTGATCATTGAAGCACTTCTATCATGGCTGCTTTAAACCTTTCCCCAGCCGAACAGGAGAGAGAAAATAATTGGTGAACTGAAAGGAAGAACGACAAAAATTACCCAGTCTGAACAATGGAAAGAACAAGCTGAGAAAAGAAAAAGACAGAGAGACACTCAGAGACCTGCAGAACTAGAGTCGAAGTTCTACAGCTGTGTTACCAGAATAGGGAAAGAAGAGGAAGAGGAGGGCGAAGCTGGAAAAACAAATGGCTGAAGACGGCCCCAGTTCTGACACCTCTGTCACGGCCATGTTAGTGGTCATCGTCTTTATTCACTCACGTTGGAATTTTCCTGGTTCTCGCTGTGATGAATCATGTTCAACCGCAACCTGGACATTTTCTGTGTTGTCTAGAAACTTCACATTGGATTTCAGCTCTGGCTGCCTTCCTATGCTCTTGTTCTGTCCGGGGGAGAGGGCGAGCGACAGCCAGGTGGAGAGAGATGCCCAGGGTCCTCACCTGGCCTCCGCGGCAAGGGTCTCCACAGTGTTCCCCGGGGAGAAGTGGGAGCACAGGCTCCCCTAGGCTGCCTCCGATGCCCCCTGAATTGGAGGAGTACGAGTGCCCATTCCTAGTCCTCACATGTCCTGCACTGTTACCGCGGGGCCGTAGAGCCCCGTTGCCGCCGCGTGCTGGTAAAAGTCTTGACTCTCTTCTAGGTCTCCTCTGACGTCAGCCTGGTGGGGAGCGGCAGGGGAACCTCGCTAGGGCAGGGTGCGGTGGGGAGCCCCGGTCTCACCCGCGGTCCCCCCCCGACGATGTGGATGGAATGGGGAGCTCCGTGACCACGGAGCAGGCAGGACAGTCCTGGCACCCCACTCAGCCTGCTCTGACACCACCCGTGTCACGTCCTAGCCACAGTGACGCTCTGGGCCACCCACCTGTCTTTGCGGATGTGCATGGAGGTGAAGCCACGCTGTTTTCACGGTGTTTGGCTGGAATAGAGCCGTTAGTGTCTAAAAGTTTTCTGTGGTGCGAGACTACGCTTTTCCTGGCCCTTTGGCCACAGGGAGCAGGCTTTGGGGGGCCTTTTTTGTTTGCACCCATGGGCATTTTCAGTGCTCTGACTTCTCCGGATCCAATTTTAGACTATGCAAGCCAAAAGAACACCAAGGACCCCACGATGCTATTGTTCCTCAGGTCCCAAGGTCCCTGCACAGTTCGCCTTCCTCTCTCCACCTTTCAGATGTTCTATGTTTGCTCCAGACAACTGTACTTAGTGGGAGGAATGGGGAAAAATCACCTATTTCTTCTTCACGGAAGCAAAAGTTCTGATATTCATTTTTAGTAACACTTTATTGTAAAAGAAATTTTTGAGTGGCATTAACTAAACTGTTAAAACTAGAAAAAGACTTCTTACAATTTTTACTAATATTAGCATTGTCATTACCTACAAGACTAAGTTTTGCAGGTGGTATTTATTTGTCCATATCCACAGCAAAGCCACATGTCCAGCCCGTGCTCCAAGCTAACGGCTATATTGGAAGGCAGATAGGTAGCTGCCTTAGGTGTGTGGTTTGATGGTGCTAAGTAAGCCAGTCTCCCCCAAACAAATCCTCTCTCTGGCTAGCGCATAGCATTAGGAGGCTTAAGCTTTATCTCCTTAGCTTATGTCTATAATACAGGCTGAAACATAAACAGCCGCGGAGAATATGCAGCACCATTCCGTACCCCGATAGTGCCGCATGCTGTGAACACTCGCTAGTAAAGAGGAGCAACCAGATACTTAACAGAACCAAACAGATATGAGGACAGTTCACCATGTCCCCCAGATATGTTCTTTCGGACACACACACACAGTCACACACATACATCTCTGACCACCAAATGAACAAACCAAAACACCCAACTTAAAAGGCACTTTCAGTTATGACTAATATATTTATTGACAATGGCTTGATGTGCTGAAAAGGTCACATGGAGTTGGGTGCAGCGTGTCTTCCCCATTAGAGAGAGGAGAGAGGGACTGGCTTCAGCCATTCGGGAACTAAGCTCCGTAAGTATTTATTAAGCACTTACTGTGTGACAGGCACCACATTATGTACTAGGGATAAGGATTTATAAATCACTTCTCTATGCTTTCTCTTATTTGATGGCTCTTATACCAGAAAGATGTTTCTAGGAAATTGGATTTCTTTATCATAAATCTGTATTGCATTTTGGAAACTGCTTTCCTTTATCTCAACTGACTAATTCGTAAAGTAAGGCAGAAACATCACCTGTTATTGCTCATGTTTAACGAATGAGGGAAGTGAGGGCCCAAATTTACGCATCTCTCCCCCAGGCCCCCCACCTGGGAGAATTGAGGCAAAGTCTTAAGTGGTGGTCTTCCCACCGCCGGGCCCAGGACACTTGGCACGTCACAGCTCCTTGGAGCTGCTCAGCTCCTAAGAGTCGTTTTCCCCAAACAATCTGTCCGTCTTTCGTTAAAACCCCACCTTTAGATTATGGCCATTTTTCTAACTCTTTCCACCGAACCAAAACCTCCACAAGGGTGGGAACTTTATCATTACAACCCATTATGATTTTATACATCTGCCTTGGTTGGTATGCCATTAGTATTCATTGACTTCATTTCAATGGCTGCAAAGGACTCTAGAGTCCAAAATAACCCTTGATGTTCTTCATCATAATCAATCCACTGGCCTCAGACCCTTCCTGGATCTGTGAGCTCAGGTAAATTAATAACATCTTCTTGTTTGCAAAACGGGCATGGTAATGCTTACTTACAGGGCTGTTATGAATATGGAAGACAGTAAATGCTAATTATTGTTGTAAAATATGTAAAGTTCCTAGGACACTGTTTGGCATGGACCAGACTGCCCTTCCCTTCATTCTCTAGCCCCCATTGGACAGCAAACTTCACGAAGGAAGGGGCGTGTCTATTTAAAACCCATAGTGCAATGCTCTTCACTTATCAGCCATTGGAAACTGAGCTGCTAAATGAATGGATAAATTAATATCATACTACAAAAGGATTGTTTAAAATATCAGTGTTACAAAATATTTAACTTTACTAAGATCAAGTTGATGTGGTATTTTGACAGTACAGTAAATCTATGGATATTTCTAGACTGAAATAAAATATATGATCATCAATCACTCTGAATCTTTTCACTTTAACATGTTTATTCTATTATTTATTTTCACTTTGAAGTCCCTATCAGCTCCCTACTCCCTGCCTGTATCCTTTCCTGCAAACTAATCATTCACTCATGCATGCAATTAACATTTACTGAGCACTTACTGTCTACCACAAACCAGGTTGCAAAGATTCATAAGGCTCTCTTTCTGCCTCTAAAGGATTTATATGCTACAAAGAAAAGCCAACGCATAAACAATTTATAATTAATGGAGGTGTTATGATAGAAGTACGAAAAAGTGCTATAGTAATAAGAGTGATTCATTCTGCCTGGGGAGTTTGCTTATGGGAGCTTACATGTGGGAAAGTGATTTTTCTCTTTGCAAACTAAATTGACTTACTGGTAATAAAAATAGTTTCCATTTGTGTAGTATGTTGCAAAATGCTTTCACATCCATTTATTATTGTAATCCTTACAATGAAGGCTCTATAGTTTAGTGGTTTTAAAAATATATATATTCATCCAAAAAGGTAGCTATAAGGTCAACAGATAAATAATATGAAAATTCATTCTAAAGCCCACGGCTAGATGATACAAGCCAAAACTAGAAATGGGAACAGCTAACAGCAAAGACCTGCTCCTTTCCCACCATCCTCAGTGCCATTGCCTTACTTCAAGCCTCAGCCAACATCTTGCTCATAAGTTATTATAACAGCCTTCTGACTGGACTCCCTGATTTGTGTCTTATTTGCCTCCAAGCCATTTGCTGTATTGGCCACAAAACGATCATTTTCAAATGCAAATTGAACCACGTCATTTTCCTAGAGAGTGGTTCATTCCCTGTAGGATGAAGTCCGAATGCTCCTGTGTAGTACCGAAAACTTTCAACCACCATCTAAACCTGTCACATTTTTTCAGATCTTTACAGGTCCCTCTCTTCCAACAATCTTACTGACTTTACTCAAAGCCACCATACTACTCCCATTTCTATGCCTTTACAGTGTCTTTGCCCTCCGGTGCCTTTAGCCCTCCACTGCGCTGTTTGGTAGGATGACGGTGGGACACAGACAGCGCGGCCTTTTTGTTGTTGTTTGTATTAGACTTAACTCAACAATAATGGTAAAATCCTGGCAACACAATGTGTGCTCTTGCTTTTTCTCCTGAATTTATCACTGCAGGAAATGCAGGTGGAGAACCACTAGTTTTAGAATTTTCTCCTAAAATCTCAAGAAGAGATCAATATGTTTTTATTACATATCAAAGGTTCATGGTATTTATATGCATTTAACAGAACTAAGGTGTATTCTTTTGTGAGCCCAGGATGTGCTAAATGCTGAGGAATCAGCTGAGGATAAGTCAAAACAAGGCAGATGTAAGTCTATGGTGGATCTTACATTCAATGAAATAAATAATAAATGAATAAATTAAATGTTATAAATTTGTGACAGTGCTATTAAGGAAATGAAGGCTGGTCTGAGAAAGGAGGTACTTTGGAGTGAGCAGACAGTCCATGAAGATCTCCATGAGGAAAAAGCATTTGAGACGGGACTTGAAAGATGTGAAGCCAGCCATGCAGCCAGTAAAACGGTGTGCTGGGGTAAGGGAGAGCCTTGGAGGCAGTGAAGAATCGAAAGACCAGCGTCATCGTGCATGATGAGTGACAGGGAGGGTGGGCTGGGTCAACAATAGATCATGCAGGACCGTGTAGGCCGAGGCAAGGAAGCCGTTGAAAGATTTTAAGCAAGTGAATGATGAAGCTGAATGCAACACTCGCTGCAGGGTGCAGGATAGAAAACGGGCTACAAGAGAGCAGAAGGAGCAAGAAGAGCAGTTAGGAGGCTATGGTAACGGTCCTGTCGAGGTATTTTGCTAAACGGGACTATCATGGTGGCAACAGCAGTGCCGAGTAGTGGATGGATTTGAGATATGCTTTGTAGATGAATCCAACAAGACCATCTGAGAGGGGAGTGAAAAGAACAGAGGATGAGGCCTAGACTTCTGGCCTGAAGCAGCAGGATAGATGGCGGAGCCATTAACTGAAATGGGGAAGACTGGGGGAATTTAAAAAAATGGAAAAAACATTGAAGTTTCCTTTTGGACGTGTTATGTTTCAGGTAGCTATAAAACATTTGAGGGGAGCCACCAGGTTGGTAGTTGGACATATTCATATGTCAGAAGGGAGTCCAGAACCAGATATGTAAGTGTGGGAGTTTTTAACATAGAGATGGGTAAGATGAATTAATGCATTAAATGTATTATTTGAAATAACACATAGGAAGTCGTAGACACTTTGCTTGGAATGTAGCAAACATGTGCTTAAAAGTATTAGCTATAGGATGCTGTTATGGTCAGGACATTCTTTGCACAATGTAGCCCAAATCTTTTCTGCTAAAGACAAATTGCCCTTCTGTCATTTGTTTCTCAGTAGAAATACATCTAGCAGTCTTAATAAGCTAGTCATGATTTGGAGACTGATTTAGAGCATTTATGTATTCATAGGTGGAAATACAGAAGAATAAAGATAAAAGTCTGCCAACATAAATACATGGCATATAATATAAAAATATGTGTATATAACAGAAAAAGTGTATACCTGTGCATAATTCAGTTTAAAAAGTATTTTTTAAAAAGCCAGATGTCAAGGGAGTTAAATTATTCAGATCTACAGAGTTTTAGCACCTATATGTAAAATAAATACATTTTAGAATGCTGATCCACTTGTGACACAGTAGACTAATTAATTTTTATGCTGTGGGAGGCACAGTGGTTATGGTTAAGAAAATGTGGTTTCCCCTCACACATCCTGTTTCTGTTATTTACTAGCTCTGCAATTTTGGGCAAATCATGTAGCCTCTCAGTTCCTCAATCTCCTCGTCTGCAGAACATAGATAATTATAACACCGATTTAATCAGTCTGTCATAAGAAATGACAATAATGTGTGTGAAATATGTAGCACAGTGCCTTAGGTAATCAATAAATGATCTATCGATAGCAGAGGTTCTCAATCCTGGATGAATATTATCGTCACCTGGGGAGTTTTAAAATACTGATGTCCAGGCTTCATCTAAACCAATTAAATCAGAGTATCTGTAGGCGGGACTCAGGATAGCAACAGTTTTTTTAAAAGCTCCCTAGGTGATTCTAATGCGTAGCAAGGGTGCAGAACTATCAAGCTATAATAAATTATTGTCCATGAAATATAGGAATGAAATATTTGTATTGAGTTACATCTGTATAACATAGTTTGATACTGATGAAACAAGTAGTCAAAAGATTTTCGAAATCTGTCTAGCAATTTAGTTTGAGGGGAAAAAAAGGAAATTGGAAGAGGTCAGTGACAATAGGAACAAAGAAATGGTCCAGGGTCTGGAATACAGAGCCTGCCCTGGATTCCCAGCTCCACCACTTAGACCTTCGTGATTTCAGTCAAGTCACTCAACCGCTGTTCCCTCACTGGTGCGGCGGGGGTCATGACGGCGCCTGCCTCTCACTGTGTTGTCTGAGTGCTGCATGACTTAATATTTGTAACATGCTTAGAACAACTCCCGGTACACAGTCAGCACTACGTTTGTTTAAAAATATTAATGTGGAAATATTTGGAATGGAATAATGCTAACTGTTAATATTGAATTCCAGTAACACACTTTTGCATTAAATTAGCACTGAAAAATAGGCACAGGACAAAAGTTCTGAGGTCACTGTTAAAAAAAACAACAACATTCTTTAGACCTTCCATGAAAGATCACACCAGTCCGCAGTCCAAACTGGCTCTCTCTCGTCGAGGAAGATGGCGTGTTCATCTTGCCAGGATCTGTGTAAGATACCACAAAATATGTTAGTTCAAGTGTCCAGTGTCCCTGAAGCCCTGAAGATCAACTATTATATGAGAATTTTTAAAATATGGTCACCATCTATAGGTGCGATATGGGGTTTAGGTCCTGAGGGTAGATTTTCAGGGATGGGTCCTCCCTGTTCACCTGGTCTGGCCCTGGCCAGCTTCTCTGGCTTTGTTCTCATGGCCTCGCCTCACACCCTCCCCCCACCCCCCACCCCCGTCTGGACAACCTGCTGTCCACTCCCTCCCACCTGTCCTACTGTTCTGCCCCCCCCAAGCCTTGGCTGCTCCTGCCGATGCCTCCTCCTGGAACGCTCTTCTCACTTTGCTCTGACTATCCCATCCCCAGCCGACACGTCTTTTAAGACTCAGATCCAGTGCTAACCTCTCCTCTGAAGCTTTTCCCAATGCCCCGTTTTAAGTAACGATTCCCTCTTTTATGCTTGTTTATCCTGTGAACCAGATGGCCTTTTTTTAAAACTATGTTTGATTCTTCTTAAAGGCCAGAACCCTTGTCTTATTTATTTACATACGTACTTATTTAAGGATCAGCACCTGGTACAGAGCCTGGGTAGTTTAATGTCACTGACTCAGAACATGGAAAGAAGGGAGGGAGGGGAGAAAGAAATGGCATCCATTTGTATGGTGCCTGACCGGGAGGAGAGGAGCCATCAGTGGGCATGAACATGTCCGAGGGCATCCATGGCCCCTGGTTTTAGTGAGATCAACAGGAAAAGCATCCTCGCACGAAGCCGTCAGCTTCTCTAGCCCTAAGACACCGTCGTGCCTCCACTGCCCGGAGAGACACTGCCCAGATTTCAGTGAGACTCCGTGGTCCGAGACAGCAGCAGCAGGATCCCTCCAACCTACAGCGCAGAGTTCATGGACAAACACTGCAGTTTCTCTAGCTTCCCATTTTTCTCCATGTATTCTCGTCTTCGAAAGATTCTCTCAAGTTCTACCACCTCTTGGAGGTCTTTCCAGGTGAGCAGAGACAGAGCCCTAAGACTCCCAACAATTGGAACACCGTAGACTAGGCGTGGGAGCTCCGGGATTCTGACTCTGCCATCGGCTCTGCAGTGTTAGCGAGCTGCTGAATTCCGTCCTCGGTTCGCTCGCCTGTGGTACGAGGACAGTAGCAGCACTTACCACGGAGGTGTCGAGTAGAGTAAATGTTTGGAATAGCGCCTTACATGAAAGGAGTACTAAATCCATGCTAATATTTGATATTATAAATTATTAATGTTATCTGTTAGTTAATATTATAGACAAGAACTACTGGATTCCCTTCCTTCCTTCCATCTTTCCCTAAACAGGAAGAATGTAGGGGCCTCTGTTTTAATTGGCATAACATTGCTTATTTTAGGAGTTAAGGGATTATACGGACTGGCCATGTTGAGGATGTACATTCACCTTCTGTATAAACAAACAGGTCTACACTTAGATGAAATACAAGATGAGATTTTTCCATATACGACGAATCCTGTGGTATTTGCTGCTTCTGAGTCTATTTAGCAATGGTGACACTCGGCAAAATGACCAGACTTGTATAATGGCCGAGAAATGGCAGGACGGCCTGGCCTATGATTCATTAAAATCCGAACAAGGCGGTATCTATCAGATGCACCAGGACCCTTTGATTTTCTAACCTGGAATAAGCTGAATGCAAGTACAAAGCTTATCACCTGCCTCACTTTAAGTTCCTTTGAAGTCTTTCCTGAGTCTCTCCCAACTCAGACTAGCCCTCAAAGAAGAACCGACGTGTGACAGGGGATTGGGTTAAACAAGTGCCAGTAGAAACCTGGTCTCCATCCTTCTCTTTCCCAGTTTCCTACGGAGAGGGCCTGTCTTACCCTCCTTAGTGAATGAACTACGGGGAGCTCTAAAGAGGAATCCCTAACATGAAGTCTAAAGACAGGTCCCAGGTTATGTCCCCAGCAATGACAGATAAATAACAAGTCATCAGGTTATCTTTCATTAATAACCAATTGTTCTTACACGAGTTGCACTTAAATTTTGAGCATTAATGATTATTAATAGAAGAGCCTGTGTTAGCATGCGCAAGCAAATTCAACCCACAGACATAAACTTATCGGAACAGAGTTCCTAAGGCCTTCAAGGAATATGTCCTGCTCGTCAGAAAGTTGTCTTGCTTCGCCCACGGCCTCCTTCTCCGGATTCTTCCTTCCCCAGCCACCTACGGCAGCAGTCTATCTTCTCGAGAAACGGAGCAGACAATCGGACTCTCGGGGAGCAGGACCGAAACGGAAACCAGGGTTGTAACTCAGAAGGTGGTCATTTTGCTTGGTTGTGCCACGTACTAGCTGTGTTTCCTCATGAATTCACTTAACTTTGGCTTTCATTTATTCAGTAATAATATCGCCACCTCCCCCCCTCACAGAATCACTTTGAGGACGTTAGAATTGTCTATGAAGGTAATTCTAAACTGTCCGTTGCCAAACAGATGTCACTCTGACTCTGCCCATCCCGTAGCGTGGCAGGTAGGTGCCAGCGGTCCGTGGTGCAGACTGAGTTTACATCCAGGCTCCCGTTCACCAGTTTGTGACCTTGAACAAGTTCATGCTTCTATTTCCTCATTTGCAGAATATAAAATGAAAGGGCAGCTGTATGGCACTTAGGAAAATGACCAGAACCTGGAAAACATCCCGTAAAAGTCAGGATGTGATCCAGTGAGGCTTTTTCCTTTTAAATGGCTACCTCTTGATTGTGTGTGAGCTGTGAGGATGCAGAAGGGTAAGATCCAGCACCCACCTTTGGGGGTCTCACAGACCCGTGAAGGGTGCATACTCAGGTGAACATGTGTTACTATAGAGATAAAATGTGGGAATGCATGGCTTCATGCCTGATCCCCTGCTCCATCCTCCTGCCCCCACTGTCCCCCCCTCCCTGCTCTCTCCCTAGATGAATTTCCCTGTAATCACATTTACTTTTGTGGATGGCTTCAGCTATCAACTGCGCACCAACAGAGCTCAGATGCATAACCCAGAACTCCCTCCCTGCAGGGTGTCCCCATGTAGCTTCCTCCCTTCCCCCACTCCTGAACCCATGCCTCCTTCAACTAATCCCTCCAGCTAATCACTGACCAAACCGGGACGGTTCTGTCTGAGAAGCACTGTGTCCCACTCCTCAACACCCACACACGTTACTGCATTCATCTGGACTGTTGCAGGAGCTCCCTAAGCATGTCAGTGTCTCACCTTCCCTGCCCAACACTCCTTCCCCATTCAGCCATAATAAAACATCTCATTGTGGGTTATGTTCATTCCCCATTAGGGTCTGTAAACTTAATGCAAGGACTTGCACTGATACATGAATTTGGGATGTCAAGAGGACATACATTCCCTCAGACCTATTTAAAGCATCATGCCCAAAGTAGAGACTTAGTAAGAGTGAACTGATAGCACAGAGGATGATGGACTAACCTGGACCAAAACCAATACCCTCCTTTCCTCAGAATGCTTTTAACAAATGTGAAATACGATGATATTTTACACTTGTTAAAAATATGATGAAAAACTGCCTGATATTTTTTTTACTGAACATTCATAGTCTCCAAAATAAATATTTAAAACTTCTAATCTTGCTATGATTCTGAAAATATTAAGACAAATTTGAGAGATGCAATATTCTTTACCTACATAACACCTGAATATTTAGTATGTAGTCAAAATGCATCTTTACTTTTGTCTGCATAGACTAACTTATCAATGGAAGGAGTTGGCATCCTGGAATGTAAGATGAAAGAACTAAATGCAGTATATACAATCTATACCACCAGGCCTCACTCTTCACAGAGGAGAAAAGTAAGTACATTTGAGTTTTTCTGAATATTTATGGGATATGTATTTTGAAAATAAGCTGGTATCACTCTGAGACCATTACTGCCAATTGTTATTCATTTTGTCAGGCATAACCGAGAAGGCTTCAAGGATTATCCTTTCTGTCCCTTATCCTTTGATAGAAGTAGCAACCCTTGTCTTCAGGGCCTGTCCCTGTGGCTCTGTTTTGCTCAGGTGTGTTGCACGTCTCTGGTGATGGCCTGAGGGACAACTCACGGAGCAGGAGAATGAGCAATGGAGAGACAGGGATAGTAAGCCCAGGCTATACACACTGTGTAGGTAAATTACTTTGTTTCTAGGCCTTAGTTTACTAACTATAAATAGGAATATTGTTTTCTTTCTCTAATCACAAAGCATATTATAACAAGTAAAGGGAGATAATAAATGGAAATCTCATTTCAAGCTAGAATTACAATGATTCGGTGTGTAATTTCTCTCTGCCTTCCTGCTGAATTTGCCTTACCTCCGTATTCCCTAGTCCTCCGGGAGCTCCACCCGTGACCAGCCCGGCGATGCTTTGTTGGAGCATGCAGGACTCCGATTCAGTAGGTCAGTTTCAGCCGGGAATTTCACTATTTATGACTCTGTCTAGACAACTGGGGCTGGGATTTATCTTAACTAGAATCGACAGCAAATAACTATTTCCAGTCTCTCTGGTTATGCACAGAATACCTAGCTCCTTGCACACTGTCTGGTACATAGTAGGCACTTGACACATAGTTTCTAGATACAAAAATGAACTAAGAAGAACTAGGAAAACAAAGGAATATATCAGACATAGCCACTGCCTTCAGAGACTTATAATCTAGTCAAGTTGCCTAGCACTAAAGAAAAAAGGCAAGCAAGTGCCCAAAGAGCATCATGGAAGGAGTTACTAGAGTTACCTTCTGTCTTAGGTGGGCATACTGGAGCCTACTGACAAACTTCCCACGCACTACAAAGGCTGACACTACCTGAAAGACATTTTATCATGTTTGAGGGTTATCGTTTATCATCAAGGGAAGACTCTGGATGAGAGGTTGCTTGTGGGGAGAAGGGCTTGGACACTGGATATAATCTAAAGGTAGGCCACGCAGCACATAAGGATGGCTTGGATATGCTATAAGAAAAAGAGAAGTCAAGGATGACCCCAAGGTCTTTGACCTGGGCAACTACCACAATGAGGTACCATTTATCGAAATGGGCAGATTGCGGCAGGGGTGTTCAATTTTGGACGTGTGAAACTTGGGGTGTCATAAGATATTGGGATGTCTGTGAAGACACGTCCTAAGCAGGTGGGGGGGAGGATTTGGAGCACCAGTGGAAGGGCAGGCCTTAGACCTTAGACAGGAGTGTGGGGCACGGAGCAGGAGGGAAGACGGGGGATACAGGGACAGACTGCCCCTGTAGGGGCAGTGAGAAGGGGGCAGTGAGAAGCTGTGGAAGCCAACCTGTAACTGTGGCTGAGTGGAGGACAGGAGAGAAGGCTTTACGGTGAAGTAAAAGGCATGAACCTCGCCAGTAAAGCCTTGACCTCTCCGGGTACTCTTCTAGTACAAGGTTCTTAAATGTCAGCTTGTGACCTAATCATGGGTCTCAAAATCAACTTAGGGATTTGAGATCGATTCAGTAATTTATAAAAGTACACAGAATTTAAAAATAGACTTTATTGCATGTGTTAAAAGTAAGAATTGCTTAATAAAAGTTTTATTCCAGTTGCACGTTTGTGTACGTGCACGCGTGGGTTTGTTGTGTCTTCCCGGGGTTATGGCAAAAGTATTTTTAAAAACACTAGCCCTTGGCCCTGGCCAGTGTGATCCAGTTGGTTGGGCACTCTCCCACAAACTACAAGGTCACGGGTTTGATTCCTGGTCAGGGTACATACCCAGGTTGTGGATTCAGTCCCTGGTCGGGTATATACCAGAAGCAGCTGATTAATGTTTCACTCTCACATCAATGTTTCTCTTCCTCCCTCTCTCTCCTCCCTCCCTCCCCCTCTCTCTAAAATCAATCAGCATGTCCCTGAGTAAGGATTAAAAAAACAAAAACAAACAAACAAAAAACACTGGCCCAGGACAGTGGGAAGAAATGAACAAGGGACTGTCAAAGTCAGGGACCAAATTAATGGTCATCTAGTTAACATTTTCATATGAGAAAGGTTATAATATAGACTCATAAAATCTTGGCATTGGATGGGTTAGAGGACCACAACCCCTCCCTCCCTCCCCCCTCCTACTGCCACCCTCCCCCCACTCCCTCTATAGGAAAGAGTGTATTAATTTTGTCTGAATGTTGTGGGTGATGGGATGCTCACCAGATCACGAGTTCTAGATTTCAGAATGTAATTTTTCTCTTAATAAAAAACAAAGCCTTCGATAACACTCTCTGCAAAGTGAAAGCAGTGAGTGGAGGGTCTGGCGTTTGGACTTTGGTCTGTAGTGTGCCTGGGGTGAAGTGAAGTTTGACCGTGTTATGTAATAGCAAACTTGATGGCTTCCTTCAGTTTGGAAGAGCTCGAAATCCTCTGAAACAAAACAAGTATTAGAACACCAAAAAAAATTTTTTTGGTCAAACTTTAACCCACAACGGCACCTGTTAGCTTTTAAATGTACGCTCTCTGCAATTTTAATGGGTGATTGAATGAAGGTTTATGCCTACATTTCCTCTTTCAAGATTTATTGTTGGATCTGCAGCTCATTCCAACAAATATAACCTTACTTAGAAAAAGAATTTGTTCATTTTTAAGGCTTTACATGCCTTGGTTGCTGAAAGTTTTTTCCTCTAAAATTCATTAATGAATAATAGTTAAGAATGTGTCAATAAGTGCTGTGAAATGGCCATTTATAGTTTTAATTGTAATGAGCTCAGTTTATTTTCTTGGCAATATAATTTAGAATAATAAAAGTACTTCCAGTTCTATATTTTGCCTGATTGTTAAAAATGGTTTTGAGTGTATTAACTTGACCTAATTTTCTATGCACCTGACCAATTTCTGAGTCATCTATGAATTTTAAGTACTTTTTTCTTATTGCAAAAGGCACTATCAGATATACACATTATACATAAAATATATTTCCCCCTTGCCATGTTGTTCTCTTTCTACTGTACTTATTCTGATTTATTTAAATTTGAAGCACTGGAGTAACAAAAGTGGAAATGAAATTGAACTAAGAGAATGAGGACTCATAAAAATGTACACTCTGCCTACATCAGTGAGTGTATGCTAATTTATGACACTATTTTATCTTAGCCCAGTTTTAAGCAAAATCAAGTCGAGTGTGAATCCATTTTCTCTCTCTTCAGGAGTTACTCTACCTTCTAGGATTCACTCAGCAGTTTCACTTATCTAAGTGCCCAGAAAACATTAACATTGCAAAACAGAAACAAAAAAATATCCGTATCTTTCATGTTGTATGAATCATTTTGCTATCAGACCCTCGTATAATTGTTTTTCTGTATGTCAAGGTTTTATTTATGAAAGGAACTATACAAAATCAGTTTTTCTGTTGCTCCCAACAAGCTCGCTGCACCCTCTTCCATTTTGCAAGAAGCCTCAACAAGCCTGTTGCTGAGTCAGAACCTCCTTTTTCCCCTTGATGTGAGAAATCTTTCTCCCTCGAATTCATAAAGCTTCAGAAATGTGAGTCTCCTTAGGGATAAGGGGTGGGGGTGGCCGCCTGAACGCGGTGGGGAGGAGTCCCCCCACACAGCAGTCCTGATGACAGCACATTAAGCGCTTTTATGAAATAGGAAGGCTTGGGGCTGGCCCAGGGTTGCCATGGGAGCGCATGATATGCATATATGCGTGTACAGAAACCACAGGGAACCGCGTTAGGGTCCGGGAGTGAGAATGTTTGCCGTGCAGTGGAGGCTTCACCGTGCCTCCCAGAAAACACCTTCAGGTGGCTGCAGGAAGGTCGGTGACGGCACGCGCGCGCGCTGCGAGAGGCTAAAAAACGGAAACCAGCCCGAGCAGGCGCTTTCTAGGGCAACCAGCAGGGCTCCAACTTGGAGCCGCGATGGGGCCGGGGGTGGAGGCGAACCTGCCGCCCGGGACTCCGCAGGGCAGGCAGGGCCGCCCGAGCGAGAGGGCTAGAGGACCCCGGTGCTGAGCCAGCAGGGCCAGAGAACTCCCCGGGACTCGGGACCGCTACCGGTCACACTCCCCGCCTCAGTTTCCCCCCCAGGCCAGCCCCATCCGGGGAAGATCCTGTCCCAGGGAAGCCCCTGTCCGGGTGGCCAGGCCTCACATGACCAAGGGTGGGGAGTAGGTGACCCGAAGGAGGCGCGGCCGCGAGAGCGCAACCGGGCAGGAGCGGCAGGGGGCGCGTTCCACGAGGAGCAGGAGGGGCCGTTGCTCCGGAATCGTCGGCAACGCCGGTGCTTGTTCCCCCACTTTCACGCGCACGCCCGGCCCTCAGAATCCCCTCGACCGCCCGCCGCCCTAACCGGCCGTCCCTTTCCCTTGGGTTCGGAAGGGTGGTGAAGCTACACACCGCCCGCTTCCGCGCTCCCTGCCCTCCCACCGACGGGAGCGCGCCCGGCCGAACCTGCATATTAATGAGGGGCGGGGCGGGGCGGGGCGGCGGGGGCGCGGCGGCCTCGCGCCAGCGCGTGCCAGGACGCACCGCGGGGGGCGGTGCGATTGTGAGGTGGCGCTGACGCACGTTCCGGGATTCTTAAGCCGCGAGGGCGGCGGTAGCGGCGGCGCCCGAGCCGGTCTCGGAGCGGCGGTGGCCGCCTTGAGGGGTGGTGGGGCCGAAGTTGGTCCCCCAATCTCAGTCACGGTGTCCCTTTCTCACTGACTTCCCCTCTTTCCACCAGGGCTGCGCCGCCCAAGATCTGGCGGCTTTTTAGGGGGGGCAGCGGACGGGGCGCGTCTCCTCCCGTTGCCGCCGGCCTGATAAATGAGGGACTTAGGGTTTGGGGTGCTGCAGACAGCCCCGATCCGAAACAGCAGTCCCGGGTCCCTCTTCGGCGGCGGGGCGTACCGCCCCTACGCCGCGGCCACCGCCCAGCTACCCTCCGCCACGCCCTTCGGCCCGCTCTCGCCGCCGCCGCCGTTGCCTGTCACCGGGTTCTCGGAGGCCGCCTCCCCCTCCCCTTTCCCCCTCGGCTGCGGCGGCGCGGGCCGCCGGGCCGCCGCCGCTTCCTCTTCCTCCCCGCTCCCGGCGCACCAGCAGACCATGCAGGATGAGCTGCTGCCGGGGCTGACACAGCGGCCGGTGGCCGCGGAGAAACTCCCCAACCACCGCCCCGGCGGCGGCACGAACGCGGGTGTGACCCACCTCCTCCCCTCCCAGGACTTCAAACCGAGTCTGCACCACCCCTCCTCCGCCTCCGCCTCCTCCTGCTGTGGCTGCCGCACCTCCTCCCCGCAGGACTTCAGTAAGCGGCAGCAGCAGCAGCTGAGCAGCCAGAAGAGGAAAGAGTTCAGCCCTCCCCGCCTTCCCCACCCTCCGGACTCGCAGTCGCCGCCGCTCCACTGCCCGGGCCGGTTCAGCACGCCGCCGCCTCCGCCGCCGCCCGGCCCGCCGCTCCAGCCGGCGCCACTCGCCCCGTGCCATCAGCCGCGGCAGCAGTTCAGCCTCCCGCACCCGAAGCGCCTCCCGCCGCCGCAGGACCTCGCCCCGCGGCAGCGCCCGGCCGACCTGCCCCCGCTCCCGCAGCTCCAGCCTTCGCCGCCCGCAGCCCCGCGGCGCCGCCACGGAGGCGCGAGCAGCCCTCGCCAGACCCCGGCCGCGGGCGAGGGCAGCGCCGCCCAGTCCCCCGATGCGGGCTTGGCCCCCTCGACGCCGCCGGTGAACCCCGCGCCGGGCTCCATGGAGTCGCCCAACCACCCTCTGCTCAACAGCCCCAGCAACCTCCTGCCCGGCGGGGCGCTCGGCGCGGGCGCTTTCAGCAGCCTGCAGAGCCCGGACCTGCCGCACCCGGGCGGCGGCGGGGGCGGGGGACCCCCGGGAGGCGGCGGGGGAGGCGGCTCCGCGTCGCCGCCGCCGCCGCTGCCCGGCTTCGGCACCCCCTGGTCCGTGCAGACCGCGTCGCCGCCGCCCCAGCCCCAGCCCCCGCCGCCGCCGCCGCCCCAACAGCAGCAGCCGCCGCCTCCCCAGCAGCCGCCGCAGCAGCAGCCGCCGCAGCCGGGATCGTCGGCCGCCACCCCCGGTGGCGGCGGCGGAGGCTCGCTCAGCGCCATGCCGCCGCCCAGCCCCGACTCGGAGAACGGCTTCTACCCGGGGCTGCCGTCGTCCATGAACCCGGCCTTCTTCCCGAGCTTCTCGCCCGTGTCCCCGCACGGCTGCGCGGGGCTCAGCGTGCCGGCCGGCGGCGGCGGCGGCGGCGGCGGCGGCGGGTTCGGCGGCCCCTTCTCGGCGCCCGCCGGGCCCCCGCCGCCGCCCGCCATGAGTTTGCCTCAGCAGCAGCCCGCCCCGCCCGCGGCGCCGCCGCAGCCGCCGAGCCGGAGGTCGCCCGTCAGCCCGCAGCTCCAGCAGCAGCACCAGGCGGCCGCCGCCTTCCTGCAGCAGAGGAACTCCTACAACCACCACCAGGTGCGGCGGGCGGCGGGCCGTGCGGGGCCGGGGGGGGGGGGCGTGCGGGGGTGCGGACGCCGGGCTCGGGCTCGGGCTCGGGCTCCGGGGGGAGCGACGAGAGCTACTCGCCCGGGAGACGGGGGGACGGGGCAGGCGGAAAGGGTGACAGGTCTCGGGACGCCGGTGCCGGGAGGGGCGGGCCGGGCGGCTCCGGAGGCGGGATCGTGCCCCGAGCCGCGGCCGGCGCCCCCTCGAACGCCCGGAGCGCCGGTGGGGCTGGCGGCGGCCGGCCGGGCGCGTGACCTCTCGCGTCCGTCACAGCGGGCCACACCCGCGATTTCGGCCCCGCCGTCCCCCCGCGGCCGGCCGGGAGCCGCGGTCGGGGGCAGAGTCTCGCGGGGTCGGGCGGGGGCCGCGGGGCCGGCGGGCTCGGGCGGCGGCCTCGGAGGAGCGGCCGTGGGAAGAGAACTTGGGAAGGAGGGAGATGGTGCCCGGGGACGGCGCGAGTCGTCCGCTGTGGGGCCCCGCGGGAAGGCGTTTTCTCCCCAGTGGGTTTCACTCATACTTGGCCGGCGAGGGGCGTCGCGGGGGAGGCGGTGGCGGGCCGGGAGCGGAGCCCGGCGGGGCCGCTCCCTCCGGGCCGTCGGACGGCGGAGAGAGCCGCGGGCAGCTCGGCCGCCCCGGTCCCCGCGAGGCGCCCGGGCGGTGTCAGCTCCAGGGCTTGCTCCCGGTGGGGTCGCACTTCGTCGGGGTAAGAGCGGACTCAGGCGGAGTCTGGGGCGGGTGGGGGCGGAGGCTAAGGACGCGCGCCGGGGCCGTCGGCCCCCCGCGGTCCGGCGGCTCGGGGCGAGCGGGCAGCGGGAGCGGGGAGCCCGGCCGGCCCCCGGGGCCGCGTGTGAGCGACCGGCGGGTCGGCGAGTGGGCGCTCCGGGCGAGTTCAGTTCCGTCCGATCCAGCCGGCGCTTAGGGTGGCGACCGGTCGGTGCGAGGCCGTTTCCGTGGTGAAGGGTGAGAGGCCGGCGCTGGGCCCTGCCCGGGGCTCGCCCGCTCCCGGAACTTCTCGCGCAGACCGGCTGGCGTTTCCAGCTTTTTAGAGGGTGGATGGCCGAGCTAACCGGAGTGACAGTTAACAGTTTATTTCAGTCAATCAGGGTCACAGGTAACAGTTTTGGTTGAACCAGTGGTTTCTCCCTGGGGAAGGAGAACGTGGCCTACAAGGATCGAAAATGGGGAATTTTGAAGTGACACTCCACTTGCTCGCGATTTGCATAATCGTGAGCGTGGCAGGGTCTTCGTTTTTCCGCTGGGAACTTGCCACTGAAATGCTAGGTGGTTTTCGGGTCCCGAAGACGAGATGTAGAGCTTTAGGAGACCGTATGCCGTGATCCCTAGTTGGCAAGGAGCTGCTGTTTGTCAAAAGATGGGTCGAGCAGGGGAGCAAGAGGTCACGCCACCGTCACCCGAGTTTGGGTCTCGGGGAACCGGGCGCACAGTGCTCGGAGCACCCAGGGCCCTCCGGCGGGCGGTTTGTCCTCGGTCTCCGCGGAGCTGTGCTTTTGACTTGCGTGGAGGCTGAACCCGCGATATAGAGTCATGATTACTTTAGTATTTTAAATTTTTAAAGAGGGACTATTTCTCAGGGTGGTGGTGGTGGTGGTGGTTTTTTTTTTTTTTTTTTTTTGTCTTGTAAGAAGCAAGTTTATTTTAAGGGTACTGTATTTATTGAGTTACAGGACCTGCAAGGCCCATGCTTGTTTGGGCTACATATTAGCACAGAATTATTCAAGTATAAGTTTATTGATAATAGAATTGCTAGCAATTAAAGCATTTTAAAAACCTACAACTATGGGCGGCTTTTGGTGGGTTTTCCATTCTTCGATGACATAACTTTTTTTGCCACAGGTTCTGGTTTGGAATATCATTTACTTTTGAAAATGAGTGAAGTTAATGGAGACTTATCAAGATCTTTACTAAAATAATCAAATCATATAGTTATTTATCTTTATATATCTCAGTGGATCCACCTATGGGTAACATTAGATAATTGCTTAACAGTTCATGGATAATTAAGTAAAAGAAACAAAAACTCTGTAAGAAACTACACTAAAACTGGGAAAAAAGAGTTTAAGACCTCAGTAAATGGTGCTGAAAAGGACATAATTTCCTATATTGTCCCTATTCCCAAAATGACTTTTTAAATTTGTACAACAGAATACCACCAGATCTTATTATTCACTTTTGCACTGATACAACTTGTTTTGGAAGCCTAAAGCCTAAATATTTCACCAGTATGATTGGTATGTTTTGATTTTTTAAAAAGACTATATTTTTAGTTGTACACCTACCAGAACATGGTTGCTTTAAGATCATAATGTAGGGTATATCTTTAAGGGCCTTCGAAGTTAATTTCAGTTTAAATATATTTTTTTCCTTCATGTTTATCATGTGTATGGTTCTCTCTGTAGGGAAAAGATGTAACTGCATGCTTATATTTTAGTAATTTTCATGAAGTACCTTCTTGATTCATAATAGTTTATAACAAGAGGATGAAAACTCACCTCATATTAAAGGAATGTTTTCATATAGCAAGATCTGAAGCCTATTAGTTTTTAAACTAGTTAAGGATATATTTTTGTATATTCTATATTTCAGCATTTAAAGATTACATTCTTAGCTCAAGTCTAAAATTTGAATTTTGATCATAAACTCTTTAAATGTCTATAATTTAAATATGTCTTTCCCAGCCTCTTCTGAAACAATCTCCTTGGAGCAACCATCAAAGCAGTGGCTGGGGCACTGGCAGTATGTCCTGGGGAGCGATGCATGGCCGCGATCATCGTAGAACTGGAAACATGGGAATTCCAGGAACTATGAATCAGATATCTCCACTGAAGAAACCATTTTCTGGTAATGTCATAGCACCACCGAAATTTACTCGCTCTACTCCATCACTGACGCCAAAATCTTGGATTGAAGATAATGTGTTCAGAACAGACAACAATAGTAATACACTCTTACCCTTACAGGTAAGAATGATATGTAAATGGCCTTATTTCTAATGTTAACCTTTCACAATTGGAAATTGGGTGGTGGTGGTGATAGTAATAGTATAATAAAATGAACAGATTGAAAAAGAAAAAGTTTTAGTTTTTGAGCATATACAATTTCATCAAAAGATAAAATACCTATACAAAGAAAATTTACACTGAAAATTCTTTAAGCACACTATAGAAAATAAGCTTCATAAAAATGTAGAAAAACCTGCTATATGTATTAAATACATATTAAGCTTTTAATTGGCAACTCCCGAAGAATGCCTTAATTTATTCATCTTTAATGGGGCACCAAAATGAGTGCCTCTTATAATATGGCTAAACTGTTCGTGATCACGCATAGATTCGACCATGACCTGATCAGCTGTATATGTATTAAAATAGACTTAATACAGCTGTGATTATGGCAAAATATTAGGGCTTTTTAAGTCAAATTAAAATTTGTCTTCACTGGTTCAATGACTATTTTTCCCAGATGTGGCCTAATAGTTATGATGATTGACATTTTTTTTTCAGTCCTTTTAGTATTTTGTTGATATGGCAGGTAAATGAAAATCCCTTATGGCTATTTAAAATGAGACTTTCTTTTTCTCTCTAAAACCTGTAGAAGACAATAAAAATAGAAAGAACTTTGTTCTTTGTTTTCTTTCCTTCCTTTTTTGTTTTGTTTTCTTTTGTTTTGTTTGTTTGTGGATGGGTTTGGGGAAGAGAACTGCTTATTTCTGATGAAAACTTCTATGCTATTGAAGGTGAGATCTAGTTTGCAGTTGCCAGCTTGGGGCTCAGATTCACTCCAAGATAGTTGGTGCACTGCAGCCGGAACATCCAGAATAGACCAGGTAGGCTGCACAGTGTATATTTTTCAGGATTTTGGCTAGGAGTTTAGTATTTATATTATGAGGAGGATTTCTTATCTATTTTCCAATGATACCTATTTCAGCATATATCAGAAAGCATGAAAGTAATTTATTTTTATGGGATCAATTGACATAAATTATTTAATGTAAGTAATTATTTATATTGCTTCATTTTTATATTTAAAGGTAATTTATAATCATTTTATATTTCCAAAGCATAATAAATTTGTTTTTGGGAAAAGGAATTATATACCCAAGAGCACCTGGCTTTAAACATCTAAAAATAGAACAGATTTTTATCTCCTTTCAGAATTATTTGCAGTTAGATACAAAACCATGTATTTACCTAACCTCCAAGTTTGCATTTCATCAATGTCTTATGGAATTTTTCAGTAATTTTTTTCGTGAAATCTGCTACATCAGTCTTGATATATGTTTCTTAAAAAGTCCTATCTTACTTTAACTGTTTCAACTGGATAAAAAACTTTATGATGCAGTATTTTTTCTAAATTTTGTTATTGTCCTTATATACTGTCTTTTTCCAAATAATCATTTTCCTAGGGAAAACCCCTGAGTTAGAAAGCTGGAGTCAGTCTTAATCAAATTCCTCTCAAGCATTTTGTGGCTACAAAATGCAAAAACTCAGTCCTTACATATGAAAGTTCTTTTCTACAGGACCCAAGTTTGAATGAGCACAGAGTTGACATTATGGGGGTCCACTGAATGGAGCTATGTTATCTTTAGCTAAAGCTCTTCCTCAGTTAATTTACCATCATGAGCCAATTTTACAAAAATTGTATAAATAGATTCATAACCTTTGTAAATAGTATTCTAATCTGCAGGGTTAGCAGTAACTTCAATAATCAACCATTAACTCTTGTTTTAGGCAAGTCCTGCCTATTTACCAAAGTAGTCCTGTCAGGATCTCCACTTAGAAACAAGTAGTTATCTTACGTAATTTGTAATTTATTGTCTTGTTAATGGAAGTTAGCTATCCATCTATTTCTACTCTGTTTTTCACCCTGCTTCTGTTAAGCCCTATGAGTGGCATTTTTATGGTGGCATTTTTATGTTATTCAAATTGACTATATAAATGCCTAAGAAATGACATGTTGGAAGAGAAAAATTATAAGTATTTTGAAGATGGTAAGGAGTGTACTTTTAGAGACAAGGCAAACACATAAGAAGCAGAGATATCTCCGCAGAAGAAGCAATACAAATCACCCGCCATACAGAGGGTCCATGGGTTGAGGGGGCCATGTGTTGAGAAATCGGGTTGTTGAGATGGTGTCAGTTGGTGAAATGCTAGAGAGCGGAGGTGATAAGGAACGGGAAGTTAGCCGATTGGGCTCTGCGGAGGGGCCTCTGGGGCTGCCCCAGGGGGAGGGCCTCTCGGAGCCTCCCCCTTACCCTTCCATCAAGGCCACTCTCCTTTACCTATTTTTGTAATCTAGGGTTTTCGGTGAATTCATTTTGTTGATTAAAGTTTTTTTTCTTTTGTAAATTGCGGAGATATTGGCATTCCTTGCGGATTCTTTTAATTTTTAAAAAGTTGTTCAAGTTCAGTTGTCTGCATCCCCCCTGCCCCCATCCCCACCTCCCACCCTCAGTCCTGCACCCCTTTTGCTTTGTCCATGTGTCCTCTGTGCATGTTCCTGAGGACTCTTCCTGCCCTCCCCTTATCCCCCTCCCCCTTTTCCTCTGGATACTGGTTTAGTTTGTTCTTCCTTGCAGTGTCTCTGCTTATATTTTGCTTGCTTGTTTTTTTTGTTGACCATGGACTCTTGAGCAAGAGCTGTGATGTGATAAGTTGAAGACAGTGATGAAAAAAGTAAGGTGGTGACAGTGAACTATCAAAATTTGATAGTTCAAATTTTGAACTATCAAGGAGAGGTTGAACAAGGAGAGGTTGTTTGAAGCCTGAATCATCTTCCACTTCCTCTCATAATTTTTGACATTGTATCACAGTTTATGGGCCTCCATCCGTTTGGTTCATAGTTTCATTGTACAAGGAGGGCCTTGAACTAAGCCATGTAAGGGCCTTTTTAGCTCTTACACTTTCTCTGATCTCTTTTGGCCATTTTTTTCCTCCCTCCTTTCTGCTCCTTGCCCCCTACTACCCACCCTTACCCCTGATTTTTAGAATCCAAGGGTCTTGGTTTACTGGGGGGAAGAGATGGATATTGATCCCAAGCAGTGGAGGTGTATGACCTCTCACCTGGCCTTGAAAACACTGTTGTTGTCTCCTCTGAGTACCCCAACGGTACTTACGCAGAATTTGTCTTGTGTTTCTCCATAAAAGGTTAAGGTATTTGAGGTTGAGGTTCTTAAAAATACAGCAGCAGCTACAAAGTGCAGCTGGTATCTTAACCTGTTGGGTAGCTCCTCACTATTTGACAAAGTTAAAATTATAGAAAATACCTAGGCACGAGAATATCTGGAGAGATTATTTTTATCTCTGATTGTTTTGTATCATATACAATATTTTAATATTAATGAATTTTAGTTAAATACATTACTTTAAAACATTTAAGTTTTCATTTCCTTTAGTCTCAAATTGCTTAGGTCTAAAAATACTAAATTCTAGAACTGAAGTCCTTTTTTTTTTAAAATTTATTTATTTTTAGAGAGGGAAGGGAGGGAGATAGAGAGAGAGAGAGAGAAACATCAATGTGCGGTTGCTGGGGGTTCTGGCCTGCAACCCAGGCATGTGCCCTGGCTGGGAATCGAACCTGGGACACTTTGGTTCCCAGCCCGCACTCAATCCACTGAGCTAAGCCAGCCAGGGCCTTAGAATGAAGTCTTAATTCTTATTGTTGTACTTCAGGCCTTACCTATAATTGAATTCAGTAAATGGGAAAGGAAGAATTTTATAGGTTGGTTTTATTTCAGATGTATGTAAAACTTTGAGGGCTGGCATGTTCTTATTTTAAATAGTGCATTTTTTATGGAAAAGGTTCAACCTTAAAACTTAAAAAAAAACAAATATAAATTTTATGCACATTTCTAACTTTAAAGTAAATATTAGATATCTTTCTTAACATCTTTAAGGCTAAGAATTACTTTAAAACTCTATGAGGTAGTTACCCTCGCAAGAAATCACATTCAAAAATGTGAATTCTAAATTACCTTAAAACTGAATTTCCCACCCTAACTATTGTGGCTCCATGGGTCAGGCGTCATCTCAAAAACCGAAATGTCACCAGTTTGATTCCCTGCCAGCACATACCTGAATTGGCAGCCAGGCCCCTGGTTGGGGGCGTGCAAGGATCAACCAACCAATTGATGTTTCTCTCCTTCTCTCCCTTCCTTCCCCTACCTAAAATAAATAAATAAAATATTTTTAAAAAATATAATAAAATTGAATTTCTTTTTATGTTTCATATCTTGTGTTCAGTTTTTCAATTGTGCTTAACATATTCTTAAACCAATATTTGCAACTCGTCTGCCCATTTTCTTTAACTCTTGTGGGCACTAGCATACCGTAGGCCATTTGGGTCCTTTAAAATTAAATTTAAAAAAAAGTCAGAATCACTGTTAAGCACTCTGTTGAGAATCAGAATACTAAAGGAAGTTTAAGAAATGAATGTCTCTTATTATATATGCGGCCGTGTGTTAATTACCCTTGAGATATATGAGGGGAAATACTATCCTTGACCACTGAAAAGGCGACAGTCCAGTGGGGTGAAGCGGGGGCAGCTGCCGCGGGACAGCTCGAGAGTTGGAGAGTTGGAGAGAGTACGAGCTGAGCGCTGGCTGTGCGGTAAGGCCGAGGACGCCGCGTGAGCTGCTTGCTCAGTGCAGCGCAGCCGCAGTGCGTGATCAGGGGTGGACAACCAGTACTCAGATTCAGGAAATGCTCACATAGCTCTGCTTTTTAATTTTAAAACTGGGGAACTAAACACGAAAATACCATAAAAGCTGATCTTTCTATCGTATTTAGGCAGGGGAATACATGCTCAAGCACCTGGTATATCTTTCAATATGAGGATGTAGGATTTTTCTGTAATCTTTTTCTCTGGGAGGACACTTCGTTGTCAAGAGGGGAAGGTTCTGCTTGACCACTTCCCTCTTTCAAAACAGAGCAGGGTTTTGAATCTATCAAAGTAAAAATGTGATATCCCATAAAAAGTTCCCTTTTAATTAAATTGGAATTTCTCTTGTGCTAATTGTAATATCATTGACTTCCTTAGTTATTTTTCAGTGTGTATAATCTTTTCTTAGGCCATCCTTTCTAAGATTAGGATTTCTTTGTGTTTTTGGTGTTTTTCAATTTTCTAGGACTTCTGTCACTTCTGTAAGTCTTTGTGGCAAATGTTTCAGTTTACAAAAACACAATAAATATTAGAATATAAGATATAGTTTTTCCACTGATGCATTCTAATTTTTGCCTGTTCATTGTTGTAGGATTCTGTAATTTCTGTTTCTCAAAGTCCATTTAGTTGATTCTTTGCCAGATAGTTTTTATATTTAAATAGATTGGAGTAAACTTCATAGAGATTCTTATGTGAAATATCTTGGCCATTTTCAAATAGTCATATAAATGTAAGTTAGATTGCTATGATTTTCCATTTATGCTAATCAGTATTGGTATGTTTGTAGTTACTTTAAAATGGTTTCAGGATTCCAGTTTAGTTTTTAAACCAGTGTCAGTTTGTGTGAACACAAATTTGTCTAATAATTGTATTTCAGAAGGATGCATGAGTGTTTCATAATCACATTAGTTTCTATTTGAAATTTTTTTTAGAAGTCATTATCTTGATTCCCCACATTTTAGTTGATGAAATTATCTGTATTTTTGAACATGTAACTGTAGGTCTCATTAAATTCAAACAGCAATTTTGGGATGTCATGAGCTCTTTGCTCGTGTATTTTGTGTTTGGTGCTTTAAAACTCATGTGGGATGCAGCTAATGAGTAACAAAGTAAAACTAAGCGAATAATTTTTAAATAGCTTTGCTATTTGCTAAAGTAGGACTTTGTTTCATGATGACAAGACTTGTCTGGGAAGGAAAATAAGGGATTTTATAAGTAGGCCTCTCTTTCAGCTAAAGCAATAATACTGTACGTACAACATTTTTTATAATGTAACAGTTGTCAGAGCTGATGGTGTAGTGGTCACAGATACAACCTATTGAATCAGACTCTGTAGATGGGTCCCAGCAACCTGTGTGTTTAACGAGCCTTCCAGATGCTTCTGAAGCATGCTCACATTTGAGAACCTCTGTTTTTGCTCAGTGCTTCTCTGGGCCTCCCTCACCAATCAAGGTCACTGGTCTATTGAACTTGTGTCACTAATGGGTATGTTTTACCTGAGGAGTCCAAGTTAAAATACAGAGTTAAACTACGGCTAATCAGTGATGAAGTTGGAATAAGAGCCTCTCAGTGTCGTCTTATTGTTTACATCATTCAGTGTTACTTTTCACAGTTAAACTCCTTGGCAGCAGCTTGTTTAATCTACAATACTGATTCCCGTCCCCTAGCTTTAAAAAGCTCACAACCCCAATTTAAACTTCAAAGTAGAGTAAATAAATCAACATCTTCTCAGGAAAGCTTGTGTTTTTCTTCAGCTTTCTAAAAGACTGGTTCTGAATCTTCCCTGAATTGTAGAGCCCTTTGGAAAACTGACGAAACCTATAAACCTTTCTTCAGAAAAAAATGATTCATATATGCACATGCAAAATGTTGTATATAATCTCAGAGATTGCATGATCCTTCTCAAAGCTCATGGACCCTGGTTAAGAAGTGCCAAGTTCTGATTTCCGTGGAGGCCTTTTCCCCCACTTTCATGATTCTTTTTTTTTTTTTGCCATGTTAATCATTTTTTGAGATTTAAAAATGGCCGGCCTCGCCCACGTATTCATGCACTTGCACAAGCATGCACACACACACACACACAAATTGGTGGGGGTTAGTGCTGACATATTCTGATAAAAATCTCCCTGGCGATTTGGAAGGCATGGGCCAGAGCTTGCTGTGGTAGTTCCCCATATGCATTTATTCAAATGAATTGATTGCACATTGAACAGAATACTGTATGAAATTCATGAACGTTAAAGAATGTACTAGGCAAGTTGAGAGATTTAACATGAAGCAAACAAGGCTTCTAATGGCACAAAAGATTTTGTTTTGAGACTTGATGAAGTAGGAAACTTCATAAAATGAGATTGCTTTTGCTCCCCCATCTACTTTTTTTTGCAAAGGGGATGGATGGGAAGAAGGTTAGAAATGCAGAGACCAATATGTGAGGACTTCAGAGAGAGCAAGACTTGACTATAAATATTCTGGTGTTAGCCTTTGTTTTGATATTGGTATGTGATTAGCCTTTCTGATATTTGATTTTTTACTGTATAATATGTTTATGCATTCATTATTGTGAAAAATTCTAAGTCAAATAACATACAATGTTTGATAGATGTTTAAGGTATGGTGCAATTGAATTAAGTCCTTTGCCCAAAAATATTCAAGTGCCAGTCTTCCTTGATCAATGAGAAAAGTTTAGAAGTTAAATAACAACTAAAAATGCTTTCTGCATGTATCACATTTCGGAAATTTTATAAGCTGAGAATAATAGCAATAGAAATTGTTTTACTGTATTGCATTAGTACTGTCAATGAAATAAGATTGCTTTTGATATGCGATTTTGGAAATTTATTAAATCTATTCTTCACTATGAGAGACTGTAGTTTATAAGATCCTTAGTTATTGGTATTGTCTTGGGATGCAAACTTACTAGTAATATTAATCAGATGTTCTATTTTGTGTAAGAAGATTAATGTAGTGTATTTATCATTACTTTTTGGAAAAAATTGCATCGATTATTTTGAGTCTTTTTCTTTTCTTTTAGGATCGAAGTAGAATGTATGACAGTTTGAATATGCACTCTTTGGAAAATTCCCTTATTGACATTATGAGAGCAGAGCATGATCCTCTTAAGGGTACGTGACTTTTAAAAATATCCTTATCATCCACCAGTTTGTCTGCTTATCTTGCCATTTTTATATGAAAGAAACTCAGAGCTTGAGTAGCACCTATACCACCTGTAAAATTCTATTATAACTGTTAATGAGAACCTTTGTCTTGGTGAAATGTCATACTTTTTCCTTGTAGCCTATTTCAGTTTATGCTGATTTATACAGAGAGAAATGTAAACCCATCTCTCTGGGCTTGTTTTTTAAGAAAGAGTCACTTTTCAGAGATACTCTGCAGTTTACATCAAAGAATGGATGTAAAAGTGTATAGTATAGTCATTTTTCTGGAATTCTACCAAATACTTAATTATTTAAATTTCTTAAGAGTACTTTCATTCACAGTTTGCAGTGATTCCAACCTAGAATTGTCCTCCGTTAACTTCCTTATTTTTCTTCTGCTTCATATCATAAGAGTTTTGAAAGGTGATATTTATAGTAGCTTCTCTGAGGTAGAAAACAACTCTTCAGAAAGTTGGGGCAAATTAGGAAAAAGAATCAGCCCCGCTGATCTTACAGTATCAGCTTTATTATAAACTAACTGTATCTGAAGAAATTTTATTAACTTTCTTTTTTTATTTGTCTTTAATAATTAGTTTAGATTTCTTTTAAAATATATTTCATCGCCTTTTTCATTAGTGGTGAAAATCGAGCAAACTGTGAGATTGAGTGATGAGAAATATTAGTTATCTATTGCTGCGTAATGAAGTGTTCCAAAACTTAGAAGCATAAAACAACAACAAGCATTTATTACCTCATGCAGTTTCTGTGAGTCAGGAATTCAGCAGCAGCTTAACTGGTTGGTTTGGCTCATTGAATCAAAACCATGAGTTACTTTGTAAACTTGCTGCGTTTTTAATTCTTTCAAGACAAGTAAGAATGCCCTTACAAACTTTAACCTAAAAACCCTAGAACTTCAATGTTGGCAGCCAGTGGGTGGCTCAGGGCTGACTTGGCAGCACTGATCAGATATGTAAACATTTCTGTGCTGTGTCTGGATTTGGCTTGTAAAGGAGTTTCTGGTTTTTCTAATTTCTTTATTTGTAAGGAGCTTGAGAGGCTCAAGGTATCATTAGTGATTATTGACAACATGTGGCAATGAAGATAGTTATCATACTTTGTTTTGTGTGGATATTTTTCTGCTTCTAACCAGAATCTAGGCTATTTTTTTTAAATGTTTGTATAGCACTGGGGTCTTGTTCTTTTTCACTGCTATGTTGACAGTTCCAGTAGCATTTGTCTTAGATCCACTTTTTAAGAATAGAATCCAGTAGTTCCTGATTATGAAGAATTTCTATTTCCTTAACTATCCAGAAAGAAAACTCTTTGAAATTTTTAATACAAAATAAAGCCGATGTTAACTATGAGCAATGGATAATGAAAAGTTTTCCGTTGTTGTTTCTCCCAGTCTTCTTTATAAAGGCCTTTTGAAGATGTTCAGAGGAAACATTCTCTGTTGTGCTATTAATTATCTCAGTCTTTCTTTTTCTCTAGCCTGTGTTATAATAAAAGTGGGGGAAACCTATTTTTCAAACAAAGATGTTGAAAAAGAAAATGGAAGCAGCACAAGGCTAAGAGGAATTTAATAGTAAAAAAAATCAAGCAAATTCCAAATTCTTTTATTAGAAAAATTATCTTTGGCCATGAGAAGGGAAAAAAACATGCTCGCCACCACCCTTCGGGATCACAGTGAGAAATCTGTTTCTATCTGGAGCATTTTATGTTCCACATTTATTATGGCAGGGAGTAAAAAGGAAAAAGCATTTGAGAAACCTTCTGTACAGAAAATGAAGAAGTAAGACTAGTACTTCTGTCAGTTGCTGTCATTTACCTGTTTCAGACTATCTTGACGCACAGGTGCTGCCACTTGAAGTTTTTTCTTGCTTTTCTCACTAGCACAGACTCTATTAGCTTCTGGTATCATAATTTATGTCCTCCCCACACTCATATCCTTTCATATTTTTTTTTGGTGGGGGGGTGCTGGACCTTAGTAAAATTTGCTAAAGCAAGGTTGTGACAAATGGAAGAAACCAGTTTCTAACTTTGTTTTGTTTTCCCTTCTTCCCATTCCTGGTCTTCAGGACAGTACTTTTCCTCTACCCTCTCTCTTCTGTCCGCTCTGTTAATCCCATTCAGAAAGTTCTGTCTTCTGTTTGATACAAGGAAATTCTTTTTTCCAAAAAAATAGGATGCATCTTATTTTATCCTTTTACAGTGTTTTCAAATAACCAGATGTTACTTTGTCTCTCTTATGGGATTTAGTAAAAGAGAGAGAGAGAGAAGGGAGTGGTAGCACAAAGTATTTTTAATGAATTACTTATTTCCCTTTATGTTGATGGTGAAAGTTTCTTGAAAAAATGTCTTTGAGCTTGAGTGATGAGAGCTATTAGTATTTACTACTGCATAACAAATTATCCCTAAATTTAGCAGCTTCAAACAAGAATAGACATTTATCTCACACAGTTTCTGTGGGTTAGAATTCAGGAGCAGCTAGCTGGTTGGTTCTGGCTGAAGAGCTCACGATGCTGGCTGAGGCTGCCGCCTTCTGCAGGGTTGACTCAGGGCGGAGGATCCCTTTCCAGGATGACTCACTCCTGTGGCTGTTGGCAGCAGAGCTCCGTTAATCACCATATGGCCGTCCCCCCGGACCGCTGGAGTGCCCTCCTGGTGTAGTTGCCCGACTCCCCCACGCAGAACGGGAAAGCTCCAGGGGAATGCCCGGTGTCTCTGTGGCCTGGCTTCAGAAGTCTCGCACCAGCCCGCTCGCCGTCTGCGTCACCCTGCCCAACCGGGGGAGGCTCTGCTGCTCTGGGAGATGAGAATGCCGGGCGGCGGCGGAGCTCAGTGGGGGCCCCCGCGGAGGCTGGCTCCCTCAGTGATGGCG
Organism: Phyllostomus hastatus; assembly: GCF_019186645.2. Classification (NCBI taxonomy): domain Eukaryota; kingdom Metazoa; phylum Chordata; class Mammalia; order Chiroptera; family Phyllostomidae; genus Phyllostomus; species Phyllostomus hastatus. The sequence goes on from NW_025333709.1 coordinate 7,039,374, forward strand.
GGCAGAAAACTGTAAAGTGGTGTTCAGGCCTACTTTCCTGAAGGAAAAGAGGGAAGCTGCTCAAGGTCAGCGTCAGTGTCGGTAGAAAGAATAGCAATCGAGCAGATCTCTGGAATCCAAAGAACGTCAGCGGCGGATTGCTGGCCTGGCTGAAACCTGGCTGTACCAACAGAAGGCCCCTCCCGTCCCCACTGGAGCCTAACACACCTTTCACTACGGCTTGTGTCTGTCTTCCCGGCTCCAGTGACTGTTTTTTACAGGTCATAGGGGACCTCCGTCGTTCAGTGTTCAGGTTTTTACGGATTAGCACATCAGGTGGGGAAGGACTTACGCTGTTGGGCCTCTGTGGGTGTGAAGTGATGGTGGCCAAAGATGGGACTCTGAGAGCACTTGATTCCACTGAGTGTGCCTGTTGGGTGCCCGTCAGCGCCCAGGACTCGGGTGCAGACAGTGTGGGAAACAGATACAGTCTCTGTTCTCTTGGAACATGTAGCCTATTGGGAAAGGAGAGAGCTTATAGTTCTATGCATAATATACTAATATAACATAATGTAATATATAAATATCAGATATAAACATACACACATATAATGTGATGTATCCATATAATATACACACAACTACAGAGTGTCATAAATACTATGGAGGGAGGATTTTAAGGTGCTTAGGAAGGCAGTAAGTGGGGAGAAGGGGGTCCCTAAGTTACCTGTGGAATAAACAAAGCCGAGGCCTGAAACCGTACGCAGCACAAGGATGAAAAAATATTGGGGAGAAAGTGTTAACTGGACAAAGTTTCCCACTTGAGGAACTGAAAGCAGACTAGTCCTGGCACAGCTCCCTCGGAGGAAGGAGCCTGATGCTGGTTGGGTGCAACACTGCCCAGCCCGCCCCGCCCTGCGGAGTGGGTGCCGTCCTTCGCTCTGCGTCGTGAGTCCTAACACACCGCTTTATGCTCTCCTTAGTATGAGGGGCGCCGACCAGTCTGTTTTGTTTACTCTGCGGGGGTTTCTCACCATTAAACCCCATTTTTCTAAGGACTGTTTTGATTCTCGGCAAACACTTTCCCTTTCAAAGAAACAAATGGTTAAAATAAATCACGCTTTGCCAAGTGCAGTTTTGTGGTTCTGCCATAGTGTTTTGCATACCTATATGAAATAATCTGAGATCTTTTTATGTATGTGTGGGTCAGTTCATTCTACTTTAAACAAAAGAACAAGACAGTGATTATTGTTAAGCTCTTTTCTCTCCCTGCCTCAGCAATTTGCAAAAAGGTCTTACTGTGTAAGCATTTTTACCAAAATTGCTTACCCCTGGCCCAAAGTATAAGGGAAAACAAAAAATTTTAATTTCAGCTCGTAAATGTTGATGTGAACGTTGTAGGAAGAAATGCCGTCGTTGGGAGGATCTGTCTCAGCGGGTCACAGTGCCATTACCAGTGTTCCCCGGACAATTAAAGGGAGTTCGGGGAGAGGATTTTAGAGCATGATTTTATGCCAGAGGTGCTAGGTTGTGGTAGTCCCTCTTCCCTTCTACTTTTCTTTTTTCTCTCATTCTCTTCACCTGAAGGTAACCTAAAATTGAAGTGCAAAGTCCTAAATTAACCTGTATGAATTTATGAAAGTCTCTGATGTGAGAATTTACGTTTTAGGTCTACAAATTCCGTAGGAGGACAGAGGTTCTCAAATTTTGAGAGCATGCTTATCATGCAGGTTTCAGGGCCCCCTTCCTAGCGATGGTGCGTTGCATGTTGTTGGAGAAACTCTAGTGTAGGAGAACACAATCAAAGAGAGCCATGAAAAAAAAGTAACAGTTATGGGGCATTTGTTCAAATACAATGAAGTGCAGAATAAAACTCAAACACGTAATGGGCGTACCAAAGCAGTTATATAGCACTCCTCTTACTCTGCCCCACCTTCCCTCTCTGACAGAAGGGGACTGCATTGCTCAGAACTCATTTTACTTCTTAGTCTCTCTGTTTTCTAGAGTCAGAGCTTTCACAAGTATCTCCCCAAGAAGTATGGATGAACACCATGTGTATTAGAATATCTACCAAAAAAATTAAGGAGGAAATGCTATGTGTGTATAAAATGCTTTATTTTTAAAAGGAGTAGAATTTATATATTATTTTCCCTTTAGTTCATTGGTCTTTTTTCGTGTAGACCACTGGCCTTTGATAAGAAAAAAAAATCATTATTAACTTTGGAATAAATTGTATGCATGTAGAAGCCATATATATTTTATTAACTGTATTCTAACTTTAATAAATGATCAATGTTGTGATATACCTGTTACCTTAATATTTTACTGTCTGACTTGTCAGACTTTAGTTTATCTTAAGAAAAGTACAATTTATAAGAGTTTAACAATTCTGTCACCAGTGGGACTATCTGGAGAGTAAAAAGGATATTATGAAAATGTGGTTGGAAAAGTTCTTGTTTTAGAAAACATTTAAAATATGGTATTATGGATAGTGACTTTTAAGTTTTACTGACTTTTATTTCTTTTTAAGTAATTGTCTTAATATTAAATTTGAAACCATAGTTATTTCTTCCAAGCTTTGTTGAATATTTAACTAAACAATTTGAGTTACAGCAGACTGCAGTTTTAAAAAAACTGAAACAGGCAGAAATCACAATAGATTTTCTTCAACTCTTATTTAGTTAGAACTTAAATGTGTTTATTAAAACCCTATTATTTGCCTCAAAGTATTTTTCTTAGGACTTTAAATGTGGGCTTACAACTTACTCATTTTTTTACAGATGTCTCCATTTACCCCCTCCTTTGCCCACCTCCACCCAGCCTCCACCCCCCTGGCTTACAACTTATTTTTAAGTTGAAAATAAAACAATAAAAATGATATTTTTATATAGAGCTTGAAGTGATAAAGACAAGTACATGGGATAATTAGGCCTATGAATTTTAGCTGTTTATAGTATTTGAAGAGTATCCGAGAATCTCTAATGAAGATTTTATTCCTCCAGAATATAGGACTTTATTTTTTTAATTTAAAAAAAAATGTTTGTTTTTTAAATATTTTATTTATTTATTTTTAGAGAGAGAGCAAGGGAGGGAGAAAGAGTGGGAGAGGAACATCAATGTGTGGTTGTCTCTCACACGCCCCCTACTGGGGACCTGGCCTGCAGCCCAGGCATGTGCCCTGGTTGGGAATCAGACGAGTGACTCTTTGGTTCACAGGTGGCTACTCAATCCACCGAGTCACACCAGCCAGGGCAAAAAAAATGTTTGTTTTCTTATTACAAAAAGTAGTATATATTCATTAAATGAAATTTGAAACAAGAAGAAGAAAAGTTTTAAAATTATTAATAATTCCACCGTTCCACAAGGTAAAATAACTATGGTTGACATTTTAGTGAATGATCTAATTTTTTTTTTTTTAGAAAACATTAGTATAAGATTAAGTTATTGGCAATATTCAAATCTTTACCTTCCCTCCAACTTGATTAACTTAAAAATGAGTTTTAAAAAATATATGTACAGAGGTTAAAAAGTCAAATAGTGCCATATGGCTTATATAACAAATGAAGTCTTCTCCCTCATTCTCTACTGATTCCTGTTCATTAGAGGTAGCCACTTTCAACGTATTTCTGTAACTGATTCTTTGTCATTATTTGTAAGTAATATGCTTAAACTTTATATTTCCTACATTTTAAGTATTATTTGTTAGCTGTCTATTAACTGTCCCCTAACACGTTCCCTGCTTTGCCCTCTCACGATGATTAGGGCCATTCTTTTGTTTAAATTAGGCACTGTGTTACTGTGATAATGCAGATCCCTCAGTAATGTCCATAGATAAACCGTGTATCCTTTACACTGTAAGACACAGGTTTTTATTCAGTGTGCAGCAAAAATGTTTAAAACATGCAACACCTGACTCTTTGGTCAGGGGCAATGACCTCTTTTCCCTTAGACTGTCAAATTAAGGAATTACAACAACCAATACAACAATAGCCATCCTTTGTGAATGAATCAAAATTATACCTACTCTTCATTGGATCAGCAAAAAATATATTTTTTGGTGTGCCACAGAACTTTTGTAATTTATGTGTGTCATGAAATGAGAAATGTTGAAAATCACTGCTGTAACATATTTTTTTTCATGTAACTGTTTTTCCTAGAATTAATTATGGTCTCTTGTTAAGGATTTGTCACTAATTCATCCCAAAATTTATTAATAGAACTCTAAAGATTCTCTCTAAACATGTAAAACTATCAAGTAATTAATCTAGATTGATTTTTTTTTTTTTTTTGCTGCCATCTGAGGCATACTTTTTGTAACCCTACATAGCTGTCATTTTGGGACTTCCCAACTCCTGGGAATTCCTTTCTCTCATAGAATCCATTTCCTGAATCCCTATTCTTTCTTAATGATTTAGGTCTTTGTTTCATTGGACCTGTTTTACTGTACCTTCTTTCAGGTGGGACATAAATTTTGACCCTACATCAATGAAAACATCTTTATTCTGCCTAAGATGATACATTGGTGTGGAATGATATATTAGTAATTTATAATATTGAAAGCATTATTAACGCTGATAATGAAGCATTGCTTCATTATATCCAGTGTTACTGTAATACCATCTGAAACCTTTTCACTTGTATGATTGATTGCTTGTTTTGTGTTTTTGAAATTTTTGCTTTTCTTTCTAGAAGCTTTTAGGATATTTTCGTGCCTGTGGTTCTGAAATGTTACGTGAATGAAATATATATAAGCCTTTCACTGTGTGTGGTGGGAGGGGAGGGCGGGCACTCCGCCTGCTGGTCTTCCTTTCTTCCATTTCTATGTTTTGTTTCCTCTGCTGCACATTCCGTGGTCCCTTTTAATTCAGACATTAATTTCCTTCAGTTCTTGGACGTTTTGGTATTTCTGTGATAACTTCTTCTGTTTTTCGTATTATCTCTTTCTGGAATTCCTGTTCAAATATTGAGCTTCCTATTCTCAACATCAGCTTTCTGTTTTCTGTTTTCTGTTGCTTTATCTTTTATTGTTTGCTTTTAGAGCACATTCCTCATGTCTTATATTTCAGCCCTTCTATTCGTATTTTTTTTTTTGTTAAAAATTTTTCCTCTGAAGAACTTTCAAGATTCTCATTTAAAAAATTCTCAGGACTTTTCCTATTACTATTCTTTGATCTTATTTCGCTGGAATGTCTATCTTTAAACACTCTACTGTAGTATTGAAGATTATTTTTCCAATCCCTTGTTTGTTTATGCTTCTAAGTTTCTCTTTTCTATTTGTTTGTTTTGTTTTTTGCTCATGCTGGAGGCTTTTGTCAAATACTTTATGGTCTTTTGCTATCCATTGTTTAAAGAAAAGGCAAAAAGGGTGATTGGAAGCTCACTGTATGCAGTTGGGGCTTACTAGAAACATTGCTGTAAGCCAGTCACATGGAACTCTCACATGTCTGCATCCCTTGTTCTTTTCTTTTGGTCTGGGAACTGGACCTGGATGTGTGTTTTCCATTCTGTCTGTGAGCTGTAGGCCAGGCTGTTAGCATTCTAAGAAGGGTCAGGAAGAGGCTGTGTGTGTCTCTGATTCATGTACAAACTAACAAGCAGTCACGAGCCTTCCTGTCTCCAGTTCCACCCCACCCACATCTGCGCTCTGATAACCAGAGCCTCTCATTTCTGGACCTCTCCAGGTGCCTGCTGCAGTAAATGCCTTGTTTCTTAATAGCCTCCCCCTTGCACGCACCAGTTTAGGTTTCATTGTTTTCAGTGATGTCTGGTCTACAAAGTCAGTTGCCACTCAAGTGTACATGTTCACAGCCTCCAAAAAAAATGTGTTGGCATGTCTCCTCTGTGATTCTATTCAGTTCTTCCTGTCCTGATGGGGTTATGCCTCCTTAAAATTCCCGCATTGTCATTTTAGGAGTTTCAAAATGCAGCAGTGATGAACACGTGTATTTAATCTTCGATTTCCAATTAGATGTTTCTCTAGTACAATCCGTATTCTACCTATCTCCTCAGTGAAGCCCCCTATAAAACTCTTGGTCAGTAGTAGATTACTTTGCTTAAAGAATCATATAGTCCTTTTTAATCAGAGCATCTTTCTTATATTTTTTGGACTCAGTAGTTTGGATTTGTGTTCAATGTTATATACATCTTTCACAGTATGTTATGTCATGGGACCAATGACAGCTTCTGCTTTGGCTTTATCTTGATCAACATCTGTCAAAGTGTCAAGCAAATAGGAGAGGCTTACTAAATTATTGGTTGAATGGTTAAACATTTTCCACAATTATTCATATTTTTCAATAACATTTAGAACTTTTAAAAAGTATTTATATGTATGTGAAATGGTTTGTATAACCATTCTCCTACATTTGGACATTTAGATATTTCAAATTTTTAAATAAAATTTAGTGAGGTTTTTTGCATTTGTCTTCATAAAGTAGACTTAATACAAGTGTTTTTGAATCTCTAGGCATATATTGCCAACTTATTTTTGTTTTATGCCCCTTAATACTGCCACAGGCAAATTTGATTATTTGTTTTTAATGTGATTGTCATTTAAAACCCTTTTACAATGTAAAATTTTGCAACTATTATTTCAACTTCATTTTAATATTAATTGCATATATCTTAATTAGTACCATCCATTTTTGTTGTGATACGTTATCTTACTAGATGATTAATAACTTCAGTTTGGTGTTTTATTATTGACTTCTTTTGTTACTATATTTTACATGAAGCAAACTTTTTGATATTCTGTGTTCCTTGATGTTTCTTAATATTTTTCCACTATAGATTCAAGTTTTAAAAGTTGTAAATAATTATTCAGTGAAAAAATTATGATGGGATCCTGATTTAAGAGTGAGTTAACCAGATTAATTTTCCTGGAAACTAAAGTAGATTGATGGCTTTTATTAGATATAGATAAGGTATGATTCTGTTATTCTCTTGAGATACCTGGTACTTTGGATCTAAGGGTCTTTTCTACATTTGTATGATCTTATTCTTAGGCTTTTATGAGGCATGCATTGAGATTTGGGAGTGAGGTCAGGAATGACTGTCCTGCCCCTTGGATCTGAGCAGAGATTGGAGTGTTCAAGGTTGGTAATGACCACATTCTAAGTGGATTTTACCAGACTTTCTGTGAACCAGTCTTTTTTCTAATTGAGTTCGGAAATAAAGGTGAAGTGTAGACTATGAAAATATATTAGAAAATTCTACCAAACCAGTGGAAGCAATGCATTATTTAAAACACCCAAGAAGGAAATAGTAGATCTTTTTATTTAAGACTGTGTATGTATGTGTGTTATATATATGTAAAACATAGATGATATATATATAACATATCATACATATTATCTGTTGTGCACTGATGTGTGTGTGACATATCATCTATTGAGCGTGTGTGACACACACATACATATATATATATATATATATGCCAGGAACTGTTCTGAGAACTCTACATGTATGTATTAACTTATTTAACTCTCACAGCTAAGAGGTAGTTATCTACTCTTAACTTACAGTTAGGTGTCTGTGCAGCTTATTAATAATAATTGCTCAGTTTCAGTGCTCATGAGTGGCAAAATTTGGTAGCTATTGAGTTTGAACTTTTAACCACCATAAGCCAGGTAGTATGCTACCTAGCTTATTAATTGGTCTAATGTTAATTCTAACCCAATCTCTTTATGATTCTAAATGGCACCTTGACACAGCAGCATGGTAGTTACCACAGGGGAGGGAGGTGGGGAGTATTAAAGGGTGAAGGGAGTCAGTATATGGTGGCAGAGGATGATTTGACTGTGGGTGGTGGGTGCACAGTGCAATATACCAGTGGTGGATCGTAGAACTGTATGCCTGAAACTTATATGATCTTACCCAATAACGTGTATTTTTAAAAGAAGTTAGAAGAACGTGTGGCATCGTTCTCTAGCATTTTCTCATCAGTGATAAGGAATGAGTTGGCATCATTAACTATGAATATCATGGCTTTAGAGATAATTTTTTTGTTTGTATTCATTAAAGCAAAGGAAATAGTTATAGAGGAGAAAATTTATCTTGGCGAAGAATAAAGAGTAGGATCTGGTTTTAATAGGTACCTGTCTTTTGCACTTTCCACACATGATAGGCCTTTTAAGTCCCTTCAGGGCCAAGAAGTCAAAAGACTATTAGCAATGAAAGTATCTTGTTATCTGTGTCTTGGGATAAATAACGTGAACGGTGAATCTGTTAGAGGATAATTATGTGGCATATGAAAGTTGAGTGTTTTTTTCTGATTTTTTTTTTCGGAGGTGCGAAATGGAGCAAGGCTTAAGGCTTTGTTTGGTTTACTTTTTCTTGGAAGTCTTACCTGAATCCCTGGAGTTGGTTAAATACTCCTTTGTGTGTGTGTGTGTGTGTATGTGTGTACATACACACACACACACACATATATACCATACTGTACATAATTCTTTTCACACTTGGCAGATTTCATTGAAATTGTATATTTGTGCCTGTCTTCACTACCATATCATAAGCAGAGACTGTATCTTACTCATATTTGTACTCTCAGCCTCCCACACACTCAGTGTGCAAGTCTTAATGAATTTGTTACACCGAACAGCAACACAGGTTGCCTCTTTCACAGTTTCGATTTTCATTCTCAAGTCAGAAATAACAGTAATTTTTTTCATGGCCTTAAGTTCTTCACATTTGCTCATCTGCTACAAGATGTTTAGAAATAGTAACATTTCCAAAATAAGCTGTGATACTTCAGACAAAGTATTGCCCCGTGCTGTTAAAACCCTGTTTAGGAAAGCTCTGCTTCCTAGCTCTTTGTGTCTTGTACTTTCTGTACAGACGAAGGTATCGTCACAACAGACGTGTTTCTCTGTTGTTAGAGTATGGCAGCTTTATTTAAGAGATCATTTAGTTAACTAATGCCATGCTGCATGAAATCGAGGAGTCATGGGAAGTGGTGAGCTGTCCTTTGAAGGACGGTGACGTGTATTTTGTTTATGTTGGGTCTGAAAACACCATGAGCTGTATGCTAAAATCAGAGCTCCGATGACGTGTGTGTGTGTATGTATAAGTATGCTTTTGTATCTGTATATCTATTTACTATGTATGTATTTTAATGTCAAAATTGGATTATCGTTGCCTCTCTCACGTTGGTAGATAATCAGATTTTTTAACTTCATAATTAAAAGCCAAAAATGATCTGTCTGATGTGGAATACTTGGATAGCATAAAGGACCCTAGAAATACAGAGTATTTGCAGAAGTGGTAAAGGCTATGCAGTTAGTCTGTGCTCCTTACTAATCGTGTCCAATCCATTCAGATATTTATTGGTCACCCTTCTGGTGACAGTCCATTATTTGCTATTATAATGTCTTTTTAAAGGGACTGTGCTGAAAGTTGCTAAAATGCCATCTCACAGACATTTAATTTTTAGCAGATTTCTAAATGGATTTTAATGAAGCTTTCAAATAGTCTGTCAGAGATTTAGGCATTAGAGAAAAGCCCTGTATTTCAGTGGACTAAAAACAGTGCTCATTCTTGCTGTTGGCATTTTGTCAAACAAGTGTTCGGGTGTAAAAAGGCTGGATGAACCCAGTATGTTCATGAATACCTCCTTCCATTTCCACAGCAGTGCATAATACTGCTGTCCCTTCTGCATTTAGCCAGTGCAAAACTCCTAAATGCAGATGACTCAAAGGAAATACTATGCTACTATACTCTTAAGCTTTAATATTTTCCCTTTTTATATATTTTTTTATATCATTTGTAAACTCTGAGCAAGTTAGATTTCCAGTAACATTTGTAATAATATATTTAAGATGTTTTCATTAAGCATCTTTACAACTACGTAAAGTGATTTTAATTAAATGGCAAGTTGTTATGGATTTGTACTGCTTATTTGTTATTTTAATGTTTGGTTGTTTTTTAGGAATAGAAATCACTTTTCTTCAAATTTTATTTTTGGAGAAGGAAAATTACAAACATTGTAATATTAAGAAATTCACACATTCTCTATTAAGTTTGAAAGACTAGGATACCCACATTGCTTTTACATTTCAAAAACAAATCTATAGGGATTGTTCCCAAATCTCACTGTGCTCTTATGGTCTAGGAATCCAGGTTAACTGGTTTTGTTTTCGACTTTCAAAGGTAATTTTAGTTTATATATTTTAAGTTAAACATTACATTTTTAGTTCTTAGGAAATATGCTATGCTCAATAATTTTCTTCTTAAGCCCCTTTTCTCTTTTCAATTTGAAAATAGACCAGTAATCTTCAAACTTTGTTTCCTGTATTTTTAAAGGTCGATTGAGCTATCCACATCCGGGAACTGACAATCTGTTGATGTTAAATGGTAAGTTGTATAAAAACATTCTTATTTTTCCAATTGATTTACATAAAAATAATTGAATACCTTTCTCTAAACCTCCCCTTATGCATACATTAGTCATTTTATGACTACAAAAATAAAGCTGCAACTCTTCCTGAACAGAAAGCACATTTGGGAGTTTGGGTGTGTTCTGGCCGGCAAAGCAGTCACGGGAGCGTATCTGTGATGGTGTTATGTAATTCAGTGACCACAGACTTTGCAGGCAGTCCTGAGTTTGAATGTTGGCTTTCCAGTTTATGGCTGAACTATGTTTAGGTTAGTGGTGACCTTAATCAGGTAACTTCTGTGAGCTTTATTTAGCTTTCCATCTGTGAAATAGGAATAAAATCTCAAGGTTTATTAGGAGAGTTAGATGAGATATTTGCAAAGTGCATGGAATTTGTTATTAGTATAACACTTGTGTTAAGGAGGAAACTGATGATTCTGTAAGTATAGTGGTCATGCTAACTTAATTTACTCTTAACTAGACGATTTATAATATAAAGTTCACCAAAGTTAGAAAAAGAATGAATAAACGTCCACTAAAGTTTGTTTTCTTTCCGTTGGACAAACATTGTATTCAGAGAGTCATAGTACTTAACACATCCGTGACCGTGGGAGTAGACGTGGAGAATCAAAATGTCCTTCCCAAAGGTATTTTTAGATCAGAGGGTGGGTGATGAGCAGGAAGTAGGAAGAAGTAATAACAGAGATATATTTACTTTAAAATACATAATTATATTATTAGAATAGCTTGACTCTTCTATTTCAACCTCAGCTTTGTTGGAAAAAGAAGGCAATGAAGTTGGGGGGCAAACACTGAAAAAAAAAAAAGGCCAATGTAAAGCTAGACTATGTGAACTAATATTAAGTAATGACTGTAAAGTAACAGAAAGATGGGAATAAACTCTTGACTACCTGGGAGATTGTCAAGGTGGGTAGGATTTTGGAATGAGAAAATAATTGAAGCATTAGATAAGGTGACTTATTCAGTATTTGACCATTAGGTAGTGATTTGTCCACCACATGCCTGCCTAGTATAAGCACTGGGTTATCCATTAGGGGAGATCCTTAAGTGTAGTTACAGGTAGAATTGCCAAGGTCCTAGCACTGGGGCTAGACTGTGCTCTGTAGGCTGAGGCCATGTCCATGCTAGACCTCACAGCAGTCTGGTAGGCCAGGTGTATGAATCCAGTGAATCACGGTGTTTATATAGACTTTGACCAGAAAGCTACTAAAAATTACATTCCAGAACTCTATTCAACTGTTTCCCTACCACAAAATTAAAAACAATATATTATTTGAGTAGCTGGCCTCTGACCTCTGAATCTATGACTAAAAATTATATTGTTTAAAGTGAGTTTGCAAAAGTGAAAATTGATTGTAATTTTTCTTATGTTCATGGCTTGAATTATAAAATAATGATAGGTTTAAGTTATAATAAATTATTTATCTATTGATCCTTACTTTAAATTCTTCTTTTGATAAAGATCATTCACTTCTATTTTACCTTCTAAAAAATAGCAATCCAGTTGAAAATTTTGAATTCACAAATGTTTCACATACTGTGTTAAAATTTATCTGAAGGAAAAATCCATCTGAGATAATCTCTTAGATCATTCACAGATATTCTTAGATTGTTAAATGCATGATAAACTAGGATAATTTAGAAGTATATTGTAATCACATTAGAATATGTCAATTATGTGTGAGCAAAGAACTTAGCCGAACTAATACTTTTTTACAACTTACACTTTTGGTTATGCTAAACATAACTAAACTAATTGATTTCATCAGTTGCTTAAATCCTTTATAAGTAATCTAGATATTAGACTGAAAATGTTTCATAGCCTTACACTTTGGGGCCACTATACATACTCAGTACAGTAAGCCATCCTGGAGGTTCTGAACTTTTTCTGGTAAGGGGCTGGGGAGATAAAAATTCACAAAACCAGGACACTAAAATATGTTTAGGTTAGTAAAGACAATTGGATCCAAAGAGAAAACATTTCTTTTGCTCATTTGAGGTTATTGGTTTAAGACAGGAAGCAAGAATCAGAAAATTGCCCTGGCTGGTGTAGCTCAGTGGATTGAGCGCAGGCTGTGAACCAAAGCATCACAGGTTCAATTCCCAGTCAGGGTACATGCCTGGGTTGCAGGCCACAGCCCCCAGCAGTTGCACATTGTTGTTTTTCTCTCTCTCTCTCTCTCTTTCTCCCTCTTTTCCCTCTCTAAAAATAAATAAATAAAATCTTAAGAAAAAGAATCAGAAAATTGTGTATATTTTTAAAATAAAGAAGTATTAGAATATTAAAGATTTAAATATTTTTTAAATCTTTAAAAAATTAAAGACATTTAAACTTTAAAGACATTAAAGTTTATGGAAAAGAGAAGTAGGCAAAGGCCACTAAAAAGTAAGGGGAAAATTTTTTTGAACTGCTTTTTCCCTGCCTCTAATTCAACTATGTTCTTAATATATTGTCTCCCTGAGAAATGTGGAAATTAAGTGATATTATTAACAAGCCTCTCTACTATAGTAAGTTATTGTTAAATATTATTGACTAGTTAAAGAAATTGTATCATTTTTGTATATAAACTTGCTTCTTAAATTATTATACTTTTAGTTATCACAGATTTAACTCACTATTAGGCAATTGATTAAATAAAGTTATATTATTTAACCAATAAGCATAGCTAATGCTGACTTTGAAAATCAGTATTTGATAATACGCTAGCATTGGTCTGTGGTGATTTAACAATAGTTCAGAGTGGTTGGTATCACAAACTCTGAAGTCAGATTCTCTGAGTTTAAACTCAGGTTTGCTGTTTCTAGCTGTGTGACCTTGGGCAGCTTACCTAACTTCACTTTGACTCAGCTTTTTCTCTAAGAGAGAGCATGCCGCCCTAGGGGGATTGTTGTAAGAAGCGAAGGCATTCATTCATGGCTAGTCCATATCGGGGACAGTTCCTGGAAGTCAAAGTGAGCTGTGGCAGAGGGTGATGATGAACAGTGACAAAAATCACTTTGAAAGAGTGGAAATCATGTCCTGTGAATAGAGAAAGGAGTTAGGTCTGTTTACTTTGGATTATATAAAATTAGAGAAAACATAACTGACATTTTCAACTTGGTGAAGGGTGTTCCATACAGTGAACAAAGAAGGTTTGTTTTATGTTATTGCAGAAAGTCAGACCAGAACCAGGTGGAAGAAGCTATGTAGGGACAAATTTGGTGTCAATAAAAACAAAATGACAATCTCAGGCAGTTTCCTAAGTACGGTACGCCTACCCCTATGTTGTTTCCCAAAATAACTTGATGGTACACAAATGCACATTAAAAGAAATGCATGGCTATTACAATTTGAGGTCATTCTATAGAAAATACAGTACTGGCAGAAATCTGTGATGTTACAGTGGTACTAAACTTGTGTTCATTTAATTAAGAAATAATATGTAAATAGTATAATTGTGCAAATAGGCAAATATTGTAAAGGTTTTATGATCCTGTCTTTTTAGTTAACTAGCATTATGGTTAAACTTTTAAATATTCCTTTAAGTAATGTATAAACAGAGTATGGGCTAAAGGTCAGGGTCAAATTAGGTAAAACTATGAAGTGCTCCTAGCAAATTTTTAACTTTGAGCCTCTGTTAATGCAGATACAGAAAAAGAGGTATAATCCCATACCCGTGTCTCATGAAGTTGTTATATAGATTTTTTTAAAATGTTACAAGAAATGACAAAAAATATAACTGCAAGCAGCTCTTACTTCTGAATAGACCGTGTCCCTGAAACCAAGTGGAAATCAATGGAGACTGCCATTATTGAGTAATTCAAATATAGATGAGTCCAACTTTAACATCCTGAGGCATTTTAGGCAAGTCACATTATATAAGAATGGGTAAATTATCTAAAAGTCAGAGTTAATTGCTGTCTGAAGATAGAATGACAGTTAGAACGTTTATATTTCTATAAGTGTATAAATCTTACACTTTTTATTTTTAATAGTAAAAATATTACAAAACAAAACAAATACTCTCTGTTTTCCATAGTAGTATGGAAGACTACAAAAGACTGTACCATTCAAGTATTTGTTTCTATTTGGATTATATTTCCCCCTTTACCCCTCTCTCAAGGAAAACAGTATTTTCATTAGTACATACGGTTTTCAAAAGGAGAACAGATAGAGCAGCAGTATGGGAGGAGAGTATTAGCAGCCTGGTTTGAAATGTATAAATTTGCAGTTACTAACCACGTACAGCCATGCTTGTAATCAAGAGCTTGGTGTGCTTTTGGAAGGAAAGAAGTTATATGTATCTTTTAATTAAGAAAATTTACTCAGAAATGAAATTCTATTTCTGAAAGCAGAAACTCTAAATATATTAGGACACGAACACAGGAAACTTGAGTATGCAGTCAGTGCTTTTTTTATGCTGATGGAAGTGAGTGGAGGAGACAGATTTATTTTGGATCTTGAAAAGGATTATGAAGGGGGGAGTTGGGGGCGGGAGGGATGGCATATTTCTCTGCTGGGTTTTGGCTCAAAGTTTTAGAGTAAGAAATGAGAATTTCTTTAGTTTCACACCAGGATAACTAACCTTGAAGGATTTCCAGCTGATTTGGTATGTTTATCTGTCACTTCCCCCAGCTGTGGTAATTCAGGTACCATAGCTGAGTTTAAGAGCCAATACATACGGGCAAAAAGACCCTAAAAAGAACATGAGAAATTTTTTTGTAGCTCTGTGTTAGAACCTAATAATACTATGGGTAACCCAGGACCAAATTGTAAAGCCACTTGTATAGGAAAGCTCTTCAGCCATTTCTCATGGCCTTCATATTATTGTCAGTAAAGAAAAGATATAAACATAAATACATATAATACACACTTTAACATACATGTGTGTACACATACAAATATATATGTATTTACACATGTGTGTTGAGGAGCCAATTCCTTACTTTTGTATAAAGTATTTTTATAATGTTTTATAAAATGTATGTACCTGAAATTTTCTATTTGAAATACAATTTTTGACACAAATTATTTACTTTTTTTTTTCTAAATCATATTCTGAATGAATTTGGAGGGGCATATTGTTTAAAAAAGACTTTTTAAAAACAATGAATAGTGATTTAATGATTACTGATAAAGTTATAGCAGAACATATCCCAGAAATTCACACAGAAACGTTTGTAGGAAAGTGAGTACACTCGTTTTTGTTTAGCGTGATGGCGACAGATTGGTTATTTCCATGACAGGGAGTAGGAAATGTTTCACGTGGTTTAGCTCCATCTGCAGTCAGTTCTATTTTTGGTAATGTAGAAACTTGGAATCTGCGAGTTGTCCAAAAAATAAGCGGAATAGCTCTTCACAGGATTCTAAAATTCCTCAGGTATGAGATAGATAGAGAAATTTTCTAAATAATTGTGTTCAAGCCTAGGAATGAGATGGGAATCTGAGATGCTGTGTATTTATTTTCACTATTTTAGTGTTGAGTCGTCTTAGTTGAGAACATGGCCACTAAGAACATAAACTGGTTATGGTATCATTAATTTTCTCAGGTTAAGAATTACGTGCCACATTATGACTTCATAATTTGACTTTAAATTTGATGAGAATAGTTTATTTGTTTTATAACTCTTTGACCCTCTATAGCCATGAATGTGATGCCCCAAAGCAAATTTAAACTGGATTAATATGATTAGACCGTGCCCAGGCATAAGCAGGAAGCCCAGCTCCTGAGACTGTGCTGTGAAGTGCTTGGGGACCTATTGATTATTTCCAGGCCGAATACAGCATTTAAGACTTAAGGGAATTCACTCTTTTATAGCCTGTTTTTGATAGCTTTATTAAAACTCCTATTTTATTGGTCTGATTTTCCACATTTGATATCCCATCTCTTTGAGACCCTGTTTTTTTAAGGGCTTTATAAATCTCAGAAGACCTAGGCAACAAAATTCTAAATGACACTTCCACCTCTACCCTTACCCTAAACTATTATCTAGGTAGGCGAGCTCTCTGTGTAAATTAAATCCAGAGAGTGGGACAAAAGTAGGTTTACAGTTGTTTGTATGGAAACAACTATATGGAAAACAGTAGAATAATTAATAAATAATAATAATAAAAGAATGAACTAAGTTTCATGTACTCAACTGTAAACCTACTTTTGCCCCACCCTGTACACATGTATTTGTATATACACATGTATATAATTGTATTTATGTAGCTGTATATACACATATAAGCTATATATGTGTATACATATAGGCAAGCTATATAGTTCAGGTTAATCTGTTGAGTTTTGAGGTAATTATCACTCACGGACAGGTTAAGTCTGCTGTAACTTACATAGCTACATAAAGACAGTAGAATGGCATATTGGCAGATAAGCAAATGAATTATTTTCTAGAAAAGACTCTGATGTGAGCCTTATAATTTTTTGACTTCTTGAACAGTAAATGACTAAGAGAGCTGACTGGTTTGTTTATCCCCTTTTTTATTATAGGGAAACTAATGCTATATTCTCAACTTGTAGACATATTTATTATTAAAGCGTTAGTATAAAATTTAAAATATATTTTTGAAAACTTCAAAGTAGACTATATTTAATGAGATGAAATATTTTCTTTTGGTCTTTAAGTTTCATACTTTTAGGGAGACATTTCTGACAACTTTTAATATACATTTTAATTTGAGATTGAGTGAGTATCAGTTTTTCTCAGGCTTAAAATACTATGAACATGAGAAAAGACGTGAAATTTAACAATCATTTTTGGCTTACTGCCTTGGCTTTATATATTAATTCCAGGGTACAAGTATTCATTGTATACTAAGATTTGGGGGGAGGAGTTATTTAAAAACAAGTTGTGAATTTTAGCAAACTGGTAGTTTCTTTATGAAAAATACATTGCAGTATCTTTTCTTCATAAGGAATTATATAAACTGCTAGTAACAGATTAAAATGCCTTACTGCTTTATACTTTACAGTATTTAACATACCTAGTATTCTATGATAATGCAAATAATAACTTGCATCCACACCCCAATTACTCCAAAGGTAGACACATAAACACTTTAGATACCTGTTATAAAATGTACTAAAAGAATAGAAAGCATTATTAGCTGTAGTATTACCATTAATAATTTCTTCAACTAAGCAAGTTTGAATATGGATTGAATTCTTTACTGTGTCTTCCAGTACTTTTTCCATGCGGGGTTTGGTATAATGTGAACTGGATGTGAATAACTGTTAGACTACATGTGCTATCTCCCATTATAATATGTAGAAAATAAGGATTTAATTCAAGTTGTTCCCATTCATTGGAAAAATTATTTGTGATGCTATTTAAGTGTAAAGTATTACATATTCCTTTCCTTATCTGATGAAACAAATATTCATAAATTTTAACATGAATGAGAATAAATTGTATATTTCCTGTTAATTTCACAGTTTCTACATGGTTCAGATGAGATATGTAATAAAGTGCTCTGTAAGTGGGAAAACGCCATGCAGATGTCGTATATTGACATTATTACAGCTCTGAAAACAAAGTAGCACTAATTTCCAGATGCCCACATAGCTTTTCATATCACAAATATTTGTATATGTGGGCTTATTTTTAGTTCTGACATTTTACAATTTGTCCTTTGTTTACATGCAGCAAGGAGTTATGGGAGAAGACGAGGTAATTCATTTCTCTTTGCTATGGTGTAATTGTTTTCTAATTGGGTTTTACTGATCAATGTTATATTAATTATCACCGATTGCTTATGGAATGTCTGAAAACTCACAGAACTGTGTTTTGATTTGAACACTTGTCAACATTTTGAATCCTAAATCTCTTAACCTTTAAAGAACATTTCATACTAATATGGCTATTTAATAAAATTATCCTTTTTAAACTGCCCAGATTTTAACTATTTTTAAAGTTACTTTATACCTTTTAAAATAGAACTGTCATTTACAGTTTGCTTAAGAAGTACGTTTAATAAATACTAGTGGTGACACGCAATATGATTTTTATAATCTCTAAATCTATAACTGATTGTCTTATCTATGGTATGTAAGTTTATATATCTAGTTTACTAGTTTTATGTTTGACCCAGTTGAAAATAACAAGTTAACACCAATATATAGAAATCATGTTGATAATATTTCTGTTTTCTCAGAATGTAGTCCTCCTCCCTCCACTAACACACACACACGCACGCACACGCACGCACACACACCCCATCCCACCCCCCTCTCTCTCTCTCTTCCTCACAATAGGTTTGCCTTCAGGGTTCTTACCATCTTAAGAAAAAGGCTGGGACTGTGTGATACTGGACTATTAAACTTTCTAGGAAAGCAGCTGATACCTTCTTTGGCTTAAACTTTGTCTCTTTTTTTAACGTGCAAAATTAAAGAGGTAGAAAGGTCAATGAATGAGAAGAAGCAAAAGTAACTTTATACTACTAGATTGTTCTTAAATGAGCGATAGTTGTGATATTTATATAGTTGTTATAAGTGCCAAACTAAATAGGAAGTATTTTCCGTAACCCCTAAAATCTCCCTTGAGCCGTGGAAGACAGACAGTGATAATAGTGATTTCTTACAAATGTTACACGTTGGTGCCAGTGCTTCGTTTTCTTTCTGTCTAGTCACGAGTGCATGCACTTTGACAACAAACAAAAGCATTCGCCACCACTGAAGACAGAAACTGGTATTTTGTATTCTTAAATAATATTTTTAGTTTTTTAAGTAAAGAGAGCTATAGAAAACTTAAAACTTCCTAAAGATTGTTATTAGCAACTGAAAAGAGAGAGGGAAAGTTTAGAATTTTAGGATCTATTTTGAGGTCTACGGACTATCTCGCTTCACTGTGATGTTTTCATGTGGAGCTTCAGTTCTCTTGGGGGGAAAAAAACACACTTACCAAGCCATGATTTTAGGGTACTTCTGAAACTACAGGGTAAATTAGGATTTTTCTAATAGATGCTTTTCATCTATTAACCTTAGCAATTTATGTTTGATCTAATTTGGCATACTCCAGTGTAGATGTCATGATCTAGGAAGTTCTTAGGAGGAAGTTAACAGAGTCACATTGTTTATCTTCTTTCATCTCAGTTCTATAATAGTAGACTATGATTATAACGCCAGATAGGAGCTCGCTACTGCTCTCACATGTCTTCGTCTCTGGGAGCCATGAAGATTTCCTCCGCTTCGCAGCTGCCCCCAGTATTGGAAAAAGGAAGGCTCTTGCGTAGTCTTTAAGTTGACCTTCTTTGGGACAGAACTAACAGCTGTCACACTGAACTTGGCTGAGTTTTCCTCTCAAATTATGTGGCATGAGTAATTTTTTTCGTGGATACTCTTTTAATAGTAGGAGTCTGCTTCCAAAATTTTGATTTTGATGTGGTCAAATGAAAAGTATAACCACTAGAAATAGTATTGAGAGATTTTATGTTAATTTGAAAATATTTCAGCTGTAAATAATAAAACATTTTTTAAGAAAATACTAAACCAATAACACAGAAAGGTCTAGTAGTAAACTGGTTCTCTTATTATTTTTCACTCATTTCCCCCTTTCTATTTAGTTTATGTACCTTATTCATTCTCTGTGAGAAAAGGACAAAACTATTATTGGAGCAAAATATTTTACCTGATAAGTGTACCTTGTAGTTTCATTCTGAGTTCCTTGGAGAAACATGCTTGAGCGGTGATTCTGCCTGAATAAACTGGTGATGTCTGAGACAGATCAGTCCTGGACCCAGTTCTTTTGCTTGGATAATTTTTTTTTTATCCTTGCATATTAAATAAAAATCACACTGGTGGGTTATTGACCCTAATAGAAAGACTGCTGGGTCTTATAAAATAGGAAGCATATTCCTATTTATGCTTAATTAATATGTTTTATGTCTTTATTTTTAGAACAACTTTCAGTAGATAAAAGAACGGTATAATACATTGAGATCAAAGAACAATGCTTAGCTTCAGACTCTAAATTGAGTAATTTGTGCACATGTTTTCATTCTCTCCTGCTTCTCCCCACATTTATGTTGGGAAATGCCTTTGTTGGGCTTCCAGAGAAGGTTAAAATAGTCAAAGTCAAGGATATTTAGGTGTACGAGCATAACCACCACAGTCAGAGTCAGGACCTCATTGTAATCTAAGTTATAACTAATCTCATTACATTATATTAATTATTATATTTTCTATTTGTACCTTTTCTTACTGCAAAGCTTTGGTTTGCCCTCATTTGTATGCATATTTAGTATGTCAACACACATGGATATGTTGAATAGTTCTACATTTATTCAAGATATAAAATCTAAAACTTAAAAACAAACTTTCCACAAAGAAATCTACCAGCCTAGATGGCTTTACTGGTGAAAGAACCACTTTAAAGAACAAAAAACAGCAACTCCATAAAACTATTCAGCCCTATATTTATTTATTCAGCTCTATATCAATTTACCTCTAGGTATATGTATACATTCTGTGTGTATATCCTTGTGCTGATTTTTAAAGGTTATTTGTTTAAGCAGTTTATTGCCTCTAGTTGTTGAATTTATTAGCATAAAGTTCTTTATAATATTCCCATTTTTAGCCTTTTAATGCTCATAGATTCTATATTGATTGAGGTCCCCTTTTTCATACCTAGTATTGGTGTTTGAGTTTTCTTTCTTCTTGATGAATAGAGATACATCAATTTTGTAGTTTTCAAAAACCCAACTTTTGACTTTATTATCTTTCTGTTGGCCTGGTTTTTTATGTTGTTTTTATTTATTTATTTTATCCTACTTTATGTTTTTAATTTGCTATTCTTTTTCTGTCTTTTTTATGGTGCCATAAACTAGGATTATTCAAGCATTTCTGGTTGTCTAATATGCATTTAAAACTATAAATTTTCCTTTAAGTATGGAAATTTTCCTGTAAGTATATAGCTTTTGTTACATCCCACAGATTTTATATTGTATTTTTGTTATCATTCAGTTTCACTCTTTCAGGGTGTAAGAACCTAAAAATGTATCCTAGTCTCAGAGCAAAAAAGAAGAAAGGTAATTTAATTTTGGTTGAAAACCATTGTAAATATTCTAGTCCAAATCAGATTTTAACCAAATTCTACTTCTCTCAGCACATATGATTTTACCTTTATTGCCAGTAATTTTCATGCACTAAGTATATGTGTGTATAATTCTTTGAATGTATGTTTAAAGTATACTGTACATGGAAAACATAATTATTTAATTGTCCCCCTTTTATAATGAATCTAGTTTGGGTTAAAGGAAAGGATAGTTGGCAAGGTAAAAAGTAATATTTTTGTTGGTGGCATTTACTCAGTTAACTTCTCTTTTAAATAACGCTGTAGCTTTTGTGTATTCTAAAAAGAAAGTGGTCCTTTTTTAGCAATGAAGATTCTGGTTAGTATGGCTAGTGTGTGATACGTTCTCAGCCTTTTCTTACGTCCTTTGCTCAGCTGAACTTTGGGTAATAGATTGTAGATATTTGCTGTTTTATTGACTATAATATTTTATTTATTATAGTTGGAGCATTATTATAGTTAGTAATATGGAATAATTGTAAATGTAGTTATGATTATACTTACAATATTAGAGTTAACACAAATAGTTTGTCATTTTGAGTCACCTCTATTATCTGACATTGCTCGTATAGTGATTTCCTTAGCCACTGCTTTCATGGACCCTAAATATTTATAACCTGCATTTTTTTCTCATGACAAAAATCTGTTACACTCGATTGTGTTTATGGGGCTGCTAAATTCGTATGTTTGTTAGGACACCTTCAAGTGAAAAAATTTCAAAGGAATTGGCATATCTGAAAAAACTGTAAAATTTGAATGTATCATTTTTTAATCAAAAACAAGTAGGTATGTTGTTTTTCCACCTCATATTATTTTTTACATATAGAATTATTTATTATGAACCAGTTACTCACAGTTAATATTGTTTTTAATAGATCTTGATGAGGTTCATTTCGTTCAGTAAAAGTTTCATTTTGAAGAAGATTCTTTCCATTGATCACAAAGAATATCGACATTTGTTTATTACTCTATTTCTGATAGCAAAGGAATTGGGAAAATTAAATTAATATTTACAAAGCTGCTCAGTACACATGAGTATCTTTCAGAACAACTTACAAAAATTAAGTTTGAATTTGTGGAATAATTCTTGTTTCTTATACTCAGTATGAATTTTGTCCTTTGTTTTTATGTCTTAGAAACTTCAAATTACTATTATTTCCAACATCCAGCTAGCCATAGTTCACAAACAAACCTGTATCCCGTCTTTGTCACCCCAACCCCAGTTCTCTGTGCGGGCTGACGTATTTCAGACTGTCCTTGTTTACATCACTTGCATCATTATGTGTCCTATTTTTCAAGATGATAATGATATTTATGTTGAATATTTATTACTCCGTGTATTAAGGTGCATGCCATTCATTTATTATATACATTGTCTCCTCATCCAAAAACAAAATCTTTATCACTCCATCTTCATGGAAAAACAACCTGTCTACATTCTTCTTTTTCCTTATCTAATAAATCTCTAAAGAATCATCTTTTGATATCTGCACTTTACAAAGCTCTACATGCATTGTGACTCCCACCCGTTTATTAAGACTGATAGTTTCGAAGATCGTGCATGCTCTCAAACACAGTCACCGTTTTCAAAAATCATTATCTTAACATCTTACCTTGTTACCTCATTGCTCTTTTGGATGTTATTACATTATTTTTCATTCCGTCACAGTAATATTTTGGCTTTACTCTTACTTTTCTTAGCACTCCTTTCTCTAGCTTCTTGAATGTTCTATTTCTTTTTTGTAAGTTTTCCAAAGAACTGTCTTCATCATTTTTCTCTGGAACTTTTTCATCTGTGATATTTCCAAGAACCTTAAATAATCAGCCTCTGCTGAGCTGACTCCTTTTAAAGGGGGGACACAAAAAAACAGAATTATCTCCTGGAGGGTGGCAGGCCCCTAGGTGAGTGTTCCAAGAACCCATCCATATCACTCCACCAGTTGGCATTGTTGTGAGAGGCAGTGTTTAGCTTCAGTGAATTTTTTTGTAAGACTCTTTTAACGTGTTTGTCCCTTTCACAACGGGTGATTTACGAGCATACCTGCCCACACCAGGCAGAGTGTTCAGCAGTTTTTGATAAAAAACAGCAACATTCCTGTGCCCCACCCTCCCTATTCACCCAGTCTCACCCCAGCGACTTTTTTTTTGTTTCCCTGGATGAAAAAAGTCTTCAAAGAGAAACGTTTTTCCAGTGTGGCAAGAGGGGTTGAAACAAAAAATGGCAAAAGCACTAGAAGGCATCAAATTAACAAGTTCAAAAACTGTTTTTGAACAGAGGAAATAAAACATCTTGATAGGTACGTGCATCAACTGGAGAATACTTTGAAGGTGACTGAAGTTTTAAACGTGTAAGAGTAAATACTCAATTTTTTATGAATAAATTCCAGGGGCTTTTTGGGTCCCCCCTCATATATGACTGATTTCCTTTCTCCACTTCATTTGCAGCCTTTATATATTTACTTGTGAACATCCTATCCGCTTGTGAAACCTCACATATCTAAAACATAGCACTTCTTATTACCAGTTTCTGGTCTTTACTGTTTTTATATTTAGTTAGTGGTTCTTACCATTCATGTATGATAATCTCCTTTTGGTTCCTTCTTTCCATTATTTCTCTCTTGTTTTGTTTCCCACCTATAAGAGTGTTTCCTGCTGTAGTGACCCTGCCGTCCATCCTTCCTGGATTTTTTGAAGGACTTCTGACCTGTCATTTCCACCTACCTTAACCATACTTACTAAGTCTTCTTAAAGCACCGGAAAAAAGTTGTTAGCTTGTTTGAACCCCGGTATTGTTATTTTCTTCACCCACTAAATAAAATGCCCTTTAGCCTGCCTTTCAAGACTGAGTACTCTGACTAACCTCAGAGAGCTTTTCTAGCTTGACTACTCTGTATCTTAAATCAATTTATTTTCCTACTTTCTCTTATGCATATATCACCTTCATTTATTAAGCCATTGAATTTGTCATTACTCTGTGTATACTTTAATTTATCAATTTCTAGTATCTGAGATTCAAGTCATATTTGTTATGTTTTAGGTCGTTCTTCCCTCTTCCCAATCGACGATGGCTTGCTGGATGATGGTCATAACGACCAAGTTGGTGTTTTAAATTCACCCACATGTTACTCAGCTCATCAAAACGGAGAACGAATAGAACGCTTCTCTCGAAAAGTTTTTGTTGGTGGTCTTCCTCCAGATATTGATGAAGGTAAGTTGATTATTTGGACTTAAAAAAAAAAAAACCCTGAAATATAATGTGAATGGGGTAAAGAATTTTTTACCTCTAGAGATTTTCAGTTAGAATAGACATCTATCTCTGTTTAAATATTTTAAATATTTTGTCACCTGCTGAAATGTGGAGGCAGTTAAACAAAAAACTTTTTTAAAGTTGATTTCTTTACATTATGTTATGATGCATATTGCTACTGTATTTTTTATTAATAAGATTTTCATACCATAGATGATATTCCACTTATATTTTTAAGGATAGAACCTATTTTTTGTGGAAAATCTACTGTTCTCTTTCACAACTAATAGATGAGTCAATGATTCAATAAACTGGTAGATTATTCTGCATGTTAATCACTATAATAAGGTTCCCATGCGATAAAATTGCCTAGAACGTATATTGAATTTGACCTGTATATGTTTCCGTGAAACTACCTGGCATGTGTCAGATGCTCTGAGTATTTATGAGTATTACAGATTTTTACATGTTGTTTTAGCATTCTTTTTTTGGCTCTAAAATCTTACTTATCAAGCAATAATGGATCTCTATTTAACTTAGCATATTTTTCAAACCAGTGATATTTAAAATTTGTTGTACTATATTATTATCTATTCAGTTTTATATAAAATTTTAAAAATCGTACTGAATTGATTATTCTGGCCAATGTGCTACTTAAAAATGAATTTATTTGGACAAAATAGCTATTTTAAGTACAACTTTAATAAGAATATTAAATATGTTTTCAGTGTTTATATTGTAACTTAGGCTATTTGGTACATTTAAATATTAGATCTTTGAAGTAGTAAAATATGGAATTTTTAGAATGAATCGTTAAAACTAATTTCTGTGCATATTATTGTACTTTCTTAAGATGAAATAACTGCCAGCTTCAGAAGATTTGGACCTTTGGTAGTAGATTGGCCTCATAAAGCAGAAAGCAAGTCCTATTTTCCACCAAAAGGTAAGGGTTTTCATTATTAATTTTTGCAAGAGAATCAATTATATATGAGCAAAAGAGACAATATCAATTACTTCATGTTTTCTTTTTTTAAAATTCAGTATGACTGTTTCTTTGTCTAAAAATTAAGAGTGCAATTTGTAGAGGCTGGTAATATGTATCGAGAGAGGCAGAGTGGTCAAGAGACCTAGTCTAGACCTGATATACTTTCTCTATAATGTTTTGGTGCTGATTTTAAAGACTCAAATATTTCAGTACTTTTTATGAATAAAGTTTCTCTTTTTTTTTACTCATATTTTATTGATTATGCTATTACAGTTGTCCTGATTTTTCCCCCTTTGCCCTTCTCCACCCAGCATCCCCCACTCCCTCAGGCAATCCCCCCACCACTGTCCACGGGTCATGGTATAAGTTCTCTGGCTACTTCATTTCCTAGACTCTGCATCCCACGGCTATTCTGTGACTACCTGTTCATACTTCTTAATCCCCTCACCTCTTCACCCATTCCCCCACACCCCCTTCTCATCTGACAGCCATCAAAATGCTCTCCGTATCCATGATTCTATGTCTGTTCTTCTTGTTTGCTTAGTTTTTAGGTTCAGTTGTTGATAGATTTGTATTTATTGCCATTTTATTGTTCAGAGTTTTGATCATCATCTTTTTCTTAAATAAGTCCCCTTAACATTTTATACAGTGATGGCTTGTTGATGATAAACTCCTTTAGTTTTTTTTCTTGTCTGGGAAGCTTTTTATCTCCCCTTTGATTCTAAAAGATAGCTTTGCTGGGTAGAGCAATCTTGGGTGTGGGTCCCTGCTTTTCACGACTTTGAGTATTTCTTGCCAATCCCTTCTAGCCTGCAAAGTTTCTTTTGAGAAATCAGCCAACAGTCTTAGGGGATACCCCTGTAGGTAACTTCTTTTCTGTTGCTTCTTTTAAGGTTCTCTTTTTACCTTTAACCTTTGGCATTTTAATTATGGTTTGTCTTGGTTTGGTCCTTTTTAGGTCCAATTGTTTGGGACTCTCTGTGCTTCCTGGACTTAATGTCTATCTCCTTCACCAAATTATAGAAGTTTTCTTTATTTTTTCAAACAGATTTCCAATTTTTTGCCCTCTCTCATCTTCTGGCACCCCTATGATGAGAATGTTGGACCTCCTGAAGTTGTCCCAGAGGCTGCTTATACTACCCTCATTTTTTTGGATTCTTTTTTCTTTTTATTGTTCTGATTGGTTGTTTTTTGCTTTCTTATGTTCCAAATCATTGATTTGATTCTCAGCTTCATCCACTCTACTGTTGTTTCCCTGTAAATGGTTCTTTATTTCAATTAGTGTATCCTTCATTTTTTATTGGATCTTTTTTATGCTGTTGAGGTCCTCACTAAGTTCTTTGAGCATCCTTATAACCAGTGTTTTGAACTCTGCATCTGAAAGATTGCTTACCTCCG
Source organism: Phyllostomus hastatus (assembly GCF_019186645.2). Lineage (NCBI taxonomy): Eukaryota > Metazoa > Chordata > Mammalia > Chiroptera > Phyllostomidae > Phyllostomus > Phyllostomus hastatus. The sequence continues at coordinate 7,066,431 of NW_025333709.1, forward strand.
TTTTGTTTAGTTCTTTTTCTGGAGTTTTGATCTGTTCTTTCATTTGGGCCATGTTTCCTTGTCTCTCCATTTTGGCAGCCTCCCTGCATTTGTTTCTATGTATTATGTAGAGCTGCTTTGACTTCATGTCTGGGTAGTGTGGCCTAATGTAGTAAGTGTCCCATAGGGTCCAGTGGCACAGCCTCCGCAGTCACCCAAGCTGAGCACTCAAGGTGCCACCTCTGGGCTGAGTACACCCTTCTTTTGTAGTTGTGCCTTGGTTGCTGTTGACAGATCAATGGGAGCAATTTACCCAGGCCAGTCAGCTGCAAGGATTGGCTGTGGCCCCTGACCACAAAACTCCACCCTCTGTGGAGGGTCAACTGTGAAGGGACAGAGTGGTGGTGCTCCGACACGGTCTTTAGCTGTCCACTGGGTGCATTGGCCCTGGGGTTTCCTGGGTGGTACAGGCCAGGGTCACCCCACACCTGTGTTTTGGCAGGGGACCTCCCTGCCTGAGCTATAGAGCAATTTGGATGGCTGCTACTTGTGCTAGGCTTAGAGATTCCCAGGCAAAGCCAAGCTGTGAAACTGGGCTGGCTGCTGCTAGTGCTGGGCCAGGGGCTCACTGAGGCTGCTGTCACTTGTTTAAGAGGATTTAGGAAGTTTTCAGCGTGAGCCAAGACTAGCCATTCATGTGGAAAAGCTCCTTGGGTAGGCTGATAAGTTGGATGGGGAGATGTCTCTGAGGATCTCCAAGAGGGGATCAAACAGTGCTAGCTAGGTTGATGGAGTCTCAGGTATGGCACCAGCTTGCTGGTTCTGTGGGGGAAGGGTTTAGAAAAAAGGCAATGGCCTCTGCTCGCATTGATGCTAGACCCTTCAGTTTCTCCCAGTATGCTGCTGATGCCTTTCAAGCTGCTACCCCAGTGCTGGAGCTCAGAGAGAGTGGTAGGTGTGGTAGGTGAGTCCATGTGTGGGTTCTTTAAGAGGAACTTCTTGGGTCTCCTGCAGTTTCTTTTAGAGCCTCAATCCCTGCTGGGTTTTTTAGCCAGAAGTTGTGAGGACTGACCAGCATCTTCCTTGCACTGGAACCCTGGGCTTGGGGGGCTTGGTGTGGGGCTAGGAGTCCTTGCTCTCAAGATATGCCTTCTGAATTTTTATCTACCGCACCTGGGTATGGGACCAGCCCATTCTGCATCTTTCCCCTCCTGCCATTTTGGATGGATGTGGTTTATTTAATTCTGTAGTTGTCGGGCTTCCATTCAATGTGATTTTTGATGGTTCTGAGTCATGGTTGTTCTATTTGTAATTTTAATGTGGTTGTGTAAAGATGCCAGCTATGTCTGCCTGCACTGCCATCTTGACCGGAAGTCCTCTAAAGCATCATTTCAAGTAATTTGAGTACAGAATTCTAAAAAAACTGCCTCTCTATTCAGTGAAATTAAGATCTGTGTGAAGTGGTACTAAAATATGAACCTATGAGTAGTTTAAATATGGCACAATTTACTTACGTGTTCCAAATGACACAGATCACAAGAGAGCAGTATGTACTCTGTTGGTGAATTCTGATAGAGGAGAAAGTATCTGGACAACAAACACCCAATTACATAAAGAGATAAGATGTGAAGAAAATACCGACTTGTGTTAGTCACTTATTGCTAGGATACTGCTGTGGCCAATCATCAGATTACAAGAATCACAAACCATGCTGACATTCATTTGAGCAAAACAAGACTACCATCAGTGGGGCCGGGGGGGCGGTGGAGGATTCCCTGGCCACCATGATCAGGGAAGGCGGAGAGAAATAGCTGAATGTTCTTCCAGTCAGTTAGATCCTAATGGCAAATTCTCAGACGTGAAAAAAGGGGCAGGTTGAAGGACTAAGACTTTTCTTTAGGTATTATTGAAATACAATTTTAGGGAGAAAAAAAAACAATATTCTCATAGTTGAGTGAATTTTCAAGCCTAGAAAAGATTGCAGTAGATCTGTCGAATGGTCTGATTGTGGCTCTGGGAAAGGAAACATGTTAGAATTATTGGTGCGCAAAAATCAGCTAAGGGTTTCTGATGGTGAATTACATGGGCCATCTCTACTTTTTGTCACTGAGAATTATAGAACCTCCATTGCTAGTCCATTAATATTTTTAAAGAAATATAATAATGCAGTGACTTTTTATACCTTTAGATCTTCTGCTTAATGGCTCAAGAACATCATTTGAGCAGGGATTCTGGATCCTAGGCCTGTATGAAAATTTAAAACTATAGACGTCTTTCCATATACTCTAAATTTTTGCATGATTTTGGAATTTACTAGACTTGGAGGTCCCAAATCCTTGGTTTAAATAAAAACTTAGGTCCATATAGATATTTGTTAGTTTTAACCTACTGTTATCCACAGTTTTACTATCTTACTCTTTTATAAAGTTTATTTTATTTGTGTGTGTGTATGTGTGTTGGCTGTTGTCTTTTTTTACATTTTTATCTATTTTTTATATTTTTCATTTTTTAATTGCAGTTGACATATATTATTATATTAGTTTCAGGTTTACACTCCAGTGATTAGATATATATAACTTACTAAGTGATCAACCTGATAAATCTCGCACCCATTTGACACCATACAGAGTCATTCGATTATTGACTTATATTCCCTATGCTGTACTTTACATCCCCATGACTGTTCTGTAACAACCAATTGGAACTCCTTGAGCCCTTTACTTTTTCCATCCATCTCCGTAACCCCCCTCCCATCTGGCAACCATCAAAATGTTCTCTGAATCATGAGTCTATTTTTGCCTTCTTAATTCATTTTGTTGTTTAGATTCAATTGTTGACAGATATGTAGTTATTGCCATTTTGTTGTTCATATATCTGATCTTCTCTCAGCCTTCTCCCCCTCCCCCTAACATGCCTGTTGGTTTCTAACGTCCCTGTGTAAGTTACTGTCCTCCTTGCCGGGATGCCTTCAGACGTGTGTGGGACTGCTGTCTGCGTCTGGGGCTCTCGCCAGCGTTCCTCCCTCAGCGCAGCTGGAGCAACCTCTCTGACCCATCTGACGGTGCTGCTCCGTGCTCCCCCACTTAAAGTCCTTCAGTGGTTTCTTTCCTTGCTGGAGTAATGGCAGAAATGCTCTTGCCTCTCCAGCCTCCCCATCTCTCTCTTTTTCTTCTCCCACTGTTGCTTCTTGTGTCTTCCTGATGCCATAATTGGGCCTTTCTCTCGCCTGCCTCAGGACTTTGATGTGTGGTGTTCCCTCGGCCTGAAGGCGCTCGTCCCATGTCTTTGCCTCTAAGTCCCCTGTTGACCTCACCTGAAATACCAGTTGCTCACAGGAAACTTGCAGGACGCGCCTTATGAGTCCAAATCAAGATACAGTCTGCCCTAGCACTGTCCTCTTTCATGGCGCTTGTCACAGTTGCTATATGACATTTTTACAACTTCAAAAATGCGTCGTTATTTTATTAATGTCACATTCTTCCAATAATCTGTACAACTGTCTTTACTCATCTTTGTATTCTCAGTAATCATGGATTAGTAATTGCCTGATATGTGATATCAACACCTGTAGGATAGAGAACTCACTTTGACCTGAAGTAGGTGGGGGAAGAGGACTGTGAGTCTAGGAAGATGTGTTGGCACAGATTGAGTGAAACGGAATACTTGCCATCTTTGTGGTTATTGTGACCGTGGTGGTGGTGGTGGTGGTAGTTTTTGAGGCAGTCATTAGTTTATTTTCTCAGACCAAAAACAAAATATATGTGTGTGTGTGTATTAGCGTGGCAAATCATAGGGGGGTTTTTTTGGTACAATTATACTTAATTGTAGCCATTGCCAAAGACTAGTTTTCCCAAATTATGTTCTTTCAAGCATTTTTGTCATTGCTGTAATTCATCATTTTTCATGGTTTGGAAAACCCTGGTGTAGAAGCATCCAGTTAGTGTTGCAACCTTGTAATCAAGGCAGGGACTTACGCCCTTGGTTACCGGGCCACCCAGGTGTGCTTCCTTTGCAGTGAGTGGGGTTCCCCCTGTGTGACTGTTACTGGCTTGCTCTAATAAGTCCTAGAGAACTATAGGCGGTTTGTTTTTCGGAAGAGTATTGCAGTATTCACTGGCTTTCCTTAGCAAGCTCATAGCTTACCTGTCAACATTGCTTAATTAATTTTTATGATATGCACAATTCCTCCCTAGTAGTCACAAAAAATAATTAAGCAGTATTAAAAATACTGAACTTAAAGTATTGTTTAAAAATTAATATGACAATAGTTATATCAAAAAATCACAAAACTTAAACAGCATTAAAATATTGCATTTAAAATACTATTTTAGTAAATTAGCCTTATATCCTTTCTATCATTACAAAGCAATTATAGCTCTCAAATGCTCAGCTTTGTATCAGAATTAAAGCCTTCACTTAAAGAAAATGAGTCTTCATTTTTTTTATTTTTTTCAAGCATATTTCAATTGTTTCTAGCAATTAAAAAGTTCCTAAAATGTGTCTCTTAGTCTTACATAATTGTAGCTTTGGAAGTTTCTATTTGTGTAGGTTGGTTTGATGTCTTACGCAATTGAATAATACAATTTTATTAAAATGAAGTACTTCTGTGTCACATCAGACCTTTGTGGCAATCAAAGCTGTTTTGGCAACAAGCAGTGTTTTTTGAATTCTATGTAAAATATGACCTCACGCTTCCCATTGTTTAATGGAACAGATGTGCATGGACTGCTTGATGGCTTCGTTCTGGGACTAGACTACAGTGCTCCATGTTTGTTGGTGCAGAAATCCTGTCAAGGAAAGGGATATTTTCAGGTTATTTATAGTTATCAACTGCTGGGAATAATCACACAATACTAAACTTGGAATGTAAAATTTGTTGCCTTTTTATAACGAAGTCTGCTCTGCCTGCTGGAGGCATGATTGATTAAAGATTGACAGTTGGTTGTTACAAGAAAAGGGGGAGATACATATTTCCTGATGATACAGGAATTTAAGCAAGAGTTTGGAGTTTTTGTACAAGTCTAAATAGTCACTAGACTGAAAAAATTGTACATCCAAGTTGAGACTTGATTTACAAGTTCTGACCCACCCTGAAGGAACCTGCTCATTCCATCCTCCCTGAGATGGTTTTCTTAGTATCATTTGGAAGTTGTCAAGTTGACTGTGGAATTTTCCCTCCACTTGTGGAAATTCCTGGGCCTTCCCAAGTGCGCTGCAGTCCAAAAGTATCCTCTAGATCTTCTTGCCTTGCAGTCACTTACAGGAAACTTCAGGTCCTAGTATGCTCAACCGATCAGTCCTTCCGGATTGTTTGAGGATGGGACTGGCCTGAGTTTGAATTTACTCAGCCAATTGCTTGCTTATATGACTGACTTTGAGCAAATAATTAACCACTTGATACCTCAGTGCTGTATGTGAAGTAGCAAATTAATTTACTTGAGTATATGTTTTTGTATGTATTCCATAGGGTTTTGTGTTCTATAAAAAGTATAATGATTCTAGTCTTATTTGATATATTTTTTCCTTTAAAAAAACTTGTGTTTTCTAAACAGCAATGAAATTGGGGTGTAATCACTTTCCTTGACAACATTGCCTCATTTTTCTTGGATATTACAGGCTATGCATTCCTTCTCTTTCAAGAAGAAAGCTCAGTTCAGGCACTAATTGATGCTTGTATCGAAGAAGATGGCAAACTCTATCTATGTGTTTCCAGCCCAACCATCAAAGACAAACCAGTAAGTAAACTCTATGTGAACTCTAAGCTACAAATGCAAGTTTTCCAAAAGCTGTTTTAAAGTAGATGTTAGTGGAAAACAATTTAACCACCATGTTAAGAGATCAGTTTTTTAAAATTTGGATAATTTATAATTCCTAGATAAAAAATAATAATAATTTGTTTCCAAATCCAACTATGCAAAATTTTAAACAATGAAAAAAACCACTGTTAACTGGCACAAAATAGCATAAGCTATAAAGGGAATAAGACCCTATAAAGTAATATCTTTTTCTTCATAGGTTCAGATCCGTCCTTGGAATTTAAGTGATAGTGATTTTGTGATGGATGGTTCTCAGCCTCTGGATCCCCGAAAAACAATTTTTGTCGGAGGTGTTCCCAGGCCACTAAGGGCTGGTAAGTAGAATGCTAACATTATGTGTTTTCTTAAAAAATCATTTAAATATGAATGAATTGTTTTAGTAAACATTTGGTAGCTATTCTATCCATGGACTATTGGGCAGGTGTGGGGCAGATTCTTTATGCCCAGTAGTGGCTAGTTACAGAATTCTGAGACAGATTCTGAGAACTGTTCTTGAAACCATCAAGTAACTGGAGAATTGGACCTCACCTGTTGATATTAATAGCTAACTCCAAGCAGACTATAAGAAATATCCACTCAGATACTTCTGACTTCTTAAGTGTTACTTGCTAAGATATGACAATTTGGGGTCTGTTTATTTTATGTGGGTTGATTTCTGATATCTGAAGAAGAAATTCTGGATTTAAAAAAAATAGCACTTTAAACAAGTGAATGATAAACTTATGTTGTCAGTAACCAGGAACCAGAGATTTACTGGAAGATGTTATAGAGTAGCATAGTTATAGATGTAAATGGTCACTGTGCAAGTTTTTGGATGCCATGCATCCTGTGAAGTGTATCAGTGGCCCTTTCATTACTGAGAACATTCTCTTCCTGTATAGGAGATGTAGGTTAGAGAACTACTCAACATACAAATACTACTAATAAGACATAACTGCTACAAAGAAAGACGATAGAGAACAGAAGAGCATATGGCCAGAGAAGGTGACATAATCTGTTATTTAAATATACTTGTATTTAAGCTGACATACAAAGATTGAACAGAAGGAGTAGGGGGTGGTTGTGAGGGTTATGAGGAGTTTTCAGATAAAGGGAACCGCATATTCAAAGGCCTTCAGTGGAGAGAAGCAGAATACAATAGAGGGACCGAAAGAAACCCAGAGTGCCTGACTTGGGCTAAAAGGAGTGAGTAGAGAGACACAAGAAGACATTGAAAACATCAACAGGAAGTCTGGACATACAGGTGTAATATGCTAATTTAGTCTGTATCCTCAGAGCAAGGGGAGACCAATGAAGAGTTTTTAATAGAAGGAAGGAAACATCACATTTACATTTTTGAAAGATCTCTTTAGCTAATGACTCATGGAGGATTTAGAGTAGATGTTGGTAGACCAATTTAGTTGCCTATTATTGCAGTTCAGGAGACAGATGATGGAGGCTTGGATGAGTGGTGGTAGTGGAGAAAGAGCTAAGTGAACAGATGTCATTAGGTAAATGCAAAGGCAGAATCCAAACTTTCAGTGTTAAGCCACGAGGTAGATAGTGGTACCTTTTACTAAGCTGAGAAACACTGGAGAAGGAGCAAGTTACTGGGAGGGTTTGGGTATTGATTTTGAAAACTATGACACCTTTCAGAGCTCCCAAGTATAAATTTCAGTTAAGCCATTGGTATCTAATACAGGTGTCCCTGACTTTCAAAAGTTTGATTTACTTTACTTCCCTTTTATAAAACACGTACATTAGTACCTATTTGAGCTAACTAAGAGAAATAGAGGAATTTTGCTTTTAAATTTTCCTAATTTTTACAAAAGTTTTTGTAGGGAACCCTCCACTTTCAGATCATGAGGGAAACCTGTATATTTTTTAAGAGAATCAAAAAAAAAAAAAAAAAAAGCCCTAGCTGGCATAGCTCAGTGGATTGAGCGTGGGCTGGGAACCAAAGTGTCCCAGGTTCGATTCCCAGCCAGGGTACATGCCTGGGTTGCAGGCCATGACCCCCAGCAACCGCACATTGATGTTTCTCTCTCTCTCTATCTCCCTCCCTTCCCTCTCTAAAAATAAATTTAAAAAAAAGCATCACATGCTGCTCTTTGGCAAATACACTGGGGGCGTTGGATCAGAAGCAAAGAGCTAAGGCTACTGCCACGATCCAGATGAAAGCTGGAACAGGATGTTAGTGATGAAGGTGGGGTAATTGGATTCTAGATATGTCTTGAAGGTCAGGTTCACAGGATTACACGCGCAAGTGTGGGAAAAGATAAAGCCAGGGGTCCTGACTTGGCAGCGTCGCCTTTTCCGTCGCGTCCCGACTGAATCACCAGAAAACCACCGGGGCGGGTGTAATGGATGGTGGAAGATCAGCAGTGCCGTTTTGAATGCACTGCGTGCTGCAGTGTCTGTGAAGCATCAGCACGAGTCGTCCAGCAGACAGGCGCGCAGATGAGTGTGGGGTCCAGGGAAGAGGCCCCGACCGGAGGAGCGCAGGGGCTGAGAATAGGTAGGTGGTGATTAAAGCCGTGACACGGGATCAAGCCACCGAAGCCGGGAGTGTGGAGAGAAATCCAAGGACTGAAACCTGGGGTATCCTGACATTCAAAAGTTGAAGAAGACCTAAGAAGAACAGCAGGAATTATAATGAGACAGGAGGAGAATTAGCAGAATAATGTATCCTGGAAGCTATATGGAGAAAATACGTCAAGGGGAAAGAAGAAAAGAACTATGTTCAATGCTGCTTTCAGGTAGATTGACCATTGAACTTGATAGGAAGGTGACCTTGACATGAGCAATTAAAGTGGAGTTACGGGGTGAAAACCTGATTCTAAAGGGTTGAACAAAGAATGAGAAGAGACTGATTAAGGAGTATAAAATTTTTTTAGCAATTAGGGGAACATGAAGAGAATTTCTTTAATAGCAATTAGAGAAATGAAGTAGTCACTGAGAGGAAGAAGCAGTTAAGAGTTTTTAAGATGGGACGAATTATAGTATATTGGGAGGGATCCAGTATGGGGAGAAAAACTGACGATACAGGAAGTTGAAAGGAGAATTGCCAAAGTATTGGTTGGCCAAAAAGTTCATCTCTTCTTTTTTCCGGAAGCTGGCTCTAGTAGCACTTTAGTCTTTAACTTCATTTGAAACAGTTTCGCTAGACAGTATTGTGACAGTTGTCATATCAGCATGAATTTTTTAAAAAACTTATCAAAACTGGTGAATTTTGCATAGCCATTTTAATATTGAAGGTGGAAGAAAATACATGACATTTTTGGCACATTATGCTTTCATGTTTCAAGAAAGGTAAAAACAACTGAAATATGAAAAAAGATTTGTCCAGTGTATGGAGAGAGTGCTGTGACTGATGGAACATGTCAACAATGGTTTACAAAGCTTCGTGCTGCAGATTTCTCACTGGACAGTGCCCCACAGCTGGTAGACCAGTAGAAGTTGGTAGTGATCAAATCAAGACATTAATTGAGAACAATCAGTGTAATACCAAGGGGGAGATAGCCAACATCCTCAAAATATCAAAATCAATAAAGTTTTTGGTGAAAATAAAAAATGTATCTTTTATATTATAGAAAAAGCTAGATGGACTTTTTGGCCAACCAAATAATTCTTCTGTGATGAGAACAATTGGTATCTAGTGTACAACTGGTAAGACTGGATTTAGAAAAGAGCATGAAACTGGATATCCAAATGATTTTTACTTTTTAAAAAGCACTTAAAAGTTGTTGATTTACTGTGTTCTCTCACGTTTGATGTGAAACTTCCTTTTCTTTTGAAGTGGAACTTGCTATGATCATGGACCGGCTGTACGGTGGAGTTTGTTATGCAGGAATTGATACAGACCCTGAGCTGAAATACCCAAAAGGTGCTGGTCGAGTTGCTTTCTCCAATCAGCAGAGCTATATTGCTGCCATCAGTGCTCGGTTTGTCCAGCTTCAGCACGGTGATATTGATAAACGCGTAAGTTGCACACTGGAAAATCATGTCTGTCCTATGATAAATAAGGTGCTGGTAATCATGAGGGAAATAATGAGTTAATGTAATTCAGACACTGAATATTTTTATACTCCTTTAACTCTGAAAGGTATATATCATACCAAAACACCTCTGAAATGTAAAATTTTTCCATGTACTTAAGCTTCAGGTGTAATATAAAATATATAAATGGCATTTTAAGGCATGTCAAAAATTTGTATTAGCCAGTAAGGTCTGAATATCCTTCTGACTTCAGAGGCAGAGCTTGTTTTTAAGGTTTGTATTCCAGAGCTGGACTACCTAGGGTTCCCTTCCACCATGTGCTCTATAGTCCTGGGCAAGTTAACCCTCTTTGTGCCTCTCTCCCTTCGCTGCAAAGTGGACAACAGTAACAGTGTCTCCCTCACAGTTAGTTTAGGACTAAATGAATTCACGTATATAGCAGCACTGAGAACAGAGCTTGGTACTAAGTGCTGTTTAAGCGTTATTTATTTTTCATTTGTTATAAAACCTAAAATAAGAATATATTGCGTATATTTCCCTAAAGATAAATAATAAATATGCAAATAAACTAAATAGGCAAAATAATTGTCCTAAGCTAAGACTGTTTACATTTATAGTATGCATGAGATATACTAAGAATATTAGGTAAATTAGTTTTTATATATTGAAATTAGTAGCCGTAACTGGAGTGGGTTCTTATTTTCCCAGTGTAACAGTGTCTTGAAGGTTCTTCTTGGAGACTGCACAATAAAAGACTATTTGGGAGGCGGGGGAGCTGATTAACTAATGCTAATTGACTAGACCTTGGGCTCTTAAAAGTGTCATCCGTTTAGTTACCAAACCATGCTGCTTAGAAAAGAAGTACAGCACATGTTCAGTCCATACATGCAAAGTGGCTTTTTTGCTTAGAATTCTTTTGTGGCATTGTTACTTAAAATATTGTGAGAAAATTAAGAGAAGGGACTCTGCTTTTATTCTGACGTGCGCATAAAATTTTTTGAACCAGTTTGTACCTTAGAGTTTCTCTAATTCAGTGATTGTCAACCTCGGCTTCACATGGAAGTCACCAGGAGCTTCAGAAAAACCTTGACGTCTGAGTCCTACCCAAAGAGTGTGCCGTAATTAGTCTGGGATGCAGCCAGGCATCCCCAGGTGCTCCTGATGTGCAGCCACGCTTTAGACTGCCGATGTAGTCCAGCCCCTTCTTGTGCAGAGAGATGATGCAGTCACAGAGGAAATTATGTGCTTAGTATTTATTTGTAGTTGTCTAATACGCAGAAGCAGAGGGAAAAGATTGTTGCATTGTCATACTTCAAAGCTCTTTGTTTCCAAAGTAAGAGTGAAGGGCCGATATTTCGGGGAGAGTATCAGTTCTTAAATAGCAACTCAGATGCAGAACAAGTGAGTTGAGAAACACAAGCCATCTTGAAAAGGCATTGAAATCCCTAAGAGAAGTTTATTTTTTTAGATATGTGCTACTAAGGTATTATGGAAAGTAAGAATAGGTAAAGAATTGATGAAGCTATTTCTCATACAAAAGTTAATTGTTAAGAGATCATTATTAATCAGAAATAAATATTGAAATCATCAGTTTTAAATCCAGTTTTCCATCTTTGAAGTCTGTGATTTTGAGTTAAGTAGATTAGCTTCATAAAATAATATCTATAATTTAAAAAATGCAAATAATGGACAACATTGTATTTGTAAAGTTGTATTCAATAGTTTGACATTAACTCTTGATACTTGCTCTTAGCATTTTATGAGGTATTATGGAAATAAAGTAAATAGGACTGAAATTATTTTTAGTTTGCTTAAAATCCATGGCAAGAAATAACCATGAGAAAGAAACCCAGAAAGCATGTATAAATGTACCACTTTTATTCAAATATTTATAGAGTTTCCACTTTGTGCTAGATATTTTGCTGGGTACCAGGTACTGAGTATTGAGCAAATGGACACTTTCCCTGTGCTTCTGTGAAGATATGAAATCCAATAATTCCTATTCTACCTTAATATACTCTTTAGTTATAGTAAAGTTCCTTCTTCATTATAATTATGATTAAAATATTGAATCAAAAGTAATAGCCTGGCAACCAAGATAGAATCCATAAGGAAGAAGATGAAAGATAAAGATTGAACATAAAAATTTTAGAATTTGTGTCAAAGATTATTTTAAAAATAAAAGGCCAAATGGGAAAAAAAAAGGTTAAAAATCCTTAACTAGCAAAGAGAACTTAAAAATATTTTTTTAAACTGAAGCAGGAAAATATGCCTAAGATACAGACAATTCAGAAAAGCAAAATGTTTAATATATGTAAAATGTTTTTATCTTAACTCTGTTCTGATTGATGAAATACAAATATAAACAATGTAATTCTATTACTTCCAAACTTTCTATGAAAGTTTTTTTACAATTCTTTTTATGAACTTATAGTGTATTTGCAGTTTGTTGTACTTGTTGTTATTACAAACAATGCTGTAGAAAATATTCTTATAGGTTCAGTTTCTGCACACATGCAAGTATTTCATTAGAATACATAGTAGACGTTATTGGGTCACTTTTTTACTGCAAGCAAAACACTCCTTTGTCTAAAACCATGCTCTTAAGACACTCAATTTTCTCTGCTCTCCTATGGAAAGGCTGAAATTTTAGGCTGCCTGTCACTATTTAGTCAAACAAAGGTAGTAAATTTTCATTTATAAAGTCATTATAAACATGAAAGCAAGGCTATCTCAGCTAACAGCAGCCAACACTAATTCACAGAGTATTTAACTGTGTTCCGAGCACTGTCTTCCATGCTTTTATTTGCATAATCTAATCTTCACTCCATTTGCTCGGGTTCTTTTAACCTCATTTAACAGGTGAGGTTAAGAGATTCAGCCCTCAGACCTGACTGGAGTCTGGGGTCTTCCACTAAGTCAGGCCTCCACAGTGGGACTTCGACTTTCTATCTAACAAGCCCAGGGAAGTCGAGGCATGCCCTCAATAACATCGTCCGCAGGCCGGCTCCTGAGGCTCCTGAGGCAGTCGTTGACACGCGGGTGCAGCTGTCCCTGCAGCAGAGAAGCGCCGCCGCCGCAGCCGGGGGCTGTGCGGGCTGTGCCGTCTCGCAGGTGGTGTTGGAATGAAGGGGGAAAGATGTGAAAATCATTTGTCTTCCATGGCCGCTTCATATCCCTTCATTTTTCACTTAGAATCACCTCTGAAAATATTAACACACAGGTGCTTTTAAGATGTTACTTCAAGAAAGGCAAGGGTGGAATGTTTTGCAAATCAATTAGATTTTTATAGGTTTTAGAAGTATTTTCTGTCGTTGGAAAATACAGTAAATACCATTCAGTTTATAGTCTTCTGAAAATGACATTACCAAAAATACAGAAAAATTACCAAACTCGGTGCTCGTTCAATCACATGGTCAATCGTACACATGACACATCATATAAAAAGATGATTAGTTCAAGAACAAAATGATTTTTTTAAGCTTGCTATAGGGTAAAGTATTTCCCCAGGAAACTGCCTACTCTCTCAACATTCAGGGCTGGTCTTTTTTCTCTACGGCACACTTTAGACGGTCACGACGAGGATTCCTGAAGCAGACTCAATGAGGCTTTCTTCTCTCTCTTTCCAGGTGGAGGTGAAGCCATATGTGCTGGATGACCAGATGTGTGATGAATGCCAGGGCGCACGCTGTGGTGGAAAATTTGCTCCCTTTTTCTGTGCCAATGTCACTTGCCTGCAGTATTACTGTGAGTTTTGTTGGGCAAACATCCACTCGCGTGCAGGACGTGAGTTCCAC